>NC_080745.1:47198894-48448894 GCF_020826845.1 Diceros bicornis minor | reverse complement strand
TTGGCAACAGATGTTAGCTCAGAGCCAGTCTTCCTCAGCAAAATGAGGAGGATTAGCACGGATGTTAGCTCAGGGCTGATCTCCCTCACAAAAAAAAAAAAAAAAAAGACTGAAGAATATTTATTGAAAGGTAACTCACAAAACAGAAAGAAGTGCTGAAAAATACAAAACCAAAAACTAGCACAGACAGAATGAACTCAAAGAAAATCACTTTACTCAAAGAAAAGCACATTATTTCTCAATATTAGGTTCACAATGGAGTCACCTGAGGCATCTTTAGAAGCGTGCATACCTGTGTCCCATGCCCCGATTCTGATGTGTATTTTCTGGGATACGGCCTGGACTTTATTCTACTCCTGATGTCTGTGCTCAAGAATCAATTTCCAGGAAGAGAGAATGGGACTGACTTATTTTGGTGCTGTTCAGTCCAACAATGTCCTTTCTGATTTTCTGCCTGCTGGTCTGTCCATATCTGACAAAGGGATGTTGAGTCTTCAACTATAATGGTGGGTTCACCTATTTCTTCTTGATGTTCTATCAGTTTTCACCTCATGTATTTTGATGATCTGTTGTTAAGTGCATATACATGAAGGACTGTTATGTCTTCTTGGAGAATCGAACCCTTTGTTATTATGTAATGCTCCTTTTTATCCCTGAGAATTTTCCCTACTCTCAAGTTGGCTTTGTCTGAAATTAATATACTTAATCCAGCTTTCTGGTAATTAGTATCACCATAGTATATCTTTCTCTAAGCTAAATCTCAAGCTTGTCCACACTGAGAATCCAGCAATTCATCAATTACAATTTCAGGTTTGCTGCCCTGGTATGGACTACCATAATAGTTTCTGCTTCTGGACTTCTGCTCCACTAAGCTCTGCTTCTTTGCATTTTCCCCTCTCCTTAATTTTGAGGGCAGCAGTTTTCTCTGTGACCTCAATACTTTGATGGATCTAAGAATAGTTGTTCATAGTTTACACAGTTTTTTCTTGTTTTGAGGATAGGAGTGATGACTTCCATCTTTCCTACATGTTGGATCGATTGACAGACCTGTTTTATATTATGCACCCACCGTTGTGTTGCAGAGAAATGCTGATCTGTGGTCCCACCAGAACTGCAAGTATTAAGAAAGGGGGTTGCTATTGCTAAAAAAGGGGTAAAGGATGATGGCCAATTTCAAAACAACAGAGAAACTGTGAAGAGTTTGAACACAAGATAAAACAAAAATGAAAAACAGAAGATTGATAGAAGGACATAAGGATTGGGAATCTGTGTTTAAATATTTCCTTGAAAGTGAATATCTTGAGACGCAATCATCAGAAAAATTTTGGCATGCAGAAAAGAAATAATGAATTGCCTGTTCAAATGTGCATTTTTATTATGTTTTATCCATTGGATATATTTTAAAGCATTTGCTACTGCTTGAATAAACCTAAAAGTTTTTAAAGAGTATTGATCAGTTAAAATAAATTTCCGTCAGTGTATATTTTATCGTATAAGTTACTGTTGAAGGGAAATAAGCTTAGATTATAAACTCTACTCCAGTGAATCCATAAATGAATTAATTAGTACTAATTAACTACTTCCTTAACAATAATGTTTTGTAAGAAAAAAGGGATATTTAAAAAAAAGAAAGTGTTACCGAGTCAAAAATAATTATAAAACTATTCTTGACTTTACAACAAGTTGCAGCACGATTTTTAGCCTTGCTAAAGTAAGAAATATAGCTGTAAGTATCTTACCATTATGTCTTTGCTGGGAAAAAATAATTTTCCTTTCTTATAATCTTATACAGTCATGTGCTGCGTAATGATGTTTCAGTCAACAACAGACCACATATACGACAGTGGTCCCAAAAGATTATAATGGAGCTAAAAAAATTTTATCACCTAGTGACATTGTAGCCATCGTAATGTCATATCACAATGTGTTTGTGGTGATGCTGGTGTATAAAACCCACTGCACTGCCAATTATATAAAAGTATAGCACATACAATTATGTACAGTACATGATACCTGATAATGGTAATGAATGACTACTCACTTGTTTATATATTTACTATACTATATTTTTCATGTTATTTTAGGGTGTACTCTTTCCACCTATAAAAAAAGTTTACTGTAAGTCAGTATGCTGGCAGCAGCCTCATATATCTCTTGGTCACTGTGTCTCTTGATTGCATCACTTTCTCTTGTGCTTGATTTAATCTCATGGTGTTGTGTTTATCATGGCCCCTAAGCATACAAAATGTACTGTTAATGTTGCTAGTCAGAGGCCACATTGAGTGACTGATTTGGAAATGAAATTAAAAGTGATTAAGGACTATGAAGGTGGAAAATCAGTGATGGTTATTGTTCACCAGTCAGACATGTCCCATTCCACCACAGCTACGATCTTGAAGAACAAGAACAAAGTTCAAGGCTTTTAAGGACAGGATAGTAGTCTTTCTTGGGGGCAACATTGCAGGCTACAAATTGAAACCCTTTGTGATCTGGCACAGTGAGAACCCCACGGCCTTCAAGCATATAAATAAGCACTCACTACAGCAGCAATAAGAAGTCATGGGTGACTCAGCTCCTCTTCCAAGAAGCCCTCCTGAATTGCCATGCAAGTGAAATGGAAAAGTTTAGAGAATAACATACCTTTCAAGATTTTGCTTACTGCTGATAATGCTCCCAGATACCCTCCTTTTATTGGTGATCTTCATCCCAATATCAAAATGATGTTTCTCCCTCCAAACACCACTTCTTTGATCCAACCAACGGATTAAGGAGTTATAACAATTTTAAGGCTTACCACCTGAGGAGGACCTTTGCCCAAGCTATTGCTACAACTGAGGAAGACACTGATGCAATTCTCAAAGGATGAAAACATCTATGACTACATCAAGAACTTTGTTTGGACTTGGGGTGATGTCACCAGGGAGTGTACGAATGGCCTCTGGAAGAAGACACTCAAGAGATTCATCCATGACTTCAAAGGCTTTGTCAAGGATGAATGGTTGCAAAGATCAACAAGGCTGTTGGGGCCAGCACCATAGCCTAGTGGTTAAGTTCAGTGCACTCTGCTTTAGCAGCCCAGGTTAGGTTCCTGGGCATGGACCTACACCACTCGTTGGCAGCCATGCTGTGGCAGTGACCCACATACAAAATAGAGGAAGATTAGCACACATGTTAGCGCAGAGTGAATCTTCCTCAGCACAAAACAAAAGTCATCAAGGCTGTGGTTGAGGTGGCAAACAACTTTAAGCTGTAGGTGGATGAGGATGACATTGAGGAACTCCTAGAGTTGGCTCTTGAGGAATCGACTAATGAGGAGTTGTTGGAACTGGAACAGGAACACATAACTGAAGAAGAGGCAAGAGAAAAGGAAACTTCAGGAGAAGAAAAAGAACTCCCAAGAAAATTCAGTGAAGGTACAGCAGAAGATTTTGCAGACCTGAACAAGCTCCTTAAAAAGTTTACAAACATGGATCCCAAGACCAAAAGCTTTTCATTAATAGAGAGAAATGTTCATGTAGCATTACCTGCCTACAAGCAAATATATGATGAAAAAAAGAAACAAACCAAGCAAACCACCATGGACATATTTCTGAAAAGAGTGACACCTCCTCAAGAAGAAACTCAGGCAGTCCTTCAGGAGGTATTCCAGAAGAAAGCATTGTTATTGTAGGAGATGACACCTCCATGCATGTTATTGCTCTTGAAGACCTTCCAATGGGATGAGATATGGAGATGAAAGACAGTGACATTGGTGATCGTGACCCTGCGTAGCCCAGGCCAATATGTGTGTTTGTGTCTTAGTTTTTAACATAAAAGTTTAAAAATTTTTAAAAATAGAAAAAAGCTTATAGAATAAAGATATAAGGAAAGAAAATATTTTTGTACTGTTGTACAATGTGTTTGTGTTTTAAGTTAAATGTTATTACACAAGAGTCAAAAAGTTAAAAAAATTAAAGTTTATAAAGCAAAAAAGCTACAGCATGCTAAAGTTTACTTATTTATTATTGAAGAAAGAAAAAGATTTTTTTAATAAGTTTAGTGTAGCCTAAGTATACAATGTTGATAAAGTCTACAGTAGTGACAGTGATGTCATAGGCCTTCACACTCACTCACCACTCACTCACTGGCTCACTCAGAGCAGCTTCCAGTCCTGTAAGCTCCATTCATGGTAAGTGCCCTATACAGGTACCATTTTTTGCCTTTTATACTGTATTTTTACTGTACCTTCTCTATGTTTAGATATGCAAATACTTACTGTTGTGTTACAATTGCCTACACTATTCAGTACAGTAACATGTTGTACAGGTTTGTAGCCTAGGAGTAATAAGCTATACCATAGAGCCTAGGTGTGTAGTAGGCTATTCCATCTAGGTTTGTGTAAGTACACACTGTGATGTTACCACAATGACAAAATCACCTAATGACACATTTCTCAGAATGTATCCTCGCCGTTAAATGATGCACAACAGGACTTAAACAATAAAGTAGAAATACACAGTTGCTATGTATGGAACATGAATTGCACGCTCAGATGCATACAGGGACCTGGAAATTAACATCAATTACAGAAGTTTGGGTGGAAAAAATTGGAACATACCTAGCAAGTATGTTCTTGGTCTGAAAACCACTCTAAAAACCACACGAGGCTAGGACTTGGATGAAGCAAGGGGGCACTCATCTTGGGCAAAAAATTTAAGAGAGTGCCAAAAATCAGATAAAAATATTAATGTTATTTTCAAAATTAAAATTAATGCAAAATGTACATTTGAATAAAACATTAACATTTTACTTGAAGATAGGATCTGTATTGATCTGCTAGAAACTACTACTATTTCACCTGAATCACTGTAGGAACCTCCCAACTAGTTTCTCCACATCTTCTTTTCCCCCCTCCAAGAAGATTACACACTGCGGAAATCAAGACCATTTCAAAACATAAATCTTATAGCATCAGTTTCCTTCACAAATCCCTTAATTTTTTTTTTTTTTTCATTTTCTTAGGAAAAACTCCAAATTCCTGGAGGGAAATGAAGCCTCTCCTGCCAGCCTCTTCTTCTGGCTCTCTGCAGTCCAGCCACACATGCCTTCCTTTAGTTTTGAAATGCACTATACTCTTTCCTGGCTCCAAAAACCTTGCATACTGTGTCCCTCCTGCTGAGAAGACACCTTATCTCTTCAATTACCTAGTTAACTTCTTGTATTTCTGATTGAAGCTCAAGTACCACCTCCTGAAGAAGTATCCCTAAGAACAGCTTACACAGAATCAAGTGAGCCCTTTTCTTATACTTCCCTTGAATACTCCATTACCTTTCCTTCACAGCACTTAGCAAGACTATAAACTCCAGGAAAACAGGGAGAACCCAACTTTGCTCACCACTATATGTCATCCTTACCTAGCCCAGTGCCTGGCACAGAGTAGATTCTCAATATATGTTTTTTGATTGAATTAATAAATCTCAGTAAGATAATAGATGTTTCAAAAGTCTCTAAGACTCTGTTAAAAGTCAATTAAGTATAGTTAAAAGGCAACAAAAAAACCTATAAACAAAAATCAACTTAGTATACACATTGATGCTACTGTTTTTAAAAAAACCTAAGAGAATGACTTACAAGATCATTTCAATAACTCAATTAAGGTTTATAAGATTTGAATGCAGAAAACTCCACCACAGCAATCTGTGAATGCTTTGTTTGGAAATAAAAGGTAATCTTAGGAATTAGCAGAAATAAAGTAACATTGACAACATCAATTTGCAGAAACATAAAAAGTGATTTTTTTCCCTAGATAAAAGGGAGATTATTAACGGTTGGCATAAGAATTCAAAAAGTAATTCAATTCTCTTTCATATGGGAACGTCAAATATTGTTGACACTAACATGAAAAAGATAACAAAGTTTTCTGCAAATGAGTTCCCACCCTTGACATGAGTCTTTCAAGCCATTCCATAGTCCAACTTGTTATTAATAAATCAAAGACAGGAAAAATCAAATCCATCACTTTGTCTTACTACTCCCTGCTCCTCCTGTAGCTGCTTGACAATGTGTGATTTATGATGTATAAGTAGGGCTATGGGGCTTGACATGGTGAGTATGACTTCATTAAATATTTTCTTGTAATCAGCTTAGATCTCCTCTTTGACAAGCACTTCATCCTCAAGTGTTCTCAGAAAATAAAATAGGTAACATAATGAAAGCAAATGTTATATCTTAAAGATATATTTGCATTGTCTATGTATTTGCAATTACATAGTCTTTACTCAAGTATACATATTTACCACGAAATCTAAACATTTTCTGCTGCAATTTCTTTAGAAACCAGAAATTGTTAGTCCTAATGGATAATGTCTACCATCCTGGTCATAGCTCAAACACAGAAATCAAATTTCATCAGAGTTTAGAGTGGTTTCAACTGACATAGCTACAGTATTTTTGTTTCAACACTTTGTTCGAGCAATCAGTAATCAATCAGATAGGCTCACAAACCAAACATTTATTACTGGCTGTTAGTGATTTGTATTCATACTTTGGGTCTTTTCTAGCTCAAAATAATACAATCAACAAAGAGGTAGAATATCTCATGTATTAGAGATTCAATCATTATTCTTCAATTCTTAATGCTGTGATTTATTTCTTCCTTTTTCTAATTTGAAGGTAATTTACACAGTACGTTAAGATGGCCAAGGCTTTATTTAATCCTTGTGTAGGTCAAAATATTGACCTTAAAAAGAACCATGACAATGAACAAAACCTTTCAATGTTGGCAGTTTCATATAATACAATATTGGTAACAAGGAAATAAGTAACATGAAGAAAATAACAAAAATATCTTAGAACTAGTAAAACTAATTCAAATCCTATTCTATGATTATATCAGTAGAATTATAGTTATATGCATGAATCTATAGTTTAATATTTATCCATTAATAAATTTAACATATTTATTATTTGAGAGCCATTGTGCAAGTGCTATGGATATAGTGCTGAAAAGATCAAAGTCTCTCTTTTAAACACAATTTCATTTTACCCTACCTTATTCTACAAGGATTTAGGGTGACATAAATCATACACCAAGCAAGATATTATTAATTAAGTCTGATGGTTAAAAAGAAGAACAAATGTGGAGATATAAAATAAAGCAAGAAATATGAAAATTTCAGCATTGTGATAGACATTGTTTACCGAGAGCCAGGTCTCTGCTGCTGCCATACACATGGGAGGATAGCCCTTGTCTGCCTGGGAAAAGAAGGATGAGGTAAAGGGACTGGCTTTGGCCAATGTAACATGAGTATACAGGATGTGTTTACCTTACAGGCGGAAGAATTTCAAAGCTGGTTCATGATTCTCCATCTTCTTTCTTACCGTGCCAGAATGATCAGGAAACACTTGTTCATTAAAGGTGCCCCCAAGAATATTGTGCTCGACACATGACTTACATCTTCCCTAGAGGGTTTTCTGAACCTAGAGTAGTATGATAGGGAGTAATAATGAACTTTCTTTTCTGTCTGCATTAAACCTTTGAAATTTTGGGGTTGTTACTACTAAATAACCTAGTTTATCTTGAATAACATGTATATGTTTATGAGATCTTAAACCTGACTCTAAGATTTCTAGCAGCCAGTAGAGCTGATCATTTATGTAATCCATAGACTGTAAGATAAAAGAGACACAGCTGTCTGGAGATAAATATCTATATAAGGTTTTAAGATCAGTAGAAATTCTCCTGAAGATCATAAGAAAAAGTGCATTATGTGATATAGTAAATGAAAATAATAATAGTTATTAATATTTACTGCTTCTCATATTCCTGGCTAAGCTAAGCATTTTCTTTTGAGGATTATTTTATTTAATCCACATAACTGTTCCCTGAGGAATATACTATAATTATCATCCTCAATTCACAGTGAATTGAAAATGAGATACAGAGAGGTTAAGGATTTTGCCTGAGGTCAGGCAGCTAGCAAGGGCTGATGGAATTAAGAAAAAATATATCTTTCTTATCTTAAGGGAAATTTGGAAGAATGAATATCTGGGCTCCTTTTTTAATCAAGGAAAATATGAAATCCAAAATGTGAGTCTTTCTTAAAACAAGGAATCAACTTTAATTAAATTGAAACAGTACACGACACTTTGTTGTTAAGGCTCTATATTATGAATCACTTCTCTCTGCTGATAGAACAATCTAAGAATAGAGAATATTGATAACCCAGGTTGGTAAATAATGAATCTACCTTCTAAGTAATCAGGATAGACAAAGAAGCGAAACGGGTTTTGGTTACCAATTTCAATGTATGTGAGGGGGTTCCCCCCACACCAACAAACAGTACTCTGACATCAGCCAGGTGTCTTAAAATTTAACTCAATTCAGACACAATTGTAACTGTGAGCCGTCCAGCACCAGTTCAATTGGCCCCATCTCTTATCAACAGAGTGATTAAGAATTGCCTTTCAGAAAATTTTCAAAGTGATGTAGCCAGAGCATGCACAGAAGAAGAAATCTTGAACTGAAATGAACGTGGAACCAAAGATTCTCCTCCCTATGGAACCAGAGGACCAGGACATGACTAGAACTTAAAAGTTGGACCCTCATCAGAATCAAGGGGTCCGTCAGTCGGGAAGATCCAGTGTTAAAATTCCTTCCCTACCTTACCATAAAATTTTAGAACCTTGCCATAAATGCTTGAAGCCCACCACTGAAAACCTGTCCTGCCAGCATTTCTGTGTGCCAGCCTGTTCTCCCTAACCTCTTAAATTTCACCCCAAATCCTGAATCAAGGAGACAGATTTGAGGGCACACGCCCCTTGTCTCCCTGCAGATTGATCTCACAGAATAAAGCTTATCTATTTTCCCAAAGGCTGATGTAATTAATTGGCTTGTTTTTGTGCATTGGGCAAGAGAACTCCAATTTTGTGTGGTAACAATATCTACCCAGAGGTTGCATCAGATCCCACAGGTTAAGAGTACTGTGTTACAAGACTGCCCCCACCCCCCTACTCCAGGTTGTTACCTGTGCTTCTGACTGACCAGCTACAAATTGGAAGTTCCAATGACCCCCTCCAACTCAGGATGACAATCTCAATTTCACTGGCTATAAATCAGAGGTTCCCAGGACCCCCTTCTTGGGTTTGATTAATTTGCTAGAGTGGCTCACAGAACTCAGAGAAACATTTTACTTACTAGATTACTGGTTTATTATAAAAAAGATAGATATAAAAAGATTATAAAAAGCCATATGGAAGAGATGCATAGCACCAGGTATGGGGAAAGGGCACAAAACTTCCATATCTTCACCAACCGTGAAGCTCTTAGAACCCCATCCTTTTTGGGTTTTTATGAAGACCTGCTTATATAGACATGATTGATTTAATCATTCACCATTGGTAATTGATTCAACCTCCAGCCTCTCTCCCCTCCCCGGAGGTGGGAGGTGGGAGTGAAACTTCCAATTCTATAATTACAAGGCTGATTCCTCTTGGCAATCAGCCCCCATCCATATGTTACTTAAAGGCTTTCCAAAAGTCACTTATTAACATAATAGACACATTTATAGCTCTCATCACTTAGGAAATTCCAAGGTTTTTAGGAGTTCTAATCCAGAAATGGGCATGAAGACCAAATATATATTTCTTATTATAAATCACAATATCATGGGAATATAGGATGCTTTTGTCAACCTGCAAAACAGAAACCAGTTTAAGAGACAAAGCATTTATTCGGGATCAAACAATTGCAATTCGAGGAGCAAAGAGTCAGGTAGAAACTCAAATAGTGTCCCACTGGGGAGTAAAAGTCAGGGGCCTTTAAAGGCAAAGAAAGGAGGTTATATTACAAAGAATTTTAGTTGGAGTTGGAAGCAGAGAGCTAGTTTTGGCTAATCATTGATTGACTACTGATTCTATCTTCAGAAAGTCCACAATCATCATTTTTGTGATCAGGATATCTGTTCTGCTGACTTCTTAAACAATTGTTTGTAAAATAATCACCATTTTGGCCCGGTCCAAAGGTTTTGCCCAGCCCAAAGTTCAAGACAGCAAAGCAATTTTTCTAGAAAGGCAACTCAAACTCATGTTTGACATCACAAAGGTTATGTTCAAATCTTAGTGTACAACCAAATGGACCTAATGAGGCAGAGAATAGGGCTTCCAAATATAATCATAGTCCTAGATTATCTCCCAAAATAAGATTTCAGTTCATATAATCTAGACAGGTATGTGTTTACAATAGATGTAGTATACTGTCAGTCATTTTTCTGGTTTACACTTCTTTTGGTTTCCACCTTTTTTCAGGTACATGGCTCTGAATGTAATACTGCAACTGTGTGTCTAGCTACATCTTCTTTCCTGTGGTGGAATGTATCATATGCTTACAACAGCATTTCCCTTTCATTCAGACTGTTCAAGTACTCTTAATTTGTATATAAATGATTCAGGATCATTTTCTCTTTCCTCTGTAAGGCTAAGCTGCAGTGCTTCCTAACTTGGTCCTTCCTCTACCTACTTTTATACACTTAGGAGGTGGCACAAATTTTTCTGCCAAGTGGAAGAAGGTAAGTGAGAGTAATAGAGTTCACATGTTTTTTTCCTAGCTATGAACTAGTGGTATTAATTTTCTTCTAAATCGCAAAGTATGATGCTGTAGCACTTCTTCTAAGGCCTATTTTCTTCCTACAAAAAAAAAAGTGTAATTTAAAGTGTATAGGCAGTTACAAGTAACAATAAAAAAGGAATATATTGGCCTTGACATTTGTGGTTTGTGGATTCTAGTCTCTAAACTCTCTAGCTCCTAAGGTTTATGAGGTAGTGCATGTAAAGAGTTTGTTATTGCATAAAAATGAGATTCTCCTACCTGATGCACATAAACAAGCCAATTAATTATGGCATAAGCTTTTGGGAAAGGAATTCAGCTTTGTTCTGTGACATTGCTCTGCAAGGAGACAGGGGGAGTGTGCCCTCAAATCTGTCTCCTTGATTCAGGATTTGGGGTAAAATTTAAGAGCTTAGGGAGAACAGGCTGGCACACAAAAATGCTGGTGTGACAGGTTTTGAGTGGTGGGCTTCAAGCATTATGGTAAGGTTCTAAACTTATGGTAAGGTGGAGAAGGAATTTTAACACTGGATCTTCCTGAATAATGGACCCCTCAATTCTGATAAGAGTCCAAGTTTTAAGTTCTAGTCATGTTCTGGTCCTTTGGTTCCCTTCCATAGGGAGGAGAATCTTTGGTTCCATGGTCATTTCAAGTCAGGATTTCTTCTTCTGCACATACTCTGGCTATGTGACTTTGCAAATTTTCTGAAAGAAATAATTACTTTGCTGATAAGAAGGGGTCATTTCAACTGGTCCTGGAGAGCCTGCAGTTATAAGTTCACACTTATATTAGTTCTATCATCTGTCATAGGATGTGCTATTGAACAGTGGTAAAAGTGCACTGTCTGTATTTAAATACACACACAGATAGATAATGAATAGATAGATAGATAGATAACTTAGAACGCAGTTTTTTCAATGCAACTCTTTCATGGCAATATGCTAATTTAGCTATACTCATGCAGGAAGAGATAAAGTTATTATAAAAGTTATTTTCTTTTGTACATCTTATGTACAAAGATGGATCCCAGAGAAATGCTGTTATTCCTCAGAAATAGTATTTGTAAACAAATTTTTTAAATTAGACAAACCAAAAGAAGCATACTATGGAATAAATTTGTTTTGTTTTGTTTTGTTTTTACAAAACAAAACAGTGAGCACAGATGACTAGCTCATTCAGTCAGTGACTCTTTCAGAAGAGTGTTAATATAAAAATTATTATAGCATTTGATTTGTTCCAAGCCCAGTTCTGACAAAAATCAATGCTGAAATCCTGACAATACTGAAGGAAACTTAGTATCAATTGCATATGCCATTCCTTCATTTTCACAAGAGAGCCAATTTGTAGAAAAATGAAGTGTAAAATTCTATAAATCAAATGTTTTTCATAATCATTTCTATAAGAGAAGTGTCCTCTTGTGACTTTTAGAAATAACTATCACAAATCTAAAATAACTGAACTGGCAGGCCAAGAGAAATTTGTATTCTCAATTGCTTTTTCACAACTCTTGAAGGAAATAGTAAGAATTAGCATAATTGGATGACAAATATCCACTGAAATAATATTGTACGAAATAAAATATTGATTTAAAATAAAAAAAGGGATGTATTTTTTAAACGTGTATGTGTAAAAGATGAATACTGTGGATACCTGATGGCTTCCTTGATTCAGCCACAGCTGGTGAGCCTGACAAGTATAGTGTGTGTAATTGTAAAATGTGGATGGTCACAACTCGTTCCCAAACTCATATTATTGCATATTATTGACGGGTTTCATTTCACATTTGGAGACATTCTGTTGTTTGGGGAATAGGAGAACAGATGTATGTGTGAAGTGTTTCTTTACTTAAATTACATCACATTGTTTGGGCTACTATACGTAAATAATGTAGACATTAAGCAGACTGGCATTCTATCTATTGCTGACATGGTAGGAAATGTCTAGGAAGTAGTCAGAAGGGCATATGCATACCTGTTAAGTAGCCTGATTCTCTAACAGTCAAGCAAGTATTGCTGAATTTGTTTCACTCCTGAGAAATCAAGCTTCTATTTGAGTTACCCAACCCAATGACAATCAATCCTCTTCTTTGAGTGCTTGAAGCAATTTACATAAATTAACATAATAAAGTTAGGTCCTTTATTATTCCCACTTTATAAATGAGGAAACTAAAGCCTAGGTCATTTCAGTAACCAAAATCACAGTCAATGGCAGAATTTAAGATTAAAAATTCTGTCTGGTTCCAGAAGTGTACTCTTCAGATAATGACATTTTTACGTAGTTATCAGTATAAGTAGATAGAGTCCACAGTGAATTCTTTGCTGACCCCAGGAGGTTCCATGCAAACAAAAGTGTATCTGTAGTTTCATTTTCTACCAGTCTACGTTGATACAAATCAAACCAACTAGGTAATCTGGTAAAAAAGTATATTAGAAATTTAATAATAATGAATGGATGGATGGGTAGGTAGGTAGATAGATGGATACAGAGATAAAAATAAAATCAATCAAATTTTTTAAAAAGTATAATTTGGCATATAGAAGAAGCTCTTCATGGTTTTTTTTTAAAGTAACAATTCTGTCATGTAAACACAATTATCTAAAACAAAAAGACTCAATCTATTTCTTAAGATAGAGCTTACAGCTCTAAATGGGATCTACATCTAGAAAAGATAGGAAATAATATTAATGGAGACATTTCTAACCCGCAATAAGTCTAATATGGAAGCCTTTATGTCTGTGTATACAAACTGAATACATTCTCTTGCACAGGATAGCAGTGTTCAAGGGTATATTCTGTTATTAGGGCAATATACAACTCAAACTTTAACGGTGACACTTTAAATCCTTCCAAGCTCTAAAAGTAATGTTTTTTTGTTTAATTACTTTTTCAGGACTGTAAGGCACTTGGGCATTCTCACTCTAAACACAATTCTCTGAATTAATTTTCAATGTTTCTGTCAAGGTTGTTTAAATGCCTTTTCTCCAGTTCTCTATGCAATGTAGGTGACAACACTATTTTATTTTCTATTTGAATGTTCTGTAAAAGCTGAATATCAATCCCCAATACACAGATGAACAAGCATATACATATACAAACACACACTGGCCTTTTTATCCAATAGTTAATTTGTTCGCTCAAATTGGCTCACAAACCGTAAACACACACACACACACATACACACAGACACAAATGAATGGATTTTGTAAAACATTATTTCTCATTTGTATTTCCTTTATCTGTACTTGATTTTTTATGGCTTATTGTTTTTCCAACTCTAACACTTATTTTAAGAAGAAAAAGAAAGTGGGTAATTTGATCCAAAGATATAAGGTTTGTGTTACTTTCAATGATTTTTCTCATTCAGAATATGCACTAGCTATTTCAGTTCTTATTTTTATAATTGTTGGATGAGTTTGTCTAATTATTCTACAAATCTCCAGGGAAAAGTGAACACTATATATTCTACTTCTCAGATATATTTATAAACATCATTAGGAAATGTAGAAATGTTTCCTAGTGAGTTCATATAAGTTATAACTCTTATATTAGATCAATTTTAACCTTGGGTTACCATGTGAACTTTGCAGTCACCAAGTATGACTAATACTGAAATACCCACTGATGGAATTAGTGGATTACCAGCTGTAGGGGAGCAGAATTTGCCATCCCAAAATGTGTCTCTTTGACTTGATTATTTTTAAGAACAAAAGACTCAGGAAACTTTGATCTTCCCCCTAACTGCCTAAAAGAAGTTAAGATAGAAGGTCTGTTCCAAGAAGTAGCTATCATCACTAAAGTACATATGAATTAGGTGTGGTAGACACCTAAAACTAGGGAGGAACCTAGCAAGGCACATTTGATTAAAGTCTTCTCCATGTCCCATTGTCTCTGCAAGGCATGGCAAACATTTATTTACCATCTCCATGTGAATTGCCATGCTTTTCACCTCCGTGTGAATTGCCTTCCTCCTCTCTGAAGTCGCAAACCACTAGCTCCCACATCCTATTATGTCTTTAGCTGAGGATGGTATTTAAGGTAGTGGCTTTGGCCACTTTAGCGAGTTACTCAGTTTTCCTGGGTTTCTCCCATGTATACATGTTATTAAACTTGTTTGACTTTCTCCTATTATTCTTTCTCATGTCAATTTAGTTCTTAGACCAGCCAGAAGAACCTAGAAGTGTAGAGGAAAATTTCTTCCTCCCCTACACAGCTCCTCTCTGACTTTAAAATCACAAAGATCAATAATATATGTAATTGCTTATTCTGTCTCAATCTACTGCTCCCACCTCACCACCTCCTCCTCCAGCACACAGACATGCACACACAAAGTCACAAATACATTCCCATGGGTTTATCAAGAGTAATCCCACTGCTTCCACTCAGTGAATCATTGAGTGAAAATAACTGAGAAAGAAAAATTGTTGTGTGAGAATAATATTATTGGCAACTAACTCATGAATTTTGAAATGGCTGCCTGGATTTTATTAATCTTTGATTGTAGAAAATTAAGCCACCAAAAAATGGGGGTCATAACAATACCCTATCCATAGGTTGTCCCTTTTAAATAGACAACAAACAATAGGATATGCTGGAGTATATGAGGAAGCCATTTGGTGTAAAACTAATTTGGCCTGAACTTGTTTTTCCAAAAGAGCCTGACATGGCCATTGAGCATGCATTGAATATCTACTTTAAGTGTTTTCTATGTCCCAAAGATAAGAACAATGCCCTTAAAGATAGTAACTTGCCCACATTGGCATTTCCTTAAGGATAAGCATCTCTCCCTAGGCTAGGTATTGATTGCTGGCCTTCTGTAATCACCCATTTCAAGACCACAGGCCTGCTGCGCTCCCGGAATTGCTGTGGCAGTAGAGCAATCATGTGACTATTGTAAAAGGGACATTCCAATCATATATGATACATGCTCTTTGACTGTATATAACCCCTTGCTATACCCCCACTTCTTTGGAGTGCTCCATTCCTTTGTGAAAGGACTCTCCCAGGCTATCTGTTCCTCAGATCTGGCTCATAATAAACTTGCCCAAATTTTTATTTATAGATTGGTTATGGATTATTTACATCGATGCCCTGAAGATTAATGGTATAATAAACCTAAAAAGCCTGGTGCAGTGGTAATGGGTATATAGTAAGGACTCAACTCATGCTCAATTTTTACTCCTTTTTCCCTTTAAAAAAAAGCAAATGATATGCTCTGATAGAGCTCTTTTTATGATTGCCCACAATAATTGATACTTTATAAGTAATAACTCATAACACTTATAACCAAAAGTGAACCTTGGTTTGGTCAGTGTTATTTTACATTTCACAGTTTTACTTAGACTTACAGAGCAACTTTCTTCCATGGAAGCTATTTGGAATTGAAAAGTCGGAATTGTTTGATTATATATCAAATCTAGTGTTATAATATCTGACTGTTTTGCAATTTCAACTACTAAAATCAGATTAACTAATTATACTTCCTAGCATCACTAGACCATAAAGCAAGACTCAAGAATTTTATTTTCAGATCTGGCACTCAGTAGCTCTGAGTTTTGGGACAATTAATTTATTCTCTTCATTCTTCCTTAATAATTTAGTATTGCTTTCCTAGAACTTAAATGCATTATTTGAAGCTTCATAGGTTCTATTGTCAAATCAGAGGAAAGAATTTTTAAAAAAGAAAGAAAGGAAGGAAGAAGAAAGGAAGGAAGGAAAAAAAGAAAGAGAAAGGAAGGAAGGAAGAAAGAAGGAAGGAAGGAAAGAAAGAAAGAAAGAAAGAGAAAGGAAGGAGGGAAGGAAGAGAGAGAGAGGAAGGAAGGGAGGGAAAGAAAAACAAAAGAAAACTCTAGGTCAAAAGGGATCTATTACCATCTCAGAGCAAGAGTAGAAATCTGAAATGCCTACACTGGATACCAGAAATTAAAATAAGGGAAGCAACTTGGGTGTGAAAAACAATAGCTGAGGTATAACGATAAATGATAAATGTCACCATTGTCACAATGAAGGACACTATCAAATAGTGGGCACCGAAGATAATTGGAGAAAACTTCCTGCCTCACCATGGCAGCAGCTAAGACTCATGACTTTCTATGAAGAATTTGAGTAGATATTCTGGTTTTCAAGAGATTCCAAAAATTAAGATGTTCATGTGAAATATTCCAGTTTTTATATTTTGCAAACTGATTTGGTTATTTAAAAACGTAGGGATGTTTTTCAGTCAAACAAATATATTGTTAGCTGAATGACCACCAGTTTGTTATCTGTCAAAAATCAGCTTTCCATTTGATACCTGAATTTTCTTCATAACACCACAAAGAAGTGATGGCTTATGTTTGAAAAATGTATGTATGGAATTATTGTTACTTTCTTTGGCAAATGCTTCCACATTTGTAAAATTTCCATCTTAAAAATTTATTTTATATATTGTTATAGAACTACAGTCCCTACCATTATTACACGTCTTTGTTAGTTCCCTCTTAAGGTAACATTGAAGAAACTTGATAATTTTCCTGCTTTCATGTATTGAAATATCACATTCCTGTCTCCCCCAAATACCCAAGTCTTTTCTTCATTTATTTCATGTATATCATTGGATTCTCTTCACTATCCTCATAGATCTCTGAAATGACAGAATCTTTCTACATTCTTAGAATTATAGAGCTGGAACATAGGGCAGAAGGACTACTAATTTATCATATACCACAACCACTCTGCTATGTAAATAATGTTTATGCTCCCAGAAATATTTGATCATTCATATTAAGCCCTGCATCTGTTAAGATTTTTTTAAATTTTCTGAAAACTTTATTTACCAAAAAGTAATTAAACACACCACAATCATTGTAAATATACCATTAGCAGTTTTAAAGGCATGCTCCATTTCTCCTCTTACTGTTTCAGATACTCATTCTGAGCCACAGTTCCACTCTATTCTCCTGAATAAAATAAACAATTTTAAAGTGATGTTAATTATTTCTTATGTCTACAACTCCATCCACAATAAGCAATTTGCTGCATAATTGTCTGAACAAACTGGATCTCCTCTTTATCAGCTCCCTACACTTCCGCAAGGCCAATGGTGCTTCACATCATTTTTCTGAGGTTACATTCTAGTCTCCTTTCCTACTGTCCATTCTAAATGCACTTGCTGAAACCTGTAATCTCAGATTTGATCCTGCTGCCTTGCTACTTGACTACCATTTCTCTGCCCAGGCTATTTAGATACATATTTTCTATTAGACTATCTGCTTTGGCATTTAACAGATGGATGATGTAAATTACTGAGGCTGTGAGATGAAATATTGTGTGATAGATACCATTTGCTCTTAGGGAATTTACATCTCAAGGCTGCCAGGCACAGCATAGTTCAGTGCAGTGCTAACAGCTTCTGTTCTAGGGGCACAGCTAATTGGGTTCATAGTCCATGTTAATTTAAACAAATTATTTACCTTCTTTAAAATAGCTTTCTTATTTTGTAAAGTGGTGATAATAAAACCATCTACCATACAAAATTGCTATGAAGATTTTAAGAAATATTGTACCTAGGGTGCCTAGTGCAGAGTCTGACATATAATACATAATTTCTATATTTTGGTTCTTGTCGTTGTTATTTTCACTGTCAGCTTTCTATATCACCCACAGAAACTGGCTCAACTCCTGCAGAAGTGTAGTATACCACCCCTGTCCCAAAACTAACACCTATAACATTTACCCTTACATGGCTCCTATATCCTAGGTCCCACAAATATAGAAGAGGGGAATTTCACAATAGTATTCAAAAGATCTGGAAGCAAACTGCTATTCCTTTAGTTTGTGGTTTAGGGCTTGATAGAATCTGCCATTTTGTTTCCTTAAAATATTAAACCTGTGTGGTCTCCAAATTTGTGTTATAAATATTTATTCAAGTAAAGTCAAAATTTTCATCCCATGTTCTAATTAAAATAAAAAATGTTATTAATATAATTAGAATCTTATTAAATATTACTTCTCCATCTGAAAAAAACCCTAGGAAATGGATTACAAATGGACCAAAAGCGAGAAATTTCAAGCAAGAGAAATTATTTACCTTCTTGGCAAAACGCTAAATGATAGAGAATAGAAAGAACAAAACATTGTTTCACTAGTGGTTCTTCTGACCCTTTGCAGTCTGCTGCCTCTTTGTCTCCTTGGATTGTGTTTGCTCAATAATATAGGTATGAGGCCACATGATCTCTAGTCTTACCTTCTACTTTTAGAGATAAATAAAAATCATCAATAAAAGCCTGCTGAAAACCATTTTTTCCCCCATTCTTTACATCAAGGCAGCTGTCAGCCACAGCTGAGTATTTGATGGGCCACCTTTTGGGCCATCTGATGTACTTTATTGATGATTTATTATTTTCATTTGTAACAACCGTGATTACTATGCTCCAAACAGTAAGTGTTGAATCTAGAGACAGGCCTACAGTGGCCTCATCAGTCACACTCCGTGCTTGACAGTCTTTCAATGGAAATTACCAAAGAGAAAACAGGTATCTGTAATGAAATATTTTATTTCACACCCTTGGTAACTTACACCTTTCACGGTTGGTAATACGAGTGACGTGCTGAGCTTAAGCTAATGGATTTTTTATTTCCAACTAGAGTTGTGTTTTTCCTCTGTATTAAGTACTGAGCAGGTGGTGTTTTCTAATCATTTATGTTCAGTTTTTCTTGCATCCTGAGGGAGAGAGCTCAGAGATGTGCACAGTGACATTTGTAGTTAAATGACAATGAATAAAAGATTGTTGTGTATGCTTTGATTAGGAAAGCATTTAATTTGGGACCATGACAGCAGAAGTATGTGAGGTGGGGCTGAGCCCTGCTCTCAGTAATTCAGAAATCATTCAACATCATCTAGAGTGCTTTGTCTTAGTTCTTGTCACTTGTTAAGATATGAGGAATTGGAGCAAGCAATCAGTAGAAGTGTTCATGACACCACATGAATTTAATAGAATCGAGTAGCAATTGGTAAACAATCTAGGGGGAGAACCCTGAGGAAGGTGCAAGAAATTACTGAAGCATTCACATACAAGTTACAGGGTACACCTGTGGTCAAGAATTTATGCATAATCAAGGATCTCAGCTTTCTGATTCAATTATATCAGGTAAAGTTATCTTTTATGCTTCTTCTTTCCATTCTCATTATGAACAGAGAAAACAAAAAAGACATCATGCTCAATAAGAAGGAGTCTATGTGCCAGCTCATATAAGTCATTTTTTTCTTTTGATCTCTTTTTCTTTTCTTTTCTTTATAAATTCTGGAGTATAAACACATACATCATTTTAAATTTGCCTCCTACTTGTGAATGTCAATGTACAGGGAAGAACGGGAAAGTGACTGAAGTGGATCTAAGAAAGAGCTAACAAATTTATGAAAAAATGAGATTATGGCTGGACTTTCAGATTTTCTTTACTTTCTATTTCTCACACCCTCCCAAACTAAATGATCATTTCAAATTTTTTGGATGGAATTTTGGCCGAAAGGAGCTCTGACAAGTAGGATGGCCCAGAAGTATATCCAAAGCAAGTAAGAGATTTTGAAGGCAGTGTAGGGGAGGAAGAAATTTCCTCTACCCTCTGAATACTTCTAGCTGGGCTATGAATTAAATTGTCATGAGACAGAATAACAGGAGAAAATCAAAGCTTTATAACATGTATACATGCTAGAGACCCAGGAAAAACTGGGTAACTCACCAAAATGGGGGAAACTCTCATCTTAAATACCATCTTCAGCTAAAAACAAAGGAGGATGTTGGGAGTGGGAGGAGTCACTTACTGGAGATTACCAGAAAACCACAGCAAACAAGAGTAAAGTTATTATGCATATTTAAGTCCTCACTTTCCGAATTGATAAGAGTTTCTAGAGATAAGGTGATCCCCCCTTCTTTCTGGTAGAGAGAGGGTGACACTTTTACAAATGGAGATTTCCCTTACAAATGAAAATGTCTCTTACAAAGGATAACTTCACTTTTACTTGGTTTTCAGAGCTTTTCCTATGTCTGCAGTTTTTAAAAGTAATCAGCTCAAAATAATCCTCACGCAAAAGATACACATTTTAGGGTGGCAAATTCTGATCCCCCACAGCAGCATAATCAATGGAAGAGTTTAATACCTGGGTCAGAAAAGAGGAAATGGTTCAGAGCTGGAATATTAGTGCTGATCTTCAGGCACTAGGTTTGTCCAAAATTAGAAAGATGACTTACGAGACTAAACACAATACAGAATAAGACTAGGTGAAAACAAATGATATATAATGAAGTAGGTCAAGCAGTTTAGGACTAAAGCCTAAATGACAGTAAGCAAAGGTTTCTTTTTATGAGTTACTGCCTATGTATTTTGAGAATGAGGCAACAGATTAAAGGAAGTAAGCATAATTAGACAAATACAAGAAAAATGATTAGAAAAATACAAGACTAGAATTTCATTTGTTCAGTTATTCATGGACTTATTCATCCTTCAAAATATGATTTATGTGTGTTGATGTTTCAGAATTCTAAAACCACATGGGGTTAATTATAACTACACAGAAACCTAATGTTAAAATGGAATCAGAATGCATTCTGCTCAAGGAAAATTTTTAAAACAACATATTTTATTTTTTTCTGCCTTTATCAGGAATCCACTTGAAGTTCTATATTTCCCCTAAAAGTTAACAGCCTTATTCATATAATCACCCTTCTCAGTTTTCCTACTTAAATATTTTTATGTTGGCGTTATTTCTTGTTGACTACCTATTCAAGAACAGTGAAGGTTCTGAAATTTTCCCTACTTCTAACAATGGAAATGAGATAAAACGAAAATTGCCTATTAGTTGAGAAACCACAAATGAAGCACCAAAAGAGTAGTTTATATAACAGAACCTGAAATAAAAATGATGTTTGTCGGAAACATACAGGAGTCATTGAACACAATATAAGCCTCTGAGGCCATATTTTATCCATTGTCATTTCTAACAAGTACAATTAATGCCAAATGCCAAATCATTTGCAGAATGTGAATTAGTAGGTAATAAAGAATAAGACCTAGGAAAGCAAAATCTCTTTCTAATTCTGCGATCAACTCTGATTGCTATTGTAGATGAGAGATAGTCTCTCTATCGCTACTCACCTCACCTCAAAAGAAAAATAATCCTGTGAATTTCTCCGAGTTCAATAGCCTGTTTCTCCGGTTAGTATTGGAAAGCATTTAGGGTTGTTAACGAATAATAGAACATTTTCTAAAGGCAATTGTAATCACTGAAGAGAACAAAAACTTTGTGGATACCATCCACATATAAGGATGCTAAGCTATTTTTATTAGTAATCAGTCACCAGCATGTATTGAATATTCTCTATGTAGTTATATTTAATAGTTGATAGCAGAATATAAAACGAATAAATATCTTTCTTCAAGGACATTTTTATTTAGTTAGAGAAATAAAACCAAAGAAAATGAATTAGAATATACCATATCAGACAATTGTGAGAGGACCTAAGTTAAAAGAGATCTGAGTCAGATACTGATAAACTAGGAAAAGCTTTCTTGAGAAAAGAACGTTTTGAAGAATCTAATAAGAATATAAGTATAGGTTGCAGCTGAAATAAAGTCAATGGCATTTGCAAAGGTAGAGAGATAATAATAAGGCAATACTGCTTTGAGCTCTGAGTTTACATGGGTTGGCAGGAGCCCAGGGACCACTTCAAGAAATCAGGTTAAATGAAATGAATGAACTATAGCTGCTCAGGATGGATGGACAGAATTGTTATGACATACTGAGGAGGACTTGCAAGTTCATGGGCAGGTTAGTGAAATGAAAAAGGAATTTTTCTAAGATGACAATAATAATTGCTAATGTATTGAATTGCTAACATTGCAATGAACATGTATTCTAATGACATGCATCTAGTAACTAAACTAATTCTTACAAAAAGCATCCAAGAGACATACTATTAATGTTTTTATTTTATGGAAGAGGAAACTGAGTCAGAGAGCATTTTAATAGCTGCCTTAAGGTTCTGTTGTGTGATCACATGTATTCGAACCCAGGCAGTCTGGAATCAGAGCTATGCTCATAACCATAGTGCCATACTGTTGCTCAGGACAGTTATTGTAAATGTTAGTGTAAATTTGAAAAGGATTAAGTCAAGTATCACTTCAGTGAATACAAGTGCAAGTTAAAATAAATCATTTTCAATAGGAAGTCGACCTTAGGTAAGAGAAAAAAAATAATGAAAAGAAAAAGAAAAAAAAATGATGTCTTCTTTAGCCCAATGTGGTAGCACCACGACCACTAAATTGCTGCTGCCTGTTGGCACAGTAGAAGAATATCCTTTGGTTCATACACAGAGCTGGGTATGGCTCATATGCAAACAAGAAAACATTTGGCAAGTATGAGGCAGCTAGAAATTCCCTTTAAGTAGCATCCATTCCAATTCATAATCATATATCAACGAATCTAGAGTAGCAATGAAATGTAGGCTATAACATAGTAAGTCTCTAGAAGAAAGCCTGGATGCATATGAGAAGGAGAGCAAGAGCTTCAAAAGACAGAAGCATTCTGGAAGAGGGTTCTTTTGATTATTCTTATTCCCCAAAGGGTGATCTGTTAATCATTTATATTTTGGGAAATCACAATCTTAAGAAACCTTATTAATCAGTGAAGTAACTTAATTCCCACCAACACAATCTCCATTAAGTAATTGGATATATTATTTCAAATGGGTAGTATATTATTGTCCTGGTTTATTTAGTCATGATTTTCATCTGATGAATATAATTAGCAATGAGACTTGAAAATGGTATGTATACATTTTATTTAGTTTCTTCCCTGCCTTGGTTTCAAGTGTTGTTTCTTTCTCTTTTTTCCCTTACCTGTCTAAATATGGTAAATAACTTGATCTAGTTTCTTTAGTGATTGATATTTAAAAAAATTTGAGTCTTTCTGGGCATTCATTACTTTATTTAAAAAACAAATAGTATTTAATTTTTGTGTGTCAAAAGAAGACTAATGGGGAACCTAGACTTCTATCCCAACGTAGCGGTAAAGAGGTGGCACCTACTCTTCTCCTGTCACATATCTGGAAAAGTACTAATACCAAAATTATTAAAAAAAAAAAAAAAAAAAAAAACTTTCAAAACTCAAGAGTTAAAAAAACCTATCCAATTAGAAAATAGGCAAAAGACTTAAACAGGCATTTCACTAAAAAGGATATACAGATGGGAATTAAGAATATGAAAAGATGTTAACATTATGAGTCATTAGGAAAATTAAAACCACAATGAGCTATCAATACTCACTAACAGAATGGCTAACATAAAAAAATAGTGACAACACCAAACTCTGGCAAAGCTGCACAGAAACTGCATAACTCATATATTGCTAGTGGAAATGTAAAATGGGACAGGCACTCTGGAAAAGAGTTTGACATTTTCTTAACAAATTACAAATTAAAAACTGAAAAACAATTTAATGTACAACTACCCTATGACCGAGTAATTTAACCCTGGGTGTTTATAACAGAGAAATGAAAATTTTTGTCATACAAGCAACTTTATACAAATAATCACAGCAGCTTTATTTTTAATAGCCCAAAACTGGAAACTCTTCAGATAGTTTTCAACAACTGAATGCTTAAATGAACTGTGGAACATCCATACTATGGAATACTACTCAGCAATGAAAAGGAACAAACTATTGATACATGCAACACCCTCGATAAATCTTCAGAGAATTAAACTGAGTGAATAAATCCAATTACAAAAGGTTACATATTGTGTGATTTCACTTAAACGACATTATTAAAATAACAAAACAATAGGGATGGGTGACAGATTAGCGATGGTCAGGCATTAAGGGGGGTGATGGGTGGAAAGTGGGTGTGGCTATTGAAGAGCAACATGAGAGATCCTTGATGGAAATGTTCTGTATCGTGAATATATCAGTCATTATATACCGGCTCTGATATTTTACTATAGTTTTACAAGATGTTACCAATGGGGGAAACTGAGTGAAGGTTATACAGGATCTCTCTGTGTTATTTCTTACAACTGCAGGTAAATCTAAAGTTATCTCAAAATAAAAATTTAATTAAAAAGAGAGAGATTAAATTAATAACCAAATCTCCAAAGTTTAGCAAATAGAAAAATAAGTCTAAACTAAACTCAAATTCAAAAGCCAAAAAATGAAATATCAAAAAAAAAAGGAGAGAGAAAGAAAAGAAAACTATAGACCGATATACCTCAGGAATATAGACACAAAAAGTCTCAATAAAACATTAGCAAACTAAATCCAACAACATGAAAATGATCATACACCATGACTAAGTAAAATGTATCCCAGGAATGCAACATTATTTTAGTATTTGAAAAGCAATCAATGTAATATACCATGTTATAGATAAAGAACTAAAACCACACGCTTATTTCAATAGATGAAGAAAAAGCATTTGACAGAATCTAACATCCATTAATGATAAAAACACTGAAAAAACAAGGAATTGAATGAAACTTCCTTAACCTGATAAAGGGCATCAACAAAAACCCTATATTTAATAACATATACAATGGTGAAAGACTGAATATTTCCCCCCAAATTGGTAACAAGACAAAGATGCCCATTAAATTGTTCTTGTAAGTTATATTCAACATTGTCCTGAAGGTTCCAGTCAGTGTAATGGGGAATGACAATAATAAAGGCATATAGACTGAAAAGAACCAAGTAAAACTATCTTTATTCATAAATGACATAGTTATCTGTATAGAAAATCCAAACGAATCCACAAAACAATACTATGCTAAATGAATTTAGTAAGGTTTCAGAATATGAGATTACTATACAAAAGTCAATTGTATTTCTACGTACTAGCAAAAAAACAAATCCTGAAATGAAATTAAGAAAATAATTCTATGTGCAATACTATAAAAATAAAATACTTAGAAATAAATTTAGCAAAATGAGTGGAAGACTTGTATGCTAAAAACTACAGCACACCACTGAGAGAAATTAAAGATGCAAATAAATTGAAAGTCATTCCATTTTCATGGACTGGAAGACCCAATATTGTTATGCTGGTAATTCTCCCAAAATAGATCTATAGATTTAATACTATCGCTATCATACATTAGCATATATCACATTAGAATACATCTTTCTCTTGTGAGCCTTGTATCTAAATATTTGTTAGTTACATATACAATAATTATTTTAATATGAGCTCTTTTGAAAGCGCGTTAAAAATTGATTCCCTGAAGACTTACATTTTACATAAATATCTATTCTAAGATTTGGATAGTGATTATGGTATAGTTGTGTAACATTTGGAAGAAGAAACACATTGTACGTTGACCCTGTCTCCATGCAAGCATATACTTGATGCATAAAGATGCGGTATGACTCAAGAAAAATTTAAAAAGTCATTATAAACAATCAAACAAACAAAAAACCTCCTTAGGCACTACCTTGGCTTCCAAGTTCGTATGGAACCATTAAATGAATGATTTGTAGGCAAGATAGTATCTCTGCTCCATTATCTTTCCATCGGGGAAACTAAGTTCCACTCCAGTGCATTGAATAGAGAGAGAGAGTTGGAATGCAAATTTCCAGTCTCTCTTTACTTCAAGGTAAGAGGAGTAGCCAGCTTAATTGATCAAATTCTGACCTTTATTCAGCCATGTCTTTTTAGTGCCGGTTGATTTTCCTATGCTTGCGTTCATCAGATTCTCTTCTGATGTCTTTCAGCATGAAAAGAGTTTCCCACAGGATAGAAGTCAAGCACTTCAGTTATAACTATTTTATCTTTCCTGTGCCTAATCCGATGTTATAAATTGTGAAGTTTACAAAAGTGTTGAGACATAATCCTTACTCTGAGGTTTAAAATCTCATCTGATAGGGTAAGGCATACGTGGAATAAGAAAAAAAGCACATGTAACTGACATAAACGAAAGTCATGTGAGCTGCTGCTTCAGAGGTTCCTTATAGAAGGTGAGTTTGTACAGCCTTGAAAATGGGTAGAATCTGGATAAGGGGAGAGTCAGTCAAGTAAGAGAAACACCCCAGGATTCCTTACACAATATGAGCAGCTTCTTACAGGAAAGATTTGGTGAACTTTTAAATTTAAAATATAGTTTACTACAAATAAATATATAAATACCATTTGCTTTCATGTCTAACATTTGGGGAAAGTATCTAGGTCAATGCTAAAAATTCTACTTCAAAGTCTTTGCATGCATCTCCTTTTTATAATTAAATAACAGCAAACTGTGTTTTCAAATCATCAAATACTTAAAACTTAGTTTTTTTCAAGAAATGCAATGTATTATAATGTGACTTTGAAGAGTATTCCACTGTGATTCTTCTAAGAAAATAAAATAGAAAACATTTTAATTGCCTAACATTTTCCCCAAGTGTAAAGTAGGTATAATAATATCACAATGGGTGCTGAGTCACTACAATGTACTATGCTTTTTGAAATATGAGTTATCTATTAAAGAAATAGATGATTTTTATCAAATAATAATCCTCTTAGATAAGGATGAAAGTACATGGAAACTTGAAATAAGGATGGGTTTACTCTATAGGAATTTATAAAGGTTGGGTAGAGCTCAAGTTTGCCGTGGCTAAGGGGGCGAGGAGGAAGAGCAAAAACTCCTTCCAAGTTTTCAAGAAAAAAATTAATTCTGCCCAGTATTTTCATTCAAAGAGAGAAGAACACTAAATTCTATCTTCAAGTATATATTTTTCCAGGCTCACCTAGAGAACTTCTAAAATCCCAATATCTGCGCCATCAAATTTGAATTTCTGAAGGTAATATTGAGGCAGTGCTGTTAAAAACAAAACAAAAAACAACAAGCAAAAAACCAAATTACTTGATTCTAACATGGAATCGGGATTAAGAACCACCAGATTAGAAGAAGAAAACAAATTCATTAATACTAAGCGTCTATTACCCTTAAAAAACTTAGATCTCCAAAGAGTCCAATATAAAATCCTTTGGCCAGAACCTGGGAATCTACATTATAATCAGCATTTTAATTAGCCTTGACTCCTCACTCATACCATGCACAGTATGTAATTTGAGATGGATCACAAACATAAATATGAATGCTATAGCTTCTAGAAGAAAACTTTGAGGAATATCTTTATGATGTCAGAAACAACGACTTTTATAGAGCACAAAATGTAAAAGAACAACTGTATTGATATATTGGACTATATTAAACTTATATTCATTTACTCATCAAAACTTCCATTACATATATAAGAAACTCCAACTACTCAACAGGAAAAACAAAACAAACAACCTGATTTTAAAAAATGGGCAAAGGAATTGAATAGATATTTCTTCAAAGAATACATACAGATGGCTAACAGATATGTTAAAAGATTCTCAACATCACTAATTATCAGGGAAATGCACATAAAAACCACCATGAGATATCACCTCACCCCTGTTAGGATAGCTATTATCAAAAAAGGAAAAACAACAAAAGATAACAAGAGTTGTTAAGGATGTGGAGAAATTGGAACCCTTGCACATTGTTGGTGGGAATGTAAGTTGGTGCCGCCACTATGGAAAACAGTATGAAGTTTCCTCAAAAAAATTAAAAATAGAACTACCATATGATCCAGCAATCCTACTTCTGGGTATATATCCAAAAAAAAATGAAGTCAGGATCTCAAAGAGATATCTGCACTCCCATGTTCATTGCAGCATTATTCACCATAACCAAGACTTAGAAGTAACCTAAATTTCCATCTACAGATAAATAAAATAATGTGGCATATACATATAATATATTGTGTATATATACATATAATATGTATATGCCATGGAATTTTAATCAGTCTTAAAAAAGAAGGAAACCCTGTCATATGTGGCAACATGGAAGAACTTGGAAGACATTGTGCTAAGTGAGATGAGCCAGTCACAGGAGGACAAATACTGCACAAATCCACTTATATGAGGTATCTAAAATAGTCAAACTCATAGAAACAGAGAATAGAGTGGTGGTTGCCAGGGGATGGAGGAAGTGTGAAGTGGTGGGGGTGGGGGTTGCTGTTCAACAGGTATGTAAATTATATAAGATGAATAACTACTAGAGATCTGCTGTATGGCATTGTGCCTATACTTAACAATACTGTATTATGGACCTAAAAATTCATTAAGAGGGTAGATTTCAAGTGAAGTGTTCTTACCACAATAATAAAAAAAAGAATAAGCATATCACAGAGTGAGAGAACATATTTGCAATAATTTGTATCTAACAAAATATTTCTATCCAGAATAAAGAATTCCTACACATCTATATGTAAAAAATAACCACCGAATTATAAATTTGGTAAAATATCTGAACAGTCAATTCATAAAAGAAGAAGCCAAGTGGATAATAGGAATAAGAAAGTACACTGAATACAGGTGGTCATCAGGAAAATGAGAATTAAAGAGAATTAAGTGAGAGTTCAATGAGATATCACTACCTATCCAGGACAACTGCTAAATTAAAATGGCTGAATCTACCAAGTGTTGAAAGGATACAGAACAAAGGAGCTCCCATACATTTGTGGTGGGAGTGCAAAATTATACAACTACATTTTAAAGAATATGGCAAGTTCTTACAAAGTTAAACTGCATACATACTCAACATAGCAATTCAATTTCTAGGTATACACCAAAAATAAATGAGTGTGTATATTCACACAAAATAGACAAGTGTAAGAATACTCATAGCAGCTTTTTTCATAATAGGCAAAAACTGGAAAAACTCAATCAAGAGGAAAAAAGATTAAAAAATTATGATTTTGACTTATAAAGTAATAATACACAACAATAAAAAAAAAAAGTACTGATACATGCAACAGCATGGATAAATCTCAAAACCATGTTGAATAAAATAAGCCAGACACAAAAGACTAAACACTATATGACTCCAAATAAATGAAGTTCAGCAATAGGCAAAAGAAAACTGTAGTGATAGTAGCTAGAATAGTTTTAGTCCTGTGTGGTTATTGACTGGAACAGAGCACAAGAAAACTTTCTGGGTGGTGCAACTGTTCTTTAACTTGATGTGGGTGGTGTGAACATGTGTGTATAAACATATCAAATTCATCAAGGTGTACACTTAAGATTTGCACAGTTTACTAAATATAAATTTAGTCTCAGTAG
Organism: Diceros bicornis minor; assembly: GCF_020826845.1. Taxonomy (NCBI): domain Eukaryota; kingdom Metazoa; phylum Chordata; class Mammalia; order Perissodactyla; family Rhinocerotidae; genus Diceros; species Diceros bicornis. Next base: position 48,419,151 of record NC_080745.1, on the reverse strand, counting down.
TGCACTTCCAAAATCTTTTATTAAGGGTATAAATTATTTTATATTTATAGTCATTAAAATCTGAGTGATATATTATCTTATGTTTGTATATTTTTCTAAGAGATGACCTTGTGGTTTAAGATTAAGTATTCCATTTAATACTTATCAGACATTTATAATTGAGTAAGTGATTTGTAGGTGAGTAACATCACATGAAATCTTTATCGTAATCTAAAATTTAGGTAGCTTTATCTTCATTTTAAATTAAAGTAGTATAGTGATTTTACATGGCTTTCCTAAAGACACACAAGTATTAAGTGATATAATTGGGACTCTAATCCAAGTCTGCTTCTAAGAAATATGTTCATTTTTCTTCAATTGATAACTTTAAAATATGCTTTGAAATAGTTATTATTTAACTAATTGGTTAATATACTCTCTTAATATGTTGAAAATTATATGGATCGTGTTAACATTAGATGGGTTGAATTTGTAGTTTGTCTTCTAATATTCATCTGAACTTGGCTACACAGCTTCTTGGCAAAAGCGAATGATAATATCGTCTATTCTCAAGGCTATAGTATGGTTTAAATGAAATTAACTATGTTGAAATATTCTATCAGAACACAGAGTACACAGAAGGTTCTCAATTTTTCAGAAGTCTCTAAATTTTTCCTTTACCTTCTCACTGTCACCCATCTTTCCTCAACGCTTCTGATTCACATACCACCTTCTAAGTAGTAGATTATTTCTCACCTTCAGCTCCCTATCCACTGCCTCTAGAAATGGAATAAATGTCCTCTCTTTCTCTTTACCACTTCCAGAACTTTCTCACTTCCTTCTCCTCGAATCCCTCACATTTGGAATCTCATGCCATTAGACTCTATTAACCACTCTCTTCCATCTTTGTAGGCATATTCCCTTATTCTTTGAAGTCTTTATATCATGATTTACTATCATTATTTGCAATTCTGCTACTATCATAAATTTGGTGTTACATAGAATTCCTAATCTTCTTGGCTATTTTACATACTTATCTTCAATACTCTTGCCATCTTCAGTACCTCAATCACTCAGTCTCATGATCTCAGCTCAAACCATGTTGTTACTCATAATTACAAATTTTTACAATCTAACTGTTAAGCCTTCTACTCTCTAAACATAAACTATCTTTCCAGTTCACCCCCTTTACTACTACAACGCCCCAAATTCCCTCATCCATTCTAGACCTGCAATCTCATACAATATACAATCCTTAATCCAATGTTCCTGCATATCTTGAAGAGTTAGAATGATATGAGTTGTATTTAAGAGAAGCTTTGCTCAATGTGACTTAAAGAGGTAAGAAATGTATTATTATACATGGAGAGAGGAATTGGAAACCTCAGAATTGATTTGACCAACAATTCAATGACATCATCAGGGACCTAAGGTTTGGTCTATCTCTCTGCTCTGTTTTACTCAACATTGTCTTCATCTTAAAGTTGGTTTCACTCATGGATGTAATCTGGTTAACAGCAGTAGCTTAGGTAACACCCGTGTTCAGAGCGAGTGGAAGAGACATGCTACCCTTTCCTAGAAACTCTGAGGAAACGTCATCCACCGAGAGTGCCCTAGCCTTGTTCTTCCATGAACAAATAATTAGTGATGTAGAATAAGATACTATTTCAATGACTCCCTAAAGCCAGAGGAAGAATTAGTTTAGGGAAGTGCTCTCTCTACCATTAACTTTGTCTTTTAAGCTTAATGCAATTTAGCAATATAGTGAAATAACTTTTATCAAAGTTTAAAACTGCATGCAGTAACCATTACAGAAATGACTTAATAAAAGTTCATGGAGTAGAGATCAAAAGAACAGAAGTCATTCTCTTTTAAGACTGGATAAAATTTAGTAGGATAGAACTCACTCTGCAAACAGTTTCACTACATGTTTGACTAATTATCAACCGCATTCTCAAGACTGAGATGTTTTATGAGATTGAATCCCAGCCCTCACAAAGCTACATCTCTGAAATTCGTATGGTTAGCCCTTAGTTCTGTAAGTGACACTTCAAATGGAAGATGATTCATCAATTTCAAACCTTTCCTACAATGTAATAAAGGATCAAAATTAACCTGGCAAATATAATTAACATTCATGGGTTATTAATTACTTCTGTAAGAAGAGTGTTCTCATTTTAAAAGCCTTGATTAAAACACAAATTTCCTTAATTTGGTAGTGTAAATGGAGTAGGCGGTAATATTTAAATGATTTTTGAATCAGATTCTTACAACTTAAAATAGTTTGCTGGAATCTGACGTTGCACCAATCTCTCCATTTTATTCAAACTTGGATTAGTCAGTTTGGGCTGCTATAACAAAATACCATAGATTGGGTGGCTTAAACAGCAGACATTTAATTCTCACAGATCTGAAGGCTGAAAAGTTGAAGATTAAGGTGCCTACAGATTCTGATCCTGGTGAGAGCCCTCTCTCCGGCTCACAGATGGATGCCCTCTTGCTGTGCCCTCCCATGGCAGAGAGAGTGTTAGCTCTGGTCTTTCTCTTTTATAAGCACAGGAATCATCACAGGAGCTCCACTTCATGACCTCATCTAAACCTAATTACCTCCCAAAGACCCCACCTCCAAATACAAATCACATTGGGGTTAGGGCTTCAACATAAGATTTTTCAGGAGTCACAAACATTTAAGCCATAACAAAGCCCAGGAATTCAAAAAGGCCTTGGGTCAGAGGGGATGATACTCAATGGTGGCAAGACTTGTATAGAGTAAAACATAACTGAATTAATATAATAATACGTGTTTTTAGGTAGAAAAATATCTGAAAATAAACTGTATGCTTACCATAATCAACATTGATAACCATTATTTTAAAAATACGTATAATAGTCTTTGTTTAACCAAACACTAGAGACATGTATTAGTTTCCCTTGGGCTCTAATACAAATTACCACAAAATTGGTCACTTAGAACAACAAATTTTTTATCTCACTGCTGTGGAGGCCAGAGGACTGAAATCAAGGTGTTTGTAGGGTCACATTCCCACAGAAGGCTCTCGGGGAGAACTCTTCCTTGCCTCTCCCAGCTTCTGGAGGCTCCTGGCACTCCTTGGCTTGTGTCAGCATGACTCCAATCTCTGCCTCTGTTTTCACATGACCTTCTTGATTGTGTCACAGCATGTCTCAAATCTCTCTTTCCTTTCTCTTATAAAGACACCACTCATTGAATTTAGGACCCACTCTAAATCTAGGATGATCTCATCCTGAGATCTCTACCTTAATTTTATTTGTAGAAGTGTTGTTTCCAAATAAGGTCACATTCACAGGTACTGTGAAGAGAGGAAGGGGTGTGAGGGCCTAGAACTTGGGCATACATTTTGGGGGATATTATTCAACCCATTACAAGGCACAAAATAATTACCATAGGCTAATTGCTGGCTAGAGCTCACTCCAGTCTGGGACATACTCATGTTTCCCTGTAAGAGAAAAATCTGTCCCTAGCTCAGTTCATCTTGGCATCACTACGGGGGTGAGATTCTGAGAAGTGTAGATGTGGAGTACCAGATGCCTCATACTTACAAAAAATGTAGTCTGACGTTTAGTTAAAAGCACTGGTATCAAACAGTTTATGCACTTTATAATGGCCTTAGCCATTATAATGTAATTTTTCCCACCATTGTATGCTGAAAAATAAAATTGGTTAAAGAAAAGATTAGATAGAATGAAAAATTATCCAACTTAGAGTGGAAAAATTCTGTCAGTATATATTATCATTTTTTTTCCATTGTATAAACTCTCAATAGTGTTCTCTTCATAAATATATTGAGGATCTGGATAAATTGTATCAAATCTGTAATTAAATGCAAAGATAAATACTATGAAATATTATGGAGAACAGTCTGAATACTATGCTTTACCAATTTTGCAAAGGCTTGCGTGTGCCATAAATATTTATGTCAATAGAGTTAAAGAACTAACAAAATCATATTTAAAAAACCTAAATCCCTGAATAAGTTTAAAGTGGTATCATTATTTGCAAAAATTTATGTATGAATTCAGTTGACTTTCAAAAGCTTATTTATGAACAACGGAAATATATGCATTATCCAGAACAGATATTCCAATACTTTCAAGGGACAAAACACTGAATCAAATTATCTGTCTTTAAACTGGTTATTTATTTTAGTTATAAAGATCCATGCAAAGCTTAAAATTTGTTTTAACTGTTTATTTTATAGTTTTTTTGACCTAAAAATTTAATATGAAATTTTTATTTTTTATTTTATGCATTTATTTAATTTTTGTGAGAAAGATGGGCCCCGAGCCAACATCTGCCCACCCTCCTCTTTTTGCCGAGGAAGACCGGCCCTGAGCCAACATCCATGCCCATCTTCCTCCACTCTATATGGGACACCTGCCACAGCATGGCCTGACAAGCGGTGTGTCGGTGCACGCCCGGGATCCGATCTGGCGAACCCCGGACAGTCGCAGTGGAGTGCGCGCACTTAACCACTTGCACCACTGGGCCACCCCGGCAATTTTTATTTTTACTGTACTCTTCTCTTTTGCCGTTTATTCTTTGCCAAACAATATTTTCATCCAAGGAGACAGCTCGAAAAGAAAAAAATGTTCCTTCTTTTAGGAATTATTAATCCATTTAAATTATAATTAAAGGCTACTATTCAAGATGTAGGAGTGTACAATATAGCAGATAGCATTTGCAATTGAATAACTGCAGAGTAGAAGCTGAAAAAATAATGTATAAAAGTAGCTTAAGGGGCCGGCCCAGTGGCTTAGCGGTTGAGTGCTTGCGCTCCGCTACTGGCAACCCAGGTTTGGATCCCCGCCGCGCACCATCGAACCGCTTCTGCGCACCGTCGAACCGCTTCTCCGGCCTCATGGCCGAGTCCCACATACAGCAACTAGAAGGATGTGCAACTATGACATACAACTATCTACTGGGGCTTTGGGGGAGGAAAAAAAAGGAGGAGGATTGGCAATAGATGTTAGCTCAGAGCCGGTCTTCCTCAGCAAAAAGAGGAGGATTAGCATGGATGTTAGCTCAGGGCTGATCTTCCTCACAAAAAAATAAATAAATAAAAAGTAGCTTAAAACAGATAATAGCTGTTTCCCGCCAAATGGACCTCTCAGAATTGGTACCGTTAGGCCCTTGTGGTTATATTGGAGTTAGGTTTTTGACAAGACATTTGTATCTGACCTTTCACTTTCTTTTTCCATGCCCTAGAACCAAATTCTCCTCTAGAAGGACATTTGCGGCAAGTATTCTTGGGGAGTGGGGATGGGAGGGTAGGTCAGCGTGATTACCTACTGCTCAGGCAATTTCACATGATTTGTAACTAGCATTTAGTAAAGAATTTTGGTATCTAAAAAGTGTTTTAATTTGATCAGTGTAAAACAAAGTATGTGTTTCTGAGTTATCATACAGGAAGTACTAAATATGGAAGTGTTCAGGTAGGTTGAAAACTCAAGTGATATTAATATTTTATTAATAAGGTCAAGGAAACCTACTAAATCTCTATGCTAATGTAAATTTGATTCTCCTAGAGAAACTGAAGTCCACAGGCAGATACAACTGAGTCCCTAGACTACAGTAGCTCTTTCGGAAATGCCTCCCACTAGCCACAAGGTGACACAAAGAATGTGAAGCAGTAAGCCCACATCGTGAGTCTATATCACAGAAACTTAGGTTTAGCAAAACATTTGGAGACATTCTATTGAATCTATTGGAGATTGCTCTGGTGCCCAGGACAAATGGTATATAACTTAAGGTTTCTATTTATTTTGATATTCTTATGTTTTGTCCCTCAGGGAATTCTAGGTAATATCTCAACATATAGGTAATACTTGTTAAGAATATGTGGTCTGAGAATCAAAAGATGTGTTCTCATTCTTGTTAACTATTGTGACATATAGAGAACTAGTTCATTACCTTTTATTTAAGAAACTTTCAAAAATACTTTAGTTTCTTCATAATTTTTAAAATTACCCTATCTCAAAAAACCTTATCCAAAAGAGATAATATCTGTCAAATAAGTAATAGCTATCAACAGAAGAAAAGTAAAAACTTTTTTGTACCTTTTGAAGAAAATGAAATAAAGAAGTGATACTTTGTGAAGTCATTTACACTAAATTAAAATAATATGAAATGGCACTATTTTCTCTGAAAACATCTCATACCAAGTACTTTTCTTAAGCTTTAATTTAAAATGTTACTATGGAAGTTGCAACTATTGATCTTAGTAAAATTATAAAAATAAGAAGAGTTAAAATTGACTTTAGTGGAAAAGTTTAAAATCATTATTTTAAAATGGAGTCAGAGCTGCCTTTCCAGAGAAACTCTCTTGCTGTCTTCAACCTGGGACTGGGCCAAGCTTTTGGACTGAGCCAAAATGGCAGTTGTTTTACAAGCAAATTGTTTGAGAAGTCAGCAGGAGAACAGACATCCTGACCACAAAGACTGATGATTGTGGACTTTATGAAGACAGAGTCAATAGCCAATCAATGTCTAGCCATTAGACTGGCTCTCTGCCTCCAATTCCAATGAAAAGTCTTTGTAACACAATCTCCCTTCATTGCCTTTAAAAGCTCCTGACTTTTACCCCCTAGTGGGACACTATTTAGGCTTCTACCTGAATCTTTGCTCCTCAAATTACAATTCTTTGATCTCAAATAAATGCTTTGTCTCTTAAACTGATTTCTGTTTTTGCAGGCTGACAGTGATATAAAGATATCTTTAAATAGGCTCAGTGATAATTTGAAATAATCTTCCGGGAAAAATCATTGTTTAGAAATTCATATTAGACTGGCTCTGGAGAAATTTCTTGAGATTTTGGTGAGTAAAAGACCACTAAGGATCACCCGAGGTGAGAGGTGGTGACTGGAGGCAATCATACAAACAACTAGTTGACATGTGTCAGAGAAAAAGATATCAGATATATAGATACTAGTATCAATGAGATCAAGCATGCCAGTGATAAATAAATCATAAACAGTAGGATATATTGCAGTATATGAGGAAGCTATTTGTTTTAAAACTAATTCGATCTGACTTTGTTTTTCCAAAAGGGTGTGACGTGCCCTGTTGAGTAGATATCGTATATCTGGTTTAAATATTTACTATGTCCCAAAGACAAGAATGATGCCCTTAAAGATAGGAATGTGGATTCCCCCCATATCAGCATTTTTTTAGGGATAAGCATCTCTTCCTGGAAACTAAGGATTAATTATCGACCTGTTGTGCTTAGCTTGTGACCACTGACCTTCTGTGTTCACCAATCTGCTGTTCCAGCAAAGCAATCTCGTGACAATTGTAAAAGGGACATTACAATGCTATAGTATCCATTTCCACCAAAAAAATCACAAGGCATACAAAGAAACAGGAAAGTAAGGTCTATTTACTGGAACAAAATTAATTGACAGAATTGACAGATACCATCACTGAAGAAGCCCAGACCTACTAGAAAGACTTTAAACCAATTATCTTAAATATACTCAAAGAGTTAAAGAAGAATATGGACTAACTAAAGGAAATCAGGAAAACGATGTGTGAATAAAATGAAAATATCAATAAAGAGATAGAAACTATAAAAGAAACAACAAAAAATATGGAGGTATAAAGTACAAAAACTGAAATGAAAAACTCAACAGAGTTCAACAGAAAATTTGAGCAACGTGAATACAGAATTAGCAAATTGAAGAGAGAACAACAGAATTATCCAACAGAGGGAGCAGAAAGAAAAAAATGACGAGGAAGAGTGAACTAAGCCTAAGAGACTTGTGAAACACCATCAACCAGATTAACATACACATCATGGGAATCGCAGAAGGAAAAGAGAGAGAGCAAGGGGCAGAAAGAATATTTAAAGAAATAATGTCTGCAAACTTCCCAAATACATGAAGATACAAATTCAAGAAACTCAACAAACTTCAAGTAGGATAAACTCAGAAACCCACACTGAGACACATTGTTGTCAAATTGTCGAAAGACAAAGACTAAGAGATCATCTTAAAAGCAGTAACAGAGAATCAACTCATCATGTACAAGGAATCCTAAACAAGATAAAGATCTTATTTCTCATCATAAACCATGAGGCCAGAAGATAGTAGGATAATATATTTAAAGTCCTGAAATAAAGAAAAAACAACTGTCAACCAAGAATTCTATATCTGGCAAAACTCTCTCTCAAAAATTAGAGAGAAAGTAAAACATTTCCAGGTAAACAAAAGCTGAGGGAGATTATAACTAATACACTTGCCTTGTTAGAAATGTTAAAGGGAGTCCTTTAGGTTGAAATGAAAGAACACTGGAAAGGAACTTGAAGGCAGATGAAGAAATAAACATTTCCAGACAAGGAAAGTACATGGTAATTATAAAATTCAGTATTATTGTATTTTTGGTGTTTTTGGTAACCACATCTTTATTTCCTACATTATTTTTTTAAAAAATGCTAAAAAATAATTAGAAATCTATATTATTTGGCATAGATTGTATATAGATGTAATTTGTAAAACAACATAACTTGGGAGGCAAATTGTATAGAAACAGTGTTTGATGCTATTGAAGTTATGTGGGTATTAATTAAAACTAGATGGATTTTTTTTTTTTTTGAGAAGAAGATTAACCCTGAGCTAACATCTGTTGCCAATTCTCCTCTTTTTGCTGAGGAAGATTGGCCCTGGGCTAACATCTGTGCCCATCTTCCTCTACTTTATATGTGAGACATCTGTCACAGCATGGCTTGATAAGTAATGCGTAGATCTGTACCCGGGATCCGAACCCACAAAGCCCTGGCTGCTGAAGAAGAGCACGCAAACTTAACCATTATGCCACCAGGCCAGCCCCAAAACTAGATGGTTTTTAATATAGTATTTTAAATGTAATCTTCATGGGAAAACAAACATAATATTTTAAAAATATGCACACAAGAAAATGAGAAAGGATTCAAAATCATTTCACTGCAAAAAATATGAACTAAACACACAAAAAAGCAGTAAGGAATGAAATGACAGACAAAATGTACAAGACATACAGAAAACAAATAGAAAAATGGCAGAAGTTAGTCTTCCTTATCAGTAATTTATATAAATGAACATGGGTTAAATTTCGTAATAAAAAAGCAGACGGGTGCAATGGGTAAAACAAAACAAAACAAATATCCAACTACACTCTATCTAAAAAATACTCACTTTAGATCCAAGGCACAAATAGATTGAAAGTGAAGGAAAAAAAAATTATAAAGTAGTAAAGAAATAGTAACCAAAAGAGACCTGGGATGGCTATGCTAATATCAGAAAAATTGACTTTAAGTCAAAAATGTCACAAGATACAAAGAAGGGCATTATATACTGATAAAAGGATCAATTCATCCAGAAGATATAGTGATTATAAACATATATGTACCAAACAATAGAGCCCCAAAATAGATGAAACAAACATTGACAGAACTGAGGGGAGAAATAGGCAGTTCTACAATAATAGTCAGAGAATTTAATGCACCACTTTCATTAGTGGATAGAGTATCAGAATAAAGACCAACAAAGACATAGTGGAATTGAACAACACTATAAACTAACTATATATACCAGACATATACGGAACACTCTACCAAATAACAGCAGCATACATATTCTCCAGGATAGGCCATGTTAAACCACAAAACAAATCACAATATATCTTAAAAGATTAAAATCATACGAAGTATCTTCCCAGCCCACAATGGAATGAAGCTTGAAATCAGCAACAAAAAAAACTGGAAAATATACAAATATGTGAAAATTAAACAACACATTTTTAACTCGTGTGTCAAAGAAAGGAGATTAGAAAATACCTTGAAATAAATAAAAACAAAGACACAACACACCAAACTTATGTGGTGAAGCAAAAGCAGTGGACAGAGGCGAATTTATAGCTGTAAAGGCCTATATTAAAAAAATAAGAAGAAAGATCTAAATCAATAACATAACTTTAGGACTTTATGAATCAGTAAAAGAGGAGCAAACTAAACTCAAAACTAGTAAAAGAAGGAAATAATAAAGATTAGAATGGAGATAAATGAAATAGAGAACAGAAAAAAAGAAACAATGAAACCAAAAGCTGTATCTATGATAAGATCAACAAAATAAACAACCTTTAGCTAGACAAAGAAAAAAAGAGAAAATAAGCAAAAGAACCTAAAATCAGAAACAAAATTGGAGTCATTACTATTGACCTTACAGAAATAAAAAGACTATGAGAGAACAATGGTATACCACAAATTAGATAACCTAGATGAAGTTGACAAATTTCCTAGAAACACACAAATTACCCAAACTGATTCAAGAATAAATTTTAATAATCTCAATAGAAGAGTAAAAAATAAAGAGAATGAAGCTGTTATCAAAAATCTCCCAAAGAAGAAAACTCCAGTACAAGATGGTTTCACTGGTGAATTCTACCAAACATTTAAAGAATTAACATTAATTCTTTTCAAACTCTTCCCAAAATGGAAATGGAGGGAACATTTCCTAACTCATTCTATGAGGCCAGCATTACACTTATTCCAAATGTAGATAAACACATCACAAAACAAGAAAATTATGGATGAATACCCTTTGTAAATGTAGATGCGAAAATATTCACCAAACTGCTATTAAGCCAAATTTCTTCAAAGGATTATGCACCACGACATAAATGAAGATTTATCCCAGGAACGCAAAGGTAGTTCAACATAAGAAAATAAATCAATGTAATACAGTACATTAATAGAAGACAAAAAACAATGATCAACTTTATTGACACAGAAATGACACTTCACAAAATCCAACACCCATGATAAAAACACTCCATGGACTAGATACAGAAGGGAATTTCTTCCACACTGTGTAGGGCATTTATAAAATATTCACCGCTAACATCATATTCAATGATAAAAGGCTGAAACCTCTCCCCTAACACATGGAAAAGTCAAGAATGCCTGCTTTCACCACTGCTAGTCAACATTATACTGGAAGTTCTTGCGGAGCAATTAGACAAGGAAAACAATTAAAAGAAATCCAAACTGAAAAGGAAGGAATAAAACTCTCTCTCTTTGCAGATGACATGATCCTATATAGAGAAAATCTGAAAGAACCCATCAGAAAGTTTCAGGAGCTAATAAATGAATTCAGCAAAATTGCATGTTACAAGGACAACAAACAAAAATCAGTTGTGTTTCCATACACCAGCAATGAATAATCCAAAAAGGAAATTAAGAAAGTAATTCCATTTACAATAGTATCTAAAATAATGAAATATCTAGGAATAAAATTAATGAAGGATGTGAAAATTTGCACACTGGAAACAAGAAAGCATTGCTGAAGAAATGAAAGAAGACTTAAATGAATGAAAAAACATCTTAAGTTAAAGATTGGAAGACTTAATGTTGTTAAGAAGGCAAAACTACCCAAAGCTATCTAAAGATTCAACACAATCTCTATCAAAATTCCAACAGTCATTTTGCAGGAATGGAAATGCCAATCCTCAAATTCATGTGGAATCGCAAAGAGCTTCAAACAGCCAAAACACCCTTGAAGAAGAACAAAGTTGGAGGACACACACTTCACTACTTCAAAAGTTAGTAAAAAGTGACAGTAATCAAACAGTGTGTTATTGGTATAAGGAAGATATATAGATCAATTGAATAGAATTGATTCAGAGATAAATCTATACACTTATAGCCAATTGGCTTTCAACATGTCTGCTAAACCTACTCAATAGGAAAAGAACAGTTTTCAACAAATTTGGCTGGACAACTGGATTTCTACATGCAAAAGATTGAATTTGGACCCCTACTTCTCCCTATGTAAAAAAATTGACCCAAAATGGATCAATGACCCAAATATTTATGAGCTAAAACCGTGAAACTTCTAGAAGAAAACATAGGAGTACATCTTTATGAACTTGGAGTTGGCAATGGATTCTTAGATATGATACTAAAAGAATGAGCAACAAAAGAAAAAATATATAAATGAGACTTCATCCAAATTTAACTTTTGTGCATCAAAAGACACTACCAAGACAATGAAAGACACCTATAGAATGAGAGAAAATACATGCAAATCATGTATCTGATAAGGATCTAACATCCAAAATATATAAAAAAAAACTTGTACAACTCAGCAGCAAAAAGACAAACATTCCAGTTTAAAAGTGGGCAAAGGACTTGTACAGACATTTCTTCAAAGAAGATGTACAAATGACCCATAAGCACATGCAAAGATGCTTAACATCTAACATCACAGGTAATTTAGGAGACACAAATCAAAACCCCAATGAGACACCACTTCACGTCTCTTAGGATAGCTATAATGGAAAAAAAAAGAGAGAGAGAGACAGAAAATAATAAGTGTTGACTAAGACATGGAGAAAGTGCAATATTCTTACGTTGCTGGTGGGAATGTTTAAGGGTGCAGCCACTATGGAAACCTGCTTGGAAATTCCTCAAAAGCTAAACATAGAATTATCATATGACCCAGCAATTTAAATCCTTGGTATATAACCAAAAGAAGGGAGAAGAATGACTCAAATAGATACTTGTTTGCCAATTTTTACTGACGCATTATTCACAATAGCCAAAAGTTGGAAACAGCACAAGTGTCCAAGACAGATGCGTGGAGGAACAAAATGCGATATATAAATAGAAAGGAATATAATTCAGTCATAAAAAAGAATAACATATGCTAAAATGTTCTGATATATGCTATACCATGATAACCCTTGAAAACATTATGCTAAGTGAAAGAAGTGAGACACAAAAGGACAGATATTGTATGATTGCACACATATGAAATATCTAGAATAGGCAAATGCATAGAGACAGAAAATAGAGGTTACCAAAGACTGAAGGGAGGAGTAAAGAGATGTTATCACTTAATGAGTACAGAATTTTTGTTTGGGGTGATGGAAAAATTTTGGAAATAGATGGCTGTGATGGTTACACATTTTAAATGTAGTTATATCACTGAATTGTACATTTAGAAATGTTTAAAATGACATTTTATGTTGTATATATTTTACTACAATACAATTTTAAAAACAAGCGAACAAATAAGTGGGGGCTAAATTTGGCCCATGTGTGGTAATTTCCTGACCCCTTGCCTATAGCAATGGTTCTAATATTTTAATAATTATAGGATTCATTTGGAGGGTTTGTTAAAACACAGATAGCTGTTTTCCCAGAATATCTGATTCACAATTAGCTCTAAGGTGGGACTCAAGAATTTGCATTTCTAACAAGTTTGCCTATGATGCTGACTCTGTTGATCTGGGAAAAGCGTTTGGAGAACAGTTGGACTACATTATGTGGAAATTGCCTCTCTGCCCCATCAATGTAATGATTATTTATTTTCTAAAAGGGAAGAGGTTAAGTTACGGTAATATAATATTAAGCTATCATAGTTTGGCCCAGTCAGTCTAAAGTAATCATATGTTTAACATCATTATCACCTGACAAGAAATAGGGAGAGACAAAGTAGTGTAGAGTTTAAATGTGAGCCCTGATGACAGATTGCCTGGATTGGACTAAATTTCCAGTTATGTCACCTTTCTGCTCTGTAACTTTAGAATAATTAGTAAAACTCTCTGAAACTCAGTTTCCTCATCTGTAAAGTAGGATTAATAATAGAAACCACCCTAGAGCATTGTGAGGATTAAATGAAATACTGTTTGTAAAGCTGCTAGCACCATTTCTGGCACAAGACAAGTCTAATAAATGTTTGCAAATGTAAAAGGGAGGGGCAGGAAATAACAGTTATGATACGTTCAATCTGGAAAATGCTAATGTGAGAAATTCTAGAATTCTCAGAATATATTCATAAATTTAGTGTATTGAAAAAAAATATGACAGCCAGCCCTGATGGCCTAGCAGTTAAAGTTCAGCACACTCCACTTCCTCAGCCCGGGTTCGGTTCCCAGTGGCAGAACCACACCACTCGTCTGTCAGGAGCCATGCTGTGGCAGCAGCTCACATAAAAGAACTAGAAGGACTTACAACTATGTACTGGGGCTTTGGGGAGTTAAAAAAAAAAACCAGGGGGGCCAGCCCAGTGGTGCAGCGGTTAAGTGCACGTGATCTGCTGCGGCAGCCCAGGGTTCATAGGTTCAGACCCCGGGCGTGCACCAACGCACTGCTTGTCGAGCCATGCTGTGGTGGCGTCCCATATAAAGTAGAGGAAGATGGGCACGGATGTTAGCCCAGGGCCAATCTTCCTCAAGAATAAAAAAAAGTGGAGGATTGGCAGCGGATGTTAGCTCAGGGCTAATCCCCCTCACAAAGACAAAAAAAAAGAGGAAGATTGGCAACAGATGTTAGCTCAGCACAAATCTTTCCCGGTGAAAAAATATATATAAATGACTTAAACCTGCAGATCTGGGCCTTAAAAAAGGTGTGCCTATCTGCATATTTGGGAAAAGTGAAAGGATAGAGGTTCTAGGAGATAATTATTAGTAATATTTAGTTTTCAATAGAGCAGCAACCTCAATGTGCAGTTATTAAGTGAAATGAGTAGAAAATGAGCTTATGAATTATTCACATTTTTCTGAATCTGAGCTCATTGAAAAATGTGTTAAAAGAGTGAAGGAGCTGGTTATAAATGTGGGTGTCTTTTTCTTTTCTTCTCTTTTATTTATTTTAAGCTGGGAACAGCCTGGATGAGTATGCGCAGTGCTCTTACTGGCGAGAGTCCCAGCTCAACATCGCCATTGTCTTGTATTCTCCCATAGAAATAGCACACTTTCTGCCAAGTGTTTGAATTCTGTAGATAAGTTTGTGGGAGGCACTTCACATCTGATGATTTTGGCTGAGCTTTGTTTGAGTTTGCTGAGATTGCTCCAAAGAGCCTCAGCGGGGCTGAAAGGAGGGACCCTCTGTTCCTGGTTTCCTGCTTCTCCTCAGAGGATGTTTGGTGTTTGGAGCTCTGCTGAGGCACCCCAAGGGCTTTGCTGCTCCAGCCTGTCTCAAATGGCAGATTTCCCTTCTCAGTAGTTTTCGCAATCACCGATTCTCCTTTCTAAGAATTCTGGTTTGGTAAATTCGTTCTCAACATATATTTGATACACAAAAGGAATTTGTTCATTCAACAATTACCTATGGAGCTACTATTATATCCCTGATAGTGTATAGAGAGACTAAATAAGCCTTTTTTTTTTACCATTCTTATTAAAGGAAAAATTTTTACAACTCTTATTAAAAAATTAAAGGTCTCAGGGCCAACCCCTGGCCTAGTGGTTAGGTTTGGTGAACTCCACTTTGGTGGCCTGGGTTCGGGTCTTGGGCATAAACTTACACCACTCATTGGCAGCCACATTGTGGCAGCGACCCACATATAAAATAGAGGAAGATTGGCCACAGATTTTAGCTCAAGGTGAATCTTCCTCAGCAAAACGAAAAAACAAAACAAAACAAAAAGTAAAGGTCTCAAGTTAGAAAAAGAAAAGGAAGATAAATTGGGCAGAACTGCAGGAGTAGAGACTTTAGCAGTGCAGATAATGGAAATATACAGGGATGAGTAAAGTCATCTAGGGGCTCTGGAAAGTGTTCTGGTGGGAGGAAGAGAAGGAAAACCTGCTGAGAAATTGTCAAGTAAACCCAACCAGAGAGTTCTGTTGATTGTTAGGTGTGATGGGTGATAAAATAAACCTTTGCAGTAAAAGTTTCTGAAAAATTTACCCAATACATCTCAGATTCACAAATTCAACTCAAATAAATTTGTCAAGCCCCAGAAACAAGCATTTTCACCACATTGAAGATTGAAATTGCTCTAAAAATGTCACTAAGTCAGTAAATACGGTAGATTCTTCTCAGTCTTTATCTCTGCTCTCTTCTCTTTACTCACTTGGAAAAACATCTGCTCTGTTGGCTTTTGTGGCTACATTTTCTCTGGTTTTCTTTCTACTTTTGGACCATATCTCCTAGTCTCCATTTTAGATTATTTTTTTGTGTGGGCTATCTCTTAAATATTTTTGGAATTCAGATATCAGTGGAGACTCTCCTGCTCCTTGACAATTAAATAAAATTACCAAGAGCTTCTTCTCCATAGGTTCTTGGGAAATCAAATAACATCTTTAAAATGTCTGCAAATTCTTGGGGTTTTACTTTTTGTTCCAAATCGATCCAAAATGCCGTTGAAATTCAATTTCATTTATATCACATTTCATGAGACTTTCTTCTTCCTTCTGCTCTTATTCAACCTACACATGTAAGTCCTCTCTTGTAATATATAAAAAAAGAAAACCTCTCACAGAAGGCTTATTAAAGTGCAGCTGACTCTGCTGAATTGGGGAGGAAGAGTGACAAAGGGGATTAATATTTCAGCAACGGAGTAACCAAAAATTTAATATTAGATATCTCTGTTATAAAAGTTCTCTTGTTATACAACTGTTATACAGGTACACACTTCTAGAGTTTCTCTTTGAAAATTTCTTTCATAGCCTCTAGATTTCTGCTTAGGTTGCTTGATTCTTCTTCCCTTGGACTCCCCTTTTTCCCACATTCAATTATCCTCATTTTGTGTCTTTTAAAAATTTCTGTAAATTATTACATTAACAAAACTTCAAATTTACAGAAAAGTTCTCAGACTACTTCAAATGACTCCCATATATATCATATATATGCACACACACAAATATATATATTTACACATATGTAAATTTTATATATAATTATATATATTTTCCTAGTCATTTGAGCATAAGTTGGAGATCACATGTCTCTTTACCCTAAATACTTCTGAATGTATTTTCTAAGAACAAGGATAATCTCTTGCATAACCATAAATTATGTCAATATGGAAATCATACACTAATACATTATTATTATCTAATTTCCAATTTTGATTCAAATTTTATCAATTGTCCCAATACATGTATTATTACTATTGTTTTTTTGGTCCAGGATACTATTCTTAATCACACACTGAATTTATTTGTCATATTGTTGTAGTTTCCTTTAATCTAGAATTCATTCTCAGTATTTCTTTGGTTTCCTTGATCCTGACATTTTGAAGAGTATTGGTCAGTTATTTTGTAAAATTTTTCCCAATTTCATTTTGTTTGATATTTCCTCATAAAATGAGGATTTATTGCTGGTGAACCGGGTTCACCTTGATAAAGAAGCCAAAACTCTATGGCAAAGCAAAATAGAAGGAAACTGGATATCAAGTGACCACATGGAGAGAAGATTCCCTGACAGTTCTGGGCAAATTAAGTCTAGATTGTTTTGTAAGAGAAAAACAATCTTATCTTATTTATGTCTCTAGAGTTTGAGGGACTTTATTCAAGTTTCATTGTGCTTCCTGGGTAATCACTCTAAAAGGCAAATGTATTTGTATAATTATCAATTGTCTACAGTTTACAAAAGCTGAGAAGATGGGCTTATTCATTTCTATATCCCGAATACCTAGTTGAATGTATACCCAAGGGCATCAAATAAATGTTGAATGTGTGAATCAATATGAATTTCGACAGTAATAGTTTTTTGTTTGTTTACACTACCTGACCCAATTTTGAAGTCTTAGCCAGAGGCCTTAGCTAGAGGCCTTCTGGAGCAGCTGAATACGTCCACACACCCAACTACCTGCCCATATGTTCTCACACTCCAGGTCCACCAGCCACCCACACAAATCACCCCGGGGGCCAGGCTCCAGGCATGGAGGGACAGCCCCTATGTCCCAAACCAACCAAAATTATTCAAATTAGCCAATCCACAGGAAGCCCACGAAACTAACCCCATTCTGTGTGCTATAGATAAGCTGTCCCCTACAATTCCAGCTAAATGCTTTGTGTCTAAGATATGTTTATCATACCACTTACAACATTTAAAAAATATTTTCTGTAAGCATGTCCATTCTCTATTTTAGACTTTACACCAATATTACATATTTTTCTCTCCAACCTTTTTAAGTAATCACAAGGCTTGTGATATTTATCTGATTAATAAGTGCATAACGTTCTTAGAACTAACGCTGGGATTTGTAAAAACTCTCTGGGCTCATCTTCAGTACTGGACATTAAAAACATCAAGTCAAGTCCACTCTTGTCTGTTAAACAGCAGCATGCAAGGCAGTGGTTAAGGGCATGAGCTCTAGAGCAAGCTTGATTGGTCTTTTGGCTCCATTGCTTACTGATGCCCAATGTGATCTTGAGCAATGTACTAATTTTTCCATGCCACAGTTTTCTCATCTGTAAAATGAAAATGGTAATGGTTCTTACTTTAAAGATGTATTATGAGGATTAGATTAGTTAATATATTTAAAGTGCGTTTAACAAACCTGATTGGCATTCATGAGTAGTCAATAAATGTGAGCTATTATTATTGAAAACTGCCAATATAAGGAAATCATATGGAGCAAAGGACACATAAAAGCAACCGCTCAAGATATTCCTCACTCAGATATAAGAAAAAAAAAATAGGCAAGTCAAAAAAAAACAGAACAGTAAGATATCATTTATAAACTATCAGATAGAATATTTTCACTGTTACCCAAAATTCTAAAATGTGTGCTCGTGTGTAGCGCTGTTGAAAGTGAAGAGCAATGGTCATTTTCAGGAAGTATTGATTCCACAGAGTACAAATTGATAATATCTGTCAACATTTAAAAGTCACATATTCTTCCACTTAGCAATCTTGAATTAATCCTACAAATACAAAAACAAAAATATTTAGTGAATATTTGTAGATTAAGAAATTGGGAAGAGACACTCTACTTTTTATTTTGTTTTATAACATTAAGCACAATATGAATATACACATATATACATACACATGTGTGTATGTGTGTAATTATTATTACTATTATTATTATTTAACTCAGCAAATGTTATCTGGGTGGGAAAATTATTTTATTATTCACAGTTTACTTTATTCTAAAAAGTAAAAATATATCCTATTTTTAAAATATTGAAAGGATGAAATTGTTAACCACAGTGAAAGGAATTTGCTTTTTTTTTTTTTTTTTGGTGAGGAAGATTAGCCCTGAGCTAACATCTGTTGCCAATCCTCCTCTTTTTGTTGAGGAAGATTGGCCCTGAGCTAAAATCTGTGCCCATCTTCCTCTACCCTACATGTGAGACACCCACCACAGCATGGTTTGATGAGCCGTGCGATATGTCCGCACCTGGGATCCAAACCCGTGAACCCCTGGCAGCTGAAGCAGAGCGTGCCAACTCAACCACTACGCCACCAGGCTAGCCCTAGGAATTTGCTTGAGGTAATCAAAACTGAGTAAGAAATGTTGACACATTGTGAAATAATGAAAAGGGATATGCTCGTGCTGCAGAAAAAGCACACATACAGAGCTACACGTACAACTTAACCAAAACTGAAGCTGGGATGAATGATGCACACGTAGTAACATCGTGTAGTGCCGGGACATAGTCAGCGCTGCCTGTTTATTAGCTCTTTTCGTTGTTGTTGCTATCAAAATACAGAGTTGTGTATTATTTTTGGAATAAAGGATGGATAAGGCAGAGAACTAGATATGTTTGCAGAAAATAAATCTCATTTCAACACAGAGAAAATTTCAAAAATGAGATGGCCTTTAAAATATCTTGGAATGAAAATCTGAAACACGATTATGCCAGATAGAAGCCTTTGTGAATAACAATTCTTTTGTTTCGGTAGAGACAATGAGTTTGTCTGTGGGTTCTTCAGAAAAAAATGCCATGATCTGCAGTCTATCATGATTGGATGTGGAATATTTTGAGAAATACAGGAGTATAAAGTCCACAGGGTCAGTTGCCATAAATCCACATGCTCCCTGTGATATATATATATATATATATATGGAGCCAACAGAGACATTTATACATAAAACATTTGGAGCCAACATAGACAAATCTGAAGCAGAAATTTAAAGTGGACATTTCCCAAGGAAATGAAGTGGAAAGAGAACCTTGTTCAGGAGTTAAGTTATTTTAGGAAGAAATGAACCATATGAGCAGCAGGTGTGTATGCTAATATAATGACTCTCTGTTTTAATTAAGTAGTATTTCCCTACAGAATAATTACATACGTTGTTTCTGCAACTATTTTTTTAAAGTCTATTAACACTTCTACAATGTACTTTCTTCGCAGGCTACAAGTTAAATGCTTTGAGAACATTTGCTTTCATTATGAAAGAAATATATAATAGATACTCTGCTTATTGCAAATATTTATTCCCTACAAAATAGTGCGTCCAGGAATTCAAACAAACATATTCATAGTCTTACTTTCATAGTTTAAGTTTATAAAATTTGTCATAGTTTTATTGTAAAGAATTATGCCTTGGATTCTATAGAAGTGCAAAAATTCTTGAGATGTCCTCAAATGCATATTACTATACCAAAGGAAACTTCTGTGGCTGTGATTATTTATCATGGTTGCTGCATGGAAGAGTGAGGAGGAGAGCCACAGCATATATTGCCAGAAAAACATGGTGTTTTATCTTTTGAACTAAATACTTGTCAACTGAATTAAAACCTTACACATGAAATACCCAGAATGGAAGCAATTGTGTTCTTTTTGGAAGAATATCTTTGGAAATCACTATAGAATTGTCTTATGAACACAAGAAATCTATACATTTTAAAGGCTTGTAGAAGACTTCACAACATGGAGAGTATATTCAATTTCCTTACTTGGACTATCATAAATCCACAGAATCTTGGAAAAAAGATTCCATAGAGTGTATTGTTTTGTTTTGTTTGTTTGTTTTTTTTACATTGGTTTATAACATTGTATAAATTTCAGGTGTACATCATTATACTTCTATTTCTGCCTAGATTACATCATGTTCACCACCCAAATACTAATTACAACCCATCACCACACACATGTGCCTAATTATCCCTTTTGCCCTCCTCCCTCCCCCCTTCCCCTCGGGTAACCACCAATCCAATCTCTGTCTCTATGTGTTTGTTTGTTGTTGTTATTATCTACTACTTAATGAGTGAGATCATGTGGTATTTGACCTTCTCCCTCTGACTTATTTCACTTTGCATAATACCCTCAATGTCCATCCATGTTGTCACAAATGGCTGGATTTCATCGTTTCTTATGGCTGAGTAGTATTACATTATGTATATATATCACATCTTCCTTATCCATTCATCCCTTGATGGGCACTTAGGTTGCTTCCAAGTCTTGGCTATTGTGAATAACGCTGCAATGAACACAGGGATGAGTGTATCTTTACGCATAGGTGTTTTCCAGTTCTTTGGATAAATACCCAGCAGAGGAATAGCTGGATCATATGGTAGTTCTATCCTTGATTTTTTGAGGAATCTCCATACTGTTTTCCATAGTGGCTGCACCAGTTTGCACTAACCAGGAGTGTATGAGTGTTCCCTTCTCTCTACATCCTCTCCAACACATGTTGTTTCCTGTCTTGTTAATTATAGCCATTCTGACTTCTGACGGGGGTGAGGTGATATCTCATTGTAGTTTTGATTTGCATTTCCCTGATAGTTAATGATTTTGAAAATCTTTTCATGTGTCTGTTGGCCATCTGTATATCTTCTTTGGAGAAATGTCTGTTCAGGTCTTTTGCCCATTTTTTAATTGAGTTGTTAGTTTTTTTGTTGTTGAGATGCATAAGTTCTTTATATATTTTGGAGCTTAAGCCCTTATCAGATGTAAGGTTTGCAAATACCTTCTCCCAATTGTTAGGTTGTCTTTTCGTTTTGTTGATGGTTTCCTTTGCTGTGCAGAAGATTTTTAGTTTGATGTAGTCCCATTTGTTTATTTTTTCTATTGTTTCTCTTTCCCGGTCAGACATGGTGCTTGAAAAATGTTGCTAAGACTGATGTCGAAGAGCGTACTGCCTATGTTTTCTTCCAGAATTTTCATAGTTTCAGGTCTTACATTCAAGTCTTGAATCCATTTGGAGTTAATTTTTGTGCATGGTGTAAGGTAAGGGTCTACTTTCATTGTTTTGCACGTGGCTATCCAGTTTTCCCAACACCATTTGTTGAAGAGACTTTCTTTTCTCCATTGTATGTTCTTGGCTCCTTTGTCAAAGATTAGCTGCCCATAGATGTGTGGGTTTATTTCTGGGCTTTTGATTCTATTCCATTGATCTGTGTGTGAGTTGTATTGTTCATCAGAGAAAATTAGCTAATTGGATTCTTTGAAAGACAAGCTCATAAAAAGCCCCATGGAAGAAGTCTATAATATTATCTTTTAAAATGGTGAACTTGGCTTCTAAGGATCCCATATTTTAGGGCTTCTGATTTTGATTCTCTTTGCTGGAAAAGTGAAATCAGTGAAGCAGGCTCAATACACTCATTGTGAGCACAAGAATCTTAAGGAAAGAAGAGAAAGTGCTTGATTAGACTTAATTAGGGGATTGAAAGGAGAGGTCTTCTACTTTTTTTTATCTCTCCTTATCAATTTTATAAATTATTGTCAAAAATACTCATAGATATGACTAGAAGATAATGCCTAGCAACAAGCACTTTTGACAAAAATAATTCTGGACAAATCACGCCAGTTTGTCTGGGAAGGCACAAAGTGTGAATGACTGTTGAGTGGAAATGTCATAGCTGGCTAAATTCCAGTTTCTTTCTCTAAAAATGTTGGCCCCTGAGGCTAAGTTGGGTATCCAAAGGACAGAGCTTTACACAATACAAATAGAGAATAATTAAAAATCATTTAAATGCAGTATATATCAACTGTAATAATAAGCATCATACACACTTATTTCATACCAACTATATTCTGAAGAAGTGAAGTAATAGCACAGTTTAAAAGAAAGATTTCCAGTACAGAAATCTCAGAGAGTACATTTTACAACAAAAAGATTTTGAGTGTTTTTCTCAAGTAACGGTCTGATATTGTAGAGTCACACTTCATGAAGTATAAAGTACTTTGTTAGAACTTAAATTTGGTTGTCGTTTAATGAAACAATCACATATAACTGAATTTTTTTGGTGGCTTTTAATAGTTATCACCTTACAATTTCATGAAAGAAATTATAAGAAATTAGTTTAAAATATTTTTTTCATTAGATAAACAAAGTAATTTTGCCACTAATTTTTTAGGAGTGAAGAAGTACTACAACACCTATGTTGCTATATTTCTAAGGATGTTCTTTTCCAACAGGGTTTTATTTAATTTTTTTTTTAAATATTATTATTTATTTTTTGTAAGGAAGATCAGCCCTGTGCTAACATTCCTGCTAATCCTCCTCTTTTTGCTGAGGAAGACCAGCTCTGAGCTAACATCGAGTGCCAATTCTCCTTCTTTTTTTTCCCCAAAGCCCCAGTAGATAGTCGTATGTCATAGTTGCACATCCTTCTGGTTGCTATATGTGGGACACCGCCTCAGCATGGCTGGACAAGCGGTGCGTCAGTGCGTGCCTGGGATCCGAACCCAGGCCGCCAGTAGCAGAGTGTGCGCACTTAACTGCTAAGCCACGGGGCTGGCCCATCAACAGGGTTTTAAAGGTGAATAAAATGGAACCAAAATAAAACTCTGTGTAAGTGAGACCTTAATCATTAATCATTGATACATACTTTTTTTCCTTCATTTTTAAAAGAATGAAATATGATGTGTTTGCATATCAATGTAACATACACTATATTCAATTTCTCTGGGATATCTTGAAACTGAGAGCACACTTGGTGAAGATATTTGTTAACAAATAAATGTTCTTTTGGAGAGAGCTCTGAGTGTTGGTCTGGAGACCTGAATTCTAGTTCAAGTTAGTAGTGATCATATTTCTATGGTTAAAAAAATAAAAAAGAATAAGCAGTTGTCTATGCGTCTCCCCACCTCCCACATTTTCTATGGTCTTTCCAAATCTTATAATTTTAAGATTTTCAAGTCTTATCAATTAGTCCTACAAAATCGACTATAAAGAACACATGTAAATTAATTCTTATACTTTAGATGTGCATGTGTTTGTAATTATGGTCTTTATTTAATTTTTGTGAATTTTGCACTGAAAGAAGAAAGATCAATTACCCTAGGTCTTAACACCTATGTTGCTAAAATATCTTCCTCTAAGGAGTGTGAGTGCAATTTTTGGCTACTAGTTGATTATAGAACCTGATTTTTTATTCAGCAACTTAGTAGATGTAAGGTAGGGAACATGAATTAAGGATTTTTATCTCTGCTGTATCTGACATACTTGGTGGTCACTAAAGACCTATCAAATTAATAGAAAAGCCATAACAACAGAAATCAAGTGAATTCCTTTTTTTTTTTAATCAGAGACTAAAATTTCCAGAGACAGTTTATTGTTGATTTCACTACCTGCGTTAGTTCCTAGAGCTATATAACAAAGTACCACAAACTGAGTGGCTTAAAACAACAGAAATTTATTCCCCCACAGTTCTAGAGGTTGGAAATCTAAAGTCAAGTTGTTGGCAGGGCCATGCTTCCTCTGAAGTCTCTAGGAGGTGATCCTTCCTTGTCTCTTCAGCTTCTAGTTATGCAGTCATAACTCCAGTGTCTGCCTCTGTCTTCACATGGCTGTCTTTCCTTCTTAGCTCTTCTCTTCTCACAAGGACACAAGTTATATTGGATTAAGGGCCAATCCTACTTCTGTATGACTTCATCTTAACTGAACTGATTACATCTACAATGACCCTAGTCTCAAATAAGTTCACATTCTCAGGTGCCAGGGGTTAGGACTTCAATGTATCTTTTTGAGGTGGATACAATTCAATCCATAAAAATATCATAGGTTAAAAAAATAGATGTATGCATGGTTTAAATATCGTGATGAATGACATTAGGACTCTACCATGGTGGAAGGAAGAAATAATATCAGAGTATGTTATCATAGGAAAGATAAACTAATAATGGAGCAATTACCTAGTAAATAAACACTGTGGAGAGCCAATCTTGATAATGAAGTAGACTTTTATGCTTGATATTTGCCTTGACCTTCATATTCACTTTATACTTACATCCTGTAACATGTCAACAAACAGCATATTATGTTGCCTGTAATGAAACGCCAGAATTGCAATGCTTCCTCTTACATACTGGACATTTAATACAATTTTGATATAAAACTGAAATTTTACCATTAAAATAAGTTTAGGTAATACTTCCAGTAATGCTTCTATAACACAATAGGTAATATTACTATTTAGTCTAATCGGATATATTCCTGCTATTCTGGATTTTCATTAGAAATAATTAGAAAAATGATGTAATTTATGTAGGGTCATATAATCTATCCTTTTATGCTTCATTTTCTCATAATATTATTTCCATTATGGTTTTAGCTGTAAGAACTAAGGTGAGCTTCCTTAAGTAGGGCAGTTAGTTAATTGGTTTGAGGCTTCCTGGATAGAATATAGAATTTAGCTTCAAAATTTTATCTAAACATTATCAAAAGAAAATAAAAACGGAAAAATATCTGACTATCACGACAAGTCTTACTTAAAACATGATGAGGAAAATATGTAAGAGAAAAATGTAACATAGATATCAAATTTGCAAGCAAATGTTACTGCTCTGTTTTATGCTGAATAATGATTATTTAAACAAGGCTCAATGGGATATTTCAAGTAATTCCTTGAAAATCTTTAAAGCTGATGGACGTCTTTACATTGTTTTGGCTTTATGAGTTGAATACCGCTCTAATTTTTACAGCAACACTGTCACATGTGGTTGCCACATGAGGCTATTGAGCACTTGATATGTGGCTAAATTGAATTAAAGAATTGGATTTTTAATTTGAATTATTTTAATGAAATTAAATTTACACTAAAAACTAAAGCAGGGTAAACTATTTTCTTGTTAAACACATTTTTCTTATTTTGGTAGGACTACATTTTACCATAACTGTTGAAAACAGAGGATTCAAATTGAGATGTGTTGTGACTATACACACCAGAATTTGAAGACCGAGAACAAAAAATTTATGTGAAATATCTAATTAATAACTTTTACTTACATTGCATGTTCAAATGATAATATTTTGCATATATTATTCCTTTTTTATTTGAACACTATTACATTTAGAGATATATATGTGGCTCGCTTTATAGTTCTATTACAAGGTACTATTGTACACTACTTAAAAAATACAAAGCTGTTTTACAGTTTCCAAAGATTTACAAACAATTCAGTTTTAGGGTGAAGCAAGGTATTATATTTTCTAGAAAAAATAAGAAGGAAAGGAGAATTTCAAACTCAAGTCTGCCAGTAGAAAGTATGTGCTGGCTATATAACATTTCACAGTAAATTATATTTGTGTGCCCCATGACAAATATGAGGAATGCTATTTCTTCTTTTTCTAATCAAACTTGGATTTGCACACAAATAACACCCCACCACACACATCCATGCACACATGTACACACACATGCATGCACAAGCGCACACACACACACACACACACACACACAGGCTCAGATGCATTTTAAACCATATTCCAACTGGTTTTTTACCTTTATTTTGGAACTAATGATAATAGTGTAAAGTTCATAAAGTGGGAAGATTTTGTTTAAGAAATATAAATCCAAAAGAGATGGGTTCTGCCTCATCTTTTTGGGGAAGGAGGAATTGAAATATTGGTATTCTTTATTTATTTTACTTAATCATTTATTTGGTAATTTTCTTGTCCTAATGAAAGAAGAAAACGAAATCAAAGATAAATTATATTAAGAAAATAGAGTAAAAGGAACGCTACATAATATACATATATCTATTCTTTTTATATCAATTATTTCACTTAAACCTCATAATAACTTGAATATATAGTAGTAGTGGAGCGTATAATGTTTATTTTATTTTACTAATAAGAAAAGGAGTGCTTCTGTGTTTTGCCTAAAATTACTCTACATCTACTTGTAGAACAAGATACACTGAAATCTCGTTAGATCATCCTTCATTCCACCATGCAACAGAGATAAAGACAGTTTGAAGAACAATACAGTACTGTTTAAAGCAGGAGATAGGATAAGATTTACAGAATTGTTCATTTGTAATTTTACAGCCATACTTTTTTTTTTTATAATTTTATTTTATTTATTTATTTTTCCCCCCAAAGCCCCAGTAGATAGTTGTATGTCATAGCTGCACATCCTTCTAGTTGCTGTATGTGGGACGCGGCCTCAGTGTGGCCGGAGAAGCGGTGCGTTGGTGCGTGCCCAGGATCCGAACCCAGGCCGCCAGCGGCGGAGCGCGCGCACTTAACCGCTAAGCCACGGGGCCGGCCCTACAGCCATACTTAATAACAGGAACTAATAAAGGAAAGATCATATATATAGTCTCTATTATGGGATTTAATTTCAAATGAAATCACTTGGGGAAACACACACAGCAAAGAATTATATTTTAATAGTTGACATTTCATTATAGTTAGTCTATTTTCATATAAGAATCATACTTACCACTTCTGAGGAGTTAGATCAAGAGCGGTTTTCCAAGAAATATAGGAAATCTTCCTCAAGGAGCTACCATTCCCTTCAACAAATGCTAACCAAAAGCATACAATGCGCAAGGGCCCAAATCAGGATATATTGTTCTTTCCTTTAGTCAGAAAATACTGACTCTGTCAATTGATGGATGATTGCTGTTATTTTTTTTTTTCATATGTGTAAAAATAACCTTTCCTGAGTTATTACTGCTATCGGCTTACTAAGTAAGGTATTATGTATGAGAGTTACATAAAGTTAAGCAAAGCACAAGTAATTTTTAAAAGTATCATCAGCAGTCCTAGGACTCAGAAAAATCATTGTGGTAACTTGCTTTCTGTTTTTTTTTTTCCTGTATGTATATAGTACATATAAATGCATGTACCATATATATATTTTTGCATCTTTACTTTTAGTTAACAGATGCCATAAACATTTTCCATATTATTAAAATTTTTAATATTTTGCAAAGATTATTCTTAACTATTGTGTACTATGCTTTTGATTAAATGCAAAATATTCCCTTTAACTGTACATAGATTGCTTTCAATATTTCTCTATTAAAAATAGTGATTTGGTGTTAATTATTATAAAATAAATATCTTTCTGTATCTCTGATTACTATAAGATAATTTCTAAAAAGTAGAACTACAGGGTAAAGGAGGCAACTATTTAAAACAGTTATGAAATATTGCAAGAAGAAAAGAAGTTGTTGAGAAGATCATACCAATCTATATTTACACCAGTAGTTTACAGAAGCATTATTTCACAAAATTCTACCAGTACTGAACATTTTCACTTTTTTTGTTTTAATATTTCAAATATTGTGAATTCTCTGTTCATATCATTTGTCAACTTTGTATTAATAATTAATCCAATTTTACATTTATATAACATATTTTATGTTTTGTCACTTTCCTTTTATTATTTAAAAAAATAATTTTCTTAGAATTCTGTACTTTTTGTAGCATAGTAAGAACAAACAAAGCAAACAAACAGGGAACTATAAAAGAAACATGAAATTAATTCTTCACACAACTTATTATTCCCTATTTGGGGGAAGAACAATACAATCCTCTCCCCCCATCTATAATTTATTGTATCCTTCAACATTAGAAGTAGAAACGCATTGTGAGCAGATATGCTTAATTTGAGAGTAGTAAGCTTTCCATGAGGTGTAATTTTTGGAATTGATGAAAATATTCAATATTTGTAATTTTAATTCACTAAAGAATTATGACAAACATTAAAATGAAAGCAAAATTGAATAAAATCCTGACAAATATGAACAGATTTTTTAATATTGTCAGAAGATATTGTAGATACTCATTATTGTCTCTGAGATGTTCTGTGTCCTGAAATGGTTTAAACTCTTTAGCAAATGTTTTTCTATATTTCTACTACATTGAGATTCTCTTCAGACCATAGTTTTCTGAGTGTGAAGACATGATGTGAATTAATCATGTCTTCTGAGAATCAGGTGACTGAACGGAGGGAGCAGCTGCAAGGGCCGCAGCGTGCTTGGAGTGCGGACCGGCTTGGATCTGTAATTAAGGCTAAGGAGCTTCAAAACTCAGCTCCACAGCAGGAAACCAATCCCCTATGGAAGTCGTGAAGTCATAAATGCAGCTGAATTTAATTGGAAAAGCCTTGAATTTTGGAGTCAATCTTCCAGAAAATGCCAAATTAAATGGAAAATTACTCTGGTTTACCTTGGAGATAGCTTCACACTTTGGGAAACTGCCTTGAACTGCTTCTTTCTATAGTGATAAAGCTTCCGGTGGGTGTTTAATACCATACAAGGAGCATTATGACCCCAAATAACAGTATCAAAATATGAGTAGTATGGTCTAGTTACAAAAAAAAAAAAAATGAGAGATAAATAAGCAGATGACTAGCTTGAGTAAACTCAACTGTGTATATCCTAAAATAGTAAAGTACGGAAATATGAGTTCTTCCATTTTGGAATGATGAGAAATAACCCCACAGTTGTTTGATATTTTTTTTTTTTTTTTTGGTGAGGAAGATTAGCACTGAGCTAACACCTGTGCCCATCTTCCTCTATTTTGTCACCACAGCATGGCTTGATGAGTGGTGCATTGGTTGGCGTTGGGATCCGAACCCGTGAACTCCGGGCTGTGGAAGTGGAACATGCAAACTTAATCACTGTGCCACCAGGCCGGCCCCATTACTTTTTTTTTTTTTATTTCAAGTTCTTTTGAAGCTTCAAGTATGTATCCGTGCATAAATGGGAGAGAGAGTCATGGCTATATATCTCCATGTATTGAGCACATAGAAGTTGGAAAAAAATACATAGATTGACTGACTTGTAATGAGAAAATGCTGTGTTTCCTTTTTGAGACCAAGAGCAACCTGAGCATTTGTAATCACCTATTTGCTATTCACAAGACCTTGAACTATCAGCTCCTTTCTGAAATCCTCTTTGGCCCTATCAACAGAATCTCCTATTCTTTTCCTATTCTATTCCCATTATTGGTTCATACCATTGTCACAACATCAATACAGTCTTATATTACAAATAGATTTACATATTCTATCCAATGGTATAACAAGGTGGGGTGGGAGCTATTCACCATTGGTGCAAATGATAAAGAAGTGCATTGGCTATAGAGAATTAAAAAATACAATAAACCTGACTAAAATTCAGTGTGCTTTTTATTATCACCATGCAACAGTAATTCTACACAATGACCATGATAAAATACTCCTCTCCTCCAGGGACGATCACTCCCACCCCCAGGCACCCTCCACTTACCACTCATCCCCCAACCTCTACCCCTGTTTGGAACACCACTTGTTACATCTCTTCTTCAGCTGTCATATATTTGAGGATAGAATCATTTTTTTAATATGATTCATCTATCTATCTACCTATATAGTATATATACTATTTGTGGCAATATAGAATACAGTGAGGAAATGCTGGTAGAATATGTCTTAATAAAATAATCAACAGCACAGTCAGAAAATACCTAAAAGGAAAATGAAAGAAAGTTGGGTTCCTTACTAAATGGATATTGGAATATATTTTCTGTATTAAATCGGAGAAAAACACTACATGAAATCAAATAAATTATGGAAGGTTTTTATAAAGTTATTTTCCAAGTTTTTGAGAAAAAAGTGTATTGAAATATAGCAAAGAATAAAATAAACAGCAACTGAACAAGAAAATGTGTATCTCACATTTGCTCACATGTCTGCCTGCAACCACCAAGGATGAATATTGAAATAATGACTTCTCCTTTGCATTAGTTTCCAGATCTCAAAAAGTGGCTATCATTGACAGGATCAAATCCAGAAACACAAGGAAATGCATTTTGGGAAATGTAGATCATGGCTTCTCATCATGATGTAGAAGAAACTTTATCCTGGATCGCATCAATATCAAGTTGACAATAGTAAACTAAGTACGATAGATTTGTACTGGGAAAGATGAATTTGACAAAGTCCGCAGAGAAGACAAATGGAGAAGTGGTTAAATTTCTTTAAAAAATGAGAAAAAAAGTTCAATTCTACCTAAGTAGCAATATAATGAAGGGAGTGTATATATATATAAACTGTGGAGGAGTCAAAAACTTTTGGAAGACAAAATCAAAGGAAATGCTAAAGGAATATGGAATTCTATGGAATAAAAAGCAAAATTGGGGGGCAGGTCCAGTGGCAGAGTGGTTAAGTTTGCACGCTCCACTTTGGCAGCCCAGGGTTCGCAGTCCCGGATCCCAGGCGTGGACCGATGCACTGCTTGTCAAGCCATGCTGTGGTGGCATCCCATATAAAGTAGAGGAAGATGGGCACAGATGTTAGCCCAGGGCCAATCTTCCTTAGCAAAAAAGGGAGGATTGGCAATGGATGTTAGCTCAGGGCTCATCTTCTTCACCAAAAAAAACCCCAAAAAACCAAAAAGCAAAATTGGTATATGCAGTACAAACATCACGGTAAACCAAATATCTACTAGTGTAGAACTTGTGATTTTGACATCTAATGATTTAGATGTCATTTTACCCCAGAAATAAGATGGAGTATGAAGAAATTAATTGTTAAATTATAATGGAATTGAGTTTCGTGCAGAAAGGAAAACGTCGGGGAGAGGTTCATCTTTTATACTAAGTACGAAGGCGTTTGGTGTCACTGCAAATGTAAGTTGAAAGGGGAAAAGATTTATTATTTTGATGTTCACTGTCCCCTAATCAAATCAAAGTCGAAATGATATTTAAGGATGTAAACTTCCCTGCATACAACAAAGCTAGGGCTTGAAAGGGATTTCAACTTGCAGCTATTAAAATCATATTATGTATACCATTCATAAAATATATATTATAAAATATTATAATAAAATATATTGTTAAATATATAAATATATATGATATATAATATAATATAAAATATATAATACACTATATTTATCATATGTATTATATACAACACATATAATGTTATAATTAACATGTAATATATCATTAGTTATAATTTCTATTATATATTATATAAATACTAAATACTGTGCATATTTTATGACCAAGTTTTTATGGATTCATGTATCATCAGCCTAGAATATAGTTATAAAATTATAACTAAATCAAAATTGAAAAGATTAATTGAAATAAGGAATAGCTAAGGACATGTAAGTCAGAGCGAACATTATCCTATTACCCTGTAATCTCCATGAGGACAGAGATCTTCATCTTCCTTTCACTGCCTTATCCTGAGCCCCTAGTGAATGAAGAGTTACATAAAAAAGAACAGCCACTAATAGACATCTTGCAAGGTGCAAGAGAAGAAAATAATATGGTGTCAGGAAAGAGATGAATTATTAAGATTTAAGAGAATCTATTGTTGAGGTATTAGTCAATAGAAGAATATATATTTGGTGTTGACACTGTAAATTAAAGAACGCAGAATATGATAAGTTGCCACAGAAGGAAACTGCTCTGGAACATGACAGTCTTGCCTCTGAGTTTTTTAATACACTGAAGGTTGCGATTTCAGTGGATTCTGGGCAAAATGACCATAAGACCAAGAAGTGCATTTTAAATGAAAAAAAGTGGTACAGATGAACAAGAGTTGTCCATTACATAGAACTCCCTGGGAATATTCCTTCTTCCTTCGAAGCCTTATTTTTAGTTACCCTTTTTCATTTTTGGTACGGAGTCTAAGAGTTTGGTTCTCTCTTCTCTAATGCTGTTATAACTATTTTTCCTATGTCGGCTTAACTATATCCAGACATGTATATTGATCTGGATTCCTTAACTTGTTGCTCCCAAAATAATAATGCAGTTTTTCTAATTGTTGTCTTACTATTAGCAGCTATAGAGAAATACTTTGAATTTAATGAAAAATAATACCAATTGAAAATGTAGTAATACATCACTTAAAAAGTAATGGTATTTGTTATAAATGGTATATATACTTTCTTTTAGTTTTTAGTTTTCTTCCTGACTTCCAGCTACTTAGCAGTCCCTCGTATACATTTAGACTTTTATGTTAGGATTTAACACAACCAAATCCTGTTTGGTTTAAAAGTACATAATGTCACCAATTTTTACCTGAGTAATTTTAGGTATGAACACTTTTAAAAGGATTGACAGTGATTATTAAAGACACTATAAACCATCAATTCAAATTGGGTAACATTGAATTTTTACGTTTTGATTTAACTTTTTCTAATATAAAGTGTTATTATGAAAACCAAAACCAGAATAGTAATACCTTAAAAATCAAAGTGGCATTATAGTGCTGATAAATTTATTCTTTGGTATGTTTCCAGAGGCATTCTGGGGCATCTTTGTTATTAATGTATATATATAGAGAGAGAGACTGCTAGGTCCCAATATTACTTCCATTTAAATTTTGCTGTTATTGAATAGTTTACAAAATAAAAAATACCAAAGAGGACTTCAACATATTTTCAGCATCTCCAAAACATCAACATACCCATACATTAATTCAAGAGTTACTGAAAACCTACTATATTCAAACATCTGTACCAAGCACTTTTAGAAAATGACCTGGACTCCGAGCAAAGGGATCTTGTAGATTGTTACTGTTCACTAGCTTACCTTGGGATTCCATGCTTTGTGTTGGCCTACAAGCAAGTAAGGACTCAGGCTAACATTTCTTGAACACATATTTTGTGTTCAACACCTTCCACATTTCATCTCTGAGGTAAATGGAATTAGCTCCATTTAACAGGCTGGAAAAATAAAGTTGACAGAGAAAAGCGATTGGCCCAAGAATACATAGGAGAGCTGGAATTCGAATCCAAATTTTTATCTGAGTCTATAATCCCTGATCTTTTCCCATACCACAACAGATTCCTTACATAAAATCTATGTAAATGGTGTATATGGTTTTCCTAGCACTTTGTATGCAGCATTCTTTTGATAGTCCACAAAAATCCTTTCATACGCATAGAGCTGATAATATCTTTAATTCCTATATGAAGAAACTAAGAAGCAGCAGATGTGATTTTCAATTTCTTCAGTTTATAGTTTTTACCCTTTTTTAATTTGTAAATCCTTTTTAAAAACAATCTTTTTGTTTTAGAATAGTTTTCAATTTACAGAAAATTTATGAAGATAGTATATCTTCACAAATATAGCAAGATAATTCCTGTATACTCCATGTCTAGTTTCTCCTATTGTTAATATTTAACGTTAATGTTTTAGTCAAGGTTCTTCAGAGAAACAGAACCAATATATATACTGTGATATATACATATATATGTAGAGAGAGAGAGAAAGAGAAATTTATTATAGAAATTGGTTCACACAATTATGGAGGCTGACAAGTCCCATGATTTGCTGTCTATATACTGTAGACCCAGGAAAGCCAGTGGTTGGTGTAGTTCCGGTCCAAGTACCAAGACCTGAGAACCAGGAACACTGATGGTGTAAGTCCCAGTCTGAGGGCCAGAGAAGACCAATGTCTCAGCTCAAATTGTCAGGCTGAGAGAGAAAATTCTCCCTTTCTCCACCCTCTTGTTCTAATCAGGCCTTCAACAGATTAAATCATGCCCACTCACATTGGAGAGAACCATCTGCTTTACTCGGTCTACCAATTCAAACGCTTATCTCATCCAGAAACACCCTCACAGACACACATAGAAATAATGTTTAACCAGTTATCTGGGCACTATCTGACCCCGTCAAATTGACACACATAATTAACCATTGCTATTAGTATAGTCCATTTGTTACAATTAATGAACCAATATTGATTTATTGTTAGTAACTAAAGCATACTTTCTTCAGATTTAGTTTTTACATAACTTTTGTCTGTTGCAGGATACCACATTACATCTAATTGTTATATCTCTGTAAGCTTCTCTTGGTTGTGACAGTTTCTCTGGCTTTCATTGTTTTTGGTGATCTTGACAGTTTTCAATATTCGTGGTGATCAGGAGTACTGATTAAGTATTTTGTAGAATGTCTCCTCAATTTGGATTTGTCTGGGGTTTTTGTTATGATTAGATTGGGATGATTTTTGGGGGGATGTATACCATAGAAAGAAAGTGTAATTTTCATCCAGTCATATCAAGGGCATATGTTATTAACATGAATTACACTGTTGATGTTAACCTTGATCACCTGACTGAGGTAGTTTGTTTCAGGTTTCTCCAATGAGAGGTAATCTTTTTTCCACTTTTCCCATTGTACATGTGTACTCTACATTTAAGGGATATTCGGAATGATGCTCCACATCTTTGAGGGGAGAGTATTTCTATTTTCTAATTCTAAATATAATAATTGGCAACTATAGAACTCATATTAAAAAGGAACAGAAATTATAAAAATAAGTTATCTACAAGTTGATACACACATATTACATAATATCAGTGATTTCAAAGTGTGAGAGTTGTGACATGGGTGAATTCATTAACAATGTTACATTGTAAGAAATTTATTTCTTTTCATTCTCTTTCAAATCTATGAGAAAATCAAGAGGAAAGTGGTATCGGTCTGTTTGCAATTGTCGGACACCATGTCTTTTTTTTAACACAACTGGAGGAGCCTCAGGCTCTGATGTTTACAGGCAACTCTTTCTACCTGGATCAAAATGACAATATTTTGTTTTCATCATATTTATTTTTAGGTCTATTTTTTTGTCAGTAACACTAGATTCAAATTATAAAAATGAAATAAGATTATGTATTAAAAAATATTTTAAAACTAAAAAGTGAGCCAATTAAAAACATGTCATTAAATAGTGCTGTGCAGAAACAGCAAATAAGTGATTGACAGTTGTTTGAGAAATATTAATTTAATATGAAAAGTGGCAAACCATCAAAACTATTAGTAGAGTTCAAGTGTGTTTTCAAGTGCATGAGCCTTGTGTAAATATTTTTTTTGCTCAGTGTCTGACAATATAAACAATTTCATTTTCTAAAATGTATTATAAAATTCATAGGCTCATTTGTGAGATATAGTGATTTATCAAGAAAACTTTAGAATAATGAGTAGAAAAGAAGAAGTTGCATATTTGTTTATTGTCCAATCAGTGCACGTGAAAATTCTTCGTAGTGTTCAGGTACCATTTCTTTCCCTTTAGGTGCAGAAACCATCTCTTCCTGTTCTTTTTTGAAAAGAAAAAAGCATGATCCTTGCAAATTTCATAATTCCCCACCCCCAGAAAAAGCCAGTGGCACTATTACTCACAGTGCCATATCTCTTCAATATAGCTGTCTATATTGAAGCCATATAGATGTTCTTGTCTCTGCAGTTCCTTGACACCATTTATTTAATGCTGGTTACATCATTACTCATGAGACTGCATCATCCATTGTGTCACCCAAGAATTCAATGCCTTTCAATGGCTTTTTCTCAGTTTGTTACCCTGCTTTGTTAATGATGACCAGAACGGCAAAGTTTACCCAGAACATGCAGAAAAATGTAAAAGATTGTTTTAAAGTAAAAGGTCATGTTAAATATGCTTTCTGGAATTTTATTGAGTAAACAGAATGCACCTTCCAACCATATCTTCATTTTAAATATTAACATCTTCCAAATGTGTCTTCTCTTTAACTCTTTAGGGCTTAATTGCTGCATTCCTAAACTGATCTCTTCCAATGCTGACCACACCCTTGCCTTTCATACACCCACCACCAGCAAGGAGGATAGTGAGAAACTCATTGAGTGAGACAATCAAGTGGTCCCATTCACACAAAGAATGTCTATTCTACTGCCAGGGTGGTTTAAGATTAACCTGTGAGGACCCGATGTCACCTCCACATCAATCAGTATTAAAAGAGGGCCCATCAATCAGAAAGGTCCCTGGGTTTGGAAAGTCCTCAGGAACATCAAGGACAGCCACCCTATGAGAGCTACCGGGAAGGACTATCTGACCACATGATTCAGACCTTGGGTGGTGGGGGATGACTGTCTGCCCTGGGTGCCAGTGGAGGTAGCACAATGAAGTCAATGGAGCCAGCTGCCACACACAATATTTCCTTTGAGGCTGCACAACGATACATGTGACTCAAGTTCAAGGCTTCCTGATGGATAAGCAGGTAGAGTTCTGAACTTAACCTGCATCTAATGTGAATGAGACTCATCCAAAATTTGGGTGTCAGCACAATTTCGGTGACTCAATCTCAGGCCAGGTGGATCATCAGACAGTTCTGTGGAAAAAAAGCCAGTCCAGCAGATACCAGCAGATACCAGAATGAGGACATAGGTGTAATTTTTCCCCTTCTCCTAGCTCCCCAAGGTATCTGGTTGACCACAAGATTACAGTTCCCTGAAGGGGAGAAATGTGAACTGAGTTCCAGGCTAGGGCTGCTCCTCTCAGATGGCACTTTTGGGGTCTCTCAATCCTAATCATCAGAAGGGAACTGAGCAATTTTTGTGTGTGTGTGTGAGGAAGACAGGCCCTGAGCTAACATCTGCCAATCCTCCTCTTTTTGCTAAGGAAGATTGGCCCTGGGCTAACATCCATGCCCATCTTCCTCCACTTCATATGGGATGCCGCCACAGCACGGCCTGGCAAGCAGTGCGTTGGTACGTGCCAGGGATCCGAACCAGCGAACCCCCGGCTGCTGCAGCTGAGCGTACGCACTTAACCGCTTGCGCCACCGGGCCAGGCCCGGGAACTGAGCAAATTTTGAAGAAAGCACTCCAGAGCATGGGGCCTCTGGGGCCAGGTCTGTGTACAGGGGCCTCCAATTGGCTAGGTATAAGGGCAGTAATGACTTGGCTATGGCCCAGCCTTCTCCTTGGGATTATATCATAAAGCACTCTCATTAAAAATCCTTTGGTACGTAATGTTGAATAGTTGAAAAAAAATCTATCTAATAGATAATCCATAATTTAACAATTTTTAAAATTTTGGTAATTTGATGTATCAAAAATGTCAACTTTTTGATTCATGACTTAAACACTTATATATATATAATAGCATTTATATGTCCTTTCTAAAAATTTTTAATATTTAAGAATTTATATTTTTAAGTTTGGTGTGTTAACGTTGTTTCTTATTAAGTCTGAGTGCTTCCTATATGTAACATATTAATCCTAATATTTTCTGTTTGATTTTTGCCTTAAAATTATCATAGATTTGATGCGTAGCTTGTATAAAACACCATCACTGGTAGGTTTCCCTTGATTTTTATGCTGTGAAAGTTCTTATCCTATTTAAAATTGATTAAATATCTTTGCACATTGCTTCCTGTTTTGATTTTTTGTTGTTGTTGTTGGTAGGAAAATTAGCCCTGAGCTAACCTCATTGCCAATACTCCTCTTTTGTGCTGAGGAAGACTAGCCCTGGGCTACCATCCATGCCCATCTTCCTCTACTTTATATGGGATGCTGCCACAGCATGGCTTGACAAGAGGTGCATCAGTGGGCCCCTGGGATCTGAACCTGGGAACCCCGGGCCACAGAAGTGGAGCGAGTGAACTTGACTGCTATGCCCCCGGGCTGGGCCCCCTGTTTTGATATTTCTATTTCTTTTTATTCACCTGTATTTATAAACCTTCAGAACTTAAATGTTATCAAGAACAAAGCTGATTTTTTAATTTTTATAAAATATAATGTCTTCTAAAATCATTTATAGAGTTAATAACTCCATGCCCATTGATGTGTGATTTTTTTATTATATATTAAATTCACATAGATAGATAGGATAGTACTATATTTGTTCAATTTATTTCTCTTTAGTGTTTTGAAATATATGTATAATAAGGCTTTAAAGTTTACTGTAATTCTTAATTCTTCTTAAAACATCTTAAGTACCAAAATTAAAAATGAAATAGTATTTTTGATATACTTTTATATAAAATGAAGACTTTTAAATCATTAACATAATCTTGAGATTTAGGATGAGATTATTCATATCTATGTGATGAACAAAAATTATCTAAGACAAAGTATTGAGCAACGCTCCCTGTTCCTTCTCCATCTACATTTTCATAACTGGGTCCTGAGGCCTTGAATAGTGATGAGCTGGGTTTATGGAGAGAGCAGAATTGACGAAGAAACTAAATTTACTGAAGAAAAATCATGGCGTTATGACCTGAAGAAAATTATAATCTTAGGTTAGAGGAAGGATATGAGAACAGGGAGGGCCAGGTTGCTTAGAAGAATCAGAGAATTTGAGGGGCAAACGCAGGAATGGATTGTCAAAAAGCATTTTAAAACTTTTAAGGTGTGAAGTTTGTTGCAGTTCATCCCTCTCAGGGTCCTCAGAAGGTATCAGCACAGACTTATAAGACGTTTCAAAGCATTCAGATTTGGATATGAGTTTCATTTGGATGCGAAAACATAACTGGATTTGCCCTGTTTTCAGAATGTGAAGCACAATTTTACTAGGGTCACTT
Organism: Diceros bicornis minor; assembly: GCF_020826845.1. Lineage (NCBI taxonomy): Eukaryota > Metazoa > Chordata > Mammalia > Perissodactyla > Rhinocerotidae > Diceros > Diceros bicornis. Next base: position 48,379,945 of record NC_080745.1, on the reverse strand, counting down.
TTAAGCAGTATTTTTATTTTTTCCATATGCATTCTAATTTATATTGTTAAGATAAAACGTAGGTACGTTTCGGGAGTGACGTCAGCATCATGGCGGAGTGAGCTTTCCCGTGAACTCTTCCCCCGACAAGATACAACAAAAGCAACAGTCACAGATCAACAACGGAATCCCAGACAGTGAAAAGCTAGAGCGGAGGGATCCACACTGCCGCACATCCGAGAGCGGAACGTGCTGGGCCCCTGGAGGAAGTGGGGAGAGGTAAGGAGAACTCCTCTCCCTCCCCATCAGATCAGCGATCCCGTCCGCGCGGCTCCCAGAGAGGGGGGAGAGGCGGCCCTCGGCGGGAAACTGTAGCTCTTCGGGCTCTCTCAGCCAGTGGGAAACTCCCGCACAGAGGACTCAGAGGAGCCACAGGGCTACCATCAACATCTGAGCACCCCAGAGAGAGGATAAAGAGGGGCAAACGAGAAGCCTCGCACGTCAGGGACCCAGAGGGCAAAAGAGAGAGCTCCCCTCTCCCCGCAAACCGGACTCTGCAGCTCAACCGACCAGACCAGACCTAGGGATCCGCGGCAGACCAGACCAAGTGATCCACGACAGACCAGACCAAGCTATCCGCGGCAGACCTGATCAAAGGAGTGGACCCGTGGATCGCAGCGGGAAAAAAAAAAAACAAAACTACAGATTGCAGCAGAAAAACTGGGGCAGAGCACAGGGGGATTAGACTACACAGCCCTTTACCACCAGACAGTGGCGGCAGGTGGAAATTGCAACCAGAGATTTCCAGGATGAGGAAAAACAAAACCAACACAGGAACCATAATGCAAAAATATATGAAATCACCAGACCAGAAACAAAATGACAAGCACCCAGAAATCAACCCTGAAGACACAGAAATCCATAAACTAAATGACAGAGATTTCAAAATAGCTATCATAAAAACACTCAACGAAATACGAGACAACACAGACAAACAATTCAATGAGATTAGGAGTTTCTTCACAAAAGAGATTGAAATCATAAAGAAAAATCAGTCAGTGCTGATGGAGATGAAGAACACGATGGAGGAGATAAAGGAGAATCTGGAATCTTTAAAGAACAGAGCTGACAATATGGAGGAAAGAATTAGTACTTTAGAGGATAGGAATACAGATATACTCCAGATGGAAGAGGAGAGAGAACTAAGACTAAAAAGAAATGAAGAAAGACTCTGAGAAATATCTGACTCTATTAGAAAATGTAACATAAGAATTATAGGTATTCCTGAGGGAGAAGAGAGGGAAAGAGGAACAGAGAGCCTATTCAAGGAAATAATAGCTGAGAATTTCCCAAATCTGGGGAAGGAGCAGGAAATACCAGTAAGAGAAGCCAACAGGACACCTATATATATTAACAGACAAAGGCCTTCACCACGACACCTAGTGGTAAGGCTAGCCAGAGTCAACAACAAAGAAACAATATTAAGGGCAGCAAGACAAAAACAAAAAATAACGTACAAAGGAACTCCCATCAGGCTCTCAGCGGATTTCTCAACAGAAACTTTACAGGCTAGAAGAGACTGGAATGATATATTCAAAATACTGAAAGACAAAACTTTCAGCCAAGAATACTCTATCCAGCAAAAATATCCTTCAAATATGATGGAGAAATAGTAACTCTCCCAGATAAACAAAAGCTAAGGGAGTTCATGGCCACGAGACTCCCACTACCAGAAATACTCAAGAAGGCCCTCAGGCCTGAAAAAAAGAAGAGAAAGGGAACACAAAGCTTGGAGGAAGGAGAAAAGTAGGTAGACAAACTCAGAAAAATAGTAGATCTTTACCGGAATAGGTTAGCAATCACTTAAATACTAAATTCAAAGATCAAAGGAAGAAATTCACCAAAAATAAATTTAACCTCATCACTGTAAACACACAGCCACAACACAAGATAGAATAAGGTATAACAAGAACGACTTAGAAGGGGAAGAGGAAAGTGACTGAATTGACTTAGTATAAGGAAATAGGAGGCCATCAGATAATGGACTATCTCATACACAAGATTTTTTGCCCAAACCTCAAGGTAACCACTAAACAAATAATCAAAGCAAAACCACATATGATAAACAAAGAGAAAACTAGAAGAGTCATAAGACAGAACAACCAAACTGAATTGGCAGTCCAAAACAAATGGGACAAGAAACAAAGGAAATGCAAAAGAACCAGAAAATAAGTGACAAAACAGCAACATTAAGCCCTCATATGTCAATAATTACCCTAAATGTAAATGGATTGAACTCTCCAATCAAAAGATACAGAGTGGCAGGATGGATTAAAAAGCAAGACCCAACAATATGCTGCCTTCAGGAAACACATCTTAGCACTAAAGACAAGCACAGGCTCAGAGTGAAAGGATGGAAGACAATACTCCAAGCTAATGGCAAACAAAAGAAAGCAGGTGTTGCCATACTCATATCAGACAAAGTAGACTTCAAGATAAAACAGGTTAAGAAAGACAAAGAAGGGAAATATATAATGATAAAAGGGACACTACATCAAGAAGACATATCACTTATAAATATATATGCACCCAACACAGGAGCACCAATGTACATAAAGCAACTATTAACAAACCTAAAAGGAGAAATCAACAACAACACAATAATAGTAGGGGATCTTAACACCCCACTTACAGCAATGGATAGATCATCCAGACAAAATGTTAATAAAGAAATAGTAGACTTAAATGAAAAACTGGATGAGATGGACCTAGTAGACATATACAGAGCACTCCATCCAAAAACAGCTGACTACACATTCTTCTCAAGCACGCATGGAACATTCTCTAGGATAGACCATATGTTGGGAAACAAAGCAAGCCTCAATAAATTTAAGAAGATTGAAATCATAACAGGCATCTTTTCAGACCATAAGGCTATGAAACTGGAAATGAACCATGAAAAAAAAACTGGGAAAGTGACAAAAATGTGGAGATTAAACAACATGCTACTGAACAACCAATGGATCATTGATGAAATTAAAGGAAAAATCAAAAACCATCTGGAAACAAACGAAAATGATAACATGCCATATCAAACATATGGGATGCAGCAAAAGCGGTCCTGAGAGGGAAACTCATAGCGATACAAGCCCACCTTAACAAACAAGAAAAAGCCCTAATAGGCAACCTTAAATTACACCTAACAGAACTAGAAAAAGAAGAACAAACAAAGCCCAAAGCCAGCAGAAGGAGAGAAATAATAAAAATCAGAGCAGAAATAAATGAAATTGAGACCAAAAAAACAGTAGAAAGGATTAATGAAACAAAGAGTTGGTTCTTTGAGAAGATAAACAAAATAGACAAACCCTTAGCCAGGCTTACTAAGAAAAAAAGAGAAAAGGCTCAAGTAAATAAAATTAGAAATGAAAGAGGAGAAATTACAACGGATACCATGGAAATGCAGAGGATTATAAGAGAATACTATGAGAAATTATATGCCAACAAATTGGACAATCTAGAAGAAATGGATAAATTCTTAGACTTATACAACCTCCCAAAATTGAACCAAGAAGAAATGGAGAATCTGAATAGACCAATAACAAGTAAAGAGATTGAAATAGTAATCAAAAACCTCCCAAAAAATAAAAGTCCAGGACCAGATGGCTTCTACAGTGAATTTTACCACACATTCAAAGAAGATTTAATACCCATCCTTCTCAAACTATTCCAAAAAATAGAGGAAGATGGAACACTTCCTAAATCATTCTACGAGGCCAACATCACCCTGATACCAAAACCAGACAAAGACAATACAAAGAAAGAAAATTACAGGCCAATATCGCTGATGAACATTGATGCAAAAATCCTCAACAAAATATTGACAAACCGAATACAACAATACATTAAAAAGATCATACACCATGATCAAGTGGGATTTATACCAGGGACGCAGGGATGGTTCAACATCCGCAAATCAATCAACGTGATACATCACAACAACAAAACAAAGAATAAAAACCACATGATCATCTCAATAGACGCAGAGAAGGCATTTGACAAGATACAACATCCATTTATGATAAAAACTCTCAATAAAATGGGAATAGAAGGAAAGTACCTCAACATAATAAAGGCCATATATGACAAACCCACAGCTAACATCATACTCAACGGGGAAAGACTGAAAGCCATTCCTCTGAGAACAGGAACGAGGCAGGGCTGCCCACTCTCACCACTCCTGTTCAACATAGTACTGGAGGTTTTGGCCAGAGCAATTAGGCAAGAAAAAGGAATAAAAGGAATCCAAATAGGTAACGAAGAAGTGAAACTCTCACTATTTGCAGATGACATGATTGTATATATAGAAAACCCTAAAGAATCTGTTGGAAAACTATTAGAAACAATCAACAACTACAGCAAAGTTGCAGGGTACAAAATCAATCTACAAAAATCAGTTGCATTTCTATATGCTAATAATGAACTAACAGAAAGAGAGCTCAAAAAGATAATACCATTTACAATTGCATCAAAAAGGATAAAATACCTAGGAATAAATCTTACCAAGGAGGTGAAGGACCTATACAATGAGAACTACAAGACATTATTGAAAGAAATCCATGATGACATAAAGAAATGGAAAGATATCCCATGCACATGGATTGGAAGAATAAACATAGTTAAAATGTCTATATTACCTAAAGCAATCTACAGATTCAATGCAATCCCAACCAGAATCCCAATGACATTCTTCACAGAAATAGAAAAAAGAATACTAAAATTTACATGGGGCAACAAAAGACCCCGAATAGCTAAAGAAATCCTAAAGAAAAAGAACAAAGCAGGAGGCATCACAATCCCTGACTTCAAAACATACTACAAAGCAATAGTAATCAAAACAGCATGGTACTGGTACAAAAACAGACACACAGATCAATGGAACAGAATTGAAAGTCCAGAAATAAAACCACACATATACGGACAGCTAATTTTCAACAAAGGTGCTAAGAACATGCAATGGAGAAAGGCAAGTCTCTTCAATAAATGGTGTTGGGAAAACTGGACAGCCACATGCAAAAGAATGAAAGTGGACCATGTGCTATCGCCATTCACAAAAATTAACTCAAAATGGATCAAAGACCTGAAGGTGATACCTGAAACTATAAAACTCATAGAAGAAAATATAGGCAACACACTATTTGACATTGGTTTTAAAGGAATCTTTTCGGATGACATGCCTACCCAGACTAGGGAAACTAAAGAAAAAATAAACAAGTGGGACTTTATCAGATTAAAGAGCTTTTATAAGACAAATGAAACCAGAATCAAAATGAACAGACAACCAACCAGCTGGGAGAGAATATTTGCAAAACATACATCTGACAAGGGGTTGATCTCCATAATATATAAAGAACTCACACAATTGAACAACAAAAAAACAAACAACCGATCGAAAAATGGGCAGAGGAAATGAACAGACACTTCTCCAAGGAAGATATACAGATGGCCAATAAGCACATGAAAAGATGCTCAACATCACTAATCATCAGGGAAATGCAAATCAAAACAACACTAAGATATCACCTCACGCCTGTTAGAATGGCTATAATCACCAAGACAAAAAACAACAAATGTTGGAGAGGATGTGGAGAAACAGGAACCCTCATACACAGCTGGTGGGAATGCAAATTGGTGCAGCCTCTATGGAAAACGGTATGGAGATTCCTCAAAGAATTAAAAATAGAGATGCCCTATGATCCAGCCATCCCACTACTGGGAATCTATCCAACGCACCTAAAATCAACAATCCAAAGAGGCTTATGCACCCCTATGTTCATTGCAGCATTATTCACCATAGCCAAGAAGTGGAAGCAACCTAAGTGTCCCTCGACTGACGATTGGATTAAGAAAATGTGGTATATATATACAATGGAATACTACTCAGCCATAAAAAAAGACAAAATCGTCCCATTTGCAACAACATGGATGGGCCTGGAGCGTATTATGTTAAGTGAAATAAGCCAGAAAGAGAAAGACAAACACTGTATGATCTCACTCATATGTGGAATAAAAACCAACACATGGACAGAGAAAACTGGACTGTGGTTACCAGGGGCAGTAGGGGTAGGGGGTGGGGGGTGGGCACAAGGGGTGAAGGGAGTCATATATATGGTGATGGACAAACAAAAATGTACAACCCAAAATTTCACAATGTTAGAAACCATTAAAACATCAATAAAAAAAAAAAAGTAGGTACGTTTCAATGTGCAACACCTATCCTTGATAATCTGTGATTTACTAATTCTTGTATTTTAAACGTTATTGATCTCTTGATTGGCAGAGAATCAGTCTCAGAACAACAAGCTCCTAGTCCAGTAGTCAATCCTCACTACTCTTAGGGATTAGTTTTTTTTTATTGAGAAATAATTATTTAGTCTTTTAGGATTAGTCTATTCTTCTGAGGAATAATTTGACATATAGCAAATGTATTATGCATTTGCTTTGTCCTATTATATTCAACGTTTAGTGATTAATAAAAGACATTTTCTATACTTTATTATAGCTTAACATCACTAGTGTTTGCCTTTTTAAATTTTATGCTAATGACTGCACTTACTTGGATTTTCTCAGGCAGGTTCTGCAACATATTGTATAATAGCTTTCTCACTATGCCAAAGAACCTTGAATTTCCCTTCTATGTATTATAATCACCAAATGCACATAACTATACCTTGAAAGTAAACACATTTTTAATGAGCTATTAGCTGTTAAATGAATGATTGTTGGAAAATGAAATGGATGTATAATTTGATTAATTCATTTCGCTATTAAAACAATATTGAAAGTAATCTCTTTTCATTATATCTGTAAATTCTGCATATCTTAATCTCTCCTCACACTTAAACACAATGTATTTTATTACACTTTTAACATATGCCATGTCAAGGTTGTTCTTATCATTAGACATAACCACATGATGGAAAATGGTTCTAAATTGTTGTTTAGCAACAACTAAATATGAATTTGTAAAAATGTTAAAGCATAAACCTGAACTGAAAGTGAGATAAATGTTGGATTCAAGAGTTGCAGGATGAATATATGTACATATATATTCAAATACATATGTCATGCATTTGTGTACATATGTTCCCACAAACATACACATATATACTCATTCGTAGTGACTTATATTAGACCCATTGTAATGTTGTACAAGAAAGACCTGAGTTTCGGATCTAACACATAATATCTGGGTTTGGATTTTGGTCATTCTAATAAGTGTGTAGTGGTAGCTCATTGTTATTTTAATTTGTAATTCCCTAATGACAGAGATGTGGAGCATCTTTTCATATACTTGTCATCTGTATGTCTTCTTCGGTGTGGTGTCTGTTAAGGTCTTTTGCCCATTTTTTAATGGAATTGTTTGTTATATAATACCTGGGCAAGATATTCAACTTAACTAGGTTTTGTTTTAACATATTGTAATTTTTTATATGCTTAAAAGACTGTAAAGGATTCAAGAGGAAACATTTTCAAGTAATGGATTCTAAGAAAAAAATGCTGCTTCTCTTTCTATCCCATTCCTTCCTCGTTTTCAAAGCCTATCATTTCACCTTGTTTCTGTTTTTCCATCTCTCCACCCACAAATGGACCCATATCTGCTGCCCACGCCGCATGGACCTGGTTTCATCATTTACCTTTTTCTCATCTTTGGCTCCAAACACTTTCTATTAAATCGCATCCTTTATCATACGATCATATCACAGACTGGGAAAAAATATTTGCAAAGACATATTTGATACAGGACTGTTATCTAAAATATACAAAGAACTCTTAAAATTCAACAATAGAAAAACAAACAATTCCATTAAAAAATGGGCAAAAGACCTTGACAGACACCTCACCAAAGAAGATATACAGATGGCAAATGAGTATATGAAAAGACGTTCAACATCTATGTCATTAGGGAATTACAAATTAAAATAATAATGAGATACCACTACACATTTACATAGAATGACCAAAATCCAAACCACTGGCAACACCAAATGCTGGTAGGGATGTGGAGCAACAGGTTCTATCATTCATTGCCAGCTGGAATGCAAAACAGTACAGTACATCCACTTTGGAAGACAGTTGGTAGTTTCTTCCAAAGCATACTCTTACTGTACGATCTAGCAATTGTGCTCCTTAGTATTTTACCCAAATGAACTGCAACCTTATGTCTATACCAAAACTACACATGGATATTTGCAGCAGCTTTATTCATAATAGCCAACAACTTGGACTCAACCAAGATGTCCTTCAGTAGGTGAAAGGATAAGTAAAATGTGGTACATTCAGACAATGAAATATTATTCAGCACTAAAAAGAAATGAGCTATAAAGCCGTGAGAAAATATACCATATAATTCCAACTATATGACATTCTGGAAAATGCAAAACCATAGAGATAGTAAAATGATCAGTGATTCTCAGAGGTTAGGAGGAGGGAGGGAGGAATGAAAAGGTAGAGCACAGAGGATTTTTATGGCAGTGAAAGTATTCTGATTAGTGCTACAGTGGTGAATGCCTGTCAGCATACATTTATCAAAACCCATAAAATGTGTAATACCAGGAGTGAACACTAATGTAAACTATGGACTTTGGGTGATAATGATGTGTCAATGTAGGTTCATCATTTGTAACGAATGCACCACTGTGATGTGAGATGTCCATAGTTGGGGAGATTGTGCATGTGTGGGGGCAGTGGGTATATGGAAAATCTCGGTATGTTCCGCTCAATTTTGCTGTGAACCTAAAAGTGCTCTGAAAAATAAAGTCCATTAGAAAAAAAAAAAACCTGAGCCAGCCCTGATGGTCTAGAGGTTAAAGTTCTGCCCTTTCACTGCTTCGGCGGCCTGAGTTCATTTCCCAGTCACGGAACCACACCACCTGTCTGTCAGTTGCCACAGTGTGGCAGCAGCTCACATAGAAGAACTTATCACTAGGGTATACAACTGTGCACTGGGGCTTTGCGGAGGGGGAAAAAAAAAGAGGAAGATTGGCAACAGATGTTAGCTCAGGGCAACTCTTTCCCTGAAAAAAATAAAAAAATCAAAAACCTGGCTACTTATTTTACCTTATTTAAACTTGTATAAGTTATTTTATTGTGTGAATACCTTTGGTGAAACTTTGTGTGATTTTTCCAAGGCTTAAAACAGAGTCACAAGACATACCCATTGTTTTTCATGATTGTCTAGGTTACTAAGATTTTTGATCCCAGAAATCAGATCAGACAGATCATATCTCATAGTACACTTTCTTGTTTCTGTCATTATTCAATCATAAATTCAGAAACATAAGGACATGTAGCTACTTTACATTGCCTAAGTTTTAATCCAATTTGTGAGAGATAATGGATAGATACTGAAGTTGAATGACATCCTTTATTCTGCCAGCAAATGGACGTTGACATAGAGACAGGTCTCAGGAGGAGTAGAAAACATTGATTTCTATTTTACCAGATGTATTTACCCACACACAGACCTCACGTTCATCGTCTCCAGGGAGGTTTTCCTACGCGATGATAAACAAGTTTTAAATGAATAGAATTTGACTCCAGTAGAACACTGCACACACACACACATTCATGTAAATGTACACATAGACTGAGAGAGTTTTATATATTTATAACTTAGGAGTTACATTTGGGGACATTCTTATGAATAAATGTAGCCATCTATCAACTCAGTCATGTCGAAATATGAAAAAATTACTCTTACTTAAACTTTTGACTATTTGTAATGTTGGAAAGAACGCTGAATCCATAGTCAAATATTTGAGTTCAAAGCTTGGTTCTTCTACTTACTTGCTTTATGTAAGTGACTGAATTGGGCAAGTCCAAAAGTCTATTGGAAAAATTAGGGGCTTTGCAGTTCGATAAATAGAAACTCTTCCTCTTACTAGTTGGAAGACATTCTTGTCAAAGTATTCAATGTCTTTGAGACTCAGAATCTTCCCCTAATAAATCAGTATAATAACACATAGCCTGCACATTATAGGGTAACATAAATTATATGTATATTTTGTTACATATAATGGGGATCCAGTAAATGGCAGTTTTTATAAGACATATATATGTATATTTATGAAAAGATATACGTATTCATCATAATATATACATATATATACATACATGTAATACGTACTAGCTCATATAAATTATAATCTTAAATCCTAAAAATAACTCATCTAGCAAATTCTATTTTCCTTTTTTTTAAAAGAGAAAACAAAGTTCAGAAGTGTTAAGTGACTTGCCTGAGGCTGCAACAGTAACAAATGTCAGAGCTGAAATTCAAATCCCATCCAACTGGCCCCAGAGCCAGAGCTTCTTGCGCTACACAGCACCACCCCCTCCCTTCTCCATTCTCTGCTCATCAGACATTATTAATTTTGTCATATTCTCAAAGGCATGAGAGCTGAAGCAAGAAGGCAGAGCTTCTCCTTAATCGACTTCAGCTGGGAACATTCTGACAGGTGACAAATTTTTTGCTGCTCTTTGCATGTCCACAAATGACCTCAAAGGTTATAAGACAGATTTACAACAAAATTTTAGCAAGTGGGTGATTTTGCAAATTTGGAATCTCTGTCTCTCTCTTCTCTAGGCATAGATAGACATATCTGTATCTGTACACATATCTATATCTATGTAAATTTAGAAGTATACACTTGATATACAGACATATACAGTTGATCCTCATTGCTCACAAAGTCTTTTTCCCTGTACGTTGAAAGAGTAGGCAATGGTACCTACTGGCAACCACTCTATAATCTGTTCTTATATTTGAAACTTGTATAAAAGTTTGCGCTAAGAAAAAAATGTCAAAGTTAACATAGGTATTATGTATGTATGTTAACATACAACCTTGTATCAGACATTATTAATTTTGTCACTCGATGGTATAAAATATATAATAGATTCTTCAGTTTTTAGTAGATGAAGCTAAGATATTTGTTTAAGCCCTCATAGCTAAGTAGATGAAGTAGGATATTTTAAAGAGTGAATTTAAGTCTCCTTTCTTTTCTTCCCCTAACTTACCTTATTTATCTAAAAACTTGGGTCAGATTCAAGGGCAAGGTGGTTTACAACTAAAGAAGAGGGTTGTTCTACAAATCTGAGGATTCAGATAAGATCAAGATTGCTAAGGATGGGAAATTCAAAAGCATTGAAAGATCAACATGTACGGATCTAGTTGTGCCTTTTCTCTCCACCCACACAGCCAAGGAAATAAAATGCAGTGTTTAACATGTACATTTCTCAGATGCCATTAAAATAAAAATAAACAAACAAAATTTAACAAAGAATACAGTATCCTAAGCACACAAATAGCGACACCTGGGATTCCATTTCTGACATAAGAAGGCCTTGGGTCTGTTTCCTGGGGCAGCAGCAGGACTACTGTCTCTATGAATTAAAGAAAAATACTCTCTGGGGCCAGCCCCATAGTGTAGTGGTTAAGTTCGCATGCTCTGCTTCATTAACCCTGGTTCATGGGTTTGGATGGTGGGTGTGAACCTACAACACTCATCAGCCATGCTGTGCTGGCAAACCACATACAAAGTAGAGGAAGATTGGCACAGATGTTAGCTCGAGGCTAATCTTCCTCAAGCAAAAAAAGAGGAAGATTGCCAGTGGATGTTACTTAGGACAAATCTTCCTCAGCAAAAAAACAAAAAAAAAAGGAAAAAAATACTTTCACTGACTTTCTCTTTTTTCCATTTTCTTGGGAATTTTCTCATCTTCGCATAAGCATTTCCTTGAACTGCAGTGGCAATATTATAATCCTGGGTGTTGGCTGTTTGTAGTTGGAATAAATAGCCTGCTATCGTTCAAATCTACAGTACTCCCAACTCCATCCCAATAAAGGAAGCAGAGGCTAAAAGAGTCTAGTCCATCCTAGTTGACTAGAATTCCCTATTAACATTTTGGGGCAAACGCTTGAATAATTACAGAGGTGTGCCTTGTCCCCCTCGTCATTGCTCTGCATTTATATTTTCCTCAGGATCTTCTTGGGAAGAAATATTTGATTAGGGATAGAATTTGGTTGTTTGAGGATCCACTGCCATCATGCCATTTCCAAGTGTCATTTGTGTGTATATTGATATCAAAACCACATTCTATCTTTAGCTGATTTTATTCGTTCATTTTTAAATCCTTAACTGGTCCTTTCATTATATGCGTTAGCTCCCAGGAGCCTTCTCTTTTTTGGACTTCTCCTCTGCTACACATGTGCTTCTCGAGGGTAATTATCAACATATACAGTTTGCTTCCCTTTGCAGCTCTACCCTTTGGTATCGAAGACTGGATGGCACTGGTTTGCTCCATCTCTGATCATTACTTGCACTAGGGTCCAGTTTAATGCTGTTCCTTTGTGGCTATTTTGAATTTTGTGAAAATACTTCCAACTGTCTAAATACACAAGAATACACACAAAGATATACTCAGCAACAATCACAAAATAGCGTCTCCCTTTCTTTTCTTTTTATTGTATCTACATGAGATGATGGATGTCAACTAAACCTATTGTGGTAATCTTTTCACAATATATGTAAATCAAATCATCATGCTGTACACCTTAAACTTATACAGCGACTTATGTTAATTATTTCTCAATAAAACTGGAGGAAAAAAACACATTCTAGCACTCACATTGAGCCTTTATCTGTTTTCATTCTTAATCCTATGCTTTCCCTCTATAATTCTCTGTCTTCAGAGTTACTGGTAGTCTTTTTAGTATTTTACAATAGCAGTCCACCTTTATCTTCTCATGATATTCACTTAAGGCTTTCATATTCACATGTATATATCAGTGAAGACATGCTCCAGGATAAGGGAGTCTTAGCTTAATGTCAATGGAATTCTCTAGATATGGCACATAGGATTCATGGATCTAAATACTCTCTAAAATTTTTTAAAATTTCTGTGCTTATATGGGTGTTTTAAATTTTTTTGGAATAAAATCCATATGTTTATAATATTATTAGTGTTTACCATGATCCCTCCTAAATATTTTAAGTATCAATGCTATATAAAATTATAGTAATGAGGAAAATAACCATAATGAATCTATAGCATAACAGAAACAATAATAACCTCTTCATTTATTGAGTTCTTATAATATTTTAAGTAAATAGGGCTTTATATACATAATCTTAATTAATTCTTATAATAAACCAGTGAGAGTTTTCAAGATTAAGAAACTGACTCTCAGAAAGATTAAGTCCCTTCCTCAAAGCCTCATGCTGGTTAGTGGAAGTGACAAGATCACACAAAGTTCTACCCGCCTCCAGTGCCTATCTCCTCAGCATACCAATAAATAACATTATTCAGGCATAGACTAAATGACTTGGACAACTTAAAGTATTCTCTGCCCCAGGATGGGTATCAGTGTTAAGCATAGTCTGAGTGTATATTAAGCTGAGGAAAAAGAGTTTGATTTAGCTCATCAGTGAGTGGGTATTGAGTATTGTAGGAGAGGAAGACATATCCTCTACCCACTCTGGGTCTTTTCTGGCTGCATTAAAAATTAAATTGACATGAGACAGAACAACAGGAGAAAATCAAACAAAGCTTTATAACATGTATACATGGGAGAGACCCAGGAAAAACTGGGTAACTTGCCAAAATGGCAGAGGTTCTCATCTTAAATAATATCTTCAGCTAAAGACAAAGGAGGATGTTGGGGTTGCGGGGAGTCAGCCATGGGAGAATACCAGAAAAGCACAGTAAACATGAGTAAGGTTACTATGCAGAGTTAAGTCTCACCTTCTGCATGGATAACAGTTTCTAGAGATAGGTCATCACCCCTTCTTCCTGGTACAGAGAAGGAGATACCTTTACAGATGGAGATTTCCCTTGCAAATGTAAATGTCTCTTACAAAGGGTAACTTCTTCTGTTCAGAGCTTCTCCCATGTCTGCAGTTTTTAAAAGTAACCAACCCAAAATATTTCTCATGCCAAAGAGACACATTTTAGGGTGGCCAATTCTGATACCCCACAGTGTCTTCTTCAGTTTTATCACTCTCTAACGCTAACTCAGACTAAATAGCAAGAGCAAATATGGTCAAATATCAACATGAGTCCAGATTAAATTACTGTAATCCCTTTATGATTGAAAAAATACATATTTTTTAAAAACAGCTTTTATTAGGAAGTTATATGAATGTATATCCTATATTGGAGATTTTAAAAATCATGCAAGGAATGGCCTTAGCCATCTTTTCCATATTGATAACTTAAAAGGGTATTAGATTAATTCAGAAGGATCAAAATCTATTCCAGGGTTAACTACACGCAGCATTATTTTGGGTATAACACTAAAAGATTTTTAAGACTCACCTTTCTCAACCGTAAAGAATAAAATTGTGACTAGGTTATCAGTTTTTTCACTTTTCTTTCTAAGGCAAAATTATTTGTCCCAACTTTTGCTATCATTTTACTGTCTTCTTGAAGCCAACTTCTGTTTTACCATCATTTTTCTCTTTCTCTGTGTATGTGCATGCATATATGTGTGTGTGTGTGTTTGTGTCCAAATTATCACCTACTGTGGCAACAACATTGCAAAAATTAGCTTTTACTCTTTCATCAGCAGAACAGAAGCTTACATTAAACATGTACCATCTTTCTCTTAAACTATCTGAATATATGTGCCAATTAAAATAATATGCATGGAGAACTTTGCCTACTTAGCTTAATTAACGCCCTCCATAGTTACGCTTCCTACCCTTCACAATTTTTCCCTCAAGGATAAGATTTATAACTTTATATACTAATTAAGTAATTGGAAGTTTTAATTTGATTTTCTAGATAAATTGTGAAGTGTGGTATACCAGCAATTTGCTTACATTTGAAAAAATAAATAGCAGCAAAGTACTCTCTTGGAATTCTACTGAAGTGACAGTATGTCATGTATAATTTTGGTCATTTTATCTAGCAATGCTTCAGGGATGAATTAACATCCTATATATTTTTATTTTAAGTTCTAAGATTTGGAAAAAGCCTTCAGCACTTAATAACAAAATTAATTTACAAGTGAAAAACTTTTCATGTATATGCAAACAGCACAAACACCTGAGAGATTTCCTTAAACATAGTGTTGGGTTCATTAATTATTTAGAAGGGTGGAATGAGTTTAACAAAAAACAGGCAGCTTCTGAAATTCATATGTTCTAATGCATATGTACATGCATATGCTTATGTGCATACACATGATTTCTTGAATTTTTCTATCTACTATAAAAGTTCATTCAATCATGCATGTTTATCATATAATTCTGTGCACAGTGCCACGTTAGATGTTGTTGGATATTTCCAGGGCCACATTCTGGAGAAAGGCTAATTATCATTGTATTGATTAAAGAGTTAATGATAATTAATATGATTGAGAAGTAGGAAAAAAGATGATAAAGAAGAATTGGTGGTAAGAAATAAACACACAAGCGAAAAACAGTACATTTCCTTCCTAGAGAGTATTTATTGAGTACCTCTTGTCAGACTTTATATAGGCAGAAATCATTTTACTATGGTGACAATAGCTGAATACTATTCATCTGCAGCAGTGGCAGAGTGAATGTCAATTTCTGAAATGATTCTGGAAAATCCAAAATGGTTTGGTTCTATCTGTCTAAGCTAGGATGTAATTTATTACATCCATTACTTGTAATACTTTGCATCAGCAGTACAAAGAGTGAGATTACTCAGTCAGGGCTGTAAATAGTGAAGACATGACATGAAGTGCACTGGGGAATAGAGTTTGTCATTCAAGGTGAGGGTCAGGAGAGGATCTAGGCAAGGGCAAACAGATTAGACAAGGAAGCATGATCATCAAGATAAGTGAAGTGTCTTTTACAAGAAAGTCTAATCTACTAGAGACTCCACTGTTAATGTATCATTTATATCAAACACTAGGAAGAGAAAATTAGTAGGGGAAAATGATATTGAAATATTCACAGCCAAATTTCCAGCTATGCTTTATCACCCACTTAATGTGAATGAGAGTTAATTTTATGTACAACAATTTTATGTACAAGGTTATTTATAAAATCACCTCATGTATAACCAGAAATATAAAACTGTACCTAAAATAGTTAATACAGTATCTGAATTTTATGGAGGTTATATTTAGATCAATTCAACTTAGTGTGAAGGCTTTCCTAGGATAATTTATTTCTCTGATATTTGGGTAAACTAATGATCCCTATCATTAAAATTTCCTTAAAATAGATATGCACCTACACAGAAGTATAGGCTGTAAACTCACAATCTTCTTTTAGAAATTTAAGCAGAGCATATAACACTGTCATGTGACGTTTTCAAAGAAAGAGAATTATGCCTTGGTTGTGCATGAGAGAAAATCTATATCAATAAAACCAATTAATTTTATCTGTTATAAATTTTTGTTTATTTTGGTTGTATAAACGTATATCATATGTAAAGTTTATCAATGTACTTTTAAAGGATTGATTGGCCATTCAAGGCTAAGGTTTTCACAGGTAATATCTTCTATAAAGATCTTATTTATTTTTTTCAATGTCTAATTTTGCAGTTTGCTGAGTTGTTACATGGATGTAGATCAGATGAACATTGAAATTAACATTTGATTCTAAATTCTGCCTCAAATCCTGAAATATTTTCTAATTAAAACATTATCAAATAATTAAAGTACACTCTGGCTTTATACTCTTCATATTTTTATTCATGTTTTTAACTTAAACATGCTTTGATTATGTTATAAACAGAATGTATCCCTTATGCTCTAAGAAAGAATTACATTTTCACACTATATAGAGGAGAGAATACTAGAGTGGTACATGTAGATTACCTGGATGCTTTCTGATTGTTTAGAGTGTTGGAGTTGTCAATTTCAAGCTCTGTGAGTTTTCAAATGACCGTTAATCCTTGGAGCTCAGACACCACTCCCCAGGCTCACAATTCACTGAGAGAAGTTTTAATGGACTTGCCCATGGATTACAGATAAGTGACTTATAAGTCAATGTACCCTGATGGGTTGTGCAAAAATATTCTGTAGGCAAAAGCTAAAATAAGAGTTTGATAATTTTCATATGTGGAACATTTTTTTTTGTTTTCTGTTTTTTTGGTGAAGGAGATTGGCCATAAGCTGACATCCATTGCCAATCTTCCTCTTTTTTTTTTTTTTTTGGTGAGGAAGACTGGCCCTGAGCTAACATCTGTTGCCAATCCTCTCATTTTTGCTGAGGAAGATTGGTCTTGGGCTAACATCCGTGCCCATCTTACTCTACTTTGTACATGGGACTCCTGCCACAGCATGGCTTGATAAGCGATGTGTAGGTCCGCACCCGGGATCCAAACCTGCGAACCCCAGGCAGCTGAAGCAGAGTGTGTGAAGTTAATCACTACACCATCGGGCCAGCCCTGCCAATCTTCCTCTTTTTGCTGAGGAAGATTGGCCCTGACCAACATCTGTGCCCATCTTCCTCTATTTTGTATATGGGATGCCACCACAGCATGGCTTGATGAGAGGTGCATAGATCCACGTCCAGGATCCAAACCTGCAAACCCTGGGCTGCCAAAGCAGAGTTCGCTAACCTAACCACTATGCAGCCAGGCCAGCCCCTTTGGTATGAACATGAAGGCCTTTCTCTTATGTCTTAATCCTTAGTGTTTGAGAAAAATAATTGAAACAGTTTAAATTCATCAACACAATTTACTTGAGTTTCACAAGACAAAACTTGGTGAAAATAAAACAGTTTAATTTGTGTTTACATGCATGTGTTAAGTATAATAGTGTGCAGCTCTTACAACACTATAGAAAGTATAGCAGGAAGTGCACTTTTGCAGTTGAGTGAAGGATCTAGATTTAATAGTGTAAGATCTAGAGTCTGACTATCTGGATGTAAATCCTGACTCAACCAGCTCACAAATTATGTGAATTTGGTCAAAATATATAAACTCTCTTTATGCCTGCTCATTTTTGAAAAGGAAATAATTTCTGTGTTGGGGGTTACTATCCCTCATTCTGGCACTCTGACTCTAAGGTAAGTCAAAAACATTTTGCCCAAATTCCATTATTTCATCTGTAAGATAGTGTGTCATCTATATTTCAGTGTTGTGATAAGCATAAAGTAAGTTATTATAAGTAAAAATGCTTTGAATTGTGTAAAATACTTTGCTTTTTTTTCTGTAGCCATTAAGAGGAAATTCAGATTGACTGGCTGCAGGGGTGCTATTAGTAGCCTTGGGCCAAAGAATGTTAATTGACCTAACTGAGAATTTAAACCTATTTTCTGGCTTCATTAACACAGTTCTCTTGTCAGCTGATTTTAACCTAAACTGCCAAAAACAGAGCTGCTACATACCCTAGCAAAGAGCTGACATATATGGAAACCATTTCTGCATGAAACAGTTTTAAAGTATTTTACTTCCCCATTATCTGTCTCTGAAGCCTAAATTTACAGTGATTATTGCCAAAGTCCCTTAGTAAACAAGAGTCTTGTACCTTTGCCTGCTCAATTACACAGCTTTAAATAGTTATTAATGTTACATTTTTTAGAAAACACCAACACATCCATCAAAGCAGAAGTCATACCAAAAAAAAATTAAAAAAAAAAATCTGACTGAAAAATTTCAAAGCTGAAAAAAATATGTTTTTCTTATCCTCTGAAAATTCAAAATACAGAAATTAACATAATTTTCCAATAGTTCACTCCAGTTATGGAGCTCTGTTGTATTGAATTTTAGCCTAAAGTACATATTTTACATCCTATAAACACTGTATAAAAGAAAAAAAAATTCCTAAATTATTGACACAAAATTTAATTGATTAAAATAATATTCTTTAAAAAATGGAAGCAAGTTTTTTTCATTAAAAGTATGGTGTCATCTGACCATCTATATTTATTTTAAAAATTGATAGGGAGGAAGACAATCAACCTTGCTTTCATTTCTTAAAATAATGATTTTGATTGTAAATAAAGGATGGTGAAACACAAAAAGAGAGATGTAGCGTTATCAGTCTTAAACAGTATGTGTTCATTTCCAACATGAGAAATATATATATTCTATTTACTAAATTATTTCACCATTTTTAAAATTTCGAATCTATTGTTTATTTCTGGTTCTGGCAATATGGCAGACAGAGTCACCAGAGAAATTAGTTGGAAGGAACTATTTGGGAATTACCTAGAAGAAATCAACAAAAACATTGGATAAAATTTAGAAAAAAAATATAGACACATGATGACAGTTGTGTCAGTGAGAAGGTTAAGGGAAATCTTAGAACTCTATACATAAAATGAATCCAAAGTGGGAAAGTCAGCCCTGAAATAATGCTTGCTCTAGGAACTTGTGCCAAAGGCTACTAGACCAGATCTTAGATTTTAATGAGTCTTGCAGAGAGATAATCTAAGGACTCCACTATGGGTGGGTGAAGCGAAGACCTCCCAGAGAAATCTGGGTCTCCTAAAAGATAGTGCCTACAATGGACAAACTACGCATGAAAAGAAGAAACATTCCGTAGAGGGAGAAAGAAAATTCTGCCTTAAGAATTCCTAGCCACAGTTGAGTATCACACAGTATTGGAACTGACATCTATAACATTTGTATCCACTTAAAAATACACAGACAAAAATAAAAATAATTACTGGCCTAGATTTGTTAGGCCATGAGGGATCTGTCAGAAGCAACTATAAATACTTTCTGGAGAAATGCAATTATACTTTCAACAAATTCCCACAGATAAAACACAAATGTCATGGACTCACCTTTAAAAATCACAAAAATACATGAATATATACATAAATATGTGATAGATAGATAGATAGATGATTGATTGATTGATAGATAGATAGATAGATAGATAGATAGATAGACAGACAGATAGAAGCAGAACTATAGATGCAAATGTGACCAAATATAAATTTTCTAACTCTTTCACTGAGAGAGCTAGAAGCAGCAGCACCACAATAGCAATAAACATAACAAATCTTTAAATTTTGGTTTCTAAATATCATCCTCCTCTAAAACATGTCAATGTTTTAGTGGTATAAATAAATACCAATGGCTGATATAGGGTATAGGGATATAAAAGTGTACAATGATCCTGGTACAACTTCTGCCAAATAACATGAAACTGCTCAGAGATGCAACCATGTCAAAAACACACAGAAGCAGAAGATATTCCTACTGGCCAAATTTAGAGAAATTTGACTATCAAAATTATAATAATGAATTATAACATAAAACAAAATAGGAAAACATGAATCTAAAGTGATAAAAATAAATGAATAAATTGGGAGTTTCATAAGAAACAAGATATTTACATAGTTTCAAAGTAACTCCTAAGAAAATATTTATTAATTGCAAAACAAAAACTTACGGCTTTTGAGTGATAAAGTCTAGCAGATAACACCTTATGCAAGTGATCAAAGTGATTGTCACTACTAATGGGATAAATCTAAAGTGTGCACCACCTAATAAGTTGCAATGAGACAAACACAGCATCAATTCTGTGATATTCTTCTAAAGTATCATAGCCTGGATCCTATCATGAAGAAACATTGCACAAATCCAAGTTAAGACACATTCTACAAAATAACCAGCCTGTAATATTCAAACATGCAAGGTCATACAAGTTAATGAATAACTAAAGAATTGTTTGAAGTGGGAGATGACTAATTGAGACTTGAAAAGTAAATGCAACACACGATTCTGAACTGAGTTCTTTGGCTAAAAAGGACATTATTAGAAAAACTGCAATGGAGTTTGAATATTAGACAGTGGTAATATAACAAGGTTTACTGTCTAATTTGATGGTTGTATTAAGGTCAAGTAGTAGAATATCCTTTTGTGTACTAAATATGTACTTAACTATTCTTGGTGACAGTTATCAGGTAAAAAACATACTCTCAAATGGCTCAGGAAAAAAATTTCTGGGGCCAGCCCAGCAGCATAGCGGTTAAGTTCACGTGCTCCACATCAGCAGCCCAGGGTTTGCCAGTTCAGATCCTGGGCACAGACTTATTCACCGCTCATCAAGCCATGCTGAGGTGGCGTCCCACATAGAGCAACTAGAAGGCTGTACAGCTGACATGCAACTATCTACTGGGGCTTTGGGGAGGAAAAAGGGAAAAAGAAGGAAAATTGGCAACAGATGTTAGCTCAGGGCCAATCTTCCTCAAAGAAACACAAAAAACAAAAAACAAACAAAAATCTTTGTTCAATATTTGCAATTATTTTATAAGTTTGAGAATATCTCAAAACTACTATTTATTGTGTTACACACATTTTTTCTAAATTGTCTTCACTTGTAACAGTGGTTTCTAAATGTTTCCTTTTATTATTATTATTTTTTATTTCAAGATTATTTACTTTTTTTCCCCCATAACCTCAACTTTCTTAAAGTATTGCAAGATGTATACGTATTACTAAAGATAAAATAGATAAAAATTCATGTGAGGAGTTTTTTCTAGAGGCTTTAACATGATTGGAGGTCCTATATCGTACAAATCATAGAATTCTTAAATTATTTTAGTCGTGAAATTCATAATTTAAAAACAAAACAAACTGCATTTACACAGATTATTTTTCATTATGAAAAGCTATACTAAATTCAACAGATAGTTTTCAGAGACCCTGCATATACTTTTCTATTGAAAAATATTATTTGATGTGTTTAGGGGAGAGCGAGGGAATGATGTTTCCAGAGAAAGATTGCAAAGTTACATCTTTTTAAAATTAGTTAAGCAACTTTGAAAATTTGTGCATCATAAGGGTTTTACATAAACCCTCAAATAAAATAAGAACTCATTGAGTGGTTAAACTGCATATTGGTTGCAAATTAAGCAACTTAAAAGTCACATTTTAATCCTCTAAGGTATTACGGGGAGAAATTACAGCACACATTTACTGTCCAAATGGTACCCTAGTGACCTGAAATGTTGAATGTGTCATTTCTTTGAGGAAGAAACTTACGTGCTCAATTTTGGTTCAGTAATTAATACTTAATTTTAATTTTACTAACATTTTCTGTAGTGTAAAGAGTAGTTTGTATTTCAAACTATATTACGTAAATATAGACACCTACAAAACTATTGCAGAAAGTAAATGCCTCTTAATCAATAAAGGCATTTAAAGTAGAACTACGGACCAACCATTTTTAGATGGATAAAAAACTTAACAGTTCAGGATTATCTCAAAAGAAGTAAAAATATTCAAAATAGCCCACAAAATTCTGAGTTACTCATAAGGGCAAAAAGATTAATTATTCCCAGTCAAAAGTACACATTAATATGCTTACTTGACATTGATGAATAGTGAGTGATAGTCAATATGAGCCTGAAAAAATAAAACACTTTCTAACAATTCAAGTTTCGCGTATTAAAATGAGCTTTCTTATGAGAAAATCGTTTCCATCTCCTGAAGCTAAATAAAGAATAGGTAATCACCTTCAGAGACATTGCAAAGAAGATAATTGTATGTTAGTGCTGACACTGTTGTTCAAGGAAGGGAAGGCCATGTTGGGTTTATTGGTAGGTGTATGTTATTCTCATGGATATTGTAGAGTAATCACACAAAAATATAAAATATATTTTCAAATAGTCCTCTGTTCCTGTTTGTTCCTTTCATGGATTCAAAAATAAGTAGTTTGGTTGCTACTGAGGCATCTCAAGTTGATGTTTCCAAAACATGTATTTTAAAAACAAGTGCCTGACAAAGTTACTGAAAGTATTAGTCCACTAATTATTCCCCAAATTCATTTTACCCTTCCACTTTTTAATAAAGAACTCCTCAGTTTTAGAAGAACAAGTGGCTGAACAGTGACGTCACCTTTCCTAGCGCCCCTGCATCCTGATGAGTAGCAGTTTGTCCTCCATTTTCTCTTTGCCTTTCCTATGGGCCAGACCCCAGAAATTGTGGGTATAAGTTAGCTTCAATAATGCAGACAAGGAATACTTGGAGATAGCAGATAGATAAAAAGGTAGAAGGAGTTCTGAGTTTTTTGATTCACTTCATTTTGGGGTCTCTTTATTACAACAGCTTTATTTGTATTCTAGCTCAGTGGCTCTGTCTGTGTAGGTATGTGAAGACTATTTGAAGAGTATGAAAGCATGACTATATATAAGGGATTTAATTTTCAACCTTTTAACTTCCATATACACTTTTTAAAGGAAATGAATTGCCTGAGAACATGCCTGAGTTACCCACAGCTCTTTTCCAACTGTACAAAAGAGAGGCATACCCACTTAACCATCCCAATCGTAGTATAGTGCTATGCTCAGGTTGTGGAAATACCCATGTTATATAAATGGGAAGCTTTTTAAATGATGAAACAAGAATCCATAATCTCACAGGACTTCCTGTATTCCCCTGTCATAACCAAAGTAAAGTAACACAAGTAAAGGGAGGAATCTAGATTCAAACCTAGGCAGTTGGCTCCAGTGCCTGTTCTGTTAATCACAAGACAAGCTCTCCAAACAGACAAGTCCAAAAGACAAAACCATCACACACAAAGCTCTGCTCACTGACACTACGTTTCTGAGCCACATCAACAATCCTTCTCAAGGTGTAAAGCCTGACTTGGATGAGGGGAGAAGCACTGAGCGCCCCTGGAGTCCAAGTTTTAAAACAAAAATAACAATCAAAAACTAAAATTTATGGAACATTTACTACATGCCAGGCACCATGCTAAGCCATTTACAAAGATATACCTCTGTTAGAGGTATATTATTATTATATTCATTTTACAGAATGAGGCACAAAAAGGTGAAGCAAATATTTTAAAGTAGCATATGAAGTAGGAGGTTAAGTATCCAAATCAACTGGCTCTGAATATAGAACTGGGGGTGTTAACTTATGTTTATCCAGCCCAAGACTTTGTTTATAGATACCATATTTGATAAATAAATATTAGTAAAAGTGGGCATAGATTAAGTTTAGTATCTCTTCCAAACTTTATATTACATAAGAGGCCATAAATTTTGATAAGCAAGCAATCCTTTGTGATTACTTAGGACATCACAAAAATATCATACAATAATAATGTCAAAAATGCTGATTCTTTGTATATTGATAATGATAGCTACTTCACTTATATACCTATGTAATCCATCAAGAACTTGCATTGGATGGCTCTCTATTTGAATCCTGGATTTTCATGGAACCCATGCTGCTATAAATCTTCATGTGTAAGTATCATGGTAGACATGTTTTTATTTCTCATGGGCAAATACCTAGGATTGAAACCACTGAGTTGTAAAGGTAAGTGTATGTATAACTTTATAAATAATTTAAAATGTTTTCCAAAGAAAATGTATGTGTAACTACATAAATAACTTCAAAGAATTTCCAAAGTGGTTGTACCATTTAACTTTCTCTCTCCTACTGCACTGCATGGGAGCTCCAGTTGACCTACAACCACTCCATCACTTGGTTACCTCAATGTTTTAAATTTTAGCCATTCTAGTGTGTATACAGCTGTGTGTTATGCTGTTTTTAATTTGCATTTCTCAGAAGACTAATTTTTGAGAATATTTTTATGTGCTTATTAGAAATTCATATGTCTTATTTTGTCAATTGCCTGTTCAAATCTTTTGACCATTTTCTTGGGTTGCTTACCTCTTACAATTAAGTTGTAATAGTGAGTTAGTAATCATCTCTTCTTGATACAAGTCAGAAACATATATTTTTTCCAGTCTCTGAAGAGCCTAATTTCCCCCTAATTCCCCTAATTTCTCCTTAAGAAGAGAAGTTTTTAATTTTGATATAGTGGATTTATTTTTTTCTAATATGTTCATGCTTCTTCTCACCTAACTAATCATTTCCATCCCCATGTCACACAGATATTCTCATAGGCTTTTTAAATAGATATCTTACTTCTCACTTTGATGTTTGGATCTATGATTCATTTTGAGTTAAGTTTTTGTACGATGGCAGGTTATGCTTAAGGTTTGTTTTTTCCCTCTGAAGATATAAAAGATGGCAGCTCCATTTGTGAGAAAGATTTCTCTCTCCCCCATTTAATATTCTTGGAGTTTTGGCCAAAAGTCGTTTGAGCATATATGTGGGACTTACTTTTGGACTCATGATTCTGTTGCTTTAATCCATATGTCCATTCTTACTCCAGTGACACACTGTCTTGATTATTCTATAGGAATCTTGAAATTAGTTAATGTAAGTCTTCTATTTTTGTTCTTCTTTGTCTAGACTGCTTGTGAAATTTAATGGCCCTTGTATTTCTATACAAATTTTAGAATAAGCTGGACAACTTCTGCAAGACACCTGTTAGACATTAATTGGAATTGTATTAAATCTATAAATTAGTTTGGGGTAAGTTGATATCTAAACAATATGGAATATGAATATAGTACAAGTAATTCATGCATTGATACAATTTAAAAGAAAAAAAGAAAAATTAATGAAATTCTAACAATAAGAAATAGTTATTAGTACATTTTAGTTTTAGAAAGGTAGATAAATACTAGATAAAAAGAAAGTGAATTGGGTATTTAGTTTACATATCTAGGATATACACTAATTATAAATATTATAAAATAAATCATGCTATATATTTCAAGACCTATTTCTGTGTTTTAACACTGTAATTATCTAAATATGCGCATGTTAGAAAATGTGGATCTGTCTCATTCATCTTTGTGCCTACATAACACATTTTTCCATTATATCAATACACTGTCATTGATTAATTTTAGAACATTCAGAATGCTTCCATTTTTTTGCTAAACAAAACTTATAATTAAACAAACTTATAATAAAAATCCTCATACAGAAATTTGATATAGCAGTCTACTTATATAACTAGGATAAATTTCTAAAACTATAATTGCTAGATTTGTACATTTTAATTTTTCATGTGCTTTTTTTTTTTTTTTTTTGCTGAGGAAGATTCTTCCTGAGCTAACATCTGTTGCCAATCCTCCTCTTTTTTTTTTCTTTTTGCTTGAGGAAGATTCACCCTGAGCTAACATCTGTTGCCAATCTTCCTCTTTTTTTTTTTTTTTTGCTTGAGGAAGATTCACCCTGATCTAACATCTGTGCCAGTCTTCCTCTATTTTGTACGTGAGTCCCTGCCACAGCATGGCCATGGATGAGTGGTATAGATCAGCACCCGGGAACCAAACCCAGGCAGCCAAAGCAGAGTGTGCAGAACTTAACCACTAGGCCACAGGGCCAGCCCCCTCACATACATATTTTTAAAATGTGACAACACCTTTCATAAATACTCATCCAAATTAGATTTTTATAACAATGTATAAGAGGGCCCATTTGCATAGACATCTGCAAACTTTAAGTATTATAATTCTTTTCCATCTTTTTACATTACTTTTCAAATTATTTCAATTATGATTGATTGATGAACTTGTGAAGGACTTATCCAAGTGTACTAGAACATGTTAGATATATGTGATTATTTAGGAGTTTTTAATGTTTTGGGTGAGGCCGGAAATTGTAAAATCTGGAAGTAAATAAAAAATAATTGCTCACCCTATGACAAGTGGATTGTTTAATTCGATATGTCTGAGTACTTTCTACATTTGCCGAGAATTATTTATGTACTTTAGATAAATGGGTGAGGAAGGCAGACAAAAACATTACTTTTCATAGATCTTAGCTTCAAGGGTGTTGGGCATGTAATAAATTAACAAATAGTTGTAACAAGAAAAATATAAAATATTTCATTAGCATTCAAGAAATATTTACTAAGCACCTACACTCCTTAGGATATATCATTGAATAAAGCCGGGAAAATTTCCATCCTGTGTACCTTACATTTTAGAAATAACTACATAACAAATAGGTAAGGACATTTTATTGTATGTTAGATGCTTGAAAGTGCCGTAAAAAGAGAGACTAGGTGAGGAGAAGTAGAGGGCAATGATAAGCACTACACAGAGAATTACAACAGTGTTATTGCAGAAGAGTGGGCCATCACTAAGGAAGTGATATATAAGCTGAGATTTGAATGCCAAAATGGAAACATCCGTTTGAAGATTTAAAGTCAGGGAGAATAGATACTGCAAAGGCTCTACAACAGGAATAAATTTGGCATATTTGAGATAAAAAAAAAAAAAGGGTGATATGCTTAGGGCTCAGAGGCAATATAAGAATCACAAGAGCTGGTGTCTGAGAAGCAGGTATGGGCCACAATCTTAAGAAAGACATGAGTAGAAGAGCCCATTTTTTAAATAATATATTGTATCAACTTGGAAAATTAAATTTCTTTATATCTTCATAAATATCAGTATAATTTTATTTGTGTGTGTGTGTGCATGCACGTCTGTGTGTGTGTTTCTGGAAATAAACACATAGTGACATGAGTGATGGTACTGAGTTCGGGTTGTCATTTGATTCCACTGACTTTTTAATAGGATTGGCTAAATTTCTTGAGTTGTTCAAAATGAGATGTCAGAACCATGTCCAGTTGATTTGTTACATTCAGGGGTGGCCAGAAAGGATAAATATATATGCCAGGGAAGTCATAACACTGGATGAGAGAAGCAGGCCACAGGGTGCCTGAGAAGAAGGAAAATGGTAGAAAGAGAGGATAGCATGTTACTGAAATGCCAAGAACAATGCTTTGGCAATAAAACAGGACATAACTTCCTTTGTATTTATTTAACTCAATTTAATTTCTGTTATGTTTCCACTTCACCAGAAGAAAAGAAAAGAAATTTAATTTGTGATTCCTTTCTATCATCTACTGCTTTATCTAATGCAGAGATTAAGAGAGGAGGAATTATTTTGTCTTCATTGTCATCTGTCTGTGCTGCCAACTCTCAAGCCCATTAGCTAGTCTTGTCCTCAATCTTCAGTCCACACAAGGTGCCAGTGAATCCCTCTCTACAACCCTTTTTAGATCTGCATTCTTTTCTCCTCCATATCCATATCAGTAATAGCAGCGCCATATTCATTCTGCTGTTCCTTTAATCTGCTGTCATATTCTAAGGTCTAGTCTTTCACTTCTTCTTTGTTCTCTTTCCTATATCCTAAATCTGTGTCTAGGAAATATGATGTAACATCCCACTTCTCTTAAATGTCTTAAAGTACATGGGTCTTTCTTGCTTGATATTACTACCTTCTTTCTTCAGGTTTAGCACTTGAAGCAGGTTAAAACAAAATTCCCCCATTCCCAGGAAGCCATAACTAACTGTTCCCCAGTTTACCCTCTTATTTTTCCATCCCTGACCACCCTCAACCCCACAAAAATAATTTTCTTTTTTCTAGTCTCAAGAATAAGTAATATTGCTCATCTATCAACCTACTTTTTCTAAAATCATTTTCACTATTGTGAATCATGATAGTCCTTGAGGTCCCAAATTTGGAAGATCAAAATGCAAGAAAATGTAAAACTATTTTTGAGTTCTTCCTCTTTCTGCTTTCATATTCCTCCTATGAGTGAATGAGCACGGCAGAACTGTCAACTGACATGGTGATGGTGATGGGCACACGGATGGTGATGGTGTCTGTGTGTGTGTGTATGTTGGGAAGGGGTATCAAAGCCCAGAATAGATCACAGGGTCCAAAACATAGAATGCAAGGTAAATAAATCTGTTAATCTTTCAAAATTGTTATGCCGCCACTGATTACTAACATGACAAACCAGGACACAAGATGGAAACACTTTGTTTTGAAGGCACGTTGAATTTGGAAAGCATTTACTCACTTATGTATGCCATTCAAATCTTTCGTACACTTGACCCACAAAGTGTAATAAACTAAAAATTTTGTCATGTAGATGTGTTCATTAGAGAAGTCCCTTGAGTCCTTAGAATAAGAATAAAGAAAAAAGACAAAAACAGAGAGCATAACTAAATTTAAAAAATAAAATTAGGAGTCTTATTCATTTTAAAATAAAGAACATAAGTTCCCCTTTTTCTGGCTGCCACTCATGTAATACATTATAGTAATTTGTAGGAAATAGTATCATTAATACTTGTAGTTTTTTTGAACTTCTAAGAGCAGCAATATAGTGAGAAGAAAACTCAAGGAAGAGGGATTTTCTCTTCTATCTGGGGATTTGCTTTTACATTTTTATTAATCTGATTATAAAAACTTTTCCTCAACAATTAATTCAAGTATGGCGAGAATTTATATCTTATCCTTTAACTAGCTGTCATTGAACAAATCATTGAAAAGTCTTTGGATGCTATCTAGCTATATACACATCTTTAATATTATAAAAACACTAAAAATAGCAAGAGACCTAATGAGAGAAATCTAAAAAGGAAGGTTAAAAATTTCCTTATTAAGTATAATTGCTAGGACAAATCTAATTTGAAAGGTTAACAACCACTTTCAAACTACTAAATCAACTAAAGAGTGATGCACCTCATATAATTATACGTAGTTAGAGGGCACATTCATTTTTATATATTAAAATTCATATTTAAGTATGCCAAACAAAATATGAATTAAAGATATTGTGGATTATACTACGTAAAATCTGAACTGAAGTTTTTAATTGATTCAAGATTCAAATCCATTTTTGTAATTAAACAGTATTTGTATGAACTATTTGTTTTGAAATATCATCACAAAAAGTCTTCATTTTATACATTTAATGAATATTATTAGGGTACCTGATACATGCCAGACACCAATGAACAAGCCTCCCACCCTATTCTCAAAAGCTAGTGTGATCCACAAATAATAATGAAAAAAAAAAGAAATATAATAAGTAATAATATAGAGGAATTTAGAGTATCTTAATGGAGTATATAGGAGAGGCACCTAACTCAGTCTGAGATGGGAGAGGGAGGATTTAGGAAATGTTTCTAAGTGAAGTAGACTCAATGATTAGGCATTATCTAGGCCTGGAAAGAGAAGAAGGAGACTCTAAGCAGAGAAAAGTCAGCAGGTGATAAAGCTAAAAGGAAGAGGAAAATCCAGCATATGTGTGCAACCCTAGGGAGTTAGAATAACCACATCCTAAAATGGAAAGGAGAGCATGATGAGAAACAATGCTAAATACACAAGCGGATGCCAAAGGCTTAAAGGTTTCATCTACCAAAATAATGGGTTTGAACTTTGTTTGAAAGTTCCTTGTGGGATTTTAAACACATGTTCAGAGATGCTTATTTAATCTATTTCAAAAGGATATTTTCTTTTAGAGATATTTAGCAATAAACATGCAATGCAGTACACAAAAGCAGTTAAGATGATGAAACCATGTAGATATGAATAAAAAGATGTGATGCGAGGCATCGCTGTTTAATTCCTTTTTTTCTTCGTTTTTTTTTTGTTTTCATCACGTATCCCTCAGTGGGGAAAATATTGCCTGCCCTTCCTTGTGGGACATCAGAGCAAAAGAGGGTGTAAAATTTTTGGTGAAATGTAATAATAGAGCCCCACCATGATATTTTTAAGTTGACACAACCTAACAGGGATTATGTTTATCAGACTTTGAAAGACGCATTTTTTACGAGCTCAAAGATAAGAATTAGGGGCCGGCCCGTGGCTTAGCGGTTAAGTGTGCAAGTCCACTGCTGGCAGCCCGTGTTCGGATCCCGGGCGCACACCGATGCACCGCTTCTCTGGCCATGCTGAGGCCGCGTCCCACATACAGCAACTAGAAGGACTGCAACTATGACATACAACTATCTACTAGGGCTTTGGGGGAAAAATAAATAAATAAAATTAAAAAAAAAAAGATAAGAATTAGAATCTTTACATTTCAAAGCACAGATCAATATATTTGATGTCTCAAGGCACTCCAGGGTCATGTTTAACTCAAAATCGGGTTGGAGGTGATCTTTGTAAGAGACAAGCATTACTAATAGTGCTGCATTATTTGGATTCTGACAGTCTCTTGTGTTGACCTTCCTGTTCCTGAGAGAGGAAATAACTTTCTTCACTGGTTAAAAATGTATTTGTTTGTTTGTATGCTTAAGGTATTTTGGTAATTCAAATATGAGAGTATATTTCTAGAAGGGTTTTCCCCTCACTGTAGTGACACAAGAAAAAAAATTAGGGAATGAGGCATTGTTGGGACTCAATCCCAGTAAACCTCAGTCATTTATTTGGATCCAAGACTATCTGCTGTCTGATCTGCAAAGAAACTAAGAAATGGGTACACAGACTGGACTGAAAATAGGAACTTAAAGGGAAACAAACAGAGAATAAAAGTTTTGTAAAAGGAAAAGCTAGACATCTACTGAATTTGTCAGAGAGAGCTAATAGGTCAGTGAGATCAGACACATACATTATGTTTGGAACAACAGATCAGGAATGAAAAAAATAAATTTGCTTTGCTCTACTGCAATAAACAAAAAATTAAAAAATAAATAAATAAATGCTCTGCTTAAAAACCAAACAATTAATATGCTGTAGACAAAGTAATGAAAGCAAAAATAAATGAGGAACAGGAGAAGGGAGAGCTTCCAGAGAGAGCTTTTAAGGAGCTTCTGGAGTTAAAGAGATGACCTCTAAGACTTTAAAGGTATCTTTACTGTCCAGAGTCAAAAATGTATCTTATGTGCCTATGCCTGAAGAGAAAACTAAGCAGTAGATTCTAGTAGGTAATGAAAAATACCAAGGATCAAAATCTTCCCTGGACTAAAGTCTGAGTTGTTTAGTCTAGTAAGTTGATCAGAGAAAGGTTCAGCTTAGGAAAGAGAATCATAAGCAGGATCAGTCAAGCCAATATATAGTAGACCAAGTTACATCTGTGTCTATTAAAATCCTTTCTGAATTGAGTTGATGAATTATTCAAAAGTGAATCTATTTTCCAAGAGAACAATGGGCCTACTGAGAAAAGGAGTTGAATTCTAAACCTCAGGGCTACCTCCTTTACAATTTCAATAATGATCAGCTACATGAATATTAGTAGTTTTAAAGGAGTTACTAATTCTCTCTTGATTTTTCCTTTTTTTTTTAAAGAAAATTCTCTCTGTAGCTACTAGCACTGCTGATATTTTCAAAACATCAGTAGGATTGTTCAGATATAGCAAGGAGTTAAGAAATTTCAATATTGCTATGCTTTACAGCTGATTTGTAATTAAAGCAGAGAAATATTTGATGACAGTTGCACAAAAGAAATAGTGAATCAAGTCCCTAGGTTCTCTTGGAAACAAAACAATGAAAAATTTAAATAAAGGCATGAAGAAGGGAATGACACAGAATTTTAGTTATTTAATTAACAAGAGACTCCATGATTCCCCATAAGCTGAAATGACAGTCATTTTACCACCCGATGAATTGCGATGACATTTTGTATGACATTGTTTATTATGCAGTCATCCATTGATTTAGTCAATGCATATTTATGAGCATCTACTAAGTGGTAGAGACTATGTTAGTCTACTACCAGTTAGTCTTCTGGCTTTAGAGATTAGGTATGGAAACTGCTCTGTAAGACACAGAAAAATGATCGAACAATTGCAAGAGTCTGGTGAAGATTTCAGAAGGGAAAGCACAATGTGCTCAAGGGTTTCAGGGGTGGGAGTGTGCGTCAAGACTCAGATTTGGGGCAGTGGTCACAAAGGGTATGGAGAAAATGAAGTTTCAGCTAAGACCTGAGATGTTTATAGGAGGAGTTAGCAAATAGGAGGCAAGGTACCTAAAGAATAATTGTTCAGGGGGCTGGCCCCATCGCGTAGCAGTTAAGTGCACGCGCTTCGCTGCTGGTGGCCTGGGTTCTGATCCTGGGCGCACGCTGATGTCCCGCTTGCCAGGCCATGCTGACGCAGCATCCCATCTAAAGTGGAGGAAGATGGGCATGGATGTTAGCCCAAGGCCAGTCTTTCTCAGCAAAAAGAGGAGGTTTGGCATGGATGTTAGCTCAGGGCTGATCTTCCTCACACAAAACAAGAAAAGAATAATATTTCAGGAAGAAGGAATAACTGCATCCAGCTGTTTATACTACAAGAGAGGCTTGCTCTAGGAAGTAAAAATCAAAAGGCCAGCATAGCTCTAACATAGAATTGAGAGTAGGTAAGAATAATGAGGAATGATGTCACCTGTTCAGATCTGCAAAAGAATCCTCTAACTGCAGTATGGAAATAGATTGCATACTGGCTAGACAAATTAAATGTTTTCATAACAATGCCTGCCAGAGATGTCAGTCTAAAGTGCAGTAGCGGTAGTGATATGGAAATTAGTAGACTGATTAAAAAAAATACTATTTAAGAAGTAGGTGCTACCAGTCTCACTAGTTAAATGGATGAAATTCTTAGGAATCATTGCAAGAACATTTTCATTAGAATGATTGGAGGGGATTATAACAGATTGAGTAATGGACATACAATGGGTAATTAGAAGAGAAATATATAAACCTATCAAAAATTCGGCTACGAAGGAAAGAGATATTTAACGATTTGGCAATGGGGGTGGAAAGGGAAAAATGTGAGTGTGGTTCTATGCTTATAGCAGGAAGCCAATACAGAGGGAAAAAAGTTGAAAATACAGCAGAAAAATGATTGAAATTGAAGTACTATTCTTAATGAGGCAAACGTGGTTAGATTCAGAGCAAAGGTACTGGCATTAGCTTTATACAGGAGTATAAATTTTTACAGTAAGAGGAAATAGATGTGTTGTTCTTGAAGGATTTAAGGCAAGAGTTTGAGGGACAGTTAAACGTTAAGGCTGACAGTTAAATTGATCTGGAATTTATGGAAAGACAAGAAACCTAGGGAACTGAGGATATTTATAAGAGAGTAGCTGAAGCTGTGGACCACTAAATTTAACCTGAAACAAAAATCAGGAAAAAATAAATAGAAGTGGACCAATATACGGACAGCAGAGTGACTAGAGGACTGACTTGCCCCTTGAGTAGGAAGAACAAAGAGGTGGTGAACAAATGAAAAACAGGAAAGAATCTTTGGGGTATTTCTATGACCTACTTCATCAGTAGGCCAGTCTCACCGAAGGGAAGACAAGGTCAAGGAATTTGCCAGGGAAAGAGATGGCAAAAGTGGATTGAAGGACAAAGTTACAGAGAATAAGGAGGTCAGGGAATCTAGGGCCAATGTTCTTTCTGATGAGCTACCCAAACATTGAAATCATGCCAAAAAAAAAAAAAAAGGTAAAGAGAATACCTAGGTGGTAAAGGATTTGATGAGAGGAAAAAATGAGCAGAATATCTGTAGATGACAGCAATACAGAGGTGTAGAAGTAGTACGTCCAAATGGAATTTGCCTCAAAATAGCAGGAGGGTGACCCAAGGAATAAAGAATATTGATCTGAAATTGGTTTGGTATAAAAAAGAAAACTGCTCCCTTCTCTCACACTGTGATATATACAAAGAATGTGAAATAAGCAACTACCTCAAAATCAAAGAGCCATTTGATCTGGGACATCAAAAATGTCTCTTCCAAAACAAGACTTTTTTCTTATTGATAAATCTCTCCTGTTCCCTTCCTCCAGTTTTTCTCCCTCCATTCATGTTAAATGTGATATTAATTCCATTCCCACATCACAGAAAATATGTTCACTTTTATGCCGGTGGTCGTGGTGTTTTACACCAGCTAAAGTCTGACAAGCTCATCAGCAGCTGGCATTAAAGTTTCATCTAGATAATTTTTCAGGCTTTTCTACCTAGAATTTTGCTAATTCTAGGAGTGTTGCAAATTAACTGCAATTTTAAGCTAACATTTTACCAACATTTGAGAACAAAATATATTTTGGTTAGAAATCTTTCAGTCTGGAACTAAACACACAGACACACACACACACACGTACTTCTGGAACAAAAATGCTTCAAGCTAACCTGACTCAGTCACGGAGCTAACGCCTGTCTACGCTTGCTGGAACTGACTGATTGTTTCTCAGAAT
This sequence comes from Diceros bicornis minor, assembly GCF_020826845.1. Lineage (NCBI taxonomy): Eukaryota > Metazoa > Chordata > Mammalia > Perissodactyla > Rhinocerotidae > Diceros > Diceros bicornis. The sequence goes on along the minus strand of NC_080745.1, from coordinate 48,345,163 downwards.
ATTCGCTCATAATAGAGACCTATGCTGAGTTTCAGAAAGGGTTGTTTGCAAATTGGCTGTTAGAGAATACCTCTAAAATTTTCTCATGATTATACATTTTTATTTGTTCCGTTTTTAATGTAGTAAATCTCATAGATTCATCTTAGATTCCAACCAAATCTTGAATAAAACAAAGAAACATGCTAGTTATAAAGCTTAGTTCAGGAAGATCTGCCATAAAATTCTGTGATAAGGATCTTCCTTTGACACTCAATTCTGGTTGCAGGACTGTTGGTCATGTGGGAGATCAAAATTTGGCCACCCTGAAATATGTCTCTTTACCTTGAGTATTTTCTCTGATGGACATTTGGCCTCCCCCACTAACTGCCTAAAGGAATTTAACTCTGAGTATGAACAGACTGGCAGGGTCCTTACTAAGCCCATTCTTTTCAAAGTTCTGTTTACCAAATATTTACATTTGTAAAGGTATCACCTTCTGTGTAGTGGGAAGAGGGGGGGATGACCTTATCTGTGAAAACTCTTATCAGGACAGAAGACAACGACTTAAATCTACATACTCTTGACTACTATAATTCCTGTCTCTCCAGCCACATTCTCTACAGGTGGCTCTGCAAAGCATTGTCTGACAAACATTTACATTTCCCTCTTCATGTAAATTGTCTTCTTCCCCTCTGAAATCCCAAAACACCACCCACCCCCAACATCCTCCTTTGACTTTAGCTGAAGATAGTATTTAAGACAAGACTCTCTGCCATTGTGTTGAGAAACTCAGTGTTCCTGGTTTCTCCCACGTATACATGTTATTAAACTTGGTATTATTTTCTCCTGCTAACCCGTCTTGTTAATTATTTAGCCAGCCATAAGAACCTTAAGGGAAAAGGCAGAGGGGGATTCTCCCTCTTCCCCCAGAGCCACAAGATTACATTCTCAGCCTTGTAACTAAACCAGATTAAGATGATAGAGTTTCCTCCTGCTCCAGAGAGGGGATTGGATTTATGTGGTGCTACTTTTTCTTTTTGTTATAGGCTTTGTCACAGGAATCAGGTTTTAGAATTTTTGGCTTCATACATTCCTTGAAAGATAATATTAAATGGTATAGATTTGACCTCTACTTTATTTCCTAATTTCTCTGTATAGTCATTCTGATTCTCCCCCTTATGTGATCAGAAGCTAATGGCAAGACAGAAGCAGACACAGAAAACACTATTTGTAGCTGATAATTGGCCAAAGGCAGGTAACTCAGGCCTGTCTTCCCCAGGGTATTCTGTGCTTTCTGGCTCTGGTTCATCATGCTTGAAACCCAAATAAGCACCGGAATGAAAACAAAATGTTGTAAATCAATTAATAGAAAAATAATACTATCTTTTGGTGGTTTGATTATTCCACTTCATGTACAAGACAGTTTATCACTGAGATGATTATTAACTTACCACATGAGGAACAGGAGCATTTCCCTCCCAGTTCCTGCACATCTGTGAAATCACCAGGAATATTTTTTGATACATGGGAAGATATTGTAACTTCTGACAAAATATTATCACGTGATTATTACCTGCCAGTTCTAAAAGTACAAAGAATTAAAAGATATAGTCTGCAGTTACAGTCTCTTTAATATTAAGTATCTGGCAAGGATGTGGTCTGGATATGGTTTGGTATGAACCAAATTATTACTGTCTATTTAGCTTTAGGATTCTGGTAAAGATGAATAAACTCCAAAAATACCCAAATGTTTTGAGAACAGGATCTTACACGCTATACATAGCCACCTGCTTCAGTTCTGTTAAGTCTGTGTCACTCCAGTGTCATGAGATTATTCCAGATGATGGCCTCAGGGCAATTTCACTTCTCTGATATTTTGCCTCTATGATGCATCACTAATTTTGAGCACTACTCTCCCTTTATCCATGTTCTATAGCTGATAGGTCAGGAAGATAATTCAGATCACTCACTTGCCTTCCAGGTAAATATTAGCATAGTGAGAGGCAAACTTACATTGCACTGTATTCATTTAAATTACTTCACTGTTAAAGTTCCAGTCATTTGACACACTATATGTCATTCACAGCATCTGATGACATTATATGAAACACTTTAGGCTGAGAGGGAAAGTGATTTAATAGTTTTATACTTTGTGGATCCCTCTGCTTTCAAAATATATTGACTGGACAAATAAGTGGTTGAATACTGCACATATATTTCTGGAGACATTTTAGGGGGTCTAGCTACCTATAATAGAATGTTTAATTCAAGTCAAATTTTTTTCTGATGGATTGACCTTTTTATCATTATAAAATATTGCTCATTTTCTCTACCCAGAATTTTCATTTTAAATTCCAAGTTTTGGGGCCGGCCCAGTGGCACAAGTGGTTAAGCGTGCATGCTCCGCTGCAGCAGCCCAGGGTTCATCAGTTTGGATCCCAGGTGGGCACTGATGCACCGCTTGGCAAGCCATGCTGTGGTGGCGTCCCATATAAAGTAGAGGAAGATGGGCGTGGATGTTAGCCCAGGGCCAGTCTTCCTTGGTGAAAAAAGGAGGATTGGCAGATATTAGCTCAGGGCCGATCTTCCTCACAAAAAAAAAAAAAAATTCCATTTTTTTATTGTGGTAAAATATATATAACATAAAATTCTCTATTTTAACCATTTTTAAGTGTACAGTTCAATGGTATTAGTTATATCCACAATGTTGTACAGTCATCACTACTGTCAGTTTCGAACATTTTTTCATCACCCCAAATAGGAACTCTGTAGCCGTTAAGTATTAACTCCCCATTCTCCTCTTGCCTCAGCTCCTGATAAACTTTCATCTATTTCTGAATTTGACAATTCTAGATATTTCATATAAGTTGAATTATACAATATTTGTCCTTTTGTGTCTGGCATCACTTAGCACAAATAGTTTTAGGTTTCATCCAAGTTGTAGCATGTATCAAGACAATTCTTTTTTATGGCTAAATAATAATCCATTGTGTATATATACCACATTTTGTTTATCCATTCATCTGTTGATGGACACATGGATGGCTTCTACATTTTGGCTGTTGTAAACAGTGCTACAACGAACACTGGTATACAAATATCTGTCTGTGTCTTTGTTTTCAATTCTTTTAGTATATACCTAGGCGTAGAATTGCTGGGTCATATAGTAATTTTATGTTTAGCTTTGAAGAAATCTTCAAACTGTATTCCACAATGGTTGCACAATTTAATATTTCCACCAACAATCTATGCAGGTTCCAATTTCTCCACATCTTTGCTTACACTTGCCATTTTCTTTTTTTTTTTTTTTTTGGTTTGTTTTTTAATATAGCTATTCTAGTAGGTATGAAGTGGTATCTCAGTGGATTTGATTTCCATTTCCCTAATGACTAATGATGTTGAGTAGTTTTTATGTGCTTATTGGTCATTTGTATGTCCTCCTTGGAGAAATATCTATTCAAGTTCTTTGCTCATTTTATAAATGGAGTTGTTTGTTCACTTTCTTGAAAATGTTTTTTGATGCATAGAAGTTTTAAATTTTGATGAAGTCCAATTTATCTATTTTTCTTTTGTTACTCACATTTTAGGTGTCATGTCTAAGAATCCACCGCCAATCCAACATCACAAAGATTTATTGCTATGTTTTCTCCTAAGAGTTTTACATTTTTTTAATCCATTATGCCAAATCTGCCTTGTTATTGAAGAGTTTAATCCATTTACATTTAAAGTAATTATCAATAAAGAAGGGCTTACTTCTAGCGTTTTGCTATTGATCTGCTTCCTGTACGTCTTATAACATTTTTTTTTTTTAACTTGCTCAAATCTGCTATTGAATTTCTGTGGTCAATTTTTCATTTTAGTTATTGTACTCTTCAGCATCAAAATTTCTGTTTGGTTTCTTTTTGTAATTTCTATCTCTTTTTTTAAATTCTCATTTTGTTCTACATTGTTTTAATGATTTTCGTTAGTTATTTGTCCTTGTTTTTCTTTAGCTCATTATGGATCTTTAAGGCTTTAAAAAAATATTTGGCAGTTAAATCTAATGTCTGGATATTCTTAGGGATGGTTGTTGTTAATTTATTTTGTTCCTTTGAATGAAACATACTTTCCAGTTTCTTTGTATGCCTTGTGCTTTTTTGTTGAAAATTGGACATTTGAGTGTGATAATGTGGTAGCTGTAGAAATCAGATTCTCCTGCTTCCTCAGGATTTGCTATTGCTTGTTCAAGGCTTTGGTACTCAACTTTTCCAAACTATTTTTGCAAAGGCTGTATATTCCTTTTTGTGTATGGTCACTGAAGTCTATTCCTTTAACTTGTTCAGCTAATGTTTTAACAGAGATTTCCTTGAACAAGTGAAAAAAGAAATCAATAAAACAAGAAAAGCAACACAACAGACACACAAACACATCCAAGACAACAACTACAACATAAAAACAAAAACAAAACAGGCATCTCTCTCTGTCTTTGTGGATTGCTCTGTGCTGGGGCACTCCAACCCTTAGCCAGCCTTACACTGAGCCTAGGGATCACTCCAAAGTTGAAGTTTACGATTTTCAAGTCTTTCCTGGGCATGCGTCTTGCTCTAGGCGTGCTCATGGCTTTCTAAATTCTCCCATATACAAGAGTGCTTTCAAATGCCCTGATTTCCAAAAATCTTCCCTAGGTTTTCCTCTTCAGGTTTTAGGCAGTCTATTGTATGGCTCGATGGTAATATTGCTCCAGGCATCTGCAGGTTGTTAGTTCACCTTGCTGCATTTTCAAGCAAAGCCCGAGGTTTTTCCAGCCTGAGTTCTGAGCAAAACAAAGTTGAGCACCTTGCAGCTTCTTTTAGGTAGTCCCCAGACAGGTTAGAACAGACATCCACAATTATTTGCAAATAAAGTCTGCTCATCTCCCTCCAAACCAAAGACCAGGGTTTCACACTGCTACTCTGGGCTTCTCTCTTCAGTGCTACCACAGTAATGGAGAGGGGCTTGGACAAGGAGTACTAAAATGCCACAAAGCTTTCCTACCATTTTGAAGTTGTATTTTTCTTGATTCAGCATTCACTCGGTTGCTGAAAATCTTTGTGTCTTCCATGGTTATGATAAAGTTGGTCCTGAGAGTGTCTGCTTGTTTTCTTGATATTGCTGTGGAGGGACAAGATGTTGGGGCTGCCTACTCCACCATTTTACTGATGTCACTTTTTAAAGTATTTTTTTCTGATATTTGAAAGGCCATTCCAGCATTCTTATGGTTCCTGATCGCATGATATATCTGTATCCATCCAACAGAGCTGGTATACTAAAGAAGGGCTCCCCTCTTTATCTTCCTTTCCTTATCTGCATGATAGATGGCTACCCTGCACCATTCCTCTCCTGATGCATGGTGAGCATCAGGTCAATTTTATTTTAATGATTTCTATTGATGAACAGGTTACTGAGTAGCAGCAATATTATCCTTTGCTTTATTAACTAATATTGCATAGGTAAAAGGAAATCACAGTAATGAATAAAATTCAGATTAAAGATTAGTATAAAGAAAAAAAATCATATAAATATATCTTTTAACTTTTGGTACTCCCTAATGAAAATAAAAGAATAACTTGACAAGCAAAATAGCATTAAAATTGTACGGAAAGAATCTAAATGACATATACTATCCCCTTTTCCCATTATTTGTCACATCAAGATAGCAGATTCATTTCAACACTCCATGGATTGCTTTTTATGGGAAGTTAAATGTACAAAATCCATTTATTTCAAGGTGTTAGTTTGATAATTATTTTAATTCGTTCTTACTTAGAATTAATAAGCAAAGGAAAAGAAAACAAAAATTACCTCAAATATAGACAGAAAAAATAAGACAGCAAAAATAAAAAGATATTCAAATAGCATAAAAAGCATATATTCTCTTCTCCCTCAGGTCCATCATCTTTTAATGTTCCCTTCTCAAAGTTGGTCAGAAATAGAACTTCTCAGGGCAGGCCCCATGGCATAGTGGTTAAGTCCAGTGTGCTCTGCTTCAGGGACCCAGGTCCATGAGTTTGGATCCCGGACACGGACCTACACCACTCATCAAGCCATGTTGTGGCAGCAACTCACATACAAAATAGAGGATGACTGGCACAGGTGTTTGGGCTAATCTTCCTCAAACAAAAAAAGAGGAAGATTGGCAACAGATGTTAGCTCAGAGTAAATCTTCCTCACCAAAAAAAAAAAAAAAATAGAACCTCTCAGTTTCACCCTGATGCAAACTCATACATAAGGGACCTGTTATTTATTTCAGTGTTCTCTGATGTTTCTTACAAGATTGATTCCTTAATTTCCACCCTCAAGTTGGAATCAAGATCTGAGGTTATAAATGTTTAAAATCTTGTAAGTTTGATAACCTCTGGTAATATTATTATTTTTTTCTTTCAAGGAGTTAATCACCTTCTCTTCCTAGCTCCTTGCTCAACTCTAAATTCAAAGTTATCTGAAGATGTTAAAAGCATGATATTATTCTTCATTATATATAATTTTGGTGAGGAAGATTAACCCTGAGCTAATATCTGTTGCCAATTCTCCTCTTTTTGCTGAGGAAGACTGGCCCTGGGCTAACATCTGTGCCCATCTTCCTCTACTTTATGTGTGGGACGCCTGCCACAGTGTGGCTTGAAGAGCAGTGCTAGGTCTGTGCTCCAAGTCTGAACCCGTGAACCCTGGGCTGCCGAAGCGGAACATGCGAACTTAACTACTACATCACTGGGCCTGCCCTTCCATGATATTTTTTTAAATAATGTCTTTTCTATTTTACTGAAAGCAAAATAAAAAAGGATAAACAAAGAATTGTTTCATAAATAAAAGTTATGTTGAAAAGACTGTCATTCTTCCTTCCTGGCACATCCTTTGTTTCTCTTGGTGCTACCCCTTAGTTTGACTAACACCCATCAGGTCACAGCACAAATATTATTTTCTTCATGAAATTTCCCTAGTTGGTAGTTGTATATGCAATGTGTTCCCAACAACATCCTCAACATCTCTCCTATTTATCACAGTGTAATATTGTTGCTTGCTAATCATCATCTCCATTTGGCAACAATCTGAGAAAGAGAAGGGAATGTCTGTTTTGCTCATCATTGTATATATCCAGTTAGATACACAAAGAAAAACAGTACCCAATTATTTGACTAACTGATATGTTAAAAAAAAATCAACAAACATCATCCGAGTTAAAATTAGTAGTGTGGTAGTTAATGTGTAACAACTAGCTCTTGGAGAAATATATGTTTACTATAAATTTGAAAATTTTATTATGAAATGTTATAAATGTGCTATATTTTATTATAAAATAGAAAGTATATTAACATAAATATGTGCATTTATTATACATTTTACTGATAAACAGTGTAACACAATATAATGAAAAGAGTAACATATATAGTGCTTTTTATTAAAAATTGCATATAGACAATTGATATTCAGAAAATGATTTTGTTGTTTGCCAAACATTTGTATTCATAGACAACATATGGTTGCAATTAATGAACACATGTAGTTTTGGCAAGAATGTTGGTTAATACTTTTTTTCATACTAATCAGTAAGACACAGAGAAAAAAATGAAGAATTATGCCAGAATGTCTCTTGTCCATCAATGACATGAATGACTTATTTGGTGAATCAGGCGTAGTTTTAGGATATTGGAAGAAAAATCTTTTTTTTTATGCTATTCATAATGTGATTGCTACAGATACAACACACTTTCTATTTTAATCTGTATAAACATTGTCCCTATCACATGCTTAAGTCTGAACAAGTAACAAAATAATAAATCAAGTCCCCCTTGTATAGTTTGCCAATTTCTGTACTTTAAATACTCACACTGTGGCCAGTTTCAAGCTTCTGGTGTAATGTCTCCAAATGGGAGTTGAGAGGTGCGTAGCAGCACACCATTATATAGATATAAATACCCTCAGGAGCATAAATTGTTGCAAAACATAATAAAATAACTAGAAAACAATTAATTTGAATATTCATTTCCTTTGTGAATATAATTTATTAAAACATAAGTTGATATATCATTTTAATAATGGCTATGTTTAACAACCAGCTCACAAAATTCTCAAAAATTTGACAATTGGCTCTTGTAAGATGATGTAAGCCAGTTCCAGCACACTGATGGAGATCATTAGATAGGGAATATTTACATGTTTTAGCAAATACTTCAAAAGATAGGAAGCACTGACATAGTTAATATTCTATCATGTATTGCAGACTCATGAGTAAAATTTTAAAGATAAAGATAAATGTGGACACTATGGCTCTAATTGGGCAATGAATTCTTTATGTATGAAGTTACTATTTTTTTTTTTTTTTTTTTGAAACGCTAGATTAGTAAGTCATGACTGGAGAAGCTAGGCCCCATAGCTCTTTCTCTTTTTTTTTTTTTTTATAATTTTATTTATTTATTTTTTCCCCCAAAGCCCCAGCGGATAGTTGTAGGTCATAGCTGCACATCTTTCTAGTTGCTGTATGTGGGACGCGGCCTCAGCATGGCCGGAGAAGCGGTGCGTTGGTGCGCACCCCGGATCGAACCCGGGCCGCCAGCAGTGGAGTGCACGCACTTAACCGCTAAGCCACGGGGCCGGCCCTGAAGTTACTATTTTTAATCTTTAATTTTTTCATAGATTTAGCATGTGAGATTCTGTGAATTAGTTTAGTATATAGGTGATTATAAAATTATGAAGCAGGAAGGGGACCTACACCTCTTTGAAAATTCCTTTTCCAATGAAATCTCTTTTTATACTCATTCTGCATCTCAACATTATGCATATTTTGCATAGAACACTATCAACTTATTAACAATTCACTAGACCAACGCAGTGTGAATGTCCAGGTAGAAACAAAACAAGTTACTGCAGGCAAGCTAATAATTTAAACTTCTTCAAAACAATATTTATTTAAAATATGTTTAGCAGGCATCTAGAAGAGAAGCTGAGTTCCTTTGGGGGAAAGAATAGAGAGGGAAGACTTCTATTAGTGGCACCTAGAGTCAGAGTAGAATCATTTTACCTAGTACAATTCAGTCATAGAACAAACTCGAACCCCAACTCAGCAAAGTAAACTTTAGTGCAGATTATTCAAGAATATCTTTAAAATTAGAATGAAACTCTTCACAAATAAACTTTTCTTACCCCTGTTATGGCCTGTAGACATTATATCCTGTGATGTTTCAGTACCCTCGATATACTGGCACACCAGTAACCAATAGTACTGACAAACTCTGTTCCAAGAAGGGGCCCATATTTTTGTGTGTGTGTGTGTGTGTGAGGAAGATCAGCCCTGAGCTAACATCCATGCCAATCCTCCTCTTTTTTTGCGAGGAAGACCAGCCCTGAGCTAACATCTATTGCCAATCCTCCTCCTTTTTTTTTTTTTCCCTTTTTCCCTCCAAAGCCCCAGTAGATAGTTGTATGTCACAGTGGCACATCCTTCTAGTTGCTGTATGTGGGACGCCGCCTCAGCATGGCTGGACAAGCAGTGCGTTGGTGTGCACCAGGGATCCGAACCCGGGCCGCCAGTAGTGGAGCGCACGCACTTAACTGCTAAGCCACGAGGAAAGTCCCCATATTTATCTTATTTTTAAGACACCCTAGCACGCTGTCTTATACCCTGTGTGTGGTTGAGGAACACAGTGCACACCCTAACAGCTTATTTTAGAGAGAAAGGAAGTGATTCAATAAATGTGAACCATGCTTTTCCAAAGTGAACCAGAATAACCAGAAAGCAGAGCTCCTGACAATATTTAGTCACTTGCCTAGGATTTAGTGAAGAGATTCTCAGGAACAATCATTTTAACTGTATGGATATAGGAAATTGAGAGTAACCAAAAAATAACTAAAAACTGTTAGGGCTGAATTATTCACCAGGTCTTTACCAAAAGATGACAGACAGTGTTATCTTTCCAGATAAAAGAACGATTTGTATTCAAAAAACTCTTTGGCTTTTATGATTTGTACAGTTCAGGAGTACTTTCTTGTAGAACCTCACAATTTACACATTTTATTGTTAACTATTTGATTTATGTTTGGTGATACTCATCAATTTTAGAAAGATTAACTAATACGTATTTTAAAATTGCTCTTTTTCAATATTTATACTTCATTTTATTTAATAAAAAAAAGTATTTTCCAGATCAGTCATTTATAAATCTCTGACATGCTGAAAGTAATAGATGAGAGTTTCTTCAGTTCTTCATGAAGAGCTTGTTCTTAGACAGATTCTCTTTAAGTATAAAGCATGTTTTTTAAGTATCTAGCTGTATCTTGTCTGTCATACATTAACACATTATATTTAAGTTTATTTATATCATTATGTTAAATTGGTCTGCCCTTAAATGCGTTAATAATTGAAATTGTAAAACCACTTAGAAATTAAGAGTCACAATTTCTATACAAATGTTAGCTGTCTATATTATCAAAGGACTAAAATAGAGATTTCATTTAATAGTGAAGTCTCCTACTGTATTTAAAACTGGTTCAATTTGGTAGAAGTTGAGCTTGAGCTCACACAGCGGGTTATAGAAGCATATCTATGTCATAAAATGAAGCTTGCTTATTTTGCCAGCTTTTGGAGTAAAATCTCAATTCTTAAATTATAATTCATAAAAATATCTAGTATTTAAACAAGCAAACAAAAACAAATAAGCAAACAGTTGGTAAAGATGTACAAGGATCTTAGTGGAAATACGTGAAAATATGCAATGATTAATAAAACAAAATTTTAAAATTAAGAGATGACAAATATCATGGCAGAGATGTTTACTTTATGCTTACCAACCATTTATGCATATATAGTTTAGTAGTTAACACATATTTGGGGAAAATTAAAATAATCTCATTTAGTAGCATCAGGGAAAAAATCACTAAAATACATTAGCATGGCCTATAAATTCTCCACAATCTGATGTTTGTCCAATACTCTGTTCAAATATTGAACAAACTTTCTCTTTTTAACTGGATGTCTACAGGGGACATGAAAGTATTCCTGTGTCTTTAATATAACATTTCAAATAGGAACTTTTACCAATCTGCTCTGAAAAATGTACTAACTGCATTTATGCACTAATCTTGATTCTCAGACTGAGCATTCCTTGAAAGCAGAGACTATCTGTGTCTCTCAAGGCTCTAAATTCAACTCCTAGTGCAGTATTTGGCAAATGGTGGACACTCCATAAACAAGGCTTGAACGATGTATGAAACTGCTGTTCAATAAAGAATTTTCTAGCCTTTGCTGACTGCTTAGTATATTGTTTAAGATATAAGTGTTTAACTGTGAGAAGCTGTAAACCCAACAAACGCCGGCTCATTAAAGTAAATAGTTTACTTTTCTCCCTTATTTAGAGTTAGGTACCCAGTGCAGTAGAATGAGTCCACATTCCCATTGGGGATCCAGGCTCCTTTAGCCTTATTTTTGGCCATGTTTAGTCTGTAGCACTTTCCCTTAAGCTTACAAGAGGGTTCTGACACCACTAGCCATTAAACATATACTTTAGGCAGGGGAAAGCTGAAGATTAATAGAAAAAAGGCAACAGAAGGAGGTCAGCAAGACTATTCATTAAAAAATAATAATAGTAATTAACTTGGATCCCCAAACAGTAGCTCTTCCTTACATCTTATTGACCACAATTGTGTCGTATGAACTCTTCTAGATGCAAGCCAGTCTGGGATGGGGAATTTTTTCTACTAGGAAACAATGAATATTGATTATTTCACTAGTAATACCTTCCATAGTCTCCCTCTGTGGCTACTAAATTGATGTATATCCTTCTCATAAAATAAACACACTCCCTATCCCACTCCCACAGGAAAACACTTCCAAAATTTCGTAAATTTACTGCACCCACTTAAAGAGATGTTTCTGAGATTCCAATGTGGACCATCATGACCATCTTCTCCAGTATATATAAATTACAATGGTGAAAAAGAAACAAGACAATTGCACTAAAGATTCCAAATTGGAAAAAGAGAGTACTGAGAAGAACATAGTCTTGGTTCCAGAGTGACCATCGAATCCTGCTCTGAGAGAATAGTCAAGCCCCCATCGCTGGCAGAGGAGTCAAATCCTTGGGTGGCCAATCTGTCCCTCGTCCTGTTCTCCCGGAAAAATTTTCTTGACCATCTCCTCCACAGCTCCTGGATTTGTCCTCTGAGACAATCCTTGTCATGTATTTTTCTCCACAGTCACATCTAAGGTGGACTTTGAAGTTATGACATCTTTCCTAGAAGGAGTACAGTTTTTCCAGACCTTTTCCTTTTGCATTGAATTCAGTGTCCTAGAGATTTACCTAAGAATTTAAGCTTCACAAATGATTACTAGTAATTTTCATATTTTCTTTGGCAATTCAGTTTCCTCAGAAACATAGTAAGTGTCCTGCCCATTTACTTCCTGACAATTCCGTTGATTAGCAACCGTAAAAGATTCTGTCCAGATAATGCATTTTTTTCCCTCCGTGCACCTCACTAGGACTTAAGTAAATGGACACTCTCTTGAAGAATTCAAAATGATAACATCTAATTGAAGAAGCATCACCTTTAATCTGATTTCGGCCGTAATGCCCCATTTAAGCAGAGAAATGTTAATAGAAAGTGCTTGAGATCATAAACATTTCTCATGTTAAGGCTGTCTCTGTGCAGCTACTTAAAGCATCTTCTATTTGGCAAACAGGGTAAATTTTTTTGAACCGCGAAAACTTACAAACATTGGGAATCGCATTGAGTTTATATCGTATGCCACAGCTTGAGTGTTCCTTCCTTAGCAAAGAGGTTTTCCCTTCCTTCTCTGCTTGCACAAGGACTGTTCCTCATCTAATGTTGTCTTCCCTTTCAAGGAGGACTTGAATGAAAGCAATAAGAAAAAGAAGAAAGCAAATCTGATTCTCTTTTTCTGTTTATACTAATACTACAGCTCAATCAACATGTAGTCTTTTGCTCAATGATCTGTATATGGACGTTTGCCTGAAGTGTTTGACAAGTTCACATGTGCACCAAAAATGTCATCAGCATTTGAGATTTCAATATCAAGGTTTGCAAATGCCTACAGCCCAATCCCTTCCAGACTGCCAATTCCATATATTTAACTCTGCTACTTGCCACAACACAATTCTGAGTAATGAATTCTGTGACAATGATGAGTGTATTTAGATGCCAAAAACACAGAACACCCCAAAAAATGGTTTATCATTTATTTATTTGCTTGTTTGTTTAAGACCTAATAATAAATAACGTGTTGGCTGTGAAGGGCTGTATGGTGACTCCGTTTTTATATCAAGGACCCCGGATGCTACTTTCTCTCTATCCGTCATTCTTAGCATGTGGCTTTTTCCCCTCTCCATCGTGCTTTTAAGATACATGCAGGACTGACTTCATAGGCATGAGATCTGTGTAGAAACACAAGGCCCTACTCTCAGAAGGGATTCTGCTCTTGGTTCAACATCTCTTGAAATTCTTAATAATTTTATCTTTGAACTTGCGTCTTGTAACTTACGTCCATGGGGAAATACAGCACATGTGTGAGCAAATGAGATGCGCAGGGTGGCAGTGAGTACACACACAAGCTCAGGCCTGCAGGCAGGGAGAGCTATGGACAACTTGTGTGCAGGGCAGTTCAACTAGCCACCTGGAGGTCACAAGGTACAGTAAATGTCAGAGAAAATTATAAGATATCATTATATAAATTCAAAATTAAATTCAGACTTACAAAATGTAATTTGTTTGAAGAGTTAAATATTTTTAGGAAAAAAATGTTCCGTAAGAATCATCAACTCTAGATGTACTAAAATGATATTTTGAAATGAAATAATTTATCAAAACTGTATCACAAAGTTCTCACATCCTCTAAAATACAATTAACAGCTGCAGTAACAATGACATCAGTGGAAAGATCCTTCTCAAAATTAAAAATCATTAAAAATTATCTATGATCTTGATTTACCAAGAGAAACTGGTGTCACTTTCAACTACATTGCTTAAAAATGAAGTTGCTGGAGGAATTCAAGATGGTGGCGTATGCAGATTCTGAACTCACCTCCTCCCGCAGACACAGCCAATTTACAACTACTCGTGGAAAAATCACCCAGAGACAGAACTGAAAACTGGATAAGAGTAACTCCTGCAACAACGGACAATCCTAACTGAGGTGGAAGAGGCAGAGACTCCCTTCTGGAGAGAAAAAATGCCGCCTTCACAAGCCGCCAGCCTCATGGCCGCCGGGGAGCAGCTCACAGGTACGCAGCCTCCCTGGAGGAGCGGGGTCCTGAGCCAGGGAGCGCCCCCGCTGTGGACATTTTGTGGACCCAGCACAATCTAGATAAATGGCATAATATCTGACTTTGCCTGCTACTAAAACATTGGGGAGTAGCCCCAGAAAAGCTGGCTCACAAAGAAATTAAAACTGGCTCTTAAAGGGCCCACACACAACTCACCCGTTTCAGAAAGCAACCTAAAATCACCAGAAAGAAAGGTGCACAGTGCTGTGGTGAAAAGAGACTCACCTAATAGGCTCTGAGTGCATCTCAGTGAGGGGTGAGACCTCTCCAGGGACTGGGACTTTGGCGGCAGCCATTGTTGTGGCCTGGTGTGGGCAGGCTGACACAGACGCCATTGGAGTTCTCCCTGAGGCCTGCTAGCCCAGGGTCTGCCCCACCCGCTAGAGCACTGATTTAATCCAATCAGCCAGGGCAGGCAGCCCACCCTAGAGACTGGCCCCATCCAACAACAAGCCCTCAGGCAACTTGTGGGCCTGCATATATTGGTGACTGGATTCTCTGCTGCCTGGCAAATGAGCCGACTTCAGTGGGGCAGGACTTGAACAAGGAGCAGGTGGAGAGTGTGGGGCAATGGTGGAGTGTGTGGGGGTCCCGCTGTGGAGAGACTGGGTCCACTTTGGGAGGTTGGGGCGCGCACATGGGGCAGGACCGTGTTGACTATGTGTGTGGACCTGTGGGCGGCAGGGCTTGTCAACTGCAGAAGAATTGTGCTTCTCCAAGACCCGTATATGGGGTTTGCCCCACCTTCCAAAGCCTGAAACAATTGGGTGCTCCTGTGCCTGAGGCCAGCCCCACCCAGCTGCAATCCTCAGAGAGCTGACAAGAGACCTAAAGGCAGTAGGTTTATAGCAATTGTAAGCCCCTGAGCCTAACAACCTGCCACACTGGAGGCCTACTCACTTAAAAGAAATACTGCAACACAAATGTGCTATTAGAACTTGCAGCCAACTGTGCTGAGGCTCCCCACACCTGATAAAGAGACTGAAGGGCCCACAACAACTACAAGCAATTGAGCATTACAACAGCTGGCCAGGAGCATAACTCGGCCTCCCTGGGTGCCTACAGGGAGAGCAAAGAGGCCACAACAGAAGGACACACGTAGCCCACCTAGGGGTCACCCCTGGAACATTGAGAACTGAGGGAAGCACACTGCAGGCCTCCTAAGCCATCACTTACATCGGTCACCTATCCAAGAGCAGGAGACGTAGCTGACCTACCTAATACGTACACACGAGCACAGGGAAAGAGGCAAAATGAGGAGGCAAAGGAATACATTCCAAGTAAGGGAACAGGACAAAACCCCAGAAAAGGAACTAAGTGAAACAGAAATGAGCAACCTACCTGACAGAGAGTTCAAACAAAGAGTGTTAAGGATGCTCACTGATCTGGGGAGAAGAATAGATGAACTCAGTGAGAATGTCAACAAGGAAATGGAAGATATAAAAAAGAACCAATCAGAAATGAAGAATACAATACAGGAAATGAAAAATTCGCTAGAGGGACTCAAAATCAGAGTAGAGGATACAGAAGAACGGATCTGCGAGCTGGACAAAAGACTAGAAGAAATTACCCAAGCTGAACAGGTAAAAGAGAAAAGAATTAAAAAGAGTGAGGACAGCCTAAGGGATCTCTGGGACAACATCAAGCGCACTAACATCCGTGTTATATGTGTCCCGGAAGGAGAAGAGCAAGACAAGGGGGCAGAGAATCTATTTCAAGAAATAATAGATGAAAACTTCCCTAACCTAAGGAAGGAAACAGACATCCAGGTACAGGAAGCACAGAGAGCCCCAAACAAGATAAACCCAAAGAGGCCCACATCAAGACACATCATAATCAAAATGTCCAGAATTAAAGATAAAGAGAGAATCCTAAAGGCCACAAGAGAAAGTCACGTTACATGCAAAGGAAACCCCATAAGGCTATCAGCTGACTTCTCAGCAGAAACCTTACAGGCTAGAAGAGAGTGGCACGATATATTTAAAGTGCTAAAAGGAAAAAACTTGCAGCCAAGAATACTCTACCCAGCAAGGTTATCATTCAAAATGGAAGGAGAGATCAAAAATTTCCCAGAAAATCAAAATTAAAGGAGTTCATCAACAAGAAACCAGTGCTGCAAGAAATGTTAAAGGGACTGATTTAAGGGAAAAAGAGAAGACCACAAATAGGAAAAATTATCTATTTCCATGGTAAGAACGTAATGGATACAAATGCACAAAAAAGAGGTTAGATATGATATCAAAAACATAAAAGGAGGGAGGAGGGGAGTTAAAGAGTAGAGCTTTCAGACAGAGGTCAAACTAAAGAGACCATCAATTCTGTATAGAAGAAGAAAGGAACAGAGAAGGACTACTAAAACACTGAGAAAAAAAAATTTTTTAAATGTCAGTAAGTACATACTTATTAATAGCTACTTTAAACATCAATGGACTAAATGCTCCAATTAAAAGGCATAGGGTGGCTGAATGGATAAAAAAACAAGACCCATATATATGCTGCATACAAGAGACACACTTCAGACCTAAAGACACTCTCAAACTGAAAGTGAAGGGATGGAAAAAGATACTCCACGCAAATGGCAATGAAAAGAAAGCTGGGGTAGCAGTACTCATATCAGACAAAATAGACTTTAAAACAAAAACCGTAAAAAGAGACAAAGAAGGGCATTACATAATGATCAAGGGAACAATCCAACAAGAGGATATAACACTTGTAAATATCTACGCACCCAATGTAGGTGCACCTAAATATATAAAGCAATTATTAACAGACATAAAAACAGAAATAGACACTAACACAATAATAGTAGGGGACTTTAACACTCCACTTACACCAACAGATAGATCATCCAAACAGAAGATTAATAGGGAAACATTGGCCTTAAATGACACACTAGAACAGATGGACCCAGTACATATATACAGAGCATTCCATCCAAAAACCAAAGAATACACCTTCTTTTCAAATGCACATGGAACATTCTCCAGGATTGATCACATATTAGGCCACAAAACAAGTCTCCATAAATTTAAGAAGATTGGAATAATACCAAGTATCTTTTCTGACCACAAAGGTATGAAACTAGAAATCAACTATAGGAAGAAAATCAGAAAAGCCACAAATACATGGAGATTAAACAAAATGCTACTGAACAATGACTGGGTCAACGAACAAATCAAAGAAGAAATCAAAAAATACCTGGAGACAAATGAAAATGAAAATACGACATGCCAGAATTTATGGGATACAGCAAAAGCGGTTCTAAGAGGGAAGTTTATAGCAATACAAGCCTATCTCAATAAACAAGAAAAATCTCAAATAAATAATCTAACAATGCACCTAAAGGAACTGGAAAAAGAAGAACAAACAAAGCCCAAAATCAGTAGAAGAAGGGAAATCATAAAAATCAGGGCCGAAATAAATGAAATAGAGACTAAAAAAAAAAATAGAAAAAATTAATAAAACCAAGAGCTGGCTCTTTGAAAAGATCAACAAAATTGACAAACCTTTAGCTAGACTCACCAAGAAAAAAAGAGAGAAGGCACAAATAAGTAAAATCAGAAATGAAAGAGGAGAAATTACAACAGACACCTCAGAAATACAAAAGATTATAAGAGAATACTAAGAAAAGCTATATGCCAACCAATTCAACAATCTGGAAGAAATGGATAAATTCTTAGAATCATACAACCTTCCCCAACTGGATCAAGAAGAAGTAGAGAATTTGAATAGACCAATCACCAGTAAGGAGATCGAAACAGTAATCAAAAACCTCCCCAAAAATAAAAGTCCAGGACCAGACAGCTTCCCTAGTGAATTCTACCAAACATTCAAAGAAGACTTAATACCTATCCTTCTCAAACTCTTCCAAAAAATTGAGGAGGGGGGGAAGTTCCCTAACTCATTCTACGAAGCTGACATTACCCTGATACCAAAACCAGACAAGGACAACACTAAAAAAGAAAACTACAGGCCAATATCACTGATGAACATCAATGCAAAAATCCTCAACAAAATACTAGCAAATCGCATACAACAATACGTTAAAAAGATTATACACCATGATCAAGTGGGATTTATTCCAGGGATGCAGGGATGGTTTAACATTCGCAAATCAATCAACGTGATACACCACATTAATAAAATGAAGAATAAAAATCACATGATCATCTCAATAGATGCAGAGAAAGCATTTGACAAGATACAGCATCCACTTCTGATAAAAACTCTGAATAAAATGGGTATAGAAGGAAAGTACCTCAACATAATAAAGACCATATATGACAAACCCACAGCGAATACCATCCTCAATGGTGAAAAACTGAAAGCTATCCCTCTAAGAACATGAGCCAGACAAGGATGCCCACTGTCACCACTCCTATTTAACATAGTACTGGAAGTCCTAGCCAGAGCAATCAGGCAAGAGAAAGAAATAAAAGGGATCCAAATTGGAAAGGAAGAAGCGAAACTGTCACTATTTGCAGATGACATGATTTTATATATAGAAAACCCTAAAGAATCCACCAGAAAACTTTTAGAAGTAATAAACGAATATGGTAAAGTTGCAGGATACAAAATCAACATACAAAAATCAGTTGCATTTCTGTACACTAACAACGAAGTAGCAGAAAGAGAAATTAAGAATACCATCCCATTTACAATTGCAACAAAAAGAATAAAATACCTAGGAATAAACTAAACCAAAGAGGTGAAAGATCTGTACACCAAAAACTATAAAACATTGCTGAAAGAAATTGAAGAAGACACAAAGAAATGGAAAGATATTCTGTGCTCCTGGATTGGAAGAATTAACATAGTTAAGATGTCCATACTTCCTAAAGCCATCTATAGATTCAATGCAATCCCTATCAAAGTTCCAACAACGTTTTTCACAGAAATAGAACAAAGAATCCTAAAATTTATATGGAACAACAAAAGACCCAGAATAGCTATAGGAATCCTGAGAAAAAAGAACAAAGCTGGAGGTATCACACTCCCTGATCTCAAAATATACTACAAAGCTATAGTAACCAAAACAGCATGGTACTGGCACAAAACAGACACACAGATCAATGGAATAGAATCGAAAGCCCAGAAATAAACCCACACATATATGGACAGCTAATCTTTGACAAAGGAGCCAAGAACATACAATGGAGAAAAGAAAGTCTCTTCAACAAATGGTGTTGGGAAAACTGGATAGCCACATGCAAAAAAATGAAAGTAGACCCTTACCTTACGCCATACACAAAAATTAACTCCAAATGGATTAAAGACTTGAACGTAAGACCTGAAACTGTGAAACTTCTAGAAGAAAACATAGGCAGGACGCTCTTCGACCTCGGTCTTAGCAACATCTTTTCAAACACCACGTCTGACCGGGCAAGAGAAACAATAGAAAAAATAAACCAATGGGACTACATCAAACTAAAAAGCTTCTGCACAGCGAAGGAAACCATCAACAAAATGAAAAAAAAAACCTAACAATTGGGAGAAGATATTTGCAAACCATACATCTGATAAGGGGTTAATCTCCAAAATATATAAAGAACTCATGCATCTCAACAAGAAAAAAAACTAACAACCCAATTAAAAAATGGGCAAAAGACCTGAACAGACATTTCTCCAAGGAAGATATACAGATGGCCAACACACACATGAAAAGATGTTCAAAATCATTAACTATCAGGGAAATGCAAATCAAAACTACAATGAGATATCACCTCACCCCAGAATGGCTATAATTAACAAAATGTGAAACAACATGTGTTGGAGAGGATGTGGAGAGAAGGGAACTCTCATACACTGCTGGTGGGAGTGCAAACTGGTGCAGCCACTATGGAAAACAGTATGGAGATTCCTCAAAAAATCAAGGATAGAACTACCATATGATCCAGCTATTCCACTGCTGGGTATTCATCCAAAGAACTTGAAAACACCATTGCATAAAGATACATGCACCCCTGACTTGATTGCAGCGTTATTCACAATAGCCAAGACTTGGAAGCAACCTAAGTGCCCACCAAGGGACGAATGGATAAAGAAGCTGTGGTATATATACACAATGAAATACTACTCAGCCATAAGAAACGATGAAATCCAGCCATTTGTGACAACATGGATGGACATTTCGGGTATTATGCAAAGCGAAATAAGTCAGGGGGAGAAGGTCAAATACAGTATGATTTCCTTCTTTAAGTAGTAGATAATAACAACAATAAACAAACACATAGAGACAGAGATTGGATTGGTGGTTACCAGAGGGGAAGGGGGGAGGGTGGATGGCGAAAGGGATGATTCAGCACATGTGTGTGGTGATGGGTTGTGATTGGTATTTGGGTGGGAACATGATGTAATCCATGCAGAAATAGAAGTATAATGATGTACACCTGAAATTTATACAATGTTATAAACCAATGTTACTGCAATAAATAAAAATTAAAAAAAAAAAAGTGAAGTTGCTAAATGTATGTAGTTTGATGACATAATCAATAGATTTTCAGAGAAATGAACCAGAAAGATTCTTAGGATCAATCAAATATCACATTAATAAATTATTATTTATTGTGTTATATAAATTTATGGATGATAATATTTTATGCCATTTGTATTATTATTTTTCTGCCATTTATATTATTACTCATGTATTACTATTACCCGTCTTAAGTTTTAAAGTAATGAAATAGTTTAAAGAAAATGTTTTAGATTTATCCAGATATTTTACTCCTGCTATTTGAATGAAGGATCCTGCACTTTCATTTGTACCAGGTACCGCAAATTATGGAGTTGGTCTTGGATATCTGCTAAAACTTTAGACACTGCCTGTATGTTTCAGCCAGGTAAAAAGGGAAAGACGGAAAAAGTAAAAAAAAAAGAAAAAAAGTTAAAGGAACATGTGAGCATATCTGTCTCTCTTAAAAATACTAATTTTTTTCCTCAACCAGTTGTTCTTACATCTTATTGGCCATAATTGTATTACACATACTTATAATTTCAAGAAAATTTTGGAAGCAGAGTATTTTAATTCAGCTCAAAAATCCTTTGTAGGGTTTTCTTTGTAAGGGAGAAAGGGTGAATGGATACTGAGCTATGCAAAGGGTATTTTTCACTTTGTCAATGTTAAGATCATACCTGTGGTTCTCCACTTTAACATGTCCAATACCCTTTTATTCTAAGAAATATTTTGTAATGCCTCCTTTATTATTCTGAATGAATTCTGAACAAGTTGTATATGTTACACGTAAAACGTAAAAATAAATTAATACGACGGCCAAAATTAGCTTTAAACATAATCCCAAGATTATTATAAAGGAGATTAACTATAATAAAATAATGTGCACTTAAATATATTTATATTAGAAGTAACAATAAGTGAGTCATGGTTATCCCTGTACATAGAATCATACTCCAAATAATAGTTACACATGTCAATTCACGAAGTCAGTGGTATCTGACTGGCAAGCAAACATAATAATCATCATTGCCATTAGTGATGTGATCTTCTGAAACTAGGAAAAAAAACTCTTAGTAAAGATTCCAACAAAATAAACTGTGATTTCTCTTTATTTACATTCAAGTCACATTC
The DNA here is from genome assembly GCF_020826845.1 of Diceros bicornis minor. Taxonomy (NCBI): domain Eukaryota; kingdom Metazoa; phylum Chordata; class Mammalia; order Perissodactyla; family Rhinocerotidae; genus Diceros; species Diceros bicornis. Next base: position 48,323,311 of record NC_080745.1, on the reverse strand, counting down.
CTAAAAATGTTAGTATACGTTAAAGCAATTAAATGCAAATTAAAGAACTGGGTTCTAGACTCGGATAAATAAATATTCTTGTGACATGGATATTCTGGGAGAATACTGAAATTTGTTCAGTTCTCTGGGCATTTTCTTTTTTGGGCAGGAATATTGGACACTTTGTAACATGTCTGACATTCCTGGCCCTTACACTCTAAATATCAGTAATGCTACACAATCTACGTGATAGGCGTAACATTTCAAGAAATGCCCTCAGAGAGGTTAAACCTTTCCCAGAATAACCATTGATTTATATTTTATTTTTGCTTTCAGAAAAGTAGGTTTGTTTAAAACTTGATTATTCTACTTTGTTATAGCACATTTCTACAGCCCTGACAGTGCCTACTTCTTCCCAGGTAAAATTTCTTCCCAGACCTACCAAAATGTAAGGTCTCAAATGCATTATGTCATTTCACTCCTCCGTACCTAACTCACACTTCATCCTTTGCAATGGAAAACCTTAATCCTTCTCTAAATACCTATTCATTTATGATATTTAAAACAAAGATATTCCTCAGTCTTACTCTCTTTATGATTGGGCTATTTCCTCTGCTAGTAATAATTGTATCCTTCTATCAAAACTTGCCCACTATGCAACCTTGGCAGTTACTTGCCCTCTGTGAGCTTGAATTTCTTAACTTGGAAATTGAGGCTATACTAGTATATACATTATATGATTATTACAATCATTGAATGAGACAATGCATGACATGTGTTCAGCACTGTACTTACTTCATGGGAAGTTCAATGTTTATTATAATTATTATTAAAGCATAATATGTGGTACTGTATTGAAGTTTTTTTTAACCTAACAGTCTTCCTATACTAGTTATATGACTCTTAGAAAGCTGAAAATTTACATCCAGCGCTGTATTCATTGTGTATCATATAGTAGGAACTCAATAACTATTTTTGAGGGAATAAATAAATGTATGTATTGATCCTTCGCATGTGTCTGTGTGTGGGGACTTGTGGATATGTGAAGTTGGGAGGCTACCTTCTCTTGAATTAATTTTTCCACAGTATTTGTATGTCCTGAGTTAAATTGAAAACCTAAATTAATATTGTCTGCCACCATAGAGTCAGCCCAATATTAACAATACGACTTTATCAGAGTAGATAGCCATTAAATAGAAAACTCAACATGAGTGGAAAATTCTCAGATTTTTTTGCCCCAAAATAATACGCTATAGAAAGCCACACTAGTCTAGAGGATGTCAGGGTTGTTCTAAGAAAGGAAAAATAAAATATTTTGGCAAGAGCACTGAAAGCCATTAAATCACAGTGTTTAATAGATAGACTGTAGTTTTAAAAGCAAGTTAATTCAAACTACTGTGGCCTCAGTTTTTGCTGAGGTCACAAGACAATAGACCCTCACAACTCCCACATTACAAGCAGAGGTGTGATATCATCACACAAGAACCTGACAAAGCTTATCTGAGAACTGGTTTGCAAATTTTACAAGACTAACCACCTGAGACTTATGAAAGAGCTTGGGGAGGCTGAGTGGAATAGTTGGAAATGAGAAGACACATTTTGCAGAGTAGTGCCTACGTGCTGTGAATCCCATCCATCCATGGGGAGATCAGAAAGTGATATTTCCCCATTGCTCAAAATTTGGAGAAAGGATGTCAGTAGGAAAGTTTTATATGTGTATCTTGAAACTTGAGGGACAATGTGAATGAAGGTCTGACTTATTTCAATAAAACCTAAAGCAATGAAAGACTGTAACTGACTAGCTTCTCTGACAGCATAGTAAAGAGATGTCACTGCTTCGGTGAAGGCTGTTATCCAGCATTTATCAGGGAAAATAATGCACAAATGTGTCCAATGTGGGCCACAGTGAAAGAGAGAGAGAAAGAGAGACAGAGAGATGGAAAGAGGGAGACGGAGAGACAGACAGAGAGAATATGAACGTGGAACTACTTAAAAGTCTCCTCAGGAGGGGCAGATGAGAGAGTAAACTGAAGAGAAAGATGCTGGGAATGCTACATTGTATGTGTACGTTTTGTTGGGGGAAGTTTTAAGCGTTTAGGTGTTGGATATGCATTCAGCTACACCGAGGTAATGGCAGTTTTCAGCTAGGACATCATCAGCAATGGCGGGGGGCTCTCCCAAGAACACACACATCATGTATATACTATAAGAGAGAAGGCTTCAGCTTTAAACCATGCAGAAAGCAGCAACAGGAGATTACCACAATTTAAACATTAAACATTGGAGGAAGAGCAGAAACTCTGGGCAGGAAAATAGAGAAGAAGCTGACCATTTGCCTCCATCCCCTTTCCCAGTGAGGCAGCCAGCCTGAAGCAAGCCCACCCAAGGAGCAGAAAGAGGTCAAAAGGTAAATGGCCATACATTGAATTATTGGAATAAAATAGTTTGAGGAGTCTCAAATGAATGAAGAATTTTTTGTTACCTAAGAATGATTAGAAAAGTTGATGCGTGTAGATCCAGATTTCAACCAAGATAGAAAGAAAAATCCAACCCTACAGAGTGGTTAACAACGGGTCTAGGAAAGAAAAGAATGAAGTTATTTCCTATTAACACCAAATGAGTCCCACTTGTTCAATATACAAATTATATAATCTTTAAAATTTGGTAATATATTATATTCCCACTAGTCCACCATCACCAGTTTGTTAATGAGAACACTAAGCTGCAATATGGTTAGGTATTTTCCCAAAGTCATATGATTATCAGTGGCAAATTAGTTTAGGAAACAAGTCTGTTTTCTCAAGTGATTCTGCAGTGCATAATCCAGTGTGGTAATAAAGAAGACTGCCTTATAAAAACCTTTATAATATGGCAATGTTCCAACAATATTATCTTTTGTTAATTCCCATATCACCAATCCTCATTATCCAATTCCTGTCAATTGAACTCTCACTGCTATTTTCCTGTCTTTTCCTCTGCTCTGCACCAACCTTCCTGTCCAAAAAAAAAGGTACCCAAAAATAATCTAATATACAGATGTCTACTACTCTGTTGATGACAGTTTCCTCCCTTACTCTTGAATTACGTCTGAGTAAAAATATAACCCTTAAGAAATAATGCCTTAGTCCAAATAATGTTTTTGAAGTTTAAGGGATGATGGTAGTCACTGTGCAGAACCTACCAAGATCCTCTCTATTCACTGACAGTTTCATGTTTCATTTAAACATACAGCCAGTTGTGATTCTAAATAAAAGTAAAAAGGATGGTATTGAAAGCTTCATAGATGATAAACTATCAAATTTTGGAGGATAAACTTACATCATATTAAAATATATCCTTAGTCCAAATTGAATATCATTTGTACATTACCATATGACTTCAGCTGCAGTTGCCTAGCTGACAAAATATGTCATGATTTAATAGATATTTAATTCATCTAAATATTTAATAATTCTGCCTTTAGAGTTTTTTTTTTCTTATATTTGAAGCACATTTCTTGTTTTTGTTGTGGTCAGGGTTGTCTTTCTTTCCCTTTTATGTTTAACTCAAGCATTTTAACGCGTTCTTGATAAACCTCATAGGGCCTCTGCATATAATGCCATTTTCCTGAAGTTCTTAGTTGTAGGTTCTAAAACTGACTCTATCTGTGTTATGCAGGAATTCATTTATTGAAACTGAATGTTTCATAGTCCATAGAATTGCCTGGATATCTGGGGAACGAGTCTCTTAAAAAAAGGCAGGAAAAAGAGAGGCTATGCAGCAAAAGTCACAGTGAAATCATGTCACAGAATGATTGTGATGAGGCTACTGCTTCCACTACTGTTGAACATTAAGCTATGAGGTTCACACCAGTGACACTTCTGTCCTTGGCACTGTTGGCCCCACTGCCACAGCTGACCCTCATCTACAGCAAGTGACTAATGGATGGAGTGGCTCTTCTGATAAGGAAAGGAATCATAGAGGCAGGAATAAGTTCTAGTTCCCGATCTCCCATAACTATCTGTGCTTTTATGAGTAAGTTATTTTATTTCTCTGGGTCTAAGTTTTCATATTTTTAAAGTCAAGATTACTTCTGCTACCAAGAAAAACTACAAAAGTAATACAAAATAGTAAGCTTTGCATATGTATCTGTGTGCATACACACATACACACCCACACACCTGTTTGAAAGCATAGAAACGTGAGAACATCAGGTTGGATAGAATTTCTAGGCCAATATACAGAAGATGGAAAGTTAGAGAAGTGACTTCAACATTAGAGTTGTTTTCCTCCTGGGGACATTGCATCATTTTCAGAGATAAAGCAAAACTATTGACAACTTCACGTGGTTAGAGAGACAAATGTGGAATAATAATATTATTATTCACGTAGTTAGGTAGACCAAATTTGGGGCATTGACAAATTTCTTGCACTTTGAGTTGGGATTTAATGATAAACTGAAAATAATTCATCATTTGGGTGTCCTAGAAAAATTCAAACTCTGAAATTAAATTTACATGACCCTAGATTGCTGATGCCTCAGTTAACTGCAAAAAACAGACAACTATCCCTATACAGTAAGATAACTATGTCCTAGAATTTAAAGTAGACTATCTATTACATGCAGGTACACACCCACCTACACACACACATACACAACACACACACACCACAATAAAAGGGTAAGATATGAGAGGAAAAAAATATGAATGAAAACCGGGAAAATGACAGATCCATGAGGATTCCAGTTACTAAAACCCTTATAAACTCTACATACTTTAAAATGAATACATGTTTTGTGAATAAGGAGATAAAAGATATGTTTGAAAACTTCAGAGGAGGAAAAGTCAGCATCTAGTGGGAAAATTGCAGGTCAACATTCTCAATGAGGAAGCCCATGACTACTCCATGAATGCCTGTGCTTCAGAGAGAGCTCTTTCTGGAGAGAAAATGCAAGCTGACAACCTAAGCAAATATGGAAAATATACTAAGGGATGTTACTGTTTCAAAAAGCAGATTTTCTGAAAACAACTACTAGGATGTATGTGTACCAAATCCCGACAAGGACGTGTTAGGCAAGAACTCTCTTTCAAGCCACTCGCTGAAATTGGCAAAGCAATTCTGTTGGTCATCACTGTTGTGCCAGAATGCCACTTTTTTCTGTTCTCCTGATAAAAGGCATGGGTCTGTGCCTAAAGATGGATCTCCACTCAGCCCTTGGGGGCCTTCCATGGTGCCCAATAGAATATATCCCTGGGATGCAGGCCTTGAGGCAGCTTCACCTGTAAATAGGAGAAGCCCATTTCCTGACATGAAATGTGAGGCAGGGATGCCATGACTTAAGTTAGTTCAAAAGATTCCAAGTGTTCGCTTCAAATAATCATCATTATATCACAATCAGGATAATGCTCACCTCAACCTGAATCATAAAAATAATTCTCAACTATGAAAATCTAATGATCCTTCACAATTTTTTTCATCATTTAACACTGCTTGGCATTTTCTTTATGAGAAATTTGTGCTTTCACCTTGAATATGGTACTGGCCTTCCGACATTTGAGGTATCTATATGGAAATTTAACTTGGAGTTTAAATTCTGAGTTTTGCACTTATGCAAGCATGCATACACATGCACAAACGCAAACATACACACAGACACACACACGTTCATAGAATATGAAGATCACTTCAAGTTGATGTTTTCTGTAGAATTATCTTCTTATATTAGTTCACGTAATGGTAAATTATTTAAAAAGTATGATAAATACACTTTTAAATAAGTGATTTAAATTTTTCATTTTAAAAAGCTATAGTGGAGCCAGCCCTGGTGGCTAGTGGTTAAAGTTTGGTGCTCTCACGGCTTCTGTGGCCTGGGTTCCTTTCCCAGTTGTGGAACCACACCACTCATCTGTCAGTTGCCATGCTGCGGCAGCAGCTCACAAAGAAGAATTAGAAGGACTTACAATTAGGATACACAATCACACACTGGGGCTTTGGAGAGGAAAAAAAAAGAAAAGAGGAAGATTGGCAACAGATGTTAGCTCAGGGAAAAATCTTCCCCTGCAAAAAATAAAAAAGAAAGAAAGAAAGAAAGCTACATTTCTTGCAATAAATGATTGTAAAAAACTGATGTAGAAGTGAATTTTACTCAAAAACTCAAGTTATTTAACTAGAATTAAGAATGCAGATTTCCAACTTGGTAAACAATACCTCAGGTTATGTGTCATTTTTTTTCAAATAAGAAAATAATTATCTTCATAATAAAATGTCCTTATATATATACACAGAATCAGTCAGAATAAAAAATCTCAAATAGTGAAGTAAGGGACATAAAAAGCAGATGATCTTTTAACCACCTCCTACTAAGCATTTACAAGAAAGATAACTGCAAACCTATTCCGTAAACCTCGTGTTCCCTTTGCTGCAATTTATGGCCAAATAATCATTAAATGCTTTGCTAAATTGCCCCAGTTTACCACACATGTTCTTGTTATTCTGCTATTTCCTAGTCTGAAGGAAATTTATATCAACCAATATGTGCTGAGACACAATCCACCCACATTACCACAGCTCTATGACCAGTGTCAAATAATCTGCTTGCTAACCATTATTAAGTCACCTAAGGGAATGAAAATCCTACAGCTTTACACAATAAGGCAAAAGAACGAGGATTAAAAGCAGTATTCCAAATCTCTGATGTGTGGGCATTGAGAATAATTGTTCTTAGCTGTGTGCTTTATACAACTATTTCTATTAGCACTTCTCAGATACAAATTTCACCAAAAGAAGAACATTTTAGGTATTAAATCATTAGGACACATAAGGAGATGTGAGTCATAGAGCTTTATTCAATAAGGCAACAAAAAGATGGACCATAAAATCATCCTAAATATTTAATATGTAGTGTTAGAAAATAATCCTTCTTAGGTGTGTTTTAAAGCAGTATCACTGTTAACATTTCCCAATCAGTAATTTAACCATCTAAAGAACATTCAAAATGTTAATGTTTAACTTACTTCTTTATTAAACTTAATATTACATTTTGCTTGAGAATACATTTAAATGTAACATTCTATAATTATGTTCAATCTACCTCACTGGACATATACCAATATCATTGGAGAGTTTAGTCAGAAGAATAGATAAAATTAAAGTCTATGGATGTAATTTCTGAAGGCAAACATATTTCTATCCATTTTATATTGATAAAAATGTATTTAAATTAAAATCTGTTTTTCTTAATCTTCTGGCAAGATAGGAAAGGTTATCCAAATATAAGCAAATATTAGAGTCTAATTTGGCCTAAAAAATGTGGTTATTTAACAACTGTTTTATGTTAACTTAGTGTTTTCCAGTTATTTGTACCAACTAACTAAATAATACCTATTAATTGTTACTGCTTTGTCAAAATATGAGAATTTTTTTACCATGACCTCATGGATTTAAGGAAGATCATGTCATTACACATTTTCTAGAGAAAAAGTAAATGTGATTAGGTGTGTAAATGACATGCAGGTTTCTGAATACTATATTTACTAAGGACAAAATATTTTCCATATCCCATCAGTGTCAGAATTGAATCAGAAAAATTAAAACCACAGAAGTCAAGCAGGAAGAAATTTAATACAAGGCAAGAGGTGTTCATAGTCTTAGGGACACTAAGGTGACCCCAATGACTTGATGCCTCCTGATGTCTATGTATTTGTTTCATCCCCTTCACTTGATTATGGGCAAAACCTATGACTTGCTTCTAATCAATAGAACACGGCAAAGATGATGGGATGCCACATCCATCATTATCTTAAATTATATAGCACTCTAACCTAGCAGACTGAGAGAATCTCCTTGTGGGATTCATGAAAGAAGAAACCACGTTGAAGAAGCCTACAAAGCAAGGAACTTCAGGTGGCCTCTAAGAACTGTGCGGGTGCTGAGGACCTGAAGAATGCCTCCAGCTAAGAGAACAAAAAGCCGAGGCCATCAGTCATAAAGCCTCAAGGAAATAAATAATGCCATCAACCTGATGATCATGGAATTCTTCCCTACTAGATTCTTCCCCAGTTGAGCCTTCAGAGGAGAATGCAGCCTGGCCAATACATTGATTGAGCAGAAAACGTAGCTAAGTAGTACATAGACTCCTGACCTCCAAAATCTATGAGATAATAAATATATGTTGCTTGAAGCTGCTAAATGTGTAGTAAACTATTAAATAGCAATAGAAAACTAATATACTCTTGGAAAGACTGAAGGAGCAAGCTCAGAAGAAATTATTGTTATCTCTCTGAATTGCCCTGCAGACATTCCCGGATAGAAACTAGCAATGATCCGAAGTTCCTGCAGCCCCAAGAGGAGTGATTTGCACCAAAACAAGTGATGTTATAGCAAAATCTTGCATCAACAGTGTTCCACCAACTATCCACTGGGCTGTGGAAGGAAAAAAATAGCTTCTGCTTTTCTTATGCCTTTGAAATATCTCAAGAGTACATCTCATTAGCTGAATGGAAACCAGAACCTGGGTGGCAAGGGACCTAGGGAGATATAGTTCCCTCAAATTTGTAATATATATTTGGCACATAGCAACAAATGAAAGATGGCAACGTAGTGGTTAAAAGCACGGGCTATAACTTCGAATCTACTCAATCCTAGGTGCAAAACTTCAGGAAACTCATTTAACCTCCCTAATCTCAAATTACATCTTCTATAAAATGTGAAAACTTTTATCTGCCACATTGGGTTAGAGAGAGGATTAAACATCTATGTAGCATATATAAATGCCTCTACAAATGTTTGTAATTATTATGATCATTACTATTATTGCTGCTTTCAATATGATTTACTATTAAATTTCTCTACTTCTACATATCTTCCTTCTTCTGAAAACATTGTGTTCCTCCTGTTCTAACGTCAGATCTTTTCAGTATGTTCTCATGTCCCCTTGATCAGTTTCTCTTTTTATTCTGCCCTTTGTTTAACATTTTCAGCATGATCTTGCCACCATTTCTAACTTCTGTTTTTTCATTAACCATTCTCTTTTAAAGTACCTCTCCTTAATCTAGCTTCAGTGACTACTCTTCTACTAAAACTCCTCTCTTCGAGTCACAAATTACCTTTCTCTTGACTGTTTTGATCCTCTTTTTAAAAAAGATTAAGCCAGGGAAATATTTTGTTGCTCTTAATCATTTTTAAGAAAAATATTAATGGAAAACCAACTACATTCCATGTACTAAGTTTGGATATATAGATGAAGAAATATCTATAAAGGGACTTAGAGACTACGGAGGAAATGACTTGCACCAATTTTAGTATAGAATACATACTATAAAAAATCGGGGCCGGCCCAGTGGCGTAGCAGTTAAGTTCACGTGCTGCATTTTGGCAGCCCGGGGTTCGCAGTTTTGGGTCTCGGGCGCAGACCTATGCACTGCTTGTCAAGCCATGCTGTGGCAGGTGTCCCACATATAAAGTAGAGGAAGATGGGCATGGATGTTAACCCAGGGCCAATCTTCCTCAGCAAAAAGAGGAGGATTGACAACAGATGTTAGCTCAGGGCTAATCTTCCTCATCCAAAAAAAAAAAAAATAATATATATATACACACACACACACACACACACACACACACACACGTCTCTCTAGTATAAACGAATCTAGTCAAGTCACAAGAAAGTTAACTGGAATATTTAGGAGAGCCTTCTCTTTGACCTAAGTCTTGAAATATAGAAAGAGAAGGTAATAGAGGAGGTTGTGAGACAGTAGTGATCCATATTTTAGTCTCTATCTTTCCTTTGTCTTCCACAGAATTGTGACTGTTTCAACTTCTCTCATTCTCTCTCTCTCACTTAATCTCAGGATTTATCAACTCTGGTGATGGGATCCAAATCTGGATCACAAATCTAAAAATGCATACTTCGCTTTTTTTGGATTACTTTTACCTTTGTGCTAAAGAGATTAGTGAAGGAAAAATAAAATACGGAAAGGTTGACTGCTTGCTTGAATTGCAGTTTTTGTTTACATACACGTTAGATGAGAATCATCTGATCAAGGATCTTTTAAAATTATTTTTATTTTTCCTAAGGTAATAAATATTCCAATTGTGGGTACCATATCTTGCCTTTTGTTTTTTGGGTTTTTTTTGCCTGTCCCCTACCCCTTCTCAGCCGACATTGAACACAATGTATACATATGTTATGCACACAAAAAATACTTATTGAAATGAATTCCAACCTGATGGTGTGATCTTTCTATAACATGGCAGTGTAATATATCTAAAGTATTTGAAATTTATGACTCATATTATGCTGTCTCTAAACACACAGGCAAATGGGTGTGTATGGCAATAGTATCTAAAATTAAACATCACTTCATCAATAATTGGGTATATCAGGATAAGGCGACTTCTGTGCAGTTTTAGTTCTATGGAAAATTGTTTTATTTCCTCTCTTTACTTCGTAGAAAATATTTTCATCTCCATAGTCAGTAGGAAGTCAATCCACAGCCATTATTAATATTCTTCAGAAAAACAGATAAGTATATTTTCATTTTTATTTTTAAATGTCATGGCTTGAGAGTTCCCAGGTCTCCTAGTTTGCTACAATAAGAAATTAAGTTGAATACAGGAGTTTAAATGAGAAATAGAAGATTCTGTAGCACATGTTTTCTTTCTTCACCCATTTTTTATATATTTTCTAGTATTTTCCGATTTTAGTGCGAATGTAATAAATTTTGAAAGAAAAACCCAGAAGACACATATATTTTGTGTATGTCTTTATGACATGTCATCTATTGCAGAGGGAGAATAGTCTGCATACTTGCCATCACAATTCATTACAATCATTATTGCTTCACGTAAAGAGGGATTTAGCTTGAACAAAAAAGCATAAGAACTTTGGGAACTGCTACTCAAAATGAGAGGAGAGTCTGAATTGTGCTAATGCAGATAAAGCAGTCTTGACAGGAATATCTTTAGATTGAATGTACCAATCATTGGTATTCTCTGGGAAATAAATGACTACATTTTAATTATCAACTCAAAACAACGCCATTTGGGGTAAATTACAAAGTTGATAGCTGAGTGTAGAACTTAAATTTAACTTATAGATGAATATCAGGCAAGACAAAGAAAAAAAATTGCCAGTGAACTTAGAAATTGTGTGGTTAATTTCAAGGTTTTTTTTTGTGTGTGTGTGAGGAAGATCAGCCCTGAGCTAATGTCCATGCTAATCCTCCTCTTTTTGCTGAGGAAGACCGGCTCTGAGCTAACATCTATTGCTAATCCTCCTCCTTTTTTTTTTTCCCCAAAGCCCCAGTAGATAGTTGTATGTCATAGCTGCACATCCTTCTAGTTGCTGTATGTGGGACGCCGCCTCAGCATGGCCGGAGAAGTGATGCGTCGGTGTGCGCCCGGGATCTGAACCCAGGCCGCCAGTAGCGGGACGTGCACACTTAACCTCTAAGCCACGGGGCTGGCCCTGTGTTGTTAATTTTAATGGGCTCGTAGCATAAATCAATATGAGAAATAAATAAATTCAGTAGAAAACAAATACTTTTACTGTTGTAATCCACCCCATTTAAGAGCACCCTGCAAATGTGTTACATTTTTACTCATTCAAAAAATGTAGGGATACTTATCAACTTGTTAGGAGATGGTTGTGGAGATGTGGGCTATTCCTTGATGGTCAAATTCCTCTTACATTGTCCAGTGACCACTTCCTCAGAATTACATGGTTTGTATATTTACTGTTCAGATTTCTTGGCCCTACTTCAGCCATACTCAATCAAAATTACCAATATTTGCTGGAGGAATTTAAAATTTTTCCAAGTTCTTCAGCTTATTTTAATATATACTGATGTTTGAGAACCATGACTCAAACGGATATAAGCTTCTATATTCAATTATTCTTTATCATCATCAAATACATTTGTATACTAGGAGGATTCACATTAAAAGTTTCCATCACAAAGGAAACTTCAAAGAGGAAGAAAAAAATCCTCACAAAACTCATACCCATTACGTGGCTTTGAGTATAAAAATGTGTTATGATAAAAGGAGATGAGAAATAAACTTTTAGGTGATGCATTATCACAAAAAAATATTTATTGAGATCTTACCAAAGAGCAATGTCCTAAACCTTGGGGATACAGTGATGAAAACAAAAAACAGAAAAAATGTCTGCCCTCAAAGCAGCATCAACGTTTCCTCCACAATCTAGTCGGAGGAAGCAGAAAATACTAGCATAATAAAAAAACTATACAGTATGTAGGAAATAATATATGACGTCATTCATTTTTGAAGGATACATTGTGGAATTTTCCATTGTGGTTTTTTTTTTCCAGCAATTCGAAGTGTTATTCTCTTATCTTCTGGCTTCCATTGCTTCTTTGAAAATCACATGTCTCTTTTACTATTGTTATTTAAAGATAAAGTGTCTTCTTTTCTCTAGCTACTTTTATAAGTTCTCTTCATCATTGGGTTTTCAACAGTTATACTATGTTGCTTAAGTATGTGGGTGTCTTTGTGTGTGTGTGCGTGTGTGTGTGTGTGTGTGCATGCACGCACTTAGGGTTTATAAGGCATCTTGATTCTTTGGCTTAATGCTTTTTGTCAGTTTGGAATTTTTTTCCAGGCATCATCTCTTCAAACATTGTTTACTCCTAATTCTCTCTACACTTGCATCCTCTGAGTGACAAAACATATGTATCTCAGAATATTAAACTATTTTCTATGTTACTTTTAAGGTCTCATGTATATTCTAGCCCATTTCCTCTCTGTAGTTTAATGTAGGTATTTTCTATTCCTTATTTTCCACTTCACTAATCTTCTTTTATGTTATGTCTAAGCTGTGTTTAGACATATGCATTTGGTACCGTATTTTAAAATAAATTCAAGATCTCTGATTAAATCATTTTCAGTTATTTTTAAATACTGGTCCTGTAACTCTAATATCTACTTCACTTTGAATGTCTTTCTATTATTTGTTTCTATCTGTCTCTCTGTCTGTCTGTCTCTCTCTATATATATATGTATATATTTATTTACACTTATATGTGTGTGTCTGTGCGTGTGTGAGTGTTTGTGTGTAATATTACACCAGATAAGAATTAATTTTCTGTCGTCAGGAAATAATGTATGTAGAAATCCTCTTAATCCACTTGAATCTCACCTATTTATGATATACTCATTCTCTTAGGGGATATCCTTTCTGTATTATCAATTGAAAGTTTGGGTAGTGTCTTTAGCTTTTCCTTTTGGAGGGCTCTGAATTCCAATTTTTGTCTTTCCAGGACTAAGAGAATTAAGGTATTGATTGTTTAACACTGATTTTCTGCTTGATTTCCCCAATTCTGACTCCATGTATACACAGCATATGTGTTAACAAATGTTTTCTTAGTTTTTTATTGGTGTGTAACAAATTACCACAAACCTAGAGGCTTATTACAACACACACTTATTATCTCACAACTTGCCTGTGTCAGGAGTCTGGACATGCTTAGTCGGTTCCTCTGCTCATAGTTTTACAAGGCAACATCAAGTTACTGGTCACACTGTGTTCTCATTTGAGGGCTTGACTGGGGAAGAATTTGCTTCCCAGCTCATTCAAGTTGTTGGAAGAATTCATTTCTTGTGTTTGTATGACTGAGGCATTTCGCTAGCTGTCAAAAAGAGACTGTCCTCTTGTCCTCAAGGATGCCCAAGATTCCTAGAGGCTTTTGGAAGTTTCTTTCCTTTTCCAACAGAGCTTCTCCTACTTGGCTACTGACTTCATCAAGCCAACAAGAGAGCCTCTCACTTCAGATAGTGCCCAATTTCTTTTTAAAGGCCTTCACCTGATTAAGTGAGGTCCACCCAGTATAATCTCCCTTTGGATGACCTCAAAATCAACTGATTTGAAACTTTAATTAAATCTGCAAAATTCTTTCACCTTTGTCATATTCTATCGGCTAGAAGCAGGTCACATGCCTCACCCACGCTCAAGGGAAAGGGATTATACAGACAATGAACGGTAGTAAGTAGGGGTTATGAGGAGCATCCTAGGGTCTATCCTCCACAGATGCCTGATAGCAAATCCCTCCCAATATATCAGGTGTGCTTTGCTTCATTTCCCTTTATCTTAGTTCTTGTGCTTTTGATTTATGACTTTATGAAAGCCCTGAATTCAAATTTTTACCCCCTATCCCCACATCTAGGGAGATTTTTGCAAGTCCTACTATGTTGCTTTCTCTTCAAATTGTGGCCCACGAAGTGAGTTGACAAATATCCCATGAGAAAAAAAATCTGCCTTCTTTACCCCGCAAATCCTGCTGCCTTGGTTGTTTTTGTACCTTCAAAGGTCTCTTTCTTATTTTGTCTGTCTGGTTGGTTGTGTTTTTTAATCCAGTTTTTATATTTGTTCCAGGGAAAATATTCTTTCTGATTCCAGGTGCTTCATCAGAGCTCAAAACAAAATTTGATAGTACTCAATTATTTAATCTTTTACAAAACCCAAGTCTTTCTTATTTGAAATTAGATTTCTTTGGTTTTACAAAATAAACTACCTAGGGCATAACTTGGAGGAATTATTATTTTCCTGCCCATAAGCCTTTTATTTAACTCCATTGACTCAGATGGATGGCTTGGGAATTTCAGGGCTTTAGTATTCTAAGAAAAGAATGGAAGCATATTCAAGTTAAAAAGTTCTTTTACATCAATCATCTCTCTCTTCCCCCAATACACTTTTTAAATTCACTTAGTAACTTTGTTGTTATCAGTGTTAGTGACACAGTAGAGCTTGGATAAAAGTTTTAATCACTTTATAATCTATATTAATCTCTTTCCCATCAAGCTTTGAGGTGGAAAATAGATACTCTCTCAATCTTATAAAGAGAGAAGCATTAAGCCCAATGCAAATCAGATTGCTACTCCTAAGCCCTTCCTGTAGAGATTTCTGGAGTTTCCACTAGTTTTCATCTTTGTCTTTGTTTATGGTATAGTGAAATCTCTCAAATTCCTGAGAAAGTCTGGCACTAAAAAAGAGGACTTTTACTTTCTTAAGCCTGAAATGTCCCTAAATTGAGGCAATTTGTCAGTGGATACACTTGAAAGCAACGTCACCCCTTTTAGTATTTTACATTTCAGTTAAATGAAACTGATGACATCACTAATATCTAATAACATCATTGGAGAAAACATAGTTGAATAACATGTCACTGGAGACAGACTGATGTGTTCCAATGCTTGGAGGTGTTATTTTAACCATTTGAAATTTGGTTTCCTCTTCTATAAGATCAGGATAATAATATCAATAGCAACTCATGTGATTATTGAGAATAAGAATTAATGTGAAATGAATACAGCATATTCTAAGACATAAATTTCTTTTTATCTCTTGCTACCTGATAGTTCCACTTTTTGCTTTCCTTCCTCCAAACAGATAATTAGTAAATCCATATTTTCTCAAGGGTGGCCTGTGACCAGGCAGAAAGCAGAAAACAAATATTCATGGATATGTTTTCCAAAAGCTTAAATTATTAAAAAATAGAGGACTGGTGGCTTAAATAAAATATTTACGAGAAATAAAGGAGAAGCATTTCTCTTCAAGAATGGAGAGCAAGATTCTCAGGTCTGGAGTAAGGAGAGATGAATGGTCATTGAACCAGGAGAGAAGAGCACGCCACCATGCTTCTTACAGCAACTGGGGCGGCAGCACAACTCTACAGATACTTTCAGGCCCTAAAAGTAAAGGGGATCTGTGTCCTGCTTCTCAGAAATATCCCCAGTGAAGGAATGGTTGCATGATATGTCTAGGCAGACTGCTCTGTACAGAGCTCAATCTTCACCCCTGGGAGGCTGAGAAGCTGATGGGAGGTGTCTAGCCGCTGAGGGCTTTTTGAGGCAGATGATGCTAATTTGGCAAAGTACATAAACTGTATCTGGCACATCAAACTAAGAAAATGAAAGAAATCATGTTTTTTGCACATATGATTGTTCCCTGAGATTCTTACCTGTATCAGTAATAACAATAAGCTATTATTATAGTGTATGCCATACATCAATAAATCTGCAATTATAGATAATATTATCTTCCCCTTTACAATTGAAGAAATTATTTTTCAAGAGTTTAAATCATTGGCCCAACTTACAGAGACAATAAGTGCTAAAGCTGGTATGTGATCCCTAGCAGAAAGCCTGGCACACAGTATTAACAATAATTGATACTAACTATTCATTTCTTTTATCGAGTTATCTTAGAATCATATATTTAAGGAATTTTAGAGTTGAAAGAAAATTTCTGATATAATCCCCTTCCCCTGCTGTTATATTTTTTCTGGACACACAGTAATCTTCCTTCTGCTTGCATACGCCAGGGACACGAATCCCTTACTTTGCAAGACATCCTGTTGAATTCCACCCATTACCAAGTTTTTACTTAGTTTGGAGCGATTTCTATGCAAATAAATTCCATTGGTCCAAGTTCTGTCACATGGAGTAACACAATGGAGATTATTAATTTTTTTATATGCTGACATTTTCCTTTATTAATTACTCACCTGTTTCCCTTTATTGTTTTTAAAAAATATTTTAGAGCTCTTCATTGTTCTAGTCTTCCTACTCTAGATGTTCTTATCTTTATTTTTTCAGTTTGCTAATGTTTTTCCCTTATGTCAGAACACAGCATCTTAAATGTCATCAAATTGGCACAAAGCATGACATAATCACAAACATATTAATGGTACTTCAATGCAGATTTTCCTTATGTACAATTGAGTTATCGTGCTGGCTACAATTAAATATTTGACAAAATAAATCTCTTTGACTAGATATTTTGATATTAAATTCGCTCAGTCCATGATACCTGTTTATGTACTCGCAAGATCTCATAGGTTTTTGAAATACAAATGTAAGATTTCACATTGTTCAGCAAGTCAGTAATAGCAACCAGAATTCCTGAATAATGAAGATATTTCACCATTAGAGGGCAGTATGGTATGGTGGTTAGGTACTTGCACCCTGGAACCAGACTACTTGAGTTGGATACCAGCCCCCACTTAGAAGCTGAGGATCCTTTGGTAAATTATTTAGCTTTTTGTTCCTCAGTAATCTTATCTCTAAAGGAGGGATGATAGAATTACCTGACTCATAAGTCAGGAAGAGGCTCACATACCTTAATAAAAGAAAAATAAGAACTTAGATCCATGCCAAGAACATAGTAAGCCCTCAATAAATATTAGTAATCATCATCTGTTACCCTTTTGTTTTCTCTCCTTATAGGAACAACTAAAGTTATTTAGTCCTATTATCTTCCAGGCATCTACTGAATATTCTATGTATTCTTTGTTTTATATTTCACTCCAGTCACGTAGGAGAGAAATCACATTTCCTATTTTTCAAGTGAGAAAAGTGAAGCCTATTACTTAGCCAAAGAAACACAGTAATATTGAAACCAACTTATAAACTGTGTAATTCAGCTAGAAAATCAGCTGAGGAGCATTTGAGGCTCTGTTTGGTGGCTGTAGAAAAGTTTTCCCATTCCAACTTTCGTGGACACAGAGTAGAGTTGAATAAAATAGACAGAAAAGGCAGAGGACTCCTGTTCTAGTTCACGCTATTTTTTCTCTCATTTCTTAGTGGCTCCCCTTTTATACTAAGCTATGGAAGTGACTTAGTCTAGATTGGGGAAGCATTCTCCTGCCTAAAGCCCTCTATCAAACTCTACCGTGAAGTAGAGAAGTAGAATGAATGCTAGAACACATTAAAAAGGAGTCTTTGTGACAAGCCTAGAATTTATTTACATGTCATATAGAGGCTCTCAATAAAAACGTTATTAAATAGAATGTCCCTAACATGGATTGTTATAGTGACTCACAATTGCCTGATTACATCCATTATGTTTTATTTATATTAAATTCCCTTATTTTCTTCTTATGACTATATATGTTCTGATGATCTTATTCAAAAATAAGCCATCACACCTACACATATTTTGGTTTCAAAGTGTTCCCAAACCAATAATACTATTAAAATTATTATGTACACCTTAAGGTAACAACATGGTAATAATTATTGATTTAAAGTTGCTTTTTGGAACAAAGGAACTACAAAACAATCAAAATGCAATCAACAAAATATCAATAGTAAGTCCTTACCTATCAATAATTAGTCTAAACGTAAATGGTTTGTATTCTCCAATTAAAATACATAGATTACTTAACTGATAAAAAAAAAAAACATAAAAACACAAGACCCAACAATATGCTACCTATAAGAGACCAACTTAAGCTTTAAGGACAATCATGGGCTGACAGTGAGGGATGAAATAAGATATTACATTCAAATGAAAACCAAAAAAGGTAAGATATACTTATGTCAGGCAAAATAGACTTTAAGTCAAAGGCTGTAAGAAGAGACAAAGAAAGTCAATATATAATGATAAACAGGTCAATTTGTAAAAGGATATAACAATTGTAAATATATACACACTTAATATTAGAGCATCTAAATATATCAAACTATTATTAGCAGATTTGAAGGCAAAAATAGACAGCGATGTAATAATAGTAAGGGACTTCGATACCCCCACTTTAGACCAAATGGACTTAACAGACATATATAGAAAATTCCATCCAACAGCAGCAGAATATTCAATTTTCTCAAATACTTTCCAGGACAGGTCATATGTGAGGTCACAAAACTAGTCTAAATAAATTTAAGAAGATTTTAATCTTATCAAGTGTCTTTTTCAACCACAATGTTATGAAACTGGAAATCAATAAGAGAAGGAAAGCTGGAATAGTCACAAATATATCAGAATTAAACAACACACTCCTGAGCAACCAATGGGTCAAAAAAGAAAACAAAAGAGAAATAAAAAGATATCTTCAGACAAACAAAAATGGAAACACAACATACCAAACTTATGAGATACAGCAAAAGCAGTTCTATGAGGGAAGTTTATAGTGATAAATGCCTACATTAGAAAAAAAAAAAAAAGAGCTCAAATAAATAATCTAACCTTAAAATTCAAAAATTCAAGAAAGTAAAAAAACCAAAAGATGAACTAAGCCAAAGTTAGCAGAATAAAGGCAATAATAAAGATTAGAGCAGAAATAAATGAAATAGAGACTAGAAAAAATAGAAAGGATCAATGAAACTAAGAGTAGGTTCTTTTGAAAAGATAAAAAAATCAACAAACCTTTATTTAGACTGAGAAAAAAAGAAAGATGACTCAAATTAATAAAATTATAAGTGAAAGAGGAGACATTACAACTGATACAACAGAAATACAAAGGATTATAAGAGACTACTATGAAAAATTAAACACCAACAAATTGGATAACTTAGAAGAAATGGATAAATTCCTAGAAACACATGACTTACCAAGACTGAATCATGAAATAATAAAAAATCTGAACAGACCAAAAATGAGCAAGGAGATTGAATCAGTAATCAAAAGTCTCCCAACAAATAAAACTTCTAGACCAGATGACTTCACAGGTGAATTCTACCAAACTTTTAAAGAAAAGTTAACATCAATCCTTCTCAAACTCCTCCAAAAAACTGAAGAGGAGGGAATACTACCAAACTCATTTGACGAGGCCAACATTACCCTGCTACCAAAGCCAGATAAGGACACTACAAGAAATGAAAATTACAGGCCAATATCCCTGATGGACATAGACACAAATATTCTCAACAAAATACAATTCAAGAGCACATTAAAAAAATCATATGCCATGATCAAGTGGAATTCATCCCTGGATGAAAGGATAGTTCAACACATGCAAACCAATAAATGTGATATACCACATTACCAAAATGAAGAATTAAAAAATATATGATCATTTCAATAGATGTAGAAAAAGCATTTGACAAAATTCAATACCCTTTCATGACAAAAACTCTCAAAAAATTGGGTATAGAAGAACTGTTACTCAACATAAAAATAGGCCATATATAACAGGCCCACAGCTAACATCATACAAAATAAAGCCTTTTCTCTAAGATCAGGAATAAGACAAGGATTCAGACTCTAGTCATTTCTATTCAACATAGGACTGGAAATCCTGGCCAGAGCAATTAGATAAGACAAAGAAATAAAAGTCATCCAAATAAGAAATGGAAAAGTCAAATTATCTCTGTTTGCAAATGACATGATCTTATATATATAAAATCTAAAAGACTCCCTCAAAAACTGTTAGAACTAATAAATGAATTCAGTGAAGTTGGATGGTACAAATTCAACATACAGAAATCAGTTGTGTTTTTATACACTAAAAAAGGAACTATCTAAAAGAGAAATTAAAAAAGCAATCTCATTTATAATTACATGAAAAACAATAAAATACTTAGCATAAATTTAACCAAGGAAGTGAAAGATCTGTGTATTGAAAACTATAAGACATTGATGAAAGAAATGGAAAAAGACAAATAAATGGAAAAATATCTCCTGTTCTTGGATTGGAAGAGTTAATATTGTGAAAATGTCCACACTACCCAAAACGATCTACAGATTCAATGCAATCACTATCAAAATTTCAATGTAATTTTTCACAGAAATAGAAAAAAGCTATCCTAAAATTTGTATGGAACCACAAAAGACCCCATATAGCCAAAGCAATCCTGAAAAAGAAGAATAAAGTTGGAGGTGTCACACTTCCTGTTTTCAAACTATATTAGAAAGCTATAATAATCAAAACAGTATAGTACTGGAATAAAAACAGACTCATAGACCAGTGGAACAGAATAGAGAGTCCAGACATAAACCCTCACATATACAGTCAACTAATTTTTGACAAGGGCACCAAGAACACACAATTAGGGAGGATATTTTCTTCAAAAAATTGTGTTGGGAAAACTGGATATCCACATGCAGAAAAATGAAACTGGACTCCTGTCTTACACCACTCACAAAAATTAACGTTAAATGGATCAAAGATTTAAATGTAAGATCTGAAACCATAAAACTCCTAAAAGAAAACAGAGAAAAAGATCCTTGACATTGGTCTTGGCAATGATTTCTTGGATAAGACATCAAAAGCATGGGAAACAAAGGCTAAAATAAACAAGTGACACCACATCACACTAAAAAGCTTCTGTACAGTAAAGCAAACAATCAATAAATTGAAAAGGCAATCTACAGATGGGAGAAAATATTGGCAAATCAAATATCTGATAAGAGATTAATATCCAAAATATATAAAGAAATCATACAACTCAATAGCAAAAAGCAAATAATCAAATTAAAAAACAGGCAAAGGATCTGAAAAGACATTTTTCCAAAGAAGACATGCAAATGGCCAACAGTTGCATGAAAAGGTGCTCAACATGACAATCATCAGGGAAATGCAAATCAAAATAGCAATGAAATCACCTCATACATGATAGGATGGCTAGCATCAAAAAGACAAGAGATAAGTATTGGTGAGAATGTGGAAAAAATGAAATCCTTATATATACTGTTGGCAGGAATGTAAATGAGTGCAGCCGTTATGGAAAATAGTATGGCATTTCTTCAAAAAATTAAAAATTGAACTACCACCTGATCCAGCAACCCCACTCCTGGGTGTGTATCTGAAGGAACTGAAATCAGTATCTTGAAAAGTCTGCACCCATGTTCGTCACAGCATCACTCACAATAGCCAAACTATGGAAACAACCTAAATGTCCTTTGCCAGATGAATGGCTAAAGAAAAAGCAGTATACATATGCAATGGAATATTATTCAGCCATAAAAAGAAGAAAATTCTGCATTTGCAACTATATGGATGAACTTGGAGGGTATTATTCTATGTGAAATAAGCCAGACAGACAAAGATAAATACTGTATGGTATCACTTATATGTGGAATCTAAAAAGAAGAAAATAAATTCTGATTTCAGAGAAACAGAGAATAGAATTGTGGTTTTTAGGGACTGGGGAGAGGGGGAAATAGGTTGATGCAGCTCGAAGCCTACAAATTTTCTGTGAGAAGAGTAAGTTTTGAGGATCTAATGTACAGCATGGTGACTATAGTTAATAATAAGGTATTATATACTGGAAAGGTGATGAGAGTTGCTCTTAAACATTCTTACTGTAAAAAAAAAAAAAGAATTAGCTATGCGAGGTGACAGATATGTTAATTATCCTGATCTTGGTAATCATTCCATGATGTATATGTCTATCAGTGTACATCATGTTCTACACTTTAAATATATACAATTATATTTGTCAACTATTCCTTGACAAAGTCAAAAAAACCACAAAGTTGATTTATAAACAGTCATCAAATTTTTCAGGGAAAAGTATATTCTTTAGAGAAAAAACATACATGGAAAAATGTGGTTTAAATTATATAGAAAGAAAGCTATCTTTTGTTCTGGCTTCTTAAGCATGAGTACCAGACATATGCTTGATTTATGCTGCCTTCTCTATAATATCATCTCCAGTAGTCATGCTAATGACCCCAATATGTATATTTACTAACAATTGAAAGAGGCACTGTAAAATGATACCTGAATATACATAATGTTTCAAGTAATGTCAGTTGAAAGAATAACCCACCACCAATATCCAAGACCCTCATGGCTTCCCGTTTTTGTGTATAACCTCTCCTTCAGCTTCGTCATGTAAATAAGTTGATCATCTGATAAAATTTTCATGTAATTATACTAGCTTAACTGAAAAAGCCGAAAAATAAAAAAGGGTCTTAAAATTTTGAATTAAACATAGGCAGGCCCAGTGGTGCTGCGGTTAAGTGTGTGCGCTCCGCTTCAGCGGCCCAGGGTTCACAACCCCGGATCCCAGGCAGGCACCAACGCACCGCTTGTCAAGCCATGCTGTGGCGGCATCCAATATAAAGTAGAGGACGATGGGGATGGATGTTAAGCCCAGGGCCAATATTCCTCAGCAAAAAAGAGGAGGATTGTCATCGGATGTTAGCTCAGGGCTGATCCTACACACAAAGAAAAGAAAAAAACAATTTTTGAATTAAACAAAAGTCTGTAAACCAACGTTCAGCATTTTGTTTTTTTCTTCTAGTTTTCTCTCAGTTGAATCAATAATAATGCTTTGAAGATCCCAATTATCCAATGCT
The DNA here is from genome assembly GCF_020826845.1 of Diceros bicornis minor. Lineage (NCBI taxonomy): Eukaryota > Metazoa > Chordata > Mammalia > Perissodactyla > Rhinocerotidae > Diceros > Diceros bicornis. Next base: position 48,300,309 of record NC_080745.1, on the reverse strand, counting down.
ATCACATTTTGCCAAGCTTCAAAGAAAAAGGCCTTTTAAAATACAGTCAAGTGTAGTAGAGAGGTATTGTCAGCCACTAAATATCGCAAGCTGAGAGGAGCATTCTTTGCATGTTATCTAGCCCCTTGCTATTTCTCTTACTAGACCGAAATATCAGAAATTTAAATCTATTTTCAAAGAGCTTTACCCAAAGAGCTTCTGCTAACATCTTTGGCAACCTTAAAAGTTAGCAATTATAATCACTGGATTAATATTTTTCCTGTTTTTTTAGTTTACATATCTCCTATAAAAACTTTAGTTCTATTGTTTAGAGAAAATATAATCTCATCTCACTGTCAATATTATTAAGGATGATTCATCAGAATAATCAGACAAAGATCTAGTCAAGTTTTGAGTCCTATCATCTGCACAGAAAGGAATAAACTAACAACTTCCGAAAGAGGGAGGGACGATGGTGTATTAAGGCAAGCGTCAAAAGAAAAGAAAATGATGACATCTAGAAGAATTATATAGAAATTCAGAATTCTTATAAAGGAGCAGTCTATTTTATGTAGGCTATCTAGTTGGAAATGGGATCAGGTCAGTTAAGTAACTTATCTTTAAAGAAATTTTGATATAGCAAACATACTATTTTTTTCTTAGAATATATAGTGCCTTGAGGAAGGAAAAAGAAGGATTGATATCACACAAATATATTCTTACAGGAAGCATATTGTTTTATTAAAATAGTTCTGGCTCCTGAGGATAGAGAGCTTCTCTTTCCTTTTAATCATACTTTATTATGAACATGAATTTTATGAAGATTATATAAATGTATATACATTATATGAACAGAAAGAAATTTCTGTTGGATGCTTTGCATTAATTTGTATTCTTCTGATTCGATATTTGTTACATATATCTCTATTAATTGAAACTATTTCAGTGACTAAATATTATGGGTTGCTTGGCACAATGGGTTATGAAAAAGAGTTTCCTATTCAATATTATAGAGATCACCATCAGTTTTTGGAACAGATTTTATTGAAAGCAACAATTTGTGCCATAAATGTCTGAAAGAGACGTCATAAAAACTTTTCTGTTTTAGTAACTCAAAATCTACAGCCAAATATTTACTGTTTCTTTAGAAACTTAAAAAAATAGTACTTCTGGTAAGTGCCTAGTGGAGATTTTTTCAAATAGTAAATGTCCAATAAATATTTACAGAGTATATGAATTGATACGTAATATTCTTCATCACTTAATTCGGACATTTCTCTACTTTTCTGTTACCAGTTTGCCATCTTTTCTGTTTAAGGTGGTAATTTTTTTCTATCTTGATTGTTATATATTGTTGACTTAAAAAAAGGAAAGTGATTAATAACTGATATTTTTAATATTCCCTCCCTGGTAAGTCTACAGGTGAATTACTCATGAGGAGAGTTAAAAGTAATGTCTAAACTCCTTAAATGACTAAGAATTCTTGAGAATTATGGAATAATACCATATTTGTGTGTACGTGTATTTGTGTGAATATATATACACACACATATATACATAGGTATACATATATGTATATAATATGTATATATTATTATGAAAATATTATACTATATGTGTATATATTATATTAGTAATATGATGGCATATAATATATAATAGTACGTATTTAAAATATAGTCAATAAATATATAAAATATTGTATATAAATAGTATAGTATAGTAGTTATAAAGCATATAGTACAATATAGTATACAGTATAATAAGAATAATATAATAAAATATAGTATATAGTTAAAATATAAGAAGAGAGATGAATATCAACAAGAACAAAAGAAATGTTTGCTTTACAAGCTAACTTTAAAGCAAAAACTTAAAGATGGAGGATTCATTGGGTTCAAGCATATCACCCATTATCACCTGTTCCTCTCAGGAAAAAAAAATTCTCAAATTGAGAAATGGAATGAGGGCTGAGATAAATACAAGTTGCTGGTAGCATAGTTTCATGGTAGATGGATATCTCAAGGGTATGTGTGTAAGATCTTTGTGCGAACCTCAAAAACATCTAAGGGTTGCCTAATAGGACTTCTAAGCATCTTTAGGATAGGTATTACAGACCCACTCAGTGAAACTTCAGTACATTTAAGAATCTTAATATTCTTGTCCCTCGGCAGCCACACAGGCAGCACAAGACAGGGACTGACCTGTCTCAGAAATAAATATGAGTTTGGCTTCTATTTAATGAAGTTGATTGTAAACTGATACATAATAAATTCACATTGTTTTAATAAGAATTGTACCACTTTGGAATGAAAAGTACAGAAAGTAGCAAATGAAATGAGAGAAAGACTTCTGCTTCTAGTTATTTTGGGGTAAAAAGTACTGGATTTACTCTGCTGTAAAAAACAAGTAGAAAATCCTGCCAAAATACGTGAAATATATGAAACATTGTACAATTACACTATTCAGGACTGCAAAACCTGAAAGACAGGAAGCAAACAAGATGAGCTTTAAAATCACCTTGGTTACTATATGGAAGTCAAGAAAAGCACAATGGTCTTATTGAGTTAGATTGTGACTGGAGTCCAAAGAAGCTGAGATGGCCAGAGATTGTAGAAAAGAGTTTCTAAGATGAAGAATCTACAAAGAAAGAGAGCTATAGAAATCTGCTTATGGTCTTGTTGAGCCTTTTCTGAACACTGAGATGCACATATATAGGATGAAATTCCACACAGTTAGTAAAAATTACGACCAGGAAGAGGTAGATTGAATGGTTTCTTGAACTCACACAAAGCAAAGAGGCATCTGAGTTCTGCACTGCCAGAATGAAGAATCTTTGTGGGACTCTCAAGATATCCAATGTAAACCTTGAATCTCCATAGTGGTGCTTTAGCAGTGAAGGTAAACAATCCCTAAAGTAAACACCTTTCAAGAGCTACCTTAACAAAGCATTAAAAAAATAATAATAAAAAAACCTTGAGGGGCCAGCCCAGTGTTGTAGCAGTTAAGTTCACATGTTCCATTTCGTTACCCGGGGTTCCCTGGTTCAGATCCTGGGCGTGGACCTACTCACTGCTCATCAAGCCATGCTGAGGCAGCGTCCCACATAGAAAAGCTACAACTCTACAACCATGATATACAATTATGTACTGGGGCTTTGGGGAGAAAAAAGTAAAAGGGGAAGATTGGCAATAGATTTTAGTGCAGGGCCAATCTTCCTCAAAAAAAAAAAAAACAAAAAAAGCTTGAAAGAATAAAGCTACACTGCAATTAACTGCTGACTAGGATAAAGCACAATACTTTTTAAGAGGAGATAGCAAAATTCAAATCCTCTACATGGTAAAATCTGAATGTCCAGAACCCGGTGTGAAATTATAATACATGCCAAGAAGTAGGGAACAAGACCCAAACTAGAAGAAAAATAAGTCAATCAAAACAGCCTCAGAGGAAATGGAGATGACAAATAAGCAGACATGGATATTAAAAGACCTCTTACAATCAGTCTCAAGGAAAATATAATCTTGAAAAATGTTATATTAAGTTTTTCTGGGAGAGAAAGAGAGAATATAAAAATGACCAATAGGGCCAGCCCCGTGGCTTAGCAGTTAAGTGCATGCGCTCCGCTACTGGTGGCCCGGGTTGGAATCCTGGGAGCGCACCAACACACCGCTTCTCCAGCCATGCTGAGGCCGTGTCCCACATACAGCAACTAGAAGGATGTGCAGCTATGACATACAACTATCTACTGGGGCTTTGGGGGAAAAAAAAAAGAGGAGGATTGGCAATAGATGTTAGCTCAGAGCTGGTCTTCCTCAGCAAAAAAAGAGGAGGATTAGCATGGATGTTAACTCAGGGCTGACCTTCCTCAACAACAACAACAAAAAAATGACAAATATAAGGAATGAAATATAGACCATCAATAGAGATCCCACATCCATTAACATGATCAAAGGGAAAATTGTGCAAATGCATGTCTATAAATGGATAATCTACGTGAAATGGACTAGTTTCTCGAAAGATACATGTTACCAATTTGCCACAAAAAGATATAGAAAATGTGAATATTCCTATATCTGTTAAAGTAATTGAAGTTAAAATTGAAAGGCTTCCTGCAAAGAAGCCTCCACGCTCAGATGATTTCAAGGGTAAATTTCACCAAATAATTAATAAAAATATAATCGAAATTTTAGAAAACTTTTTCACAAAAAGAGGAGAAAGGGTCATTTTCCATGTTATCTTATTAAGCCAGTGTTTCCTGTATAACAAAGTTAACCAAAGATTTGCATGAGAAGAAAACTACTCACCAATATTCCTCATCAACATAAACCTAAAAATCTCTCACCAAGAAAAAAAAAGGTAAATACGTAAAGTGATGAATATGTTAATTAACTTAATGGTGTAAATCCTTTCATAATGAATACATATATCAAATCATCATGTTATACTCTTTAAATATATTATAATTTTATTTGTCTATTTTACCTCAATAAAGATGAAAAAAAATTGACTCAAATACTTCAAAGTTTCAAAATAAAAGCATATTCCTACTCAAATGTGAAAAAAAATCCTCAAAAAAGTTTTATCAGAATATATCCAGTTATATATGAAAAGTATTATACACCATGAACAAATAGTGTCAATTTCAGGAATTAAGGATAAAAAACAACAAAACTACACCTGAAATATAATAATGAAATACTAAATTATTTCTCTCTAGCATGAAAAATATAGTAAGGAGATCCACTCTCTCCATCCTGTTCCACATTTTGCTGGGATCGTAAAGAATGCAATAAGATAAGAAATAAAAATCAAAGGCAGACACATTGGAAAAATAAATAAAACTATCTTTATTGAAAGATGACATACTTGTGTAGTTAGAAAAGCCTAACAAATCTACAAAAATGCTGCTAGATCTGATATATAAGGTAAAGACTTTTGGGGATATAATGTCATAGTATTATATATTACATAATAATATACAGAATTATATATATAAGACATTATAATAGATTATATAACAATTATATAAACATAGTCGATTTCTCTATATTATCAGTGAGCAATGTGACATTGATTTTTAAGTTAAAATATGTATAAATGCCATTTAAAGTAGCTTCAAAAACATGAAATTCTTAGGGGTATATTTAGCAAAATACATACAAGATCTTTACACTGAAAACTACAAGACACTACTGAAAGAAATTAAAGAACTCCCATATAAATTGAGAGATTTACAATGTTCTTGAATTGAAAGACTCGATATTGTTCAGATTTAATTCTCCCCAAACTGATCTGTAAATTTAGCACAATCTTGATTAAAACCTCTGCCAACTTTGAAAAAGTATAACAGATTGCAAAAATTTTTATTTCTTGCTTTTCATATTTAACATAAAGTTGCTGTAATAAAGATAGTGTAATATTTGACAAAAGGATAAACATATAAATCAATGAAGCAAAACAGAATTCATAAATAGTTGTGCATATATATGACTCATTGATCAATACGGATTTCAACCTAATTTGAATGGGAAAAAGATAGTCTTTTCCACAGATGGTATTGGAAAAATTATATACTCAAATTAGGGGGGGAAAAAAGTTATATTCTGACTTTACCTTTTACCAGACCAAAAAAAAAAGTAAGTGAAACTAGATTATAGACCCAAATGTGAAAGCTAACTTTGTAAAATTTTAAGATTGAAACGTGAGAGAATATTCTCTACCTGCACACAGAAAAGATTACTTGGATAGGACATAAAAACAAGAAACATCAAGGAAAAAATTATAAATTAGACTTACCATCACAACTAAAAAGTTCTCTTTAAAAGAAACCAATGAGGAAATGAAAAGGCAAGGCACAGACTGGGAGAAATTACTCACAATTCATATGTACAGCAAAGGACTTTCATCTAGTACATTTAAAGAGGTCTTACAACCCGAATACTAAGAAAACTAGTCGTAATTAAAATGAGCAACAATTTGAACAAAAATTACCAACGATATATGAATGGTTAAGAAGCACAGGAAAAGATGTTCTACATCAGCAGATATCAAGAAAACATAAATTAGTATCATGATTTCATACTACTACACAGATCTAAGAATGGTTAAAATTAAAAAGACTGACAATAAGATTTTTGGCCAGAGTAAGGAGAAACTGAGGACCCGGCGCATTGCTGGTACAGCATCCACCTGGTTCTATTGAAACATTTGCTCTAGGAGAATCCATTCTCCCATAAGAAGTTTGAATAGCCTAAGATTTCTGTGCTGTGAAGAAACCCAGCTTTGCCACAAAGAGAGGATTAGTGGAGTCAGAGATGCCCAACCAGCATCCATTTTTTTTCCCTGCCATTCCACCCAGGTGCCAGTCGTGTGAATGAAAAAGCTCTTAGAGGGCTACAGCCTTGGCTACCATCTGACTGTAACCACTTAAGGGACCCCAAGTAAGAACTACCCAGGAGTTAACCCCTAGAATCTTGCGAGATGCTATTAAATTGTTGTTTTAAGTCACTAAGATTTGGAGTACGTTATTATAATCTGAACAGAATTGTGAGCAACTGACTTGGTCTCACATGTAGGTGGAACAGGCAAGCCAGCAGGCCATATTCTATCTAGGGCATGGAAGAAAAGTGCCCACGGTAACAACAATACAAATATTAATTCTCTACTTACTCATGATAATTTGCATTTTAAATTAAACTTTTTTCAGGGATAAATACTAAAAATACTGTCAGGAGAAAATTATCTATTGATTTACACATGCATTAGAGAGAACGAAAACACGGACTATTCTCTAGTGTTGATGAGGTGAAGGTAAATTGAGAGAGAAAAAAGAGACCAGAGAGAAGAGGTCAATTTCATTTCCGAGTTTTGATTTTAGTCAAACTTGACACAATAGGTTAACTGAAGGAAAAGTAGGCTTATTTTAATCCATGTTGGTTTCCATCCAGGTCTTGTAAATAATTATGCATATTTGATATCTAATCTACACTGAGAAGACATTGTAAAATAATCCAGAAAAATAGTATAACATTACTTTTCCTTTTTTATGTTGACCACATTAACTTTTCCATAGCTTTTTCTAGTGTAAAATTTGTTTTTAATTTTCTGGAAAAAAGGAAACATATTTTTCATTCATGCTTAAATAAATAATCCAAAATTGATTTAATTCATAGTGAAATATAAATTTAGATTGTGGCTTTATTATTAATTTTCCTTAATCTCTGGGGCCAAATGTTTCTATTTAACACTACACAATGCCTCAGAAATACAACTCTAATATTCTATAATAAACATATTGTCAAAAAGCACTAGACCAGAAATTATAGACCCGGTGTCTTACATACATTTCCTGCTACTAATTAGAATATCAATTTTGGTTAAAGTTTCAAAAGACAGTGACTAGTTTGGCATGCTCTCCTTTATCTTCTACCACCAGAACAAAAATATTCCAGATAGTGATTAATACATCAAGCCAAAGTAAAGAAAGCACTGACCCAGGCCCCTTGCAAATCTGTGATATCCACATAGCATAAGTGAGAAATAAGCATTTGTTTTGAAAAAGCACTAATTGTTAAAGACACAGCATAATATAATTTATTCTACTGATAAAAATAATTAACTGTGGAAGTGAGGTGTTGTCATCACACACATACACACACACACACACACTCTCTCTCACACACACCCTTCACTTAGGGGCCAGATGGCAGTTGATAAGGACATTGTTCTCGAAGCCTGAAAGAGTGGCATTTGTGCTATGCAACGGCGATATATCTGGTAAAGCTGTCCTTACAACTTAGAAGGCAGATCATTTACTTATAAATTTTTATCATAAAAGAAGAAAATACAATACTAAATAGTGTTATTTAACAGTAACAATACTGTAATTTAACAATCGTTAAATAGTAGTGTCAGTTGATTGCCATTGACCATGTTTGTCTAGTTAGTACTATAAACAGAAAGAGCTAAGCTCAGAAATCAATTTTCTGATTATACAAGCAGTAATAAAAGGGAATAAAGAGAGTCCACAAATTTATGGACATGTGAGACTGAAAGAGACAACTATTTCTCAAACTCAAAAGATAAAAGATAAACTGAGAACTGCCTTGAATAACAAGAGCTAATCAAAAGTCAGCCTTGAAAAGATGGTGAAATCAAAGGTATGTCCATCACGCCATTGATTAAATCCCTGAATGACTTGCTGTGGTAACTCATAAATTTTCAACTATAAGATGACTCCAAAAAAACAGACTAAAAGTTGTGGTATTCCCACAAAACTTGTAGGCTCAAAGATGAGACAGAAAAGATATACAGCAAATCTTAGAAAAATGTCTTTAAGAACAAAAACTAGAAATATAGTAATTGGCATAAGTAATGGATTAGATTCAAATAGATAAGAAGGCTATTCAATTTTTAGATAACTACTAAAGCAACTTCTATTCTAGACTTTAAAAATAATTTTTGCCAGTTTGAGACAACATGATCCTTCAGCCTGCAACCATTTACAGATGATGCAGGCTGAAAAAACTTTTTAGCCTCTTAGAGGGAAAATTCCTCAATGTCATTTTCAGATATGGCTAAGGAGGATCATGGGAAAAATAAAAATTCCCTATGAACAGGGCGAAAGGCCACATAGGGCAAGGTAGTAGGAATCCTCTCCTGGTAAAATGTTCCTGACAATCCCCAGTATGGGGGATCCTTTCAAAGCTTGCCTAGTAAAATATCTGAGTTGCTACAAACCAGTGACTTATGTATACCCCACGTTTTCCCATTTTCAAGGGAAATGCAATTGTATTCATCCTGTCTCTGTTCTACCGGGTATATTCACTGTGTAAAGACAAATATCTTTATTTTTTAAGTTGATAAATCTACAGATGAGGAAGAGTCACTCAATGGGCTGAAACAAATATTACAATTTGGTATAGCAAGCAATATTAGCTTTATGACAAAGGGAACAGAATATATTTCTGCTCGTTTGAGTATATATCTTCTCTTAGCAAAGTTTCTAAAGAGCCAGCAATTTATAAAACCTTTTAAAGGCAAATGGTGGAATAATGCACTAAACTTGAAAAAGTAATTTGTTTTAGACTAAGATTGTTTTGTTCCATTCTAATTTTAAGTGTTTTATTGTATACCAAACTCACTTAATTAGGCTTCCTAACAATGTTGTGTTTTGGTTTTCAAAATTTTGATGCACTGAGGCCTATTTGTGCTTGGAAATGTTCCCAAAATGTGAAGGGTCTTTGTTTTTTCATAAACCATATTCTTAGTTAGATTTAATTTTGAATCTCAATCGTTAATGAAGAAGGGATTCTGTACAAAATCACCCTGAAAGTTATGGAGTTGAAGAAATTGTGAATGCCAGCCTCTACATCCCTATATATCTCAGAAATATTTAGACATGGTAAAGCCATTTTTGACCAACTTACCATCTATTTGGACTTTTCAAACATATTTAAGTGTGAGCCTTTGACAGGTGTTGAAATATATGCCTTGCTTGAATTCTATTTTCAGATAAAGAAAATCCCTGGCTTGTTACCACTGTCTGTTTTTCTGATTCCTACTACCCATAACTACCACCTCTTTGCGTTATCTACAATTTACAGAATTTATCCATTTCAAAAATTAACCCTCCTTGAAATTCATAACAAGAATACATAGTCTTTGATTTTAATGGTTCCAAAGCAAGCAGGATAATCTTCAAATGTGAAAGCTAGTTATATGAAAACAGTTGACCAGATATTCTCTCTTGCTGGATTCTCTCTTATCTAGGATAAATAGGTTTAAATTCAACATGAGGGATTTAGAAAATCACACATTAGAAAGGAGTCAAGCAATTTGCCATAGTTATTCTTCAGAAATAACTAGAGGGAATGTAAACATAAGATAAAGAGAGCAGCCAATGACTTCCTGATAAACTTCTTTTAAAGGAGTTCCCAAAGATGACATTAATAAGAGAAAAACACTGAGTGAGTTTCTGGAGCAGATCGTTGTTGTGAATTTCTAAATATAATTCAAGATCCATTATATTTATTAACTTTTGGTAAATCAGGTAGTTACTGATTTAAAATGTGCTTAAATTCATGTTTGGAAAATAAATAAGAATGCCAACAGAATTTTTCCAGATTTTTATGAAACATTTATATTTAAAATGAAGACTTAGATGAAAGCCAAAACATGAAGTCTAAGGGCTGTATGTAAAGTGAAAGAAAGTGTTGTCCACATGCCATAAAGGAAAAGATTGACACGTTTCACTACCTTTTTTTTTAACTTTGTTCTTTAAAATTATTCAAATTCTCAAAGCTGGAAAATATTTCTATTATCTACCAGACAAAGAGTCATAATCCATGATATATAGAAAGCTCCTACAAAATAGTGATAAAAAAAATCAGCAGCCCAATAAAAATATGGTAGTAGGACATAAAACAGGCAATTGACTAAATTGGAGAACGGCTAATAGATATATAAAAATATCTTGTTACTTACTATGATTAAAGGAATTGCAAATAAAGACATGATTTTAAAATACCAGAGTGAGAAAGTTTAAATATTTTAAAAATAAGCGGTATTGGTGAGAATTTAGGAAAATATTTCTTATGCTCTCAGTTATATTACTTTATACAATCTTTCTACAGTGTAACTTGGCAGTATTTTTATTTATACTTGCATTTAATTTGAAATTAAAATTCTACCTATAGACTCTATATAATATAAATACTCATGAAAACAAAAAAGAGATTATGTAAATATATTTACTGTGGTAATATTTATAATAGAAGGCGTCTGAAAATAATTCCAAAATCTATAAATTAGGTAATTCCAGATATTATAAGAGATAAACAACAACTAAAGTTCATTTCTTACTCATGTAAAGTCCAACTGGTGATTCCTGATCACATGTAGAGGCACTCTGCTCTATTCAGTCATTTGGAGATACGAACCACTGCAGGCCGTGGCACTTCTACAGGTGTCTGGGTTCCAAGGGCACCAGAGTCATCTTCATCCAGCTGACCGTGAGGCTGTGTGGGAGAAAATTTAGATAAGTTTTTATTATATTATCCAGTCTTAGAAATGGCATATACTATATCTTTTCAAATTCCACTAACCAGAACACAGTCATATGACCAGAGAAAGCTAGTCTAGCTATTGCCCCAGGAGAAAAGAAAAGAAGTTTTAACGAATATATATCAGTGTCTGGTATATCAATTTATAGCAAATTATTTAAATAATTAAGAGAAGTAAATACGTTATTATAATATTCAGTCATTAAAAAAACTGAATGGATGAATGTAGGTCAAACTATATGAAAGTATATGGCAAACTTCAGAATCAATTTTCTACACTTTTATATTTTTTATTTCAATGAGTACATTTTATTTTATTTTACACTTTGGAAAATAAGGGAAATTATTTTTTAGTTGTTTCAGTGATCATCTGAATTTTAAAATGATGGATTGATCTGTATTATATCCAATTATATGTGATTTTAGATCTTGGGGATAATTTCATAAATTTTTTCTCTGATGACATGTAAAACATAGTTATCTGATCATCTAGTAGTACTCCCCATTTCATAATATCTCTGCAAATATGATATTGAGAAGAAAGCTGGCTAAAAGGGAAAGAATGATAGATTCTGATTACAAGTTGTACATTTGATTTCATGAACCCAGTGAAAACTTACAGACGTAGTAATTCTGATTCTTCCATAAATATATATTTACTGTCTCATACAGCATTGTTCAAATAAAGAGAAATCCTATTAAAAAAATAGGCTAGTTTCATCGTTAATTTAAAAGAAATTTACATTTGGTCAGGTACACGTATTGGTGGTAGAAACATTGGAGATTTTCAATGTATAAAAATAAATTTTCAAGGACCAGTTCACTGGCATAGTGGTTCATGTGCTCCGATTTGGCAGCCCAGGGATTGGGGATTCGGATCCCAGGCAGTGACCTAAGCCCCACTCATCAAGCCGTGCTCTGGCGGCCTCCCATATACAAAATAGAGGAAGATGGGCACAGATATTAGCTTAGGGCTGATCTTCCTCAGCAAAAAGAGAAACATTGGCAGTGGATGTTAGCTCAGAGTCAATCTTCCTCACCAAAAAATAAATTAATTAATTAACTAGTTAATTAAATTTTCGAGTCTAAATTAAAATTTAAATCTTACTCTTTCCAAATATTATTGAAGAAAATAAAATAAAATAAATCAAACCATTTTTGAGATCCTCTTACTATTACAAGGCAGCTGCAATTGATATCAATGTGCTTCTTTGTAGTATCAAGTTCCTGAACTTCTGCCTGAGCACCTTAGTTAGAGATGTTACTAACGCTCAAATATTTAGTTTAAAAAAACAAACAGTAATTTCTACTTTTTCTTCATCCTGCAATATAGGATTGGTTAATTTTACCGAACATCATATAGAATGAGTTCTTCCCCTGAAGGTGTTTAGAAGTTGACATTTATTGCTTTGAAATGCCTTTAGATGTGTCAGGTTCCTCTTAGATTGGCAACTTTTCCTGAAGAAGTCTGTGTGAAAATATCTGCCAATAAGTAGAATCATAGAATTTTGGGTTGGAAGGGTCTTTGGAGAACAACCACATCAAAGTTCTATTCTGACAATGAGAAATTTGGAGGATTACATTACTTACCAAATTTCACATACTTAGTAATACCAGATCTGGACTAGAGCCCAGGGTAATGTCCAGCCCATTGATTTTTTTCACTCTTGCACATAGCCCATCTAATATCTTTTTATAATATTTAACACAATATTGGTGCAAATTGTTTTTTTTTCTTTAAAGATCATGAAAAGTAGTGGAAAACTGGAATTGGTCCACGTTACAAACAGAGTACTTGCAAAAAATTCAAACTTTTAATGAGTCAGTCATGACATATACGGCAGCCATCTGGACTTAAACAATGTATGGAATATTTCTATCATGGCATATGATATGCCACATGTATTAGTTTATGTAATAAAAACTAATTATTTTACTATAGATCTGAAAGAATATTACATTGAATTGCTAGTTTTTGAAAGCAGTTACACGAACAAACAAAAATAATCAACTGGAAGAACTAATGATGTTCAGCCAATTTCAGGCATTGTCATGAGCAATTCTGATTCAATTGCTCATCTCTCTATAAATTTTCTGAATAAATCAGATGTAATTCCATTAAGTTTTACTATAATTTTTGTGGTGCATCTTGACATTTGAAATATCTTAAAGGAAATCATCAAAATAATTTGATAGAGCATAAAGGATACTATATTTTTCTCAGAGACAATCTAAATGAATTGCCAATTCTTCGTTATTTATGCATTAATTTATACTGAGGCAGTTATAATTTTCAGGAGATGGACAATTTACAATAGAGAGTATGTGTGTTTGCAGATATCAGGAAAATTTTCCTGGTAAATATTCAGTTTCACTGACACACACAACAGCAAACTTTTAGATTAGACATTTAAGTCCATTATGATGCCAAGCTAGTATGAAAATATTTTTTCTATGAATAACTTTAATTTTTAGCCAATCTGTGGTACTTAGAGGCATTATAGTCTTCATGAGACTTAACTAATAATGCCAAAAACATAAAATATAAGATTGCAAAATTGAACTGCAATATTAAGAGTTTAACTAAATGTGAGAAGCTGGCATCCAGGTGTTACTCATTAACAACAGAATTATCTATAACAAGAAAACATATGAAAGTATAAATCTCACTGGTAAAGGTAAATATATAGTAAAGATAGTGGATTAATCACTCATAAAGCTAGTATAGGGGTTAAAAGACAGAAGTAGTAAAAATAACTGTAACTAAAATAATTAGTTATGGGATACATGAGATAAAAGATGGAAAATTTTACATCAAAAACATAAAGAGGCCAGCCCCATGATGTAGTGGTTGAGTTCGGTGTGCTCTGCTTCGGCAGCCCAGGTTCATGGGTTCGGATCTCAGGCATGGACCTACACCACTCGTCAGCCATGCTGTGGCAGTGACCCACATACAAAATAGAGGAAGACTGGCACAGATGTTAGCTCAGGGCTAATCTTCCTCAAGCAAAAAAAGAAGATGGGTAATGGATGTTAGCTCAGGGCGATTCTTCATCAGCAAAAAAAAAAAAAAAAAAAAATGGGAAGAGGAGAGTAAAACTGTAGAGCTTTAGACTGCATCCAAACTTAAATTGTTATCAACTTAAAATATACTGTTATAAATACAAGTTATTATATGTAAGCCTCATGGTAACCATGAAGCAAAATCTATAGTAGATATGCAAAAAAGAAAGAGAAAGAAATCTAAGCATATCACTAAGGAAGTCATCAAACCACAAAGGAAGAGAGCAAGAAGAAAGGAACAAAGAGGAAGAGAGAAGAAGAAGGGAACAAAGAGGAACTGCAAAACAGCCGGAAAACTGTGAACAAAACGGCAATAAGCACATACCTATCAATAATTACTTTAAATGTAAATGGACTAAATTCTCCAATCAAAAGACATAGAATGGCTGAATGGATTAAAAAACAAGATCCATCTATATGCTGCTTACAAGAGACTCACTTGAGGTATAAAGACACACACAGACTGAAGGAGAAAGGATAGAAAAACCTGTTCTATGCAAATGGAAACCAAAAGAAAGCTGGAGTTGCTATACTTGTATCAGACAAAATAGACTTTAAAATAGACTGTACTAAGAGACAAAGGAGGGCGTTACATAATGATAAAGGAGTCAGTCCAACAAGAGGACATAACATTTGTAAATATTTATGCATCCAATATGAAAGAATCTTAAATATATAAAGCAAATATTAACAGACTTAAAAGGAGAAATAGACTGCAATACAGTAATAGTAGGGGAATTTAATACCCCACTTACATCAATGGACAGATCATCCAGACAGAAAATCAATAATGAAATATTGGCGTTAAATGACACATTAGACCAAGTGGACTTAACAGATATATACAAAGCGTTCCATCAAAAGCAACAGAATATATATTCTTCTCAAGTGTACATGAAAAATACTTCAGGATAGGTCATCTGTTAGGCCACAAAACAAGTCCTAATAAATTTAAGAAGATTGAAATCATATCAAGCATCTTTTTCAACCACAATGATATGAAATTAGAAATCAATTACAAGAAGAAAACAGGAAAATTCACAAATATGTGGAGGTTAAACAAAATACAACTGAACAACAAATGGGTCGAAGAAGAAGTCAAAAGAGAAATCAAAAAATTCCTTGAGACAAATGAAAATGGAAATAGAAAATACCAACACTTATGGGATGTAGCAAAAGCAATTCTGAGAGGAAAGTTCATAGTGATAAATGCCTACAGCAAGAAATAAGAAAAATATAAAATAACCTAATTTTAAGAAAAATATAAAATAACCTAATTTTACACATTAAAGAACTAGAAAAAGGAGAACAAATGAAGCCCAAAGTTAGTAGAAGGAAACAAAGATCAGAGCAGAAATAAATGAAATAGAGATTAAAGAGAAAATAGAAAAGATCAATAAAACTATGAGCTGGTTATTTGAAAAGATAAACAAAATTGACAAACCTTTAGCTAGACTCACAATCTGTTTTCTTTTCCTAAGATGATGACACATTTGCAAGTGTGCCTGATAGCCTGTTATTAAAAAGGAGGCCGTTAGTAACTGTAGTTGTCCACACCTTACATTTAATTCTTACATTTATAAGAATTGGATGAAATATCATCGTTGAAGCCTCCTTTTATCCCTGCTAACCCTCTCAGAGTTCACTCACACTACATGAGTCCCTTGCATAACTAGCACCAGAATGTCCAGGTAAATGTGGCAAGATTGTCATGAACACGTTTGGTTTACTTACACTATTAACAAAAAAATCAGTAGGAGAATAACTGGGAGTCATGTGCAATTCTCAAAATGTTCTTGATGATACGAATTCAATACAATCTCTATTTACAACACATGCTCTTGAATTAATATTTTTTGATACATTGTCAACTGCATAACTCTCTCCCGAATTCTTATATGGGCCAATACCTTAGTCCCGCTTGGCTGGATCCAAATTATTTTTCTTGGCTTATATTACTTTGTAATATAAACTCTGTAGACTTTATGTAATTTTATTTGTCTCTTTCTTGTTACAGTCAGCAAACTATGAAAATCCCTACTTCTTTATCTTACTGACTATAGCAACCCAGCACAGCACTTCAAATGTTTGTATACTTCCATGCCTACAAAATCATACTATTTCTCTTTGGCTTTTACCCAAAAGTGATGGTTATTTATATTAGTATTTGTGCAAACCTACATGCTACTACAATTCTTATTTAAATGCAATGATTTTTTATTATTATTTTATCATAGCTTTTCATTTTCGACCCAGACAAATTTCTCTCCTTTGTAATAATTTGATTATCCTCAAAGTCAAAAGCAAATTATTACAATAACTCTATCAGCTATGAGAACTTAGGAATCTTTATAAACTCTTTAGGACCATGAATCATTTACGTAGGTTTTTTCCCAAATCCTGTTCTGGGTTTCTTGTTTTGCTATAAGAAAATAGAAGAGACTCTGTGGGAGAGTCATCAGACTATATCCTGATACTGAAAAACATTAATTCTCAAAGAGTGAAATATAAATAATGTGCATTATAAGTTATGAATCAGTTCAACAGTGAAATATAAATAATGTGCATTATAAGTTATGAATCAGTTCAACAGTGAAATATAAATAATGTGCATTATAAGTTATGAATCAGTTCAACATTGTACTTAGAGCTTAATATGAAATAAAACTTGTTCAGCAGATATATATCCAAAAGAATCAGGAGAAATGCAACTATATCCAAGGAATCTTCTATACACATGTGACAGTATCTCATTTTTTCATATACTTATTTAACTTTTATAGCAAAAATGTGTTCTTAACTGTCAATGTAGAACGCATTTTAATAAATTATTGAAAAAGAAAAATCACAGCAAAATTAGTTGAGACATGCTCCTGCTGTTTTATCCTTTTTAGAGAAGAATTTGCAAGATAGTGGGTTATAAACCATATCTTTCAAGGACACAGATTTTGTTTAGCTCACATTGGTTTCTAAACATGTGTGTTTTAAAATAGGATATTTCACATGAAACATATATATATGGAATATATATGAGAATATATATATATATACATATATAGATAGACAGATGACAATTCTAGTCTTTCTTGATAAGAATTGAAAGTTTTGGCAATATATTTTCAACATGACAACAAGGAGCTGGAGCTGAGCTCCTGCCACATTAGATAGGCCATGTTCCCCTGAACCCATGCATCCCACTCCTCCACACTGAGGCTTTTACTTACTGTTCACCTTTACTGCCTTGATTTCACAACCCTTAGGCTAGAGATGACGTTTGGGAGTGTGCACGTTAATTTCATTCTCCCAGTTCTTCTACTTCTCCAGCTGAAGTAGTTGGCAGTGATACTTTTAAGAAAGTGCATTCTTTCACAATCAAGAAAACTTTACATTATCCTTGATAAACTGATGTCTTTAAATTAAATTTCTTACAATGTTAAAGCAAAAAGAAAAAAAATCTTCTCTTCTTAATTGAGTTAGTAGAAAATTCAATTGACCTGGACTTTAATTGCATGAACATTAGAGTCAGTGAAATCTTTATGTTTTTGGAATAAATGATACATCCAACATACAAATCAATTTAGAAAGCAACATAAAATTATTGTAGGAAGAAATTTTATTTTTAAATTTAATATTCAAATTCAATAAATACTTTATAAGTTAATCACAAAATTAAAACAGCCTAAATTGAATATAGATATATATTTAATTATTTCGAAATATAATAAATTTCTAACCTACATATTTTATGCATTTATACACAAGAATCCTCCTGTGTATACTCTTTGGATATCCAGACAGTTCAGAATACAAACTCCTCTACATAACTACCACTTTAAAACTGCTAACTTTGTTTTTTTACAATTAATTTAAATCTAGATCATCATTAGGAATTTCCATTACATATTATATTGTGCTATTATAAAATTAGGGCCGTATATCCTATTGATACAAATGAAGTTCTTTGATGGCCCTGGACTATTGTGATTTGAGGATTTCTAGGTATAATTTATAAAGTTTTTTCTTTCAGTTTTACATTTAACTCCTACTTATCAGCATTTTGTGTGGTCCTGAGTGTATGGTTGCTTCTAATCTGTCAGAAATTAAGTAT
Source organism: Diceros bicornis minor (assembly GCF_020826845.1). NCBI lineage: Eukaryota > Metazoa > Chordata > Mammalia > Perissodactyla > Rhinocerotidae > Diceros > Diceros bicornis. The sequence goes on along the minus strand of NC_080745.1, from coordinate 48,282,096 downwards.
CTCCTATTACCACTGAGACTTTTAAAATGGATATAATTAATGTATTTTAGTACCGGTATTGTGATATACATCTTGTTACTCAGAAGCCTTTTTAACTTTTACACTGTTTTAATAGGTGAGTTTGCAAAGCAACCTAATTCCAGGTAAATGATGTGTTACTGCACCAATGTTTGCTTTAAACTGTGCTTTTCTGGAAGAATAACTAGATTTTAGACTTTTAAATTTGGAATTATGAATCCTTATGCCTATTCACTTAAAGCTGACACAATTTGGCCAGGGGCGGGGGGGGGGGGCAGACGGAATGTATCTAGAATGTCAGACTAGAAACTAAACAATACTTTAATAAATAAAAACACAAATATGAAATGTTTTGAGCTTATGATTAGACCCCCAAAATTGTTCCAAAAATTACAGAATGATAGAGTGAAAAAAAGCAAATATGCTGGGGTAAGAAGACTTGGCTTTGGATCTCAGATATGCTATTTACTAACAGGGACCCTAAAAAAAGATATTTAACATCTCTTAACCTTGACTTACTTGCCTATAAAATGAACAGAATAAATGTTTCAGTGGTTTTTCAAGATAAATATATAAAATAATTAAAATGAGAAGAAAACACTGAACTTGACATTTAGATAATTGATTTATTCTTTAAATAAAAATTTCTGAAAAGAATTGCTTTACATATTATTTACTTTTATGTTGGAAAATGCAGGCTTTCTATAGTTTTACTATTGAACGTTTAGAATTACATTTTTATGGCTAACATTTACTGAGAGGCACAGCAGTCTCTTATTTAGAATAAGGCTAATACGTTAAAAGCCCAGAAGATCTATTTGTAGTGTTAACTTCAAGCTCTGATAACTTGAGAAAGTCATGTATCATCTCTTAGTCTCTCTCAGCGAAGTATCATTTATAATCCTTATCTGTTGAGGTGTTAAAAGGATTAGCATTCGTAAAACATTTTAAAATCCTTTCATTGAGTATAAAAATCATTGCATATGTATTTTTCCTAATCCACAATAAAGGATACACATGGGCTCTTTAGTTTTAAGTAAATGCTCTGGATAATCCAGTTACAACAGCTGACTGGTTAATGTAAATTCCATTCTTGTAACGTTTGTTGGTAGAGATTTTTATACTACAAAGTGAACCAGCAGATCTGGTATAATAAAGCTGGGGTACACATGGCACGGCTCAAGGTGGTTATCTAGAAAGTAATCTGAAAAATATTTTCTTGGTAAGTCACACTACAAGTGTCTCTTTTTCCAGACCCTAACGTTTAGAACCAAAATTATCATATGCAACAATTTTAACCAGTTTTTGGACTTTGATAAGAACTACTAATGCATCCATATGTTTGACTACCCCATTCACCAGTTTGCCATCCATAGAAATGTCTGACTCCTTACCTTGTTAAAAAAAAAATGAACATATTAAAAATAAATCATAATGATGAAAACAGTGGAAACATTAACTTAAAAGAAATTCCATTTTTAAAATTTCGAACATGAGAAGGAACTACATAATTCTACACAAGTGATTGTTGGAAACAAAAAACAAGTAAGTTCCTTGTAGGGATAATATGGAAATAGAATTATCAAACTTATTTAAGGAAATATATTTCATTTATATTTCAAGAAAGAAAGCAAAAAACCACATACCTTAATGAGCCAGCAAGCATCAAACTGAACACTGCAAAATGTACAAAAGGAAGATGGCTTCATCTCTCAAATCCAAGCTATCTCAATCTCTATTTTCAGTGCATCATTGATGATTTCAAATATATAGAAAGAAGATTCCTTAATCACTACTTGATTATGAATATAAGTTCAAAGATAATCAGATTAAAAACCACACATCCTTACACAAAGCCAAGGTTGACCTTAGAAGAATAATGTTTAACCTTCGTGAACAGTGGTGTGAAATAAGAGAGATTAAACTGAAAATCAAGAGAACTCTGTTCTAGTTTCATGCTTTCCAGTATCTTAGTGATCTTGCACAATCCCTTTACCTTCCCTGTCTCAGTCTTCCCACATGTATGTCAGGGATGACAATGGCTGTATCATCTAAATTACTAGATTGCTATGATAATATAGCCATATAATGAATAATCAAGTACTTAAAAATTAACAGTACAATTGTATTTTATTTAAACATGACCATCATTCATTGCCTATCATGATGACACATTTGCAAGTGTGCCTGACAACCTGTTACTTAAAAAAAGGCTGTTACTAACCTTAGTTGTCCACAGCTTACATTTAATTGCATCTGAGTGGACAACTGAGACAAAGGTAGCAAAAGTATTGACTGGACAGAAAAATACACGGAATACAAATATCCCTAGCCAATGTTTCAGAGGAAGCAATGAAAGATAGGGATTATGTGGCTGAATTTGCAAATATTTTCCCACAGCGTTGGTAACAATATGGGAAATAAAAAAAGTAAAATACAAATTAAGAAAAATGAAAAATTTTAAACAAAAAATAAAAATAGCACTTACTTTTATCATCAGTTTTTAAATATTTGTATATATGTATATACAGGTATATGGACAAAAATATTAATAGGTATGTGGACAAACACGTATGTATGTATATATGCCTATATGTACATATGTACACGTGTATACATACATACAAATCCGTGTGTGTGTATGTTTGTGTGTATGTAGGAATTTGATCTTTGGCAACTGTGTGAACTGGGTACACGGTCTCTATAAGTTTGGTGCCCTCAGGACTGATGCTGGAGCTTGAAATTCACAGGATAGAGAGTCGAGAAGAGAAGATGGATATAAACTGGGAGAGAATAAGGATGAGCCGGAATCCATACTCTTGAGCTGGAGCCCACGTGGATGGACTGAAACCTGTTTCAATTATATTTCCCTTGTTGTACAGATGTCTGCAGAATCTGGCACCTTATTAACGGGACTAAATGCACACTCAACACCCCAGGAGTCAGAGGAGCTGAAGAAGGATCAAGTGGAAGATAAAGCATTTGCAGGTCTGAACACTGCCTTACAGTAAAGAGTTGAACCAACGGATAAACAACAAAATATGTGAGCTACAAAATGGCTGAGACTTTACTTCCACCCTCAAATCTCCTACGAGAATTTCAGCTGTGGCTCACACTCACCAGAGACATGTAGGAGAGAGAATTCTGAGAAATGCTTTTCAGACTAACCAAGTTGACACATTATAAAGCCACCACTTAATATAAGAGGCTTACAACAGTATACTTCCAATCTCCTGAATTTGTCCTTTATGTTACTGTCATGAATTTTACTTACAGATATGATGTAACCCCATAATTTATTGCTATTGTTTTTGCCTTAAATTATCAAATTTTAATTTCAAAGATATTATAACTCAGAAAAAATGATTTCTATTTATCCTGACCATTTATGGTGCTCGCCATTGTTTCATGTTGCTGCAAATTTCCATCTGGTACCATTTTATTTCCTCCAAAATTATTCCCTTTGACATGTCTTGTAGTCAAATTCCGTGACTTCTGTTTCTTTGAAAAATTCTCTTACCTTTGATTTGTATTGCAATGAACTATCTTAGCTTTTGTTTACCTGACAAAAAAATCTTTATTTTGCCTTTGATTTTTAAATATATTTTTGCTGGGAAAATTATTCTACATGACATATTTTTAATGCTTTAAAAGTGTTTTTCCAAATGGCTTGCATAGTTTTGACAAGGAGTCTACTTCCACTCTTATAATTGTTCCTCTATGTGTAATATTTTTCTCTGAGATGACAGATAGCTAGCTAGATAGATACATAAATAGATAGATATGTATATTCTAGAGGTCCTGATTCTCTGAATGAATGCTGATGAAAGATCAGATAGATAGAGAGAGAGATAGATAAGAAACTATATAATATTATTTGAAGATACATTGTAAAAATTAAACAAATGTTTTGTAAATCTTATAGAAGCCACTAAATAAAGGACACAAGGAGGTGTAACTAATAAGCCAATAGAGTTGTCATTAAAGTATATTTTAAAAACTGATATCAAAGATACATAGAAAAATAGAAAAAAGGGAACAAAGATCAGATGGAAAGAATATAAAACAAATAGAAAGATAGTGTACAACAAACCATCCATATTGATCATTACAGTAAACATAAACGGGCTAAAATCTCCAACTAAGAACAGGGATAGTCAAATTGGAATAACAAAAAAGCCAATCCCGACTGTTGCTGTTCCAAAACCCACTTCTTAAATTGTGTTAGCTGCAGTTTGGGGGCAGAGTGGACTATAAGGTATTCTTGAAAAATATAAAGAGAAAGAATCTAAGGAAGTAGTCAATGGGGGTAGAAGAATGGCTATAATTTGGAAAATTACTGCACTTCAGAGTCTGTTGGGAAAGAATGCTTGGGTGTTTCTTGTGGACTAGCTGTGGATCTCATACCCAAAAGAGACAGTTTTTATATCCAAGAGATTATTTTGTATCCAATCCAAGAGGATTGCCTGGAGAGGGAATTGAACCTCAACAAATTGAAGCTGAAAGTATATTGCCAGAGGCATATGAGAAGGAAATCCAGTTTCAAATGACAAAACAGAGAAAGGTAAACTCACCCACTTTGACAGAACTTCTGGTGAGACATTTGCAGCAACAGGGGTATGTGTGACTCAGATTGACCCACATAGACTTCTGAGAAAATTTCAGCTTTTTTTTTTTTTTTTTTGGTGAGGAAGATTAGCCCTGAGCTAACATCTGTGCCCATCTTCCTCTCTTTTATATGTGGGATGCCTGCCACAGCATGGCTTAATGAGTGGTACATAGGTCTGCACCCAGGATCTGAACCTGCAAACCTCAGGCTGCTGAAGCAGAGAGTGCAAACTTAACCACTACACCACCAGGCCAGCCCCTGAATAAATTTAAAGGTGCAATGGCGGGAGATAAAAATTTATATTTGTTTATGACTGTATCTTGCAAGTTATATTTTGACGATGTAAAGATGGCATCATGTGAAGAGAGAAATCACTGATTGATATTGGTATAAAAATTTTGAAAGTATCTAGTCTAAATTCTTCCTTTTAAATGTTAAGTTAAAAAGAAAGTAGTATGTCTTTAGCTTTTTTACAAGTATCTTAGCATTTTTCCTACATATTTCTTTTCATTTTAATAGTAATTTTCTAAGGATGGAAAAACAAAGCACTTTTGTAATTTATCCAATGTCAAGTGATTATTAAATGCAGAGTTAAGACTGCAATCCCAATTATCTGATTCCAAACATTTATATTTAAATATTATTTTCCCAATATTTGTACTCTTTGAGGAAATGAGCTATAGCATATGCCCAGTTGACACCATGTTGAGTGTCTAAAAATTCTCAATAAATAAGGTATTTTTTATTAGTATATTCACAAGGATGATGAAAAATTGAGTGCATCTTGAGTTAGCTTTCTCTTCCTAACCCTGTGATTAACCAAATGCTTTGTGCTCAGAGCCTTAGCCTACCCAAGAGACATGTTCAAAATAAAGCAATGGTACCAGATGGGATTTTTGAGGATTTAGAGGGATCCCTCTAAAGGCAACCAGCATAGAATGACCTTTGGAGGGGCTGATGTTGCTTTGTTTTGATTGAGTTTAAATCTGAATTCAATTCGCACACCAGGCTCATATTTTCTCCACACTTCAATCAAAGCCAGCAAATTACTGTTTTTGAGCTCTGAAATGGTAAATATCACTACCAGCACCTCAGCTTTTCATTGTTCTGCTGAAGTAGCAGCTTTTGTTTTGAATGTAAGCTTTGCCCTCAGTAGCAATTGTTTGTTTTTCTCTTTTCTGAAATTTAGACAACGGAGTATATAGAAGAAGAAATTCTTCTTTGTATTTCAGTGCCATTGTGGATCCCATTCTTTTCCCAGATAATGCAAAAGAATGCAAAACAATACCAGGAAAATAACCGACATGTGGTATAAAGACGTAAATGAGACCTGGGTGTATTCACTCTGTGTTTGCTTAGTAGCCCTGAGCAAAGTTTAAATACTGTATGACGGGGAGTAATCAACCATCAAGGGGAGTAATCAACCATCAAAGAACACTGGATTTTAATCCATTTGCGGTACATTCACTTAACTCAAATTGTCCATCAGAAACAAAGGCACTTTTCTTTGGTTCATGTTTCTTGCTGAACACCACTGAAAAAGCATTTTTAAGTTAGGCCCTATTTTGTTGCAATGCAAAAAGTAGCAGCTACCATGAAATGGCATGTGGTTGAAAACAGTTCTTGACAAAATTAGTCAGAGCCCAATAACCTCCCATTCTGTGTAAGTCTAAGATTGTTTTTCATTAAGGTGTATGACGAAGAATCCCAAAGCATAGAATTCTGGCACATTTCTGATTCCAAAACAAATGAGTACCATCAATTGGTTTAAGCCATAATTATGAGTCAGAGTAAAACCTTTGCAAATCTATGTTTTTATACAAAGACAGAAACAGTGGACTGGATGTGGACTGCCATTTCTCAGATAGACTAATGGAAAAATTTATTTTGACTTTACTTCCTGTGTACACAGAAGTTATTCTCACTTGTTCCAGACAATACATAACAAAGACTCTCCTTTTTCATTTAGGCAAATTTAGGCAACACGGAGAAGTAGATCAGATCGTGTCTCACTATGCTTATATTTTTTACTTCCTGGGTCCCTGAGTTGTTTACGTACCCTCCATTCTCTATCCTTTCTGAGGGGATCTTTTTTACCATCGCTTCTTCTCTTAGATATATTTATTTCTTTAATAAGTACAGAATAGAACAATGTATATGCATCCCTTGCAAGGTACACAACTTCATAAAGGTATTGAAGAGTTTAATTGGAGAAAAAACAATATGATGTTTGTTTAGCACAAGAATTACAAATGCAGCCATCTCCAGGGTCAATGCAGATCATAACTGAAGTAAGCTCATAGCACTTTTGTTTTCATGTTAAAACACTGAAATAAAAACTTGAAACAAAGCAATATGCTCTCACTCGTTTTCCTTGAGACATAAAACTCTAAATTTGGGGCTTTTCTACTTTAAATATTTGGTGATAGAGAAATATTTTTCTACTCTAAGAATAACAAAGAAAAAAAATAACAAATTCAACTTACACTGGATATCAATGTTGAGGAATTAATAAAAAAATATCGGAGAATATTTTGAACCAGAATACACACATCTCTTTCTAAAACGGCATGCTTTATTCATATCTAACATCTCTTTGCCTTATGAAAATATGGGCCTAGGATTGCTGGAAAGTCTATTATTTCTAGAGAAGCCAGAAATACAGATTTTATTTTTATAATTTATTTATTTATTTATTTAGTTAGGCAGTTAGTTAGTTATTTTTGTGAGGAAGATCAGCCCTGAGCTAACATCCATGCATCCCTCCTCTTTTTGCTGAGGAAGACTGGCCCTGGGCTAACATCCGTGCCAATCTTGCTCCACACTATGTGGGATGCTGCCACAGCATGGCCTGACAAGCGGTGCGTAGGTGCGCGCCCGGGATCTGAACCCAGGCCACCAGCAGTGGCGCACAGGCACTTAACCGCTATGCCACGGGTCCAGCCCCAGAAATACGGATTTTAAAATGGGAAACACCTATCTTTAAAAACTTTTTTTTGAAAACAATTTTTAAAGGCTACCTCACTCTGAGAGCCACAGATGTATCTCTGTGTGTATGTGTGCATGTGTATGTGGTCACATTTAGCCCACAGGCTAAGAATCTTCAGCTTCTAGGATTGAAAATGAATTTCGTACAACACAAATTAAATCATGAAATCATGACCATCACAAGCAATTCAACTTTACCCATCTTACACCTATATAATTTACTGAGTGCACAGCTGACTAGCACATAAATCAACACAATTCAGCCTTCCATAATTCACTTTTAGTCAACTCTTTAGCATTAGTTAAGATAAAATTACTAGTTGGGATGAATACTGAGCATAGGAAAGTTTTGTATACCAGAAATTAAAACAGGGCGAGTTGTCTGCATCCTATTTTCCTGTCACAGTAAACATGTACTGCCATATTGCAGGGCATTTCAAGCCATATGCAAAAATAATGGTGAGCAGAACGGCAACATTTCTGAATTCATTTAATGTTTAATTATAACATTAATGCAATAAATCTAATTAAAGGATATAATATAATTTGTTGTCTCGTTCATGCTCCTTGTGAAGCTATTGATACTGGGAACATAATTCTTTGTCATACAAACATTGCTAACTTACCTGTTGCCAGATGTTTACTTGTATTTTTTAACCTTTGAGATATATATATATATACTTGATATATATATATACAGATAAGTGAACAAATATATATACAGAAAAGATAAGATATATATACAGAAAAGTGAATAAATCATAATTGTATAGTTTAATGAATTTATACAAAATGAACACATCCTTAAGCAGCACCCAAATCAGGTACTGGATATTTATCAGCGCTACAGTAGTCCCCGTGGTGTCTCTTACTAGTTCACCTCCCTAAAAGGGTAACAGATTTCCTGATTTTTAATCACGGATTAGTCTGGCAATCGTTCAAACTTCATATGGGTGTAATAGTAGGGTACACAAATTTTGAGACTGATTTCTTTCATTCAACATTAGGTCTGTGAGATCATCTATATTGTAGAATGCGGATGTAGCCAATTCATTCTTATTGCTGCACGATATTTTGTTCTGGGAATACAGCACCATTTATTTACGAATTTTCTCTTGATTGGTCTTCTGTAGTCCCCAAGTTTTGACTACTACAAATAGTGCTGCTATTAAATTCATGTACGTGTTTTGGGAAACACATATGTGCCCTTCTTTTAGAAAAAGGATTGGAGTTGCTAGGCCATCAGTTCTACACCTCTATCTATAGTACTGCCAAACAATTTCCAAAATTCATTGAATTATATCGAACTACTTTAGACTCCCAAAGCAGTATATTAGAGTTCCAATTTCTCAACATCCTTCCCAGTACTTGTTTTTTTAAATTATGTTTTATATTTTAGCCATTCTAGTGGTTGTGTATTTTAATTTCAAATATCCCTGATGACTAACAAGATTAGACAACATTTCTTACGTTATTACCCATTGGATATCTTCTTTGGAGAAGTGCTCATTAATTCATTCATGTGTTTTTTCATTTTTATATTTTTAAGTATATTTTTTATTACATTATACTTTCAAATTTAATGAAAATATATCCATTTCTTTTAAATTTTGCAATAAATTGGTTTATGACAAACAAATAACAAATATTACTAAATTAGTAAGGACAGCTTATGCTTTTAAAGATTTTCCCCCAAAATATTAGAAGTCACTTGTAGCTTATTTTTTTTCTGTAATTAAATTCCTTGAACATAGTTAAAGCTGATGATCTCAGGAAACATGATTAGCAACAGAAATAAACTATCAAAAAATATGACAAATCAATTCTTAATTCAATTTTTCATTTATTTTACAGTAATTTTGAACACTTAATCATATGTCAGGCATTCTTCAAGAAACCATACACAGGGAAATATGCAAATTCTTGCCCTTGTTACAAAGAGAAAATTCAAATCAATTCAATTAGCATGACAACTCTCATGCATGTTTGTATGCTTTTTAATTAGACATCAGAAGAAAGCATAATGATCTCTCCAAAACTGTCTCTGGATGCCATTATGAAATACATTTTGTAGTTGAAGGGACTGAGGTCTGCCTTGTGTGTAATTTTCTTAAGTTTTAACGCAACGTATCTCCCATAGTACCAAATAATGTATTTAACTCCTGGGAGAGAGAAAGCGGACGCGAGGCTAAGGATGCAAGGGCTTGAATTCATGTTGACTTTTTTTTGTGAGGAAGATCAGCTCTGTGCTAACATCTGCCAATCCTCTTCTTTTTTTTTTTTTTTTGCTAAGGAACACTGGCCATGGGCTAACATCCATGCCCATCTTCCTCCACTTTATATGGGACAGCGCCACAGCATGGCTTGCCAAGCGGTGCATTGGTGTGTGCCCAGGATCCGAACAAGTGAACCCCTGGGCCGCCACAGCAGAGCATGTGCGCTTAACCACTTGCGCCACTGGGCCGGCCCTCATGTTGACTTTTGTGAGCCAATCATCTGATAGTTTGAGATGATGAATTGTTTCCAATTCAGAGAAGGGACTGGAAAGGCTTCCTGTGCCACCACTCTTTTTTGACTATTTGACAAATCTCCATGTCACAGCGTCCCTGTACCTAAACATCTCGTTATTAGATGTTTTTCAACCAAATGTAACCTGTCTCTAGTTATAAACTTCATACTGGGAAAGGAAACACGTTCAGCTGGAAGAAAATAACCACGAGATGAATTAAAGAAGATTTGTCTTTGATACACCCAACAGCAAGGTTAGTCACAGATTTTCTGGGTCATTAAAAGTAATTAGTCTTGCCATAGCAACTAGCTACTCTGACAGCTACGTTTTAAAGAGAAGATATAAAAGGGAATCAGTAGAATATGTTAAAGGAAAATAGGTATCCTCCTCCCCTAAGATGTATAAACTAAACTATTGATTTTAAATATCATTTGGCCTGATTTTTTTTTCCTGTCTAAACTAGAAGACCAGATTATTCTGTGTGGCACTCTCAACAGGTCCTGGAATCCCAAACCTGCTTTTATAGATCACATCTTACTTTGATTTGGTTGTTTTGTTTCTATCTGTGTTTTGACTGGTTTATTAACATGAGGAATGTGCTAGGAAGATGATTTCAGTTTCTGAATACCAAAATTAACAAACCTGTATATAAATCTTTTAAAAAATCAACTCCATTTTATCCATGATGTTTTTCCAGAGCAGAAAGCCAGAGCATTGCAGGCTTATGTCCTAGTGCCTGGTTGCTACTTCAGAAATGCTGGCAAACAGCAACGAGTTGATACATAGCTTCTGAATTTCAAAAGTTATTTTGGAAGATGAGTCCAAGACAGCAACAGTAGCAGTTTTCTGGGATGATTTGTGGGTGCTCGCTATCAGCAACCCCCTCCATCTGGGCCACCACATAGAATCATATAATCTATATAAAAATAATGTTCTTGCTATGAAAAGAAAAATAGTTCAAAGACAGGAACCACCATAAACAAATATACTCTAGCTGTTCTCTACCCAGCTAGCCATCCCTGGCCCTCCTGTATAGATATGCTAGAATTCTCACCGGAAAATAGTCTGGAAAGGAAAACCAAAAGGCTTTATGAGTTATAAGAGTTTGGCTTTTGGTATATAAACGCAGAAACATAAACTTTATGCTGCCAAAAATTGGCATATATATTCTTTCCATGTGCCTGGACTAGGTAAAGGAAGATAATGGAGAAAAGTCGGGGAGAATATAATATACCTTTCTGGGTCTCCAAAAAACCTCCTGAACCATGATCTCTTGAGACTATTTTACAAGTGAATGGAATTAGAGAAGACCAAGAGATTTGTGGAGATCTGAGAGCAGAGATGCCTCATTTCTTAATTGGGGCCTGGGTTAGTGACAGGGTCCAGACACCCCCTGGAGCTGCATGTAGAGGGGACTTCCTGATGAGGTGTGTCTCAGCAGAATGGAGTGGGCCTGAGACAGCCCATGAATCTCCTAATGGCCTTGCACATGACTGAAGAAGAGCTAAATTTCAGTATGCTACTTTGAAGGAAATGGGAATTTTTTGAGAGGGATAAAATCAATGGGTCAAAGAGATTCATAGTGCTAATGAGGGAAAACTGCAGCAAAATGCGGTGTGGAAAATATGATCAGAGTAATATGGAGAGTTACACATTTCAGTAAATGCTACATCAGTTAGCTATTGCTGTGTTACAAATCACTCTCACACTTTAGTGATTAAATCCCAAGAATGCATTATTTTTCACAGATCTATGGGTTGGCTGTGGGTTCTGGGGGCCTAGTTTGTTTTATTTGATCTTGGATAGCATTGTTCATGAATCTGCAATCAGCTGGATATCTGGCTGGAGACTGCCTAAGCCAGTCTAGAAGGACCTCAGCTAGGATGAGTTTGCTCTCATTCATGTATTTTTCACATCTCTCGAGTAGACATGTTCTCATTTTGGTGACAGGGTCAAAGAAAGAAGCAGAGACATGGAAGCATATTTCCAAGTCTCTGTGCCAAGTATGCTACTGTTGTACCGGTAAAGTAACTCTCAGGAGAGTGGGCTGCATAGTTATATGGCAAAGATGTGAACAGAAGGAGGACATTATTTGGGGATATTAATGTAATCAGTGAACATCAGATGACAAAGAGGAAGGCTGATGACAGTAGAGAGTGGTTTACCACTGGGCAGTGGGTTACAGTTACCATAGTGGCAAAAGAGGTTACATACGCTTATCTTTACTCCAAGAATTTAGATGCTATGTCTAGGGAGAAGGATGTAGAGAAGACCACACTGAATTAAAAGAATTTATCTAGAAACTTAAAAATAATATACTTTCCTGAAATTTACTAAGACCTTCCCCACAAGAGTAATGAAGTTTCAAGATAAAGAAAAAGATAATTTATAGGGGAAAAACTATGTTTTGCATACTTAGATATATGGTTTGAAAAGTCAAAGCAGCATGTAGGTTTCAAATGTGTCTGATTTCACTGTAAAATTGAATATTTCAGTGTTTCTATTAATTTTAATAGAGTTGTGGGTTCTTCCCACAGTGCTTTTGCAAACTAAAGGAGATATGTGTACATAAGTTGAGAAAAACTGCTTTTTAAATTTCCTGAAATATTTTATAGTTATTTAATTTCAATTGTCAGTGGTACCACCCAATTCAAACCCTTATTATCTTCTGTCTATATGATTATATTAGCATCCTAACTGTCTCTGATCTTTCCTTGATTACAGAGTCATCGTACCAATTAAATCAGTTAGCACATACATAGCTCTTACACCAGTGACTGGCAGGCAAACCATAAGGAATTCAAATCAGCAGTTGCCATGATATTTAATGTTATCCCGACATCAAGCCAAATACAACCTCATTAATAAACAGTATTTTCATTTTTCTGCTTCCGTAACTTTGGTTATTCTTTCTTTTTTTGGCAGGAAATGCCACAGGCACCCATATCTGTGTCATTCTTTCATCTCTTTCTCAAGCTTCCTGGCTGAACTCCTGTGTACTCTTTCAGTACACAGAAAGGATTTCCCTCTCTTCTGAAGAGATATACACAAATGTGTATAAATATAATAAGAAGGTGACATTTAGGACTGCATCTATCCTTAATCTTGTAATATATACTTTACTCACAGAATGTTAAAAATAATTTTGCCAGTTAATTTTTTCCTACTAAAATGCTGATTTCCAGTATTTCTGGAAATATCAGAACATCTGGCAGCACCAGGACTGCATTTCCAAACAGCAGGACTTTCTAGTTTGCCATAATCCTATCATTCCCAACTCTATCAGATGCTATTTATCATTGAAATTGCACTTTGTTTTCTACATTAGAGAAATATATTTATTATGTCTCTATCTAGAGTCAGAAATTTAGGTCTTTTGACACATGAGAGCAAGCATATTTCTCTGTGAAAGGAAAAATATTCACACGTTTAATAAGCAACTGTCTCCTCTGTTACTCTCATAATTGTTACACCTATAGGTTTTTGATTTTGCAACATATGCTCTGATGCTACTAATCACATATGGTCTCATTTTTTAGATATTCTGTGTATATGCTTTATGTCATTTTCTAGATTATAAATGATCTGAGAATAAAGAACCATCTTTTTAATGCATAGTTTATACTTAATACTTGAATGTTCTAACTAAATTTATTTTTATAAATGATTTCACCTCATTTCTATATAGGTGAAAACACACACACAAGTAATGAGACAGAGAAGCAGCATTTGGGGAAGACACAGTTCAGGATATTATGACTTCAAATCGATGTTCAAGTCACATTTAGTAAGGATTAAGAAACTATTATGTTGTGAGTTGTCAGTGGCTTATAATTATAAATATTGGAATTTTCATTTCCTTCATTACCAACTCTCAATTTCCATTTAGCCATGTATAATTTTGGTTTGTATGAAGTTTAGCTGAAGTTCTGTTTAATAAGTCTAACACAGCCTTCTACATTGGCATGTCTGTCAGTGAGCCTTCTCTCATTCTTTGGCAGCAGAACCCAACGTCTTTCTTGTCAGCTCCTAGACCTATGTGATGCTCTTGAGAAGAAAATGAATCAAGGTCAAGTAGGTTTATGAAATACAGCAAGGTACTTTTTCATCTTAGGAGTCTTTTAGTAAATGTTAGTGTGCCCAAGACTCTCTGAAATGATGGGTGAAGAAACTCCTTTAATTTAGTATAACTCGATATTCTCAAATGTATTTGACTATAGAGCACTTATTTTTCCCATCCATCCAAAATGAAGTCTGGTCCCAAGCGGTGTGTGTGTGTGTGTGTGTGTTTGTGTGTGTGTGTAGTATCACTTTTACCATCTGAACATAGCAAAATAATATTGTGAAAATTCAATTCATATTTTCAAATAAAGCATTTTAAAATTATTTTGTCTATTCTAATCAAGGGGCTTTATCTTAGACTCTGGCTCCAAAGGCAAAGGGAAACTTAAAGCTGAGGTAATTGTCTTGTTAAAGTGACATGTAAACACAAATGAAAAACATGGATAAAACTTTAAAGAAAAAAGTAGTCTTTATTCTGAATGATCCAAACTCATTATGCAAATAATTAGATGAATTGTTTATATCTATTTTGATTTAGGGAATAGAAAACAACCTTTCTGTATTTATTAATCAATAGCAGCATTACACATGCATTATAATAGGAAACATTTGTAATCTGTCACAGATGGCAAGAGATAATTCAGGGGATGTTATCAGTGGAAATTTCTAAAGTATGCCACTTAAAGACTGCTGGTATATTTAAAAATTCTAGTAAGAGAATTATGGTCCAGCATGAAAACAATTGTCTATAATCACAAGACATATTAAAGAAACACATTTCTTATGCCCTAATCTAAATAATTTAAAATCTGTCAAAATGTTTAAAAATTGTTTTTGTGACCTGATAAGACTGAATATTTTGGGTTACCACCAGGAAGATTTTTATCAAATTAAAAATGTCAGCTGTTTTAATATCCTGATGAGCCCAAGAAAAAACACTAAGAATTCTCTCTCTCGTTCTATCTTCCCCCCACCCTCAGTATATTTATATCTCATGTTTTTAAAGAAATGTGTAAAATTTGTTTTTCCATTTACTTCCTTGGAATATGAAATTTAAATTTAAAGCTTAACCATAATGACGAATTCATTCAGTGTGCTTAATATATTTTCTTTTTTGCTTCTATAATTTGATTTAGCCTGCTTTTATTTTAAATTGCTCTTTTTAAAATATGTTGTAAACTGAAAACTCCTATTTTGTTAAACATGGCAAAATAATCACATATACATATTTCTGCTTCCATAAAATAGTGATAAATGATAGCGAAGGAATAAAAGTTTGTTTCTGCTCATGCATGCACAGGTCAGTCCTCAGCCAGAGAGTCAAGAGGATCCCTCTCCCAATGTTTGGAGCTCTTTCTTTCTACAGTTTCACTGTTTGATTACATTGCCTGCCAATTCTACCTGGTTTAGCCTCAAATTCCAGTTTGTATCTCCTCACTTAGTGAGACCACTGAGCCCTGGTTGTGTTTCCCTTCTGGTGATGTGGCCTGGAAACTGACTCCAGGAAGGACGCTGGTACAATCATAGAACACCTTCTTTATTATCTCTCCACAATGACAGCTCACTGCCTTCTGTCCAGTGTCAGTACTGTTTCATATAGTTTGTCCTGTTTTTCAGTTGTTTAATGTGAGAGGATAAATCCAGTCTCTTTTTCTTCATCTTGGCTTGCTGATGGATTTTTGAAAGTTAATTTTTTTTGCATTCCTGGGAGAAACTCCACTTGGTCTATACACATTATGTTTTCATATATTGCTGGATTTATAATCAAATTTCTGATAACCAGTATAAAGAGAACAACTTAAAAGCAGCTAGTGAAAAAAGACACATGTACAGACAAAGACAGACAAGAATGATGATAGACGTCTCATCAGAAACTATACAATCCAGAGGATTTTTGCATCATATGTTCATGAGAGATATTTATTTATAGTTTTGTTTGTTTTCTCTCATGTCTTTGTATAGTTCTGGCATCAGTGTAATATTGGACTTATTAAATCAGCTAGGAAGAGTTCCTCTCTTCTGTATTGTTAAAAAGTATTTGTATTTGATTGATATTATTTCTTTCTGAAGTGTTTGATAGAATTCACCAGCAAAAACTTCTGGGCTTGGAGTTTTCATTGAGGAACAGTTATTTAATTAAAAGTAAAATTATTTAATTGATCATAGATCTATTTAAATTTTATATTTCTTTTTCTGTCAATTTTATTAACAAGTGCCTTAAGCATTTTGCCCATTCCATTAGCCTATAGGATTTATTGGAATAAGTTTTTGATACTACTTCTCTTTACCATTTAATGTCTGTAGGGCCTTGAGTGATATTCCTTATTTCATACCTGATATTGTAAAACTGTGTCTTCTCTCTTTTTTCCCTGAATATTCTGGAAAGAGTTTATCCATTTTACTTATCTTTTTGATAAACTGACTTTAGATTTAATTGATGTCTTTTATTGTTTATCTGTTTTCTGTTTCTGTTCTTGTCTTTATTGTTTCAACTATTGCATATACTTAAGATTTAATTAACTCTTCTTTTGCTATCTTCTTAAGTTGAAAGCTTGCAACATTGATTTTTTATCTTTTTTATTGCCCATATTGTATTTAAAGTATACATTTCTTTCCAAGTTCTACTTTAGCTGCATCACACAAATTTTGACGTGTTATATTTTCAGCATTATTCTGTTCCAAATTTCGTAAATTTTCCTTTGTGATTTCTTGTTTGATTCTTGAGATCTTTGGAAGTATGCTTTTCTTTTAATTTCCATATATTTTGGATTTTCCATAAATTTTTCTCTTATTGATTTCATAATTTGTTTATGTTTGGTCGGAATACATGCTATATATAAGTATAATCCTTTTAAATTAATGGAGATGTATTTTGGTCCATTATAAGTACTATCTTGTAAGTATTCCTTGGCAGTTAGAATAAATGTGAATTCTACTTTTGTTCAGAGCAGTGGTCTACAAATATCAATTATGTCAAGTTGTTCAACTTCTATATGCTTATTTATCTTCTGTCTACTTGTCAGTTACAGAAAGAGGAGTGTTGAAATAAACAAATATATTTGTGGGATTGTCTATTTCTCTTTTCAGTAGCCTCTGATTTTGCTTAATTTAAACATTTATGCTTTTTACGTATTCTCTGTGAGTTGAGCTATTATTATGAAATGCCTCTACTATCCCTAGAATCTAAACTTGCCTTGAAGTCTACTTTGTGTGATATTAACATAGCCGCTCCGGCTTTCTTATGCTTCGTGTTTACATGGTGTTTGCTTATCCATTCTTTTATTTATGATCTCTCAGTGTTTTTGTATTTGATTGGAATTTTTTTCTATGAAACATACTTGTATCTTGAATTTTTATTCAGTGTAAATCCTCTGTTTTTTAACTGGAAGGTATAAATCTATTAGATTATAAAATTAATGGTATGCTTAGGCTTATGTTTGCCACGTAAATGATTATTTTCTATTTGCCCTATATTTACTTTGATCCTTTATTTTCTCTTTACTTGCCTTCATTTGAAATAACTATTTTTTTATTATTTCATTTTATGTCCACTATTGGTTTATTAACTATTTTGTCATGCATTTTACTTCTGCATATCATAAACATCATAAAGCCTTTTAAAAAATAATTTTTACATTAAACAGTCAATTATAATCTAATCCTGAGAAGATAAAATCTCAAGAAAATTATACTTTGTACTTAAATATTTATGTTTTGTGACTCCCTTTGCTCCTTTTTGTAGATCCAAGTTTCCAGTTGGCTGCATTTTCTTTCTGTTAAACAATGTTTATTATTTCTTGCAGTGCACAATTGTTGGTGAAAAATGTGCTTGGCTTTTGTTTGCTTCAAAAAGTTTTTATTTCATGTTCATCTTATGACTACTTAATTTGTGGTCATAAAGACCCAGCCTTCTTGCCGCAATTTGGAAAAACTTGTAAGAGCTGGCGCTCCTCCAGATATGCCGTGGATTATGGAGACCTTTGTTGTGCTTGCAGCACAGCACTCCTTCTCCCCTATTCTCCTCCCTTCACTCCTGCACAGGTTTTGATTCCGAAGATACTGTTCGATAACTTTCTGCACTCAAAATTCGTACTCAACTTCCATTGCCAAAGGAACTAAATTTAAGGTGATTTTTTTTTAATTGCCAATGCATATGGATTGTGTATTCAAACACACAGTCTCATAGATTCTTGCATACAACAGTCATAAACAGCCACAAACACACACAAGTATATATATGTGTGTGTGTGCGTGTGCCTACCGAATATTTTGAATTCTCATAAATTCTTCATTATATTCAGGCTTAATCCAAATCATCCTTGTCAAGGTAAAGGGCTATCAAACTTTGGTTGTAGTTTCAATTATGTGTGTCTAGTAAAGTTTACTTTTATGAGCATTTAAAATTTTAAGACCGTTGCTCCTTTCTCAACTCAAACCTTCTGGACCTATCCATCTTTCATAATTTCCTTTAATTTCTATATTAGTTTTGATAATCCAATATCTTAGATGTAGTCTTAAATTGTAGATATCAGACTATGCTAGAATTTCAAGTTATGATAATATTGACCTCTGTAGCTCCATAATACTTCTTATAAGACAGTGAATGCTCATCCTTAGAAAGCCCTGAGAGAATTCTCAATTGTTATTCAGTTACATTAAAGTATTGAGATGGCCACAAAGCTCTGTCACTTAATGGTTTCTAATCAAGTTACAAGAAAGTTTGACTTGTATGGCCATAAAAATTTTTTCATTTATTTAACCTAATAATCTTTACAGGAATGCTTCATTTTCATAGATGTACATAACTTTCACAATTAGATATAGACTAATTATGTATGTATATATTAATTTTAAGCTTAATATAATGAACAGAATGGCAATTAATCTATAAAAAAGTTATTATATTAATTGTACTCATAAATTTTATTACTTTTTGTTCATTTCTATTCTGAATGTTATAATTATTTTATAATTTTATTAATCCTGTTAAATCAAAACTAGCATATTAATTATAATAAATTTATGACTAACATTTCATTGCTCAAAAATATTTCTCAAAAAGAGGAAGAAATGGATATCAGGGAGATCAGGAAGGAGATTAATTCATTAATTAGAAGGTCAGGATAGAGATAAACAACAAAAAAATCAGTCAATTAAAAATACCTATGAGAGTCATGCTTTCTAACAAACTTATGAGTTTCACAGACTCTTCTTTAATATTCAATCATATAAAAGCTATTAAATAGGCCATTGCATACCTAAGCAATAGAAATATGATACGCTACATTGATGTAAAGTTTTACTAAGGTAACACTGACCACACAATTAATAGACCAGAGGTAATACAGTTGTCCACATGGACTACGAGGAAGATAATCCTAAAATGATAATACATTAGGATTTAATAAAGAGAGCAATCAGGCCCCACAATACCTCGTCCTTGCTTAAAATGAATTTATTTTTCTGTTTTATGTGCTAAATCCTTACATATGAATTAATCTGTAGATAAAATTCTGAAACTGAAAATTTAATTTTAAAAGCCAGTAGCAGCATTAAGCAACATCCCCTTCTAGGTCACTGCTAATTTATTTTCTTTTTTTTTTTTTCTGTTGAGATTTGCTTGACAAAACTTTTTAAAGACTTATGTAAAACATATTCTCTCCAAAACATTTTATTGCTCTTCAGCACCTTTAATTTACAAACCCTGGGACTTAAATTAATATGCTTCTTTCTATCCTTCTTGGGAAGCAGAGGTTTTGAAGGCCTCCTGTACAACATAGCAATGAACCTGGGTATAGTTATGTTTATTAAAAAAATGTATCAGTGAGAAAGCTTTGAAACCAGGCTTTATAGCCAGTGTCAATAACGATTACTAAGTCATGACATACTGAAAAACTTTTGTGATATAAAAAAATACCTAAACTTTTGGATAAATTACTTAAAATCTTTTAAAAGCATAGCTACCTGGAAAGAATGTTTTAAAAACTTCAGAGGCCATAAACGTCAAGAAAGCAGTGACCATCTAGCTGTTGAAATCCCCGTGACCATGACTGATCCTTGCTGGCCTAGAACTTCTGTTTCAGTGGATTGTGCAAGGGTAATATTCACATCGAAATAATTACTCAGCCATAACAGTCTCAGTCAATAACCTATAAAAGCTTGCCCACAAAGGAAGAAAACTTGACTGTGTCAATCTTGGTTCTGAATGTAGAGAGAAAGCAAACAAATGAAAAACTCTTCCTAGAACTTGTGAAATCCACACTCTGACCATTTGAAGTCTAAATAGACTCAAGCAGAGAATCTAGTTTCATGCAGTCTTCGGTTAAGAGCATCTATAAGCATTAAGACAAAGTGAAACAATTTCTTCTGAGCAAACAAAATTTAAAACCCAAGATTTAAAAATCTCCTGCAGATAAAATTCCAATAACATAATTTCAAATACAGTTTTTTTTAAACCGCTAAAGATATCTGTAAAAATATTAACATAACTAGGAATCAGCAGAGAAAACACACGGAAAAATCAGTCCACGAAAATTGCAAATACTAAAGTAATCATACGCAGAATAAAAACGTCTATCTTTTATGTATATACAAATAAAATAGTGTGCAAAGTATTACTCGGAACACTAGATTATAAAAAATGACTGAAAGTTGTTAAAAAGAACCAAGGGGAACATTAGAAAAAAAGTAATTATTGAATCCTTATGCTTTTGGTAAAGATGGAGTATCAAAGAATAAATTTACTTTTGGACCTGAAAAAGAAAAACTGGAAAATTATAAGAAACAATGGAACTCAAGAAATTGGACATTAAGAAATAAAGGCTGGCAATCTCTGAGAGAAAGGATGGGAAACAAAAGAGGTGAGGCCGTTGCTTACACCTAGAGACAGTGTCTGGGCCTCAGTGCGCCGAGCGAGGGTGAGCAAAGAAAGACCCTAGCACACTGTCTGATGTGAAGAGATGGAGCTGCTAGTCCATGAAACCAAGACAGCTACCTAAGCAATAGAGTTTACAGGATGCAGTATTGGAGAGAAGAAAGAACTCCAGCAATCTGTAGTGGGTTGTCCTAGAATATTCGTTTGAGTACTGATCAAAACATGCATGTGAAGAAACTTTCCAAGGCTGAGGAAAGAACCAACTTTTTAAAAAAACTCTCTACCTGTATTTGAAAAAACAAATAGAGCCCCCAGAAGAGATGAGGACTAAGCTGGATCTTAAAATACTTCTTCATCGAGAATGCCTTTCTAGCCCACCATCTTCCCCAAATACTGCCTTCTCCTTTGCTTCCCTTTTGACTCTACCTCATAATCCCTTTCAAGGTAGGAAGAAAAAAAGAAAACCAACAAAACAAAACAAAAAATAAACATGTGAAGCGATTCAACTTGACCTGTGAGTTAAAATAAATTTTTTGCCATAAATCAACATTTTCATAAAGTTTTTGATTATAAATGTGGTGGCAGGGATTAAAATGAATATGGCAGCCATTAAAAGTGCAAAGTCCAGGGAAGAAGTGGAAAGTCAGGGGGGCCCGCCCTGTGGCTTAGTGGTTAAGTGCACGCACTCCGCTACTGGTGGCCCAGGTTCGGACCCCAAGAGCGCACTGACGCACTGCTTCTCCGGCCATGTTGAGGCCACGTCCCACATACAGCAACTAGAGGGTTGTGCAACTATGACGTACAACTATCTACTGGGGCTTTGGGGAGAAAAAGAGGGAAAAAAAGGAGGAGGATTGGCAATAGATGTTAGCTCAGGGCCGGTCTTCCCCAGCAAAAAGAGGAGGATTAGCATGGATGTTAGCTCAGGGATGATCTTCCTCACAAAAAAAAAAAAAAAAAAGAATTATTACGTGTTTAGATATTCTGATTTGTTTGCCACTCTGGCTTATTGTTGCAGTGTGGATATATAGCCATTTATACATAACCAAATTAACCCCTCTCATACCTTAATCTCAATCCAATACACACACACACAAGTAATGCAAGTAACAGAGATTTTTTAATCAGACTCTTTGTGTTCTCTCATTTTAATAAATTGGCGTTTTAAGAAGTAAAGATGATGTTTCAATGATATATCATAATGCTTAAATAGTCTTTCCAAAAAAATCAAATTCCTCTCACGTTTTGAAGGCAGCCAAATAAAGAGAATCACGGGAAAAATACATACTGCTGTGTCCTCATATATAGATTCTGTACTACCTCTGCCAAAAGCTCCCAATTTGGATTATGTAACCAATTCTCAAGCTAATAAAATGATGAATGTGCATATATGTGAAATACCATGATATGTGAGTACAGATGTGTGAAGATGGCTGTGAACAAGGAATCTGTTGCCAAAAAGTAGACATTGAATCAATGTACTTGACTCCTGTAGATTCGGATTTACATAAAAAATAAAAGAGGAGGCACAGGAAGAGAAAGGAGAGCACGGTGCTTCTACTCAGACTATGGTCTAGTCGATGTTACAGAATATGATCAGTCCCATTTCTATTCCTTCCTCAGAGAGAGATTTCAGACAGTGAGTCAGCAGAGAAATATTCAGGAAGGCTGAAGTTTCCCTTTCCAGTCCTCCAAAATTAATAAGTTGAACTGATTCTCTTGTGTCATATTTGGGTGCCATCTCAAAACTTCTTCTGTAGTTTTGATCCAATTTAAATTCACATTTACTTGCTGGAAAGTAAATCAAATTTATATCAAATGAAATATCATAATATTATGCATTTCATTGGACCAATCAACAGATTTATGTAAATTAATTTATTCTAATGTTACACGTCCTAGAGAGATTTTTAAGGCTCAAATCTATAGCATTATATGTAATATTTATGGTACCTTAAAAAGATAAGTGACACATCTAGGGTCACTAGAGCCCAGGATTTTGATTTTTAATCCTGTAATATTTCTAGTGTACTAGATTCTTACAGAATGAATGTTTAATTTCCTAACTGCTTTATTTCATATTACTGTTCAACAGTGTCATCTGAGAAAACACTTATATTTGGCAAGGGTCATTATCAGTAGAGCCAAGAATATGTTTACTCTATTGACACTTCATTACCTGGAAAAAACACTGAGTCTTTTTCACTTATTTTAAGGTTTTGCCATATCTTATTATGGAATACACGTGGGGATCTTCTTTTATGTCAAAGAGTTAATGATAATTGGTTTTCCCAGCAATTTAAAAATTAATTGTCAGCAAATTCCATTTGTTGCTTCCTTCTAACCCTCACTAATTGTTTTGCCATCAAGAGAATGAAACTCAGTTGACAGATCGTCTTGTAGTTTTAGAAGCATACAAAGATTTATATATGGGCATTTATAATTGTCAATAATTTATTATTTCAATCAACATATATTCATCATTCACTAATGACATAATTGCTGTCTTAGGCTATTTGGGAGATACAGTGACTTAAGTCAGGCTGCTGGTATTCTAAGAGTATTCATTTTAGGATATGACATCAAGACATCAAGCTATATTCTTGACGTAGTAAGAAAGACAATTGCAGTTGTATGTTATCTGACTGATAACAAAAGGTATTTTAGGAATTTGGAGAAGGTTTTTGGGAAATTTTTCCCATTTTAGAGGAATAAAAGAGGCACTAAAAAGGTGGATATGGAAATTAGTTTTTAAGCATATGTACGGCTATATTAGATAAAGATAAATCGAAAAGGCATTCCAGAACTTTAGGTGGATGACTGATGTGTGCAATGTCAGGAAAGGGAAGGGTATTTTTAGAATACTATAAGTGGTACACTGGGCTAAAGAAGAGTCTATGTTCAGAAGAGCAGGGAGAAATGGACAAAAATACATATTGATTTCTTAGGTAGCATCAAGGGATGCCCATCAAATTCTTTTAATAAGGAAATGTTATAGTCAATAACGCTCTGTCAACTAAAGTACTTATTCACTAGCAAAAAGACATATCTTGAGAGTAAAAATGCATCATTATTTTGAATAATTGATTTCGTATTTGGCTTAGTATTGTTCCTGTGCTGAATTGTGATTTAAATCCAAATATAAGCCACTAGGAGAATGCTCTTTTGAATTTCAAATCGAAATATTCAAACTATTGAAATAAAAAGCTCTTGAATTTTCTCCCAGCTGTTGCCACCCAGATTTTCTTATTTATAGGTGCATACATTAACATACTATTCTTCCTCTCTGCACATACATGGATATTGACTTCCAAAAGTGTAGTTTTTTGTTATTTTGAATTGAGGAATTATAATGCAACTTGCTTTTTTATTTGCAATAATTTTATTATCTATCAGATGTATTTTTCTCTTTCCGCGTCTGATTTTTTTTAAAATGATAAAGCAAAATTTAAAAATGAGTTCTTTGCTCCTCATACATTTTTTAATCTGTCAGGAGATGATTACTCAAACATTAGTCACACTCCAAGCCTGTACTATGGAAACATCAGTTATTCCAGAATAAGACCCAAGGTTAATTACAGACAAAAATATTGTTATCAAAGAAAAAATTGTGACCGAATACCTTCTATTTTTCATCCGGGAAATAGATGCTGGAAATAAAAAATACATTCAGTCTGATCTCTCATTCAATATTTATAGGTTGTTTGGGGCTAAAAAGAAACTTCCTTGTGAGAATTAACCTCAAGATGTCTTCAGTAACTCCAAAGATATGAAATACAATCCAGGTAATGAAAGGACCCAGGGCTTTTAATTGCCTGTGGCTTTTAGACACCAGAAAACCTAGTCCATATTAATTGGGATGATAACAGGCTTGTGGCAAAAAAAAAATGAAGAAAGAGGAATGTTTTCAAGATGAAGAGTTTTATCCTTTAGGTTTGCATTGTATGTTTCTTCCAAGCAGAACATTTGTGCCTCATAGAAGTTTTAATTTGCTTACAGTGATATCAAAAGGAGTATTACCTACACTACTACTTTCTTTTTATGGTGACAAACATGTATTTGATTACTCTTTGATTCAGTAATTTGAAGAATAATTCATATTAAATGTAAATCATTACATATCTATACACACACATATATATCCCTAATTTATGTATATATATATATATATATATATATACATTTGATTTACTCAGGATTCATATCCCTTCACAGAAGAAAGAGAAAGCAGAGTAAGCAAATGAGGAGAAATACTGATGTATCAATCTGCTATATTTTTGATACTTATAAAGACCTTATTTTATTCCATAAATAATTCATTAGTAATAACATTTTATTAATTCATTTTTATAAGGCAATATAATATAACTTCATTTTGGAGAATTTGGAAAGCAGAAATAAACAAAGAGAAGAAAATTAAAATAATCTATAATCTTAACATTTATAGATACCCACTACTGAAAATTGGTTTATATCTTTACAACACATATGTACGCGTGTGTGCGCGTGTGTTTTGAAAATAATTGCATAAACGTAGGAGTAGAAAGTGAAATCTCAAGACCTTTGGAGTCTTACGGCAGCAAGCAGCAGAACAAGAAGAAGTTCTGCTGTACACCTCGAGAAAAGAATTGGAAATTTCAGGTGCCATCCAGGGGAGGATGTAGACAGAGAAAAAAGGAAGAGAAGTCATTGTTGAAATTTTGGTGGTGATATTACTGAAAATTAAAGGCAGAATTAAATTTAAAGTAACATCAACATGATTTGAACAGCACGAGGGGGCAGAAAATCCCAGAGTCAGAGGCAGCCCTCTGACAATTATTGACGTCTTAAAGGGGGGCTCTGAAGTTGCACATGCTCTTAGTGATTTGCAGATCATTTAATTTAGATCTCTAGAGGCAAAGAAGTACATATATAATACTTTAGGTACATTCACCAATTATGTATTCCCAGCCTACCTGCCTAAGATTACAAATATTACAAAATTTTCTTCATTACCATTTAATCCCACTAATTGCATAAAATTATCCCTCTGCATTACCACACTTCTATCCAATAATAAATATTCTCTAATGTACTAGCTCAGGTATATTCCAGAACAAGTCTACTTTAGCCTGTCTTGCTGCCTGAGTATTTGCTCTTCTGTTAATAAGACTGTAGCACAGATGGCTACTTCTCGACATAGCTGTTCTGTAGTAAAGACCCTACTCCAGCCTCAGGGAGGGCATACCCCTCTCAGAATTCCAGATAGCAAGGCTGAAAATAATTGTGATTGTTAGCAAAATTTACTGAAAGTGCAGTACTAAGAGAAAGAAAATTAATTTAAAACACATATCCATACTTAGAGGTCCTGAAACCTAATAGGACTTCAGAATGCTGCTGTAGGTCATTCTGGGTAGGTCACTGTTTTGAGTGGATATCTCAACCCTCACAAGTTGGATTCTCTTGGCAGTATAATACCTCACCTCAGAGTCTAGGCTCAATCATAATGTCCTGGAAAGAAATCTATATACTTGCTTGTCCCAGAGTAGTAGCCAGGGTAAATATTTATTCCCCTCAATGCCACTCCCAAGGGTATTGTTTTATCTCGATGTATTATAAGAGATAATTGCAAGAGTAATTTTCCCAAATACCCATATAGTCAGTCTTAAATAGCCCAATATACAAGACATAGTCAACTCAGTCCAGGCAACACTGGAAATGCCAATCGAGCACCTCATAATATTTTCTCATAATATAGCAGGTAGAAAAATACCAGACCCATGTCTCCCTCCTATTGTAGACAACCTCGGCTTCGGAACTCCTGTAAAGAAGCACTTTCACAAAAACAGCACCATTACACACACAAGTTCACAACACACACTCACACACATACACACACATACTCCTTTTCTAAGAACAAAAAAGAATTTCCAGGCAAAAGCCACAGAAACAAGAAAGGATATGGAAGATAAAACTCTAAATTTGCAAGGTCACAGTTGTGCTGATATATACAACGTGTTTTATTAAGTAGAAGATAAAAAATCTACGCATTTGTGTTTTTTTCACATAATTAAGGGATTCACACAGAAGAGTGAGGAGGAATTTGCCTTATAGACTCATGATCAAGAAGGTTCATTTTGAAGAAGGGTAGTCTCTAAACATAGGAAAATCATGCAACTTTATACACATTTTTTAAATTCAATTTTTTTTTGCTTTTTACTACAAAACACCACAATGTATGGCTTTTCATGGTGTTAAATATTTTATCTTCAAAAATATTTTGTCGTAACAATATATTTAATGAATGCACCACACATCAGCCTTCTTATTCAGCATTTTCATTGCCTCGCCCATGTAGTTTAAACATTATGAACAACTTCTTGGTTTGTCCCGGTGATGCAAAATCTCTATTCTAAGTTAAGTTGCTAGACTTAAATTTGTTCTTTGTCAGACGATCAAGAAGGAATTAAGTGCTTTGGCTGAAGCTATTTTCCTGGTAGTGGAGCTTTATGCATTGCATCAGGAGCCTTACAATGCCTGAGCCTCCATTTTTCTCCTGAATTGATAATTTCCTTTGGGGAGTGAGTCAACATCCATGATAAATGCCAATAGGTGAACTGAATACAAATGACGCCATGAAGGTAACAATTACTCCCTCACACCCGGGCAAGCATAAGATCTAGTAATCAGAATTTGACTCTTGATATATTCACGCCCTGAAATAACATGCAGACATAGTGTTTATAGGGGTCAATCACATTGAAATAGAAAACTAAATACCTCGAAAAATATTATATATTCCTTTTGTCTTTTACTTTAAGAGACAAACATCACATTATTCTGTAAATAATTTAAAAATGATCCACATGATAACATCTTTAGAAGTGTGAAGCCTTTAAGAAAACTCGAATTTTTACCTATAAACATTTTTGAATAAACATAGATTGTTATAAGGAAAAAATAAAACTTTTATTTTGACTCCCAAATCTAACAAACATACATGCTTTATCTCACACATCCAACTAAGTTTTATTATGAATACTATTTATTATGTTTGTTTTACTTAGTATGTTAGGCTATCAGGTTAAAATGATTTATTTACCGTGTATACTTAACTCAAATATTTGTGCTGCTTATGACACTGGACCAACCACTCTTCTCAAATATCAGTTAGTTTAGTGAATAGACTCTCTGATTCAATTTTAATTTAATATCTGACCGCTTAATTCATCATTAAATATTCACTTACACCTCATAACCTAAGCATTATTCTCTATAAATATGACATTCTCCCCCCTCTTATCTACCTGAAATGCAATAATAAAAGATACATTCGTTGCAAATGTATGTCAGTCACATGATATAGTACCTGTGCATAAGGCCCAGTTAAGTGAATTGATATCAAAAAAATAATTCATTAATCCTGTGTTATAGTCTCAATTCTTTTTTAAAATGAAAAGAAGACATGCTAAATACACACATTCATATGCACACAGCTACAGCACAACTCAATTCTAATATTAAAGACATCATAGCTGTTATTATTTTAACCTCAATAAACTGGTTGTTATTGTGTAGGCAACTTCCAGCTCTGTGGAGAATTTCCACATCTTGAGCAAGGAAGTAAATAAGAATTATATTCTTAGGAAGGAGTATTTGTCCTACAAGGAGTGAACATAAATCACTAAAGAGGGACAATTATGAGATTATCACATGAGTGGAAGGGTGGGAGAAAAGGTAGAGGTTACTGGTAACTTATTGGTAGGAAAAAAGAGCTGGGAAGAGTTATCTTCTCTTACAGCACAAACTAATGATCACAAAGGAAGCAGCAGAGGGTGACAGTTTAGTCAGTAGAGTTAACTTGCTGTGATCTAAAAGCTGACTTCATCTTTTTCTATATGGGTGACTGTGGGCAATTTCTTTAATTTCTATTAG
This sequence comes from Diceros bicornis minor, assembly GCF_020826845.1. Lineage (NCBI taxonomy): Eukaryota > Metazoa > Chordata > Mammalia > Perissodactyla > Rhinocerotidae > Diceros > Diceros bicornis. The sequence goes on along the minus strand of NC_080745.1, from coordinate 48,253,122 downwards.
TCTACATCCACGTCCTCCATTTTGAAAATGGGAATAATAAAAGTTATTAATTCCCAGGACTGCTAAGATGACTGTATAATTGACTACTGTTATATGTAAATAAAATAGTACAGTGACAAGTGTCAATGCAAAAGTTTACTAGACAATATAAAACAGGCAAGGAAGATTTTATTCAAGTTTATTGCAATAGCAGAGAGAGAGTAGATTGGAGTCTGAGCTTAACTCCTCTGAAACAAAGGGTGGGGTATTGTTAAGAGCAGGGGTAGGTGGTATGGTAGGCCATCTGTGTTTGCTAATTGGCCTTATCCAAAGAAAAAGTAAACCTTCCTGTATTTTTTTCAGGTGGAGGTAGTTTTACAACTTAGAGCAAGGAGTTCACTGAAGTTAGCCTCCTACTCTCCCACAGAAACTGAGAGATAGAGGCTCTGTCTTCCTTGATGATTACATTTCAAAGGGATGGCTCAAGGGTTCTTGAGAAAGTCAGTCCTGGGTTGTAAAGCTAGCAAGAGGCTTTTTAAAAAGATTTACTCTCACAGGTGCAGAGAAATAGTTTACAAGTTTTCTAAAGTAAATGCTCCCAGAAAAGAGAGGAGAGGTACCTTGTTGGTTAGGACATCTAGATTCTATAATGGCTAGAGTGAGAGGGAAGCCAGGGGTTGAGAGGCAGGAAGAAACCTGTCTGAAGTTTAGTCAAGCTAAGGGAAATGTTAAGGCCCCCTTGGTCCCAGGTAATTAGTAGGCACTTGATAAATGGAGATTACTATTATTACTATGGTTATAGATATTTTTGATATTGCTACGAGTATCAATTATAAGGGAATCAAGCAATTATGTAGCATTTTCTGGAACATAAACTACTTTATCTGATTTGTTTCTGTCTTCACAATTTACTCTTGTACTAGAAGGTCTCCTCCATCATCATATTCCATGAACCAAAATTCTAAATTTTAACAACCCTTGAAATTCAGCTTAAGACTGCTATGGACCAAATTGTGTCCCACATCCAAATTCAAACATTGAAGTCCTAATCCCCAATGTGGTTTGGAGATAGGGCCTTTGGGAGGTAACTAGTTTAGCTGAGGTCATGAGGGTGGGACACTCATGATGGGATTAGTGCCCCTTAAGAAGAGACGTCAGAGAGTTTGCACATTCTCTTTTTCTGCCACGTGAGGGCACAGGGAGAAGGAAAGGGAAATTCATACGTAAGACAGGAAAAGAGCTCTCGCCAGAACCCAACCATGCTGGCACCCTGATCTCAGACTGTCAGCCTTCAGAACTGTAGGAAGATAAATTTCTGGTGTTTAAGCTATCCAGTCTATAGTATTTTGTTATGGCAGCCCAAGCTGACTAATATGACTACCAATTCCTGCAAAGCCTTTCCCAATCTTCTCAAATATAAACATCATAATATTAATGTTAGTGGTATTGTTATAACGATTATAAAAACAATGGTAAAGACTGCTGCTTACTGTTTCCAGTACACCAGGCACTGTTTTAAGCACTTTACATGCATTTTTCATTTAATCATCACAACAACTTTATATAATGAGTGTTATTATTATCCCTAACTTGCAAATGTACAGAATTACAAAATGCTTAAGTAATGTAGTATACAGAAAATTCTCATTCCTTAGAATTTCCATACACTGATTCCCTTATATAATTATTGCTGTGGACATATATTTGTTGCCCAAAGAGACTTTAAGCTACTAGATGCTTATTTCCAAGTATTATTTATTTTGAATTATTTTAAATAGTTTCCAATAAGTACAAGATGGAAAGATGAATACACAAATCAAAATGTCTTGAGATGACTTAGATAATTTTGTAATGGAAGAGAATTAAAGAATTGTGAGAATTGTCACCAATGGGCATATAGAGTGATAGAAAAAAATGATCATCTCAGCAGTTTTCTTGCTCTTCATAAGATTGTCAAATTGTACATATCATGTCCACAATTATTTAAATTTTCTTGCCATTATTAGAATAACAGAGAGAATCAGGGCCCCAATCAAAGCAGAGCAAAATGTACAAATTATTTAAAGGAACTTTGTAACTATTTCATTTTCAGATATAACACTAAAGTGTAAAGACATCAGAAATAATCAGATTACAATGACACATTATTCAGTTAAAAAATAATAAAAATATAATGACAAAATGAATTTTAAAATATTCCTTAGAAAGGGAGTTGGGGTGAATTTATTCACACCAGAAATATACAGAATTACTAAAAGAAGTATTAAAAAGAGATGAAAAATTGTCAATTTAAGGCAAAAGCTGAAAAGGGGTAACATTCACACTTTAGAAACTCAATAACTTCATTATCAGTATAACCAAATGTCACATTGAAAACATTTAACTCCACAATATGATATGCATTACCCAGAAGAATGACTAAAATTAAATAGGCAATGCTTGTCAAAGACAAATATTGACAATGATGTGGAGCAATCGAGGCTTTTACGTTGCTGGTGGATGTGTAAATTTGAACAAGCCCATTGGACACTCTTTAGCATAATCTGCTGAAGCTGAATGAAAACATATTCTGTAATACAGGTATACATAGAAATGAAGGCACATATTCAGGTAGAATATGTACAATGATATTCATATTAATAATATTCATATTAGTGAAAAATGGGAAACAATCTAAAAGCATATCCACAGTAAAACAGTTAAATACTTTACCATACTCATAAAAATGGAATGTAAGAGATGTGTTATCAAATATGGTAATCGTTAGCCATGTGTAGCTATTTAAATTTAAAATAAAATTAAAACCTAGGTCATGCTGTCTACTAGCGACATTTCAAGGGCTCAGTAGCCACTAGCAGCTAGTGGCTAACCCATTGGACAGTGCCCTATACGAAAATGGCTATTATTGCAAAAAATTCTATTGAATAGCGTTGCTATATAGCAAAGAAAATGAAAGCATTATTATGTACTTTCATAAAAAGCTCACAAAAATGATGAGTTAAAATATTTAGATTAAAAAATACATACTGTATGATTATATTCAGAGTACCTAATGTACAGTTCCATTATAAAAAGGCAAAACTGATGTACAATGTAAAAAGTGAGACTAGAACTTATTCTTCTTTGAGATTAGACCAAGAGGAGTATGACGAAGCTTCTGTGGTACTGGTAATACTCTGCTTTTAAAAATTGTGGTAAAAAACTTATAACAAAATTTACCACCTTAACCATTTTTAACTGTACAGTTCAGTAGTACTATTCTAAATCCATTAAACAACAATTACCCCCGGCCCCTGGTAACCACCATTCTAGCATCTGTTTGTACGAATGTGACTAATTTAGATACCTCATATAAGTGGAATCATATAATACTTGTTTTTTTGTGACAGGCTTATTTCACTTAGTATAATGTCTTCTAGGTTCATCCATATTTGTAGCATGTGACAGGATTTTCTTCTTTTATAAGACTAAATAATATTCCACTGGCTGTATATACAACTTTATTTTTATCCATTCATCCATAGATGGACATTTGGGAGTCTTCCACCTCTTGGCTATTGTGAATAGTGCTGCAACAAACACGGGTGTGCAAATATGTCTTCCATATCCTACTTTGGATTCTTTTGGATACAGACCCAGAAGTAGAATTGCTGGATAATATGGTTGTTCTATTTTTAACTTTTTGAGGAACCTCCATATTGTTTTCCATAGTGGTTGCTCCATTTTACAATCCAACCAACAGTGCACAATGGCCCCAATTTCTCCACATCCTCACTGACACTTGTTATTTTATGTTTTTTTTTCCATCCTTTGATAATAGCCATTCTAACAAGTGTGAGGTGATATCTCATTGTGGTTCTGATTAACACTTCTCTGATGGTTAGTGATGTTGAGCAAGATTTCATGTGCTTTTTGGCCATTTGTATATTATCTTTGGAGAAACATCTATTCAAGTCTTTTTCCCATTTTTTAAATGGGTTATTTGATTTTTTTGGTGGTTGAGTTGTGGGAGTTTTTTACATACTCTTGATGTTAGCCCCTTATCAGATATATGATTTGAAAATATTTTCTCCCATTCTCTAGCTTGTCTTTTAACTTTGTTGATTGTGTCTTTTGAAGCACAAAAATTTTTAAGTTTAATGTAGTCTCATTTGTTCATGTTTGCTTTTGTTATCTATACTTTTGATATCTTATCCAAAAAAATCATGGGCAAGTCCAATGTCATGAAGTTTTTCTCCTTATGTTTTCTTCTAGGAGTTTTATAATATTCTGCTTTTAATTTGAATGCTAATTATATGGATAGGACTTCTTTGTGAAAATCTTCAAAGTATTTGTTTATGCTTTGTGTATATATACATATATATAAAGCACTTCAATATGAAATTTTAAAAATAATTAGATCAATGAGGAATCATCCCATATTTCCTTCTTTCTGTGGATAAATATTGCTAGCAATTACTATATGCCTGGTGACATACATTTTGTGAATCTTGGGGGCACTTTGGTAGGAAAAAGAGAACAGGTGAGCTTTTTTTTTTTTTTTTTTTTTTTTTTTTTTTTTTTTTTTTGTGAGGAGATCAGCCCTGAGCTAACATCCGCCAATCCTCCTCTTTTTTTGCTGAGGAAGACGGCCCTGGGCTAACATCGGTGCCTATCTTCCTCCACTTTATATGGGACGCCGCCACAGCATGGCTTACCAAGCAGTACTTCGGTGCGCGCCCGGGATCCGAACCAGCGAACCCCGGGCCGCCGCAGCGGAGCGCGCGCACTTAACCGCTTGCGCCACCGGGCCGGCCCCAAGAACAGGTGAGCTTTTATTCTGGAAAGACAGAAATGTAAATAATTGCCCATTTGAACATATTAACCATATGTACTGGTTCCAATTATCATTTCAAATTAAATATAAAAATCTTGTTCTGTCAATTTCTTCTGCCAGTCATAGTTTATATCTACAAATCATAACCTGAAGCAGTCAGTCAGTTAATTTTCCTCATGGAAAACAAATTCAGTTCTACAAAAACCCTTTTGGAACAAATGGTTTCAAATTATAATGTTAGATGATGTTCTTATGAAAATTTTTGGAAGAGAAGAAATAAGTATATAAGACATTGCTGACTATTCTCATTTGCAAAACAACATTTATATGACTAACTTTGTTTTCCTTTGAAAATACATGACCTAAATAGGTTTGCATCTGGTGATACATATACATATTCACACAGATCATATAAATATACATGTACATATTTGTGTGTGTGTATGTGTGTGTTGGCTTTGAGGATTACAAAATAGCTATCTCTGTTGATCCAAGTTATTTTGTGGTATATAGTCTGAACAAGGGAGTAAATGTAAAAGCACCATGGAGATATGAGAGAGTCTTCAATTTAGAGTGCTTAAATTACAGCCCGGCTCAGAGGCAGAGGTAAAGAGATGAACAGTGTAATAATATACACTGGGCTTGTATTTTCTTAATTCTGTTACTCATATTGCTGAACACAGAATGAGTTATCGATGTAAAAAATGTTAATTTGGGTGCTGCCCCATGGCGTAGTGATTAAGTTTGGTGCATTCCACATTGGCAGCCTGAGTTGTTGAGTTCACAGGTTCGAATCCCAGGCACGGACTTATAGCACTCGTCAGCCACGCTGTGGTGGTGACCCACGTGTAAAGTGAAGGAAGACTGGCACAGATATTAGCTCAGGGCTAATCTTCCTCAGTAGAAAAAAAAATTAATTTGAACACCATCAATTCGTTGTTGCTTGATAAACTAGGGAAAAAATATATATTGAATTTATTTAAAAATAACTACTGGCTATAAATATACTTGCCCGCTTAATGTATTTAGACCCTGGAACAGCTTCCAATCTCAATTTCTGTACATACTGTAAACTCTTTTCAATAATAATTAACCTGCCATAATTATCACTATACAGAACATATCTATGGATGTACTTGTTTTCCTGTTATAACTGTTTCCTACATGCATTTAATTACATTGTAATTTAGAGCTGATATTAAATGCTAGAGAAGATGATTTAATGTGTTTCAAGTTAATTTAAATGTTCAGATGGAAGTGGCATTAGAAAAGAACAAAATAAGTTATCTAATTCTACCTTAACTGCCCTTTATTTTCATCTGTTTAATTTTTGAAGGATGCAAGTCTATTAAAGATGTTTTGGCAAATGAGTGCAGTCATCACTTTCTTAATTTAATTTATCTTCTTTAACTATTAAAGAAAAATGTGTTTAGTTTCGCATAGGAAAATGTCGATTTCATCCCCATTTTAGTTTTTTTTTTTCATTTTAACAGTTTTACTGAGGTATAATTAACCAAATAAAGTATACACATTTGAACTGTACAACTTCATAAGTTTTCACATTTGTGAAAGGCAATGAATAAATCTATCACCCCGCCAAAACTTTCCTCCTACCTTTTTTATTCCCTCTCCTCTGCTCCTCACAACTCCAGGCAACCCTTGGCTTCATCCCCAGGTAATCACTTACCTGCTTTCTGTCATACATGTTAGTTTGTCTATTATGTAATTTTACACAAATAGCATCATGCAGCATATACTCCTAATTTTTGCCTGGTTTCTTTAACTCAGCAAAATTATTTGGAAATTCATCCTTTTTATTGCTGGTTAGTATTCTATTTTACGGATATACTGCAATTTATTAATCCATACTGCCACTCATGTATATTCTATAGAGCAAATTATTTGAAATGAAATATCTGGGTCACATAGTAGGTACATGATTTTTTTTTGAGAAACTGTCAACTGTCTTATAATTGAGCTGACCCATTTCACAGTCTCAGTGGCGGTGCATGAAAGTTTCAGTTCATCTACATCTTAGCCAATATTTGTTATGGTCAGTCTTTTTAATTTTAGTCATTCCAATATTTGTGTAGTTCTATCCCATTATGAATTTAATTTACATTTTCCAAATGAATAATGATGCTGAGTATATTTACATATGCTTATTTCCGTCCATTTATCTTCTTTGGTGAAATATATATTCAAATATTTATCCATTATTTATTAGGTCATTTCTTTTACTGTTACTGAGTTTTGAGAGTTCACTCTTGTTTCAGGATACAAATACTTTATCAGATATACAATTTGAAAATGTTTTATCCCAATCTATGGTTTGTGTTTTGATTTAATTAGAGTGTTTTAGAGGAGCAAAGTTTTTTAATTTTGATGAAATCCAATGTATTGATTTGTTCTGTTATTGATAATGCTTTTGGTATTATATCTAAGACATCTTTGCCTAACCCAGGTCATGTAGATTTGTCCTGACATCTTTGAGAAATTTTATTGCTTCAGGTTTTATATTTAGGCCTATAATCCTTTGTTAGTTCTCTGATTCATTAATTCCCATATACAGTGTGTGGTTTGGATCAAATTTTATTTATTTATTTTTTTTAATTTCTTTTTTGAGGAAGATCAGCCCTGAGCTAACATCCATGCCAATCCTCCTATTTTTGCAGAGGGAAGACCAGCCGTGAGCTAACATCTATTGCCAATCCTCCTCGTTTTTTTTCCCCTTTTCTCCCCAAAGCCCCAGTAGATAGTTGTACGTAATAGTTGTACATCTCTCTGGTTGCTGTATTTTCTATTCTTTCAATATAGATACTCAATAGTTTGTTGCAAATGTTATCCTTTTTCCATAAAATCACTCTGTGTTTTTCACTTCTGTAAAAAATCAGTTTACCACACGTACTCGGTCTTAAGAATTATTTTATTAAGCATTTCCTGATAAAATATCATGGTGTCTGCCAAATGCCACTATATTAGAAATACAATTTACTTCAAAACTTATAGATGGGTAGGTAGGTAAGTAGATAAATAAATAAAGATAGAGATAGTAAATGCAGAAAGTTGTTAACAACTGGTGAATCTAGGTGAAAGGTCTAGATGTTTATTGTACTATTCTGTTACCTTTTCATACATTCAAAATTTGTCATACTAAAGAGTTGGATAAGAAAAAAAGTAAAACTAAAAAAAATGTTAAAACTACTGTGATTCTATATGTAATAATCACTGTCTTTTTACAAAAAGAAGGAATGAAACCAAATTTGGTAAGATATACTTACTTAAATGTGGTTTATAAACTCGTTGATATTATTTTCAAATGTTTGGAAGTGACATGGGAGGAGCATATTTAAAAAAACCTACACTGATCACATATTCAAGCAAACATCTATCAGTGTTGACTAAATATACACAAATTTCATGTCACAACTATTATTTATGTGCATTTAAGTATTGACACATTTATTTCTAAATGACTAATATTATGTATGCTATTTTTCTAAGAAGCAGAGACAATTTATTATGTATTAGTGTTTTAACAAGAAAACTAAAGTTTTCCATAATATTTGCATTCATACAAAATATGTTAAATCTACATTCTAATTTTGTTATACAAGAACATCAACATTGTGAATAGGCTATTGCTATTAAATGAATTATACAATCATAAGAACAGCAAGGCCAGTATAAAGATTGTTTCACAAAGACAGCTGCGTTCTCTTTTCTTACACCAAGTTTACAGATCATAATAAAGGTAAAAATAAATTACTTTCTAGTATACTATAGATTCCCAAAGAGTTTGAATAATGACCTGAGTTCTAATGACCTTCAAATGTGACATTTCTATATACACAAAGAACAATCTTTTATTTTCAATCCCAAGTCTTTCTGTCTATATAACAGTGACACCCATATAGTGTGTTGATACTAAAATTTAAGAAAGAATAACAACTATCCTTTTTTTGTTGCATCAGAGAAAAGTATTTCCAGTATCTATATGGAAATTCCACTATCCAAACTTATCAAAAGTTTCATTTTTTCAAGTTCCCAAAGCTGTGTGCTGAAGATCCACAGGAATTCTAGGAGACTTCTAAAATTAGGTTATTGTAAAGAAAAATCCTAAGGAAATATTAAATATAAATACTCAGCTAATTTATTTTTACTTCATCAAAGTTATTAGCAAGGCTTTATCCACTAATCTGAGTATCCATATCTAAACCTTAAATTGGATAGAGAAATGTTCAAAATGATATAGGCATTGACACAGCCTGTTGATTTTTTGGACAATTATGTTGGCCAATTTAACATTCAACTTCTTTTGTTAGCTTAATACCAGAGTAGTCATGAGCACACAATAAATGATCATTCTGCTCAGGAATAATATCAAAAACCAAACAAAATTATTAAAGAATTGAATGAGGAGAACAATTTGGAGAGTAATGTTTTTATGTAGTCTGATAATGTTCTATATCTCTATCTTAAGTGAGCATTGAAAATATAGCTTGTCCAGTGGAAAATTAGTGTTTTCAAGAATAGAATATATATGGACCTGACAAGAATAATTATAGTCTATTTAAGAAAGGAAAGAAAAAGAACTGTAACTAAAAATGGTAAGTACAGGCACAGTAATTATAGCTAGCAAACACTTTGTACTGATGTCTATAATAGTCTAGACAAGTAGTAGGTATTCTTATATTTTAAAGACTACAGTTAAACTTTTAATGATTAAATGTAAGAATAATAGAACAAATTGACAGCTAATAATTTCAATAATAAATCAGTTTAGAGAGTAAACAAATTTGTAGAATGTCTTGCTTCAATGTGCTTTTGAAAAGCTTTTTGTACAATGATATAATTAAGATCACAAAAGTACTCCCACAAGATTTATTAAAAATTTTAAGTATGGAGTAGAAAAACCCTTGCCTTGGGTTAAATAAACATGTCCTCATGGTCCTAACAACTTCCTTTTTTTTTCCTTGCCTCAAAATATTTCCTTAAATTCTGCAACTATTTTTAAAAAATTAGTAGATATTATTTTTAAGAGTAGATTAGGATTCACAGCAAAATTGAGCAGAGAGTACTATATACACCCTGCCCCTCCCCATACATAGCCTCTCTCATTATCAGCACCTCCCATGAGACTGGTTGATTTGTTACAATTGATGAGCCAAGAGTGACACATTATCATCACTCAAAGTGCACAGTTTACATTAGAGTTCACTCTTGGTGTTGTACAATCTACGGGTTTTGACAAATGTATAATGATTCATGTCCACCATTCTACTATCGTACAGAATCATTTCACTGCCCTGAGATTTCTCTGTGCTCTTCCTACTCATCTCTCCCTGCCCCCTTAAACCCCAGCAACTAATGATATTGTTTACTGTCTCCATAGTTCTGCCTTTTCCAGGCAAATAAAGTGTCATATAGTTGGAGTCATACAGGATATAGCCTTCTCACATCTTTTCAGGCTTCTTTCACTTAGTAGTATGCACTGAAAATTCCTACATGTCTTTTCATGGCTTGATAACTCATTTCTTTTAATTGCTGCACAGTATTCTATAGTTTGGATGCACAATTTATTTTCTCCACTGATGTACTGAAGGACATCTCGGTTGCTTCCAAGTATTGGCAGTTATGAAAAAAAGCTGTTATAATAATCCATGCACAGATTTTTGTGTGGACGTAAGTTTTCAACTCCTTAGGGAAGTACCAAGGAGCACAATTGCTGAATTGTATGGTAAGAGTATGTTTAGTTTTGTAAGAAACTTCCAAACTGTCTTCCATAGTGGCTGTACCATGTTGCATGAACGGTGGGCTGTACCCACCAGCAATGAATGAGAGTTCCTGTCGCTCCACGTCCTCACCAGCGTTTGGTGCTGTCAGTGTTTCTAATTGTAGCCATTCTAGTATGCATGTAGCATGACTTCCTTGTGAAACATCTTATAGATACTTTATAAAATTGAATAGAAAAACAAAAAAGATTGAGTATCTTTGATGATTACGGATTATTTACGCCCGTAATATAGCAAAAAACAATTGAGCAAACTTGTCCTTTCTCTTTTCGTTTACTTTCTATGGTATAATCTAAGATATAGGATATTTTTCTCCTCCTTCCTTCCTTTCTTCCTTCCTTCCTTTCTTTTCCACTTCTGTTTTTGAATTGCCGGAAATTTTTGCTTGAAATAAGATTGTTACTCTCTAAACCTACAGCGATTTACTTTGGAAGTCACGAACATTGACTTTTAAACAACCATCCTTGATGACCTAGAAAATGTGACCTAACTGTAGGTCTCATATATCTGTAGCATTCACTCTCTAGGTGAGTCCTAGAAAGCTGGAAGGGATTACACTGAAAAGAGCTTGGGGAGGTAAAAAGCATAGAAGGAAGATTGGAAGATTGGTGACAGATGTAAACACTTTATACTTCTGGGCAGAGAGAAGATTTTAGAATCCGATTTGTAAGCTTACTAATACTTTCTACTTCAGACATCTGGCTTTGGAAAGGAAAAAAATCTGACTTTCTGATTTCTCTCTAAACTGTCCAATCACATATCAATAGGTTGGATTTCAGACAGAAGCTCAAAGTTGATATTCTCTCCAGTAATAATTGTTGTAGAATCAACCCCTAAAAAAAGAGGCATAAGTAATCACAATTTTCCAATAATTTTTCAGATTGCCTACTTTTCCTCTATTTTTAACCTATAAAAATTGCTATTTTTGTTGGAGAGAAGGTTGATCCATATTTTCAAATCATAAAAACAACTTCAGAAATACATTTCTGTAACTGCTTTTCTGAGGCTGATTTGTTTAACATGTACTTTCCAGTTTCCATTATTTTCAAAATCCCTCTTTAGATTACAAAGAATATATTCTTAAATTTGTGCCATTTCTTTAAATTTATGAAGCTTACTGCTTCTGAACATGGAAAATTTATAGAAAGGAGTGCATACATTTTGGAAAGCCTGGGTTTAACTTGTAGCATTACCATTTATCAGCTCTATGACGCTAGATGTTCAAATATTGTGAGCAATAATCCTTTTATATATAAACATGAAGGTTTTAGTTTCTGTCTTGCTATCTTTGTCATTTTGCTATTAGTATCAACTGAGATAAAAGCATATTGTGAAATTTCAAGTGCTATCTACACATTAGATAATAAAGAGGAGTGACAATGGTGAACACTAGGACTGATCATTTTTAATTGTAATTTCCAGCCAAAATGTTCAAGTAGTTTTACGTCAGAAGTGCCATGTAGTTACCAAATAGATAAACCATATTAGAGAATTTTTACATAGTCAAGATTTTAGAGTTAAAGGGTAAAATACAGGCTTTCAGCTTATATCTTGTTAGTATTTATGGCTAAACATTCCAAAGATAATATACATGGATTTCAAATTCTGCCAATAGTTGAGATTTGGATGTTAGCTACAGTAAAAGCATGATTATTTCTTGAACCATTTTTATTGGCTCACAATGGATCAACTTGGATTTATGTGAGCAAGTGATATCTTTTGAAATTAATTTGAAGGGTTATGGTTAATGAAAACATTTATAGAAAATTGGATTTGTGTTATAATTAAATCAAATCAAATGTATTTTGCTCTGAGTTATTCAAATGTTTCTTCCCATTACAATTTTATTTCTTATTAATGTTAGTTATATAAATTAGCTTTCCTTGTCCCTAGTTATTTTCTTCCCACCACTGTATCATTACAAAAACCTTTACAATATACTTTTCAGTTGAATTTACCGTCTTGGACAGATTAAATTAATGTACAACTCTATTGTAAATTTAGCTTTTAAAAATATAAATATTAGACAAAATTGTGATTAACGCATGTCTTAGTCAATTCAGGCTGTTATAACAAACTGGATTTTTTTTTCCTAAAGTACATTCAGTGAACAATGATTACTAATACAGTTTGATGTGACTACCATGACTTTTGCTAAGTTCGTAGCAGTTTTATTCAATATTGTTTTGCACCATCAGTGGAAATGTTAACAAAGTAAAAAGGTGACAAATATCTCATATTTTTATTAAAGTAGTTTTTATCTTAAGGATAACATGAAAAGGCCTCAGAGACTCTCAGGAGTCCACAGAGCCCATTTAGAAAACCGGTACACAGAGAATTGAAGAGATTATGTGGTCCTCAGATAAGAACTTCTGTTGTCTCTATAGTGTATAGCAAACTGTGTGGTGTTATCTGTTTATTGAGAAAAGCAAAAAGCATTTGCCAAAACTGTAGCTGCAAACTAAGTGCTGATTAGCTCCCATAAATGAACCACATCTTGAAAAGCATCTGCAATTTATGTCACCACTCAAAGTCATTCTCCAAATCTCATCCAACTTCTGCCCAGATCAGACAAGTAAGTTAAAATGGGATGCATTAAGACTCATTTAATCTACATTTTCCAGGTCTTTGATAGTAGAACTAACGTTGGTGATCCCCCAGGGATGTAATATATCTTTTGGATTTCGATTTTAATGTTTAGGGAAAGTTCTAAAAACTTTCTTTGATTCTTCTTTCAATTTTAGTCCTCAGTGCACAGATTCTATTGACACAGTAGGGTTCTATTCAAAGTCTGCATTAAAGGACAAGAGAAACAACTCCAGACCAATAGTGCTTTTCTATTAATAATATTAAATGAGATATTAAGATATTTCCCATCTACTTCAGTCCTATGGGATATCATGATCAACTAGCTACCCCTAAAGATCCTTGTGGGTCAAACCAAAAGATTATCTCTGGTACTGTGACCTACTATGGTAACTATATTCTCGTTGTCTCTTTTGGCTAAGCATCACTGCCACTCCAGAATCCTATCATTTCCATTAGACTGAGAAGCCCATTCCAATAGCAGCATCTGCTGTTTTTGTTTCTAGTCTGCATAGGACAGCGATTACTGCACTTTTCGAGAATGTGAGAATTCTCTTTGTCAATATTTTTCTCAGTGTCTTGGTGAAAGGACAATTTCCAAAGTCCAGATGGGATATCCAAGGAATGTATTCCATGGCCAGGGCAGAGAGCCTTCATAAGTCTTACCCACGTGCATTTGATAGTTTTCTGGATTACTGCCATGTGTTTTTCATTATTTTTTCTTGAATAGTAGTTGTATGTGTATGTTTGAGTCTCTGTGTGTGTGTGTGTGTGTGTGTTTAATTGAAGTTCAATATATAAGTATTCCACCATTGCAGGTTGGTGGGAGTAGAAATATAAGTGGTCTGCCCAATTCTGAGTAGTCATATCTTGACCAAGAGATCCTGGACTTTGAGCTAGAGGCAGTAATTGGGTGGGTCCTTGGGTTATTTCTTTTGGAAAGAGGTGTGTGTGTGTGTGTGTGTGTGTGTGTGTGTATTAGTTGGCTTGGACTGACATAAAAAAATACCATAGACTGGGTGGCTTAAAAAACATGAATTAATTTTCTCATAGTTTTGGAGACTAGAAGACCAATATCAAGGTTCCAGTGGACTTTGTTTCTAGCGAAGATTCTCTCCCTGGCTTGCAGATGGCTGCATTTTCACTGTATCCTCACATGGGCTTTCCTTAGCATGTGATTGAAGATAGGGAGAGAGAGAGAGCTCCTGTGCGTTCTCTGGTGTCCCTTCTTATGAGGACACTAATCTTATTGGATCAGGGCCCCATCCTTATGATCTCATTTAATCTTAATTACTTACTTAGAGACCCTATCTCCAAACACATCCACACCAGGGGTTAGGACTTTAACATATGAATTTGGGAGGTGACATAAACATTCAATCGTAGTACTGTGTGTTCATGTGTGTGTTTTATACAGGGAGAAGGTAAGATATTTGGGAGGTCAGACTGTGAATATTTTTCTTTTAAAATAGATTAATGGCTGGGTATATAGCCAATCAATTAAACACTACTCATTCTAGGCTTTCTTATAGCTAGACTAACTTCTCAATAAATGGAATATGAGCAGAATTGTTACATACAATTTCTACATTGCTTTCTTGAACAGAAATCACTTACTTTCCATTTACTTGTCCTTCTTACTCCAGTCTGGAATGTGGGCACAGACGCAGCCCAGCTTCATCTATGCACATGAGGACGAGCTTCTCAGGGAAAGTGGCTCAGAGAGGTAGAAGAAATCTGAGTCTCTGAATGACCTCATGATGCAGAGCTGTTTTAGGAGCCTGCTCTCCTCATCCCCATACTATTACATGAGAAAGAAATACACTATCTTGTTCGAGGTTTTGCATTTTGATATCTTTTGGGTTATAGCACTTTAGACCCATCCCTGATTAATACAATGTAAGAATATTAATATGAAGGATTAGTATTACTAATACTCCTCAATCTCAATTAATATTTATACTTTCAACAATTCATGCAAATTCTCAAATATCATTTGCTTAGGATTTTGAAAGTTGTTAATTATATTTCTCATAGTACAAGGCCCTGCTCTGTGGGTTCTGGCTATTCAATCCTATTTTTAAAAAACCAAAATTCTAGCTATTCTACTGTTCTAAATAATTGATCTAAATTGTTACACAATTGATTTGGCCTTAGCAAAAGGTTTTGAAGACAGCAATTGATCACTAAGACAGCTGAAATGATCCGCCTAGTTGTGCTACAATATGGTTTGGGGTTTGCATGAAGGTAATGGTCTCAGGCTCAATCAATTTCCAGTGCAGGGATTGAAATTATCAGCACTTTGAGAAATAATGCCATATTGCAATTTGTTCTACATCTCTCCTTAAAGTTCTAAATGTTTTATAAGTGCAATATCTGTTGTGTGATATAGTACATAAAGTTTATGATTAATAATCTATCATTATTAAATTGGAATTATATATGTACTGAATATTTTCTTTTAATCTACTCCACTTTCATAATTTTGCTTATATTATCCATTCATATAATCAATTGACAAATGTCTATTGGGTGACTACAGTCTACTAGGCATTTTGTAGGGCTCTTGGAGATACTATATTGAATAAGATAGATACTAGAAATGCTTTCTTCAAACTTGTATTCCTAGCTAAAATCTCATCTGATACTAAAAGTCCCAATTTGTTCTCCACCAATTCCTTAAAGTACATTTCATGGTAAAATTTGAGGCAATAAACTGCAGTGGTAATAAAGTAGGTCTTGGAGTCAGAAAAACCCTGGATTAAAATTATAACTAGAACTCAAAATCATTGACTGGAACTTGGGGAATTAGTGAAACATCGCGATGTTTGGTTTACTTATCTGTAAAATGGGGATGATGATATTTAGATAAAATGGTTGTTCTAAGGATTAAAGTACAACACTCCTGATTCTCTACACCCTCCTGACAACTGCTCTGTTGTAAATTCTGACCAGAACTTTTGGCAGGCTTATAATCGTCTATCCACTTTTAAGTATGAAATTTGTTGACACTCAGTCCTAAGTCCTCTTCTTTGTCACTCTATGCTCCCTCTCCGTGTGATTTCATCCATATCCATGACTTAAAAATTGACCTAAATATAGATGCATCTTATTGTGTATTACTGGTGCACGTTTCCTCTAAATTTCAGTTCTTATATGCAAACACCTAACTGAGAACTCCACATGGAAATTCAATAATATCTCAGCACTAAGTTGTGGTAAATGAAATTTGTAAGCTGCTTCTCACAAGGTGCGGGGTCGCCAAGGCATAGGGACTTTTCTTCTTTTTTATAAAACAAGCAAGCAAAAAAAACTCTTCATTTTTTTCTTTCTATTCACTAGAATGAATAATTTCTGTTGATCTATCATCAAATTTACTGACACTTTTTTTCTGCTATCAAAACTCTCTTTTGAAGAAATTCCACTGAATTTTTTTCTGATAGCGTATTTTTCAGTTCTAGAATTTCCATTAGTTTTTTTTGTTTTTGTTTTTCCCCAGTCTGAGATTCTCCACCTGTTTGTCAGTGATGGTTGTATATCTCTTTAACTCTCTGAACATATTTATAGTAGTTGTGTTAAGATCAAATCTGCAAATTCACATATCTGGAGTTTCTTGGGCAAATTTTCTATTGGTTGCCTTTTTTTATCTATGTTTCTAATTTTTATTCTCTTATCAGCTCTAGTAAGTACTTTTTATTGTATACTGAATATTGAGGATGGCACATTGTAGAGACTCTGGTTTTATATATCTTTTGTAGACTGTTGATACTCTTCTAGGAGAAAGTTAAGTTGGCTGGGATCTTAAGTTGGCAGACGTTGTCCCCTCTGCATTGGGCAGGAGCTAAAATCTCTGCTCAGTGCTTTAAGCTTTCAGGAGTGCTTTCTGCTTGGCTCTCTAAAGTCAGCTCTTTTGTGAATAGTTCAGAGATTGGCTAATGTAATATTTCGAATTTGTAAGCAGATTTGGGGCCTTCCCCCCTAGACATCCCTATTTTCCAGAATTCCCCCTTTCACTGTTCTACTGACTTGGCATCCCTGAAATCCTTCATCTGACTCCCCAGTCCAGTAATACTGTGGCTTTCTGCTTGAAGTTGAACTGCCTTCTAGAACACGGACTGGGATTTACCCTCAGGCAAAAAACCTACAAAAACCAATTTCACCCAAATCTCTTCCTCCTTTTCAAGAGTCAACTTTCCCCTAGGTTCTGCATGCTTTTGATCACATTCTAATGCTTTCAAATATTTGTTTTTCTTTTATATTTTCCCATGGTTTATGATTCTTATCTTAGGAGGGCTAACCAAGTACCCTCCCACATACTGTTGGAATTTAGCATCCTACCTTTTATTTCATTGACTACATTTAGCTTGATTCTTATAAATTATTTCAAAGTCTCTATTAATTATGTATTGCTGCTTAACAAATCAGCTCAACTTTTAGCAGCTTGCAGCAACAAGTATTAACCATCCAAACGGTTCTGTGGGTCAGGAATCTGGGCATGGATAAGCTGAATGTCTCTGGCTCAGCTTCTCTCACAGGCTGCAATCGAAGTATTGGCTGGGACTGCAGTCATCTCAAGGTTCAACAGAGATAGAATATGCTTCCAAGCTCACTTAAGTGGCCAGCGGCAGGACTTGGTTAACCATTGTTGAGTGAAGGCACAACTTCTTTGCCACATGGTGCTCTCCATAAGGCAAGTCCAAAGATAGCAACTGGCTGCCCCTCAGAGTGAGCATGCCAGAGAGTGAGAGGGCAGCCAAGATAGAAGCCGTGCTCTTTCTGTATCCTAATCTCAGGGGGAACATTGTATCACCTCTACCACAATATACTCACTAGAAAAAAGTCACCAAATCCAGCCAATACTCAAGAAGTATCCAGTATAAAAGGGTATGACTATAAGGAGCCACTTCAACGTTGTATACCATGAAGTCTTTTATCTCATAATCATCTTTGTGTTTTTTTCCCTCTTTTCTATGTTTTCTCTTGACTTTCTATCAGTTGGTATTTCTCAATATACAATTGGTTATATATTATTATGTATTATATACTACAGATGTAAAAGTTCAGAGAAAATTTTTGGTCTCAGATGATGTTTTCTTTCTCAAGATATCATGTTCATTTACTTCTGTTATATGCCTAGGAACACAGCAGTCCTGTGTGACATTTACCCAGTTGGAGATTCCAATGTGTTAAAGTTTTCTTTATTTATTGTGAAGGCTGAACTACTTTTAGTCCTTGGATACGGTGTTCAGAGTTTCTTCCCCAAGTCTATAAAGTTTAGTTAGGTGTCATTTCCTTGAAATGACAAAAACTCCTGCGCCCATGAGTTTTTAGAATGCTTCTGCTCAGCTCAACAGTCTCTAAACTCCCTCTCCTGGAAGGATCAGAAACGCTAAGGCAAAAGGCAGTTTGAAAATCCTTCACCTTTTTGAGTTTTGTTTTACATCCAAATCTTGGCCCTTTATGATATCATTGCTTTGGTAGCTAGCTCACTAATGTCTTTTAAAAAATTACACACACACATTTAACATATATGTGTACATATGTTTATGTTTTTTCTAGATTTTTCAGTAGAAGGTTTAGTTCTAACTAACTTGTCTATCAATGTTGAAAGCAGAAAAAATGTTGTTTACATGATATAATATTTTATTTTTTTAATTCAAAACAACCATCTTTTTCATTCAGTTCAGAAAGACAAGACAATTCAAAACAACCATCTTTTTTATTCATCTTCAGAAAGACAAGGAAATCTAATCATAAGAAATATGTCGCTAAGCTTGTTTACATTTTACTTGAAATGTTTGCTTTGGAACACATGTTATAGATAGCTATAACATTATATTTGAATGAATATATATGCATGTATGTATATATGTATTTTATGTATATATGTATATACACATACATACATACATGTATACCTCAGAATTTCTAGTTCCTTGCAGAAGCATTGTGCATTTCTACATTGGATTACATCTACGGCATGTACGCTATTTGTAAAGTGCCTTTCACTATTTAGGGTAGCATTATCCTCTTTATTGGAGATTCTTGGGCTGCTAAAGATTAAGTGAATTGCACAAGCAATAGTATCTCCTTCCATTTTGAATTAATATCTCCTACTCCCTATTTCTCAATGTTTTCTTTATCACAAAACAAGCTAGAAAAAGCATGCCGTATTTTAAAATGAACACACCAAAAGTCCACTGATAAATCCAAACTGTCATGAATTCCAATCAAAATATATATGGGAAGAAGTAGATGATGATAAATACCTCATCTGCCTACCTCCTAAGTCATGTTATTTTTCTGCTCTGTTCCTGAATATTCTTTTGTGTTTTTTATGTGCTTATGAGTTCAGTGTCTTGGAATGGTCATAGAAGGACGACACTGGGATTATGAGATAGTGATATGCTCAGGGTCACATTCTTAGGTGAAATTAAAAAACAGATTATGTTGGAGAAGACATTGTTAAAAGGTAAATTGAGGAACATTAAAATTTTCAAGAGTTTATTCAAGCATACATGGATTCAAATAGAGGAGTACCAAACCAAAGGTAGTTAGGGTTAGGAGTACTCCACTGTGAGGAGCTGGGGGGAGGTTTTTATAGAGAAAATGAGGAAGCAAAGCAAGGAAATTATCTGATTGGCTAGAGCTTAAGCATTTGCCTTATTTGAGAAAGTCTAATTGGCTGTTTGTGATTGGTTGTTCTTAAGTTTCATTTTCTGAGATGTCAGTGCGTTGATTCTTGCTTAGGTTTTGGTTTTCTTATGTAGGCTACCAAGGCATTAGAGCCACCTCAGTAACGGCCTCCTTGTTTAATTACTTTAACAACATAAAAGCAGCCCAGGGCAGGGATAGTAAAGCCAAACAAAGGTGCAGTTAAAAAGTAAATTCATGGGGCCAGCCTGGTGGTGGCATAGCTGTTAAATTCGTGCACTCCACTTCGGTGGCCTGGGGTCCATGGGTTCTGATCCGTGGCTCTGACCGAGGCACTGCTTGTCAAGCCATACTGTGGCAGGATCCCATATAAAGTAGAGGAAGATGGGCACAGGTGTTAGCACAGGGCCAGTCTTCCTCAGCAAAAAGAGGAGGATTGGCAACAGATGTTAGCTCAGGGCTAATCTTCCTCACACACACACACAAAAAATAAATTCATGAGTTAAGCCAGTTAAATGAATCGTTCATTCACACACACTCATTCACAGCCATTCACTAATTCATTCATTTGTTCACTCATTCAACAAGTTGCTATTGATTGCCTAATACGTACCAGACACCCTAAGGTCCAGGTTATACAGAGGTAAATAAAATACTTTTAATCCTTGAATTCATGAAGTTTATATTTTAGTGGGACAGATTAAACAAAGTCAATAGAAGCAGGCACACTGGAATTTGGGTACTTAAAGTACCAACAGCTCCATGTTATCTTTCCTTACTTTTCTTCCTAGTGCTTTTCATTTCTGACCGTAGGTAGCTAGAAGCCAGAGTTCGTTCACATGGCTTAGGCATAATATTTTTGTCTTCAAGTCTAGACAGTTGCATCCTATACACTCTACATAGCAAATTATTTACTCCTTTATGAAATTTTAATATTTCTTTGTCTTATTAATGTTTTTGCAATCTTTCCTACAAACTATAAACAATGTCAAATAGAAGAATATATTTTCTACTTTTGTGGTATCCTCCGTAAAAAGTAAAGTAATTTTATCTATGTAGTATTTGCTCAATAATTATCTTATAATTTATTTTGGTAGGCATAGCTTCCTGAAAGGAATTGAGTGGCAAGAAAAATAACATCTCCATGTTTCTAAATGTTCTTTTTGTTATGATGTATTGAGGGCTGCATATAATTCTTCCTTTCCAAGAATACAAGCTGTTGTTTTGAAATTCAATAAAGTTATGCTTTTGAATAACGGTAGTTGTTTTTATTTATTAAAGGGTAAAATATTTGCAAACTTTGATAATTCACTGTGAGTGACACACTTTTTGTGACACATTTCAAAAATAATCTGGACATTCTAGTGTCTTAAGATATTGAAATTGAGAATGCTTGAACCACATAGTATGATTTCTTATAATTTTCTTCCTTCTTTCATTTTATTGGAAGCTTATATTTCAATATTGTATTTTACTCAGAAATGTGAGCATATATCATTTTTATTTAAAGCTCCACTGTATCAACTTAACTGAGACCTTACTAACAGGGCTCTTTTCTATGAAAGAAGCTCCTATTGACTGCAAGGTGAATATGAGAGATATAAAATCAAACCAAGGGAATAAAATGTGTTTTTCACAACCTATTTAATTAACAAGAGGAAAAGTACATCCAATGTAAACATTTTAAAAATCCACTTACTTTTAGCATCTAAAACTTAAAGGTATCGTTTATAATATTAACGATAGTGATAATTAAAAATTCTGTGTGTTGAACTCCTCAAAGTCTCTGCAATCCTTCTCAGTATTCTGTAGTAAGCATTTTATTAGCCATAATTAGTATTCTGCTTAGACTGGAGAAGAGCTGCTAACCTCTCTCAGCCAGGTAGGATTTACCAATGTACAGTTATATCTGAGATGATCTCTAACTAAATATTTTAAATCATTTTGCTAAATATACTTTGGATAATATGAATCAGCGGCTCATTACAAATGTCATCTTTTTCAGCAAATGTATATTTGCTTAGTGCCTACTATGTGCAAAGTTGCATTTTAGACTGCAGAGCTGGTGCTACTAAGATGAAAGAGTCTGGTTATTAAGGAGCTTACAATCAAGAGGATGATTCATACTAAAATGTATCAATGTGGTTACACAAATAGAGGTTTCATACTAGAAGTTTAAACCAACTGTTGTGGAAGCAGCATATGTTTTTACTATGAGAGTCAGGGTAACCTATACAAAGATGATTCTGGCCAGGGTTTCAAGAGATAAGGAAGGTTTTTATTCACAGAGAAAGGTAAAGTGCAAGTTTTCTGGTGGTAAAAACAGCATGTGGGGGTGAGAAAATAAATGTTGTGTTAGATAAACAGAATCCTGTGGCTGTGCTGTAAGATGTAGGATAAGAAAAGAATGAGAATGCCAGGTGGCAATAACAAAAGTTAGAAAGACTGTGAATATCAGGCTAAGAGATACCAATTTTATTTGAGGAGCTTTTGAAGGTTTTGAACAAGAGGATGACATGATCCTAATTGAACTGTAGGAAGCTCACTATAACCGTCACATACATTACTCATTGCAGTGGTGAGACCCTGAAGGCAATCTGAGTATTCACAAGAAAAATGTCAAGGAACTCAACTAGAAAAGTGGCAATGGAATTGAAGAGAATTTTTCTTTGGAAATGAAGTCACAAAGTGATCTGTAATCTATAATGCAAAATACCTTTGTTTTTCCCTGTAAATTAGGGTAACAACAAAGAGAAATGCCTTCTCTTCTTTCCTTTTCATACTCTGTCGATAGAAACACATGTTATTTACCCTTCTTTATCAAGCATATATCTACTGAAAGTATTATCAGCCCTAAGTGATGGCTGTGTAGAAAAATAATTTGTTTTTTCCTATTGATCCTGCTGCCTGACTTCCATCAGACCTCTCAGTACTAAGGAACACAATGGATGTCACCTTTACCCTGAGCAGGTCATTCTCAATGTGATTCAGAGTGAGTGACTAATCTTAACTCTGTACCACTGAGAATATCACACAAAAATAAGCAGTGTAGAATCTGCCTATATGAAGTCCAGCTGGATATATCTGCTTCTGCCATTATGCAAATTATTACTATATTAGTAGCTGCCATGGTCTGAATGTTTGTGTCCCCCCAAAATTCATATGTTGAAATCCTAACCCCCAAAGGTAGTAGTATTTGGAAGTGAGACCTTTGAGAGTTGCTTAGGTCATGAGGGTAGAGCCCTCATGAATGGGATTAGTGTTCTTATAAAAGAGATCCCACAGAGACCTCTCATCCTTTCCACCACGTGAGGACACAACAAGAAATCTGTAATCTGAGGGAGGGCCCTCCCCTGACTATGCTGGCAACTGGTCCCAGACTTCTAGCCTCCAGAACTTCGAGCAATAAATTTCTGCTATTTAAAATGTAGTTCTATTACTGTTTAATACTGGAGAACAATGTTATCCTTGGAAATCTTTTTAACACTTGACTGAATTATTGCCTTACTTGAGCATTAGAAAAAAAAAATGGTAATAACAATAAATATTGTAATTCAAGACTAATTATGTCCCAGACACTGAGTTAAATGCTTTCACAAGTGATCCCTCTTAACCCTCAAAACTATTTAATGAGCTCTGAGCTATAATTATAGCCCTTTTGCAGTTAAATAAATTGAAATATATAGAAATGTAATTATTGCTACAAATCACAATGCAGGTAAATGGGAAAGCGACTGAGGAACCCAGACCTTTCTGCTACTGAATTCCAGGCTCTTAGGCACTCCTTGATAGTGCATTTCTGAATGTTTGATTATTTCCATACAAAGACCTAAATGTCACTATGCTATCCAATGCAATATTCACACTGGTCTTACTATATGCCCTTCTATGAAAATAATGTTAAATATTACCTCTGCCTTTACTTGTGATATCCTGCTATCAAAGGAATTCTAAAATGTTAGCAGTCCTGCTTAAAGATACACACGATTTTAATGATAAAGACACTGATGATGATAAAAGTAAAAGTTAACACATTGATCAGTTAATGCATGCTAGGATCTGTCCTATATGGGTCCCAATCCAATTGAGAACAGTTAAAAAATACAGAAGCAGGAAGAAGAAGGTCGTGTAAGAATATGAAAGATTTTTCTCTGCATGGAACACATTCTTTCACCAAATTTGCCTAAGTAATTTCAACACATTCTTCAAGTTTCAGCTTGAAAGTCACTGCCCCAAGTAAACTTTCAGGTCCGCCCATGTCAATGGTTGCCAATGGATGGTGACGTACCCCACTTATGCTCCCTTACACCCCGTATCCCAACAACACGCTGTGTTGTCATTGCTCGCAGACTACGCGCTCTTCTAGGGCAAGAGTTTCTTCACCATGTATCTTGCTCCTAGCAGCAGTGCTATAAAGAAATCAAAGGAATGAATGAACAAATTACTGGGACTAAATTTCTCCTATTTCTACATCCATTGATTCAAACTAGACAAATGTCTAACTTAACTCCAGTTTGTTAGATGCTCTTGGTGACTATAATCACATTCTCTGAGTCTGTCTCTGATTCCAGGCCAGTGGTGGTAGACAGTTCTTACCGTCACCAACAACGACCTGCCTCATCGTGATGCTGAGTATGTATTCCACATTTTTGACTCAGGGTTTTCTCTAAGCCTTGGAAATGGTTAGCTCATGTAGAGACACAGCCTGAAAGTAAGGGAGAATTAACTCCCCTAAGATCAATTCTCAATTAATAGGGGAGAGAATCTTCAATAAATATCTCAGCCTCTCACTTTTCCTACAGACAATTCTAGCAGGTGTTCTGTAAAATTCTCTGAGGATCTGAAATAATTTTGCTGAGTTCTGAAACAGCGCCCTTAATAACACACCCTAATATTGGGTTTCTTTCCTTTTTGTCTCACTTTCCAAGCTTCCTAACTCCTACTCTTTGGAATCAACTTCCAAATAAACTACCTGCCCTTGAGTCCTTGTTTCAAACTGAGACATCAGAAACGATAAAAACACTATTGATCTCGTCTTCCTTTAGGTTTTCCCTTCCATGATCACTTTTCTCGCTACTCCCTCAACTTGAAGCTTTACCCTGCTTCCCATTTGGTCCGAGATTACCATGACAACTAGCAGAACAGGATGGTAATACCAACGAATCCAAGAGAGAGTTCATTCCTGAGTCTACTCCTCCCACTCTTTTTCCAGTTCCTCTACTGACTTAAAGTTTACACGATGACTACATCCTCACATCCAATCTCTCTATACCACTTTAGATCCTAACCCTCTCATTATACTACAGCCCTTAATCGAGATACTGGGAGGAAATACCTAGGAAAGGTTGAGTTAGAATATTTCTTTGAATTGTAATTGAATCTTAGTTCAGAAGCATATTTTTACTACTGTTTAAAGATATCTCATACCTATTAACTTATCTGTATGGCTTTTTTCTTCAAATGCATTAAAAAAAGAATATATATTATTTTTATATCATTTTAATGCATTAAATATATATATAGATCTTCACCACTTCACACAATATTTCCAGTTATTACATTCCTATTTTTATAAGCAATATACTCCTTCATTTCAAGGATATTATATTTTTGCTTTTAGAACAGAGGTGTTTGGGGAAAGATTATGTTATTTCTTTACTGAGGCAGTGAGAAGATAAAGTCTATTCAGAAAAAACACATAATGGACGTAGAAAGGTAGGAAAACTCATCTCTAAAGTGGAGGGAAAAAGAAAACAAATAGTTATGGAATCTATGGATGGATGGATATGGATAAGATGGATAATCTATGTAGAAGCTTCCTCTACTAGGAATTATCAATTCTAGCAGCTTCTCATCCCTCGGAATGTTGAATTTTATCAAATATTTTTCAGCCATTGTCCAAAAAATCATGGTTTTTTCCCTCTTTTTTCTATTATGTATTGAATTACAATGATTTTTGTGTGTGTGTGAGGAAGATTGTCCCTGAGCTAACATTTGTGCTAATCTTCCTGTATTTTTGTATGTGGGACACTGCCATAGCATGGCTTGACAAGCGGTGTGTATGTCTGCACCTGGGAACAAAACCTGTGAACCACAGGCAGCCAAAGTGGAGCTCATGAACTTAACCAGTACACCACTGGGCTGGCCCCTACAATGACTGATTTTTAAGGATAAATTGGTATTGCAAAACTAGTTGGGAAGTGCTTGATATTTTCTATAATGTGGAAGATTTAGAGTAAAATTGGTGCTAATTTCAACTTAACATGTTGGAACAATTTATCAGGAAAGATTAAGATCACAGAGATGTTTTGTGGTAAGGTTTATAGCAAGGGGGTAAATTATTTTAATTGATACAAAAATTATTTTAATTTTAAAAAAATTTAAATGTAATAACATGTTTAAATTTCTGTTCTTTTTAGTAAGTTTTTCTTTACAAGAAATTCTTCCATTCCATCTAAATTGTTAAATATATGGACATAAATACTTTCATGATATTTTCTTATTATATTTATTTCTTAATGTCTGCATGATTTTTAGTGATGTTTCTCTTTCCATTCCTTATAATGACATTGTATGTATTCTCTCTTCTTGATCAGTTATACCAGAGTTTAATCAAGTTTATTAACCTTTTAAAACAACTAATTTTGGGGGCCAGCCCTGTGGCCTAGTGGTTAAATTTGGTGCACTAAGCTTTGGCAGCCCAGTTGGTGGGTTCAGATCCCAGATGAGGACTTACACCACTCATTAGCCACACTGTGGTGGTGACACACATACAAAGTAGAGGAAGACTGGCACAGATGTTAGCTCAGGGATAATCTTCCTCAAGCAAATAAGACGAAGATTGGCAAAGATGTTAGCTTAGGGTGAATCTTCCTCAACAAAAAAAAACCAAAAAACAAAAACAATTTTAGACTTCATTGATTTCTCAACTTTACATTTATATTTTATTTATTTGCTTTCTTCTCCTTTCTTTATTATTTTCTTCCTTCTTTGCAAGGATTTGATTTGCAGGGTTTTTTCTCTTCTTGAGTTGAATGTGGAGATCATTCATTTTCACCCATTATCATCTTCCGATACATGATTTTGGAGCAATAATATTTAGCTGTATTCTGCACATTTTGGTATGTCACATCACTATCATTTTAACTGAAAATATTTTCTAGTTTTCATAGCGTTTTCTTCTTTGTTCTGTGTCTTGTTTAGAATTGTATTGCTTAGTTTCCAAACACAAAATATTCTTTTTTGTCTTTTTGGTCATTTTGTTTCTAGCTAAATTCCACTGTGGTCAGTAACATATTCTAAATTACTTAAATATTTTGTCATTTGTGGAGTTTTCCTTTCACTAACACATGGTCAGTTTTAGTAAATATTCCATATATACTAAATAAATGGTTGTTTTGTCAATGTTTGAGTATACTTTCATACAGGATAAGCAGGTCAAGTCAGTCAGTTGTGTTGTTTACATTGTCCATGTCTTTACTGATAAAAAATTATAGAAGTCTTAGATCACTTATGGTCCTCCAGCAGTGACTCACCATGAAACAGTTCAAGACTGAACTGCCTTCAGGTCTGGTGAGCGTCTGATTACCTCCGTTCCTGTTCCCCACTCTATTCTTCTTGGACTTTTCAGATGATAGCCTAGAGTAAACATGCTATCTTCTTTCAATACATAGCTTTAAGGCTACTTTTCTCTCAGTGAAACTTTCTTGAATTATGGTTTTTAGTGTTTGGTCTCTTTCACAGTTTTGATTTTCTTCCTTGTCTCTACTGTTTTCTGTATCTTAGATCTTCTTTGTCTTCCACTAAAAGCTATTTTTTGTTGAATTCTCAAAACATTCTTTCTTCACTTTGTTTTCCATTTACTTTCTTCTTTTCCATGTTATACTGCTCTTAAAGTAGTATCTCCAGTGTTCAATTGTTATTGTGTTACTTCCGACTGCGTCTTCATTGTAAAAAGCCATTTTTCTTTTCTTTCTTTTTTTTACTCCATTCTGTCAGTTCTCTGTTCAAATTATTCTTTTTTTATTCAACTATCTCATTGCAGAGATTTTAAATCTGATTTAGATATGGCCACTATAGATTCTATTGCTTTCTTAAGTTCTTTTAGCATTTTTTGAAATATTTGATATATTAATGTTATGATCTGTTTTATATGTCTTTCTGATAAGCCTTCAATATCTGATCAGAAATATTATTTTGTTCTTTATTCCCATTCTCTTTATAATAACTTTGTATGAGTACTACAAAAAAATTTTTTTTTTTTTTAAATATAGGAATGATTCCCAATCCTATGGGAGGTTACAAAGTAGTATATGTTTACAAATAATATATGCATACATATAAGATAATCTGTAATCCTTAGCACATATTTGGTCAGTGTATCCTGTATCAAAGTCTAGTGGTTTATTTATAGACAGAGTCTGTTCTTGCCATTTTTTTCCTAAGCTTTCTTAGCATTTTATTGCTTGCCTCCCTTTGGACTTAGAAATCTCTGCCTCAAATAAGAGGCCATTCTCAAATATTTTCTCTGTTTACCTGGAACAAATCAATCCATAAATTAACTCTCAATATGTCTACCTCAAACAGTGCATCAATATTATCTGTCTTCAGTTTATCACAATAAATCTAAAGAGATGCGCTTATTTGAGGGCATTCATGAATTATCCTATCACTTGAAAGATATCTACCCTTTCTCACATTAATCAGTCACAAAATTCAATAAGAGAATTTGAAAGAATTTTAGAGAAGGAATTAATTTGTCGTTAAACTATACTCAAAAGTGTAAAAGATAATCAAATCACCTGGTCAGCAGCTACAAAAATATATCTACTTTTGTTTCATTTTTACAACTCGTCAAGCGTACAATGGCATCTGATTGTTCAGATACATGGCATATTTTTGTTATTTTATAACTGAGGTTTTAGCACGTAGAATAAAGAAATTACTGGCATGGACCTGTTTGTGTTGTGAAAAAACTGATTTTAAGAAAGGGAGACATTCTCAATGCTAATTTGGTAATACGGAAAAAGTACATTTTCACTTACGAATCCACAAATTAAAATAAGCTTCAGTAAAAACAAGCCCTTGGGAATATTTAGAATCTCAATCACAAAATAAAAAATAAATGTTTTCTTAGAAATATGAACTCATTTGAGTTAAGTAACAAACTCATTTTCTTATTTACTTTAATCTAATATTGTAATTTAGAATTCCAAAATTTCAGAAAAATCCTTTTAGAGATGGAGAAACACTACTGTCAATGAAAAGAGGAGGAAAGCTATCTTCTCTAAGAGTTGGGCTTTTTTTCTACCCTTGCCCCCCAAGACCCAAGAGCCAGGATCAGTTTAATTGTACATAAATTGAGTAAATCCCCTAGAAATGCTCTTCTTCTTTACGTCTTTCTTATCAGTTAGCTGAGAAAAATCAATACTACTTCAAGAAAGTCATAAGGGCAAAATTAGAAAATAAAATAACCAGCCTAAGTAGAAAGATAGGCTATTTTCTTTTCCTTTTGCATTTTTCTTTTTCATTTATAGTGTCTCCCATTCAATAATTCTTGGCATCTGTAAGACGGACATATATGAGTCTTGGCACCTGGTATTTTCCACAGGTGTGTCTCTTTTTTTTTGGTTAAATGTGTTCTTTGTTCATGGTGACTCACTGAAACACGTTTATAATTTTCTTTTCTTTTAATTGAAGTAGAATTGACATACAGTATCCTATTAGTTTTAGGTGTGCATCATGGTTATTCAACACATATACATTACAAAATGATCACCACACTGTCTAGTTACCATCTGTCACCGTACAAAGTTATTACAATACTATTGATTATATTGCCTATGCTGTACATTACATCCCCAAGACTTGATTTTATAACTGAAAGTTTGTAACTCTTAATCCCCTTCACCTATTTAACCCACCTCCAACCCCTCCCTCTAACTACCAGTTTGTTTCCTGCATCTGTTTCTGTTTTATTCCATTTGTTTATTTGTTTTGTCTTTTAGATTCCACATATAAATGATGTCATATGGTATGTGTTTTTCTCTGTCTTACTTATTTCACTTAGCATAATACCCTCTAGGTCCATCCATGTTATCGAAAACAGCAAATTTTTATTCTTTTTTATAGCTGAGTAATGTTCCATTGTATAAATATATACCACATCTTTATTCATTCATCTATTGATGGGCACTTAGGCTGCTTCCATATCTTGGCTATTGTAAAAGAATGCTGCGATGAACATAGGGGTGCATATATATTTTTGAATTAGTGTTTTGTTTTCTTCAGATGAATACCCAGAAGTGGAATTGCTAAATCATATGGTAGTTCTATTTTCACAAGTATTACTGTCTATGTTAAGAAGTACTTTTAGGGGCTGGCCCAGTGGCACAAGCTTTTAAGCGGGCGTGCTCCGCTGCAGCCGCCCGGGGTTCGCCGGTTCAGATCCCAGGCGCGCACCAACGCACTGCTTGGCAAGCCATGCTGTGGCGGAGTCCCATATAAAGTGGAGGAAGATGGGCATGGATGTTAGCCCAACGCCAGTCTTCTTTGGCAAAAAAAAGAGGAGGATTGGCAGATGTTAGCACAGGGCTGATCTCCTCACCAAAAAAAAAAAAAAAGAAGTACTTTTAAATTTGAATTAAATATGAGTCATTTTTATATAAAATACAATTTTGTACCTCCATTTTATTTTAGTGTTATTTCATTTGTGCAAATACAGAACTATGTTAAACTCCTTTTACCTATGTACTTGCATAACTATAAGTCAGCGACAAGTTTACAATTGAATTATAAACAAAACCCCCAAAGTACTAAAATTCTAATTAACAACCATGATTGATTATAATGGATGATACTGGGTTAGAAATAAATCACTGATTTTGTTTTTAAATTAGAAATATGATGTGCCAAGTCTTGTTCTATATATAATCTTCTTTACCTCTTTTCCTTCAGTAATACTAATGTAGAGTGCCCTGATTACAAACTGTGTTGTAAAACATAGATTTGAGAATATTAAGGCTTTGTTTTCTTTTTATAGGTAATCAGACTTCATATTTATCTAACACTCCACTGATGAGCATTTGCCATTTTAAAGGTGCACCATTTGATTATTATAATACTACCGCATTACTTTAAACATAAGATTAATCCTACAGTTTAATGAACTCTGAATTGAATGAGCATGTAATTCAATCACTGTTAGAACAGAAAATACTCCTAGCACATTTATTACTACTATGTGAGAGAGCATTGCAGACTGGTACATGCAAATAGGTGATTCAAATGCAAGAAGATATCTGTTCAAAATGTGAATATAATACTAGCTCTTGTTTTGAATTCTGCTGCCTACACTAGAGAGGACTGTGTGACAACCCAGTTTCCCTGATTTTTTGCACTATTTAGACTACTGGAAATCTTTGCTTGCCAAAAGCACTAGATCATTTGGCTTTTACTTGTCAAAAATATGACTATAAATACAGAAATATTGATCATGAAATGTTAGCAATCTTCAGTTGCACAATGGTTAATATGATGTTGAACATGCTTTAGGTATTTTTTAAAGAAAATTACAGTAAAGAAAACCCCAAATTTAACAATCTTAGAGAGAATCAAGCATCCCAAGAACATTTCCAAATATACCCACGGTCCTCAATGCGAGAAATTTTGCCAGTAGAAGAGTCTATTAACCAATTTGGAAAAGAAAAAAAAGGCAACATTCCTTGCTTGTTATCATCATCACCATTTCTAAAATAATTCTGAAATGTATTAATTTCTGGGTGGGTATGCTGTTCGTGAGAGTTCTAATTTCAGAACCATGAAATTATCTTCTTGAAGAATTGATTTTCCCTGCTTAAACGAATTCATTCATTCTTTATTACGTCTGAATGTATGTCTTCTCCACAAGCATTTTTTATTATAATTATAATAATTACACTTATCTGAGAAGATGGTAAACAAAATATTACAAACTGTCTTCAGAGTGGAAGATTAAAATGCGGTAGTTTCTCCTTTTCTCCATAAGGTAGATAGTTATAAAGGGACATAATTTAAAGATCGGGTCCTTGAAATAGAGTATTTGGGAAATAAATACATATACATATTAATAGGTAAAGCCTAGCATCTAAATATTATAATTCAATGAAATGAGTTTTCTAAGAAAATAATTTTACTGTCTGGCCATTATTTTTGAAATCTAGTAGAGAAAGCTTGTCTGATAATTTTTAAGAGAAATAAGGGTAGTAAGTTGAACACAAACATCAAGTTTATCCAAGACACACTGGGTAAACTTTTATAAAGTTCATAAAGATTGACTTTGAAAAGACAATTGATCAAATATATGTAAATATGCTGTACTTTTAAAATATTACAAGATGAAATATTAATTAAAATTATGATATACAAATATTACTAAGGCAGAAAAACATTAAGAAAGAAAATGCTAATTAGAAAAATCTATGCTAATGAATTGAGCATTTATGATCTTTAGGATAGCTGTAACATCATGAATATTTATAAGTGGGCACTATTTTAGAGATTTGTTTTGTCCATTTTACAGATGAGTCAAAGATGTCCCACGCAGATAGACATAGAGATGACAAAGGATAAGATTTTAGTTATTTTGCTACTTTTCAGTTGCTTCTTCAGTTCAATCTGACAAAATTTTCTACCACTAATCAGAGAATCTAATTAAAGTATTTTCTTTCTCTTAAGCACTACATCTATATTAGCTGTTTGGCAGTCTGACTGTAACTATACTCTAATATATATTACTTCCCAATTTCTTAATCTTAAAATGAAAATACAAGTCTATCTAAGACAGTTGTTGTAAGGATTAAAGGAGATAACATACATAAAATACTTATCAGAGAGCTTGGCACAGATTTAAAATATATGAAAAGTGATAATAATAGATGACAAGCCCACTTGTAAGTCTTGTGCTCAATGATTATGGTTTTTATTTATGTGTTCAGAAAGTCTTAGGCAACTATGTTATATTAATAGATTTATAGAATCATATTAGTTCTTTATGCACACATATTTTGCGTGATCCTAATTTTTTTTTCCTGCTGTAGATATCATTTTATTCAATTTCAGATATTTTGGGAAACTAGAAACTAGCCTAAAAAATGTGCTTGTCAGGGGGCCGGCCCCGGGGCTTAGTGGTTAAGTGTGCGCACTCCGCTACTGGCGGCCCAGGTTCGGATCCTGGGAGCGCACCAACCGAACCGCATCTCCGGCCATGCTGAGGCTGTGTCCCACATACAGCAACTAGAAGGATGTGCAACTACGACATACAACTATCTACTGGGGCTTTGGGGAAAAAAATAAAGGAGGAGGATTGGCAATAGTTGTTAGCTCAGAGCTGGTCTTCATCAGCAAAAAGAGGAGGATTGGCATGGATGTTAGCTCAGGGCTGATCTTCCTCACGAAAAAAAAAAATGTGCTTGTCAGGGAAAAGGGAAAGGAACAGGATGGATTGTGAGGGAGAAGAGGAGAAGAGGGGAGGAAAAAACAGATTGGAAAAGCAGAATGAAACAGACATAACGGCAAGAAGAGTAAGAAGATCAACATGGAGAAGCCCTGCTCGGTGTAGTGTTTTCTGACCTTAAACCTAAGATATCTCTGTTCTGAAGGCTTAGGGTTGCGGGCTTTGACAACTCTGAAGGAACTGGCATGGGTGGCCTCAGGATGGGTGGTTTTCCGAGGTGAGCATCATTTTCCTCAGACTGAATGTGATTTTCAGGGCTTGATAACCTTACTTATACAAAACTCTGGCCCCAATGGACTCAGCCCACATGCCCAGTTGCTGACTTGCACTGTCAACTTGACACTTTCTTGATATATTTCTCGACAAGGCTATGTTTTTCAGAAATTTGGAGACCGTCCAGGAGATTTGTATCTGAAATTTATGCCTCTGAGCAATTTTTAAGGCATATGCTAAAATTCATGTGAAGGTTATCGAATAGGATGAATTACATGGGCGTGGGCAAGCAGAATTATTTTTTCTTCTCATAACTGTCTTTGAAGACATTTTTTAGGATTTCTCTCCTACTTGCCTATGGATAAGTTGAGAAAATCCTGTAACTTTTTGGGTACATATGGATATTAAAAGTCTTATTTTGAAATATTAAAAAGTCCAAACTGTTATTAGATTTCTATTATGTTGTAACAAATTACCACAAAGTTAGCAGCTTAAACACCACAAATTTATTATCCCACAGTTGTGTAGGTCAGAAGTTCGGGTTGGCTCTGCTGGTTTCTCTGCCCTGGATTTTACAGCACTAAAGTTAATCTGCTTCCAAGCTCATTCAAGTGTTGGCAGAATCAGTTCCAACAGTGCTGTTGCCAGGCTTAAGTTACTTAATAAATATAAAGAATGTAGAATAGAGCTTGGCACTTGTAAAGCTCTTAATAAGTAACCATTATTTTTTATCATTTTCTTATGAATTTTCCTTCGTCTTAAGTAATCTCCTATTCTTCCAGCCTATAATCTCTTCACCTCTTCTCATAATCCCATTATCTACAAATCTCCTATCCTTTCAGAATCAGGTCCTCATATCTTTTTGCCCAATCGCTGCCTCAATTACCCTTCTCCTCTCTCCCTCCCTCTCTCTCTCTCTCTTACTCACAGACACACATACACACACACAAAGTTGGTTTATAATTTCTTTGTGCTCCCAGAGCATTTTTTCTCTATTTCATCTCTGAAATACATTTCCTTCATCGATACCATCTGGCCAAAGATCACTAGGAACACACGAGTTGAACAAGTTGGGTTTCTGATTTGTTGTAGCAAGGGAGAACACACGCCATGCAAATCATGGGGTGTCTTACTAAGAGGGTTTTAGAAAAGACTGATTATTATAGGGTTTCAGTTTCTGGTAGATGATTTTTGGGAGGTTTACAGTGGGGCTTTGTTCTGGATTGGGTGTTGTCAGGAAGTGGAGTACTTCCATGATTGCTGTCTTAGTCTGTTCAGGCTGCTATAACAAAATACCACAGACTGGTGGCTTATGAACAGCAGAAATTCATTGCTCACAGTTCTAGGGGCTGGAAGTCCAAGATCAGGGTGTGAGCTTGGTCGGGTGAGGGCCCTTTTCCAGGTTGTAGTCTTCTTCTTGTATCCTCACATGACAGAAAGGGGCAAGGGGCCTCTGTGGGATCCCTTTTTATAAGAGCACTAATCCACCCTCCTAATCTGATGACCTCCAAAGGCCCCTCCTCCTTACACCATCACCTTTGGGGGTTAAGATTTCAACATACAAATTTTGAGGGGACATAAACATTCAGGCCATAGCAATTGGATTGAGTATCTTAACAAATATATCTATAGGGAGGGCAGTCTAGAGCAAAGCTAAATTTGTAAATGGCAAAGAAGCAACAGTCACTCATTTTAGCCAGAAAAGTGGGATGTTTGGTATTTTGTGTGTTGGACAATGTTCGTGTTTACCTATGTTCAGACATGCTTACACAACGGTCTTGTTTTGGTCTGGATCCATCATGATCAGAGCAACTTTGCTTGATGTTGATGTTCTATAAAACTATTTACGTTCTATAGAAGAACACCAAAGCCTGACTGTGAGTGCCAGGCTGGATCATAGTAATACCAAAACCTAATTGTCTTTTTCTCACATATCTTACATTAGTTTATATCTCTTTCCCACTAAAACAATACATCTCTTGGATGAAAGGATTATTCATCATGATACTCCAACAACTTGCCACAGCGCCAGACATGTAAGAGAGACACAATTAATATTTGTTTAATTAATATCTTACAGAACCAAAAATGAGACATTTTAAAATAGACATATAAAAGGAACACTCGTTCATTTAATGAATATTCATCCCTTCTGTCATCATTGACTGGTTTATAGACATAGCCAATAAACAAATAGTGCATTCCTTATCAAAAGGAAGTGTAGACTCCAAAACAATTTTTCTTAAAATAAGAATCATGGTTTAAAATCAAATGTGCTATGAAGGATATAAAATTAATTATAATTTGTGATTAAAGTTTTAGATAGCAGCTTTAAAAAGGAAATTTAAATTAAAATCTCTATTTGCTAATTGACATCTTTGGCAATGTTTGAATCCACATTGCAATTATAACACTTTCTCCTTGATAAGCCTTGTAATGGCCATTGGTTTATTCACTCTGAATTCAAGGATACTAATTATGAAAATACGAGCACAGCATCTCATATCTAGGGTCATGTGCCTGAGCACCAGCTAGTGACACTGTGATAACACATTGCACTACTAAATAATTAAACTGACTTCTCTCCTCTCCCCAGTACTCCACTGACAGTTGAGACTAGGTAGTATATTCTCAAAACACCATTGTACTAGTGATACATTGGAACAGAATGCCACCAGAGAGTCTTTCCCCTGCGTGAAACATTGTTCTGTTACAAGGTCTTAGAGATCTAATCATCCATTTCCAAAGCCAGTCCATGGGCTTCTTTGAGAAATAAAATCAAAGTTTTTTTTAATTTATTTTTTAATCTTAATACATCAAACAACTGCAATGCATGCATATGATGGCTGGGATCTCAAGCAATTCAAACTCATAAGTAATGCATTTTCCATGTATTATATATATGGGAAAAGCTAGCTTAGCTTCTGAGGAAAAAAGTTTAAAGTAAAGGGCAGACATATTAAGCAACTATCTACAAGAGTAATTGTGTATGGGCCTTGGGATATGTAGAAGCAGTTTACATGAGGATTAAGAAAAACAGACTCAGGAGCCAGCCCTGATGGCCTAGTGGTTAAAGTTCGGCACTCTCACTGCTTCAGTGGCCCAGGTTTGTTTCCCAGTTGTAGAACCGCACCACTGGTCCATCAGTTGCCATGCTGTGGCAGTGGCTCACATATAAGAACTAGAAGAACTTACAAGTAGGATATACAACCATGCACTGGGGCTTTGGGGAGGGAAAACAAAGAAGATTGGCAACAGATGTTAGCTCAGGGAGAGTCTTTCCCTGCAAAAAAAAAAAAAAGAAAGGAAAAACAGACTTAGAA
Source organism: Diceros bicornis minor (assembly GCF_020826845.1). NCBI lineage: Eukaryota > Metazoa > Chordata > Mammalia > Perissodactyla > Rhinocerotidae > Diceros > Diceros bicornis. The sequence continues at coordinate 48,216,264 of NC_080745.1, read as the reverse complement.
ATACTATTCATGAAAAAGTGATACAGTGAAAACTTTTTACTTAAGATAAGTGCTGAAACCTTTCTCCCCAAAGCTTAAATCCTGTGGTGTCAACCCCACATATTTAAGTGATTATGAACAAAGGAGGACATGAGGAGTCACTGTGCAGGCTCAACAAAAGAAGAGAAATCTAAGGGCTGTGAAATCCACTCCAGCTACTCCATTGCTACTTGGGTGCATACTTTTCAGAAAAGCTACATTAGTCTGACTCAAGATAACCATTCAGTTTAATCAACTCAACCAAAGAACCATCAAAGCTATGTAAGCACATGGAGAAGTATAATAGGGCTGCCCAGTGCAGGTGTACAGACTGTGCCTTACTGAAAGTACTTGGCTAAAGAGACATAAGTGGGGCTTGAAATCCATTCCATACTCTGCTCACCAAGCCAGGAGCCCTAACATGGAGGGGTCAGCTCAGAGCATGAGGGACTTTTTCCTCACTGCTCCTGGAGGGAGTGACTTTTATGAATTGTCTATCCATAGGGAGCAACCTTTTATAATTTGTACAAAGGAGCCATATGTGCTTCTAGAGTACATAAGAAAGAGGGAAACAGATGCAATTATACTAGTTATCTGATGTTTGGTAGGTAAAAATAATTTCAATTTATTGTAGAAGATACGATAGGTCCTGGTACTATGTAGATTAGTAACACATCAGGACTCAGATTCCTTTACCAATTGCAAAAGGACTTGTTGGATTCAGGCCATAACCACTCTTAGAAACCTGCAACCCTGACTCTTTGATACTGTGGCTCATTTTCCTGACTTTAGCTTTGTTCAACACGTGACTTTTATTCTGTGCATTTATGGACTCCCTGTTGAGCTTGTTAATGCTCCCAAATCACAGATCCATATTTCCTCCTGCTTTGATGAAACCATGGATGACATTCACTGTCTATAAGAATAGTATAGCATTTCTTATTAAAATGATACAGACCTTACAGCTGAAGCCAGGTCTTAGAGTCCCCTAGCTTTGCTAGAAACTATCCATTTTGTATCTGGATGCTGGACATTTTGGGGTTCCTGGGGGAAATGGAATGCTTTGGATAGCAAAAGGGCAATTGGAAGATTGGGCATATGATCATTTACCAGCCAGTATGGGTATATTTTAATAATTTAGCCACTGGTACAGCCATCTCAGGGCGTATGAGCTGAAAATCAGTGATGGGGGGAATTGAGCTTGTGCTTCAACCCAAGGTCATCCTGTTTGTAGTTCACATCCAATCTTGTTGCCATTCCATTAATTATCATTTATGTTTCTCCAGCAGGTTAAGCCTTGCATCTTCTCAAGTGAATAAATTCTTATTACTTCCATTATTAGAAATCACATTTTATTTTATTGGTTTAGAGTAGTTTATTTTGAAATTTCTTACTTTGCAACTGAAAGAATACTAACATAAATTCTTATGTCCTCAGTATCTTATTTTTTCAAATATATACTCTATCATTTATATCTTCAATCTCTACATATTCATTGATTCCTTACTTTATGCTTACAAAAAAAAATCAAGTTGTCCCATCCTAAAAGTCCCTTTCTTCTAGCCTGCTTCCCTTGATCTTTTTCTTCCTTTAAATACCAAAATTCTTAGAAGTAGTCTTTACTTTTCCATATTATTTTGCCTACAAATACACTATAATATGAATTTTGACCTACCAGTCTAATAAATAGATTCCTGCTAAGATAATTACTAATTTGCAAGGTTCCAATTCAGTGATTTGTTTTCTTATTTTAACAAGTTACCGTCTATCTCCCTTAGAACATTTTTTCTAAGGCTCTTCTGATAATATTTTTCCTCTGCTTGTTCTGTGTGTTTTGGTGTTCTTTCGTAGTTGCTTTTCAATCTTTTTCTCTTTTAATTCTATATTCTTTTTCTGGGAAATCCTGTTCATGACATTCATTCCCTATACTGTATGGCTCCTAAATATTTATCTCCAACTCTGATCCATTTTTTTAAGAACTAAAAATCTACAGTTTCAGTTCCTTCTAAAGATCCTTCCCAGATGCCCAGAGTCACCCAAAGTACAATATCCCTCAAAGCTAAATTCTTTTCATTGCCCCTCAAAACCAAGTTGCTTCTACTTCTGCCCTCCCAAACTGGTTCTATGTGACTTTTATCCAGTTGGATTCACCTGTTCTTCATCCGTGTAGCACCCAAAGCTTGCAAAACATGGTCTCTCTTCATCAATCCTACTGCTCAACACATCATCCCCACTGCTCCTGCGGACCTTGTATGGTGTATTTTTTTTAATCACCTTAAGACTCCCCACTTTAGAGTTTTTTACCTTTAACTGATTACACATCATTTACACTGCAGTTTGGATCACATCAATTCCCTCCTTAAATATCCCTTCAAATCTTGTTCAGTGTGATCCTCTTAAAGATCTTTTCATATCACCTTAGAAATAATTGCTAACTCATCAGTGTTTTACATCTCTTTGTCCATACCCCCATTTCTTTGGACACGTAAAACTATCTTATATACTGTTGTCTCATCATCTAATCTAGTTCTTTGCAAAGTAGGGCTCTTCCAACTAATTGAAAAGGATCAAGTGCTGGTATTTCTCTACTGCCGTTGCAGGCAAGATAGAACACCTCCTCAGCCACTTTATTTATCCCTGTACGCCAATGTATTTTTCAACTTGAGATTTAACCCTTAGATTCTGTTACCTTTCTTGCTCTCTTTGAAATGTCAAAAATGTATCAGGAAAGGGGAAAATCATATGTAATTAAAATTGTTAGGAGGTATTTTTGAAAAATATAAATTATTTTCAAAACATAATAATAAAATAATGACAAATGTATGGTTGCTATTTCAGAAAAGGCACATTAAAGGGAAAAGAAAAAATGAGCTTTCATATCAGACTTACAAGTACCACATTTTAAATTGTCATATAGAAGAAGTCAATAGACCCAGAGTAAACAGAATTCAACTTACAAGGTTTTTGTGGTTTGAAATTGTATTGCACCATTTCACAGGAAAATGAGCTGCTAGAAATTCAACACAGAATTTATTACCATCACTTCTGTTTATATTTGTGATTTTATAGCACATATATTTATTTCTAAGGAAGTTAGGCTACCTGTCAGATTCTTATGTTCCTTAAGGAAAGATGCAGACATGTGGTATTATTCAACTTAGTTTATGTATTAAAAATAGATATGGAAACTGAAGAATGTACCCGTAGTACACCCCTCACATATAAAAACTGATATATGTAGTAAACAACTTAACATATTTCCTGAATTGCTCAAATAGATCATAAATGAAACTTTTCTGATGACTGAATTTTTTAGCTCTTATCCAGATGCATTACTACTGACGGTGGAAATAGGTTTTCCATGCCTCAGGCTAGCGAGCCTTAGATGTACAATTAGAGAGCTAATTAAGGAAGTATCCATTATTTCCAAATGATTGTGAAGCTTCTACCTACTGTGTTAAACCTGTTTTATCTTTCCTAAAGTAATGTTGTTTTATTCCCCCATTAAACTCCATTTCTACATGGGTATCATCTGTGATGTCAAAATGTCTGATATGGAAAAAAGTACATTATATTGGGAGGTTAGAGGAGTAGGTTCTAGGGACAGCCTCATTGCTATCAGATTGATCTTCAGAAAAGTTAATTGGCTACTCAGGACTACCAGGTAAACAGGAAATAAACATGCTTTACCGATACTGAAGTTTGCTTTTTATATGTTTGCCATTAATCAAGTTTATTTAGCTTATGGGAGTTTTTGTTTTTTTCACTGAAAGATCAAATAAACTATTAGAATGATTTATCCATTTTTACCTATGGAACTAATGATTTATTTTCTTGAATGCTTACATGTCTTAAGCCAGTCTTCTTTACTGATCCGATTGCTTTGAATTGAGTTTACTGAAGAAAAATATATATTTATATGTGTTACTCAGAATTCATAAAAAAATCACAACTTGTCATAAGATTCTTTTAACTGAAAATTGGTGTTTTAAAATTTTAGTCTTATCTCACAAATAATAATAATAATAATCATTAGAAATATTAGGCATTATAGTTAAGCAAAAAATAAATTAGTTAAATACATTTGTCCTTGTTTACTGAATGTACATGAAATAAAACTGAACCATACCAAATATCCTTTTCTTTTTTCTTTTTGCTGAGGAAGATTTACCCTAAGCTAACATCTGTACCAGTCTTCCTCTATTTTGTTTGTGGGTCCCCACCACAGCATGGCTGACAAGTGGTGTCGGTCTGCGCCTGGGAACTGAACCCATGAACCCAGGCCACCAAAGTGGAGCACACAGAACTTTAACCACTCAGCCATGGGGCCAGCCCCCAAATATCCATTTTTGAAAGGTTTTTTTCACAGAACAATGTATGAAGAATATCACTTAATGCTAATTTATCACCACTTAAAACAATATTTTAAAAGGATTATTTGGGAATAAAAGATGTAACCCTGTTAAAACATCTGAAAAATGTAAAGTAGTATATAATACTCCTTTCTATTGAAATGAAGATATTATTTTGATGGACTCTAGTTAGGTGGAATTTAATACTTAAGATTCGTGATTCAGGATGTTGAATTTCTTGTTTGGAAATGTATTTCTAACTTTGAGGAGTGAAAAAAATTACTTAGAGGAACTAACCCCAAACAAGGACATCTACGAGCCCTCTGTAGCCACTGCCTTACCTGCTCACTTTGCAAGACATTACTGAAGCCCTGTGCTGCTTTCCTTGTGTCAGACATTTGTCCTGGGCTCAGCAGCTGTTATGTGTGAAGGGCTACCTAAAGCTTAAACAGTCACTCAGAGTTCTGGGAAAAAAATATCACCACTAGTCAGATACCTATTTATTTTGATAACACACACATGCACACACACACGAATGGATTTGCAAAATACTAAAGACCCAGTAGACGTTTTAACTGATGCCCTTTGTATTTTCTAGTGTTCCATCATTTCCCACATTCCAACAACTCTTCCTTCTAACAAAGCAAAGCAGTGCTTGTGAGCAAAATTTATTTGACCAATCTGATACAAATGACCAGTGACTGGTTGGTAGTCAGTCATGTTAGCTACATGGCACTTTGAAAGAAAAAGGGATCAGCTAATAGTCACAAATAGTCAAGTTACGTGCCTAAAAAATGCAACTATCTGCACAAAATTAAAAGTAATCGCTAAAAGTCAACGTATTTCCCAAGATTTTTGACTCCTTGGTGTCATCAAAAGAAGTAAGCTATGAATTTGTTTCCTATATTATTCAAAATCTCCCAGTCGTGCAATTTTATAAAGCTCAAGTCACTAGGTTTTCCCGTTATATTTAAATTCCTCCAAGAACATAAAAGCATCTGGATATAAGCTTTTAATTGTAAATCAACTCCTCTTTTTATATATTAATGTGCTCATTTGCTTAGCTACCTTTTTTTGGTTTTTTTTTTGCTTGAGGAAGATCAGCCCTGAGCTAACATCTGTGCCAATCTTCCTCTATTTTGTACGTGGGTGGCTGCCACAGCATGGCTGCTGATGAGCGGTGTAGGTCTGCGCCCAGGAACCAAATCCAGGCCCCCGAAGTCAGCACACCAAACTTAACCACTAGGCCATGGGGCCAGGGCCTTAGCTACCTTTTTTTAAATCATTATTCACTCTACAAATATATCTTGAGCAGTTGCTGTATGCCAGGCACTGTTCACTGTTCTTAGTAAAACAGCAATGGACAAGTGACTAAGACAGCCTTGCCTTAATGTTTCCCTCAGCTTGACTAAATATTAGACTTATTTCTTCCTGACTATAATTTATTTTGTAAAACTGACATTTATTTTATAAAACTCTCGAGTATAAATTCTTTCTCTGCCTATTTGAGATGTACATGTTTTTAAAAGCCTCTTGCCAGTATTACAACACTGGACTGTCTTTCTCCAGGACCTGGGAGCCATCACTTTGAAATGTAATCATCAAAGAATACAGCACCCCATCTCTGAGTTTCTGTGGAAGTGTAGAAGCCTAACTTCAATAAGTGTCTATTAGCAAGCACAGATGGCCTAACCACATCAACAAATTTCCCCTTTACTGTCCTCTAAGATTTCTCCATTAGCTCACCCCACACCTTAAAAAATCTCCCACCTAGAAAAATGTCTCACTTTTTGATTCAGCAGAGTTGAGTTCAATCTTTCTTCTCTTTTGCAATAGTCTTTAGTAAAGTCTTCCTTGCCTGTTTCCCTCTTGTCAGCAGCAATTTTTCTTCAACATGAGACAGAAAAAGTCCCTGTCCTCGTGGAGTTTGTATTTTAGTTGGGCAGGGACCCAGGAAAAAGTAAACCAATAAATATGTTAATTTCTTATTTTCATCGTGTTACAAAGAAATTAAATGTGATAACAGAAGTCTTGGTCCAAATGAAAAATGGATAGCTCCTCAAATATGATAAACCTAAGAGGGTGTAATTTATATAGGACTATTTCAAAGTTGTGGTACAGGGAACCACAATATATAGTATAGAAACTAGAGTTGCTAGCAGCTGTGCAGTAACAATCTGTAGTCTCAAAAAAAAAAAAAAAAATACGAGTGGTAATTAGAATCCAAAAGAGAGGGGAGGAGAGAGTTCTGTAGGGTTGATAATCTTGTGTGGAGAGAGTATGTCCATTGAAGGACATAGCCAATCTCCTTACAAAGACACAATTAGGAAGTAAATATCCAGATTTTATTCTTCAACCTATCTCCTATCTCCTGCAGGGGATCTAAGGGCAAGACTATATAAAACGGCTACTATCAAACCAATTCACATCATTGATTTATCTATATGTCTGAACCATTTTAAAATATATTAAAATTACATTTGAATAAATGATGTATGTAGATTAATGCAAAGATGAGGAAAATGAGAAATAAAGGGAGATATGTTAGAATTCACAAATAAATTATTTTCCTTGCTTTTCTAGGGCCAATTTTCCTTTTCAGAGTTAATAGCTAGATCATTGTTGACACATTATGGAACAAAGTGCTTTAAAAACACATTTGTCAAAGTGAAAAAATATGTTGAAATAAATTCACAACTTGAACATGATATAGGAAAACAACATTAAAGCTACAAGAAGAAATGTGGACTCTGTGAATATGCTTTTATTTAAATATTTAAACTATTTTATTTTTACATAGATTCTTGTTTTTCTCAGATTATCCAAAACAAATTTAAACAGAGAAAGCATATTTACAATTATCCACCTTGCTAGTCTCTTGGGAATATTGAAAAGCTTAGATTTTAAGATGACTTTGTATAATAAATATTTAAGACTTAAAGTAGCAAACATAGGACAGAGGAACCAACTCATCTCAACGGCAGTTTTTGTCAAAAAGCTTGTTACAGGGGCCGGCCTGGTGGCGTAGTGGTTAAGTTCTTGCACTCTGCTTTGGAGGCCCCGGGTTCACGGGTTCGGATCCCAGGAGCGGCCCTACACACTACTCAACAAGCATGCTGTGGCAGCGTCCCATATACAAGATAGAGGAAGATTCACACAGATGTTAGCTCGGGGACAGTCTCCCTCAGCAAAAAATAAAATAAAATAAAAAAGCTCATTATACGCACGTGACTTCTCTTCTGCCATACTGAGGTGAGGGCTCCATTCACAAGGCCCTGATTACCTTCAGGCCATTATACTCAGCCATCCCTACTACTAGGTATAACAGTACCAAAGTATCTACCCAGGTCAGGAAGAAGAAAAGGAACCAAAATGACATATTTATTGTCTTAGAAAACATAGGTTGAAAAGCTGAAACAAATATGGATCTTTTTCAGACTACCATAATAATCACTGCTTTTGCTAATAACCGTTCTTCTAAGTGGTATGTAGTACTGGTTCTATGAATACTTTAATACATGATGTCTCACACTGTTATTTGGTCATTTGGGAGGGGAGGTATTGTTGTCTTTTTCAAAATGTTATGTGTTATCTGGAGAAAGGGCTTGGTCCCTAACTGCTCACCCTAAAACAAATAAACAAAAATTCTAGGCCACTGCTCATACACTTGCCCTAACCCAGTTTAAGGAAAACAGCAATGCAGTAGTGTGGTAAATTTTATAGCTAGAGGTATGCTTACACAATATTTAGACATACTTCCATATGTGAATCATGAAAATATTTTTGTTGCTTGACAGACATTCATTCATAGATTACTTTCAATTTGGGCAGGATGGGAATCGAGGAAAATGAGAAAATTCATTGCAGTGAATTCTTCTGCTCAGTAGTTCTTATACCTATGTCCTAAATTCAAAATTACTTATCAAATTTCTCAGTACTCTAGGAACAACTGTCTGTGCAAAATTAAATGAAAAGAAAAAGCATTCAGCAATAACTGAAAGTGTCAAGTATTTTTCAAAAAATGAAGAAAGTTTGATTTCTGCCATTCTGCTCAAATGAAATAAAGACCATATGAGCTGTTAAGATTGGCATATAAAAAATTTAAGTCAACCTCATTAAGATACATGCAAACGTATACATACATATGTATATATAATATGTATTTCTTAGAAGCTTTTGTTAACTGCAGTGACATATAATGGAAAATCAGGATCCTAAGCAAAGTCTTTCACTTTTTCTTCAAAAGACCTTCACTTCTCACCCTGAACTTTAATGCTTTGTCATTTGAAAAACATTAGAAAAATTTCCCTACCCTGCAGAGGAATAGGCTTTGGTTTATCCTTTCCAAATCCCTAGCATTTCCACTGCAGCTCTGTGGATTCCTGAGCCCGCACAGTGCTGAAGAAAAGTACAATCTATAATAAAAGTGCAATCTACCCACATTCAGGAACACTGGCAATCAGTGCACACTATTTAGTAACTCAACACATACTTTAAGTTATTAAGCCACTATTATGCTCTAATTACTGTTCTTGGCACTGGTGTCAGAAAAGGAAGGAAGACAGACCGGTTTCACGCAATCATAGCACTTACAGGAGATCGAGAGCTGCAGGAAACATTAAAATAATTACATGTGCAATATTTATTTATGTGGTAATAAAGGAGAAGCATTGAGTATGCAAATTCCAAACCTCTTCCAGTTTTCACAGAGTTTCAGTGAATCACAGACCTACATACCTATATTTTGCATTCTTTGGTGGGTCATTAGCAAGGCTTTTGTGTACTAAAAGCAAAGATCACAAAAAACAAACTGTCTATTTTTTGAGAACTTCTCATTTACGTAGTATCACCATGCTTCCCTCCATATCTTTGCCTTGTTTCTCTCTTACATACACGAAGCCTCTGCCAATGCTGTTTAAACCCAAACTCGTAATTAGTCTAAGTTGCAAGTAGGTAGAGGAAGGTGGTTTTATTTCCTATCTGCCCCCTCCCATAGGCGTATTATCTAAAAAGAGAATGTGACACATGCCTTCCTGTAGGGATTTTACTTGATGTGGTATTATATCCAGTATCTTTTTAATCATGTTAAGAAGAGAAAGGGGAAAGCAGAACTTATTTAACAACAGACTGAAAGGAATACAGACTTAATGTTTATATTCTAAGAGTGTAACTCCCATTCCCCGCCAAAAAAATCAAAACAGATTTAAATGTGAAGGATATTTTCTGAGGATTTTTTTAATACCTGGAAATGAAAGTTTAAGAGAAAAATATGAAAGGATCCATACATCATTGAATTGGGCTTTCATAAATTCCAAAGCACACGATAGAAACAACGTTGTTTCCATGTATTATTACATTCAATTCTCTTATTTTCAGAAAAACAATATGTCCATAGCCTTGAGAGCCCACATATCTGGCATAGAATTATTGAAACGTTACACTTGTCTAGGATCTTACAGCCGGCAGAGATTAAATTTACTGATTCTGAACTCTGTAAAGTGCTCTTACTGCCACAAAATGACTACCTTCCATTTGTGTACATACCTTTTCCTAACATAAGAATTTATCATTAAAAATGAATTCACTTTTCCAGAAGAATTTAAAAATACCTTAATAACAAGTGAAGTCTATTTACCTAACATTGGTAGGGACATTAAGCTGACAGATTATGGTGCATTTGTGCTGTTACCAGAAGGGTTTTCATTTTTTTCCAAAATCAGAACCATAAAAACATATTTATACATTCACTGGAATGACCGACATGCCTTATCAAATTAAAACAATAAGAAACAGACCGCTACTTCTGAACAAGATGAAGTAACATGGACCATATTTGCCCTTCTGCCTTAAATAACTAGAAAATTGGACAAAACATACAAAAGGTCAGACAACAGATAGTGTAGGTCTGAATCCCTGAGAGAAGAGAAGCAAACAAAATGAGCCCCGTGTGTGCACCAGTTTATAACGAGGTGTTCCAAGACAGCAGCACAAGAAGGGAGATGCAACAGAGCCCAGGGGAATTCATAATTTGGGGAGCCAGATACAAGAACTCGGGGAGCCAAGGCAGCAAAAATTTGGTGGGCAGAGTCCCCAAAATGAAGTAGCTGCCTAGATAGCTGCAGAACCTTCAGTGACGCCTCTCAGTCTGGATCTGCACACAATCTCCAACTAGGATGGGATCGTGTTATAAAGACAATGACTGAAAAGTTATGAATCGTTCTACTTTTAAATATTCATAATTATGATTGAAGTAAATGTACTGAAATAAAATTCATCGGTCAATCAAGGAAAATGAATAATGTTCTTGGTAACATGGATTTCTTTACCAGATTTTTAGGATAAAAATTAATATACATCAAAACCAAGCAGAGCAAGCTCACAGTATTTCTTTATAGACCAGAAAATGCCTTATTCCAAAACAATAAATACTAATATCTTTCTTTCTATTAAAATATTCCATTTCTATTTTGCATAATAGCAAAAATAGAGCCCCATGTTAATGACATTGCCAAACATATCATTGTTCTGAGGTATTTTTTTTCCTATATTTAGGTCTTAAAATCATAAAATTAACTTACATTTATATATCTATATATGTACATTTATATATATGTGAGAAGAAGGTGATACACTAAATATCTGAAAAGTTTAGCATAAATGAGAACGTGGCTTAAATTAATTAGTGTGGTATGTTTGTCATGCCCATTAACCAGATTCCATAAGATTTGATATCAGGGTGGGAGGAAAGAGCTAACACAATAAGATGATACCTAGAAGTGCAATGACGTACATCCTGATTAATATATTTTGTATCTATGGATATTTTTCTCCAAGTAATTAAAACATATTAAAGGACAGAGATGGAACTCAAAAACTAACAGGGTGGGATGTTTCCCAAGAAAACATACACATTTTCTGGTTTGTGCTAGAAACTTGTCAGATTAGTGCTCAGAGTGATGGAAATCCATCTCTCCAGCTCTAAAATCCTGAAAATAAGAATTTAGAAGTTATGGAAGGAAATGTTTGGAAGAGAAGGAGAGAGAGAGGGAGAAGGAGGAGACGCAGAAGCAGCAGCTCAAAGGACAAATGACAAATTGGAAGGAAATGTTTGCAACCTAAAGTACTAACGAAAAATTGTTACCTAAGGTCTAATATCTAAAAGGTCTTAGAAATGTCAATCCCGTAAAAATACGGACAGATAATAAAAACAGGTGTTCACAGAGAAAGAAATACTACGTGTTCAGGCATAAGAAGATATTCAATCCTATATACTAAGAAAAATATAAATTAAAACTATGCTGACACATTATTTTCACCTCTCAGAATGTCAAAAAAGTCCTACAATTTCATGATGTACTTTTTTTGGTGGGGGGGCATGAGAAACTCACATTCTCACATATGGTTAGAAGTACAAATGACACCTGTGCGGGGAATTCTGGCATTATCGATCAACTTTAAATATGCATTGTCTTCTTCAGCCAAATGCCTTTTTCCTCGAGTTTGTGCTACAAACACCTCTGCACATCTGTACACCTACAGGTGCACTTGTGTAAACGATATTTATATAAACATTAACTCAAGCATTGTTTACAATGGTAAAGAAGAAAAAAACCCAAAAACTAGAAATGATTCAAATGACCAGCAATAGGGCACTAGTTAAACAAATCACACGATAGAATAGTGTGGACCTGAGTAAGGAAAGATCAAGGTTTTTTTCTGTTTTTTTTTTTGTGAGGAAGATCAGCCCTGAGCTAACATCCCATACCAATCCTCCTCTTTTTGCCAAGCAAGACTGGCCCTGGGCTAACATCCATGTCCATCTTCCTCTACTTTACATGGGACGCTGCCACAGCATGGCTTGACAAGTGGTGTGGCGTTGCATACCCGGGATCCGAACCCGGGAACCCCCGGCTGCCAAAGCGGAGTGTGTGCACTTAACTGCTGTGCCACCGGGCCAACCCCTAGACCAAGATAGAATGTATACTATATGCAGTTCTGCACCTTTGTTGTTTTTCTTCTACTTTTTTTTTTTTTGGTGAGGAAGATCAGCCCTGAGCTAACATCCATGCTAATCCTCCTCTTTTTGCTGAGGAAGACCGGCTCTGAGCTAACATCTATTGCCAATCCTCCTTTTTTTTCCCCAAAGCCCCAGTAGATAGTTGTATGTCACAGTTGCACACCCTTCTAGTTGCTGTATGTGGGATGCGGCCTCAGCATGGCCGGAGAAGCGGTGCATCGGTGCACGCCCGGGATCTGAACCTGGGCCGCCAGTAGTGGAGCACTCGCACTCAACCGCTAAGCCATGGGGCCGGCCCAGATCAAGGTTTTTTGATGTGCTCAGATGCAAAGATCCTCAAAAGCTAAGTTTAAGTAAAAAAAAAAAAACAACAACAAAGATGCAGAACTGCATATAGTATACATTCTATCTAAGATTGGGGTGAAATAAGAATATATATTAACACTTGTTTTCACTTGTATAGATAAATCTTGTAAGTTAAAAAAGTAAAAAGCAAGAAGTAGTTAGATATAGAGGGTGAGGAGGAACGATATGAATGGGGACAGTGGTGGAAGCAAAATTTATCATTGTAGATCTTCTAATGTAATTTATTTTTTGAAATACATAAATGTAGTATTACTTAAATTATTTTTAAAGCTTATGCCACCTTGTATGACTATCTCCAGAAAAATAAAGGCCTATTTCACTTTAATCTATTACCTATTGTATATGATCAAGATCTCTACGCCCTCAAATCAATGCACTGATATATTACATTAGTGTTCTATCATTGCAGATGTACCAGCAGAAAAAACCGTCATTTTCAGACCTCTGATCCCCTAATTTATGTAAGCAATTTTAAGAAGTCCTGAGAGAGATAAAATATTGTTTTATTTCTTCTCTTCTTGTCAAAGAATTAAATCTCTTTGTAATGCCTATCCACTTGAGAGGCATGATTAGTGATATATTCTGTGTTATAATTACAATCAGTTTTTACTTCCTGATCTCCTAAGTGCTTAGACTGCCAATGGCTCGTGGTTTCTTGCAGGGGTAAAACAACTCTGTGTTGTGGTGAGTTTCCTAACACCAATGATATGCAGTATTACCTACACCAAGGTGTTTGAGGAACTGTGTTGTGGTCAAATTTACCCCAAAATATATACATGCATGTATGTATGTATGCATGTATATTTCCTATAGGTGTAAAATTCTAGGTTGACCATTATCTTCTGGTAGAATTTTGAAGATGTGTTTCCATTTTCTTTTTTATTCTAGTCTTTCCTTTAACAAATAAGCTATCATTCTAATTGTTGCTCTTTTGAAAGTATTATGTTTCCCTCCATTTCCATCTACTGGCTACTTTGAGGAATTTTTCTACATTTCATATTCATAATTTTATTATAATGAGCCCAAGAGTGATTTCCTTTGTACTTATTTATTTGTATTTATTCTTCCTAGGGTTTACATAAGTCCTTCATTCTCTGTAACTTGCATCAGTTCTTAAAAACCCATGGACACTATCATTTCAAATATTGCTTTTCTCCTCTTCTTAGACTTCAGATGTGTGTGTGTGTGTGTGTGTGTGTGTGTGTGCGTGTGTATGCATATCTGTGTTTGTGTGATGGGCAGAATGTATTTTCTTAAAAGTTCCCATATGTCTGTTTTCATCAGAGAACATTCAACTTTGCACTCATGGGCAGATATTATCGGGCATAGCTTCACTAATTCCATAAGAGAATGAATGCAGAGGGTGAGATTCCACCTAAGAATACAGTAAGATTCCTACTAAACTTAGAGCGATAGCTATGTTCTGCTACTGGGGGCTCCCCACGCTTTATATGAGCTAGCAAAGAAACGAGTTACTCTAGTGGAACGAGTGATTTACACTGATCATTGTGAAGAGAGAGACTTGCTGCTCCATAATACGGATGGGGAGAAATATTGTTGTCAATTAGTGATCTGTTTGGTATCTCTTAGTGCTTCAGGCATGGGCTGATAACCTTCGGCTCCAATCCTTCAGGGATAAAGATCTGGGTCATCCCTCCCCCGGTACAAGCCACCCTGACCTGAAGAAATGCTAACTCAGGAGGAGGAGACTTTAGAATAGATAGCAGAGAAAGAGATCATGAATATTAGTTACAGCCTGAGGACCAACATTTTTTACAACCTATCTATGTGTTAAATATATTTCTTGGGAGCAATATGATATAATCCCACAAGTTTTAGTAACTGTCGATTTAACACTTAAAAAAATAAAAATATAGTCATCACACACACAAATGGTTGCTTAATAACTTCCCCTTCAGACAACAGGAGGGGAAAGGTAGGGGCATTTCGTAACAGATCTAAACATCAAGAATTCAATCTCTGGGCCAGCCCAGTGGCGTAGCAGTTAAGTGCAGGCGCTCTGCTTGGGCGGCCGGGAGTTGGCAAGTTCAGATCCCAGGCGCGCACCCACACACCGCTTGTCAAGCCATGCTGTGTGGGTGTCCCATATAAAGTAGAGGAAGATGGGCACGGATGTTAGCCCAGGGCCAGTCTTCCTCGGCAAAAAGAGGAGGATTGGCATCAGATGTTAGCTCAGTGCTGATCTTCCTAACAATAAAGAAAAAACCTTGATCTTTCCTTACTCAGGTCCACACTATGCTATTGTGTGATTTGTTTAGCTAGTCCCCTATTGCTGGTCACTTGAACCATTTTTAGTTTCGGGGTTTTTTTCTTAGCTCAGGGCTAATCTTCCTCGCACACAAAAAAAGAATTCAATCTCTGCAGTAGATCAAGAAGAAGGATTATAGAACTCGGAATATATGAGACTCATCCACTGAGAATTTCTCTCTTAGTTTAAACTTAAGGACCATCCACAGAAATGGTGCAGTTGTAGGGTGGTATGTACAAAGAGAAGAAGTTTCCAGGTAACCATAACTCTAACTTTGAAGAAGTGGCTAGATTAAAGCCATATATAACCCAAATAAAATTCACTGAAGTCCATGGAACACAAATGCAATGTGACCAACACAGCTGATCTATTAGGAACATTGTTCCTTTATAGGAGACTGAGGCATTAGATGGAAATTTCAAGTTAGTCTGTGTTACATAGCCTATACTTTCCATCATTTTCTAAAATTTGATGCAATGAAAGGGATCTTTAGTCTTTAGAGTCTTATTTCAGAAATAGTATATAAATGTAATTATTTTCCATTTATTTAACAAAAGCTTATCTGGTGACTGCTACATATCAAGCCCTTTGTTAGGCAATAGACACAATAATTAGACAAAAACATTTCTCATTATCATTGAGGAAGGCTGACTGTATGTTTTTAAAAGAAAGAACAATCAACCTTCTTTACCAGATAATTGCCTAATATAGTTCTTAAATAATTTTGGTATTTCCAGAAATTAGGATCTTCAAATTCAGCTTAATCAACGCCTGTACTGATGCACCAGTAGAAGCTGCAGCAGCCAGTGCTTGCAAGACCAGTACTGAGGAAAAATGATTAAAAGGATAAGATTCTACCAGTGTGTTTGAAATTGAACTTAATAACATTTTCTAAGCGCTTTAATTGACTACCATTCATGTGCAACACCTTCCAACCTATTTTGAGCAAAGCTTTTGGTTTATCTAATTTAGAGAGCTTATTTACAGAAAAAAACAAACTATCCTCTGTATTCTAGGGAATGAAGAAGCATACCAACAAGCCAAAGTAAAATACTTCTTCATACAACTAAGCTAGATAGTATTATATTTATTACAATTTAAAAATAAAAACAATTTCAAAATCAGCCAAACAAAGAGGAGACCTAAAACTATTTCAGGTTTATGTTATGTTGGGTTTGGGGGTTTATTATATAACATCTGAGAATATAAAAACCTCAACTGTTGTATTTGTTATGGTGGGTGGACTACTAAAAAATATGTAAAGCCAATGTTAAAAAGATGGAGTTTTGAATATCCATAAAGTAATACAACGTGTTTGATGCATTATGTGACCGATAAAATAAAAATCTATGTTGATTTCCTAATGACAATTATGATGACATCTATACATAAGACTTTCCATTTTTTGAAGCACAAGATATATATCATTAATTACACGTTAAGAAATTATGGATCACACTGGTTAAAAATTTACAAATCAATCAACTAGAGAGGCTGTGTAAGAGCACTGGAAATATATTCTTTTCTTCTATGAGGTGATGGCAATGAAATATTCTGGTTTCTCTTTACCAAGTTTTCTTAAATTTGGGGATAACTACAAAATTATTGACGTTAGATGATTATTATATATATTAAATTTGGGTTAATTCAGTGTATTTAACTAAGACTTAGAATGGTGAACCTAGCACTATGATAATGACTAAGGGCATATACAACCAAATTTGGCACATATTCACATCTTTGCTTCTGTTAGTGCTAGGCATGCCCAGTTAGAGAAATTCAATGTGCCTGTTTAACAAATTACCGGATGAAAAGTTATATGCCCTTGAACCAGTGGGCTAACCTCAGCATGTTTTCTCATGTTGATGACAGAGATGCAAGGCAGAAAGCAGAAACACCGAAAGTTTTTTAAGGTCTAGGCTTAGAACTGGTGCACTGTCACTTGTGCTGTTTTCCATTGGCCAAAGCAAATCACAATCGGTTTAGTGGGAAGAACCACAAAACCATTCGGCAAAGGCTGTGGATGCATATGCATTTCTGGGGAGTAAGTTAGACTTGAAACAATAACACTGTTTAAACAGCGTGTTCTCTTCCAATTATTCACTCCACAAGTTGGGAATAATATGTCAATAGTATGCATCCTCTAGCATGACTAAAATATCAACTGGGAGCAGTTATTATTCAATCTGTCACATTATATCAAAATCCAGGATAGAATGTTATGATGTTTATTACCAATCTGGGAAACAATCTTTCATAGTTCTTGTCTTCTCTTCAAAATACAGCAGTCTCCCCTTATCCATGGTTTCGCTTTCTGCAGGTCCAGTTACCTGCAGTCAACCATGGTTCGAAAATATTAAATGGAAAATTCCGGAAATATACAATTCATAAGTTTTAAATTGCACACCATTTTGAGTATTGTAATGAAATCTCTCACCGTCCCACTCCGTTCTGCCCTGGATGTGAATCATCCCTTTGTCCAGCGTATCCACATGGTATACACTACCTGCCCATTTGTCACTTAGTGGCCAGGTAGGTTATCAGATTGACAGTTCTGGGATCGCAGTGCTTGTGTTCAAGTAACTTTTATTTTACTTTATAATGGTCCCAAAGCACAAGAGAAGTGATGCTGGCAATTCAAATATGCCAAGGGAAGCCATAAAGTGCTTCCTTTAATTGAAAAGGTGAAAGTTCTTGACTTAATAAGCAAAGAAAAAAAATTGTATGCTGAGGCTGCTAAGATCTATGGTAACTTTTATTACAGTACAGATCTTCCTTGACTTACGATGGGGTTATGTCCAAGTAAACCCATCATAAGCTGAAAATATCAATAAGTCAAAAATGCACTTAATACACCTAATCTAGTGAACATCATATCTTAGCCTAGCCTACCTTAAACATGCTCAGAACAGTTACATTAGCCTACAGTCAGGCTAAATCATCTAAAACAAAGGCAGTTTTATAATAAAGTGTTGACTATCTCACGTAATTTATTGAATAGTGTACTGAAAGTGAAAAACAGAATGACTGTATAGGTACAGAATGGTTGTAAGCATATCAGTTGTTCACCCTTGTGATTGTGAGGCTGACTGGGAGCTGTGGCTCGCCGCTGCTGCCCAGCATCACGAGAGAGTATCGTACTACATATCGCTAGCCCAGGAAAAGGTCAAAATTCAAAATTTGAAGTATGGTTTCTACTGGATGCATATTGCTTTCACACCACCATAAAGTAGAAAAATCATAAATTGAACCATCGTTGTAAGTTGAAGACTTTTGTATATTGTTATAATTGTTCTATTTTATTATTAGTTATTGTTGTTAATCTCTTACTGTGCCTAATTTATAAATTAAACTTTATCATAGGTAGGTATGTATAGGAGAAAACATAGTATATGTGGTGTTCAGTACTATCCATGATTTCAGGCATCCACTGGGGGTCTTGGAAACATATCCGCATCAGTTAAGGGGGTCTTGGACCTCATCACATAATTTTTTTACTTTTGCTTTCTGATGTCCATTCTAAAACATAAAACACTAACTCTTAATTTTGTCTCTTTTGTGATGAAAGACACATTTCCTTAGAAAAATATTGCGTAGTTATGTGTTCACAAATTAGAACTAGTTTCAGAATTTATTTGCCTACTCTTCACCCTTCACAAATTAGATATCCGTAACTGGTACAAGGTGGAAACACACAATTACTAGATGATGGAAACACACATCAAAATGAGATTATAACCATTTACTAATGTAGTTCTACAATCCCTATGACAAACATTAGCAAGCATGCTAGATGATTATGGCTTCTTTAATGAATAAAACTGTCATGTTTTCCTTCAATTTCACTGGGGGATAAAAAATCGAGGATAATATTCATTACTTCATATTGGCTATTAGTCATGCAAGTCAATATGCTTAATCCAAATGCCTAAAATATAAAATTTAAATTTCTGTTTTGGCAGATCAAAAGAAATCTCAAATTGGGTAATAATGTGTGAAGAAGAGGAGAAGAAGGGTGGGAAAAAGGAGAAAGAGGAGAAATGGAAGAGGAGGAAGGAAATGGGAGAGGAGAGGGAGAGAACTGCATTCTTAAGAAGTCTGAAAATTTTTTCCCATTTTTAAATACATCATCATTGTTCGGTATTTATTCTATGCATTGTATTATGTATTTATAAACACTACCTTACTTAATCTTCACAAAAATATGAGATATTCAAATTAGGAATAAAAATGCCAGTAACACTTCTTTTCACCAGCTTTGAGTCAGTGAGGTTTTCATTACTTATCCAATTATTTATCAATAACGATCAACAATCTTATGTTAGTTATCAATAACAAAATTCAACATAGCAGCGTTTGTGCTTTCATCAATTTTAATATCTATATAATGTGAACCTCACTTAAATTTTTTACTCTTTTTATCTTATTACAGAGATGATCTATTTTCTTAAATGGATGACTTTCTTCCTCAGCTAACTTATAAACCAGTTAAACTCTGAGATAATCTTTGGAGGAATGGGCTGGGAAAGACGACTGTGAATGAATATGCTAATCTCTGGAGGGAGACTAACGGCAGATCTCCTGTAATGCCATTCTGTTGATGCTGGAGGCCCTCCAATTTTTTCCTGAGGCCCAAAGTTGCTTTAGTTGTGGTCATATCCATGCCATCCCCATATTACTCTGAGCTTGGATTTTAGTTCCAGTTTATATCTAAATAGTTCAAACATATTCAGGATTTTTTTTTTAAGTCACAGCTTTTTCAGATTTACCCACATTTAGCAATTTCTTTGCTCTGCATGAATCAGCACATTTTACTTCTTTCTTCTGGATCCAATTCTTCTTACCAAAGCAAAAAAACCTAAGAATTATTTTTTGAGTTCCTGGATGTGGTAAGGTCTCTCTTTGTTTGAAATGTCTTTACCCCACCATCATTCTTGGAGTATGACTTGGCTAGATACAGAATTTGGGGTGAGAAAATATTATTCCTAAAAACTTTGAAGATAGTTCTGTTCTCAGTGATAGGGCATACACTATTGCCATTCTTTAAGGGTAAAGTCATATGTATATATACAAAACACATACACACACACATATTTTGGGCCAACTCAGTGTGGAATCAAAAGAGAATGAGCTTTAGAGATAAACTGATCTAGATTTTAATATCTCTTCCACAGTAAGATGTGCAAACCTTGGCAAAATTCTCAACAGCTTGCACTTATTTGCTCATTTGTGAAATTCAGTTAACAATTGGTAAGATAATTAAATTAATGAGTATGTGTATGTATGTGAGTATCCCAGTAACTTTCTACTTCCTATTTTCTGCAGTGTTCAATATATATTTGTTTAGTTCTATCCCCTGATGCCCACTGAGTGTTTTGACTCAATGTAACTGGAGTGATAACACACAGCAGTTGCTGATTTTGTTTTTCTCTTCTACTCCTCCTCTCCCCTCTGACTGGATCTAATTCTCTTGAATGATGAAATGGGTAGAGATATCAATCCGAGAATGAGGCCTCACGTGTTGCTTGAACCCAAAATAATTTACACAGGGCATCAAGACAGCAAGTTTCTGGGTTTTCTGCTGTCCTTTGTTACTTTCTGTTAAAAAGCAGGTTAGTGTCCCCAGTAATAAAAAGTGGATATAAAACAATGTCATTTTGTATTTTTCTTGTGCAAGTCATTGATGTATTTGGCAAAGCCTTGTTCAGAAGGAGGTAAACAGACATTTGACATAAAAACCTTGGGGATCTCATTAATATTCACTCCTTATTGCTAAAGCAGGCTAGTGCACAGAAAATTTGATTTCTGGAAGAACTGTTATGTAAAATTAGGTGTTTTTTTTTAATTACTTAATTTTGAATCTTCATTTCCTTAATGACAAATTGGGAAAATGGTATATTTCAAAGTGATTTTATGAAATTATCAGTACTACACATAAAGGATAACCCATAATAATAGTTCATCTGTCAATAGGAAATTATTTACTGGCTGGGGATTGCATCACTCATTAATTTTAAGACAGCCTGGGATAAAACATGATCCTATAAGTAAATTACTATTACTTGGACAGATATACAAAATAGATTTAATGTGGTGGGTGATACTAACCTCTAATGCAATATCCGACCCATTTAGCAAAATGTTATGAAATTCCATATGACCTGCTCTGCATAGATATGACACTAAAAAAAAAAAAAAACAATTGAAAATAACTGAAATAAAAAAATGTAATCTGATGTTATACAGAAATGTGTATTCAGTTACTTTTTCCTAATAGACCTGGTTTCTTAATTTAAGAATTTTTTCTTTGGGGAACAATGGAGAAAGTTATTTTGGAAGTTTTATCTGTAGGGTAAGTATAACCCCACAGTTAACTCCCAGTTTACATGTGACATCTACTTCCAGGTAGTTAAATGTACAAATTCTCAAAAGGGGCCTAAATTCTTCAATATGTTTTGAGAGTGGCTTAATATATGCCCTAAGAACTTACTTACATACTTGTAAATAAAAACCAGCAATTAGCTTTCCCATGGCAGAGTCTGGAGATGACACACAGAAATGATATTTCACAAAGGGAAGGAAAAGAAGAAAAAACAGGTCATCAGCTTCAGACCTCAGGTGGCTAAAGGAGAGAATGTATTTGCTGTCTGCCATATTTTTGCACCCTTCAGTGTCTCTTTTGTCCATATGACCTATCTCTCTGGCAAGGAAGCCATCTGCCCTGTGACTGGTGGGATGACAGTTAAGGCAGACCAAAATGAATCCTTACCATATGCCGCATGTTGGCCATCCAGGATGTGGCTCAGAGGTGCAAGGAGCTGGGAATCATTCCCCTACACATCAAACTCTGGATCACAGGAGGATATAGCACCAAGACCCCTGGACCTGAGGTGCACTCAGTCCTCAGAGCCCTTGTCTGGTCAGGGAAGAAGATCAGGCAGATTGACGATGTCATCTCCTTCCCTTCTGAAAGTACCTGCAAGAAGGGGGGTCACCATCTGTGAACAGGACTCCTCAAATTAGTATTGTTTTCTGTTAATAAATTGTCTTTGTGTAAGCCAAAATAAAAACAAACAAATAAAATAACAGCAAATACATTCACTTTGGTTGCATATAAACAGCTAAGAATTTGCCCAGTGGAAAAAGACATTGGGAAAATTAAAACTAAATAAATTTGTCTTTTCATATGCTTGAAAGTCAACTCATATTCTATTAAACTAGCCAAAAAGTGCACATACAGTAACAAGTACACCCCATCATGAACACAATCCGCTTTCATGAACAAAACCACAGCATAAATAAAAGATGAGCTTTAGGAAATTTAAGTGGCAGCAAAAATGAAGACATTAGAAGGGTTCCAAACTTTCTTTGACAAAAATATGGGGAAAGTAGAATTATAATCATAATATAAAGCAGAAGATATGATAACCGCCTTCATTTACTTATGATGTCCCAAATGCTTTCTTCTACAAAGTATTGCTTGATATTCGAGGTAGATAATAGAAATGTAAGGAAGTAGGTCACTGAATAGAAAACTTTGACTCTAATTGAATGCTTATGCAATTACATCTTCTGAGAATTTTCTGAACTAGATTAATAGATATCAAGTCAGATAGGCATGTTCTTGATCTGTTGACTTAGTCAAAGTGTTAAGATGCATTTCAGGAAATCTGATAGTAAGCTATAAGTATGTCACTGACATTGCTTATTGTAAGAACCAGTAGTAAGTTGTAAATTTGTCGCTTAGGGTTTGGTAACTGTAGATGATAGAGGCACACCCATGCAGCACTGGAATGCAGAAGCAATTATTAGGAAAGGAAAGAAAATCAATCTCAAGAAAATACATCTTTTACACACAACAAAACATAATGGTAATCAGCCCCTATGTTATATTGGTGATAACAGTTTTTACAGTACAAAATCAATCCAGAATATACACAACTATGTTTTATAATATCACTAACTTTCATTAAAACCATTGATTTGATTTTCAGTTTTTAACGCAAGCTATGGGTGAAAGTACATAAACACATCACTCTTTCCCCTCGAGATATTCCTCTGTCAACTCCTTGGCTCTATCAAAAGAAAAAGAAAGACAAAAAGGAAAAGAAAAATATATGAAAAGAAGGAAAGAGAGAGAATGGGAGGGAGGTATAGGGAGGGAGAGAGAGAGAAAGAGAGAAAAATGTTAAGACAGACCTAAACACATGGGAATGGGCAAATTACAAAACTTGCCCCACAGTGTGAAAGAAATGCTAGCCAATCCATATTGTTTCAAACCCAAAAAGAAAAGAAAAGAAAAAAGAACAAAATAAAAATAAGTGGAACACTTTCTTAAACAAATACACATAATGCAAATATTTTTATTTTTAAAAAGACATATTTACATTTTCCTTGACTATCACTTTCTTAATTATACGTAATATAGCATGAGAACATTTAACTCTTGCTGACTGCCTCTTGATAAAAGCATTGACATTGAATGTTGTGTCAAGCTGCGTATAATTTTGTTATTAATAATATTCTTACCAGAAATAAAGCAGAATTTGAGAAGTAGACTTCATAATAATCTTGAGCTGATAACAGGTTTGTAATGTCCTAAGAAAGCAAGATACATCAAAATCATTATATTAAAGAAGGAAGGATAACAAAACAAGCTAAAGCGATTGATTGAGATGTACTGTAGATTAGTAGAGACATATATCTTAGAGTCAGTAGGCCATATACCATACTGTGCCAGTTATATTGATTCTGAAGTATGATACACATAGTTTATAATTTTCATATTCCCCCCAAATTTTTATATATAAAAGAAAAAGTTTGTCAGAAGTACTGATAATCTGGAAAAATGTTTATTTTTTATTTTTTATTTATCGCACACTTGCAATAATAATAATTGAGGGGAATTTTTCATAAAATATTTTTGGATAATTGTTTCTCTTCCACTTCGATGTGTATATACCTGTAGATATACCTAGTTTTTTTAGTAATTTCTAATAGAAAACTTGGTTGAATCAAATAATACTTTTATTGTAAAAAATAGTTTTAAGTTTAGAAATCACAGCTTATTTTATATGTTTTTGAAAAAAAATTATTGGCCTTTACTGCATGTGAGAATCATATAAATATAACTTATTTCTTTTCCAATATTTATTTAAATTAGCAAAATAATATGACTTTTGTAAGAAACGATAAAAATAAACTTGGCCTGTCACATTAACGCAAAGCTGTGTTTTCATTCATTAATTGTAAAACCAGTGCTTGAAATAAAGATGCAAAGAAGAATGACTCTCTTAGTAAAGCAAAGGAGAAGCACAGATTGTCCTCAAAAACAATGGTTTTATATGAAGATAGATTTTAAACTTATTTATTCTACTTTTTTTTTCCTTAACTAGAGGAGACAGAATAGTGGAGTTTTATTTATATTTTTAGGATCTATACAAAGCTAGGTTGTAAATTTTTTTTTCTGAATATAAACAGCATCCTTTCTAGAGTAACATCTTATATTGTTGGTCTTATATTGTTACTCTGTCCATTGGTACCATGGACAGAGTCCATTGTACCACATGGGGGTGTTTATTATATAGGAAGTTCCCAAGGCCTAACACAGACCTAGCAAATCAGAAATATGACATTGGGACACTGGAATAGCTGTGTTGTACACTGTACCCAGTGACTTTCTTGCTTGCAATGGTATGAGAAATAGAAGACTCAATATTTATTGAGCTCTTAAATTCCAAACACAATCCATCCTTAGTCTCCTTTCATTTTGAAAACACAGATATTATTATGTTTCTATTAGCTATCAGAAGTCAGATATTCAGAGAGGTTATATAGCCTGCCCAAGACAGTATGAACTGTCAGAGGACATATACGTATTCCAAAACCATGTTTGCACGGCTATAGAAATTATTTAATCACCCAATGTATAGTAATAAGAATTTTTATCTTGGATAAACAGACATTTGATTTAATCAACAGATTAACTTTCCTCTGATGAAACTAATCACATATATTCAATGCATATTTTGTCATCTTCAAATGAATGGGATTTTTAAAAATGGTTGGACACCTGATGACTTTTTAAACAGCAAATCATATGAAACTATAATTTCCCAGAGGAGGACAATAAGCAATGGAATAAAGTCTAAATACTGGAAACAAATGAACTTTTATACTCATAAGACAGTATATGCGATAAATTCAGAAGCAGTAAAGTCACTATGAGATATGTCTCCAGTATCTTGTAGAATACAAATTGAATAAAAAATTCTCTCTCTGGGCCGGCCCTGTGGCTCAGCGGCTAAGTGCATGCACTCCGCTGCTGGTGGCCCGGGTTCGGATCCCGGGTGCGCACCCATGCACCGCTTGTCTGGCCATTCTGGTGCCGCGTCCCAAGTGCAGCAACTGGAAGGATGTGCAACTATGGCATGGAACTATCTACTGGGGCTTTGGGGAGAAAAAGGGGAAAAAAAAAAGAGGAGGATTGGCAGTAGATGTTAGCTCAGGGCTAATCTTCCTCACAAAAAAAAAAAAAAATTCTCTGGAGTTGCCAAGACATAATATCAAAGTTTCTTGGTGGTTTCTGCAAATCTTGTATACAAAAATAGCAAAATGTTTAGATAAATATGACTAGGAAAAGGCAGCCTAGATGTGTTCAACGCTATGCTTGCTTACTACTACATAACAAGATAAGGGAGTTGCTACCTCGCTTGAACAATCACAAATGCATTCACACTCATTGAAGCATCCCCTAGTATACTGGGGACATTCTAGGGCAAACATATTCATGAAAAAAGTTTTAGTGATGAGGAATTAGAAAATGAATTATAGTCTATCGAATATATTTGAATAAAATTAATAATACTGAAAATTAAACCACACACAATAAAAAATACTGACATCATAAAATTTTAAATATTTTAATGTATTGCTGCTAAGCATAGAAAAACATACATCTATACATAAATTTATTAAATGAGATGGAGCTAAGTTTTGCTCAATAGACTCCTCAAGTTTTCTTAAATTTTTCTAACTTAACATAACAATATTGTTTTCCAGACCTTTCTAACTTTGCAAATGATAGGTTTTTATTCTGCGGTCTTTTAATCTATTCAGATCAGATGTTAGATCCACTGACAATTAAACACCTGTGCTATATAACTTTGTGCTGATTCAATGTGAAAATTCCAAATTGTCCACACACACTCATTAAAACTAACGAGAGCTTCACAGTTAATTCCCAATGTGCCAGGATTTATATTGCTCCCTAGCATTCAATAGCCCTTACATTTTTCTCATTTCTTACCTGTTGTGCCACCTGCTAATAATTGGATTATGCCATCTGCTTCTTGCACATACTTACTTAAAAGAGAAGAAAAGAAAGTGTAGTTTCTCATATAGAGGATTCAACCACAATTATGTGCTAGACATAGATACAAAACCGTTTTAACGTTCTTGTCTGGCGTTATTTTTTGCAGTTATTAATATTAACATAAGGCAATTGTTAAAGAATTTTTATTCCTTTTACCCAAATCCTTCAGATGTTAAAATTCCTATGTTTGAAATTTTCTCTGGGAAAAAAAGTTGAAATGTGGGTGCTAGTTGAGGCACAATTTGGGTAATAAAATGACTAAATATACTCCTACTAAAAGTAGGAAAATATTTTCCAGGTCAGAATATTCACTTTTATTTTTATGAAGCATTTGTTTTGTGGTTGACTTGGTTATCTCTTTGTCTTTCATAGTCGAAAAGTTCATGAAGGTTGGAATATCATCTCTTAGGATCATAATTGCACTGCTACTGTTTGACATGGGGACAGGTACAGAGTAGGCATTTAATTTTTTTTTCAACTTTCCCAGGCTATCATACTAAAAAAAATGATTTTTTTACATTAAATATATACTGTGAAAGAATGACGCATCTAGATAGCACTTGGTAGGATCGGATATTACCTGACTGACCAAAGCACTCCTTTATAGAACAAACACATATTTGAAGGCATCAGAGAGTTTCAGAAACAACAGTGTTTAAGAGGAGAAAAGTTCCAAAGAGGCAAGAAGCTTTTAGAGGAACAGCGAGACTCTACAGCTGACCTGGAGAGTTAATCCATTTGACGCACTGGCTGGAGGCTTAGAATTAGAGTTGGTTTGCCTGTCAGGTCATTTGATGGATTGGGAAGATTGAGCTGGACTGGAAGTTAAAGAGTTAAGGCAAAGCTTCTGAATAAGTGGCCTGCCTGAAAGTCTCAAGGTGCTGAGGGTTAGGAAGCCTCACTAGAGGTTGGTCTTGAGAACATCAAAGACGATTAAAGCCCTAGAGGGAGGGGTAAATTGAAACTGAGGATTTCCAACCACTTCTCTGTCTGATCACTTGCTAGTCTGAACACTGTGAGTATGACCTGCTATCTCATTGCAGTTTAATTTGCAATTCTATGATGAAAATGTTCATAACATTTTCAGGTGCTTGTTGTCCATTTGTATGTAATAATATTTTTTATAAAGTGTCTGTTCAAGATTTTGCCTGCTGTTAATTTAATGAAGCTTTTTGTGTTATAAGTGCTTATTTTTAGAGAGAAAAAGAAATTCAACAAAACAAAATGAATCCATGTTAAAGATTACAAAAGTCACAAATTACAGAACAATATTTCTCATGAGTACAGATGGAAAAATCCTATCCTTATGAAATATAAAAAATGATTCCACTGACATAAAAAAGGTAATGAATCACGACCAAGTGTGTTTTATCATACAAGTGGTTTAATATTAGAAAATTAATCTTTATGACTCAACATGTTAGTAAAAAGGAGAAAACTTAATTAACCATCTTGACAGATTCCAAAAATGTATTTGACAAAATTCTAAATTGGCAAACTAGGAATAATAATGCACCACTAATATGATCAAAAAATATTTATAAACTTTTAAAGAAAACCCGTACTAGCTGGTGAAACAATAAAGAAATTCTTCCCGAGAATAGGAACAAATAAGGAAACCTACCATCATGATCTCAAAGAAAAAAATAAACATTTAAAGAGAATACTATTTATAATAGCATTGAAACTATCATATATTTACGAATAAATATAACAAAGGTGTCCTTTATCTCTTCTATATACAAAATGTAAAAAATATTATTCAAAGAAATTTTTGGAAGAACAAAATAAAAGAGGCAGATACTATGATCATAGGTTAAAAGACTCACTACAATAGGGATATTATTCCCAACCCCCCCAAATTACCTATATATTTTGAGAAATCCACATAAAATTCTGCATTGTGCGATAGTGTATGTATATGAACATACAGGTTGTTTCTAAAATTTATGTGAAAAAACAAAGAGTCTATAATAATGTAAGAAAGAAGAACTATACAGAAAAGAACAGAACTCACTAACTCATACTACCAGGTGTCAAGTCCAATTTTAAAGCTATGTTAATATTGACCAATATGTGATTGATGTAGGGTCAGAAAAATTAGATGACTGAAACTACATAGACAATTAATAATTGAACCACATCTATTCAGTCATTTGATTTATGCTGAAAATGACACTTCAATGCAATGGAAACTATTGTCTCAGTAATAAATGGTGTTGGATTAACTAGATATCAATACGAATAAGCATATAAGCTCTCACATTCATTAGGCATCACGAAAATGAAAAATAAAGTTGCAATAAAATACCACTACATGCAAAAAAGAATGGCTAAAGTAAAGAAATCAGTAAATCAAGTTTAAAATCAGTAAATACCAAGTTTTGACAACAGCGTGAAGCATACCAGAAACACCTTTTCAGACAAAAAGTTAAATTGATGCAGCCACTTTGGAAAACGGTCAGTAACTACAAGAGTGAACATATTCATAGATTCTGATGCAACCATGTCACTCCCAGCTATATGTTTCACTATAATGTTTACATATGTTTAAAATATGTGTGTGGACATGTATATTACAAATGTTCATTTTATCACTATTCATAACAGTTCAAACTGCAAACTTCATAAGTGCCTATTAACAGGAGAATGAATAAATATATTTGGTTTACTCATAAAGTGCATTATTATACAGCAATGAAAACAAATGAATGGTAATTCCTAGCAACAATATGGATGCATATCACTAGCAAAACATTAAGTGAAATAAATTAGACACAAAGGAGTACATATCATAAGAAGTGAGCCATGTGAAGTTTTAGAACAGATAAAAATGATAAATACTGTTAGATATCAGGAAAGTACTTATTTTTGTGTAGATAGCTACTGGAAGTTGACAAGAGTGGGGCTTCTGTGATTTCCATACAGTATGACATTATACAGTTATCCTCTTAACATTTAATCTAAGAATGCACACGGTTGGATTTAAGCCTACCATTTTATTATGTGTTTTCTGTTCCTGCCCCTGAGTTTTATTCCACTCTTCCTTCTTGCCTGTCTTCTTTTGTATGATATGAATATTTTTAGAATTCTATTTTTATTTGCTATTTATTTTTTACCCATAACATATTGCACTGTATTTAATAATGATGGGTACATATCATTATACATTTGTCCAAACCCATAGAATGTACAAAACCAGGACTGAATCGTAATGTATATTATGGGCTTTGGGTGATAATGGTGTGGTGGTGTAGGTTCACCAATTGCAATAAATGTACTGCTCCAGTGGGGAATGTTGATAATGGGGGAGGCTATGAAAGTGTGGGGTCAGGAGATATCTAGGAAATCTCCGTACTTTCCTCTTAACTTTGCTGTGAACCTGAAACTATTTTAAAAACAAAGTCTCTCCCTATATAAAAAATTTTGCTAGACAACCTTTAGCCTGGGTTGTATCTAGGATTTTCTAAATATCAGTGCAGATCACACTGCAGTTATATAAAATGCTAATAAAATATTAACTAATATACTGAGTATTTGCCAGGTGTATTATCCTACAATAAGCCTAATTTACATAAACTATATTACTTTATAAGCCAACGAACCCCCTGACATAGCTAAATATCATGATTCTCATTTGATATATTTAAATAACAGCAACAAAACAGAACCCCAAGCAAGTTAAACAATTTCCTCAACTTGACCCACAGTTAGTAAATTATCAAAATTGGATTTAAAATGAGCATTCTGCTTTGACAATATGTTTTCTTACTTAACTAATTAATTAAACTACTAAAAAGATTTCTATTTACAAATCAATTTATTAGACCATTCATAATTTACTTTATTGGCCATAAAATCATTGTTTCAGTCATCTTATACCACTACATTTTTTTTTTTTTGAGGGGATTCTCTGTCTTCCAAACTCAGTTGCATAAAAAATTTAGACAGTTGGTCAGATGGCATACTTGAGCATTAGCTAATTTAGAGAGTAATCACACAAGACAAAATTTTTTTCTTAGTTGAATTTAGTCTGAAACCAATAGTATGAAGGTAATTTGTTTCAAAGAAAAAAGATAAACGCCAAAGCAAAACATTTTCATTTAATTTGTGTTTCAGTTAATGATCAAGTACACTTTCTGCCCACATGGTCAACTTATAAGATGACAATGTGTTTTCATCTTTAAAGTATTTCATACTGCAATCAATCTGTAACTTGTCTTCTGCAGATTCACATGCCTGTACAGCCTAAACTTTCACATTGCAGATGTCAATAAAACATAATTTCTAAAACAGTAATATTTGAGCACATTAAATAGTACATAAATTTTAAAGTGTGGCTTAACAATTACTTAAGTGAATCATCAATGACCATAAATTAAGAAATGAAAAAAAATTATATGCACAATTTAAACCAGCATTGGAATGCTGATGTTAAATCACACTTCAATCTCTTTTTTACAAAAATTACTCAGCGAAAAACTTCTCTTTTTAAAGACATCTTTATTAGAGTTTTTAGTATTATTTAAAATAGAGTTTTTCTCCATAATTGATATTTTAGATGATAGTTTTAAGTTCCTCCCAGTTTCAATGGTGGTTATATAAAAATATGAAGTGATTTTTTTTTTAATATGTAGCTAATGTGCAGCTGTTACTTCGGGAAATATAATGTTTAAAACATCACTATTTCTTACCATTTTAAGCATTACCATGTTTATTCTAAAATAATTTCAAGCATTTATGTAATTGTTTTTAAATGAACTCGTTTAGTACAAAAGAAACTAAAAAAGCTAGTAAAAGATCACAATGCTAAACCTAAGGCTGGTGTGACATTATAATTTCTGATGTCACAATCTGTTCACCAATTTTAACTACACTGAACAAGACCCTCTGGACTTTTGCATATAGAACACTTGTGTCATCTATTAAGCTTGTTGTATTGAGCTCCAGAGAGGAAGTTTAAACCCATCATTGTAGTTTCACATTGGAAATGCTAAGGTACAATACTTTCTTGCATACAGCTGAGGTGTCATTCGGTGCAATATAATGATGCAACATAATGATACCTCCTATCTAAAAGCCAAATAGATAATTGCCTGCTGAATAAATTGTGTCTAAGATGCAGAATGAAACAAAACTAATATTACTGAATACTAACGTTGAGAATGGAAGCTTCTTTTGAATTAAAGCAATTTAAAAAAAATTGGGAATGTTTTGTTGAACAGTAAAGTAGTTTGGGTTTGTTAAGACCCTAAGCAGAGGCAGGAAACATATAAAATATTGAAAATAGTGATATGTTCATGATTTTTCAACATCCATGTTTTACTCGGTTTTCTCAACTATTCAGTACTTAAAACTGACAACCCTGTGAATCCATGTCTGCTTTATTAAAATAAAACAATGGAGGAGCATATCAGATGTCAGTATTCAAAACTGAAAATTTTAATTCTAGCCTAAAGAAACTTTCAGAATAAATTACTATTATTTTAGTGAAAAGAAATACAAGTTTTTTGAAAAGAAACGTAAGCGTACTTTCACATGTTTTTGCACATAGAGGTTCTCCTCTGACTGAAAGGAACTATTTCTTAGGTAGGAAATGGGAAAAAATTTGGATCCTACAGCAGTAGCTGTATGCTGAGTTTACGGAGTTAGAATGATAATTTGCAAAGGTAAGAAGAGGAAACATTTCAGAACTATGCAATAACACAATTTAAAGTTTCTACCATAATCATTGATGAGAGGAAATTTCAAATCCAGATAGTAGCAACTGCCAAATGGACTACAACAGCCATGGTACTCATGCTATCCAGAGGTAGCTAAGAAAATGAAAGCTGGCTCTGTACAGAGGCTTCATGGAAACCAAATTCTGGGACTAGGAGATATTCAGAATTAAATATGCTCAATTTGCTGAGTTCTTTCTTTTTTCCATAATTAACATTTTTAAATAAAAAATTCTTAATATAGAGCAAAAAGAGTTGTTTTTATGGTAGCTAAAATGTATTGAATGCGAAATATATGCCAGCTTATTTCAGAAATCTTTATGTTTGATCTTTATAACAGTTCTATGAAATTGATACTGTAGTTATCTCCTTTTTAAAGCTAAAGATTCTTAGGAAAAAATTGGATAAAGCCTTGCCTAAGGGTCCAGATTTTCTGTGTAATAGAACTAGAATTCGAAGTCATGATTATTTATATCAAACTCAGTCCTCTTAAAAACTAGGCTATAAAGCACTTCCAGGAAGATCAAGTAAACCTACTCTTCCCTATTCCTCTCACTAAATATAATAAACAATGCTGGACATTAATTATAAAACAAATATAAGAAGACTCCCTGACAAATGGAGAGAAGTCAGACTGCCTAGGGACCTCAAGACCCCAAGAAAGTCACAGGGGTGATTATCCTTCGTATTCTTGTTGAACCGTATATTGTAGAGTTGTAACTGAAGAAGCCTCATCAAGGGATCACAGAAAGGAGCAGCCTAGCACTATAGAAAATGTTTAAAAATAATTGCTCTAATCCAGACAAACATCACAGAAAAACAGGCTCCAGTCTCACCCACATCAACAAAGGCCCAATGGGGAGCCTATATTTCCACCCTCACCAAGATGTAACAGGGTGTCCATCACACAAGCTAAGGTGATGTCACAGACAGGTAAGGAGCTAGGAAATGTATCTCCACCAAGGAGTAACAAGTCCACTACTTTGAGGGGTCAGTTCGGGTCTAGGGGCAACCAAAACTTCCACCCCAACCAGCACTAATAAGGACCCTTCAGTGTTTATAGAGGCTGCACAGGGAAAATGTACTTCTATACCCTCCAAAGTAAGGACGTGGAACCCCTATTTCCCACACCAAAGCAGTGTCAGAAGGCGGCAACTAAAACAGATGGTTTAGATAAGATATAGAGGCTCATAACCTAATATCCAATATATGTAAGTTTCAACTGAAAATCACACATCATAGCAAAAAATCAGGAAGATATCAAACTGAATGAAAAAGGACCATTAACTGATCCCAATGCTGAGATGACAGAGATGTTACAACTATCTGACAAAGGTTATAAAGTAGCCATCACAAAACTGCTAAAAAGAACAATTACAAATACACTCGAAACAAATTCAAAAATCTCGGCAAAGAAATAGCAATTAAAAAGTAGAAACAAATGTAAATACAGTAGCTGAAACAAAAACTCAGTGAATAGGCTTAACGGTAAAATGGAGAGGACAGAGGAGTGAATAATTGAAGTGAAAGATGGAACAACAGAAATTACTCAAACAACAGAGAGAAAATAGTGGGAAAAAATGAACAGACTATAACAAAATATCAAACATTGGAGTCCTGGGAGGAAAGGAGAATGAGGAGGGCCTGAATATACTCACAAATATAATGGCTAAAATTTTCTAAATTTGACAAAGACATAAACCTACAGATTCAAGAAGATGAGTGAGCCCAAAATAGGATATACCCAAGGAAATCACATGATAACTTAGTTGAAATTCTGAAAACTAAAGACAAAGGGAAAATCTTGAAAGTAGCAAGACAGAAATGACAACTTACTTATAGAAGAAAACAAGTTGAATGACAGGAATTTCTCATATGAAACCATGGAAGGCAGAGGTGGTACACAATGTTTTTCAAATGCTCAAAGAAAAGAATTCTCAACTCGGAATCCTATATGCAATGAAAATAACCTTAGGTGATGAATGGGAAATCAAGACTATCAGATGGAGGAAAACTGGATGTAATTTATCATCCTCAAACCTACCTTAAAGAGATGCTCAAAGAAAGTTCTCTAAACAGAAAGGAAACAATAAATTAAGGAACATTAGGACATCAGAAAGAAGCATACAGCAAACACAAACATGGGAAAATACAGTGGATTGTGCTTTTCCTCTTAAATTTTCTAAATTACGTTTGACAGTTGAAGCAAAAATTATAACGCTCTCTGATGTGGTTTTAAACAAGTGTAGAGAAAATGTAGAAGATAATTATATTATAAATAGGAGAGGGTTGTAAAGAGATGTAGAAGGAGGCAAGGTTTCTATACTTCACTCATTCTTGGGAAAAGATACCACAGTAGACTGCGATATCTACATCTACATCTATATGTATTTACCTATCTCTATATCTATGTCTATATAACCTAAAGCTACTCTTAGAAAAGCTGTATAAAGAGATACACTCAAAAATATTGTAGAAAAAGCAAAATGGATTCCTAAGAGCTATTCAAGTAACCCACAGAAAGGCAGGAATAAGAAAACAGAAATGAAAAACAGAGAACAAAGATAAAGCAAAAAATAAAATGGCAAATTAGCTCTAATTTATGAACAAATACCTTAAATGTAAAGATTCTTAAAAAAAAAAAAAAGGCAAAACTTACCCAATATGAAGTAGATAATTTGAATAGCATTATCAGTATTAAAGAAAATAAATTTGTATTTAAAAATTTCTCTCTAAAGAAATTCCCAGGCCTAGATGATTTCCTTGGCGAATTCCACCAAATGCCTAAAGAAAAATTAAAACCAACTCTAGAACATAGAGAGAAGGATAAACTTTCCAATTAATTTAGTGCAGCTGTGATTACCCTAAAACCAAAGCCAAAGACGGTACAAGAAAGAAAACTATAGACTAATGTCCTTCATAGATATAGACTCAAAAATACTTAACAAAATATTAGCAAATAGGATTCACAAGTATATAAAAAGAATTATATTCTTTTCCCCAGTGGTGTTTATTCCAGGGAGAAAAGTCTGGTTCCATATTCATAAATGAATAAATGTAATCTACCATATTAACTGGCAAAAGAAGAAAAATCACATGATTTATCAAATAATGCAGAAAAAGCACTTGACAAAATGAATACTCACTCATAATAAAAACTGTAAGAAAAATAAGATTAGAGAGGAACTTCTTCAAATTGATAGTGATTATTCACAGAAAATCAACAGCTAATATTAGGGATGAAAGATTAAAAGCTTTCTCCCTAAAATTGGGGACAAAACAAGGTTATCTGCTCTCACGGCTTTAATTTCAAGTGATGAAAGTTGTAGTCACTGCAATAAGGCAAGAAAAGGAAATAAAACGTATGCAGATCAGAAAGGAAGAAATAAAACGGTTTCTATTTGCAGATGACATGATTTTCTGTGTAGAAAATCCAAATGAATCTACAAATAAATTCCTAGAACTATTAAGTGGTTCAGCCAGGTTGCAGGATATAAGATAATATATACTAATCTATTACATTTCTACATAAAAATAATTAACTCCTGGACACGGATATTAAAAATACAATAACATGTACAATTACTCTAAAAAAAGAGATAAATCCTTAGGTGTAACTTTGATAAAATATGTGCAGTATGCGTATGCTGAAAACTACATAACACTGACGAAAAAAATCAAAGAAGATCTAAATAATTGGAAAGACCTATTGTGTTTATTGATTGGAAGTGTCAACATAGTAAATATGTCAATTTGCCTTAAACTGGTATGCAAGTTTAAGGCAATTCCCATTAAAATCTCAGAAATATTTTTATAGACTAGAGTATTTTCAAATTTACACAGAAATAAAAAGGCTCTAGAGTAGCTAAAACAACCTTGACCAACAAGAATGAAGTGGGGGGAATCAGTCTACCCAAGAATAACACTTATTTTACAGCTACAATAATCAAGTGGTATGATCAGAGGGATAGACACACAGATCAATGGAACAGAATCTTTATTGGAAATAAACCCACAGAAATATGGCAACTGATTTTTGACAATGGTGCAAGAATGGTGCAATTTTGACAATTGGTGCAACAATTCAATAGAGTAATAACAGCCTTTTCAACAAATGATGCTAGAGCAAATGGATATCCACAGGCAAAAGAAAAAAAAAATTGAGTTGCACAAAAAATAACTCAAAATAGATCATGGACTTAAATGTAAAATAATAAAACTATAAAACTTTTAGAAAATAATGTATTACAAAATCATTGTGATCTAGGGCTAAGCAAAGAGGTTTTAGACTTGACATCAAAAGCATAATCTATAAAAGAAAATAAAGACAAAATTGACTTTATCAAGATTAAATCAAAGCATGAAAAGCAAGCTGCAGACCGAGAAAATATATACAAACCAGGTATCTGACAAAAGGCTTGTATCTAGAATACATAAATGACACTAAAAAAACAATGGTAAAAAAATCCAAAACAATCAGGTTAGATAATGGGGCAAAAAACACATTCACTGAAGAGCTTATACAGATGGCAAATAAGCGCATGAAATGACGCTCAACATCAATAGTCATCAGGGAAATGCAAATGAAAACTACGATGAGATATCACTGCAGACGTATCAAAATGGCTAAAATAAAAAATAATGACAATACCAAAAGCAGAGAAAACAGATCTTTCATACATTGCTGATGGGAAGGTAAAATGGCCCAGCCACTCTACCAGTTTGGCAATTTCTTAAAAAACTAAACTTACAACTACCATACAGTGCAGCAATTGCGCTCTTGAACATTTATCCTAGAGAAATGAAAACTGAGGTTCACAGGAAAAAAATTATGCACAAATATTATAGCATCTTTATCAGTAATAGTTCAAAACCTGAAAACAACTCAGATGCTCTTTAACAACTGAGGGTTTAAACAAACTTGGTCCATCCATACCATGGAATATGACTCTTTATGTGCTATGATCTTTACCTTCATGAATTCTAGTCTCACAGTTCAACTGTCACCTTTCAAGAACTCACCTCCTACCCCATCACATTTTTCTCTCTCTCTTTTCCTCTCTTTGATACTTCTTAAACTAGAAAACTAGAACTAAACAGAAAGATAGATTTATATCCAAAATACATGTACATAAGAAGGCAGACATTTATTTCTCTTGCATTTTATATCTGAGTTCAACCCTAGCTTTCATTTCATCTTTCCTTGTCTTATGTTTTAGAATCCTTGTTTCTCTTCATTTAGATATTTTTAAATTATTGTATACATTTTAATTTTTTGAGAACATGGAGAAATACTTTTTTTTTCTGAAGACTATTTCTCCTTCTTTCAATAATTCCTCTTCGGATGTATGTTCTTTATCTAGCTATTTGCTTCTATTTCATTCTTTTTCTTCCCAAAAATTACGCTCAAGACCCATTAAGGTTTCTTTTCATCTACTACTTATCTTATGTTTACATGAATACGTAAGTATTTGCAGGTATAAGCCAGTGTGAGACAAAGAAAATAGTAAAGTTCATAGTTTGGATTTTTTGTTCCAACCCCATCCCCTGCCAATAGTTTTTCATTTTCTTTATCTTGGGTTAGTGCATTTACTCAGTATTATTTGTAAAACTGTAAGATTGGAATAAGTCACAGTTTTTCTGTGTTATACTCTGGTGGTTACTGCTTCCCCTATAATTATTGTTTTAAAATTGTTGTATCGGATTAAATGGCAACTCCTAATCAATCTCTTTGTTAAAAACCTTTCAATAAAAGTGGTTGCAAATATTTCACTCCACCATCTGATGCAGCAATTGTGTTATGTTCTCATTCAATTTTAGTCAATCATATAACTAGGGGAGACCCAGCTGAAACTTTCAGTAGTAAATAATATAACATCTTTGATTATAAGTGCCTCCTCAAAAGGAGGTCCTGGTTTTATGGGCATAGAACTCAGTAGATGTGCCTTATCAAAAGGAGGTCCTGGTTCTATGGGCATAGAACTCAGTAGATGTGTTTAAAAAGAGAATGATATAATAATTAACAAGACAGGAAACAACAAGTGCTGGAGAGGATGTGGAGAGAAGGGAACTCTCATACACTGCTCTTGAGAGTACAAACTAGTGCAGCCACCATGGAAAACAGTATGGAGATTCCTCAAAAAATTATGAATAGAACTACCATAGGATCCCGCTATTCCACTGCTGGGTATTTATCCAAAGAACATGAAAATATGAACACGTAAAGATAAATGCACCCCTATGTTCACTGCAGCATTATTCACAATAGCCAAGACTTGGAAGCAACCTAGGTGCCCATCAAGGGACAAATGAATAAAGAAGATGTGGTATATATACACAATGGAATACTACTCAGCCATAAGAAATGATGAAATCTGGCCATTTGTGACAACATGGATGGACATTGAGGGTATTATGCAAAGTGGAATAAGTCAGAGGGAGTAAGTCAAATACCATATGATCTCACTCATAAATAGAGGGTAAAAACAACAACGACAACAAACAAACACACAGAGACAGAGATTGGATTGGTGGTTACCAGAGGGGAAGAGGGGAGGGAGAAAGGTGAAAGGGCTGACTAGGCACATGTGTGTGGTGATGGATTGTAATTAGTCTTTGGGTGATGGACATGATGTAATCTATACAGAAATCGAAATATAATGATGTACACAAGAAATTTATATAATGTTATAAACCAATGTTACTACAATAAAAAAAGAGAATGATATAATTTCAAGATATTTATATGTTTATATAACTATGTGTGAAAGAGAGATTTCTCCTTGTCATCTTTTTTCAAAGTTATGACCCCCCATTCAACCAGTACCTACCAATGTCTCCTGTTGTTCTCAAAAGAAATGGCCTTATTATTATTTTCTGCTAGCATTTGA
This sequence comes from Diceros bicornis minor, assembly GCF_020826845.1. Classification (NCBI taxonomy): domain Eukaryota; kingdom Metazoa; phylum Chordata; class Mammalia; order Perissodactyla; family Rhinocerotidae; genus Diceros; species Diceros bicornis. The sequence continues at coordinate 48,177,258 of NC_080745.1, read as the reverse complement.
TAAAACTTAGATAATTACTAAACCAATCTTCCTGGGAACTTCCAGAGGGGAAAAAGAAAACAAGCAAATTTTGAAAATGTTATTAATTCTAATAGGTCATTTGGGTAACAGGAGATTACTGCCTCAGTTGGCCAGAACAATGACCTTATGATTTAAAACAGTTAATACAATTTCCCTATTCAAATTTAATTAAAACTGGTATTTAGTGCCCTTGAAGACATTTGCGGCAAATTTCCAGTTGGCAGTAAACACGTTTGGTCTCACATTTCCACATCTGCTTTAGAAGTCATGCAACAGCAGTGTACTTAGATGCTTACTATCTGCTGCCTTCATTGCTGATTTAGTCAGTTTTGACCCTCAGCAACCCACTGGAGAATGCATGTTAGAGACAAAGATTTTGCAGGCAAATACAGCAGTGTTGCAAACAAATCCCAAGAAAGTAGGTAAGTAAGCAAGCCAAGGACAGCATGCCCATTGTGCTTACCTCTCACTGCATACTTCCTGCTCACTCTTCCTCAGAAAGTGATTAGCCATCAACTGAAAGTTAAACCAAACATACCATGTGTGGATGGCCTGTGTGGAGTTATAACTATTTACTACCCACTCATTACTCATTGTAAGTGACTGTATTATTACTAGCTGTGTACCAATGTTTTTGACACCTGGAGCAAAGAATTTTAAAAACTCCTTCTGTCTTGGGACAGAATTATTTTCAATAATATTTAATATTTCAGTAAGAGTAGTTTCTTGATTTGTTCTTTAGTTTTAAACAATTAACAACTCTAACAGAATAAATGCCTATTTTAATTATACTATTCAGATTCTGCAAAATATATATGTATAAATTAAAATTTTCTCCTTAACAAATATGTTACATCTTGCAGTCTACATTATATTTGACTATTTTAAATTTTAAACACAAATAAAACATCCAAGTAGTCACCTAGAATGATTGGGTTGAAATAATTCCAATTCTATTCCTTCATTTCTGCATCTTTCTGTGTCACTGTGCTATCGTTATTTATTTTGAATCTAGGAGTGGGGACTAACACAAGAGTGGAAGACACAAAATGCATGTGACACTAGCTCCCAAACAGTTACAGTTACTCTCCTAATGAATGATTAATGTCCCTAAGTCCACACCTTGAGGTTTTTTAAATTAACCTCAGTTATTCTAATTAATTTCGACAAATATTACAACGTTTATTAAAGTATAACTAATAAAATATTCTAATTTGAAACGTGTATACATCTACATACATATATACATATATTAATAAAACTCCTCTATAACCATGTTGTCTAAAATTTAGACTGCTAAAAGATTGCTTTTCCACGGAGAGTATTATATTATTGACGTTTTTCAGACTTTCCTACACATGATGATAAAAAAAGCAGACTGACTTTTAGTCAGTTTTATTCTTACTTTTAAGAGTTATAGAGACAATTTACCCCTTTATTGCCTGCACCAGTTCATACAACTCCTGCCACCAGCCCTTGGAATGGCCACTGTCATGCACTATGTATTTCTGTGTGTGTGCTCTTGCGTGTGTGGGCACATGTGTGTATGTGTGTTTGTGCTTATCTCCCCTGTTAGAAAGTAAGATTCCTTGACTGTAGGCTCAGGAATTGATAAAGCTCTGGAATAGATGTAGCTAGCAATCAAGCCAAGAGAATATCTATTTTAAATCTCTTAAATTATATTACTTCTGTAACAATATGCATTTAGGATTAATTGATAAGCCCTAAGGCCACACCATCAAGTGTTCACAACCTGAATACTTTGTGGAAATCATGATGTTTGAAATTTGTCTTGGATATTTAAAAACAAAAGATATAATTGTTGCCAGTTACAGACAAGTTGTGCCAAAAAGATGAAATGCAAAATTTAGAGACTATGCTACTCACACACACATAGACACACATACACACACAATCTTAATGTCCCCAACTTTTACTTAAAAATTAAATGGACATTTGAGAACACATTCAGTTACCTTTGGCATCAAGGTGATAATTGATCTTTAAAAGAGCAACAGCTCCCAGTTAGGATGAAAATTAGAGAACACATGTGTAGGTATATATTCCTCTTCTATTACATAATTACTTTTTGGTTTAAACGTTATAACTCTTTGTAAATTTATCCTTATATTCAATTTAATGTTTGACTACAACTTTATTTTATTTTACAGACAGACATTCAGTTGTCCCAACACTGTTTATTGATATAGCCATTCATTTCCCATATTTTAAAAAGTTATTTCAAGTGATCAATACTAATTTAAGCATTTTAATCTATTGCTGGACTTTCTATCCATGGGATAATACTGTAGTGTTTTAATAAGATGGCTTAATATAATACTTTAATACCTAATAGGACCATCCCCCTCCTTCACTTGTATTCTTTTCCATAAATTTATTGCTTACTATTTTATCAAGAATTTTGAATTGATATACTTAAGTTAGCTTTATCTGTAGTTTTCCTTCTTTAAAAATAAATTTTAGTACCAATATTTTCTCCAAATATAATTATATCAGTATTTTTCTTCATTTTCTATGCTCTGTATTGGCTTAATATTAAAATGATCTATTATTATGGTTGGAAGAATTTCTATGTAAATTACCTCCAGACTAGTGTCTTATATAGAAATAGAATTTAGATGATGTTTTTCTCTGATTCTACTATGCTAATTAATCTCTTCTTAATTTCCTTTTATTTTGGAGTCCTTTTGATAAATTCCTATTTTGTAGAAAATAATACATTATCCACTTTTACTAAATTATTTTTAGTGTTTGAGAAAAGCAGTTTCTTATCATACTTTCATTTTTATGTCTTACTTTATGGTTATTTCCCTCTTATTATTTAGTTTGTGCAATTGTAATCTTTCCCTTTTTATACTGATTAAGTTAGCTGTGGTCTAATTATTTTATTTTAATGTATTATCTTTACATTATTATTTTCTGCATTTATCCTCATTAACTCTTTCCTTCTTTCCTTAGATTAAATTCTCTAACGTAAATTTCATTTTACAGTTTTCTAATTTATTAAATTTTATGCTTGGTATTTTTTATGCTTTTATTTTTAAATAAAATTATATAAAGATGTGAATTTCCCTTTGAGCATTAGTTCAAATATTTCCAGTTTATTCTGATATACATTATTTATAAAAATAGTCTTACAAATATTCAACTGTTCAAGTTTTGATTTAGAGTGTGATCCAAGAATTAAAAGAAAGTAATTTTGTTTGTTTGTAATTTAATTTCCATACGGTCGAGACACTTTGTTCTCTGAATTTGTTTTTAACTTTTTATCATAATATTCGTGATCAGAAACTGGTTGTGTAATACGTCTACTCTTCAGAAATTATTGATATTTTATTTGTGGGCTACACGTTTCATTCTTATAATGATATTTAGGTATTTCAGATCAGTATGGTTCCTCACTATCAGTAATGTTAGTTTGCCAGCACAATTGATTGGCACATATTGATCTTCTACCCCAAGATCTGGATGAACTCAGATTTTTCAGTGAATTTCTTAGAATTTTCTATGTGTGATAGCAAGCCATCTGCAAATATACTTTTACTTTTTTTTTTCCCCAGTCTGAGTGTCTTTTTATTTCTTTTTCTTTACTAATTACTCTGTCGAGAACCCCAGTAGAATGTTGAGTAGAAGCAGTGAGAGCAGATACCTGATTTTATTCATGATCTTGGAAGAAGGGGGAATGGGAAAGCATTTAATCTTTCGTCATTAAGTATGATATAAAGCTGTGGGTTTTGCATAGATATTCTTTATCTGATTGAGGAAGTTCCCTTCTATTTCCAGGTTGCTGAATGTTTGTGGAGTACTCAGCAAAAGTGTGTTGGATTTTGGCAAATGCTTTTTCTGAGTCTATTTAGATGATCATATGCTATTTGTCTTTATTCTATTAATATAGTGTGTATCAGTTAGGGTTCAACCAGAGATGCAGAACTAGTAAGAGATATATATTAAAAAATTTATTGGGAGAAAAAAAATTAGCCCCCAATTATGGAGGCTGGATAGGCCAGTCTTAAATCCACAGGATAGGCTGTTGGGAAGGACAAGCTGGAACTCTAGGGCATGGCTGGAGCTGCTATCCACAGGCAGAATTTCTTCTTCTGGGAGGACTCAGCTCTGTTCTAAAGCCTTTCAACTGATTATATCAGACCCTCTGAGGTTATCTAGTATAATCTTTTTTTGTTTTTTGTGAGGAAGATCGGCCCTGAGCTAACATCGGTGCTAATCCTCCTCTTTTTGCTGAGGAAGACCGGCTCTGAGCTAACATCTATTGCCAATCCTCCTCCTTTATCTCCCCAAAGCCCCAGTAGAGAGTTGTATGTCACAGTTGCACTTCCTTCTAGTTGCTGTATGTGGGACGCAGCCTCAGCATGGCCGGGGAAGCGGTGGGTCGTGTGCGTCAGGGATCCGAACCCAGGCCACCAGTAGCAGAGCGCACGCACTTAACCGCTAAGCCACGGGGCCGGCCCCTATCTAGTATAATCTTTTTAAAAGACAACAGATTATGGGCTTTAATCAAGTCTACAAAATACCATCACAGCATATAATTAATGTTTTATTGAATAACTGGTTACTGCAGCCTAGTCAAGTTGACACATTAAAAGATCCTTGCACAATAATGCAACTTGTTGTGTTGCATTGATTGATTGATTTTCACATGTTAAATGAATGCTGCAAACCTGGAATAAATCCCACTTGTTCAGGGCAAGAGTTATTATTTGCATTTAACAGATAAGGAAACAGACTCAGAGAAATAATATCACTTGTTCAATGTCATAAAGGTTGAAAGTAATGGAGCTCAAACTGAAACCAGGCCCTATGACTGCAGTGCTGTCAAACTAACTCCCAATTAAAAGATAGATTCTAAAGTTCTAAGTAACATTTGAAAGCCAGAAAGAATTGTAGGGCACAATGTAGTGGTTTTCTGACTACTAGATTTCAGAAACTGTTAAAAAAAATAGGGCAGAAAGAGCGATATGACCTTTTATTGTGCCAAACAACAGCAATGAACAAAACACTACAACAAGAGAAATACCATCAAAATCATCATATTTTCATGAAGCAGATATTAATCCCAAGAAATCAGAAGGGCATACACTCAAAGTAATACACAATCTTTCCCAAGAAAGACAGACGGCACTCTTTAACTGACTAGTAAACATAGGCTACACTGCAATTATAATTATTTTCTTCCTGTGATTATGAATTTATGAAAACATCTTAGACCTTCATTTGGGAATCTCTGGTTTATAAATAATAATGTCAAGAGAGGGAGGGGAGAAGGGAGAATGAGAGAAGGAGAAAAGGACAGAGAGAGAGAGATGAAGAGAGAGAGAGAAAGGTGGAATATGTGTGTGGTGGCAGTGGGCAAGAATTACCAAAGAAATTGTAGAGACTTTATTTACCCGGAAAATACAGGAAACTGTCAGTTGACTTGATCTCCAATTTAACTGCATGCTTTAAACTTAATCCTGGAAAACAATTGTCTTTTACAAAGATTTTAAACAGGACTGAACTTCAAATTTCCAAATTTCCAAAGAAACTGGAATGCTGTTCTGCAGTTTCTTTCTCAGAATTACGCTAATGGAAATGACATTCTGAAACATCAATGGCAAAACAGTTGCCAGTGTCGGAAACAAATGAACTATAAACCAAAGAAAGTTAACAATCAAAAAGTAATGAGATACCTGTATTAATCTATATTTTATACGGCTCTATATTATGAAAGCAATACTATTTTTCTTAGACATTTTTCTTGATATTGAAAAACTTCCTCACAAAGTCCCTGAATCTAGTGTGAAGTCAGGCATTTAAAAGTCACAAACCCTGGGGAAGTACTAAAAAATGGAAACAGAGGAGAACAGAAACAGATAATATATTTAAAATTTAGAATACCGTGTAGCTAAATGTCACCATGACTGTTCAATCACCACAGTAACATCTGGGTGTTGTGCCAAAAAATATGTGGTTGAACATTTCCGCTGCACATAACATTCAAACACCAGCATCACAAGATCACTAATTGTTGGCATCAGAAGATTATTGCCATTAGTTCCATAGAAGTACCAGGAAGGCAGATTGTGGTGAAAACCTGATCACAATAAGGAGTTTGCTTAAGGCCATGCTTTAGTGTTTTCAGTTTCTGAGAAAATATAAGATGTTAAGGTTAACAAAGCGAAAGGTTTTTATATTTAGAATCCTCATTAGTAAATATTAAAGGTTGTTATTAAAATGCTAATAATTGATAGGGCTTTAAAATAAGAACTAGACTGTACTACATTAAATTTAGATAATTTAGCATAATATTAATGGACAGTTTCTTCAATCAATAATATGGTTCACAATTTTGAAAATAAAAAATGCTCTATGTTTTTACATTCTAAATCTATTACATTAATTGTCATTTAAGACAAAAAAATTTAACTACAGGATAAAAGCTTGCTTTATTCTTATAAAATATCAGTAGGATAATCATGGTAATCTGTGACATGTTCTAAAAATTCATGAATAGAAACATCTTGAGTTAGTTTTAAAAGCTCTAGAATTTGACTATTCAAGTTTTAATCTAGGCCAAACACTGTACCTCTCTAAATCTCAGTAGCCTTGTTTGTAAAATAAAGGGTTTTATCTGTGGTCTAGAAAAATCCTCCTTTGAAAAGTCAGCATTTTAACTTCTAGAGAGGGAAATTGCACATTTTTAATAGGAATTGAGGTGAATGACAATATCTTATCTATTGGTTAATCTAACTAAAATAAGAACATTTCAGATTTTATGTTGCAAATTTAGCCAAATTTTTTTAAGTTAATTTGTCAACACTGATTAGATGATTATTATAAATATAGTGGATGCCATATACAGAAGGCTGGAGGTGAACTAATGAAGATCTTGACCCTTGAGAAATTATAGTAAGGGAGCCACACATATAAACTAATTGTCTAAATTAGTCTAAATAAATCTATTACTGACAGAGGTGAATAGACGAATATAGATAGATTGATATACTAAATTTTGCTCTACTTTCTTCATATACCAGGCCTTTTCCAAGCAATAAAATTCTAAGCTCATTAAAATGTAAAAATCAGAATATAAAGTCCTTTGGTGTCTCTTAATGACATGAAAGATATATTTTATCTGAACTATAGTTTTGTTCTTTTGTCTTCAAACTTTTAACAGGCTTCTCTCAACTTTAGGACTTAAGTTTTAAAACCTCAACTTTAGTACCTAAATCCTTCCCGTTTGATTTAATCTGCATCTATCCTTGAAAAAGCTACAGTAAAAGTATCTGATTATATATCAATGAAAGTTTTACTTGTCTTTGAAAGTACTATCTTTATTATTCAATTTATTCTTGGGTTCATCTCAGGTTAACAGTATGATTTACACATTAGCCCCAAAGTAGGCCCCCAACAAAAGGTTCAATCCAAGAATATTCATCATTTGTTTCTCTTATCTGCTGTAGGTATTTGTGAGGTTGATTTTTTGTGCCAACTTGGCTGGGCTATGAGGTGCCCAGATATTTGGTCAAACGTTATTCTGGGTGTTTCTATGAGGGTGTTTTTGGATAACATTAACATTTAAGTTGGTAGACATTGAGTAAAGCAGATTGACTTCCATAACTTGGGCCTCATCCAACCAGTTGAAAGTCTGAACAGAACAAAAAAGACCAGCCTCCCTCTAGCAAGAGGGAATTGTCCAGCAAACAGTCTTTAAACTTCATCTGCATCATTGGCTCACTATTTCTATAGCAGACAGCCTTCAGATGCAAACTGGAACATCAGCTGTCCTGGGTCTCCAGCCTGCTGGCCCACCCTGCAGATTTTGGACTTCAGACTTTCCAGTTCCATAATTGTGTAAGCCAATTTTTTTTTTTATAATAAATCTCTTTTTATATATATCCTATCAGTTCTGTTTCTCTGGAGAATACAGATTTGGTACTGAGAGAGTGGTTGTGGAGGAATGAAATCTTAAGGATGAATTTCCAAAATTAGTTATAGGGTTTCTAGTATTGGTTTTCTAATCTGATTAGATATAAAGACACTAATGACTGTATTTCAAGTCATAAAGAAATCACTGATAGTTTATTATGTGATCGGTCCATAGAGATACACATAATATCACCACTGGATATGATGCTGGCCCTGATGTCAGTTCCCCTACGTTAAACCCACAATATATGGGGTTAAAACCAAGAACACTTATCCTCTTTCCCTGCTTCTCTAAAGTTGCTGAGGTTTGTTACAGGGGAACTGATATCCAGAGAACATCAAGAATCTAAAGCTTCTCAAACCTCAACTCCTTGGCTTCCTGGCACCAGAATCCACCTTCCACCATGGAGACAGACAACCAAGGACACCTGCAGATTCCCTTATCTTACCATCCTCCTCCCTGCGAGCAGCCTCACAAGGCCAAATGCAGGCTGGTGGGAAAGTGCTGACCAGCAAGGCCACAGGCTCCCCCTCCCTACAAGCAGCCACATTCCTCACAACCTTTAAAACCCCTTGCCTCCCATCTTTCAGGGAGATGGGACAAATTTGAGAGCTCTCGTCTCCCAGCTGACATCACCTGAAATAAAACCCTTTCCTTGCCATAAGCCTGGAATTCCAGTTTTTATTTGGTCCCTCGTGTGTGGCAGGTAAAGAACCTGTGGTTGTGTCTGGTAACAGATACTCCTAACCAAACACTTATAAGAAACAAAGATCTGGGTCACTATGTATATGATACTTTTGAACATTTTTGCCAAACTAACAAATGTAGTAAGAGTGACTGGTTGTTCCTAACGTTGCTAGACAAAGTGGAGAAAGAAAAGGATGAACTCAAGGATTCGAATTCCCAGCTCAAGAGCCACATAAATGACCAAAAAGCTTTTATGTCTGTACTGAAAGAATCCTTTGTCTTCTGTAGCTGCTGGGCTGAGACTGTTGAAAACAAAACCCGGAATTTCATTTGATGAGTGATTGAATTACAACACAAACTGAATTCCTAACCCGTAGGATGTCTGCTGTTCAAGTGAGGACACTGACTGGGAAGGAATGGGATCCTCAAAGTTGGAATGTGGAGTTATGGGAAGACCTTGATGAAGCTAGGGGCATTGAGGCCCTAAATCTTTTGTCTTTGCCAGCAGAAGCAACCCCACTCCCAATTTAGGGGATTAAACCTGCTTTGCTTGAGGAAACAAATAGCTCCCACTGAGGTAGTTGCCTAGCAAGACAATGCTGATTGCTGAAGCAATGAAAACCACATCTGGTTTTCTAGTGCAAGGAGGCAATGCTTCAATTTTAGTACATTTGGGTAAAAACAGCGTTAAATAAAATACATTGTAACCTCAATTAAAATTGGGAGATAATGCATTTTAAAGTACATTTTCATGTGTTTTTCAATTTGTTACTATAATAGTTATCTATTATGTTTTCTATTAATAGATATAATAGTATATCTATTAATACATAACAAATATACATTATGCAAAAACTGAGTGGCTTAAAATAACAGACATTTATTATCTCAAAGTTTTTGTGGGTCGGGAATCTGGGCCCAGCTCAGCTGGATGCCTATGTCTCACAAGGTTGCAGTCAAGGTGATAATCAAGGATGCAGTTTCATCTGAAGTCTTCACTGGGGAAGGTCTACTTCCAAGATGACTCACATGGATGTTGACAGGTCTCTTTCATGTCCTGGTCACATGGGCCTCTCCATGGAGCATCTCAAAAGACGGCAGAGAGTTTCATCAGAGCAAGCAAGAGGGCAAGGGAGAATGCCAGAAAGATTAAGGGGGAATTCTAGTAAGAGGAATATCATATAGTCTTCTGTAACCAAATCATTAAAGTGATATCTCCTCACTTTTAATTTATTCGTTTTGATAGAAGCAAGTGGTTAGGCACATCTCAAACAAATTGAGAGGGATTACATGAAGGTGTGAACATCAACAGACAGGGATAACAGGGGGGGATTTTTTAAATTTGTGTACCACACTTATCATAAGGAAAACTTCAATTTCCTCTACTTTATTATTATACTATCCCCTGTACTCTGTGGGTTCCATTTGTCTTTCGCATATAACTTAAAACCAGTTATTCCAACTGCAATTAAAAATATGTAATTTGTTCCTCATTTGCAGCACAGTCAATAGTGGGAAAAGAAATTTTTTACTCTGGAAATTCTTACATCATTCAAATTAAATAATTTGCAATGCATTAAAAAACTTGTATTCACTTGGCTTGAATACAAGTTTGGATGAGCAACATACAGCCTTTGAATGTCCACCCTCATTTTCTTCTTACCCCATTTTAAAAATTGCTTACTGATTTTAAATATTTTTTGTTATTATTAATCAGATAAAACAATTTCTTGATAGACAAATGTTTTCAAATTATTTTTCTGTAGCAATTTTTCTTTATGCTATATTGAGTGGGAGCAATAATTAAAGGCAAAATAGAGCCAGTATTTTCCTACAAAAATGTAAAGGAAAACTAATTATTCTTGGTTTGATGAAGATAATCTGGTATGTATAAAATGTTTAATTAAACTTGATGTCCTATTAAAAAAAGGATGAAACAGAGGAAATTGGTATTTCCAATTCTAGACCACACCTATGCAATTTTTTTTACTGATCTGCTTTTTGTCGCTATAAATTAAGTTAGAGTTTGTATAAGTTGATTAAAATGGAATTATGGCTTTTGTACATTTGGGGGAGGTTATGTATTCTTTCACTCAGTAAAATGATTTTGAGATTCATCTACCTTGCTGTGTGTATCAATAGTCCATTCATTCTTTGTTATTGCTGAAAAGTATTTCGTCATACGAATATACCACAATTTGTTTATCCATTAACCTTTTGATGCACATTTGAGTTGTTTCCAGATTTGGGCTAGTACAAATAAACCTGCTATAGACATCCATATATAAGTCTTTGTATGGACATATGCTTTTATTTTTCACAAGTAAACACTTAGGAGTGGAATGGTTGGAGTGGATGCTACGTATACGCTTAACTATTTAACAATATAACAAACTGCCTCACCTTTTTTTTCAAAGTGGTTGTACTATTTTACATTTACATCATATACATATATATTTTATCAACAAAATGTGTTTTTATTTGCTAAATCTGGCAAACCTACCTGAGTTTAAATTCTGCTCTAACCTTACTACAATGTTATCTTAACAAGTTATCTTCTTTAACATTCATTTTCCTAATGGTGTTATAAAGAGATAAAAACATATCATATTGTAATAAGTTTATGATATGCTATAGAATTTGTATGTTGTAAGAATTAAGTAATAAAAATTCATGTAAATCTTATCACAGTGTATAACAAAGATTAATAACATTGAATATTGAATTATAGGCATCATAGTATTCTTAAGTTCTGATTATAATATTATTTTTCCTTATTTATAATGTTAGAATATTAGAAATATAGCGAACCGTACATAAAATAGCAACGGGCATGTGAGCTTGCGGACATACCCACTAGTAAGACTTCAATATATTTCCTCCTAGACCGATACTATCCTCTATTTTCAAATTTATGTCATTTGTCAAAAACCACTTTAAATCTTTTTTTGATTCTAGGTATCATTATATTTTGCACAATCTGATGAATTCTCTGAAAATTGTATTTGGTGATAATTGTGGTAGTAGTGATAAGAGTTTATATATAACGAATGTTCACTGTCTTATCTCTTTTATTAACTTCTAGGTCGAACGCTTTAATTGGATTATTACATTTGACTTCATGACCAATGTATTTTCCTTTTTATCTTATTTGTAAAAATGCAGGTTCTTTCTACATAGTCACTCATTAACTGATTATAAATATCACTTGCATAGATCTGAGAACACTTTGAAAGATTTCCTCAATGTAGAGGCCTAGTAGTAGAATTACTGGAAAGAATATCTATATATTAATTCATTTATATATATACACACACATACATATTTAAATATTTAAGACTCTGGCCGAATGGATTTTAATCTTGCCATTCTCAATAAGCCCCAATTCATCATAGTTTATGTATTTTTTACAGTCTTTATATTGTTCCAGTACTGTTAAAGTTAACCTCCTCAGAAGTGCAGAGATCACTCAAATTTTCCATTGGAAATTTGCTACTTAGAGTACATAAAGCCATTTTATTCATAATAGTAGGTTGGTGGAGTCAGGGCTCACCATGAATGATTAGCATTTCAACTTCTACAGGTAAGATGATCTTCAACATGTTTACTTTAGTGTGCACCATTCAGAGATCCCAAATCAAACAAAATGTCATTATGAAGCAGAGTATACCTTAATAACTTTGAGTATTATTTCAGAGCACAGCATTAATACATGTTATAATATAGAGAAATATAGCACTAGTACATGTGAAAATGACCTAAGATTTTTAGATGATCAAAAGCTAAGTATTCATAACATGTTACGAGGTTGCTAAAAGCTTACATAGACTGAATATTTACAATAGATTAAACTAGAGGAAACTGATATCAGTAGGATTTGGAAGTCTTATTATAGGAATGATCCCTGAGGAAACCAAGATTTAGTCTCAAAAGGAATGGAAAGCCTCCTTGGGAGTAAGTTGTAAAGTTTTCACTTACCTAATTATGTTTCCCTTGATGAGTTATTAAACTTTTCATTATATAATCAAATATGTAGATGATATGATTTATAAGCTCCCTGGAAATTCTAAAATTAGACAATAATTTGACACAATTTTGAAGAGCACTCACTTAGAAATGAGGTAGGCTTATTTCTTTCATGCTTTAAAATGTTTATTAAATGCCAAGTATGTGCAAAGCAAAGTTCTGGAACATAAAAGAAATTGAGAATGATGAGCAAAGTTGGTAGTCACATAGCCTAGAATAAATAAGGGAATAAATTATATACAGCAGTAAGATTCTTATGAGGTACATATGTCATTTAGTTCTAGAAAAGAGCATGCCCTTCCCCTTCCTTATACAGCCTCCATCCCCCAAAGTTAATGGTAAATTAGACCGAGGTGGTGAATGTTTGGTTTTGGGAGAGGTATGGAGGAGTAGAATAAGACTAAAGAAATTTATGTAAATTTAGAGCTTATAACGTGGATAAAAGCCTCAATATTGAATGAGATTTGCCTGGGAATTTTACATAAATCCAGTAATTGGGAATTATCGGTAGCTAATAAAATCTCCTAAGATTCTGTTAACTAAACGGTCTCTTTCTTCATTTATCCTGCTCCAGAACAGTAGAGACCAAGTCTAATATATGTGAGTGAGGTGGGGAGCAATCAGGGAATTGTTCTTTGTTGGTTATAACTCAAGTTCTTTATTATTTCATATAAAACTATATTTTCACCATTCATTTCATGTGGCTTGGTTTTTATCTCAAAATAAACTAAATATACCTGGTAGACAAACTCTGTTTCATGATTTTTTCCTGAATATATATATCTTTTTTTTGCAGGGAAAGATTCACCCTGAACTAACATCTGTTGTCAATCTTCCTCTCTCTCTCTTTTTCTCCCAAAGCCCCAGTATATAGTTGTATATTCTAGTTGTACTGAATGTTTTTTAGAATAGTTAAACACATAGTTGGCACTTAATAAACACCTATGGTGCTCCCAGAAATTCCTCTCAAAGTAAAAATTAAAAAGAAAATCTAATGAATCTACTTTCTATTTTCTTTTTTCTGTGTGTGAGGAAGATCAGCCCTGAGCTAACATCCATGCCAATCCTCCTCTTTTTGCTGAGGAAGACTGGCCCTGAGCTAACATCCATGCCCGTCTTCCTCCACTTTATGTGGGACAGCGCCACAGCATGGCCTGACAAGCAGTGCCTTGGTGAGCGCTGGGATCCGAACCCAGGCTGCCAGCAGCAGAGTGTGCGCACTTAACCACTATGCCACGGGGCCGGTGCCCTATTTTCTATCATTAACATTTGCTAATTTGTAAACTATCCTATAAGAATCGTGTGTGTGTGTGTCTGCCTGTATTTTGGAGAAAGTTGTTCAGTAATAAATTTTAAAAAGCTACTTGATTATTTAAACAAAGGTGATTCCTTCCCTATTATTTTCAATTATACTAAATACTATTTCTGGATAAACCCAATTTTGTTATTGTTATCTAAGCTCTACGCTCCAGAATAGCATTAAGCATATAATACACTATAAACATCTGTGATTTGTCACAAAAACCACATTGAATCTAAAACTGGTGATTAATAAATCCTGAAGCATTTACCTCTTATATACTATAATTAACATATGTTCATTTCTAACAATTTTACAGAAGAAAAAGGTGCGTGTGTGTGTATCTGTTTGGACTAGGAGTGCACATCAAAGAAGCAAGGAATGGTGGCCACAAAGAAAAATGACATATATTTGAACTTTAAGTCATTTTGTTAAACTTTATGGTAAAGAGGCATGTATAGTGATATTTCAGGTTCTAAACCACAGATATTCAAAATATTGCCTATCGTGTGCTTGATATTCAAAATATATTTTTAAATAAAATAACGTACCAATATGTATCCTCAAAAAGGCCCAAAAGATTCATAGTCCTCTTACATTATTGCTGTTAAAAGTGTTGAGGTATTGTTGTTCAAAAACATGCAGGAGAATAAATTTAAGAAAAAGATAGTGTTGTTAGGAGGAGCAAAAAGTGTATCTTTTATTACAAAGATAATTATACTGTAGAATAGGTTTTCTCCATAACTTATAATTGTTCCCATGGCAATGATTTATCTTTTCACATGCTTTTATGTAAAATATCTGAGAATCTAGCAATTGGTTTCATTTCTTTTTTATATTTCTCCATAAAGAATTTAGTCTATTTAGAAAAGAAAGAAGAGGCCAAGATATTTGTTAAGACACTCATATTTAACTCAAGATGCGCTGTGAAGTCACTGGCACCTCCAAATGATCTGATTGGCACAAATAAATACAGCTTTTGCTCTGATTTTAGAGGCAAGCATAGATCAAATAATGTTTTCTCTTTGACCAGAAAGACACATTCTTCAGATCATGATTTTATTATCTTTTTAATAAGTATTACTAGTTTCACTTAGATAAATAAAGTAAAATATAATTTTATTTAACAAGATTGTTTTCTCTTGGAAAGACAGTGATGTTGCCAAGTTTTTGAATGAGAACTGTCAAATTAGGCATATTATATGCAAACCCTTCAGAATTTAATGTTTCTATCTTGAACATATGCAGAGTCACAGAATGTTAAATATGAAGGTGCACTAGGCATTATTTCAATCTAAATCCTTTAAAAAGATTTAAAAGCTTTTTTAAGAAAGGTGATTAAGTAATATACCCAAAGTTTCTTATTTCCTGGGAAGCTCCTTTAATATATATAAGGTGTTTCAATATTAATATTGACTTCTCACAACTGCATATTATTTAGGACAAAATCCCAGAGAAAATATAACAATAGTGAATTTTGTCTGCTGAATACAGTTTGTGAATGTGGAAATCTTATTGAAAATACACAGAAATTCAGAAGTACCTGTATCCCACAGGCTCTGTGTAACGTACTTACTCACAAGCCCAGGAAGACCCACATTACATACAACTCAGCCTGCCCTGTACTCATGATCACAACGTGCCAATGTCAATTTCCTGCTTTGATAGCAGTACACTCTCTGTACTACACTATCTGTAGTACAGTCATGTATGATGCTACCATTGGGAAAATAGAAATGAAAGGTATGCAGGACATCTCTGTACTATTCTTGCTTCCTGAGGATTATAACTGTTTCAAAATAAAAAAACTAAAAAAAAAACCACTAATAAAAACTGTTTTATTAATTAACGGTGAAGGGTTTTATCACCATGGAGTAAAAGTAAGGTTGAACGTAATATATTTCTAACATTCTCTTGGAATTTTTCTCCTTCTAAATTCAAATATTAGTTTATCTAGAGCATCATTTACAGATTGGCAGATCTATGAATTTTAATATTTAGGATTAGGTATTTAGTATTAGGAGCCTATTATACTGAATGCTATTTGTAAATTAGAAAATGTCTTCCAAATAGTACTAATTTTGTTATTAATAGTACTGATAGGCAGACAGACCTAAAGGGTAAGTAGGGTTTTGTTACGGAAACTTCAGAGCAAAAGAGATTTCAGGCAGTGGAGGCAGCCCTTGTAATTGTGTGGAGGTGTGGGAAAACGGGATACACCACAGATCACTAATAGTTCCATATAGTGCACATCAGAGTGGCCAGACTAAATTGCGAAAGAAGGAAAAGAAATGGCGATAGGGAATAACGGATTAACCAACAAAACATGGTCTCTTAACCTATTTAAGAGTTAACATAGTCTTTTAACCCGTTTATACTATAGGTGTCATTTTTGAAATTCTCACTCTCATGCACTTCTGGGAGGAATGTAAATTGGTGCAGTTTTTTAAAAAGTAATTCAGAAGCATTGATTAAGAATCATAACTTTTTACAATTCTTACTGAATAGTTACACTTCTAAAGATTTACTCTGAAAGCAAAACAAAGCAAATCGTTTTCTAAAGATATCTGAAAAACAAGAAAAGTATATGCATCCAGTTGTCAAATGCGGTGTTATTTACAGTAACAACGAAAAAAGATGGCAAATTTCAAAAATAGGGTTATGTTGTGCACTGCATAATAGCTCCAAAGATGTCAATGCCCTAATCCCAAAACCTGTTATTATGGCACTTTACATGATAAAAGGAATTTCTTAGGTGAGATTAAGTTAAGGATTTTGAAATTGAGAGATTATCCTGGATTATACTATCTGGGTGGGCCTGATGTATGTAATCACCAGGGTCCTTATCAGAGGGAGGTAGAAGATCAGAGAAGAAAAAAATGTTAGCCTGCTGGCTTTGAAGGTGGAGAGAGTTGTCACAAACTAAGGAATGCAGTCTGCCTTTAGAAGTCAGAAATGGAAGGAAACATTCTCCTCTACTGCCTCCAGAAGGAACGACAGGTTCAGAGCTCATTTTAGTCTTTTACCTTCCATAACTGTAAAATAATAAATTTATGTGTTTTAAGTTACTAAGTTTTTGGTAATTTGTTACTAGTTATGTAAGTTTTTGTGGTCATAATATATTGCTTACGGGAACTTTAAAAATTACATGACGTGACATTTATATTACTAAGCTGAGTGAAAAATAAATTATTCTAAATGTGAGCTACACCAAACATTAAATAGTAAAAGTTATAGATGTACTACAAATTTGGAAATTTATTACAATGTTGTATTTATAATACATTTATAATAATGTATTACATTATTCTACCACCATATGTAGTGGTAGATAATGGAAATTTTACATTTCTTCTTTATATTTTATTATATTTATTATTTTTCTCTAATGAGTATTCATATTAAATAATACAGTAAATCATGAATAGCTCATTAATATTCTTAAGAGACTGAAGACATTTGGTAGACTTATTTGTGAATTGATTATTTGTCAGTTGGACATTTTCCAGCTCCTTTCCCATTAAATCATTTAGTTGCCTGACCACTTTAATTAAATAAGCAAAATCTGACCTTACCTGTAGGGGGTTGAGGTACTAAATATGTTAGAAAGGTGATTTTTTCTTTCTTTAATATCAGTATATATCTAGGCCTAGCCAGAACTACATTTCTACTGTGATTATATATAACTCATTTTCCCAGAGGTGACAGGTTTCTACCAAAAGGATCATCTGCTTCCCATGACATATGTACATTTAATTATTTTTCAGGAATGGAAGCTAGAAACTGTAGCATTCTGACACATTTTTAAAAAATAAATGAGGGGCCGGCCCCGTGGCTTAACGGTTAAGTGCTCGCACTCCGCTACTGGCGGCCTGGGTTCGGATCCCGGGCGTGCACGGACACACCGCTTCTCCAGCCATGCTGAGGCCACGTCCCACATACAGCAACTAGAGGGATGTGCAACTATGACATACAACTATCTACTGGGGCTTTGGGGAAAAAAAGGAGGAGGATTGGCAATAGATGTTAGCTCAGAGCCAGTCTTCCTCAGCAAAAAGAGGAGGATTAGCATGGATGTTAGCTCACGGCTGATCTTCCTCACAAATAAATAAATAAAATAAAATAAATAAATGAGGATGCTGAGACTTGAGAGGTTAATTGACTTGGCCCAGGATTCTTGTCAGGAAAAACTACTTCTACTAAATATTATAAGATGTTGTGACTTTTGGAACAGAGACTGGTGATGAAAAAGATATATAGTCAGCAAGAGATGTGGTTGCAATCTGGGCCAGGCCAATATAGCAGACTGTGCACTTTAACATAAGCAAGGCTTCTGGAAGGGCATCCGGGGGAATTTGGTTTTATTAGCTTTCCCATGATTTACTTACTTTAAGTGGTCACTACTACCTTGGCAACTTTCACTGAGTGGCAATGTTTAATGGAGATACTAAGCCATCTGATTTTTACCTAAATTGATGAGACAGTTCAGCCAAAGCACTTGGACACATTATACTACTACACATAATCATCAAATATCTTAATCTATCTCTCTATGGAATGGGATTCTTAAATAAATGAATGAAAGATGAATGAATAACATGTTTGGAAAATTTTTAATTTTACTTCTTAAATTTAATTACAAATTGTTGCATAATTTACTCTGGCATTTTCTATAAGTGGGTTTGGTTTCATTATTTAAATATTATATTTTCATGATAAATTAATTTTTGTTCATTTTTAAATCCTGCTCCTGGTACTTGAATATTAAATGAATTTCACAACTCGTTAAGACAGTTAAAAATAAATATTGTTCCAAATTTGGCCATGTTGCTGCCATGAGTAACAGTTTCAAGATTTAAGATCAATTTGGACATGTCGATATTTTGTTCAGATATGTTTTGTCTGATCATTATTTATGTTTTATAAAAATTAGGCCAATTTTAAAAATGAGGATATTTCACTTGGAATTTAGATTTCTAGTTTTTGTTGAATAATTGGAATTTCTGGCAACACATAGCTCACAAACCAGCATGGCCATAATCAGAAGAACCTGAAGAAAGTTTTCATGTCTTAAAAGGCTTGTGCATGCACACACACTCAAGTTTCCCTCAAAGATCATCATTCATACAACACATGCGAACAATTCTTATAGGCTTGCATCTCACAGTTGCTTATATTTGGCATCTTAAGAGTTCACAATGAATAAGGGTATAAAAATGAAGAGAGACTTGCAAAGGGGATATGCGAAGTTTCCAAATGAAAACTTAACCTCCTTTACAATTTTGTAAGTATTACTCCTCACTTGTCAGGAAGCATCAGGCCTGGATTTGACATTTGCAGAGAGCTGACACTGTCTCTCTCAAATGGGCTTAGAAAACTTCTGTCAACAAGGAGTTAGACTATATTTTTATCTTTCTTTGTTCTTTTTTTGTTTGATCAAGAGTTGACATTGCCTTTGGGCCCTGACCTTCAATTCACTAAAGAGGCAAGCTTAAGGCCGACTGCAGGGGCTCATGGAGAGTATTTCTGGTACACAACACTAAAGTAGTTGGCGAAAAGGCTATAGAATTTCTCAATCGCATATTTAATAACACACATTGCCGTTATACGATAGTCAATAACTTATTAGCCTTAAAGCTATAAAAATATATAAATATGACAAGTCCTTAACTGCAAAGGAAAGTTCACAAAAATCGACACTGTGCAAAATGCAGATGTGTCAAGAGATTTGGAGAAACAGGTGGCACAGTTTTATTTTATAGTAAAGGAAAGACAGTGCCACTTGACAAAAGCATCAGAGTTGTGGTACACCTCTGCAGAGTAGGGGAGTTTGCTCTACAAGCTTCGCTGATTGAAACTGAAGTGATAATTTTATTACAGGGAAATATAATTTTGTATCATCAAAACTAATAAAATATAGTTTTATTTCACAACGTAAATGTTTATATTTATGAAGGAAAACAATGAATCTGGCCTCTGTATTTTTAGCTAGTTTACACACTATTTTCATTTATAATCACCCACTTCATGTAATTCTTAAAAAAATTTAAGGCAAAATTAGACAGAAATATCTACTTTTTGGAAATGTACTTTCTACCAAGACTATCATGAAATTATTCAAAATGTTGAAAGAAGAAAAATAAATTCCTGGGAGGTTTTTCAGTGAGAGGCTGGGATTAACTTTGTATTGTGTGGTCTATATTACAATTCTCTACGGTTGGAGTTTAACGTCTAGATTTTTAATTAGTAGAGATGCAAATAATTTCTGTCCAGTGGAACAGATACTCCAATGCTTATGGTTTAACGGTCTTTTTGGATATTAACCAGTTTTGAATCCAACCATCAATCATATCTTAGCATTGCCTATAAGCACCTTGTTTCTTAAATTCTCTTTGAGTATTTAGAACCTCTTAGGGATTCTCTCATTAATTAAAGAACTTCATAAAATCTTTGACGTGTGTTTATTTTATATGTGCATCATTTACCTTTTAGAAAATTATGCATTAAAAATTCATATTTGCAAGGGACAAGCCTCATATCAACTTGCTATGCTAAAATTTTTAGAACATTAGTGATCCTTGGAGATTCTTTGTGGACTTTGACAAATACAGTCATTTCTCAGGGCTCTTGCTTCCTAGACTACGAAACGAGAACTAACGATACCATCTATATGCCTTCCTCTACTCTAAAATCTTACAACATTGCAATTCTAAGGGCCCAATGTTGACGAAGTTTTCCTTACTAAGCCATAACAAAACAAGGAAAAGCCCAAACAAGCTTTCAAAATCATGGAAAGGACAAGTCTAGGAATTTAATATTATGCTCCTCTTAGAAATTCCCATATGTGTTGGAGCTAGAATTTACACTGAGAAAAAATAATAGCTACACATGGTAGGCCACAAATACAAGGTGGCTGAATCTTCACATCCCCATTATTGGTAAATTATAGAACCTGTTTCCCTTTTCTATTTCCCTTTATTCAGTGTTTGAGATTCCCAGGTAGCTTAAGCATGACTCTAAATGGCCTTATGTCATCATCCCCTATATTTGTTTCATTTTTTAAAGTTTTCTACTTAAATTCAAGGTGTTAGTGGAGGATGAAGAGGTAGGTATTGGCTTAAATTCTCCAGATTAACTTTCTATGATGTTCACCAAGTTTTCTTGGTAACAATTTTACTTAACAGTTTTCTTGATCTTGAGATCTCCAAATAACTCTATTACGTAGATGTTTTTACAATCTCCATTTTATGAATGAGAAATTAAAATCCCGATTGGTGAAATAATTTACCCAAGATCACGTAGCTGGTGACTGGCAGAGCCAGATTAAATAAGGTTGTGGAATCAGACTAGGCGAATTTGAATTTTGACCTGAAGGACAGTGGTAGGTAATCTCTACAATGCCCCTCAAGGATTCTTACTTCCTGCTGTTATTCATTTCTTGTGTAGTCCTCTCCCTCACTGAATGGGGCTGACTTGTGTAATCAGTAGGATACTGCAAAGGTGGCAGGGTCTGACTTCTGAGGCTAGGTCATAAAAGTCATTGTGGCTTCTGCCTTGCTTTCTTGAGTCCCTTATTCTAGGAAAGATCAGCTGCCATGTCATAAGGACACTCAAACAGTACTATGGAAAGGCCCACGTGGCAAGGAACAGAGGCTTCCTGTCAACAGCAAGAACTAACTTGCCAGGCATTTTGAATGAGTCACCTTGGAAGCAGACCCTCCAGTCCCACTTAAACCTTCAAATAACTCCAGCTCCAGCCAACATCTTTACTGCAAACTCAAGAGAGACCCTGAGACACACTCACCTAGCTAAGCTACTCTTGGATTCTTAACCAATTGAAACTGTGAAGGATAATAAATGATTATTTTTTAAAGTATTTGTTTAATTTAACACTACTCTTCCTTTCTTTTTGTTAAGACTTTGGGACTCTCAAAATTAAAATGTACTGATGCTATGAGAATGTTGCAATATATTGCCACTGTCAATATATATAAAATAGCTTGCTGTCATTTTGGAAGATTAAAAAATAAAATATGTATTAAGTGACAAGATATATAGGATATATATTGAGTGATATTTTTGTGTAGACAGTATCTTCAGTGGATTTTTAGAACAGAAAGCCAACAAAATTCATAACAGTTGTAGAAACCTCATCACAGAATTCAGTCTGTAAGTTATTTAAAAAAATATTGTGCCTCATGACTTTATTAAGAAACGATAGAAGCTGCAGGTGAATAGAGGAGAGACATATAAATCAGACTGGCAATTGAAAATTGGCTGGGGAAGTACTCCCAAAGAAATGACTGTCAGTTAGTCAGGGAGGCTGTGCAGGGACGTTTGGGAACTCTGTACTTTCATCTCAATTTTGCTATGAACCTAAAACTGCTCTAAGAAATCAAGTCCATTAAAAACAATCATATATGGCAGGTGGTCATGTAATATAACAATGAAACCATAAAAGATATGTCTCTGACATATATATGTGAGAAAGAGATTCGAATATTTATATATATTAGAATATAGTCTCTGTTCATGCATTTTGACGTATATGTATGTTGTAGCTCAAAAGTCTTTCTCTTTCCTTAGACTTGCTTTGATCTTGCAAGGACAGAGGACAGTTGAAAGA
This sequence comes from Diceros bicornis minor, assembly GCF_020826845.1. Taxonomy (NCBI): domain Eukaryota; kingdom Metazoa; phylum Chordata; class Mammalia; order Perissodactyla; family Rhinocerotidae; genus Diceros; species Diceros bicornis. The sequence continues at coordinate 48,154,653 of NC_080745.1, read as the reverse complement.
GTACCTTGAACTCTGTGACCTCTTCAGAAACTCTTCCCCAATCTATTAAACTATGAATGTCAATCAGCTATCAGCTTGTACTATCTTTAAGAGACTACCACATATAAGGTGAATTACGTGAATAATTCAAGGAGTCCCTGGAATATACCTACCATCTTACTAGAAAGGAACAAATCATATGAGAAAGAGAAACAACTTTGCTGACCTCTGATATACTCTCACACCACTACAGGAAATTAAATGACTTAATTCTATTACATATTAATAACAAAAGTGTAAAATTTGCACCTCCATTATAGATGATGCGTTAAGTTTTGCTGGTCAGTGATAAAAATTAGTTAAACTTTTAATGTTTCCCTTTTGGCAATATATACAGAGCAGTACCAGACTGGACACAAAGATTATCAAAAAATATAATATCCTACTTGTCCAATAATAAAAGGAAATAGATGACACATTCATCAATTCAAGTTACTTTTTTTTCCTTCAGTTTTATTAGAACTCCTATTTCTCTATTTTTTTTTTTAATTTTTTGTTTATTGCAGTAGCGTTGGTTTATAACATTGTATAAATTTCAGGTGTACATCATTATACTTCTATTTCTGCATAGATTACATCGTTACTTTTGTTTTCATAAATACTCTTATTCTTACAAGTAGTTTAACATACACACATACACAGAGTGCCAAAGTATTAATTTCAAAAAAATTGATTTCAAGTGCAGTAGATACTCATATTTGCTGATCAGCATGTCCTTGTCTTCTTGTAAAATTTCCATCAAGAAATCAAACTATGATCAGTGTTTGGATAATGAACATCAATGTAGAATTGGGAGAGTTTATTTATCAGTATAAATGAATTATTTCAGAAAACATGATACTCTGCATCATTCTACTCTAGAGAAAACTTGCAAGACATAAAAGATGTTAATTTTTATTTTGGAATTTTGGGTCTTGGAATTTTCTTTCACAGAGAGTGCTAAATTTAAAGACCTAAACTCTTCCAAGAATATTTTATACTCCTTCCAATTGAATGTCAACACTAAATCCTTGGTCTCATTTCTTTTTCTCTTAATATTTGCACAATCCTGAATAATGGAGTAAAATTGACACTAATGACTAAAACTAAAATCAGTTGTGTCTTCATAGCATCAGAAATCCAAATATCAGTATTATTTGACATTGTGACTTCTAACCACCTAAATAAGGGGTTGTCAAAACTTTTGCTGTGAAGGGCTAGATATTAAATATTTCAGGCTTTGTGGGCCATGTGATCTTTGCTGCAATTAGTTAACTAAGCCACTGTAGCACAAAAGCAGCCATAGGAAATAGATAAAAGGATGAGCATGGCTGTGTCTCGCTAAAACTCTATTTACAAAAACAGACTTGTTTCCTATATGTAGTAAGCTGATCCCTGATCTACATGAAAAATTTTGGATTGCAAGTTTCAATCTCGGGTGTGTTATGTGTAGACCTAGCCTTTACTCATTTTAATTATAATCTTTCTATAATTTAGCCAATATACACACACACACACACAAACTACACACACACACATAAATACATACACACATATATTTATTATACATATGTATTTATTATATATAACATGATATATGTTTATATGTGCACATATCATAAACATATATGTACACATACACACACGCACACATACACATATATATACACACACATTCAATATATGTGTTTGTAATGTATTTGACTAAAAATCAGGACAGTAATTTTTCTCTAATTTACAGGAGGGGTTTCATTTCAAATATTTAACCAGTAGGTTAAAAAAGCATTTCAACACACAGACCAATGGAAACAGAATTGAGAGCCCAAAAATAAACCCACACATCCATGGACAGCTAATTTTCTACAATGGAGCCAAGAACATACAATGGAGAAAGGAATGTCTCTTCAATAAATGGTGTTGGGAAAACTGGACAACCACATGCAAAAGAATAAAAGTAGACCATTATCTTACACAATACATAATTATTAACTCAAAATGGATTAAAGGCTTGAACATAAGACCTGAAATGATGAAAATTCTAGAAGAAAACATAGGCAGTATGCTCTTAGACATCAGTCTTAGCAACATATTTTCAAGCACTGTGTCTGACCGGGCAAGGGAAACAATAGAAAAAATAAACAAATGGGACTACATCAAACTAAACAGCTTCTGCACAGCAAAGGAAACCATCAACAAAACAAAAAGACAACCTAGCAATTGGAGAAGATATTTGCAAACCATATATCTGATAAGGAGCTAATATCCAAAATATATAAAGAACTCATACATCTCAACAACAAAAAAACTAACAACCCAATTAAAAAATGGGCAAAAGACCTGAAAAGACATTTCTCCAAAGAAGATATACTGATGGCCAACAGACACATGAAAAGATGTTCAACATCATTAACCATCAGGAAAAGGCAAAAGCAAAACAATGAGGGGCCGGCAGGGTGGCTCAAGCGGTTGGGTGGGCACACTCCCTTTTGGCAGCCTGGGGTTAGCGGGTTCAGATCCTGGGCGCCCACCGACTCATCGCTTGTCATGCCATGCTCTGGCGGCATCCCATATAAAGTAGAGGAAGATGGGCACAGATGTTGGCTCGGGGCCAATCTTCCTCAGCAAAATAAGAGGAGGATCAGCATCGGATGTTAGCTCAGGGCTGGTCTTCCTCACAAAAAAGAAAAAAAAAACTACAATGAGATATCACCTCACTCCCTTCAGAATGGCTGTAATTAACAAGACAGGAAACAACAAGTGTTGGAGAGGATGTGGAGAGAAGGGAACTCTCATATACTTCCAGTGGGAGTGCAAACTGGTGCAGCCACTATGGAAAACAGTTTAGAGGTTTCTCAAAAAATTAACATTAGAATTACCATACGATCCAGATATTCCACTGCTGGGTATTTATCCAAAGAATATGAAAACACAAATGCGTAAAGAGACATGCACCCCTGTGTTCATTGCAGCATTATTCACAAGAGCCAAGACTTGGAAGCAACCTAGGTGCCCATCAAGGGACAAATGGATAAAGAAGATGTGGTGTATATACACAATGGAATACTACTCAGCCATAAGAAATGATGAAATCTGGCCATTTGCGACAACATGGATGGACCTTGAGGGTATTAAGCTATGCGAAACAAGTCAGAGAGAGAAAGTCAAATACCCTATGATCTCACTCATAAATAGAAGATAAAAACAGCAAACAATCACACAGAGACAGAGATTGGATTGGTGGTTAAGGGGAAGAATGGAGGGAGGAGGGCAAAAGGGATGATTAGGCATATGTGTGTGGTGATGGATTGTACTTAGTCTTTGGGTGGTGAACATGATGTAATCTGTACAGAAATAAAAATATAATGATGTACACCTGAAATTTATATAATGTTGTAAACCAATGTTACTCCAATTACAAAAATAAATAAATAAATAAAAATAAAAAAACAAAAAAATTAAAAAGCACTTTATATGATTACAAGTGAACTAATTGTAAAGAAGATCAACAGTGTATTCCACCTTTTTTTAAAAATCACTTTTATTCAGATATAATTAATACATAATAAATGTACAGTTTGTGGTATTTTTTTCTTTACTCAACACCATTTAACATACTAAAAAATAGTTTTATTTAAAGTCACAATAGAAAACATCAGCGTCTCTTAAGAGCAATACATTTAATACATTCATAAGATTTCAAATGAAAAACATATATTATTCACGTTAGTGGTTTTTAATCTTCCTTGGACAACAAAAAAACACAGCACTCAAACTACATGTTTTAACAAGAGGAGCATGAAATCTCATTTTGACACAAAGGTTAAAAGGTCAAAAAGGAAATAAAAGCAACATTGAAGTAATCAGTTTAAGGCACCAGCAACCCTCTTAAATTCCCCATCCTATCTCACTCTGGAATTCATTCCTATAATATAATATAATATAATATAATATAATATAATATAATATATATCTCAAATTAGCATAAAACTAATTTCTAACACACCAGGAAGCCAGAAAAAAAATAATTTGGTTGTTTTATATCTTGGATATTCATAACTGGAATCTACCTCTAAAATGTGCCAAGAACTCCTTGTCTTTTCTCCATCCGGATAGCCATCAACACAGGCATCATCCTTTCTCTAATGGATGGTTAGTCTGGTCTCCAAAGTGACAATCATACCTTCTTTGTTTTGCCTCGTTGATTCTAGTCTTTAAATAGCATAGTGATCTTAGATGGAATGATAGATGATTTATAGCTAGACAGATGCCAATCATAAGCTGCACAAATAAAATATAATACAATAGACCACACAGCGCCTTGCTCTTGATCTCTCCCCACCTTTCATCTTCAGGCTGATCCTCACCATTTCTCTTTCTCCGTCTCTGTCCTCCAGACACAGTGCCTTCTCTCAAATCGAACATACTACGCTTGTCCCTGTTTTATAGTATCACTTTTTTTCCTTCTGCTAGCTACGCCCCTCTCCCCAAAGTTTATATAATTGGCTTCCTATTCTTCCAGTCTCAAGTTGCTTATAACATTTTACGAAAAAAAAACAAGCTTTCACGATGATTATATCTAAAGTAGTAGGCCATCCACTGTTAAAACTAGAGTAGACCTGTATTTACTTCACTCCCAGAACTAAACATATTTTGCAATTATGTTTATTTACCATCTATACGTACTCTTTGATGAAATACCTGTTCATATCTTTTGCCTATTTTCTAACTGGATTGCTTGTTTTTCTTACCATTGAATATTGGTACTTCTTAATATGTTCTAGATGCTGGGTCTTTGCAGGGTTTGTAGTTTGCAAATATTGTCTCCCAATATGTAGTCTGTCCTTTCATCTCCCTCACATAAGTTTTCACAGAACCAAAGTTTTTGATTTTTAAGAAGAGTCCGAACCTGAACAACATGAGCAAGACATACATATGGGGGGACGAGGAATACGGGAATACGTGCACCCTGACGAGGGCCAGCCCACAGAGGAGGAGACCAGTATGGAGCATCAAAGGAGGAGCAGGATGGGTAACGCGTCCACACGGAGGGGCAGCCTGGGGCAAGTGTCAGACCCGGAGGGTAGAGGGGGAGGGCATCTGTATCAGGAAGAGGGCAGTAGCAATCCCAGGATTTGGTTATATACAGGTGGGGATGCCAGACAAAACACAGAACAATCAGTTCAATTTGAATTTCAGATAAACAAGGACTAAATCTGGCAGCCCTATATACAATGTATTAGGGCAATGACTCAATGTATTAATGATAATTGGAGTAATGAGAACTAGGTTTCTAAGAGATGCAGAAGAAATTGTTAATATGGAAAGAGAGAAAACCACAATAGTACTGTACCAGAGTTGGGAATATTGGTGCATAACTCATGGTTTTTCAATATCTATATATAAATGGAGACATGCACGCGCACACACACACACACTCACACTCTCTCTCTCTCTCTCACGTCCGTACATACATACATATATATATATTTTTTGCATATACATACATATATTCTCTACTCCTGTTAATTCAGAAAGTTGGGGAGCGGTGACACCCAAAAGTAATGAGTAGAACTAGCTCCAGACCTTGACTTTTAAATACTATTCTCCATTAAAAAGAATCAAGGATCCTTGTAGAAATAGTTAATTCCAGGACTGAGACAAAGAACATATAAGGTGAATCTGACATATTTTGTTTTGCCAGAAATGAAGAAGTATTCTAAGAAAGATAGTGATATGGTAAAAGGCATAAGGGTCACCTTAAAGGAGATGTGACTGAACATATATGGGAAAATTTCATTGTCAAAATAATAATGATATTAACAGATTGTCATTTTTTGTATGACATAGGAAACCATGAGGCCATGTTGATATAAATTAATAAAGAATAAACTGAAAGTTTGATAGGGAGTGGAGTATTTATATCATTTCAATGTATCGCCTCAAAAAACACATTAATTATGAAGCAAAAATGAAAACATTTTACATCATAGAAGATTTGCAAAGGACACCTTAAGGAAATGATGAAAGTAAACATCCTTAGTAACAGGACAAATCAAAATCTAGGAAGCAACAAATGGAACACAGAATCATTTCTCTGATATTCCTGCCAAAGTTGCATAACTTAACCCAATGGTGAAGAAACAGGACAAAAACCCAAATTGAAGGGAAACTTATATAATAGCTCTGCTATAATTTTTTCAATTGTCAAGGTGATAAAACTAAAAAAAAAAAAAGAAAGACTATGTGATTCTGAATGTTATCCATTAACTGTAAAGGACATTAGGTTGACACTAGGCAAAACGCCAATGGTGTACAAGGATTAGAAGATAGTGATGTATCAATGGCAAGTCCCTGATTTTCGTGGTTATATTGCAGTTATGTAGAAGATTATCCTTGTTTGTAGGAAATACACATCTAAGTCATAGGGAGTGATGGGTCATCAGGTTTTCAATTTACTTCCAATTGATTCAGAAAAAGTAAATATCCTTTGTAACTTGTAACTTTTCTATGGGTTTGATTTTGGTTCAATTTTTTTTAACCTGCAAAAAATTATATAAGCAAAGGAAACATCAAACTTTTTTTGCAGAATTTTTAAAATCCTAAGCTTGCTGTGATATAAAATGTCAAACATGACCTGATGCCTGACATTTCTGATTACCTCTTAAGAAAAGATACCAGATTAGTCAATAAAATGATGGGCACTTATAAACGTTGGAGTCGCATACTTTTAGATTTTTCAACAATTTGTTTGTAAGTGGAAAGTAGTTTGCATCCTGCGTTCCTCAGCTGTCTGTGATAATAGCAAAGGAAACCTGCTGGTTCTAAGGAAGACACAAACAAACTGCATTTTTGCTCATGATCAAAAGCACTCTTTTCTCTTATTTACTTGCTAACACAGTCTTCCTTAATGACAATGCTGGGCCTTCATTGTTGTTGTCTATTACTTCTATAATTGTGACTCTTGCAATTTAGGCAGATGTGCACCTTTCTGCTTGTCATTCAGAGAATATTGTCTGTTGCATCTGCTAAGCTTGCCCTGAAGGATGGAAAGCCCAAAGAAGGCTGTTCGTAATCATCAGCTCATTCACCTCTAGTCCCATGATATTCACATTGAACCAGGAGAAATGAAATAAAAACTTTTGACAGCACAAACACAACAAAACTTGTGGCTAGGCAACCGAGAAATGCCTGGGTGGTTCATGAAGCATTCAGGACTCATAACATCTGAACCATCTGACATAAACTTCCTGCCATTGCTTTAAGTGCACTGTGTTGACGTTTCTCTCTGGCGGAATTCTTGGTGGTTATTTAGGGTAGATGTAGCTATTAAATAACCTTTGGTCTTAATCAGCCAAAAAGAAATGGAGGGAATACAAGAAGGTTGTGAGCAAGGGCTAGAATAGAGAAGAGTGACTAGGAGTTGAACCGTAACTCTTTGAAACGCTGTTTTTTGGACAGGATGGATGTAGACTTGAACTTGGGTTTAACATGAATAGATACTAATTTCCCTGAATAATTATAGAATAAAATTTCCTCCTTCCAGTCCATCTCTTTTTCCTGCTCCTCTTCCTTTCTTTTCCTGCTTGCTTCTCTTTTCTCTCCTTCTCCTTCCCTCCACTCCCTCTTTGTCTCTCTCTTTCCTTCTCTCTTCCTGTCTTTAAATACATGCTGAAAAATTTATGGGACAGTTGTACCGATGAAGTCATCTCCATTTATTCAGATTAAAGCTTGATCGCTTGCTTTATTTATTTCCTAGTATAACCTACTTTTCCCTAAAGGACTGTCTGCATTTGAGAAAGTATCATTCCCTAAGGCAAATATGCAAGTCTGTTCAAAGATGATCAAATGCAGGGAAGACAGTGGTGGTCAATTGCTTTGTCCATCTGCTTTTTTTGCAATATAAGAGCAAAGAAAATTTCGAGGTAAATATAATAAGTCTATTTAAGCAATCATGCTGAAAATTTCAAATTCATGTGTTATTTAAGCCACACACAAATTATAAATCTATCATTGGTGTTCTTAAAAGTTAAGAACAATATATCAGAATAAAATCTCAATCACCACTTACTTTCACTTATTTGAAAATATCGAGCTCAAAAATAGAAAACAATTTTAGGCTTTAGATTGTATGTCCATAATTAGCATAAATTATTAATACTTTATTAATCATTACTTAATCAATGAGCATTCAAATTAAGAGCTATAACAAGATCAATACTTCCGAATAAAAAAAATACATCTTTATTCTCTGTACATCTCTTTATTCTCTGCAAAAATGTTTGCAATTACTTAGTTATGTAATTTTTGTGTTTAAAATGGTTAATTTAATAATTATTTTAATATGCAATTAAATAAATGCTATTTTAAGAAATCATAAAAAGGTGACACCCAAACTTTTCCTGAAATCTTACATACTGCAACCACCAGAGTTTATTTAACTAGATTGAGACAATTACTTAAAATAGAAGAGTGAAACTAAAAAGAACGGTTTTTAATTTCTTGAACTTCAAAAGAATGGATGTACCCCAGTCCATCATTTTTATAGTTAAGAAGAATGATTGCTTTTATAATTGAGACTCTTTCCTAATTCTAAGCTATCCTAAGATTCAATGTTATTTATTATAGAGAACAACTTTGAATTCTGACTTTTCTGGAAAATCCAAAGAAGTAACCATCTAAGAAGTAAGTATTAATGAACGCATAACCGAAATGTTTCAATGCTAGTTTAAGTTTAATAATATTTGCAGCCTTCAAAATGCATTTATAATTCTAATTGTTTTTGTTTCCTTCACATAACTACTCCAAATATAAGGATGATAAAATGTTTATTATGACTACTTAATTATTAATTGTATCCCCTTATAATTTCCATTTAATTGACAATTACGTCAATTATGAATGTATGCAAAATTTGATTGCTTACATGTGATGTAAATTTAAAATGTCGTAAGATTTTGGAGCTAAAATGAATATAGTTGTTCTTATAATTATTAATTTGAATTATTTTTTATGTTTTACTTATGTTTGACTTTTCATGTCTGTAACAAAAGGCCCCAAAAGAAAAATTACTTTAGTTATATGACAAAAGCATTGTAGTTCTAGCTGCAGAGGAGAATAGAGGGAAAGAGTTAAGAAGTGGAAGCCTTTGCAAAAATTTTTTTCTTAAAATCACTTCGCATCTAAGAAGCAGATCATGGCACAAGTTGTACCTCTCTCGTCTATATCCCTCCTTACTTTTATCCTATTTCATAAATTTATTCACATAAAAATATTTTACATATGTAAAATTATGTATTTATTTATACACCACCTCATTTGCCATTCCATTCCAAAACAACGTCCCATTACAATGTGACACATCTTTGGGGAAAATGCCTTTAAATCTACCCTACTTATGACATCACTCAGTGCACATTTATTTCACTATTGCATGAGGAGATATTCAAATCAGTTTTTCCATAGTATGTTCATGCCATCTCTCTGCGCATGAAAAAGAGAAAAGCTTCCATTCTCATTTCTCAAATTCTCCCAAACAATTCACAATCACCATGACACTATCAAGAACAACTGTGTCCTTTCTCTTTATATCTGCCCTCGTCAGTTCAATTCTCTCTCTCTCTCTCTCTCTCTGTGTTTGTGTGTATGTATATATATTTCAAGTAGGTATCATATATACGATATGTACTCTATATATGATCATTCACCTAATCCTCAGACATGACTACCTTTGAAATTATTTATTTTCCTTACTTAAGTCAAAATAATTGAAGCATAGAGAGTCTGAGAAACTTTCTCTGGGTCACATTGTTAGCAAGTGGCTGAGAAGAATTTGAATTTAAGACTCCCTAACTGCAGTCCCCTCCTGTCAGAGAAGGACAGCCATGTCTCTTCTGGCTCAGACCCCACAGTCCCAACCTCCTTCTCTAGGGGTGTTTCCTAGTGTGCTGCCTGCCAGATCATCCACATGGATTCTTTCTTTCTACTTCTCATCTCATGCTACATTAGGAAACCCTGATGCTCTCTTGCTCCCCATCAAAAGACCATTGACGCCTGGAGTAAGGTTGTCCTTCATCTTTTTCGCCTAGTCACAGTATTGAAATCATTTTTTATCCTGCAGCTATCAGTTACTCCTCTAGTAAGCCTCTTAATTTCCAAAATTTAGAGATGTTAGAATCAAATATGCATCCATGTTACAGTCAGGAAGAATGAGAGGAAGCTTACACGCAAAACATCTTGTTGACTTTATATTTCTGCTTGTGTTTCTTTTATAAGAGCTGTGATGCCAAGGAAACTTCTAGCTACAAAGATGCCTAGGAATCTGTTTTTTGGTGGGTTCTTCTCATTTTTGTTTTTGCTTTGTTTGTTTTTATTGTTTTCTCAATGAGATTCATTCCTCCTTCCTTCATCCAAAATGAGTTTCTGTTTTTAGAGAATTAGGTGAGACTAGTTGAGTATACAAGGTGATCTATTGTCTTAGTCCATTTGGGCCTCTATACCACAAATATCAAAGACTGGGTGGCTTAATCAACAAAAATTTATTTCTCACAATTTTGGAGGCTGTGAAGTCCAAGATCAAGGCGCCAGCAGATTTGGTGTCTGGTGAGAGCCCACTTTCTAGCTGCAGGCTGTCATCTTCTCGCTGTGTCCTCACATGGCATAAGGGGTGAAAGAACTCTCTGGGGTCTCTTTTATAAGGGCACTAATTCCCTTCGTGAGGGCTCCACTCTCACGAGATAACCATCTCCCAAAGCCTCCAAATCCTAATACCATCACATTGGGGGTTAGGATTTCAACATTTGAATTTGGTGGGGGGACATAAACATTCAGTCCATAACATCAACTCCCTCGCTTCTTTAAACTTTCTTAATTGAAATATCCTACTTAAAATACCAGAAACACCACAAAATCAATTCTTGCTCAGCCTTTTTAGCCATCTTTGTATTTTTATTCTTATGTTTATTTTTATTCTATTTATTATTATGTTGTTTACAAGGCCATGTGGTGGTAGAGGTACCTCACTGTTTCCCCATGTTCCATATATAGTATATTTGCCTAACAATCAATTTTACTTTCTTTTTTTTTTCTACCCCAAGTTCTGTTAGCTTTTGCATAATGTATTTAATTTTCAGACCATTTAATTTCCTTGAAGGCTCTCCTCTGAACCCTCTCCAGGTACTTGAGCTCTCTCTATTTATAGAGGCCAGAAAAGAACAATCATCACTTCTCTTAGGTGTTTTAAAGATATAAGAATGAAGGTGAATGAAGGTAAATGAAGCACTTGAAATTTCTAAGTCTGTTTCTTTATAATACAATACTCAACATTTATTATACAGATCCCCTCAAATTATTTTAACTCCATGCATACTTTCAGAGTGGAGATTCTGGGCTAGAAATTGAATAGAAATTTGTCAGTGTTTGTGCTGTGTGTGTATGTGTGCATACTCAATCTTCATCTCTACAAACTTAAGGCTTTTATACTTTTCCCTCACTATTAATGCGAATTCCATGTGAATTTAGAAAGCACAGACCTCAAGCTATTTTATAACTTGTTAAAGTCATCAGGAGAGACAAACTCTTTTACATATTTGTTTTAAAAGAACCTTATGTATGTTAACTAGTCATTTCTTTATACTCCTAAGAAATAACTAAAGCACAAATGACATCCACAGCGGAAAATTCAATACATTATGTTAAAGAGCTGAGAAACAGATAATACGATTGTGTTTCTAGTAAATATTCATGAAAACTTTTGTAGTTCTGTTAGGTATATCTGCTGGCACAGTGTTTCCTTTGTACTTCAATGGCATCTGAAAGTGTCATAATAATTTTTACTACAGTTCTCAGAAAACACTCATAGACCATAAGAAAACGGTGTTTTAGGAATGCTAATGCTTCAGCCTTTGCAGTATCTTTGAGCTAGATCAGGAAGATTGCAGAAGACGGCAAGATTACTTAAGATTAGGAATTGAGCATTGAGTCAGAGAGCGCTCTAGCTCTCTCCATCTCCCAATTCTTTATTTTAAGGTGAATGGATAAATATAGAGAAGCTCTAGCCAGGTCTGAATTGCCAAGCAATTTTAGAGCTCTAGCTAGGCTCAGGGGAAGCAATGAGTGTAGCAGTCAAAGCTAGCTCAGAATCAAATGAGATCAAGGAAGAGGAAGAAAGGAACTAACATTTCCAGAGCAACTACTATGTGCCAAATAATATACTGTCATTCTTATTAAGAAAACTGAGGAAAGCGAGGCACTGAGAGGTTACTCAGTCCATATCAGTACACTAAGGAAGCGATATAACTGGAATTTTGAGCCATATCAGCTTTATTTCAAAGCTCGTGTTATATCTTTAAACTGGCTTCTTGTTACCAGCTGTTGTAATATTTGACATCCTGGTTAGACAGACAAAAGCAAGAAGATCAAAGGAACAAAGCACAATTAGGAAACAAAGAATCAGAGGAGGCAAATGGGATCAGGGTGTCATTGAGCTTAAGAGCAAAGTATTTCTTTTCCTGAACGTTAAAATCTTTTCTTGTATTTGACTGATCTTACTCTGTCTTTTTTTTTCCAAAATAAAAGACTGTTTATTAATACTGTTCAGTAATATATTTCTATTTTTAAAATATAAACTATGCAAGAAGATATAAATTTAAAAATCAAAAGCATTTCAAATCACAGATAACAATTATTAACAGTATAAAACTTTCCAAAACTTTATGCATTTTTGTTACATATAAATAATTACAAATGTTTTCAAAAATAACGTCTTTACAAAAAAAACCAGTAGTTCATGCTTCTTTTCGACTGCCTTCCTTTTTTTTCAACCAATATCCCCTTGTTATCTTTCAACATTAATGATACAGATTTATACCACCCTTTTCAGTAGCTCCATAGTATTTCTTAAAAAAAGTTTACCATTCTTCTATTTTAGGTCATCTGTTTTTTGTTTTTTGGGTTTTTTTTGGTGAGGAAGATTTAGCCTGAGTTAACATCCATTGCCAGTCTTCCTCTTTTTTTGCTTGAGGAAAAGTAGCCCTGAGCTAACATCTGTGCTAATCTTCCTCTATTTTGTATACAGGTCGCCGCCACAGCATGGCTGATGAGTAGCGTAGGTGCACACCTGGGACCTGAACCTGTGGTCCCTGGGCCTCCAAAGTGGAGTGCGACGAACCCAACCACTATGCCACGGGGCCGGCCCCTAATTGTTTTTTGTTGTTGTTGGCTATAAAATATGAGTGTTGCTATAAATATGCTGAAAAATACATTTAAGTTTTCTTGTACAACTGTTTTCTAACTGTGTATTCTTCGTGATTGAAGAATGGGTCAGTTATGCATATTTTCATAACTAGTTTTACAGACAGCACTTCTGGAGTACAAAGTATGCCTTTTAACTCACATACAAATCATTCTCCATCTTTAGGGTCATTCTCCATCTAAATCATTCTCCATCTTCAGGATTATTGCCAAATAAGTAGGATTGAAAAGATATAGCACTATTTTAAATTACTCTTTTTCATTCTTTAATGATTGAAAAATTTATTAAGGATTGAAAAACTCCTCTGCCCATTGTCTATTGGATTGCTCATCTCTTTCTTACAAATGCATATAAAATCTGTGTATAGAAAGGATATTAACCCGATGATGTAATTTTTATCAAATTTGCCATTTTATATTTTTAAAATGTTGAAAATGATTTTATTTTATTGAAATTTAAAAGATTTCTGAAGTCAAATTTGTCACCCTTTCCTTGGGAGTTTCTTGCTTTGATGCCTCTGTAACTTTTGAAGGGTGGCCAGCAGGCTTGTGGGTCCAGAGCAAGAGCTACACCTGGCTCTGGTGAGGGGTGGGCAATGAGAATAGAGATCAGGGTTATCCAGGCAATTCCTGACACCCCGAGGAAAACCATCATGGCCTGAGGAGGGAGCTGTGGGATTAATGGCAAGGAAAATAACTTTCCTTCTTTTTTCAAAGATTGCCATCCTGAAGAGACTGGCTGTGATCACTGTAGACTGCAGACTGTGGTCATTGTCTGGTCTCTGAAATGCTCTTTGTTTTCTTTCCCAAAACTTCTTCCCTTAGAAAACACATACACATACATATATGATGTATATGTGTGTGTGTATATGTTCTATACTTCTATATATATTAACATATGTGATTCTAAAAGAATATTGTAACATTGTTGGAGACGAGGTTATTAAGCACATATGCTAAATGCGAAGAAAGCATAAAGGTAGCAATATTCTGCACAGGGTCCCAGGCCAAGTTACACACCAAGCCAAAACTAGATTCCAAGCTTTGATTCTGTTGCTAAACTCTTTTCTAAAACATCATGCTATTTATGGTTTACTAATTGCTTTCTTAGTAACATGGCTCATATAAAAAACATAGGCTAGGTTCTTCCTATGGCAGTGATTTGACTATGGGACAAAACTATAAAAAAATGTTTAATTATATAAAGGAAATGATAATGTATTTAATTATTTTCAAATTTACTATCATGATATTTGTAACACAAAACAATTTTAAATAACTAATTTTTGTATCATTAATATCAGAAATATACTTTTCTCCAAAGCATTTGGTTTATTTCATCGATTTGGCATCTCTTTGAGAGGCAAGATAGAGCTGAGACTGGATAGCAAAAACAAAGGAAAACAACTAGGTAATGTATTTCCTGTGTGTGTGTATATCTGTGTGTATGAGTGTGTAATCTCTGAAAATACCACCTCATATCTGTAGAGCTTGTTGTAGATTTCCAGGCACTCTCAAATAAAAACACTGATGGACACGATATAGTTGTAAAATATAGAAGGCAGATACTAACTATTATTTTATGCCTTTTACAGATGGTAGGACTGATGTATGCTCAGAGAATTTAAGTGACTCATCCAAAATCTAACTTTGGCGTATGCACTTATTTTTTCAGTAAATGCCTTGGAAAAATATTCATTGATTTCCTTCTATGTGCCAGGCATTATTCTACTCCAGGGAATAGAGCAGTGGAAAAGAAAGAGTAGTGGCTTTAATCACTTTGCCAAAGGCATGGGCAGACCTCTCAGACAGAGAAGAAGATGGTCAGGCAAATTTAATGAATAACTATACAAACCCAACTGAACCAAAGTCCAGTATTCCAGTTTAAACTCTTATTTATATGTGGGCAAAATTAATTATATATATTTAGGAGAAACTGAACAGATCTTCTGTCCCAACTCCCATCAAATATGTCTCAAAATCTAAGCTACTTGAGCAATTTTTTTCCCTGTCTTGGGGCTTGAGTGCTTAACTTTATTTTGTCATTGTCATTCTTAGAGTAATGTAAAATTATAGTATTTCCAAGAACCGTCATACCTGAATTCAAACTATGTAATACCTTACGGAATTTTAGTTGGTATTGATGTTCACTGAAGATAGTAGACATTAAGGACCACTAAGTAAAATGCTGTGCTTAAACCCTGGAAGGGACAATGAAATGCTAGATTACAGAACACCAAAGTCCAGCAAGTCCATGCTAGCTACATCATTAATTAAACAAGCAAACTTATTCTAAGTGGTCTCACTGCCCCCCCAATCCTGTTCAAAGTATTTTGTATAACTCAGTACCATAATGTTAAAGATTTTATAAAAACCACTAAATGGTGAAAAAAAATAACTAGAACACTTGGATTCAAAAAGAAGCCTGAAATAAAACACTTGGAAATTCTAAATTCTATTTACAAATAGCAAATTTCCCACTGATGCACAAATTTTTCAAGGTAGCTGAAAGAAAACAATTTACTCAAAGGTAATCATTATATATTATAATAACTATGCTCCAAGCTATTATTGTTAATATAAACAGTTACCATTGACTATTTCTAAGACTCGTTAATATTCTATCAAAAACAGAATGAAAGGATATGAATAGCTTACGTTTGTATATAATGGCAAATGACTATTTAGAAGAAATTATGACCATATTGTCATTGATTGCAATGCTTCAAAACAAACACCACATCAAAAGTTTGTGGTTTACCTCACAAGAGAGAACTTGTTCTTCATACAATGCAAAGAAAGTTAGCGTCCATATGATTTCAGCACTAATGTGCAGTTAATCGCTCTCTATATATTATACATCATGAATTATAAAGACATTAATTGAAGGTTTCTAGTGGTTTCAACCCACTGAAAAGAAGCACTAGAAGTCAGAGATCTACACTCTCAACTACAGCAATTTATTTTCTAGTAGTGGAAGAGAAATATGAGAAAAGAATATTTAAACAACAGTTCATTTTTCCTGTTTAATTCCTAGGAAACTATAAACCATTATGTAAATTAAATTACACAGTAATATGTAAACTGTTTAGAGAGGACAGTATTGAGTAATATAAACTTTTCTGAATTTCACACACAGAATCATCCAATTAACCAACTTTTGATTCCTAAAGTCATCTTTTGTCTCAGGTGAACACAAATTCCATGGTTCCACTGATGTCTTGATGATGGTTAATATGGCAGCATCTTTCCTAGTTGAAGGAAGAGTCAACTTCCTCTCAGAATGAGTCAATGTGTTTTATGAAACTCCTTTTTTTCTTTAAAAAATATTTTTTAGTAAAAATGACTATTTTCTAACAATACAGAAAGTTGCTTTATTCATTTTTCTCTGTTACTGATGTTTCTTTACTAGACAACTTGTTTATTTAAGCTGTAGGTGGACTGAAAAATCGAGAAATGCTGATACCTTAATAGATGTTTTCAGTATGTAACTGCATGGTTTTTACAGAGTTTGAATTGTGGGAATTTTTTTTTCCCTTTAATGGTAATTTTACTCAGTCAGCTAAAACATCAGCTTTCCTGGCAAAAGACCAGAAAAAAGAACGCGGGAAACCAGAAAATACTGATGAGAATGCAGAGAGAGTTTCTCACCAAATGAACCCTTTAACATTGGGCTCACATTTGTGGATATGACCCTAAACAACATACATATACTTTGAGAACTGGAGACAGGACAAACCACATTCTAAATCGTAGAGGCCACTGGATAGCACATACGGGGAAAGACCTGAATAATACTCCAAAGGCTTTGAAAACTGAACTGACACTGGACCTACAACCTGCAAAAAGCTGATCGGAATTTGTGGGCTGAAATCAACCAGGTAGATTGCCTTCTAAACAAAAACAAAGGAAAACAATATACCAGTGTTCTACCATATTACATATCTACACGAGATATACAGTGTCATAACAAAATACTTAAAATGTCCAGGCTACAATCCAAAATTATTCAGCACATGGAAGAGATGACAATCAAAAGAAACTAATGCCAAGATGTCACAGATATGGAAATCACATGACAAATACTTTAGAAAAGCTATTTTTAAAAGTATCCAATAAGTAATGGTAAATACTCTTTAAATGAATGGGAATACAGCAATTCTTACTACATGAACTTGAGCATCTTTTCCATTGTTTATTATTTATTATTA
Source organism: Diceros bicornis minor (assembly GCF_020826845.1). Classification (NCBI taxonomy): domain Eukaryota; kingdom Metazoa; phylum Chordata; class Mammalia; order Perissodactyla; family Rhinocerotidae; genus Diceros; species Diceros bicornis. Next base: position 48,137,176 of record NC_080745.1, on the reverse strand, counting down.
AATTATATATATATACATATATATATATATTTATTATTTCTTGCTGAGGAAGATTGGCCCTGAGCTAACATCTGCACCAATCTTCCTCTATTTTGTATGTGGGTCGCCACCACAGCATGGCTGATGAGTGGTGTAGGTCCACGTGCGGGATCTGAACCCGCAAACCTGGGCCACCAAAGTAGAGCACGCTGAACTTAACCACTATGCCATGGGGCTGGCCCCTATAAAATTTTTGTAATTCAGAAAAGGTTATTGAATTTCATTCACACCTAAACAGCACCTATTGAATAATCAAATGACATTTCTTCTTCAATCAAGATTATAACATCTTACTTTGAGTACACTCAAAATAATATGCTTTGCACTTTATTAATTATTTTGAAACACACATCAGGCAACAATATTATAGATGAAAAGATATAGTTTCCTCAAATGGCTAATTTCAAGGGAGAGTACAGTTTGACAGAGTACTTCACATATACAAATATGGTCACACATTTAGACAGGAGTGTAAGCTGGGAGACAGAGTTTTGTTCTTGTCTTGCACTAAATACCTGGAAAGCCTTCGGAAACCACCTGTCTCTAGATTTTAGTCTCATCATCTCTGCAGAAAAGTATTTATATTGGAGAAACTCCCTTCAAGTACACACTTCCCACTCTTTTAGCATGTTTGGCTCCCTGCCCCCAACCTGCTCTCTATGTGAAATAAGGTTGTAGTTTCTTACCTCTTTTATTTAATATTTTCAGTGTAAGATTTTACTGATTCAACAAGGCAAAGGAGAGGGACAAGAGGAATAAGAAGGAATAATAGATATAAATATAGGGAATGAAGAATTAAGACAATATTTGCAGATTACATTATTACACATGTAGAAAATTCAAAGGAGTCTACAAAATAAAAACCTCTGCTAGGTTTATAAAGCAAATTCATCAAGGTCTCCGGACACAAGATGAATATGCACACCTCAATTTATTTTACATGTATCGAAGGTGTGTTGCAACCCCGCGTGGAGCAATCTACCAGTGCTATAACAGCTTTTGCTCACTTCGTGTCTCAGTGTCACACTTTGGTAATTCTAGCTACATTTCAAAATTTTTCATTATTATTATATTTTTTATGGTGCTCTGTGATCAGTGATCTTTGATGTTACTATTGTAATTGTTTTGGGGTGCCCAAACTGCGCCCATATAAGAAGGCAAACATAATCCATAAATGTTGTGTATGTTCTGACTGCTCCACTGACAAGCCATTCCCCCATCTCTATCCCTCTCCTTGGGCTTCCTTATTCCCTGAGACAAACAATATTGAAATTAAGCCAGTTAATAACCCTACAGTGGCCTCTAAGTGTTCAAGTAAAAGGAAGAGTTGCATGTCTCTCACTTTAAATCAAAATCTAGAAATGATTAAGCTTAGTGAGGAAGGCATTCAAAAGCTGAGATAGGCTGAAAGCTAGGCCTCTTGTGCCAAATAATTAGCCAAGTCATGAGGCAAAGGAAAAGATCTTGGAGGAAATTTCAAGTGTTATTCCAGTGAACACAAGAAGGATATGAAAGCAAAGCAACCTAATTGCTGATACGGAGAAAGTTTTAGTGGTCTAAGTAGAAAATCAAACCAGCCACAACATTCCCTTAAGCCAAAGCCTAATCCAGGGCAAGGACTTAACTTGTTTCAATTCTATGAAGGTGGAGAGAGGTGGGGAACCTGCAGAAGAAAAGTTTGAAGCTAGCAGAGATTGATTCATGAGGTTTAAGGAAAGAAGCCCTTTCCATAACATAAAAATGCAAGGTGAAGTGGCAAGTGGTGATGCAGAAGCTGCAGCAAGTTATTCAGATGATCTATCTAAGATAATTAATGAAGGTGGCTACACTAAACAACAGATTTTCAGCGTAGCTGAAACAGCCTTATATTAGAAAATGCCATCTAGGACTTTCATAGCTAGAGACGAGAAGTCAATGCTTGGCTTCAAAGCTTCGAAGGATGGGTTGACTCTCTTGTTAGGAGCTAATGTAGCTGTTGACTTTAAGTTGAAGTCCATGCTCATTTACCATTCGGAAAATCCTAGGGCCCATAAGAATTAGGCTAAATCTACTCTGCCTGTGCTCTATAAATGGAACAACAAAGCCTGGTTGATAGCACATCTGTTTACAACATGGTTTACTCAATATTTTAAGCCCACTGTTGAGAACTACTGCTCAGAAAAAAAGATTCTTTTCAGAATATTACTGCTCGTTGACAATGCACCTACTTACCCAAGAGCTCTGATGTAGATGTACAATGAGATTAATGTTATTTTCATGCCTGTTAACACAATCCATTCTGTAGCCCATGGATCAAACATTCTGTAGCCTACAGATCAAAAGGTAACTTCGGCTTTCAAGCCTTTATTTAAGAAATACATTTTGGGGGCTGGTCCAGTGGCATAGTGGTTAAGTTTGCATGCTCCCCTTCAGCAGTCGAGTTCATGGGTTCGGATCCTGTGCACAGACCTATGCATCGCTCATCAAGCCATGTGGTGCCAGCATTGCACATACAAAATAGAGGCAGATTGGCACAGATGTTAGCTCAGGGACAACCTTCCTCACCAAAACAAACAAATAAAAAAGAAATACATTTCGTAATTCTATAGCTGCCATAGACAGGAATTCTTGTGATGGATCTGGGCAAAGTAAATTGAAAATCTTCTAGAAAGGATTCACCATTCTAGATGCCATTGAGAACACTCATGATTCATGGGAAGAAGTCAAAATATCAACACTAACAGGATTTTTGAAAAAGTTGATTCCAACCCCATGGATGACTTTGAGGAGTTCAAGACCAGTGGAGGAAGTAACTGCAGATGTGGTGGAAATAGCAAGAGAACCAGAATTAGAAGTGGAGCCTGAAGATGTAACTGAATTGCTGAAATCTCCTGACAAAACTTTGACAGATGAGGAGTTGCTTCTTATGGATGAGCAAAGAAAGCGGTTTCTTGAGATGGAAACTACTCCTGGTGAAGATGCTGTGAAGACTATTGAAATGACAACAAAGGATATAGAATATTATATAAACTTAGTTGATAAAGCAGCGGTAGGGTTTGAGAGGACTGACTCCAGTTTTGAAAGAAGTTCTACTCTGGGTAAAATGCTATCAAACAGCATCACATGCTACAGAGAAATCGTTCGCAAAAAGAACTATGCAGCAAACTTCATTATTGTCTTATTTTAAGAAATTCCCACAGCTACCCTCACCTTCAACAACCACCACCCTGATCAGTCAGCAGCAGTCAGATGCCCTCAACCTCAAGGCAAGACCATCCACCAGCAAAAATATTATGATTTGCTGAAGGCTCAAATGATGGTTAGCATTTTTTATCAATAAAGTATTTTTAATTAAGATATATACATCGTTTTTCTTAGACATAATGCTTTTGCACACTTAATAGATACTGTAAACATAACTTTTATATGCACTGGGAAACCAAAAAATTCGTGTGACTTGCTTTATTGCAATATTCGCTTTCTTGCGATGGTCTGGAACCAAACTTGCAATATTTCTGAGGTATTTCTGTATATAAAAATCAGTCATATTTCTTTACTCTAGGAACATGTTAATTTCTTTACATTAGAAACAATAGTTATATTAATTGCAACACTTTTTGCAATAGCATCAAAAATGTCAAATATCAGAAACAAATTTACCAAAAAATCTAAAAGACTCCGACACTAAAAGCAAAACATTGTGGAAAGAAAATAATTAAGGTACAGATATTTGGAGAAGTATGCCAAGTTCATTGTTAAGCAGACTCAATATTGTAAAGACACCTGTTCTTTCAAAATTGAGTTATTTTAGCATACTTTTTCCCAGATATTCACAAGCAAATGCTAAAATTTATACAGAAATATGAAAAAAAATTTGTAAAGGTGGATCAAGTTAAGGGGATTAATGCTACATGAATTGTATGGGCATAGAATAGTCAAAAACTTCAATTGAACAGAAAAGAAATGCACACTGTGTGGTTAAATATTTAACAAAGACACTAATTCAACTAAATGGGAAAGAAAAAAATTTCAACAAATGATTCTGTATCAACTAGCCTTTTTTTAAGGAGAGAGGCTTAACCTTATATCATATTATATACAAAAATTAACACAGACATAAACGTATCAAATAAAATTATATCTTCTAAAAGAAAACATGGAAGAATACTTAAGTAAATAATCACAAAAGAAAATACTGTTAAATTGAACTCCATAAAAACCAATCTGCTTATCAAAAGATCCTGTTAAAGAAAATGAAAAAGCAAACCTCAGACTGAGAAGAATATTCACATATATATTTCTGACATAAACTTGTATCCAGAATATGTAAGAACATCCAACAAACCCAAAAAAAAAGAAAATCGGGGCTGGCCCTGTGGCATAGTGGTTGGGTTTGGCACTCCCTGCTTCGGTGGCCTGGGCAAGGACCTACACCACTCATTAGCCATGCTGTGGTGGTGATCCATGTAGGAAGATTGGCACAGACATTAGCTCAAGGTTACTCTTCTTCAAGCAAAAAAAAATAGGAAGATTGGCAACAGATGCTAGCTTGAGGCTGATCTTCCTCAACAACAAGAAAAAAAAAGAAAGACAATCAATGGGCAAAAAACTTGGACAGACTCTACATAAAAGAAGATATATAAATAGCTAATAAGCATGGAAAAAGATGGTCAATCATTACTCATCAGCGAAATGCCAATAAATTCTACAGTAAGATACTACAGTATACCACTGTTATAAAAAAAAAAGACTAATCAGTAATAAGCAAATATCAGAAGATGTACTAAGTAATTTGACCTTCCATGTATTACTGGTGGAGGTGCAAATACGTATAACCACTTTGGAAAACTGGTATTTTTTTAATAAATTTATTATATACCTTTTTATGATGCAGCAAATCTATCCCTATGTTATTATTTTTAAAAAATAATAATAGATTTCCACAAATATGGATCGATTACAAGAATGGTCATTGAAGCTTTCTTCATAAAAGCAATGTTTTGAAACAACTCAAATGTCCCTCACAGGAGAATAGATACACAGTTGTAACATATTCGTATAATGGAATAGTACTCAGAAATTATGAGAAATGAACTACTGATTCACACAACACAAAATTGTTTTTAAATGTTGAGTGAAAGAATTCAAAGCAAAAGACTACATGCATTCTAATTCCATTTACATAAATTTTAAGGAATCTAAAAGAGGTATAAACCAGAATAGTGATTGTCTCTAGAAGATGAGAAGAAAGGGATGGGGGAATTTCTAGAGTGAAGACAATATTCTATAACTTAATTGTTGTGCTGCTTAAACACGTGTATACATTTGGCATAATTCTCAAACTGTGTCCTTAATACATGGGCATTTTATGATATGTAAGCGTATCTCGATTTTTTAAAAAAAGAGAAAAAATAAAAATAAGAGTTGACAATGTACGTTTCTTTTATATTTATTGAATACTTATCACTGGTACTAAGCAGCTTGTCAATTCCTGCTCATTTGCTGTTTTTATGTGGTTGATACATTTAAAGTTCAATTTACGGCCTTTAAATGTGCCTTTCCAAGGGCATATCCTTCTGTGTTTTAGTATCCCTGACACTAATTCCATACCGCTCTATAGGGCTCACTAGACCAATAGATTATATCTCATTCCACACATCCTACGTATTTTTATTTGTTGCTGAGTTCATTAGAAAATTCTCTGTGTAGCCTTCATTATTTTCTCTAATTTGTCCTGGAACTTCCCCAAGGGCAAAAAGGAAATTTTTGAAATTATTAATAAATACTTCAAAGAGTCCCCACCTCTCTATAGGAATCTATCTCTTTATTTTGTAATAATGTAAAGGCATCTTCCATCAAGTTGTCTCTTCCAAAGCAACTGAACAATATTTTCTAACATTTTGTTCCCCTTTCTAGAATACGACAGACAGCCAAATTAATTTCCCCTTTCAAAGTGTTAATAGCTTGTGAAATTGGAATCAGTGAGATAGTCTGGACAAGCCATATAGACTTCTTTCTCCCACCCAGAGTTTCCTCTATTTGAATGCACCCCTTGGTTTATATTCAGAACCACAGAGCTGTGTAGAGACAGGGAGGAACAAAAGGAAGAAAAGAAAAAGAAAAAACAAACAGGAAGGACTCCTACTCGAAGAGAATTAAAGTTAGAATGAGAAATAATCAGAATAAGAAATTTCACGATAGCCAGGAAGAATGCACAGTCTTTTTAATTTTGAAAACAACAATAAAATCCACCTTTGCGTATTTAAATGTATCCCTTAGGGAATAGCGAAAACTTTCACATAGCTCTTTATTCATGTATTCAATATCAATATGAATCGGAAAGTGACACGTTAAAGTATTTTCATCTTATAGGAATAAAAACAATTGAGGTACAAGAAAATGTCATCAGAGGTAAAATATGGCTCACATCAACCAGCACGCTCCACGTTAGTATACCCATCTGGGGTGAGAAATTTTTTCCCCCAAATTTGCACAACTTCATGCAAATCAAGTGAATATGGAGCAGAATGGTCGAGATTTGTAGATTTTCATATTAATAACTGCAAGATTGAGAAGCTGAGATACAATTTTATCTGAATGAGTATTTCATATAAAAACCAAATTACATTTCAAAAAATATCTCACAAGCTATCAGTCAAGGGGAACCTTTAATGAGTGGTCAATATCTCTAACCTCTGTAATTGCTCCTAGATATAAATACTCCAACTGGATAACTCTGTTCTTAAGAATGCAAAAATCAACCAAATCAAACTCTCCCGAGAAAACCTTTCACACAGTCAGCCTGAGTATAAAGAGCAAGGCAGATTTTTAAAGCTATTGTAGATTGTTTAAGCATGCCTATTCTATCTAACTTGATCCAGGTGAAAAAAACAGGAAACAAAATAATTGTCGGTTATCTTAATTGCTTTTGGTATTATGTGGACTCTCTCTACCCCTGGAGCTATCCCAGCGCGGGCAGAGAAAATGTCATCAGTTGACATATTACCCATTGGTACCAACTTGAACACTGACCCGTTCCTCTTGCATTCTGTCCAGCTCTGCACACTCAACAGGAGACACAGGATTCTGAAGGGAAATGCTGCACAGCCTGATGGATGCTGTCAGAGCTCACTTGCGTGAAGTCCATCGCTGCTAATGATCGTGCCATGAACTGCCGGCAGGACGCTATTAACGACACTGTCTGAGATCTGCAAACCTCGGGCGTATCAATTAGCAGAAGTACACACTGTCAATTTTAACCTCCAGATTAAACATCCAAAATAAAGGAGAAGCTTATCTGAGGCACACGGCGACTTTCTGGATGTTCTGAGCATTTGGTATTGGTGTCTTTGTTTTAGATCATTAAAATTATAGTAAGATGACTCAAATTAGTCTGTATCCTCAAATCCATTTGGAGGATTTATTGAATTTAAGGATACTGATGGGGGATGTTAGGAGTAGGTTGGGAGAGGGAAAGGGGGCGACCATGAGAGATGCTTGTAGTGATTTAAAGACATTCTCTCTCCTCTTTTGGAAAACGGCTGCAGAACAGGGCACTTACAGTTTATAATAACTTTGCCCAAACTGCCTCTTGATCCTTTTTGGGTACATACTACAGTCACGCGTGCACAAATTACACACACATACCTGAAATTCCTCGCTCAGTAAACATTTGTTAACTGGCTTTTGTATTTCAGACACAATCCGAGGTTCTGTGATAGGAAACATAAGTAAGGTAAGACTCTGCCACTTACAAGTTTACAATTGGGTTTTTACTTTTTCCCCCACAAATCAATTAGTTGAAACAACTAGAGTTAAACCATTTCAATTACCCCCCCTGAACGTGGACTTATTTTTGCATATTGAATTAAAAATTTTCAAACCATAAAACCCTCCATTCTACAACATGATATGCTTTTGAATTGATTAGTGAAAGTTTGCATACCCAAATAAATCTTTTGATATTATAAGAAAAAGAATAGTGGTTACCATTTACTTAACATTATATGCAAAGTACTGCATGAAGGCATTTCTACACGTAATTCATTCATTTAGCAACAATTATTGAGCAGCTACCATATGCAAGATATCAGGCTATGCTAAAGAAACAAGGGTGAACAGGAGAGACAAGCTCATTTCTTTAAGCTGCATAGATTCAGGTTGGGAGAGATATATTTCTAAAATAACAAGTGACAAATAAGATAGAGATAAGAACTATAGTAAAAACAAAACATCTTGATAGGCTAGGAGCATGCACAATGTTAGACGAAAATTTCCATGTTTCCATTACAAATTAGCAGAAATGTCATGTACTTCCTTCATAGGGTTTCCTCTCCCCCTAAATAGCCAATAAAAAAAAAGGCTTTATTCACTTAAGAGGTAATTAACTTGGTCCACTATAACCAAGTGTTTCTGCTGGAAGGTTAAATTTACAGCTACCTCCTCTACTTTTCTGACTCAACGGAATGATAAAGAGAATGGAAGAAGATAATCACCAATAAACACTTTCAATCACGCTCTTACTATTTCTATTCTATTCTATGACATTTTAAATATTAAAGCAGGGGGCCGGCCCCGTTAAGTGCACACGCTGTGCTACTGGCGGTCCGGGTTCAGATCCCCGGAGCGCAGCGATGCACCACTGATCCGGCCATGCTGAAACCGCGTCCCACATACAGCAACTAGAAGGATGGGCAACTACCACACGCAGCTATCTATTAAGGCTTTAGGGAGAAAAAAGGGGAAAAAGAAAGGAGGAAGATTGGCAACAGATGTTAGCTCAGGGCCAGTCTTCCTCAGCAAGAAGAGGAGGATTGGCATGGATATTAGCTCAAGGCTGATCTTCCTCACAAACAAACAAACAAACAAACAATAAATAAATAAATATTAAAGCTAAAATCCACGGAAGTTCTACCTTCATTCTGTGATCCCGGTTTCTTTTGCCTCTTTTTGTGGTGGAAAGGGGAGTTTTAACATTAAAATGTAATTAGAATGAAGAAAGTACCAGATTACGATTTCAATTTGACCTCTCAGATTTTTAGAATATGTTGGTTGTCAGTCTTCATTCTGGTGATGTTATATGATTTTTTTGTGTGTGTGAGGAAGACTAGCCCCGAGCCAACATCCGATGCCAATCCTCCTTCTTTGCTGAGGAAGATTGGCCCTGGGCTAACATCTTGCCTGTCTTCCTCCACTCTATATGGGATGCCGCCACAGCATGGCTTGACAAGTGGTGCGTGGATGGGATCCGAACCTGCGAACCCCGGGCTGCGGAAGGGGATCACGCGAATTTGACCACTACGTCATGGGCTGGCCCCTATATGATTATTTTTTAAGCCTTTCTTGGTATATAGAAGTTAGCAATACATTATTAGAATTTGAATTATGAATCAGTGACCTGGACTCCTACTTTCTAGTGCAAAATACACACACACACACACACACACATGAACACACACAAAATTTTCTCCTGAGGGGAAAGATGTACAGATAAGAGGAGAAGCACATTATTGTAATACTTAATAATAGGGATTTTTTAAGCAGAAAATCCGTAGTTCAAATCCTAGCTCTGCTACCCCTATTTAACATCCATGTTCTTCATTTTCCTGCTCTGTAATAAGAAAATTAAGAAGACATATAGCTTGTGAGGATCCAATGAGATAATTTGTGTAAAGTGCTTTGTTTAGTGTCTAACACAGGGTTGAGATTCAATAAACATCAGCTTTATAATTACTTACTTAAGTATATTAAAAGTATAAAAGTGCTTTTAAAACTGAAAATGACTATGTAAATGTAAAGTATTATGGATAACATAAGCGGAGTGTGGTAATGCATCTTGCCCTCGTTCATGCATTCATCCGTTCATTCATTCAACTGAACCCAATGCCCTGGAATGCACAGCCATAATATATATGGTAGAGCAAGTCTTAACTTCACATATAGGAATTCAGAAGAGATCGTTGTATTTAATAATGATTGTTAAAAGCTGAATAAGCTACAAAATCTTAGTTTAGAAAACCTCATCAGACGTCTACAGACACAAAGAAATCTAAACAAACTAAACTTCAGAGAGCAACAAGCCTTTCATATGAGAGAAGAGGATCATTCTTGGCAGATTTGTGAAGAACAGAAATCTGCCATAAAACGGGATATGGCAAAATCACCTAAACTGTTAAGGAACTTTGAACTTCCACACGTGGACTACCAGGATAGATTAGAATCCTGAGGGACCTTATTAATAAAGTGAGCCTGTACCCACCTGCCAAATCTTAAATATGAGTTTTCACCATGTGTATCAGAGGAGGGTAGTTTGGCCAAAGCTGAGTGTTGAGGAGGAGGCTGCAGGGAAGAGATATCCCTGTGAGGCTACATAAGCTTTTCACAAGTAGAATATTCCCTCAGAAGGCAGAAGCAAGGTGGAATAGCTGAGTGTAATTCATGACAGGCACTTCCAACTTTGCACAAACTATAACTGACAAAGGGGCTGGAGAATCCTTCAAGACATTATATACCTTAAAAAAGTGCAAGACAGGGGCCGGCCTCGTGGTATAGTGGTTAAGTTCGGAGCATTCCACTTCGGCAACCCGGGTTCGTGGGTTCGGATCCTGGGTGCGGACCTATACCACCTCATCAGCCACACTGTGGCAGCAACGTAAATATAAAGTAGAGGAAGACTGGCACAAATGTTAGCTCAGGACTAATCTTCCTCAGCAAAAAGAAAAAGAAAAAAGAAAAAAACTATAAGACAAAGGCCTTTGAAATACCAAGGAAGGAACAACAGAACTGAAAGAGATCCCCTTAGGTTAAAAACAAACAAAACAAAAACAGGGGAGGGACAGGAGAGCAAAGGTAACTTCCCAGTGACCACAAAACCTGGTAGCTGGGCTGTAAAGCAGAAAATAATCTCCTACAGTTCTGGGAGTGGGCATCTCAGCAGGGAAGAATAGACGGATCTCCAGTATTTTACTAGCACCTAATTTTTGACCCTATCGAAGAGAAAGACCTGATCCTGCCTCCAAATACCTGAAAGTGTTAGAAAACTGAACCAAACCAAAGCTGTAACAAAGCCCAGATCCTCCACACCTATGTACTAGATTGACTGAGCTCTCACTCTAGCTGCCTGGCAGAAGAAAGGGTGTGTCTTTTATATATAAGGTGTGGCATATAAGTGAAGATTGTGAAGATTACAAGACATGGCAAAAGAAAAAAGTAGCACTTGGTCAAGAGAGTAGAAATCAATAGAAGCAGGACAAGAAATTATTCAGATACTGGAACTGCGTGTGAAAGTATAAAGTAGCTGTGATAAAGATATAGTGAAAAGGGTAGACAACTTATCCAAAAATATTAAATTTCAGCAAAGATAGGAAAACTATAAAACAGAAGCCAATGGAAAAACTAGAAATGAAAAATATACAAAAAAATGAAGAAGGAAAAAAAACCTGTCAACCAAGAATTCTACATCCAGTGAAATTATCTTTAAAAATAGGAAAGCAAAATAAAGATATTTTCAAAGACAGACGATGAGAGAATTTGTTTCCACAGACTTACACTTCAGAAAATGCTAGCAGAGGTTCCTTGGACTAAAGAGAAATGATGCCTGATGGAGTTCTGGATCTGTAGAAAAGAATGGAGAACATTAGTAAAGGTACACATCTAGATAAATATAATCGAGAATACTGATCATTCAATGAAAAAATATACCAATGTTTCATGGTGTGTATGTACAAGTAAAATATAAGATAACAAAAATACAGAGGGTGGGAAGGGAATAAATAGAATTATAGAGGCACATGTCCCTACGTGGTTCACGTAATAGAATATTTGATGGTAGAATATGATAGCTTAAAGATGCATATTGTAATTTCTCCAGCAATGACTAAACAAGAATATACCGAGGTAGAGTTACGTGTCTGTGTACTTACATATATGTTTCTGTGTGTATATGTATATATATATAGAGAGAGAGAGAGAGAAATGTAATACTACATATTATGCAATTCATTACAAAATAAACAGGAAATAAGGAATAAAAGAACAAAAAACAAATGATATAAATTAAAAGAACAAGCCCAGAAGAGATTTAAATTAATTATATCATTAATTGTATTGAATATAAATGGACTCCACAGTCTAATGAAGAGACAAATAGTAACATGCTAGATTTATTTTTTTGTGTGTGTGTGAGGAAGATCAGCCCTGTGCTAACATCTGCCAATCCTGCTCCTTTTTTGCTGAGGAAGACTGGCCCTGTGCTAACATCTGTGCCCATCTTCCTCCACTTTATATGGGATGCTGCCACAGCATGGCTTGCCAAGCCCTGCGTCGGTGTGCACCCAGGATCCGAACCGGCGAACCCCGGGCCGCCACAGCAGAGCGTGCGCACTCAACCACTTGCGCCACCAGGCCTGCCCTGAATTTACCTTTTAAGGAAGCAAAAATCCATAAAAAGCAAGATCTATATGCTATTTACAAGACACACAACTTTAATTAAAAAGACAGGATCAAAGTAAATGGGCGAAAAAAATATACCACAGAAACACTAAGCACAAGAAAACTGATGTGGTTACATTAATATTAGAAAAAATACCCTTCAAGTTAAATAGTACTTCTAAAGATCTAGAAGGTCATTTCAAAGTGGTAATCAAAGAAGTCCACCCCACCCCACTCCAGCCCCCCATAAAAAGAAAATTAAAAAACTCTAAATGTTGTATATATAAAACAAGAGATAGTTAAAAAGTGTCAAACAAAAATTGACAGAACTTAAAGGGAAAATTAGACAAATTCACAGTCCAATCTGCATATTTATACACTCTGTCTTAGCAATTGATAGAACAAGCAGAACAAAAACCAATAAAGGTGTAAAAGGTATCACCAAGTGACTTAATTGATATTTACAGAACACTACACCCAGCGACTGCAGAAAATGAATACACAAGCCGTGATCTGGGAAAAGTATTATCAGCATGTATGTCAGACAAAGGTCTTGTATCCAGAATACATAAAGAATGCTTTCAACTCAAGAATAAATTCACATCCCTTTCACAATGCATAGGTATATCACCATCACCTTCTATACTTTAAATATCTTACAATTTCTTTGTCAATGATACCTCAATAAAGCTGGAGAAAAAGAATAAATTCACAAAAAACTCAAAAGAAAAAAGTACAGAAGATTTGGACAGACACTTCAACTAATAATATACAGATGGCCAGCAACCCATGAGAAGATGCTCATGAGAATGTTAAGGAAAAAGATAAATAACTAATAAATTTAAAACTTGGGTGCAGAGTTGAACAGACTATTATAAAATAAGATAATGACTGGCCAATAAACATGAGAAAAGATGTTCAACATGATTAATCAGCAGGAAATCATAATTAAAGCCACAATGAGATACCACTTTAAACCTGCTGGAGTAGCTTAAATAAAAAAGATTGGCAACACTAAATGTTGTCAAGACGTAAAGCAATTGGAAATCTCATAACTTGCTGGTGTGAGTGCAGAACGGTACAACCACATTGCAGAACTCTTTAGTGTTTTCAGATAAAGTTAAACAAACATCTATGCCATGACCCACAATATCACTACTAAGTAGGTAGACAGTCGTACATGATTTGGAAAGACAATCCTATCCTCTCTCTTGGGACTTTGGAGGTTTTGGACTTATATTGATGTTGTGAATCCTATTAAGATGGCGTTTTATATTAGTAATTGATAGTTTTAAACTTATTGGTAGTAATGTATTAGAGTTAGTTAATTAAACATTTTAGGGATGGGTACAATATATATTTGCTGTATTATTTGGCAATTTTGGATTTTGCTATTATAAACAAGAAGAATAAATGGGATCCATGAAATACATACAAAAGGTTAAGCATAGATAGTAAGTAATTGAGTATCTTGTGAATTCAAATGGAAGCTCAGAGGATGTGGTAAATATGGATAGTGACTAAGAAAATAGCTTATAAGTTACAGGCAGAATTAATTCATACCATGTGTTAAATATAGATAGAAAGTAAATTAATGATATATTACTTCTTCCTAGCAAGAAAGGGAGGAAAATGCCACATCATAAGGTAAGAATCACGCCATCACGCCATCACGCCGTCAGCTAGGTCATCCCTAAGTTGACGAGTCATCCGAGACAACCAGTATGGTCTCATTCTGCCTAGTGTGACAATAGTTCCTCCAAAAAGTGCCCTACATTGTTCTGCCCTATCCAATAATCCCCAGTGTTGGACACATGCTCCCAGGGATTATTACTGCATTTTCAGAAGAAAATACTTTAACTTCCACCTACATGAACTTTATCTCATTATTTTTAAATTTCTATTTTAAGTATTTTATAATGTGCATATTATCTAGCTGCATTTACACACTTTAAATATAACAGCAAATATCTGGGGCCTTAATCAAAAACATTTTTTTCTGATAGGGACCACTATATAGAATGTAGAAATTACTATATATAAATGAATTTTTTTTCTCTGAAGAAAGTAACTCTACAAGCTCTTATGATAGAAACTGCACCAGGAATAAAAATGTTTCAAGAGAATACTTTTCCCAAGGTATATGCACTATTGTCTTGCTCAGCTGTTTTCAATTTCCATGATTTCTATCCTGACTGGTCTTCTGTATATATTAATGGGATGGAGTAGAACATGTGCATATATATAAATTCTAACAGATATTTTCTCATATTGTTTTCAAGATATTAAAGCTTTTGCTATATTCAAAAACTCTGAGAGCTACAGGACCACTGTACAGCTATCTCAGAAAATTTCATTGCTTCTTGGAAATTTCTAGAGTGATGAAAGCCAGTTATTTCAGCTGAAGTCATCACTTCCTTCCCAAGCCTTTTTCATTCACCCATGGTCAATAAAGTCTAACACATTAAAGTAGCCAGGAAATCATTTCCCTCTCATAAGACTCATTTACTCTCGTAACCTATGAGGATTCATTTACATCCATGAGCAATCTGATCCTTGAAAATAAAAGGCTGATTTTTAGATCAAGAACCATCACCATTGGGAGTTATATTCATTTCAGGGGAGCCGAATAATAACACATATAAAACCTTTCAGATGTGTATAAAATTATTATAAAAAATCAGTGATTTGGAAAATACCACAGTAGTTTAATCATAGGCTCCAGCTCTCTGCTTTTAATTTTGATCCTTCTTTCTTGGATTTTTAATATCCTACTAATATTCTATTGCTGAACTTGTATCCCATTTGGATTCTAAGTTAACGTTTTCCAAACATATCTATACCATGTGGGAAGCCTTAGAGCAACATAGACCTATCTTTTTTGGTTTTAATAGACCTATATTAGGGTACAGGAAACCTCATTTTCAATAGCTTCCTATACAATTACATTTGGTGGCTAGATGGTTTTCTCCTATAGCTGGATCAATCATAGAACCACTGACCAATAACTATCTTGGCTTACTTAGTTTATTGTTTCTAAATCTGAAGTGTTTTATTAATTCTAGGTTATTGGAATATTTTCTTAGTGGAAGAAAAGAGATGAAGCTATTCTAACGGACGGTGAGGGGAGTCTAATATGGCTTCACCTTTAGTAAGAATATGTCTCAGAATGTCTAGTGTATCAGGTGTATCAATAAACGGTTGGTACCAATATTCTCTTTCTAATTTAAGAACTGATACTAAGGGCAGTAAGATTCAAGGTAAGCAAATTTTGCTCAGTAACTTGCAACATCAAAGAAAATGAATATTCTTCCATTATTATACTTTGAGTCCCAACATCCTGCTCCTCTGCATATAGAATCATGGAACCATCTTCTTCCTCAATGATGAGAAGCAGAGATGTGGAAGGTGGAGAGGGAAAAAGATGCCAAAGTGTCTACCTCTGTAAAAAGGATCTTATGATTCAGAAATTGTACCTGGGGCTTTCTACAGAGCTCCTGATTGAGTCTAAACTTAAACAATGAATCGCCATAATCAATTAGAGATATCGCAAACAAAACTTTAAATTTTATTTCATTGTTAAAACTGGAGACAGACAATTTACTAAAGAGAATATAAAAATGGTTAACTACACACATGAAAACTGGTTCAGGATCATTAACCATCAAGTAAATACAAACAAAGACTACAATGGGATCTCATTGCACACTTATCAGAATGGCTGAAACTAAAACACCAAATGCTGATGAGGAATTGGAGAAACTGGACCACTTATATGTTGCTAGTGGGGATATAAAATACTATAGTCACTGTGGAAGTTAGACAGTTTCTTACAGAACTAAAAATGTAATTACCATATGACCCAGCAATCACATTCTTCAGCATTTATTCCTGAGAAACAGAAATTTATTTTCACACAAAAACCTGTACGTGAATGTTCGGAGCAGCTTTGTTTTTAACAGTCAAAAAAAGGAAGCAATTCAGATATCCTTCAACAGGCGCACTGTTATACAAACTGTGGCTCATCCATGCCGTGGAATATTACTCAGCAATAAAAAAAGAACAAACTATTGATATATGCAACAACTTGGATGAATCTCCAGGAAATTACACTAAGTGAAAAAAGTCATTCTCAAAAGGTTACATATTCGTTGATTCCATTGGTAAAAGATTTTTAATGAAAAAATTTATGAGGAACAGATTATTGCTTGCTAGGAGTATGAGATGGGAGAGATATAGGAGGTAATTTGATGGAATTATTAAGGGGAAACACAAAAAATTCTTGTGGTAATGGAACTGTTGAGTATCTTGACTATGGTGATAGCTATATGAAACTACACATGTGACAGAACTGTACAGAACTAAACATATACACATGAGTACAAGGAAAATGGGAAATCTGAATAAAATTATCTGATTATATCAATGACAATATCCTGGTTGTCACATTATACTATAGTTTTGCAAAATCTTACTGTTGAGAGGAAATAGGTAACATGTACATGGAATTACAACTGCATGTGAGTCTACATTCTTCCAAAAAAAATGCAATTAAAAATAATAATGAAGGACCGGCCCCGTGGCTTAGCAGTTAAGTGCACGCGCTCCGCTACGGTGGCCCAGGTTCGGATCCCGGGCGCGCACCGATGCACCGCTTCTCCAGCCATGCTGAGGCTGTGTCCCACATACAGCAACTAGTAGAATGTGCAACTACGATATACAACTATCTACTGGGGCTTTGGGGAAAAAAAAGGAGGAGGATTGCCAATAGATTTTAGCTCAGAGCCAGTCTTCCTCAGCAAAAAGAGGAGGATTAGCATGGATGTTAGTTCAGGGTTGATCTTCCTCACAAAAAAAAAAAAGAAATGAAAATAATTCAAACATTTCCCAGATCTAAAAGACAAACCTTTTTAGATTATAATGGTAACCTAAGTACTCCTCAAATTGGATGAAAATTAATCCACACAATAGTCCATCAGCATGAAATTTCAGAACGGAACATAAAGAAAATGTTCCAATTGTACAGTTTCATACAAAGGATTATGAATCAGAATGGCATTGGAGTTATAGCAACACTAAAAGATAGAACATAATGGAACATGTCTTCTGTATTCTGTGGGAAAAATGTTTCTAACTTATACGTCTGTATTCAACCAAACTACCTTTACGTGTATGGCAGGGAGGGCACATACAGGTATTTTCATGCATATGGAGTCTCGGAAACTTTGCTACCCAATGACCCCATCTCAGCAAGATATTGGAGGATGTTTTACACTATAATAGATGAACAAATGAGAATAAAATAGTCATGGGCTTCGAAAAATAAGCAACTCGAATGTACGACAGACAAGAGCAATTCCTAGAACAATGTTGAAGGAATGTACATATGTGACAGCTCTGCATCAAGCCTAGGAAGCCATTAAGTGAGATTCAAATGGTTAGAGGGGTCTGGGAGAGATTTCTTCAACAATAAAAAGTTAATAGATTATCTAATCTATCAGCACATATTAAAAAGAAGTTTTACAAAATTGAGAGTCATGGGTTGAATTTATGATATGGACATAGAAAACTAAGTAAGTGGAAACATAAAAGACCACTCTTACCAAGAAAAACACAAAATGTTATGAAGGAAATGAAAAGTGATCATAGGGTATGGCATGGCACAGTTCTGTACATCTTTTCTTTGGAGATAATAAACTTGATAGTCATCAAATTTATGATACAGTGATAGTGAGAAGATTAGTGCTGGAAAGTATGTGTGGAGTTGTTGAGGGATGCTAAATCATAACCTTCCATAGTAGAAAAAAACCAATAGATAATCTCTATAAGTTAAAGATCACAAAATAGAAATGCAAGCACATTGTTCAAAGATACAGAGAGATATTAAAATAATTGGCTAAAAGAATTGAAAATGTTTGCCTCTGGGAAAAAGGGTATGGAAGAGAAAGGGAACATAGGACACTACAGCTTTACTAAAACCTGATATAATATTTGACATTTTTAATATCCTGAAATACCATTATATATATATATACACACACACACACATTTAGATGTTAATGCATATATAAACATGCATATTAAAATCTAAATACATCTTACAAATTTCAATTCATTCTAAGAATATTTTAAATTCTTCAGAGATTAACTTATCTTATATGAGGCTATATGAACTTCACATTTTAATTGTAACTCTAAGAACATAATATGAAAAATATTTCTTTTCCTGTAAAAGGAAAAATGTTTTTAAAGCTACTGAAACACAAGTCAAATAGGATGTTTATTACTACGGAAAATATAACAGAATTCAATGACAGTAATTTTTATCAAGACAGATGGGAATTTAATACAAGATAAAAGAAGTTACACACATAATAAGTCATTTATAAAATATTGAGAAGAATATGCCTCATGGGAAAATGTTATGAAAACTCTGCCTTCCCTACTTCACAGTTTGCAGGATTATGGATGACACTGAGAGATGTCACATACTGAAGTTGTGCCCTGCACAACTAGTTCACTGAACCAAATCAACATTTAGTTTATTATAAAACTACAGCATTCAAAGAAAAACTAACAGTAAAAATATTCATCATCAAGGAATTTAGAAAGTTTCTCTAAGGTTATTTGCAATATTTTGATCTGATGTCCTCATGGGAATTTCATTTAGAAAACTGGTAGAGAAAAATATCTGAATTATAGCCTACACATTTATATTTTAACTTCAGCTTTACATTTTATAAAGGTATCAAACATGCATGAAAGTAAAAATATGCTTATATTGGTCAAGACACTAAATTTTAAGGGTTTTTATTAGGCAGAACAATTTTTACAACAGATAACTGCCACAATTAGTGTTTATTTTTCTGACAATACTTATAAAGGGCAATCACCTACAATGCATAGAAATTTTCAATTCATAATGAGAACAGTATAATCAACAAGAACACAAGAGATTTGTGTCTCTGCTAACAACAGAGTATTTGGTATTGGATATATCCTCATAACAAAAACAACTAAAAATTGGAAAAAATTATGGAAAAAGTTGCAGATATTGTAAAACATGTAACACATAACTATAGTAAGTGACACAGGTGGTGTAAACCCTATAATTTCCATGAATTTCTGCATGGAGGGAGTTTCTTTTGCGTAGCAGAGAGGGACACCCCAAACAGAGCCTGGCTCTCCAAACTGAGAAAAACTCTCCAAACTGAGACAAACTACCTCAGACGAACAGGAGACCACAGCAACTAGAATTCACAGGGCAGGGTAAATAAGAGGAAGAAGATATAAGAGAAAGAGTTGTAACAACGTTTTTTTTTTTTTGTGTGTGAGGAAGATTAGCCCTGAGCTAACATCCATTGCCAATCCTCCTCTTTTTGCTGAGGAAGATTGGCCCTGGGATAACATCCATGTCTATCTTCCTCTACTTTATATAGGACACCACCACAGCATGGCTTGATAAGCAGTGTGTCAGTCCGTACCTGGGATCCGAACCTGAGAACTCCAGGCCACCGAAGCGGAGCACGCACGAACTTAACTGCTATGCCACTGGGCTGACCCTGTAACAATCTTTATGGGCCACCTTTAGTCTGTTAGTTCAGAATAAGTAACATATGCACAGGGTACAATTTTATAAGACAAAGCAAAGAGTAAAGCTGAAGAATTATGAGCTGAGCAATTCACAGAACTTTATACAGGGCTGGAAAAAATTTGACCTACAATCATTGAGTGTAGAGACACTTGGATGAACACCAGAGTATTTAGTAAAGATCTTAGTAAGATAATGCTTTACTGGTGGAGCTAAACTAGAACTAAATCAAAAGCTACCCTAAACCTATTCAAACAAAGTTTAAAAATGCCTCAAAAGAATCAAGCTGATCAACAAATAAATTTCAACACTCTTAGAAGGAAGGTAACTAAACTCAGACATTTGATAATGCAACATTATTATCATACAATCATATTAATAAATACATTAATACAAGTGTTTATTAATTATTTATTAATACAATTAGTAAACATACAAGAGTGAGGAAAAAGGTAACCCATAATCAGGATTAAAAAAAAACAGACATGACAGAGATGTAAGGATTGGCAGACAAGTAATTTAAACAGTTATTATAAATATATTCAAAGATTTAAATAAAAATTGAATCATAATTAACTTAGGAATTTAAGAAATATTTTTAAAAATAATTCTAGAGAAGAAAAATTTCAATATCTGAAATTATATATTCTCCGAATGGGCTATTATGTACTCCAGAAGTTAAGATCTATGATCTTGAATATATAGAAATTGAAACTATTCAAACTAAAGCACAGAGAAAAATATGTTGAGAAAAAATAAACACTCATTGACCCTTGAAATATTATCATGTGTTGCAAAATATGTATAACTGAAGAAATAATGGCAAACATTTTTCCAAATTTATTGAAAATTATGAACCCAAGTTGCAGAAGCTCAATGAATCAAGGACAGATGTACAGAAAGAAAACCACATTAAGGCACACTGCAGTAAAGCAGTTATAAAGAGAAACTCTTAAAAGAAACAAGAGTAAAAAGGCATATTACAAATAGAGAAAAACAGATAAGAAATATCACAGACTTCTCAGCAGAAAAATTCATGCCAGAAGAAAATGGAATAGTATCTTTAAAGTGATGAAGAAAAAAATCAATCTGTATCTAGTAAATATGTATAAAATTAAAGTGAAGTAAAGATTTTTCCACTCTGTGTTAAATTAAGTGCTGTAATGTAAAGAAAATTATGTCAGAAGTAATTTTAAAATTTCAAAAAGGAATTGAAATCACCACAAGTTGTAAATATGTAGGTAAATATAAAATATTTGCCATGTATTTTTTTAAGTTGACTGATGAGAGCATAAAAAAAATGTAAATGTATTCTGTGGTTTTAAATACATATAGAAGTATAATATGTGGCAACAACAGCACAAATAAAGAGGTAAATGAAAATATACTAACGTAAGATTCTTACATTATATGTGAAGTGGTATACTATTATTCAACTATACACTGTAATATGTTAAAGATACAAATTGTAAATTATAGATTAGTTGCAAGGAAAAAAAACACAAGAGATGTAAATAATAAGCCACTAGTGAAAATAACATGGAGCATTAAATACTAAAATTTTCAATTAATTCTCCCATCCAGAATAAAAAGCACATACAGAAAAATAAAGGATAAAAGAAACAGAAAATGTACAGGACATAAAGAAAATAACAAGGTGGTACACTTCAATATACTATATTGGTGATTATATTAAATGTAAATATTGAGATCACTGTAATTCAAAGGGAGAGATTATCAGACTGGGTTAAAAAGCATGACAAGGGGCCAGTCCCGTGGTGTAGTGGTTAAGATCGTGTGCTCTGCTTCAGCAGCCTGGGGTTTGTGGGTTCAGAACCCAGGTGCAGACCTATACACTGCTCATCAAGCTATGCTGTGGCAGCTTTCCATATACAAAATAGAGGAAGATTGGCACAGACGCTCAAGGTTAATCTTCCTCAAGCAAAAAGAGGAAGATTGGCAACAGATGTTAGCTTAGGGCCCATCTTCCTCACACACACACAGAAAAAAAAGCATCACCAAACTATATGCTGTTTTAAAAAAATGCACTTTAAATATAAACATACAAATAAGTTAAAATCAAAACAATGGAAAAAATATACTCTCTATGCCCTAACCAGAAGAGACCTAGAGTGACTATGTTAATATAAAGTAAAATTAATTTCAGGACAATAAATAGTACTAGAAAATTCTAAATATGTGTGAACTTTATTACAAAACTGGACAATACATAAAGTAAAAACTGACAGAACTGAAGGGAGAAATACATACATCCACAATTAGTATTGCAGATTTCAGCAGTCTTGTCTAGGTAACCAACAGATCAGGTAGATAGAAAATGAGTAAGTATACAGAAGACTTAAATAATACTATCAACCAGCATGACCTAATTATCATTTGTAGACCACTTTATATAAAACAGCCATAAGTTCGGCATGTTCCGCTTCTGCAGCCCGGCTTTGGTTCCGGGGTGCGGACCTACACCACTCATCAGCAGCCATGCTGTGGCGGTGACCCACATACAAAATAAAGGAAGACTGGCAACAGATGTTAGCTCAGGGTGAACCTTCATCAAGCAAAAAGAGGAAGATTGGCAACAGATGTTAGCCCAGGGCAGATCTTCCTCAGGAAAAAAAAAAGCCAAATGCACATTCTTTTGTAGTGTATAGGGCACATTCCCAAATGTGGACCATATGCTAGGCCATAAAATAACTCCCGATAAATTTAAAAGGAATAAAATGATGCAGAGTATGTTCTTTGATCATAATGGTATTAAATTACAAATCAATAAAAGAATACCTGGAAAGTCCTAAATATTTGAAAATTGAACAAGATTCTTCTAAATAAGTGATATGTTAAGAAGAAATCAGGAGGGAAACTAGAAAATATTTTAAAAGATATGAAAATGAAAATCCAATATATCAAATTTGTGAGATACAGTAAAAGCAGTGTTTACAGGGAAATGATTAGCTTTAAATATTTGTATTAAAATAAATGAAAGGGCTTATATAAATATTTAATAAGCAATGTGAAAGAACAAAATAAACCTAAAGAGTGCAGAACAAGAAATAAAATAGATATAAGCATAAGTAAGTACACTTTAAAATGGACAAACAATAGAAAACTTAAATAATATTTCTTAAAAGAGAAATAAAATTGATAAAAATCCTCATTAGAATTATCATGGATAAAACAAGACACTCATTACCATAATCAGGAATGAAAGAGGATCTCAACAGATTCTACTGACGTCAAAATAATAATAAAAGAGGAGCCGGCCCAGTGGCGCAAGTGGTTAAGTGCGCGAGCTCCACTGAGGTGGCCCAGGGTTCGCTGGTTTGGATCCCGGTGCACACCGACGCACTGCTTGTCAAGCCATGCTGTAGCAATGTCGCATATAAAGTGGAGGAAGAGGGGCATGGATGTTAGCTCAGGGCCAGTCTTCCTCAGCAAAAAGAGGAGGATTGGCAGATGATAGCTAAGGGCCGATCTTCCTCACACACACACACAAAATAATAATAATAATAATAAAAGAATGCTATGAGGTATATAAATTCTGTAAAATACTCTAATAGAAAAATTGTTAAGAGAAAAACAGAACATTAGGAAAATCTCTATACCTGCAAAATAGTTTTAATTTATAATTAAAATATTCCCAACAAAATAAAAAAAACAAAAAATAAATTGAAAATAAACATCAGAACGAGATTGTTTTACTGATTAGTCCTACCAAATAGTTAAGAAAAAAGAATATCATTCTTAAAGAAATGCTTTCAGAAAACAGAGGATGGAAAATACATATATGAATTATCTTATGAGGCCAGGATAAATGGATATATACTTAGCCATTTAAACTCTTCAAACTGTACAATTATAATAGATTAATGTTATTTTATGCAAATTATCCCTCAATATTGTTAAATAAATTTTAAGATAATCATTTAGTGTTTGGTCTTGAACATAACCACATTAAGACAAATGTAACTCAGATGTCAAATAGATTCAGGAATATATCATTTGCAGTTCTTGTATTGGCTTAGAATACAGGATTTTAAGATCTTACAACTCCGTACTAAAACATTTCAATAAAATCATACTACTTCTATCTTTCAAAAAAAAAAAAGACAAATATAAATCAGAAAGTCACATAGGGTTAGAAATTTAAATTCTTGGCATGGAGGAAAAAAATAGTGTATTTTCTCTTTTTCCTGAAATTTGGTCCCCACTAGAGAATAAAAAGAATCCTTCAGTTATTAGATTAGTGAGCATTATTAGAAATGCTGGAAAAAAAATATGGCCATTTTTTAATAAATCTGCGACATTCTTCAATGCATCTATTAAGTTTTATGTAAAGATATTGTTCCAGCAAATGCCATTGCCAACAACATCTGAGAAAGGAGTTAGTTAACATGTGAAATGCTCAAAATATTGAGGAAAACAAAAAGATGGAAAATAATAGAAAATTTTAAGAGACCTAAAGGATAGATCCAGGAAGTCCACCATGGGACTAATAAGAGATCCAAAAGGAATAAAAGATGATAATAATAAGAATAAACCAAAAATGAATTGGCATGTAATCAGATAAATAAGACTACGGTAAAATCCCTGAGCTAAAGAAATTTTCTTATAAACATAAATAAGAATATGTTGACAGTGAAACCAAGAGAAAATGACTCACTGTTGGAAAGATGTGAGGCAACCTCTTTTTGGGAACTGGCACTCTGGAAATGTGCTTTGTTTACCATCAGGAATTATAGAGAGTGTGAATGAGAGATGGATTAGAAAACAGAGTGATAAAAATTCAATTACTGGAAACATGAAAGACAAAAAGAACTGATCGGATAAAGTGAGGTCTTATTGAATGGCAATTGGCATCAGTTAAGCCTTTCTAATCTTAGCACTTTTGAGGTTGGTTCCATTTATAACCTCTGAAGTAAAGGCTTCTATTCCACAGAGCTTTCCCCAACACATAGGGGATTTCCACACTTCGAAATAATATAATTTCCGGAATTATGTGTGTGTGTGCACATGTGTGTGTATGTACATATATCGAAAAGAATATCTGACATACGCAGGTAAAGGTTGAGTCAAACTCTCAGAAAGTATAGAAAGAAAATGTGACAGAATCTGGCTTTGGATAGGCCTTCTAGATAATATTACCTTATTAAATCATTCTGGCTACTAGCTGAATTTAATAAACTGAAATAAGAATGTGTTAAATGGTTCCAACTTGCTGAACTTTACCAAAAAAAGGACTGGTAATTGACAGGCTAAAACATTAATATACATTTGTCAATCAGTTTTTCACCTTCTCAAGCAAATTATTTTTTGAATAATTATTTCTAACAATAGTGATCATAATATCATTGATTAACCAAGATGCATTATACCTTTTCCAATTTATTTTCAGGATCTCCCATTTTATTACCATACACCAAATGTTTCTTCAGGCCGATATGATTTCACGGTCCTAGAATTAAGTATTTCTGGGTTCTTGCCCAGTTCTTTGGCTAAATTAATGGGCATCCCTAGGTATGATGCTATGAGTCTCTGGGCTGCTGTTTTTATCATCTCTAAAGTGAGATGATAAAGGCTATATTACAATTAATAATTGATTCCATTTTGAGTGCTTGATATATGATAGGCTGTAAAATAAGATATCTGCATATATAATCTCTGAATCCCTACAGCAACATTATTAGGAGAATAAGAAATGTCTTTTCACAGATAATAAAACTAAGGCCCTGTGTATTTAACTAGCACAATAATACTGGCACTAATAATATTCAGGTCTATCTTAGTCACTATGCAATTCTACATTTATGTGGCTAGAATAAAAGCACTGAAATCTTATGTGAAAAAGTAGAGCTGACATTATAGTAATCAGTTATTAATTGATTAAATTATATTATTTCACAGGTGATAGAAAGATCTTCTTCTTCTTAAGTATGTCTCTCATACTGTCTAAAGTGTCACCATTAGGTGTCCCTTATGCTGGGAAACAAGATATGAATAAAATGTGAATTTAAAGATTGCACCTTGGTGTAAATTATTTGTTATCTAGCTAAAAGCAGGGTCATGATAATTACCAGTAGAAAAGAATAAATTATACGAGTATCAGCAGAAAATTCCCCAAAGCAAGATCCCCCGTTTCACAAATTTTCAACATTGGTTCCAGCCACACGGTCCTCTAGGATCATCATAGATAGTCACTTTGAATATCTGTAAGAGGAAATCTGGCATTCCAGTCACAGATAAGGATAAACAGTTCCAAGTACTCCCAGGTCAGATTTAATTGTTTAGAATCTCTTACAGATGATGATATAGAAATTCCTGTGGCTCCTAAAAAGTTACCTGAGGAGGGAGGATTTAGCATTTCAGAAATGAGAGAGGTAGAAGTGAGGTTGTATCTTGGCTTATTTTTTCTCTCTCTCTGTTTTTGTTTCCTCTCTGGGAGGAACCCAAGAACATCTGTAATTACTCAGCTGCAGTACATATTTCCTCTTTTTCCATTAAAATGGACTGGAATGGGGAAAAAAACACAAGACAAGAAAGAACCACGTCTAGAACTAAGTCAACAAACACACTGAACTTGTGTTGCCACTTATCACTCTTTGCCACGGAAGACATTGCTAAACCATCTCGGCACTGGGTCCCCCTGAGCTCCTGTTCAGTGACACAGTCCTTACCCACACAGTGACTAGGAAGTCCCTGCCAGTCAGAGAGTGTTGGGGCCCAGGAGATTAACAATTTTTCTACATCAGCTCATGTAGGAAATTTGACTTAATTCTAAAACTGGAATGTATCAAAACTGTATCACTATTTTTGGCAATAAAGTTTACTCATCACTGTACTTCCATCATGTCCTCCACAAAAAGAAAGTAGAAGGTCACGTGGATTTAAAAGCACCAACATCCTTTTCCTTGAAATATATTAATGAATAATAGTAATATAATTATTAACAGTAACTAACTTGGGGAGAGTTTACTATTTCAAGCACTGTGCTAAGTAATTTCATGGATTATATCAAGTCTTACTCATAAGAATATTACGAGAGGAGCCGGCCCCGTGGCTTAGAGTTAAGTGTGCGCACTCCACTACTGGCGGCCCGGGTTCGGAACCCCGGGCACCCACCGACACACCGCTTGTCCAACCATGCTGAGGCGGCGTCCCACATATGGCAACTAGAATGATGTGCAGCTATGACATACACCTATCTACTGGGGCTTTGGAGAGAAAGAGGAGGACGACTGGCAATGGATGTCAGCTCAGGGCTGGTCTTCCTCAGCAAAAAAAGAGGAGGGTTGGCATGGATGTTAGCTCAGGGCTGATCTTCCTCACAAAAAAAACAAAGAATACTACGAGAGAGCTATCTCCACTTACGGATGAAGAAACCTAGAATGAGAGAAATCATATGTCTTGATGGAAGTAGCATAGATATTGAGTGGTGGAACCATGATATAAATCTGGCCAGTCTAAGTCCAAAGCTTCCATTCTTAAGGTTTTTAGGTTTTATTGACGACTGTTATTTTGAAAATATACACCTGAATACGGTTTTTAAATACCTTTCTATTTCTCTCATATATATATATATATATATATATATATATATATATATATATATATGTAGCCTACATAGTTAAATCTCTTGAATTCAATTAAAGGAGTACTTCTAAAGTTTCTTCAGTAAAAAAATCAAAACAACAACAAAAAAAACTCTTTACTTAAATTTTATAATTGAGGAAATGGAAAAAGCAAAACAAAATATAAGACAAAGGAATATAGAGGTGAAATTCTCTTTTAATGCCCAATCTCAAAAGTGCTATTTTCTAAATAGGATTATGAATGCTGGAACTCTGTTCAATAAAATATTTATTAGGCCAAGGTGACTGATGCC
Organism: Diceros bicornis minor; assembly: GCF_020826845.1. Taxonomy (NCBI): domain Eukaryota; kingdom Metazoa; phylum Chordata; class Mammalia; order Perissodactyla; family Rhinocerotidae; genus Diceros; species Diceros bicornis. Next base: position 48,109,241 of record NC_080745.1, on the reverse strand, counting down.
ACACTCATAAAGTGCTCTTCATACAAAACATACTGCACAAGAAAACAGCTAAATAAAGTGGATTGTAAACACAGCTTCCATACAGACAAATCAAACAAGAGACCCAAAAAGAAGTGACAAAATAACAGAGTGAAAACATCATGAAAATAAAAAATGGACTGAGTGAAGGCCTTTATCTTTTATTTATATTTATGAACAAATGAGGCAGGCTTGATATCAGGAGATACACTGTCTTGAAATGAGGGATAGTCAAAGAAAAACAATAGTAATAACTATTATGCTTTTAAAAGATTTTTACCTCACATAAGAAGGATCAGATTTGGATGTTTAAAAACAACAAAATAAGGGTACTGGAGGATTTGGTGAGTTTGCCAATCCACAAAAGTCACCTTAAATTTCAACTAACTTGAAGTATTTATCAGTTATATTCATTCTGAATCACTGAGCACATTAACTCTGAAAGAGATTGTAAATATTGGAATTCAATGTTATTCTTTTTGGAAAACATCAAGTTAAAGAAGAGCTTAAAATGAGCAACATTTGCTTTGCTTCTTGAAATTAAGGTTTTTAAATCCTCCACAAATGGGTAAAACTGCTAGAGAGAATTAATTATATTATAGATGATAATTAACCATGGTGAAGAAAAATATGAAAGGATAAAATCTGATTTCATTAGTTGACACATTACCATTTGCTCCCAAATGACTCCTACTATATAAAAAAGAAACAACCACATTGGCTTGATGGTTTCTTTACCACACTGGCCCTTGTCTTTCAAAATGACAATAACACACACACACATACAAAGATTTAAGAGACAATATTTAATTTTGATCACTGGCATTGGTATACTTCAGTGGGGCAGAAATATAATAAATTGGATATACCTTGTCCATCTGAGAGAAGGGTATTATTTTCCTAGAGAGCAGAAAATATTTCTAGATCTATTTCTAAATGTATGAAAGAACAGTTCAGAGCTGTGAATTTGGATTCATGCAAGAGTTTAAACTCTAAAGCTAGGGTGATAACCTCTTGTTAGAATGGCATGATCTAAAGTAGATAATCATTGAAAAAACTCAGCTTTTTAGATCAAGCCCTTTCTTTGGATGTGCCCATTATTCAGAGACTTCTTATTTCCTTTTTTACCCAATTTAGGAAGAACACAGAGAGGTGTCACAGACTGATAGAGAAGGGGTAATGCAGAAACGCTCTTTGCAACCTAGAGTGAGGTGTAACAGATACGTCTGTGACAATAGTTGCTCTGTTATCCTCTGAGAGCTTCTCTGCTCTGTGTTTTAGGGGCACATGATTTTACCTATTCAGCCCTCCTTAACCTGCTTTTCTAGATTGAAGTGGTCTATGTTAATTTCATCTCACTCCTGTATGCTGCTACTGTATTTGGGAATGACCCTTTAGTGGTACAGAGTAGTTTACAAAGAGCTCAGATTAAAAAAGAGATTGAAGACTTTGATACTAGGACTCTACTAATCACCACAAATATCTGTCAAAGGCTGGCAGGCACTCAAGCACATGAAGTCTCGAGAAACATCTTTAGCAAAGGTATTATGAATTTAGAACTTCGTAGTAAGCTATCTTTTGAGCAAAGTAAAAATTTGGGATCACCTAGGACTAGGCAATATCTCGAGAACCTAGAAATCACATAGGTTGAAAGTGGTCAAGATACTCTGTTTCAAAACTATTGTTCACTGTTACACGCAGCAGTCCCAAGGCACCTCTACTCACAGGATATGTTCTCAGCACTCCTTGTTGAATTGCTTTTCATTTTGATTCTGCTCCTTGAACCTAAAGCTGGAAGTTTTCCCCAAGCCAAATAGAAAAAAAAGAAGTTTTTGCTTTCTGTCACTTGACACGCCAACTTCATACTTCTTTTTAGATCTTTCCTCTTGTGTGTATTGTCTTCATTCTCTGTGGTATTCTTATCTGACATTTAAAATTCCCAGCTGCAAACTATTTTTCAGAAGAAAGCTAAACCCTGTGTCTCTGAATTTCCAATTTATTTCCCTTACAGATATCATTTTGTGGTGGAGAGGACAGGCAAGGACATTTTTTAATAATATTCATTAAAACAGATTACTTTCTAGATGACAATTTAAATAAAATTATTTCATTTATGTGAATACCTAGTTTAGTTGCTGAAATATGAATATGAATAGAACAATGCTTTACTAAAGAAGATGAATGTCCTATAACGCAAAATGGTGAAATGCTATTGTAAAGCATTTTTTCATTAAAGTCTGGGAGTAGTCTATAAAAATAAAAACAGATTGATTACAGCAAAGCTGTCGAAGCGATAGCTGCCAGTAGTGGTATTGTAGACACAAGATGCTGGATGTCTGATAAAGACAACCAACTCTACTTTTTCTCTTTTAACGTTGATGCCAAAAATGTTATTCCTTTAGTGTAACACTTTGCTTTTCCTTGTAGGTGAGAATCTGAGCTATTCTTTTACAATATCAAGACAGTTATTCTGTGTAGTATGCTGTGATGATCTTTTACTTACATTTGCTTTTCATATGTCTGTGTCTTTAGTCTCCAAACCAAACTATCTTGAAGTGTACAGGCTCTGGGATATTTTTTTCTTTATTTTAATCTCTCCCTATCACCTAGGAAGGTGGCTTGCACATCATAAGTACTGATATATTTGTTTGGTGTTTGAGTATATATTCTTTACTTCTGATACCGGCTCAAGACAAGGTTGACATGAGGGAAGCCATTGTAGAAAAGAAACCCTATTGTAACTTTGAATGACCTCTGACTAACTAACCCAGCTGGCTATGCACCCTCCAGGAGATATAACTGTTGTGTAGATTTTACAACCCTTGCTTGTGCATGTACCTACCAGCTGCGATAAAATGATAACTTTGTTCTTTTGAGTTCCTTAGGAATGTGATGACCCCCGAACAGAGTCTATGCTGATAGCCATCATCAATGACAACTGAAAGACCTGGTGAGGCAACTCCCAGTCTGTAGCACCAGAAGGTCAACATTCCTAACCCTCTCCCCTATAACCCACCAGCCTATATAACTGCTGTAAGATTTTGTGCCCCCTTAAGATGGTTCTTTTGGATGTGAGTCAGCCATCTTCCCTCTTGGTAGCAAGCTGTAATAAAAAGTCCTTTTTCTCCTACCACCTTGCCTCTTGACTGTTGGCATGTCTTGCGGTGGGCAGACGAACCCCTTTTTGGTTGGTAACACTTCTAGGATAAATATATTTCCTCTACTAAATGCCATTTCTGAATTAAATGCTCCTCTTTTCATATATTTTTGACATTACGTATTCTGTCAAACCCTAAGAATTCAGAACTAACTGGTATTTTGTCCTAGTAGGTTAAAATCAGCTGTCTAGAGTCTAGACTCTGGGGCCCTAAAATTTAGTAATCCTCTATTATCCTTTGCTGTGAAGATATCTGTTGACAATAATATCAGGGATCTACAGACTATAAGTTTAAAAGGATTTGGCTAGGATAACAAAGTTTCACCCTTTTAAATAACATTGTTATAAGTATTACACTCATCATCAGCCTTAGTATCCTTCCATTGATTTAATTCTGTATCTGAGAACCATTTTAGATTTTGTGATGATTTTTCTAATGAATATTCACCTATTCTTAAACTTCTGGATAAAAAGTGTAACCTGGTGTTGGCCCTCAATTCAAAGTACCCTGCTAGTCCTAAACGTATTATTAATTTTCAATTTACAAAACACAGTCTGTAGCATTATCTCTACTGAGGCTTTACCAGTTTCTATCAGGTCAAGTGAACACTTAATTTACAATGCAAAATAACAAATTCCATTATATAACCATCTGACAAGAATTATCACCATTCTATACAGTATAATGGGCTCAAAATTTGGTTCACCCCACATGGTAATTATAATCTGGAAATATATCCTCTGGTAAAATTGCTTCAAAATGATATCTGGATAGTGACAATGAAATCAAGTTTTTATAAAGTATTCTGGGTCACAAGTCAGAAGAGTATATTGATTTCAAAGTCTGCACATTAGTTTAATTTTTGCTATTTCATAGATGAATAATCTACACATGCAATAAAATATGATTACTCAAAAGAGCAAATTTTAGTTTGGGTCCACGCAAGAAAGTATTTCCTACAAATGTGTTTTCACAAAGGCACTCATTTTCTGAATGGTGGTTTATTTTTCTATCTTGAACATTCATCCCAAGCACTCATTTTTCCCCGCTCCCTAACATTTCTGTGAGAAACAGAGCCAAATGAACTGCTTGGTTTTTATTTCCATTTTTTAGTTTTAAATAAATACAGTACTCACAAGATAAAGGTAACTTACTTGCCAGCTCTATCAGAACATGGGAAGAGAAAAATCCTCAAATCCATCTCTGACATTGTCCACTCAGACCTGATTAGTTTTGGGGACTTGCCTATGGGGTCAGGCCACACCCAGGATACGTAGCTTTTAAGAGCAACATAGGGGAGAGACAGCAGGAAAGGAAGCATAGGGTTAGCAAAATCATACTGATTACTTAATGGATCATGAATCATTATTTAATAATATGTTTTTTGAGATACAAGTCAATGTTGATTTTAATATGAAGTATAATGCAGAAATTGGATATTGAAATGCAATTAGCATAAATTTGATGGAGGCCAAAACCTTTCAAACCTGGAAGTAGCTTAACATCAGTATAATGGATTCCGTTTACTGAAATTGAGACAGCTCCTATTAAAGAAACACGCTTCGAGAACAGAAACAGCCAACTCTTAAAAAACCTATAAGCATAAAAGTCTAAGGATGTACATTTTCTAATTTTTTAAAAATTGGCCTGAAGCCTCATGTATTCCAGTAACATCTGGATTCTTCAGTGTTTATCAGTGAATCTTGAAGGTCACCAAATAGCAACTTACAAGAAAGAGATATGTCCTCTCAAGACAAAGAATAAAGGTTGCAACAGCAAGCCTTGCTTTTCCTAATAAAGGTACTCTCAAGTCCCTCCCATCCCCATGGCCACACCAACAAATACACAGAAGCCAGCTCTGTTGTTTATCAGGAGACTGTAAATAATGACAGGAATCTTAAGAGTTATTTTAATTTTAGACTTTGAAAAATCTAGTAAAATCTTCTTAAGGTCAGTTTTGATATAGACATTACTTGACTACCATGGCATGGAGGACACTTTGTGGCCAATCTAATGTCTTCAAATTTTGATGAACAAATGGTCTCTGTCTTAACTACAAGTACCCAGGAAGCATTACTATGGAAAAGAGTGAAGATAGAAAAGAGGCACAAGAGATGTATAGACATACTGTAATTGCAGGATCTATGACTCATGACTTGTGACTTGTAGACCATTATCTTATAATTCTTACTTAAATAAAAATGTATTCAATGTTGGAGTAAATGAGATACCATACTAAGGGGTACATCACATGTAAATAAGAAGTGGATCTGAAATGTTAAAGCTGAAAAGAAAACATATTAGTGCATTAAATAAAAGAGAAGAAAGTGGAATTGGAAAAATAGAGAAAGAAGAGATGCAATAAAGGTTCAAACAAGTAAAACTAAATATATTTACTAATTCCATGAACACTGAATTTCAAAATCTTCTAGAGTATTACTTTTATGTATAGCATCAACTGTTTCTCTGGTCCTTGGATCAATTTTTAAAGGATCAGAGCCAAGGTGACTCATGATAGAGTAGAGAATCATAGCAGCTTTAAGGACCGAGACTTCAGGATTTTTAAGGCTCCTTTCTAAACTTATGCAACCAGGAGTCTCTCCATGTGACATGTAACCTGAAGGCAGGCATGATGCAAGGCATGCAGGAAATGAATAAACAACTAAGTTATTTTACTTAAGCAGCATCACAGTGACTGATTATTCCAAAATATCTTATCCCTATGTATATTTATGAAAGGATGACTTAAACATGTCCATCTTCCTATTTTATGCTACTCTCTGCTCTCGTTTTATTTTTCTTTTATTGAGGTACAATTGACATACAACATTATATTAGTTTTAAGTGTACAATATGATGGCTCAATATTTGTATATATTGCGAAATGATCACATTAAGTCTAGTTAATATAAGGTAATTGTTATGCTTTGGGCCATTTGATTGAACAACTGCATTCTTTTAATATCACCTTAGATTTCCATAGCAATATTTTATTTTATCTCTGGAAGAGTGGTCTGAGCACAGATGTTCTATTTAACATTTGATAATCCCATTGTATTTTATCATTTTTCTTGTGGCAGAAATTCTAAGAATTTACCACTCTTGTTAATGTAAAAGGTATTCCTCTTCACTGAGTAGCATCTCTGCTTCTACCTCATTCCTAATGCCTGTGCACAAGGGAACACATTTAAATAATGCTCCACACTGACCCTTGTTTCAGAACATTCACATATGCACACTACAGAGGCAAATCAAAGGTTTCTTATTGTAAGCACTACAGAAAGCGTTAAAAAGAGTGAAATAAAGCTTAAAATTAGAGTCCTATTAAAAAGGTCTGGATATAATCCAGTTCATAATCGTACAGCAGCATTGGTTTGCTAAGCCAGTCAAGAACGCTGCAGGTGCAGAGTATGAATGAAGGTTGTTTCCCTGGGAAAGCACTTGACAACTCCTGAGCTTTTCTTAGCCAACAAAATCATTAAAGACAACGACAAAAATAATGACGTGAGGCCTTATAATGCAAGCTTAGAAAAGCAAAAGAAAGTCAGACACCATTCCCTTAGAGAATTAATATGATTAAAAAAACTATTCCACTTTGCCCACTTACTATTTTTATGTCCAAATGAATCAACTCTGGCTCTGCTCTCCTTATTCATGCTCATTTTACCTCTCACTTTCTTCCTTCACAGATTCACCAGTGCCTCACAAAAGTGAAGTTAGGTGCATTTCCTATTTACTTAGCCCTAAGAAAACACTTGAAGTTTTTATTTTATTGTTATTACCAGTGTGTCTTTTCTTCTAAAGTGAAAGTGTCTTTAAGACTGGGGATCAGTTTTCACTCCTGTGTCCCCAACCCTAACACAATACCTGTTGTTTATTGGCCACTTAATAAGTATTTGCTAATTTGAAGTAAAGAAGAACTCTAATCTCACTCCACGAGATGGTCTGCTTCCATTCTTTTGCTCTTTACTCCTCTGGTTCATCCTTAATCTCTTCTTGGAAACTACCCAACCTCATAGTGACATAGTTCTCCTCCAGTCTCCTAGAGTTATAGAAACCACTGGTCTTAGATTTTTCCAAGATAATTTTAAGCTTACTTAAGTTTATTACCTATGTAAATAAACTAACAAATGTGTTGCTTAATCTTTGTCTGCTACTGTACCATACATAAATGACTGGATAGATTTTACTAAATTTGGGATTAGTTAACATAAACCATAGACTATATAGGGGCCGGCCAAGTGGCGCAAGTGGTTAAGTGCGCGCGCTCTGCTTCGGCAGCCCAGGGTTCGCAGGTTGGGATCCTGGGCATGGACTGACGCACCACTTGTCAAGCCATGCTGTGGTGGCGTCCCATATAAAGTGGAGGAAGATGGGCATGGATGTTAGACCAGGGCCAATCTTCCTCAGCAAAAAAAAAAAAGGGGGGGGTGAGGATTGGCATCAGATGTTAGCTCAGGGCTGATCTTCCTCACACAAAAAAAATATAGACTATATAGCATGTATCAAAAAAAAAAAGAAAAAAAAATCTTTAGGAAACTCTGAAGAGACTTCAAGGACATAGATATCATTCTTTCAAACAATTGTAGGTGTTAATTTGTAGAAAGAGTTGCAAGTGGGCAGCTCTGAGCAGTGTATTTCAGGATGAGCTGCAGCACAATTTCCCTATTATATGAAGGGTAACGATGAAACAAGCTGGGGATGCCAGCTTGTTTGCACTAATGAGATGGATGTCCTATGTAGACTGAATTTCTCCACAGATTTTTCATCCTTGGATCACCCTTGTCTAGAAGAGTGACTGGCACACCACCTAGTATATTGCTGATGATAATTTATTCATGGCTAATTTGTGCCCTTCTTATAGAGAGGAATGTTGAGTTTGAGGAGCGTGAGCTACATCTATGCTAAACTGCATCCAGAAAGATGTAGTCAGGGTTGATTCCAAGTATCTCTAAGTCAACGTTAAGAGACCACTTTGTATTCAATATAAGTTTCAACAAAGGTTTTAAGATGAGAGAATTAACAGAATATAAATATAATAACAAATCAGTGAAAAGCACATGTAAACTAAATTTTATCTTAGAAAGGATAGAACTTTTCTTTATGAGATCATTTTTTATTTTCTGTCATCCATACATTTGCTAAATATATGCTGCCTTTAAAGAATATTTTTCTTTTAACATGTCCTTTTCTTCCCAGTTTGGTTGAGATCTTGAAAATTGATTTTGTTTCATGCCTCTTTAAACCATTCTAGTCTTGTCCACTATTAACTTTCATCCATTATTTGTTGATTACATTGATGTACAACTGAATTAATGGCATTTTTAGAAATGAAACATTTTGTGACTAAAGTTTTAGAAAATGTGTGCTGTCATTCCATAATAAAAGGGTAGCTTTAGCGAAGAGGAGAGCATTGCAAGGTTTAGAGGCCACACATTCATCTACAGGCTACACATCTTTTGGCATTGGGAAATGATTATCTAATTTTAGTTTCCCAAAATTTTTTCCTACAATGCCTCACTATATACTCATTCTCTCTGATACTGACAGAACTTTGGGATGGGGGAGAGGAATTCTTTATTTCTTAACTGAGTCCAAACTGAAAAAGATCTGCCTAACCAAGATAACAATGATGATGACGATGAAGACAATGATAATGTTGTTAACAATGTCAAACATTTATTGACTACTTACTATGTGCTAGTTATTTTGAAGTGATTTGCAAGTATTAATGTTAGGCAATCTTCACAACTGTTTTTATCCCTATTTACAAATGAATATACTGAAGTATAGGCAGATAGAAATATGCCGCTCAAGGTCACACAGCTAGGAAGTAGTAGTAGATCCAGCAGTAAAATCCCTGCAATCTGACTCCAGAATCCACATTCCTTATCATTGAGCTACAGTTTTCTCATCTGAGAAGTGTTACAGGTGACTTATGACATAAACTGATGAGCATTTGTATGTCCAAGTTCTAAGTGACCATTAAGTTTTTCTGTTAGAATGTTAATCTAAAATGTGTTGCTCATTTAAAGACAGATCAGATATTTTTGGCTTAATCAATTGTATATATTCCAACAAAGTTTACTTTCAAGAAAATATTTTAAAATTAATCTTTAATATGTGTTCAGAACAAATTGTAATGGAAAACAGAAATGGGCAGAAAATTCACGCAAGAAATATAATGATTAAGAATCATGAAAAATCATTTAGCTTCACTTGGACTTAAAGAATATATTTAGGGTCGGCCCCGTGGCTTATTGGTTAGGTGCACGTGCTCCGCTGCTGGCGGCCCAGGTTCGGATCCCGGGTGCGCACCGGCGCACTGCTTCTCCAGCCGTGCTGAGGCTGCGTCCCACGTACAGCGACTGGAAAGATGTGCAACTATGACATACAACTGTCTACTGGGGCTTTGGGGGAAAAAATAAATAAATAAAATTATTAAAAAAAAAAGAATATATTTAAATGAAATACCATTTTTCATCCATCCAATCAACAAAGACTAAATGACTGATGATTGTGGAGGAGAATGGGGATTCTTCAGGTAAATGATTAGATTTATGTATAGGAATCATAAGACTCAAAATATGTGTATTTTATTAACCAAGAACTTTACTTTAAAAAAAAAATCCAACAGAAATAATCATAAAATTTTACAAATATATACGGAATAGTATAATAATGAAAAATTAGATTAAGCCTAAGTATCTGAAAACAGGAAATTCTACACAGGGACTACTTAAGTAAATAATGTGAAAATCTAAAAATAAATTATTTTGCAGCCTTTAAAATATTTATGCAGGTCTCTTAATATCATTTGAAAATGCTGATATTTTGATAGGGACTGTGTTGAATCTGCAGAGCTATTTAGGGAGTATCGCCATCTTGATAATATTATGTCTTCTGATACACAAATATGGGAGTCTTTTTTTATTTACTTAGGTTTTCTTTAATTTCTTTCAACAATGTAGGCTAGTTTTCAGCGTACAAATTTTGTCTTTCTTTTTTTAAGTTTTTTCCTAAGTATTTTATTATTTTTACACTATTGGAAAAGGAATTGTTTTCTTCATTTCATTTTTGGATTGTTTATTGCCTGTTTATAGAGAAAAAATTGATTTCTGTATATTGATCCTGCATCCTTCAACCTTGCTAAACTCATCTATCATTTCCAATCATATTTTACTGCATTCCTTAGAATTTTCTAGATACAAGATTATGCCATCTGAAAATAAAGATATTTTTACTTCTTATATTTCAATTTGGAGGGCTTTTATTTCTTCTCCCTACCTAATTACCCTAGCTAGAACCTCTAATACAATAGTAAGCAGAAGTATTGAGATTAACCTATCCACGTCTTGTTCTCAATCTTAGTGGAGAAGCATTCAGTGTTTCACCACTAAGTATGATGGTATCTGTGGGTTTTATGGAGCTGCCCTTCACCAAGTTGAGGAAATTCCCTCTATCTTTAGTTGAGTGTTTTTAGCATGAAATGGAATTATTCATTTTGTCAAATATTTTTTTCTGTTTCTATAGAGATGATCATGTGGTTTTTAAAATTTCTTCCATTAATATGGTAAATTACATAAATTAATTTTGGGATGTTGACTCAACCTTGTATTCTTGGCTTATATTATAATTTTCATGCTGTCTAATACTTTTTATATGTTTCTGGGTTCAATTTGCTATTATATTGTTGAGGATGTTTTCATCTATATATCAAGCTTTAAGTAAAGATAAGACCAATTTATTTTGTTTACCTTTTGCCTCAGTCTCAAATATGACTCACATGGCACTAAAATCTTCTACTGTGTCGACATTTTCACATGAAGGGAAAAGTCCCCTTATATCATCAGTCTCACATCTAGAGATTTTTCCTGCTACAATGAATCCTCAATATCTGTTTCATCATTTACCTGTCAGTAGGGAAGATGCTGCTCTTGTCCAACTACATTACTTTAAACAAGTAATGAAATCCTTCTGAGTTTCTATAAATAAGGTGGCTGTAACTGGTGACGTTTCAGGACAGTGCCAGTTTAAAATTCCATGATGATTATCATGAAATTGCTAGTCCAATTCTGAATAACTTTGAACCAATTGTTTTATAACCAATTGTCTATGAACATTTCCCACCGCAGAGACTACGAAATGAGAGAAAAGCATAAGCAGCTTCTGCAAACCTTTTGAGTAGTATCTGCTTTTCCTGGAAAATCTGAAATGCTCAATTTTTTGAGATGTCAGGACCACTATCTCCTAGGGTCCAAAAAACTTTTTCTTCTAGCATCATCATTCTGTGCATAAAAAAATAAGCAAAAATAAAATTTTAACTGGACGAGTCTTATGCTCAATTTTATTGGAGTACTGAAGAGGCTGATACAACACGTGAATTATAAACTATTAACCTGTTACCAAGTCATGAGAGGAGTTAAAAATCTATTTTTTTCAGCTCATCTGGTGGATCCCAGCAGGGATTATGAAAGACAAAGTACTTCAAAATGTTATAAAACTTGTTTTCATCATCTATTTTGCTGTAAATTTTAGTCTGCTCATGTGTTAGCAGGTGTGGGTGGGAGAATACCAATGTAGAGATTTGGAATTTTGTGAAGGGGAAGACATCAAAAATTATAGACCTTACCTGTTTGTAGAACAGTCATGAAAATATCAAGATCGACCACATAAAAAAAGAGCTTATATCTTATATAAAAATTTACCATATTTATGTTTAGTTCTATGGTGAGGTAATCGAAACTTTTAAAGATGAAGGTAAGAACAGTGTCTAATTATTTTCTAGACAGAGATTAAAAACAAACTTTTAACATGTCATTACATTAACTCTTTTCTTTTTTTGTGAGGAAGATCAGCCCTGAGCTAACATCCGTGCCAATCCTCCTCTTTTTGCTGAGGAAGACTGGCCCTGAGCTAACATCTATTGCCAATCCTCCTCCTTTTTTTCCCTTTTTATCCCCAAAGCCCCAGTAGATAGTTGTATGTCATAGTTGCACATCCTTCTTAGTTGCTGTATGTGGGACACCGTCTCAGCACAGCTGGACAAGAAGGTGCACTGGTGCACGCCCGAATCCAAACCCGGGCTGCCATTAGCTGAGCGTGCGCACTTAACCGCTAAGCCACTGGGCCAGCCCCATGTCATTACATTTAAAACCTTACTTTCCAATTCATCTTCCATTAAGACTACATTTCAACTTTGCCATGATGATGCCTTCTGTGAGGTCAGAAAAAAGGAATCTTACTGTATTAATCTCTAGTAAAGGAACACATAGGCAAAGGATAAAGTTGAGTGATGCTTTAGCAAGCTTTCAAAATGATGAATGACATATATTGTGTTCACATAGGGACCACTCTTACTGAACTTAGAAAGTAAGAGGATCAAGAAGAGAAAATGGCTTTATGTAAGCTCAGAACAGTATATGTTATTGTTTTACTCATTCATGTTAGAGAATCACACTCCAAGCTAATTAAGAGATATGGTAGATATGAATCAATATAAGAAATATTTCCCAAGAAAAAACAAGGTGTTTATTTCATACCAAGGATTGAATGTGTGAGGATTTAAATCCCTTCTTCCTATAGGAGTCTCCTTTTAAAAATCACGTAAGGTGAATAATGGATACAAAAAATTAAATAAATCTCAGTTGGTGTTACAAATCAAAACTAAGACAAAAGCCAGATATTTAATGTACCTCTTTCTGTAACCATGAAAAATTAGACTTTAAAGGATATGAAATATGTTTTCCAAGAGAAAATTAATCTGCAATGATATTACAAGTCTGTTTATCTTCATATTTTTATATCCTTAGAAAAAATCTTGAACTTAGTATCATTATCAATGGAAACTGTCAAAAAACTGTCTTTTAACTTAACTGGAAATGCCACGTATATATTTTAGCTCCTCACCTGGAAATAGCATGCATATATGTTAGTTCATGAAATTCAGTCTGATAATTTCTATAGATATTATAGATATAGTGAAATTAGTTCCTAGAAGAGTGAGATTGGCAAACAACAATAAAATTTTGAATAACTCAAGAATGCATAATATAAAAAACCATAGTCAGCAAAGTCATGAAGTTCATATACCATGGATCAGAATTATATTGTCCCAAAAATAATTTGGTAAAGCAATATTAAACTCATATGCTTCTACTTCTGCACTGTGATATTGTGTTTGCACAGGTGGGGAGTTAAGAGTGAGCGTCAAAAACAAATCTAGGGTCAGTTTACCTAGCAAATGAAATGAATTTATGATTTGGTCTCATATGCTATTGCTCTCATTCTGCCCTACCAGTGAGAGGAATCACACTTCCATATCTTTAGCCAAGTCTCTGTGCTGTTGCAGAATTAATAATTTTAAAATAAAATTTTTTCCAGAAATCATATTTCTGTACATTTATAATCTAACTGTAAGCTATGACTTCATTATTACTCAATATCTGGGAAAATTATATCCAACTTTTTCTCTGAAACCTACCCCATGTTCTGGGGAAGACCACAAACTTAAAGATTTCAGCAAATTCCTGATGGCTTGCCACTTTCCTGGCTGCTTGGAATTTACGTTCCTAGCTTTCACTTCAAAACATACTGTTTACTTCTTATCAGTTTGGTAAGATACATGATATTCCTCTTGTTTCAAAGCAGAATAAGTTCATCCGTGCATATCGATGCCATGCATATCATTGATGTTATTAAAGATTATTAAACATGTGCCCATTTTATAGTAATGCAAAAAAATTAAAATACAGCAGTAGGCTTAACTTTTCTTCACATCCACTTAAGCTATCTAGTTCAAGCTATTATGGATCTCTACTCCCTCTATTTTCTCAACCCCATCCCTCAAGTAGAAATCAGTCTTAAATATTCCCCTTGTTTCAGTGCAAAACAGCTCATCCTCTTCTAAAACACTGCTATCAGTCACCATCCTGTTTTCCAAATCATACCTCTACCACTTGTAAGAAACTTTAAAACAAAGACAGACTTCCCCTTAACGGTAAGACTGGTGATAGTATATATGATACACCAATACTACATATATATTTACTTTTCTATACCATCAATCCCACTAGCCATGCACATCATGAGATGCATTTTTTCCCCCTCATTTTGTGATACATGGTAACTTCTTTTCAAGAAACAGAATTGTTTGTGGACAATCTTTTGGACACCATAGATCGAGACTAAAGTAAGCATATCTTCCTAACCTGTATTAATGTAAAGTCTCTAAAAATTAAGTTTGGAGAGGTATCTAGTTAGTCTATACCATATGCAACAAAATGCTTTACAGAATAGATGTTTTTGTGCTATGAAAATACTCAGGTCCTATGAAGAGATTACATTCAATTTTTAACAAAATTCATCAGCATCATCTTAGATCATCATTGCCCGTATATGCCAACTAGAATGTAAATTCCACAAAGGCAGAAATTTCTACCTTTTTTTAATTCATGTGTCCTATTTCCTAGAACAGTGATAAGTGCATGAATTACAATAAACATTTGTTGAATGAATATTCATCATAGCAGCAGTGAATACTTAATTCCAATGTTTTATTTTGTTGCTGATATTATATTTGTTTTAACCTGATCATATGAATTTCTTTGTTGACAAGGTTTCCCACAAATAATTATGAAGTGCGTAATGGATTCAATGAATGCCCTGGTAAGCAAAACCAAAGATATTTTCACTCTATATATAAGACAAATAAGGCAAATCCTCCATCATTTAAAATCTTGGAATTTAAATGGTTGAAAGCACATTTTAGAAGAGATGTTATCTAAACTTTGATTTGCTCTGTCATGTCAACCATACAACTTAAGCAAATTTCTAAACTTTGCTACGTCTTTGTTCCCTTCTGCATAAACTGTGAGACTTTTGTAATACAATTGTTGAAGATTAAATCAGATAACATATTTCATGTACCTATCAATGACCTGGCATTTTGGAAAAGTTTTGTAAATGGTAGTTCTTGCAATTATTATCTATATAGAGAAGTTTTTATGTATTTTTATGGTTAGACTGAAGAATAAATAGCCTTCATCAATGAGTCCTCTCTTGTGTGTAAAGAGGGAGAGGCAGAGGGATACGGTCAATGCTCATATATTGTTCCAGTTGGGCCATTGCGACTGGCGTCTATGCCCGTTGATACCATGACCTCTTTTTATCTCTTTCTTTATTTATTTCTGATCACTTCCTTACTTTCAGGAACCATAAAATGCTCCAGGATTATTTTGTACTCCCTCTGCCCTGGCTCTGGAATCAACAAGTTCTCCATAGGGGCCTGATTTATTTTATTGGAAATTGGTATCTATTCCATTGGTTTTGCTCATTGCACTATTTCTGGGAAATATATATATACACACACAGTATACATATATAAACGTATATATGCTAATATGCTGTCTTACAAATACATATGCATCTACTATATTTGTTTTGTATCTATCAATGTATGTGTGTATATGTATATATGAGATATGCACACACACACACATATTCATACCGTAACCTCCAACTTCAATCCAACATCACAGGGTGGATTCTAGCTTTCCGCCTTAATTTGTAACTTCTCTTTTAGTCAAAGAGAAATCAGTCTCTCATTGTGTACTATGTATTTACATATTTGATCAACCTTAGTCTGCATATAAATTAGTTCTAGAAATGCTAACACATACCTCTGTGAAAACCAAATTTAACTACTAGAGAACAGCGTTTGTGTAAAGTTCTTTCTGTCTTTAGCCTCAAAATAGCCACTTAATTTCCAAAGTTACTTAGGTTAGCTTTTTTCTTCTCCACACCCTTCACTGTGTTTATGCAATTCATTTTTATACTGTTAGATTTATTTGTCACAGTCTGCATTCCTTCTAAATTCTCTTCACATCCTGCTTGATATATTTTTAAAATTTTACATAAAGTTTTAATTAGGGCCTCCCTTAAAGAGGAGCTGGGCTTCACCCTCCACCCGCTCCAGAGAGGTTAGGTCCCACCCACCAAGTCAGACCCGAGGTGGGCTGCCCTACCTGATGCGGGGGCTGGGGGTAGTGGGCAGCACACTCCATGATGGGAGGGAAGACAGCCCAGGGAGCACTGTTGCCCACCTTGCACAAACCAGAGTTGGGTAGGGGATGGGGGTGCCTGGCCCTGTCCACTTCAGGTACCCTGCACCCTCGGGCCACCAGGGGGCACCAACACGGTTTTATTTAGAAACAGTATGAAATTTACTCTGTGGTATGCAGTTCTGTGAGTTTTGACAATTGCATAGATTCAGGTATTCCCATCACAGTTTCTCATAGAACAGTTTCATCCCAGCAAAATCTCGTGATTCTCCTTTATAGTCAGCCCCACCCCTACAGCTTCTCCTATCCCAGAGGATCCTAAAAAAAGAATACACTAGGTAGCTTTTTGAGTGTGTATTCTTTCACTTAAATACATTTAAGACTCACTGATGCTGTTTTGCAAATCAAGACTTCATTCTGTTTATCTGTGAGTGCTATGCCATTGTATGGATGCTTGTGTATAAACTGGTGGAAGGAGATCTGGTTTGTTTCATCATGGGTGATTATGAATAAAGCTACTGTAAACATTTGCATATTGACATGTTTGAACAAAGTTTTCATATCTCTAGAATGGGTCATATCATAAATGTATGTTTAACTCTAAGAAACTGCCAAACTGCTTTGCAAAGTGGCTGTTATTTTGCATTCCCACTTGCAAAGTATGCGAGTTGAGGTTTGTCTGCATCCTCATTAAAACTTGGAATTACCAGATTTGTTTTTTGTGTATGTGTGTGTGTTACCATTCTAATAGGTTTATTATGGTATTTGAGAGTTTTTGATCTACAATTCCCTGATTACTAATGATGTTGACCATCTTTTTATGTAACTATTTGCCATCTGTATATCTTCTTTGATGAAGTGTCTTTTCGGATCTTTTCTCTATTTTCTTAGCTGGGTTGTTTGTTTTCAAGCTGCTGGGTTTTAAGAGATCTTTATGTATTCTAGATACAATTTACTTGTCAGAAATGTAGTTTACAAATATTTTCTCCCAGTCTGTGGCTAGTCTTTCAATTGTCTCAACAGTGTCTTTCACAGAACAAAAGTTTTTAATTTGATAAAGTATGATTCACCAGTTTTTCTAGACTTTTTAGTAGTTTCTATGCTGACAGTCATGTCATATGGTAATAGACAAAGTTTCTTCCTTTCCAGTCTGTACGACTTCCATTTCTTTTTCTGGCCTTATC
Source organism: Diceros bicornis minor (assembly GCF_020826845.1). Taxonomy (NCBI): domain Eukaryota; kingdom Metazoa; phylum Chordata; class Mammalia; order Perissodactyla; family Rhinocerotidae; genus Diceros; species Diceros bicornis. Next base: position 48,091,820 of record NC_080745.1, on the reverse strand, counting down.
CTCGCTAGGACTTCTTGTATGATGTTAAATTGGAGTGCTGAGGGAAGATATCCTTGTCTTATTCTGAATCTTAAGAGAAATCACTTCATCTTTCCCTATCGAGTATGATATTAGATGTAGGATTTTTGTAGATATCTTTTACCAGGCTAACAAAGTTCTGTTTGATTCCAAGTTTCTTTCTTTGAATTCCAAATTGATAAAAGTTATCTTTAATTGATGATGAATTTTGTCCACTGCTTCTTCTGCATCAATTGACATGATAATTTTTTTTATTCTTTAGTCTGCTGGGGAGTGATATAGATTGATTTTCAAATGTTGAATAAGCCTTTCCTTCTTTGGATAACCCCACCTTTTCTTTCTCTGTATTGGTGGATTTAAATTGGTAATTTTGTTGAGAATTTTTGTATGTTTGTTCATGAGGGATTTTGGTCTTTATTTTTCTTTTCTTATAATGTCTGTAATACATTAGGAAAATGCTAGTCTCATAAAAGGAGTTGGGAGTGCTTCCTCCTCTTCTAACCTCTGGAAGAGACCTTAGGGAATGAGTGTTATTTCTTCTTTAATTGTTTGTTAGATATTTGCCGCTGGACAAAATCTGGATCTGAAGTTTTCTATGTTGCATTGTTTTTAACTATTAATTCAATTTCTTTAACAGATATGACTGCCTCTTCTTGAGAGACTTTTGTTAATTTGTGTCTTCGTGAAAAAAATTTTAAAATATTGTATGTTTTCTGGGGTTTTATTTATTTATTTTGAGAACTATTAAGATTAATCAGTGGACAAAATGATTTTAAAAACCAGAGTGCAAATTAATTCAGAAAAGCTTTTTAAAAAGTTTAATTCTGCTTATTATCTGCTATGCACCATAAACTACATTATAAAAGCACATACACAATCGGTGTATGTTGTTTTAAGTTTTCCTATATTTTCTTTAATATCTCAGTTTTTGCTTTAGCTTAATCTTACTGAATTAAATTTCTGTGAAGCGGAGAAGAATTATTTGAATACAATATTCTCTAAATAAATTCCAAGACCTGAGAATATTTTAGACAAAACAAGAAGAAGCACTAGCAGTTGAGCACACCAGTCCATTTAGCAAGTAAAACCCTAGTGTCATCCAGAGAAGGCATTGATCTTTGATATATAAATTATAAAAAAGCCTGGAAACCAAATTTCAATCCTTGAGTAGGAATGTTCAACTATCTGTTGATAGTTTATTTTAAATGCTGCTATCTAAACTCTTAAACAAAAATTGATCTGCTAGAACAGTATTAAAATTGCATCCAAGTGAAATAGAGCCATATTAAAAGAACAGTCATTTGAGAAACTGAAAACCACCAAATTGTGTTTGAACAAGAGCAGAACTGAACTGCAACATCTGAACCCTAACTCAAGTTTCTTAAAATTGCTGAACTCTTAGCTTTCCTCCTAATTAATAATTGTCTCACCATTTATAAAATATAAACAATATGTTCACTAGTGGTTTAAAATATTATTATTAAAAAGTCAAGCTGAGAATCCAGCTGCCATGCTGAACAGAAGCTCTAGCTAGAGGCTGAATGTAATGAAAGACAATAATAATGAAAGAAGATAGAGGCCACAGAGGAGCACTGAGAAGTCAGACCTGTGACTGAAACGATCTTGGAAGCACAAGCCCAACCCTACCAATAGATGAAGCTCGCCACGTGTGTAACCCCAGCTTTTACCACGTATAGAAAAGGAGCCACCCAGCTAACTCCCTGCTCCCCAGTTCCCAACCAGCAGAATTATGAGTAATAATAAATTTTTGTTGCTGTAAGTCACTAAAAAATTAAAAAGTCAATATATTTCTATGCCAGCATCATACTATTTTAAATAGTAAAGTCTTTCCACAATATTCATATTTTTCAAAATATTTTTGTCAAAATTATTCATTGAAATCCTTGCTCAAGAAATAGCTTTACTGTATGTTCTGATTTTAAAAGTAGTACAAGCTCTTTGTAAAGATTTGAAAATATTATAAAGATTTATAAATATATCAATAGCTCTATCTTGTTTTTCATTTTAAATATGAATGCACAAAGATTTAGTTGAGGCATTAAATACAGAAAATGACTTTACAATATGCAGATTAAAACAAATTTACATGGAATTCATTAATATAGGAGTTCTCTGACCCTTTTTGCTATGCTAATATTCATTGTGAATCAGTAAGAAATGTATATTGCATGCAGCATTTCAAAAATTGTTTAATTATTGAAAATTTCTCAATAAGGAAGATTGGGAATTATTGCAGTTATTATCTTACTAATAGTGAGATATCATTTGGCTATTTGACATATGATTCATCCATTATATTAATAATATGTTCTTATATTTTGAATTCATTAAAAGTATTATCCTAATATCCAGAAATAGATGTCTTTGGACATTCTTCCTTTTCTATTCTAGTAGTGTATTATTAAGAAATTTGCAAATCCTTGCTTTCCCACGTAAAGTCATATAGTCGGGAAGATGTTCAAATCTGACATTGGGGAGAAGTCAAAGCTAAGCTCTAAGTCAAAGTAAAAGGTAGAACTTCTAGGCCAGGACCCCAATTGTGAAAGCTAAGAGTTAGGAAAGGATTCCAGCAACATAAAATAAAGTGAAGTATACGCCCATTTGTATCATGGAAACCTATGACTGGCTAAGCATATAAGTGCACAGAGACTCGTGATATATTTATTGGATATTGGTTTTCAACAGCAAAAGTTTTCTGATACCTTCTCTTTCTTTTCTTTAACTTGTAAGTCATTTTCCTTATTGGAAATTATCAAGTGTCTATGATTACAAGGGTGGGCCTTGTGGTGTAGCGGTTAAGTGCGCGCGCTCCAAAGCTGGCAGCCAGGTTGGGATCCTGGGCACGCACTGATGCGCCGCTTGTCAGGCCATGCTGTGGCGGCATTCCGGATAAAGTGGAGGAAGATGGGCACAGATGTTAACCCAGGGCCAGTCTTCCTCAGCAAAAAGAGGAAGATTGGCATGGATGTTAGCTCAGGGCTGATCTTCCTCACACACACACAAAAAAAGTGTCTATGATCACAATAAGAGAGCATAGTAATAATGTCAGAAGACCCCTATTATTCTTAGCTTTTATCATATGCTTCTATATAGGAAGATATTCAACTTCCACTATACTTACGTCTTTGTTCAGTATAAAACCAACATCTTTGTTCAATATCAAGCAATGATACATACAAGCAATAATGTCTGCAGTTTGCAGAGAGTCCAACTTGATGTCATTATACATTTTCAGAACCATTTTAATAGATTTTGTTTTTGACTTATTATTCTCTATATTTTCTGGACTGAATCACATATAATCTTTCTAATTCTCAGTGATTACATAGAGCAAATGTCAGAATGAAACCTAATACCGAATAAACTTTGAAAACACATTCATTTAACACTACATATCCACATCCCATTTTAGAATGTTTGAATAAATTAAAGCAATGTTAATTTTCTTTCAAAACTATGTTTGGTTATAGTAGTTTTAATTCATTAAAATGAAATACCTTATCTCCCAAAGTGCCCAAACAAATTTTACCCTTTCCCAACGATCTATTACCTTCTTATTTCCTCTCATCCTTCTCAAAACCACTCTTCTGAATAATGTGTGAGTCTATTAGATGTCAGCATAATGAATCATGGGTCTGAGTAAACCCTAGTAAAGAGAAGGTTATCTTTGGGTGATTAAGCCTCACCAGTATAAGCACAAAGACTTCTGGTTTGGAGAGGTTATTGTGTTTTAGTCTTAGAGCAGGCCTATCCCAACGAAGGTCCTGGGAACTACTAAGGTTGGACAGAAGATCTGGTTCAATATTTAATGCCCAAAGTTATATAGAATACATCCTTTAAGAAAACCAGAAAAACACTCAGAGACATCAGATTCTATTTGGATTTCAAATGAGTCATAAGCTTCTTCTTCCATATCTACTGATCTTTCTCTCGTCACACCAAATATTAACATCTATGACTGGATTTAGATAGCAGTTTCTCATAAAAGCCTGACTAGACTCCTAAATACTGTTTAGGTGCTCTACCTACATGTCTCTTGGCAATCTGCTTTAGAATTATAGACTTGTATCATACTTCATTTTAATTGCACACATGGCATCTCCCTTACTAAATGGTGAACTTCTTGATGTTAGAGACTCTGACTCTAAAATAGTTTAGTTTTACTCCTTACTTTTGTATCTCTAGCAGTTGTAACTGACTATAAATTGAAAGTGGCTAATAGATAATTAATGTAAAGGTCAAAGAAGTATTTAAAAATTATCTCAGTTTCATAGCTTTCTTGTTGAAGGAGTCTTGTCTTTATTTATTTACTTGGTTCTCACTGCACAGGAACTGCACCATTTGTAATTTTTAAGACTTTCAACTTTATATTGCTTCACGAGCCTTCAAATAATTAGTGGTGTATATTTTCGTTGGCTTTCCAGGTCTGTGTTCTAGAATTAACATTGCCCACAGTAACATAATTTAGATAAGGCAGATTTCCCAAGAAGACTAAAGAAACCTTGAGTTTCTTACATTATCCAATATTCTAGTACATTTCCATTATTTATATTTACTAAGCAGAGGACCATGTGCTCCTAGCAAATAACAATTTTATCAAACCTTTTTTCTCAAAATACTATGTTTTGTTATATTAGTTTTTGTACTTAACTTTCAGTACTCATACTGAGGTACACTGCAACAAGATGTAAACAGAAGAAGGAAGAATGTGGAGAAGTACCGTCCCAAGACTAGATACATCTTTATAAACTGTGCAGCATGATAATCCTGAACATCTCATTCTTTATCATCTGGTGGATATCAATCTACTATTCTTAAATTTAGAACCATCTACTCAAATGATATAAGACCTAGTATTATCCACTATGAAAGATCCGTCATTTATGGTGGGAAAGGATATGACACAGACCCTATGAGGAGGTATATCATAAAATTAAGAAATACAAGGCATTATCCAGCACACGCATAAATACTATTTCAGTTTGTTACTTGGGCTTCCAGTTATTAAGATCAAATGTTTACTGAAATAAAGTTTTAAAGATTAAAGGAAAAAACAGCTTAGAAATATAGTAGAAAAATACACTGAAATTTAATTATTTGAAATTCTACTGAATACCCCTGTTTACTGACCAGTGCTGTAGGCAACTGCAATGTTGTTTACTAATTGCACAGACCATTTTAAGTACCTTATAATTCAAGGTCAAAATCATTGTCAATTTGGAGAACATTTTTAAATAAACTACTGACATACGACTGGACAGCCCTAATTTTGAGAGTTTAACCTCTGGATAGTAAAATAATAACCTTAATTTTTAAAAATAAGTATAAAATACATAAATACAAAACTTAAATATTATTTTGAAATTTGTTTTGGAAATAATCAAAATGTTGAGCCAAATGTGTAAGGTTAAGTGAATCATAGTACATGCACATGATGGGATACTATGTGGTTATCAAGAAATATCATAATTATATGCCAATTATATATTTAATATACACTCAGTATGCATAAAACTAACATAATAATGATCATACATATCTATATACATATCTGGAGATATTTTCATTTTGTATGTCTTTATTTTCAAATTTTTCTACATTGACTACATATTGCTTCAATAAGTAGGTTAAAAATTTTGGAGGTTTCCGGAAATTCCCAGGAAGCCATAGGTATGGTGCTCAGAGCCGATTGACAACAACAATAGATTCAAACTTCTCTATTACCATTTTGCTTTTATCTTCTCTAACTAGGAACATAATTTTCTGTCTAAAATAGAGGGCCTGAATATTATTAAGAGGAATCTGAATTCTCAAATAGTTGCAGAATTGCTGAACGAATTTTATGTGACTAATGAGTCCAGGTCTTTATCTGAATGTAAGATAGAACAGGAATTAAATCTTGGCAGATGTGATCATTACAGAGTTGAGAACAGAAGAATCAGAAAGTTGAGGATGGGCAAATGATTAGTTTTCCAAAAAGATAAAGGAGGATACTGCAAAATATATATCAGTGAAGTTAAACTGTCAAAAATAAGATTTTAGAATGATTATTTAAGATGATAATTTATCAATCACATCTGTAATTATCATAAGAGTGTTAGTTTTCTGAAAAACAATTAATGAGCCACTTTTTCTATCTCCTTTTTTTTACACTCATTACCAGATTTAGGGATTCTGGAAATATAGTAAAAGTGACGAAGCTGCATTTGCCCAAAATAATTAGTAAGTTTTCAAAAGTATTCTTGTGAGAGAGACATATACTTTGTGCTTGCTAATAGGGTTTTAATCAATGTTTAAATTATAATACTCAAGTATAATTTACAATAAATTTCAACTTGGATATTTCAACTACTATACAGTCATGCATAGCTTAAAGACAGGGATAGTTTCTGAGAAATGTGTTGTTAGGCGATTTTGTCATTGTGAACATTATGGAGTATATTGAAGGGGAAAACAATTTGCCACCCCAAAATGTGTCTCTTTAACATGAGGATTACTTTAGGCTGATTATTTTTAAGAAACAAAAGACTCAGAAAGTTTTTCTTGTTACCTCCCTCTTAACTACCTTAAAGAATTTGTATAAAAAATTCTGTCTCAGGAAGCAAGCTATCACCTGAGCATAACATGAACTAGGTGTAGACAGGGAGGAACCTAGAAAAGCCTGTTTGCTGGGCTCCCCTCTGTGTTCTCCTGTCTCTGTGTGGCCAAATAAACACTTGTTTTCCAAATGTTTGCTCCTTTTCACCTACCTGTGAATTGCCTTCCTTCACTCTGAAGTCCCTGATTCTCCCTACTCCCAACATCGTCTTTTATCTTTAGCTGAGGGTGGTGTTTAAGGTGAGGGCTTCAGTCATTTCAGCAAGTTACTCAGTTTTCCTGAGTTTCTCCCCTGTATACGTTATTACACTTCTATTTGCTTTTCTGTTATTCTGTCTCATGTCAATTTAATTCTTAGGCCAGTCAAAAGAACTTAGAAAGGTAAAGGAAAATTTCTTTCTCCCCTATAGTACTTATGCAAACCAAGAGGGTATAGCCTACAAAACGCCTAGGCTATATGGTACTATTCTAACGGGGACCATCATTATATATGTGGTCTATCATTGACTGAAATGACATTATGCAGCACATGACAATACTGTGTTTAGCCTGCTTCAATTTACCAATACTCTGTGAAGCTATAAAAGGCTATTCATTATATTTGAGGGAGACACAAAGCTGGAAGGCTTGTTGAATATGTTTGATAACAGATTGAGAGAGATATTAGCAGATCTAAAGAAACACACTAGTATTTACAATATAAATAAAATAGTGATAACTTCAAGATCTTACATTTGAGTCTAAAACATGGTACATTCAGAATGGAGAAAAACTAGCTAAATGATAGTTAATATAAAATGGTTTAAATTTGACTTATTCAACATGATTCAGGACTATGATAAATTCAAACAATGGTTGTTTTAATTTACATTCCACAAGGGTGGTAATCATCCTACTACGTACCACACAGAAAGGCCGTTCACAAGATTTTGCATTTCATTCTGGAGAGGACTTATTAGGCGACATAATCTAGAGCATGTTTATACTAAGGTAACAACAACAATAAAATGAGAAACTAAAAGATTTGTTTTCCTGTAAAAAGAATAGTGATGAGTCAGGAGATACAATAATTGTTTCAATAAAGTATTTCATAAGCTTTCAGATGAAGAGGTACAACGATAAATGACATTTGTTATCCAAAAAGAATCTAAGCTAGAGCAAGAATGACTTCATCTCAATAATAGTATAGAGTTTTTTTGGTAGAATCAGTTACCAGCTGTTACAGCATTAAAAGTACAACTTTTTTATCAGACAGATATGAACGTAAGATATGGTTCTGTCACTTGAGAAATGTGTGACCCTAGGAAACTGAGGCAACCTATCTGAGCTTCAAATTCATCCTCTGTGAAAGGTGGATAATGGCATTCCTACTAAAATACTGAAAGAATCAAATGGCAGTGTTTATAAAATACTTAGCACAGAGCTTGTGTCAATGTGAATAATCCATAATCAATCTATAAATCAAAATTGGGGTGAGTTTATTATGAGCCAACTTTTGAGGACCCGGAGGAAGGAAGAGCACCAAAGAAGTGGGGTGTACAGAGCAGTTATATACCGTCAAAGAGCATGTATCACGTATGATTGCAATGCCCATTTTACCATAAGCACAAGATCACCCTGTCAGATTGCCCTGCCATAATAACTATTGATGGACACAGTGGGGAGCAAGTCTGCTGTCTCCACGGGCTTGGCTGCTGTCAGGTCTGTTGTCTCGAGCTGGGTGCTCACAGGATGACTGCAGCAATCAAATCCTAGCCTAGGGAGAACCGCTTATCCTTAAGGAAACGCCAATGTGGGGGAAGTTGCACTCTTGTCTTAAGGACATTTACTCTTCTCTTTGGGACATGGCAAAGCAGATACACAATGCAGGCGACAGGCCCTTTTGGAAAAACAAACTCAGGCCGAATTAGTTCTACCCCAAATGGCTTCCTCATGTACTCCAATATATCTTATTGCTTGCCATTTATTTATCACTTGTTATAACAGAAAACACTCAATACGTGGATACTATTTTATAGTTGATGTAATTCAACAAATGTGCCTCACCAGTCATAGTTCTTGGTAGCGAACAATAGAAATGTACTCTCACTATTAGCTAGAATTAAGTTTGGCTGCAAGTGACAACAAAACACAAATTCTAAAATCCCAGTTGCTTAGAGTTGTAACCCGCTAAACAAAGCACTTCACTGGCTATCGTCACTTTTATATGGCTTATATAGGTTATATGGCTAACATAACATTTTCATTACTTTTGCACTCACTCATCACCTTCCAAATAAATACTAGATTGGAATGCACAAACTTATTTCAGAGTCTCTTACTGGGGGAATCTATCTTTAAAAACACTGATACCAGGGGCCGGCCCGGTGGCGCAAGCGGTTAAGTGTACAGCGCTCCACTTCGGCAGCCCAGGGTTCGCCGGTTCGGATCCCAGGCGTGCACCGATGCACCGCTTGTCAAGCCATGCTGTAGAGGAAGATGGGCATGGATGTTAGCCCAGGGCCAGTCTTCCTCAGCAAAAAGAGGAGGATCGGCAGATGTTAGTTCAGGGCTGATCTTCCTCACAAAAAAAAAAAAAAAAAACTGATACCAGAAATTGTCCTAAGAAGTAGAACCTCCACAAGGATTTAGTGGAATTGGATTATTCTCTGAGCAGATAGTAACAAGGATCTCATGCTTCTGATGATGTAGTGATAAATAGATGGAAGACTGAGTTAACAATCCTTGCAGGCGTCCTACTAAAAATCAGGAAAACAATAGGGAAGAAGTAGAACCTTGAAACCTGGGATGGGCCATTTGCCTGGATGTTTTTGAGAACCGCAAACCCCCAAATTTATCTGAGCACTCTGCGTTAAAGAAATCCTCACCTCTCTTGCTAAAGAGAGCTTCTTCCTCTGGCCTGGAGACTATACAAAGCTTCACTTAGGTGAAAATCTTACAACATGACATTTATCCCCCACTCAAGATCTGCCCCCATCTCCCCTAATTGCTTCTATTCTATGATTGATAATGTGGTGGATCAGAATTGGCCACCCCAAAATGTGTCTTTTTGGCATGAGGAATATTTTGGGCTGGTTACTTTTCAGAAACTGCAGGCAGGGGAGAAGCTCTAAAAAGTAGAATTTACCTTTTATAAGAGACATTTACATTTGTAAGGGAAATCTCCATCTGTAAAGGTATCTCCCTCTCCATACCAGGAAGAAGGGGGGATGACCTTATCTCTAGAAACTTTTATCAATGAGGAAGGCAAGGACTTAAATCTGCAGAATAACCTTACTCTTGTTTACTGTGCTTTTCTAGTAACTTCCCATAACTGACTCCCCCACCCCAGCATCCTCTTTTGTCTTTAGCTGAAGATGATATTTAAGATGAGAACCTCTGCCATTTTGGCGAGTTGCTCAGTTTTCCTAGGTTTCTTCCATGTATACATGTTATAAAGCTTTGTTTGATTTTCTCCTGTTACTCTGCCTCATGTCAATTTAATCGTAGCCCAGCCAGAAGGACCCAGAGGGTAGAGGATTTGTCTTCCTCCCCTACAATAGTCAGGTATTTGCAGAGCCTGATAAAAGAAATACTGTCCCTACTTGGGAGAAAAGAGAGAAAAAGAACTGTGGACTATGGCTAATTTGTGTCAATTGAAACTAGATTTGTATGCTTGGGAATGGATTTTTGAGCCTGTTGGAACAAAGTTCCTGAGGGTTATTGGGAAGACAGCAAAAACAAAAAACACCCAGCTAAAAACATTGCCATGGACTTTGCATGAAAATGAAATAAAGTGTTGTTTTTTGTTTGAAATCATTAAGATTATTATCTCTTGCTTGAAATTATCTCACAACTAATTTAAGAGATTCTACCATTTAAATATATAGTGTCTTAGGCTAAAGACTGGAAGCTCAAGGCCTGTATTAAGCATGCAAACATGAAGCATTTAGAAGACACTGTCAAATTTTTAAAAAGAGCGAATGAGAATGCCTGTACTTGGGTCATGCTCTGTTAAGGTCATATCATCACTGTCTCCTGCAATCTTATATCTATATTTTTGCAGATTTTATTTAGTTATATAATTCCTGAAGACATTTGTGATGTGATTCTCTTTTTAATGTTGGGAATTACTTCCTATCTCGTTTATGCTCATGTAGTAAATATTTCCAAAATGAATACTCCCAAATCATTCCTGGTCTTCATATTGCTTAAAATAGATTTGTGTTTAATAAATATTCATAATAATGAATATATTTAGAATTTCATATAACCTTTGCTTCAAGTAGAACACATTTTGATTATCTAACTATTGCAGAGGATATCAATATTCTGTATGAGAACTGGAAACCATTACAAATGTTTTCCATTCCTGGACACTCCTTTATCCTCTCCCTTTTTTTCCTTTTATTTATTTTTTTCCTTTAGGACTGATCAAATCTAATGTTTTTGATGTTTTAGTATTTATTTCATATTTGTGTTTCTACCTCTTATGAGAATTTAAGTTCCACGTGGGCAGATATTTTTGACTATTTTATTCACTTTATTTCTCCAGAACCTAGAACAGTGCGTAGAATATAGCTAGTGATTAATAAACATTTGTTTAGTCAACAAACAAAATCTAAATATCACTTATATAGGAATAGGAAAACTTTTATCATTATTCAAAATTACACTGGCGATAGTCTATTCCTTTAGTAGTGAAACCATCACGGCGGAACCAAAAAATGAAATGGTACCACTCTTACTTATAGAGTCAAGAAATTATGCCAACTATGACCACAATGTGATGCACGACAACCTTAAACTCTGCGCAAACAGCAATGAGCACTTTAACAGCTTGGTTAAGCTGTAACTGACATACAATAAACTGCATATATTTAAACAGTCCAATTTGATCATCTTGACATATGACCACATCTGTGAAACAATCACTACAATCAAGATAATAAACATATCCATCACTCCCAAAAGTTTCCTCCTACTCCTTTGTTATCCCTCCCTCCTGCTCTTCTCTGCCCATCTCTAACCCATCTCCTACCTCCAACCACTAATTTCCTTTCCATCACTAAAATTAGTTTGCGTCAATAAGATTAGCTCACATTTACTATTAGTAGTAAACATTTAGTAATTTTTAGTAAGCATTTATTTAGCTTACAAGTCTGTGGGTTATTTAAGAGTTGACCAATCGAGGCTAGACTTGTATCTGCTCCACATATTGCTCACACTCCTCAAAAGACAAGCAAGTTAGCCTGGGTATGTTCACCTCCTAATGACGGCAGTGGCACAAAGGAAGAACCCCAAATCTGCAAGCAATTTTCAACCTTTTGGTCAAATCATACCCAATAACATTTCGTTGGCCAAAGCAAGTCTTATAGTCAATCCAAAAGTCAAGGAGTGGGACCATACTATAATTAACAAGATAGGAAACAGCATGTGTTGGAGAGGATGTGGAGAGAAGGGAACACTCATGCACTGCTGGTGGGAGTGCAAACTGGTGCAGCCACTATGGAAAACAGTACAGAGATTCCTCAAAAAATCAAGGATAGAACTACCATATGATCCAGCTATTCCACTGCTGGGTATTTATCCAAAGAACTTGAAAACACCAATGCGTAAAGATACATGCACCCCTGTGTTCATTGCAGCGTTATTCACAATAGACAAGACGTGGGAGCAACCTAAATGCCCATCAAGGGACGAATGGATCAAGAAGCTGTGGTATATATACACAATGAAATACTACTCAGCCATAAGAAATGATGAAATCCAGGCATTTGTGACAACATGGATGGACATTGAGGGTATTATGCAAAGTGAAATGAATCAGAGGGAGAAGGTCAAATACCGTACGATTTCCTTCATTAAGTAGTAGATAATAACAACAATAAACAAACACATAGAGACAGAGATTGGATTGGTGGTTACCACAGGGGAAGGGGGGAGGGAGGTGGGCGAAAGGGATAATTCGGCACATGTGTGTGGTGATGGGTTGTAATTAGTATTTTGGTGGTGAACATGATGTAATCTATGCAGAAATAGAAGTATAATGATGTACACTTGAAATTTGTACAATGTTATAAACCAATGTTACTGCAATAAACACAAAATTTAAAAAAAAAAAAAAAGGAGTGGGACCAGATGTTTCCCCTCTTTGGTGGAAGAAGCTGTGAGGCCACAAGGCAAAGGATGTTGCTTCAGAGAGGGAACGGGTGTGAGAAGTGAGGAATTGTGTTGTTAATGAAATTAGCTGTGCCATGAGATAGAGTTGATTACTCAATTTTGTGAATTCCCATATCTTCCATAGAATGTTCTTCTGAAGTTATCCTAGTGATCTAGTAATTCCGTGTCCCAAATAGAGCCCTCAAAAACTTTAAAACTAACATAAATTAATAACAAATTTTGTTCCTCTATATCAAACATGACAAATATCAAACTTTCTTCAAAGTATTATATTCCATAAATTTAGATGATTTGCATATTTTAAGGCTCCAATTTCCCCAGGACATTTTTTTTCAATATATAACAATGAAGAACAGAGCAATAACAAATGATAAGTAAATGAAAGGATTACTAGCTAGCTCTTGCCAATCTTATTTCTTCATAAGCATTTTAACAATCTGTAATCGTAAGTAAATTTACCAACTCCAATTATGACTTGCCTTGATTATCAGGGCTTTGGTGGTGCCAGAAATAATCTTTTGTTTCTGCCTTATCTGTTTTTCATCTTAAGTCGTGCCTTTCATTAGTATTGTTTTATTTCAAGTCCTCTTTAACTTATTTTCTTACATTAAGTCAATAAAATAAGACATGTCTGTATGGATTACCTTGTTTATCAATGTGCTAAATGGTCAAATGTAAAATTTAATAATCAACCATTGCTATATACATAAATGTCATGTACTTCTAATCATAATAAACAGATACTAGCTATTATGTACTAGACACGCTAAAACAGTTTAATGGTAAAAAAAAAAGTATACATTTTACATTATTTTAGACTTTGGAAATATTTGAAAATATTTTAATCACAAAAAATCAATAGTCCAGGGGCCAGCCCGGTGGTGTAGTGGTTAAGCTTGTGCACTCCACTTCAGCGGCCCGAGGTTCGCAGGTTCAGATCCTGGGTGCAGACTGACACACTGCTTGTCGAGTCATGCTGCGGTGGCATCCCATATAAGGTAGAGGAAGATGGGCATGGATGTTAGCCAAGGGCCAGTCTTCCTCAGCAAAAAGAGGATGATTGGCAACAGATGTTAGCTCAGGGCTAATCTTCCTCACACAAACACACACAAAAAAAAGGTAAAAAAAAAAATTAATAGCCCAAATATCGTTGAAATTTTTGCTATTACATAAATTTAAAATGCTAACTCATCACTATTTAAATATTGGATAATTGTTTTGTTTTTTTTTTAATTCTTATGATTCTATGACTAACTACTTAATCATAGTGTTCCATATAAGAAGAAAAGTAGACTTCTAGAATATCAACCTAAAACTTGCCTTTCAAAATAAAGCTAATAGGAAGTCCTAAAAATTCAGCATTATAACTGCTCATATCACCCAGAGGTCAAACTAAATTAAGAGTCTAGTCTGAAAGACCACATTAAATAGTAGTCATTTAGGGCAGGATTTAACCTGAATGAAAGGCAGAGAAAAGAAGCTAGAGTTTAAAGGAAGGATTGGTAGTCAGAGAAGAATGTAAGCCAAGAAATCAGTTCTGGCGAAAATATTTGGAACAAAGGGAAATGTGAGAGGTTGAACTGAAATACGAAAGACTGATGCTGCTGTGTGTCCATATGTACTCCCACCAGACCTGAATGTTAGTACCAAGCATGGGCACTTTCAGATAACACTGTGATTACGGAAGTTCTTAGAGCAGTACCAAATTTCACTGTGTTTTACCTCACAGTCTATAGCTGATCTGTCCAGCACAGTAACCACTAGCCACACATGGCTACTGAGCACTTACTTAACCTGTGGGTAGTATGAATTGAGATATACTATAAGGGTAAAATATATATTACATTTTGAAGACTTAGTACTAAAAAATAATGCATAATATTGCACTAATAATTTTATATTGCTAATGTGTTTGAAAGTTAATATTTTAGATACAGGTTTAATTTTTAATACAGTTACAAGAAAATTTTCAATTACATGTCTAGCTGGCATTATATTTCTATTTAACAGTGCTAGATTAGAGAGAGGTTCAATCTTCCAAAATAATTTTTTTCCCTAAGTAATTCAATTTCAGATATACTTAAAAAATATCATTAAGAACATAAAAATATATGCATTATAATAATGGCCCCATATAAATTATATTTAACAAAACTGGAGGAAAGTTTTTCCTTAATTACTAAAATCAAAAAATTCAACTGAATAACATTTCTGACTGAATTTTTGTGAAACAACAGAAGCTAAAGAAGAGAAAGTTCCATAATGAATCAAAAGAACCCTGAGAGAGCCAAATCCAGAAATGTAAGATTTCAGTAAAGCAAAGAATAACTTAATGCAAATATTGTATGTAATTCAATCTAGGTATGAACAATTTAGGCCTCAAAGAAGGAAACTCTCATTAGTTTTAGTTGAATTTCACTGTGAGTGATATGGTTCATTTGATCTTGAAATACATAACATAATACAAGTTTGAAACCCATGAAAATCAATTTGGGAAAAAGGCTTTTAAGAGGATGTTTCATGTTTTTACACAGTTACGGTTGATGTGCTTTTAAGGTTACAGTAAAAACATTTTACTTGTCTTGGTTTATGGCAAACTTCCTCATCTCAATTTTCTTTCTATAATATACATTCTCTCACATCCTTGGAAACATTATATAGCAGGTTGATTTTTCTTATTATGATAGCCATCAGTTCGTAATTTGATTCTATATCCACAAGCAAATGGCCAAAGTTTTCCATAACTGTGTATAAATATGATTGAAGAACTAAGCCAAACATAACTAATCACTCAGGTAAATAAAAACATACGTCAATAAAGAGGGCTAACATTAAGAATATTCCATTTAAACATGAGTCCTTTCTACATTAAGCAAATTTGTTGTTTAAAAATAAATATATAAATAGCATAAAAGCCAATTTTCCCCTGCAGCCAAAAGGTAAATTCAGATGAAATTATCTGACATTGAAAATGATCTTCCAGGCTTCTATAACTCCTATCATTGCACTAATAAATGACATCAGCATAAATCTCTCAAATGAAATTTAAACACAATTAATTAAAATTAAAATACTGTTTATTTTTGGGGCCAGCCCGGTGGCATAGTGGTCAAGTTTGTGTGCTTCATTTCGGAGGCCCAGGGTTCGCAGTTTCGGATCCCAGGTGCAGACCAACGCACCACTTGTCAAGCCATGCTGTGGCGGTGTCCCACATAAAGTAGAGGAGGATGGGCACGGACTTTAGCCCAGGGCCAGTCTTCCTCAGCAAAAAGAGGAGGATTGGCAGTGGATGTTAGCTGAGGGCTCATCTTCAGCTCACCCCAAAAAAAAAAAAATAGAATTTATTTTTAAAATTGTTTCATATCATGCTTTTTGGGGACACAATAATTAATATATTTATCCAGTGTTTATTTTATATAGAAGTAATGAATAAGTAGATATTAAAGATGTGTTTTACATAAGCCACAAGCTTAACTGTGAGGCATCTGTGAGCTTACACAGTTGGAGTATGAATTGGAAAAAATTGGAATAAATCAGGACCAAGGTTAGAGGAAGTGACTGTCCCCAGGACAGCAATATTCCCAGAAGCAGTGAGCAGCAGAATATGTTTATGTATAATATGGATGGATGCCAATATCTAAAATATTAGATCTGGTAGCTAGGTATTCCACATTATTGCCAATATTTGTGAGCAGGAAGATGGGTCAGTCTTGGTCTCTGGGACCTGACCCCAATGTGAAGCAAATCCATAGCCAACAGCCACAGAATCAGACTATGGTCTCCATGAAACTGGATGCCGTAGCAGAACCTTTCGCCATAGTTTATTTTAGCTCAGGATTGTGTTTGGTTTCGAGTGATGAGAAGATTAAAAACTGAAGGTCAACCCAACCCAAGGTTATCCAAAGGGAATACTCAACCTTCAGCCAATTTTCTTTATCAATTCTCAAAGTTCTGGATGCAGCCTTCTGAATTCATTTGTAGAGATTCCTTAAACAGTTCATTGGTCTGAAGCTAGAAAACATGGATTGAAATGTTACTCTCATCACTTGTTTATTCTCATTTCCCTCATAGAAAATTAAAAAATAGTACCTACCTATGTATATATCAAGAAGGTTACAAGGGCTATATGAAAAAAATCATGTAAAATTGCTTTGTCTGGACAGTGTTTACAAATCTGCAATTTTTTCATTACTACTCTTGTTGCTATCGTGATAATGATAATTTTCCTCTCGGACCCCAGCTAATAAATCTGTTAATGTAAATATCTGATTTTGCATAGACCTGAATAAATATTTTATTCTATCATATCTTATTTTTTTAACCTTTTATTTTTATGTAATGTCACCTATTTACTTTTCATAATGTTTGTGTAGAGTAGAGGAGGAGAGGTGGTTTGCCTGGTGAATGACTCATTCTCAATGTCCTTAAAAAGAGAGCAAAGATATCTCCTCCACAACTTTTTTAGTGTCCAGAGCCCACGCATAGGACTCAGTCTGCCTGTTAATGGCGTCTTTCAGAGTATCGTCCTAAAAGTTTGATCAATGAGAAAGTACTGTTTTTGAATGATCTGTGATGAAGACTTGATATAAAGCAAATGCAAGGTCTAAGATAGAGCACGTGATCAATTTATGTGACATTAGAAGAAGGGTGTAAAGAAAAGCAAGAGTGGAGAATGGATGAAATAAGAGAAAAAATAGACAATGGGGAGTGATGACAAGGGACTGGAGAAGGTATAAGATGAGGAAATGAAAGCAGCTCTGGAGACTGCTCCACAAATGTGAGCAAAGGATGTTGTTTCTATATATGGCCCAACCAACTTCACTCATCAAGAGGTGAGTTCCTTAAAGGGGTTAATCAGGGCCAAGCAGACAGAGTATCAGATGCTCACTTGGCTTGAGTAATACGTCTCTCGAGTCAAATCCAAGGGCTTCTTTTACTTTAAAGATTTCTCTTGAGGAATGTTTCCCACATCACATCTTAAAATTCAGGATTTTTGGCAACCAGAAGGTTTTCAGGTTAAATATACTTCCAGAGAGAAAAAGACCGCTTGACCTAAGTATACCATGAGAGCACTTTGGGAAGAGAACTGTTTCCTCACATTTTTATAAAATTCAAAAGAATGTCTAAAAAAATATAATTTATAAAACTAAATAAATGGCTTTTTGGGTTATCCAGGGAATGTAAATAATGGCTAATTCTATCAGTTTTGATTATCACAATAGCTATGTTTCTACTCTAACGAAACATTTTGCTAGCATAGACAGGGTACAGAAACAGTATTGTAACAAAGATGAACCCTCACTGATTAAGTAAATCTGTTCTTCTGCATAAAAGTAATATGCAATGTTTATGAATCCTGACCAAAGAATATAACTGTAATGAATATGATGAAATGTGTGATGGCATATGATCTCCAACACATATGGAATATTTTCTTTACGTGTGCCATGCACTTTATACCAGTATCTAATTTAATCTTTCCAGACACTCTAAGATAACATGTATTATTTTTGCCTTAATCAGAAAGAAATTAAAATAGAATATTTTCCTTCCAAATCCTTAGATTTTATATCCAGTATTTCAGCAGCTCTACTCTTGGTAAAAGATGCTCATATAAGTATAATCAGATAACTGAAGGAACAGAACATCAAACTTAAGAACTATCTGTCAGACTTCAGTGAGCAACACTACACATGGAAGTCTAAGGAATGGACTTATAAATGCTTTATTCAACAGAATTTTTCACAGTATATTTCTTTCTATATGTCAGTGAACATATAAGACATTTCTTATGGAAGCTTCCAGTAGTACAACTATAGACTGTTGCCAGAATATTTAAACATGGACAAAAGTTGTACTTAACCAAATATTTCAAAACTAAGAGCTGCCCAGAATTTAGTCACCAGTGTTAAAATAACACCATTCTATAAAGGATCAACCAGGTTGCCTAGGACTGAGAGATTCGTTCACAGGACCTTCAGTGTTAAAATCAGGAAAATCTTGGACCAATTGGAACAAGTTGGTCACCTTAGTGCAATGTGTTAGTCAGATATTTTTATAATGAAATTTACTCCAAAACTGCCTATAATTGTAATCAGAAACACGATTTCTGCTTTGTTTTGTCTTTGTAAGCTATTTTATATACTAAGCTGGAGGGCTACATGATAGTGTCAAAGATTTGAAATGACTGTGCACCAACACAATTTTCCCCAAGAGCAATCAATTTTGAGTATTCTGAGTCACTGATCAGAATACTCATGAACTTTTTTCCCAAATTATAGTGAAATTCCTGCCACATAATTATAAGTTTAATTTATTCAGGCAAGGGTCAGAATTAATTACTTGCAGAAATATGCTAGAAACTGATAATTTGTGTTTGATATTTAGGAATCAGAATCAACAATTGATAGTAATAGCAACCCCTTACAGCCAGCCTCAATATATTTATTACAAAAGCTTCCTTCTCCCTTGAAATTTTGAGTGCTATGTACCATCGGATTGTTTTCCTCCATTAATCTTCAAAAAACTCATAAATCTAAATAGCAACATTTTTGTGCAATGCTTTGTGCTATGTGTATGGGATGAAGTAAGGAATAAGGCATTCAACTAGCATTTACAGATCTTTTGTACACATCATTTCACTGCTCACAATTTTGTGCTGGGCACTTAGTAAATTGTCCAGTAGATAGGAAGTTCTTGATATATAGCTATTGGTATGATAAATGGTTCCCAAAGGAAATACGAAGTACTAAATTCATCTTTCAAGAGCTTACAATTCTCCCTGGGGAAATATATCATCCCTTAAAATCAGGTTTTCTCAACTTTAGCACTGTTGATATTTTGAGCCAGATAATTCTTTATTGTGGTGGCCTGTCCAGTGCACTGTAGGATATTTAGCAGCATCCTTGGCCTCTACCCACTAGATGCCAGTATCCATCCCCCAACCCTGTTTTGATAACCAAAAATGTCTGAGACATTGCCAAATGTCTCTAAGGTGGCAAAATCACCCTAGATTGAGAACTAGTAGTATAAAAAGTAAGTCACAAAATCTGAAACAATAGTCAGACCAAGGAAAGTTGTACTCCTGCTCTGAATCTGATATGAGACCTTAGTGAGCCACTTGACTTTGGGCAGCAGTGAATGGAGAAAGAGATTAATCCATTTGCAGGACCTGGGGAGAAATATCCCAAAACCAGGGGAAATAACCAATTTAGTTCAAAATCTTCTGGGGCGGGCAGGTAGATAATTTAGTAATAACATCATATTTCTGTGGGGTCAAGTTCTAAATTTATTTTAAAAAGGCAATTTTTGCATCTGTCAAAATGCTTCTTAAAAATACTTTAGAAAATTACTACACTAAAGACCTATAGTATCTCTCAATAAATCTAACACAGTCAGTGTTCTTCCCCCTAGCATTAGCACAGTTTACTCTTTCTTCAAGTATCAGCACGTAAAGTAGTTGGCTTGTTCTTAGTGGTTATGCTGGATTTTAAAATTAAAGTTACTAGGGCGTAAATGCTTTAGGTGGAATAATGAATAGAGCTACCACACTATTTAACACATTTTTCATTCTTTAATTTTTCTTTTTTTTTTTTATGGCTGATGACGTACAGTTTCATTTGTGCAAGTAATTTAAATATGCCTTTGGTGCAACTTTTCTGTATGAGATAGAAAATTGAATAAAAGACTATAATCTAGACCAAGGAAGACTATCAAAGCTGAGGGTGCAAAGTGGAGCCTGGAGGAATTCCCAAAGTTAGGGAGATGCTGCAGCTGTTGTCAAATGTACCCACGGGCTTGGCTAATGTGAGGATGGAACTATTAAGTCTGCTGATCCAGTCAGAATGCAAGAGACATGGACAATTTGAGGGAAGGCAGAGAGTGGTGTGAGCTGGAGGGCTTGCTGAAATTCTGTTGGATGGACTTAGAAGGGATTTATATTTTGATCATGAAGGATGTGTTTGGGGAAAACTATGAGCAATGACAAAAGTAAGAATGACAGAGCAAATGTACAAAGAAGAGCATATGTTGGTTGTCTTGGAAAATCATTGTATATGAGTTTACAAGGGTACTGTAAAAGAAAAATTTTGCACCAGACACTTATTGAAAACAAAAAGACAGATTTTATTTGAACTATTGCTGTAGGGGCGAGAGAATTCAGTATAGAACTAAGTTGAACTCTGAATACAGCAAAGACAGCTGAGACTTTATAGTCAATGATGAGAGTGAGGGTGTTAGTGGATTGAAAATTACCAAGAGGAACTTGATTAGCTATCAAGGAGAGAGAGATGCTTGCTAAACTGGCTTAATAGGATTCTGCTAACGGCAGGCCAAGGACTTAGATATCAACAGTAGGGGATAAGACACTTGATCAGAAATCAATGTTGGGGGGATACTAGATTAATTGTCTTAGCATGATTCTTCCCTAAAACTGGGCTCAACAGGCTAAGCATGAGCAGCAGGCCAAGAATGCGCAAGAGGCCAACATTATGGCCTAGTTAAAAAGAGGGGTCAAGGAGTTTGACTAAAGTTTGTTCAAGATGGGTGTTAGAAAACAAAATTCAATTGAGTAAATTTAAAGATCAAATCAGCTTTATTTAATGATTCATGAATTTGGACAGCATCCCATCTAGCAAATAGAAAGGAGCTCCAAGGAGCTGCACAAAATGGAAGGCTTTT
This sequence comes from Diceros bicornis minor, assembly GCF_020826845.1. Lineage (NCBI taxonomy): Eukaryota > Metazoa > Chordata > Mammalia > Perissodactyla > Rhinocerotidae > Diceros > Diceros bicornis. The sequence continues at coordinate 48,070,343 of NC_080745.1, read as the reverse complement.
ATAGGCAGAAGGAGGTGGCGAAAGGAAGTTTCTGGTAAAGAGTGGACTGTTTCAGGCAAGGTTGCCTTCCCCATTAGGCAGATTACCTCACTAGTGCTGACCACGTAGTTTCAGACTGACTGGTTAAAGATCACATTCTTGGGAAAGGCTGAAACTGCTATTAGGTTAGGTATTACATCTTGATTTGCTGACTGCAGCTTAGTACAAGTGACTACATTTTTGGCCTGTTGTTTCTTTAACAAAGGAGTCCTCATGGGTATGATGAGACCTGATTACAGACAGCTTTTCAGTTAGGAAGCAGCTTCAGCTGTGCAACTATAGAAACATTTTCCTTCTTTTATGCTGGTGGATATTCTTGTTCCTGGAAATAATCCTGCAAATTAGACTTTCTCCATTTTTTCTCTTCCGTGTTATCTGTCTTCTAGTAATTCCAATCTTACTTCTGTCATCCAAGCTACTGAACTCATTAACACTCACATTCAGACACAACACTCAGATTGAAGGTTTACTCTATAGATAGACAATGGGAGCACGCAGAATGATTTTAAGAATACTATGGGCAGTGATAGGCCACCACAGATTTTGAACAACTATCCCCATGAATTAATGAATATCAACAAATCGTGTGCTTTGCAGCTACTCAAAAAAAGTGTTTTTATGCTAAATTTATGTAAATTCCTATTACTTGGAATTTAGAAATTATAGACCCCATACCTTAAAGCAGCACAATGGAAATAATGGAAACTTTGAAAACTTTTGATTGCAGGTCTGGATTGACATTTGACTCTAGAGAAATCCTGGTCCTTCCTTTGTCATGATTCTACACTACAAAAAAGAGGTCAAGAATCCAAGGATTTTTTAAATATCTCTTCCAAAAAGGGAATATTTTGTTTTTATTTTTGTCCAATTATAATTTTATAAATTTTTATCATAATAAATAATTCAGAAAACTCAAGTATACAAATTGAAATATGAAGGTGGGCATCCTCCCAGAATAACTCCTTCAATAGGTACCCTTGAAATATATTAATTTACATCCTGGGAGAATTTTCAACACCTGTATATTTAATATGAAGAAAAAAGAAATATTTATATTCTGCTCCATAACTTGCTGTTTCTATTTAACAATACATATGTCTCTATCAATATGTATAAATCACCTTTATTTTTAACTACTGAAGATTATTTCATTACATCACTATAGTATAATTTACATAATTTAGAGTCCATAGGTAGATGAGATTTTTTTCAATTTTGAACTTTATTCTCAATACTTTACTGAATATGCTATTATGTAGGTATTTGTATATTTGCACACATGCCCTAGAAGTGGAATTCCTGCGTCAAAAGAGTCACATCTAAATTACACATTGCCAAATTCCGTGAAGAAATATTGTTTCATTTTATAGTCCCTCAAGAAATAAATGTTTTTCTCAAATCTTTGTGAATACATACTGTCAATTCTCTTAATCTTTGAAAATATGATAGAAAAAAATATATATATACCGTTTCATATCTATATTTGAATATTTAATTTTATATCTAAAAAGGAGAGGCCAGCCCAGTGGGGTAGTGGTTAAGTTTGCATGATCTGCTTCAGCGGCCAGGGGTTCGCTGGTTCAGATCCTGGGCACGGACCTATGCACCACTCATCAAGCCATGCTGTGGTAGCATCCCATATACAAAATGGAAGAAGAGGGCACAGATTTTAGCTCGGGGTCAATCTTCCTCATAAATAAATAAATAAATAAATAAATAAATAAAGGAGAACTTAGAGATAAATGATGTATATTGCTGATTTTACAAAGGTACAAAGTAAAATAGGATAGGTGGCAAAGACACGATTAAAACCTAGGTTTACCTTAAAAGAATTTCTATAGTCTATGCTGTTCTCTGGATGTTATAACAACTTCTGCATGCATAGTGTATGTTACAGTATAGAAAAAAATGTATATATGTATATATTTCTATTGATAGCCTCTGTAAACAAAGCTATTGGATGCTTTCCAAGATAAATGGTCCTTATAGAATTGTATTCCACTGGGAATAGATTTGTGTTAAGTCTCCATTACATTTTTAAAAATTAAACTACCCAGCTGGAAAACTTGGCGACAAGCTGTGTAACCTCCACTAAGTAACTTCACCTTTCTGGACATGAATTTTCTCAACTGTGAAATGAGGGTATTAGATATACGACTCTAAAATCCCTTCTAGCAGAAAAAGATTCTCATTCAAAGTATAATTTTTCCTGTTGTATATGCAATAAATCTTATCATAATATTTTTAAAATATTTAAAAAATATGTACAGATACACATAAAAGCCAAAAATAGGCAATAAGAATACAAAGTCATGTGATTCATAATATTCTCATGCAAGGTCTCAGATTTTTTTAACTTCCTCTTTGCTTTTACAAAGTTCATATGTATTAATTTTCAACCAAGAAATAATTTCTGTAAAACAAATAATTAACAGAAGATTGAATAAGTTAACATACAGCAATGAAAATGAATAAACTATGGATCCATGCATCACATAAGAGTCTTAGAAAAATAATGTTAAGTAAACATCCCAGATGGCTACCTAAAGTGTTACTATTTATAAAGATAAAAACCTGAATAACATAATGTAAATAATCATATATAATAAGGTTATAAAAGTAACTAAGGGATTTTAGTCGTAAAATTCAGGGCAATTGTTACCTATTTAAGAGAATGAAATAGATGAGGAGCAAGGAAACGGATACAACACTATTACTGATAATCTTGGACTTCGGTTAAAATTTTGGTATATGGAGGCTTATTTTATAGTCATTCTTCAAAAGATAAGCAATGTTATATAGTCTTTTGGAAGTATCAACAATTTCCTTTTACGAAGAAAATAATGTGAAACCAACAACACTAAGAACACATAAAACATACCATTTACACTATATATTTACCTGACAAAGTAATTCTGCCAAGACATGTGTAAGCTCTATGTGAAGAAATTTCTAAATTTATCGAAACACATTCAAAAGGAAACAAAACTATGTTTTTTCTTTTTCAAGAACATAATATTGTAGAGATGCCAATTATACCCAGTGTGTTTTAAAGATTAAGTCAAGTTCTAAAGATTCTTTTTTCATAAAAAAAAAGAAAGACAAGTTCATTCTACTACTTATATGGAAGAACAAAAGGGGCAAATAATAGTCAAGAATGGCCTAAAAAAAAGAACTTGCCCCACTAGATAAATTATTTAATTGTTCAACTATATATCATTATGTTTATTCTGTACATGTAATGCTATATACACACACACATAAAGAGAGAGAGAGAGAATTATACAATTCTGTTTATTCCTAAGCCATGAACAACGCATTTTATTATTTACATAGACCAATGTAATATAATACAAAGTGTAAAAACTAACACAAGCATATAAGAAAGACATTTATAACAGAGTAGACATAGAAGAGCAGTGAGAAAACAGGAGGCCATTTAAAAAAACATTGAGGAAATCATTGACTATGCATATGGAAATAAAAGAAATTAGATCTTTACTTCATATAACACACAGCAGCCAACTCTGGAATGACACAGATGTTGGAATTAAAGACTTTAAAGTAGTTGTTATAAGCAGATTCCATGAGGCAATGGCAGACATTCTTGAAATGTATGGAAAGATAGAATTTCTTAGCAAAAAAAAAAAAAAATATATATATATAGAAGCTATAAAAAAGAACCAAGTGTTTTAGAACTGAAAAATAAAATAACTAGCTGGGGGGTGGGGGGTGGTGCTCGCTGAATGGGCTCAATAGCAGAATGAAGCCGACAGAGGAGAGAATCAGTAAATTTAAAAGTAGATCAATAGCAATTATTTAGTCTGAGGAACAGTCAACAAAAATTTTTTTTTAACATGAACAGAACCTCAGAGACCTCTGAGTCAATTTTAACATTCATATCATTAGATTCCCTGAAGAAGAGGAGAAAGAGATTAGTAAACAAAAAACTATTTAAGAAATAATGATTGAAAACTTCCCAAATTTGGTGAAAAACATACATATCAAATTCAAGAACTTCAGCAAACCCCAAACAGGATAAACTCAAAGAAAACCATGGAGAGACATCATAATCAAATCACTGAACCCCAAAAATAAAGAAAGATACCTTGAAAGCAGAAAAACAAAAAAGACACAAGTAGAGAAACAACGATTCAAACAACTCTAAGTTTCTCATCAAACATTAATAAGGCTGGAAGAAAACTGAATAATATTTAACATGCTGAAAGAAAAAGACTGTCAAGCTAGAATCAAAATTCAGTAAAAATATCCGTCAAGAATGAGCATAAAATAAATACATAATATGGAGAAACAAAGAACTTCAAAAATGAAGAGGAGCAGAAATTGTAAATATGCAGGCAAGTATAATACACTAATTTTATACTGCTAAGTTCTCTAAAATATTTTAAATGGTTGAAAGCAAAAATTACAGCATTGTCTGAAGGGGTTTTGATGTAAGTAGACATAATATATATGACCACTGTGATACATGGGAAAGAGAGAAAGGGAATTATATGGTTGCAAGGTTTCTATGTTTTATTCGAAATGTTAAAATACTAACTTTAAGTAGACTGAAAATCTACATACTCACGTTGTAATCTGGGAAAAACCATAATTTACAAAGAAATCGTTTTTAAAATCTAGTAGACAAAATGGAGTACTAAAAAAATAGTCAAATAATAATTAAAAAAAAAAGCAGAAAAGGGAAACCAGAGAAATGAAAAACAGGTGGAAAAAAAACAGAAAACAGATTATAAAAAATGATAGACTTAAAGAAGTGGATCTCAGTTGAATTTTTTTGTTTGTTTTGCTTTTCCTGTTCTAAGTCAGTTTGCATTCACACATGCAAATAAACTCAATCATTTTCAATTCATGGGACCTGGGCAAAACAGTTCAGAGGCAGTCAATCAGCAAGAAGTTATGAGAGTACTTCAGTGGAGCTGGGTTGAGTTTATATTCTGATTCTCCAAAATTCATCAAATGTATCAGAAAGCGAGTTACATTATATATTTATGTAGGACTGATGCAAGTCTCTCTTTTCCCTGGGTGGTTACGCTGAACATTGTAGCATATACTGAAATCCCACATGTTCACCACGGTAGTCCCCCTTATCTACAGGGCATACGTTCAAAGACCCCCAGTGGACGCCTGAAACTGCAGATGGTACTGAACCCCATATATACTATGCTTTTTCCTATATATACATACCTATGATAAAGTTTAATTTATAAATTAGGCACAGTAAGAGACTAACAATAATAACTAATAATAAAATAGAACAATTATAACAGTATACTGTAATAAAAGTTACCGTAGATCTTAGCAACCTCAGCATATGACTTTTTTTCTTTCCTTAGGTTAAGAACTTTCACCTTTTCATTTAAAGGAAGCACTTTACGGATTCTTTGTGGCATATCTGAATTGATAAGCATCACTACTCTTCTGTTTTGGGGCCATTATTAAGTAAACTAAGGGTTACTTGAACACAAGCACTGTGATACCGTGACAGTGGATCTGATAACCAAGATGGCTACCAAGTGACTAATAGGTGGGAAGCATATACAATGTGGATATGCTGGACAAAGGATGATTCATGTCCTGAGAGGGACAGAGCAGGATGGCAGGAGATTTCATCAAGCTACTCAGAATGATGCACAATTTAAAACTTATGAATTGTTTATTTCTGGAATTTTCCATTTAATATTTTCAGACTGCAGTTGGCCGAGGGTAACTGAAACCATGGAAAGCGAAATCACAGATAAGGGGCAGCTACTGTAACACAAATCTTAAAGTGTATATCATATATTATAAAACAGCAATAATAATTAGATTTACAAACTTTGTTGTTAATTCTCTACCACAACCCATGGCAAAAGAGGTTAAGAGAGGATATGGGTCAGACTGCTAGGAATATTCTAGTTATGTGAGCTCAGGCAAATATTTAAGTTCTCAAATTCTCAGTTCTCTCATCTCTAAAATGGAGAAAACAGTAGTTTCTGTCTCATTTCTGTTAAAAGGATGAAGTAGATAATACGTATAAAATGACAGATTTTATATAGAAAGAGAGAACATAGTGCTCGACAAAGGTTATTTATAAATTTTATGATATAGGAACTAAGGAGCAGTGAGTCTAAAACACACACCTAGGAAGTAGTGGAACCAAGTTTCTAGCTCAGGTTTTCTTAGCTTCAAAGATCATCCTCTTGTATCATTTTCTGCTAGCTCCTCGTACTGAATCATTGTTTGCAGTCTCACAGTTTTCAGGCACTGAGCAGCCTTGTAGTTGAGAGTGCTAACTGCAAAGTTGATTACTGCAAACCCACTACTGCTGGGGTTAAAAATCTCAGCTCAACCTCTATTGGTTGTGCAACCTTGAGTAAATTACCTAACATCACTCTGCCTCAGTTTTCTTGCCTGCAAAATGTGGATTACGTCAACTAAGTTTTTATGTGGGAATTGAATATATATCATATAGGAATAGTACCTCGCGCTTACTTAGTATGGGTAAAAAGAATGGCAGCTCTTTTTATTATTATTATTATACACCTTTTTTTAGGTATGTGGCCAATGTTTACAACTATGTAACATATTCATTACAAGTAGAAATTTTATCTCATACATTTTATAAGTCCCTCATCACTCTTCATACTGAAAGTACGTAGAATTTTCTTACTAAATATATATTGATCTGCATCAACAACTTGATTCACCAATCCTACGTAGGGACATCAGTTCTAGAAATATTTAATTTTACCTCAACTCTAACGACATCATAGGATGGTGTTAAAATAAGTTCCTAAATATACACCTCTGACATATTGGGCATTAAAATGAATATTCTATTTTCTTGAAAATAAAAATTGGCCTCAGTGTTATTTTACAATTCTGTCATCCTTCATTAAAGTTCACGCTCTCATTCCCTGAAATCACATTAACCTCAATGCTCTAAAATTAGCTAATATATTCCTCCAAAAATTTCTGATTTTAACAGTGAGATGAGCTTAGGAACAAAAAAAAAAATGTGTTCCTTGAGAATTTAGTGGAGTAATAGGTAAGTTTAAACAAATAAATGTCCTCTTAGTTTTATATACATACATACACATGCATACGTACAAACACATACACACAAGAGGAAAAAATATTTTTTTCAAAGAATTGAATTATAGTCAGTTCTTTTCCCAAGAAATAGCCCCTCTGAGAGCTCTTGGTATTGAGGCTGGTAAAGAGAAAACACTAAAAGTTACGTCTCACAGCAGAAACTGAATACGTTAAAGTCCAGAATGAATTATTTGCTACCAGTGACTATTTCTTACAGGTAGAACCAGAGCTTTCAAAAGCTTAACAAGGAAGCTGCCAAAAGTGGTGAACTTGGGCAAGTTCATATACCAAGACTCCAGATGAAGAGACAGAGAAACACTGAAAGAAATGCCTTAAGCTGTAAAATTACCTTCTGCCAGGGCAACAATCCTATTCTGTCATTTACGATGAAAAAGCAAAACAAGCTCATTTCTTTTTGGTTTATTGTTGCATTCACTTGGAGAAAGCAAGGAAATAATAGGGGCTTAGAGAATTAGCATACTGGTCTCATTAAAATAACATTTTTTTGGAAGAAAAACCCTTCAGCATGAAACATGAAACAATCAGAACCTAGAAAAACAGTAACTCTCCATTTTACTTAGAGGAAGAGAAACATATGCTCATAAAATAGTGGCTTTTCAACACTATAGGGGAAAAAATAAACACTAAAAACCTAGACTACAATCCCATCAAATACTAAAAGGAAAGAAATATGTCTAATTTTGTTATAACTTCCAAAAACAAATTGCTTTTACATATTCTTTAATTAGACAAAGCAAAACCATTTAAATGAGGGGAAATAAGTTAGTCAATAAATGGCAAACCCTTGGGGCCAGCCCCATGGCGCAAGCGGTTAAGTGCCCGTGCTCCTCTGCAGTGGCCCAGGGTTCGCCGGTTTGGATCCCGGGCGTGCACCAACGCACCGCTTGGCAGGCCATGCTGTGGCGGCGTCCCATATACATAGAGGAAGACGGGCAGGGATGCTGGCCCAGGGCCAGCAAAAAAAAAAAGAGAGTGAGAGAGGAGGATTGGCAGATGTTAGCACAGGGCTGATCTTTCTCACAAAAAAATAAAAACGAAAAAAATAAATGGAAAGCTACACTGTAAGGTAAGGCAAACAATGAGGAATATTTGAGGGAACCACAGTATAGAGTTAGAAACTTTTATCTTTTCCATAGAAATTCCGTGATATTTTCCAGTTCTATAGAATTATATCTTAGATATGGCCTTTTTTCAAAAATACCTGAGACAATTGTCCTTCTCACATTGGCCTGACTGGACAAAATATTTTTCTCTTTCTATAAATCTATCACTAGCTTTATGAACTATTACTTCATCCTTCTGAAAGTTGGCATACGCAATCCACAAATCTCAAAGAAAGGTCAGTAGAATGATAAAAGAAATTGTATGTGCTTTGATAAAAATCCACTGAACCAGCATCTTAAGTTAAAAATTAGGATATATTTTTGTTTTCCTCCTGGGAATACATCTCAACATATCCCTAATTTGTGCTTCCACAAATAAAATAGACTTGCAGTGAAATTACATTACTTATTTTTTTCTTCAGTTATAAATTTTTCACCTATACGGGGGACTGCATCTTCCTTAACATAACTACTGTTTGCCAGCAATGAAAATTGTTTGACCATGGTCTTATTTTAGATGGCTGTTGGTGTATTTAACAAGATTCAAACATATTCCTCCAAATTTTATTTCACATTCTGGAGGAAATTTCTCAATCAGTTTCAGTTTCTGCATTGCATATTTGCTGAATCCATTTTTCTTCTGGGACAAGTTTTCCATATTAAAAATAATTTGGTTAAATCTCTACCTTTATTCTTCAGCACAAGAATGGTATTTTAAAATTCTTCAAGTAACCATCAGCCTTTACCCTGATGATACCTACATATGCTGGTCCTCCTAGTGATTCTTACTAATAAGTATTTATCATAGTATAAGACTTTGAGCTCATTTTTTTTGTGAGGAAGATCAGCCCTGAGCTAACATCTGATGCCAATTCTCCTCTTTTTGCTGAGGAAGATTGGCCCTGGGCTAACATCCATGTCCATCTTCCTCTACTTTATATAGGATGCTGCCACAGCATGGCTTGCCAAGCAGTGCATCAGTGCACGCCCGGGATCCGAACCTGTGAACCCCGGGCCACCAAAGTGGAGTGCATGCACTTAACCGCTATGCCACTGGGCCGGCCCTTCAGTGAAGAATTATTGAGAAATATTCCTTCAATGAGAGAAGTGGTGCAATAAAATAAATGAGAAAATTAAGACATCACTTTTATTCCCTGGTAAATTCATTCAAAAAATACTGATTGACAGATATATAATATATAGTGTGTTAGGAACTTGCAATATAAATATAAAGAAAGCATGATAAAAGTACAGAACTGGCTCATTTTTTTGAGAGGGAGATAGACATACAAAGAAATATTTTCCAAGTAGAAGACTGAATGCAAATAGTAGCTATGGGAGAAACTTGTGAATATGGGAAGGCTTTCAGAAGGTAAATAAAATGCTCGTGTAGCAACAGGACAGCAGTATTCTCAGGAAAGGATGTTGGAGTGCATCCAGGTGTCCCAAAATAAAATTCGAAAATATGTACCAGCACTAATAATGGGCACTCTAAATGAGTCATTTCTGAAAGACTCATAATTCATGGAGCTACTAGAATTTCAAATAGAGAGATGTTCTTTTCATAGATATCCAGTTGTCTTGTGAAATTAGCACAGTGCAAGAAAAATGCATCATATAAATGATTTAATAATTTCTATTTAAGTATCTGTGAGGATTTTTTATTAAACTGTCAGTAACTATTGTTTGCTGAGCAATCTTTGATACTTTAAATTAATCCTCTAGTGGGATATGTTAGTGTCAATAGAGAGTACTTACTACTTTTTCATTACATGAAGATGTCTCATAGAAGCAACCATTTTCACATTGTTTTAATTACATTATAGAATAATTTTAATATGATTAAGATTTATGGAATCCAATGCATTGCATTTCAAAGGAAATGACTCAATGTGTTGCAATTAAACATAAAATCAGGGAGATGAGGAAAGCAATAAGTAAGGAAAGTGAATCTTATTATTTGTCACCAAACCTACATCCATTTGTTAATTTGCTAATGAACTGTCAAAAAGAAGTGAAAAGAAGTGGTGTTGTGTTTGATTGTCATTTCTGGAACTTCTTTATCTAAAAAGTATTTGGTGTCTTTTGTACGACTCAGGGAAATAGGTTGGGATACAGACATTTATTTTATATGCACAGACACCTAATGATGGCATATCCCAGCAAAGGTAATTTAAATATTAACGAACACAGGTATAGCAAGCTTCAGAAATAACAGGCAAGAGCACTAGAAATTGACTACTACATTCTCTTCTAGAATCAAACATAGATAGTCTTGGTTTACAAAAGTTACAGTATTCAGTGGTTTAGGGAAGTTGTTTCATTTTTTCATTAAACAAGGTCTAGAGGTGCCTGGAAATAAAGTCATCATATCACTAGATTGATTGTCCTGTGTGCTCCAGTAAATGTGCACTTCCTCTTCACAGTATGAGGTAAAAATTTTCTGTTTAGAAATTTAAGATGCAATAATAGAAAGCAGTTAATAACTGGGGAGCACAATCACTGTCTTACAATATTTTTTTTAATTTTTGTTGCAGACAGGCAAAATCACGCAACTACAAGATACTGCTCAGCCCCACGATGCAGAATGAGAGTCATGCTGTAATGAAACTAACCTATCCTTCCCCAAAATTTTCCAGAAGAGAAGGTCAGGATTGAGAGTTTTCCTAATGTATAAAAGCTCTTCATTCATGGTTTAGGGATTGTAATTTCAATTCTCCAAATATTTATTGAACATGTATAAAGTTTCCCTCCTTTCCTCCATACGATACTGTAGGGCCTGGCCCTTGCTTGCTCAGCAGCAGCCCACAAGCCCATTGCAAACATGTGTCCTTCTGGCTCCCTTCTGGGCAGGATGCCCAGCTCCTGGGATTTGTAACAATCCAGGGCCTGGCCAGCCCAGATCTCACCCTATCTCACTGAAAGAGCATCACGGCTTAAAGGGACACAGAGTCCCTCCACGTGAGCTACTGTTCCTGGGAATGCTGGTCAGACCACGGGCAGCCCTTCTTGGCAAGCATATAGCTTTTGTGTCCCCTGCCTATATAAGCAACCCCCTCCTCTCGGCCCCACGGTTGCGGGTGCACATTGCTGTCCAGCTGGCCGCCACTGGACCTCCCTGTAATTAACTCCCAATAAACTGCTATGTCTTCTTCACCATCTCCGGGTCTTTTCTTCGGTCTCTCTGTGACCTATCCTGCACTGCTCACCCAACTGGGCATGCAGCCAGACACATACTATTCATTTTGGTGTAACATAACTGAAAATAGTGGAATAAGGAACTCCAAAAACCCACCCCTTCACTAAAGCAATGATTAAACTAGCAAAAACTTTCAGAAGCAATTTTTCAGAACTCTAGAATCCAATCAAAAATTTACAACAACCAGAGGAATGCTTAATGAAGAAAGAAGCCCTTAAATGTTGTTAAGAGAGCGCTGTGGCATTTTAACTTACCCACCTAATAGCCCACACTCCCCAGTGAGAAAGGCAGCCCAGGTTCTTGGAGTGGCTTATTGGTGCCATTGGGGGCCATACTTCACAAACTTCTCAGAGCTGAAGTGGCCTTCTGGACAGCATTAGGCAAAAGTCTTTACAGGCAGATATATTAACCACAACCACTTGTGGCAACGAGTAAAACTTGAGGCAAGCAGCAGACACACTGAAAAGCCTGTGAAGGAAGAAGCTGGGGAAAGAAATACGTAGGGGAATAAGGACTTTGAGAAACCAACCCACACACTGGGGAATAGAGAAGGCTAAATGTATGCCCAGGGCTGGATAAATGCTACAAAATATCTGAAAGAACCTAAATTTTCACCTTGGGCTGACCTTTAGGCTCCTCAAAATCAGTAAGGGAAGGATGAGGCAGAGTTGTCAACAGCTAGACTAAGCTTTGGAAGAGCATCCTAACAGAGAGCCAATCTGCAAAGATTGGGAGAAATTTTTTTTTCTTTAGCTCCAGAAATATCAGGAAATCTCTGTGAAACCACTAGCTGACCACTGAAGTAACAGAATAGAGACTTCATGAGCGCATATGACAAAGAATACAGTCTTTAGAAAAATAATTTTAAAAAGTCACTAAACAAACAAATAATTACAAGCCAAAATAAGCAGCAACAACGAAAACTTCGGAAAGAGAATTTGATTTTCAGAGTTATCACATTATAATATTCAAAATGTCTAGTTTTCAACAAAAAGTACAAGACATGCAAAGAAATAAAGTAAGGCCCATTCACAGGAAAAATAAATAAATAGAACCATCCTTATAGAGGCACAGACATTGTACTTACTATACAAAGACTTTAAATGAACTGTATTAAATATGTCAAAGAGAAAAAGGAAATCATGGACAAAGAAATAAAGGAGAAGAAAATAAATAAAAAATAGAGCAGAAATCAATGAAATCAAAATAAGAAAAACAATGGAGAAAACTAATAAACCAAAATCTGCTTTTTTCAAAAGATCAATAAATTAAAATCTAATTAATTTGTTAAATTAAATAAAAATTTAAAAAATTATCTAGCAGTGCAACCAATTAAAAAAAGAGAGATGGGGTCGGCCTGGTGGTGCAGCGGTTGGGTTCGCACGTTCTGCTTCAGCAGCCTGGGGTTAGCCGTTTTGGATCCTGGGCTCAGACTTGCTCACTGCTCATTAAGGCATGTTGGGGCAGCGTCCCACATAGAAGAACTAGAATATACAACTATGTACTGGGGGCTTTGGGGAGAAAAAAGAGGCAGATTGACAATAGATGTTAGCTCAAGGCCAATCTTCCTCAAGAAAAAAAAAAAGAGAGAGAGAGAAAGAGAAGGCCAGCTCCCATGGCCTAGTGGTTAAGTTCCATGCGCTCCACATCAGTGGCCCAGGTTCGGTTCCCGGGTGCAGACCTACAGCACTCAGTGTCCATGCTGTGGTGGTGGCTCACATACAAAATAGAGGAAGATTGGCAACAAGATGTTAGCTCAGGGCAAATCTTCCTCAGCAAAAAGAAGAAAATTGGCAACAAATGTTAGCTCAGGGTGAATCTTCCACAGCAAAAAAAAAAAAAAAAAGAGAGAGAGAGAAATTATCAATATGAGAAATAAAGGAGGAATCATCACTACTGATCCCACCAACATTGAAAAGATCATAAAGAAACACTACAGATAACTCTATACCCACAAATTTGATAACTTATATGAAATGGACCAATTTGTTCAAAGACACAAACTACCAAAACTCACACAAAGAGAAACAGATACTATGAATAGGCAGGAGGTTACAGGTAAGCACGTAGAAGAGGCCAGAATCATTCATGAAGTGATGGATTAGAATCACAGACATCAGCATGAACTCCTATTCAGCTTTACATAGGTATAGATAGCTACTCATAAAAATATTTATAGATATGTGTATATGCATGGGCTAATATACTCACACGTATTTTCTTGCTTTGTCAGTTTAGAGGGCCTAGAAGCATCACCACTCCAGCAACAAGGAACACAGCCAGTGCCCAGATCTTGGTTTCTAATACAATTCTCCAATAGAAGAACCAGGAGTTCTTGGGGAAATGGCTGATTCTAGAACCTAGGCAGGAAATACAAGAAGTACTCAAAAAACATACCAACAAACCCCACATTGATGGGGTATGTCAAATGGGCACTGAAGCAAACTAAAGAGTTCTCAATGGCCGAAGCTGGAACCATTTGAGCAACAAAATAAACAAAGTGATACTGGATTATAACCAAATAATAACATTTTATAACATATAAAATAAATATCCATGAGTCCACACTGATATCAATAAATTATTCAATAGATAAATAAATTGGGAAAAAGAAAAAAATCTCCTACCAGAATGAGATATCACCTCACACCTGTTAGAATGACTATCATCAAAAAGACAAGAGATAGCAAATGTTGGTGAAGATGTGGAGAAAAGGGAATCCTTGTACACTGTTGGTGAGAATGTAATCAGTTTGGAAAGAAGTATGGAAGTTCCTTGAGAAATCAAAAACAGGACTGTCATATGCCCCAGAAATCCCACATCTGGGTACATATCCAAAGGAAATGAAACCATCATCTTGAAAATTTATCTGTATTCCCATGTTCATTGCAGCGTTATTCGTCATAGGTAAGGTATGGAAATAACCTAGGTGTCTTTAACAGATAAATGAATCAAAAAACTGGTAGATATATACAATGGAATATAATTTGGTCTTAAAGAAGAAGGAAATCCTATCATTTGCAACAACATGGATGAACCTGGAGAGCATTATACTAAGTGAAATAAGCCAGACAGAGAAAGACAAATACTTCATGGTATCACATGTTTGGAATCCAAAAAAAAAAGTCGAACTCATAGAAACATAGAGTAGAAAAGTGGTTGCCAGTGTTTGGGGGGTGAGGGAAATAGGGAGAGGTTGGTAAAAGGGTAAAAACTTCCAGATAAGATGAATAAAGTCCGAGGATCTAATGTATAACATGGTGACTATAGTTGATAACACTGTATAGTATAATTGAAATTTACTAAGAGAATAGAACTTAAATGTTCTCATAAAAAAGAGGGGATTTTAACAAACGGTAGAAAAATCTCTCCAGTGCAGAATATTTCAAAATAAGTTACGTAAATACTCCACTCTCAAAAGGTAGAACATAACACCCACTTCCTGAGTGTAGGCTGTGCATAGTGACTTTCTTCCAAATAGTACAGTGTGGAAAAAGGAAGGAGTAACTACATAGTAGAGAAACCTAACAAATGTTACGTGAGCCAGATGTCAAGGTATACATCAACAGAGATAAGTCATATTGATAGTCTATGCCTTTAATATGTTGTGATGATAATGACACTCCCCCTCTGTTATCGTTCCCCTCAAAACACACAGCCCCATTCTAGTCCTGAGAAAATATCATACATGTGTCAGTTGAGAGACATTCCACAAAATATCTGACCAGTATTCCTCAAAACTATCAAGGTGATCAAAAACAAGGAAAGTCTGTAAAATTGTCACAGCAAAAAGGAACATAAAAAGACATGATGCCTAAATATAATGTGATACACTGGATAGGATATTCCTAACATTTTCCCATGTTAGGAATGGAAATGATGGCCATAATAAGCAAGACTGTCATTTTGTTGGAAGTTCATAGTTTCAACCTTTACCATTCAGGTTTTCAGTTTGGGGGTTAAAAAGTCTTTTCAGTTGTCCCAAATAAAAATTAGATATAGCTTGTAGAAATCAAGATTTTAATGAAGTAGTCCTTACCAGCTTAGCCTTTAAACTTCATTTGAATAAATCAACTGAAAACTGGCTGAGACTTTGGAAAATAGAAAACAAAATTGAAAGTATAATATGCAGAGCAAACACATTATGGTAGAGAAAAACGAATGTATATTGACCTAGATGAGAAAGTGTTATTTCAGAGAAAATGAAACATATCAATGGTACGTTTTTATAGTAGGACTTCTGCAGAAAAAAGACATTTTTAGAATTTGACTCAGTAAAAAGAGAGTAGAGGAAAGAAGGTACAAAACTGACAAATTGCCAAACGTTTTCAAATGACAAACATTTCCTTGCATCTCAATTTTGCCTGAGGATGGTTCTGATGGGATGTTAGAAGTATAAATGAGGCAATTCATTTTATTAATGATAAAATAATAGCATTACATAATGAAATGCATCTATATTCATATACTACTATTCATTACAATTTTATTTGGTAAAAAGCATTTGGATGTAAGAAATATAGATGGATGTATCTGAGTATATTTTAACTGTTTGAGTTAATTCAAGTTATCACGATAAAGAAGAAAAAATTGTATTGGTTATTAGCAGATAAAACTAAATTACATTACATGCTTATGTCCTCAAGACTGAAATAGGCAGAGTTTTCCTGGATTAAGTGTCCCTTGCCTAAATTAATGATAATATAATGAGATAACTATCAGGTCCATTAATTAGACAGTAATTATTGAATGATCATAGGTGGAATAGCAATCTCATCTTTTATCAGATATCTGGACAAGAGCTTCTGAGGAAATTATGAGGAGCAAAGAACGATATCTCAAAAAGATGAACACATCTTGTAAATAAAAAATAGCTGAGCCTGTCTCCTTCAGAACTTCTTAGGTATAGTAAAGGTGTATTGTTTCTTCTGCTGATTGAACATAGTCAGTAAAAAGAAAATAAGCAATTTTGTGGATCCTTGTTATTTCAATTATTCTTCCTGTGGGTCTTGTTATCCAGAAGGGAACGTGGTCTGAAACACAGTAGAAATTACTCAGTCTTTTGACTATGCGAGTTGTTGAACAAGCACAGCAAACACTGGAGACTATCGTATAAGATGTTGCTCCTGCTTCTTGCTTTTGCCAAGGAGGGTCAAGTCCCCTTCACATCAGGGCTTTTATTATAGAATGGGAGGTCAACATGCTATAATTTTAAACTTCAGTTTAAAAAGCTTAAAAAGAAATCTGTCATGAGCTTAGGAAAATTGGAAAAGTATACTCAAAGCACTTTGGGTTTCTAAAGCTCTTTTTTAGAAAATCAATAACAATATCAGGTAGTGCTATACTAAGAAAAATTTCTAAAGCATTAATAGAATCCTATATCTTTCAATGGAGTGCTTTGATTTTAAGTCCCTGTCCCATTGATGCAATGTATTGATTTTTCTTCCCATTGCTCATGAGGTCTTTTTATTTTTATAAGAATACCACTACAATGTGTATATCAATTCAGGAAAAAGGATGAATATACAAACTATAGTCCAGAAAAATCTTCACTCTGTAAAAATATAAAAGAAAACAATCTATGCTCTCACATTTTATGGCCACTCTGTGTATTTATGACTCTGTGTATTTATAAAGCACTCTGTGGTTGCTATAGTAAGTGAATCATTACTTTTATCATTACTGCAGGAAAACAGCAAGAAAGACACTATGGTAAAAGAAAAGAGAGTCTAGAAACTAAAGGCAGGTTTGTTGATCTAAGCCCTGCCCTTCTCCTTACCAGTGACCACAACTGAAGCATGATGCAATTTCAATGCAAAAAAATCATTTTTGATTTATGGTTTAAAGAGGATAGTTCTGACACCCCTAAAGTAAAAAATATTTGCAAGCCTTTGGCCTAAATTAATCTTTTTTTTTTTTTTAATAAACCCAGACCCACAAGATACATTTCTCTGGGATTTACTTATCCTTAAACAACGGTTACCAAGAACTAAGAAATGTTGACTAAGCTCTGTCCTACCCACTGCCTCACACCTCTGTTCTTGTTCTGTTTTTTGTGACCAAACTAAGAGACTGTAATATAATTCCTACTAACTGCCAGAAGGTAACAACAGATTCATTTTTTAACTGACCATCCTGGTGGTCTTCCTGCTCTCTGGTGGTCTTCCTCTAGGACCTTCAACACTATGTGCTGACATTTGTTATCTCCTGAAAGACCTATTATCCTGTATCAATGTCGGTTCATTAATTGTAATAAATGTACCACTCTAGTAAGGTATGTTGATAATGGGGGAGACTATGCATGTGTGGGAGCAGGGGTTATATGAGAGATCTCTGTTACCTTCCTCTCAAATTTTCTGTGAACCTTAAACTACTCTAAAAGAAATCATGTCTTAAAAAAATAATGCTGCAATAAATTTGATTTACATAAAATGTATCCAACTTTTCTGATATTTTGTTAGAATTCTATTATGGGTTGAATTATGCCCCCTTAAAATTCATATGTCAAAGCCTAACCCCGAGTGCCTCAAAATGTGACTGTATTTGGAGATAGAGCCTTTAAAGAGGAGATTAAGTTAAAATAAGGCCATTAGGTGAGCCCTATACCAATCTGATCGGTATCTTTATAAGAATAGGAAATTTGGACACACAAAAATGAGATACCATGGGGGCCGGCCAGGTGGCATAGTGGTTAATTTTGCGCACTCCGCTTCGTCAGCCCGGGGTTTGCAGGTTCGGATCCCAGGCACAGATCTACACATCGCTCATCAGGCCATGCTGTGGCAGCATCCCACACACAAAATAGAGGAAGATTGGCATAGATATTAGCTCAGGGACAATATTCCTCAAGAAAAAAGAGGAAGATTGGCAACAGGTATTAAAGCTCAGGGCCAATCTCCCTCATCAAAAAAAAAGAAAAAGGGATACCAAGGATGTGTGTTTACAGAAGAAAAGCCACATGTGGACCCAACGAGAAGGCAGAAATCTGCACCTCTGCAATCCAAGGAGAGAGGCCTCAGAAGAAATCAAACCTGCCAACATCTAGCTTCCAGAACTGTAAAAAAAATAAATGTCCATTGTTTAAGCCACCTAGTCTGCGATATTTTCTTTAGGCAGCCGTATCAAACTAATGCAGGTACATTTCCAGAAGTAATATCTCTGCATCAGGCCTACGAACTTGTGAAACTCTGGATTCACGTTGTCATTTTGCTTTCCAGAAAGCGTATGAAGATTCCTGTTCTATTATGTGCTCACAAAAATTGTTGCTTATCTCTTAAAAAGAACAAAAAAGGAAAAGAAGGAAGGAGGGGAGGAAGAAAAGGAGGGAGGAAGGGAGACAAAGCAAACGCATTGCTTTAAAAATAATTGCTGATTATGAATAGAGTCTGACGTCTATTAGGCAAGATTCTATCTTTCATCTGATATATTTGTTCTATTTATAATATACCCCAAGGCAATTTCTTTTGTAATAACGAAGACTTGGAATAACTACAGGTTACTCATATACAGAATATAGGGCAAGGAGTTATACAGATTTCCCTTCCTAAAGATTACAATCTATAGAATTTACAGAGAACATCAGAAAGGTAATAAATATTATGTAAGCCTTTTATAGGAATCTCAGCAGGCAGTTAGGCAAGATTTGCCTGTTCAAGGATAACCAGAGAGTAATAAACTTATATGAAAGAATGTCTTACTTTATAATGAAATGATTAATCCTTTTCCAAAACTATGGGAATTTGAAGAATTATCACATCTACATTTTTGTACAAAACCCTATGATCTGAGGCAGTAAAGTAGTAGATACAGGGGGCAATAACTAGCCAAGAATAAAACATTGAAAGTAGAAGAGATTTTTGAGAATATAAACAAACTCTGAATTTTTACAATATAATGGATATTGCTGTTTCTCATTTTCTTAATAGGTTTCTCAAATGTCATTGGTTTAATAATTTAGAACTAAACCTGGTAGTTAGTGTCATGCTGGCAATGTAATACAATCTCTAATTTTACAAAATCAATAATGGAGTAGACATATTTAAATGAGTCTTTGAATTTCAAGAGGTTTGCTTAAGGGAGAATCTTTTTATAGTCAAAACTGATAAAGGCTGTTAACATATGTAATATGTGAAAATGAGTTTGTGTTATATAATATTAGATCTAGATGCACTGGAAGATGCTACATTATTATTAACAATATGCTAGTCCTAAGGCATGTTAATTATATGATTTTTGTGTCACTTCAAAGATATTAGAAGGCAATTAATTTCTATTTTTAAGGTGGCAACTATACTCAAAAGTAAGAATTTTATAAAGTTGAAATAAGGTTTCCAATGACAAATACCCATTTACAGTGTTACTGTTCGATGTAACGGTGTTTAGTTTTAATTCTACGCTAATAGGATAGAAGTGTATCAACAGTCTTTTGTCATCTTCAACTCAGAATATGTGCATACCAGAACAATACGTTACATACTGTTTATAGCTAGATAGAAAATTTATGTGTTTTATCAACATCTAGCAAACATTTTTACACAAAATATTTTTATTTGGTAGATGTTATGTGAAAAGGGCCCCAGGACCAAACAAATTTGGGAAATTCTGGATAAAAGCAGGCAACCAGTTTTTCTTTTTCCTTGAAGGAATTCTCAGAACTATTAATATGCTAAAATGCATTGGAAATCTCCAAGGAAGATACAGACTTTTCAATATTTGTCAAAGGTCAGATTGCTCATGGTAATTATCAAATGAGACTTTGGTTCTAACTCTATTTATTTTCTCACTGTTAAACATGTTATCCACTCCCCCCACACATACGCACACACTTAAAATTGTGTTCTACTGACATTGCCTAGGAAATAGCTCTAAATTCTGTCAATTCTGTTTTCATCCCCACTGTTATTATTCTGGTCCTGGCCCTACCTATCTTACTGCTGCGCTATTACAACAGTTCTGCAAACATCTTCCTCCCACTGAAATCTATTCTTCCCACAAATTATTTTTCCAAAATCAGATTTCATCAAGTAGATTTTGAAACCTTCAAGGAAATGTCTTAGTATAGCAATTGGCATCACTGCAACACGGCCTCTATCATCTTGAACAGTAGCATCTCTTTCTACTCTCCCTGTACTCATAATCTACCCATGTCTTTGTCCCTGCTCTTTACTCAGATTCTCTGACTACACAATGAACTTTCATGCCTTTGTGCTTTTGTTCTGAAACATCACTACCTCACTTGTCTCCTCATATTTTTTTTTTCATGAGGAAGATAAGCCTTGAGCTAACATCCATGCCAATCCTCTTTTTTTTTTTGCTGAGGAAGACTGGCCCTGGGTTAACATCTGTGCCCATCTTCCTCCACTCTATATGGGACGCCCCCACAGCATGGCCTGACAAGTGGTGCGTTGGTGCACACCTGGGATCCAAAACCGTGCGGCCACCAGCGGAGTGCACGCACTTAACCGCTACACCACGGGCCAGCCCTGTCTCCTCATATTTCAAGGGTTAACTGAAGTGTAACCCTATGATGCCTTCATTTTCATCTCTCCTTTGAATTAATTAATTAAAAAATATCTTCTTGTAGTATTTTATACTTATATTTATCAGAAAAAGTACCACAGAGGTACATGTGTCTGTCTTAGTACACTGCAAGAGTATGTCACATAGCAGATATGATATTTTAGGGAAACGTGATGTCTTTAAAAGACATCCAGGGGCCAGCCCCGTGGGCCGCGCTCTGCTACTGGCACCCCGGGTTTGGATCCCGGTGCGCACCAACGCACCGCTTCTCCGGCCATGCTGAGGCCGCGTCCCACATACAGCAACTAGAAGGATGTGCAGCTATGACATAAAACTATCTACTCGGGCTTTGGGGAAAACAAAAGCAGGAGGATTGGCAATAGATGTTAGCTCAGGGCTGGTCTTCCTCAGCAAAAAGAAGAGGATTGGCATGGATGTTAGCTCAGGGCTGATCTTCCTCACAAAAAAAAAAAAAAAAAAAAGACGCCCAGTTCATGTTTTTTTACTAATTCTATTGTAAGAACAATAACTTTAAATTCTAGTTTCACCTACTATACTTTAAGATAAGATTGCTATTAATAGAAGGTAAACTCAGGCTGTGTAACTGGAATAGGAAGACCCGGGTATTGGAAGTAGGGGAGAGAAGAATAAATAAGAGTGGAGTTGTAATCATACTAGTGTGATTCTTTATTGGGTGCTTACTTTGTGCTAAGCAACTTGCTTAGCACTTTATATACACTATCATATTTATGAAATATAGAAAGACAACACTAATAAAAGATGAAGTAAGAGGGCATCCCATTTAGACTTCAGAACGCTGCAGTCCAGATCCTACATTCACATAACCATACGAACTTATGAGCTTTCAGTACGGGCCAGGTATTATGCCAAGGGCTAGTGACGCAAAAATGAGTAAGTATTCCAACTCTCACAGAGCACACAAACTAATGTTACGCAAATACTGTTGTATAAGGGGTCCATAAAAAGGCTATGAATGACCATAGAAGCTAACTGTTATGGGTTGAATTGTGTCTCCTCCAAAAAAATATGTTGATGTCCTAAACTCCAGTACCTCATAATGTGACCTTATTTGGAATAAGGTCGTTGCACATGTAATTAGCTAAATTAAGATGAGGTCATACTGAAGTAAGATGGCCTCCGAACCCAACCTGACTGGTATCCTTATAAGAAGAGGAGAAGAAACACAGAGATACCTTACACCAAGGGTGGGGGAAAACCATGTGACAATGGAGGCAGAAAGTGAAGTGCTGTAGCTGCAAACCAAGAGACATCAAGGATTTCTAGAAAACCACCAGAGGCTAGAAAGAGGCAAAGGATTCTCCCCTACAGATTGGAGGGAGCATGACTCTGCCCACACTCTGATTTCAGACTTTAACCCTCCACAACTGTGAGACAATAAATTTCTGTTGTTTTAAGCCACGCAGTTTGGGGTACTTTATCATGGTAGCCCTGGGAAACTAATACACTAAGCTCATGTAAGAATGATATAAAATTTCCATATTTGAGCTGACTTATGAATTAGCACTCAAAGGAGTAGTATTAGTTTTCCATGGAAAATGGACATTACGGTCAGAAAATAGGTGGAGAGCAATCTGTGGAGCAAGTAACTGATTTGTTTGACAAAGTTTTGTTCACTTAAAGATATTAAAATTATTCTTTATTTTCTGGACAGAGCAGCCCTACCAATGTATACGAGCTTCGACTCAGAAGATAAGAGATCCCAAGGCATATGATGTGAAGAACTTGTGCCTCCTATCGTATATCATTCATTTTCAGGAAATCTAGCATTAACGATGAAATTATCTCACAGTGATTGACTTTAAAGATTTTCTCTCTTATTTTATTACAATCTCACTGGTTACTGACATACTCTATTTCCTTAAACTGTATCACTATACATCAACCAAAAATTAGTTTGGGCACTAAAGGGCATATTTACTTCCAAGGCCTCATCACCATGTACCAGCTCTGTCAATAACTACAAAAGGTTCTACATATCAAAATATTCAGCAGTTGAATATCTTAAGTTCTTTGTTAGAAATCTTTCTCTAATATGTCTCTTTCTCATGCCTACATTTCCAATTTCCTTCGAATGCATAGGTCAGTTCAGACTGTTTTGCACTGCCTATTTGTTTGGAAGTGTTTTTATTTGTATTTTCTCTCTCCAAAAAAATGTATTTTTCTGTACAGGAATTCTAGTGCTTGTTTTACCCATAATGGGTAAGCATTTTTTAAAGGAAAACTATGATAGGAGGAGGACAGTGTTAACCAAAATGAGCAGCTTTACGAGGCAAAAATGAAATTTTAAAGAAAAAGAGGGTTTGTTAAAAAAAAAAAAAAGGTTTGCAAACTGGGAAAGTACACCTCAACCCACAAGTTGATAGGTGAGGACCCCTTCAGTCTTTGGGTGGCGGGTTTTTAAAGGCAAAAAGTGCACGGTTTGCAAGGCTAAGGCTGAGTCCAGTTCTGATTGGTCGCCCTTCCCAGGTACAGTGTATCTCATGTCCAGGGCTTCCTAAATGTCCTAACTGCAGGAAGCCTCCTGCATTGTTCTCCGGCCGTCTGGTGACAGTCAAGGTTAAAATGTAATTTTTTATTTCTGCCCATGGTTCAGCCTTGAGGTGTTTATGGTAACTCTAAGGTCGACTCTGGCCTCGCTCTTTTTTTTTTTTTTCTTTCTTTCTTTTATCAACAGACTGAAGATGCAGGATTTACATTTCGAGGAAATAGTTGATTTTGTTGCCTCATATCACAACCCAGGTTGAAGATTTTATCTTATTCATCAAGAGATTCTGGGGATCAGTCCATTTTAGAAAATGATACACTCCTCAATTCTTTATTATTTTTAGATTAATAATCTAATTAACATTTAAGTGCCATTATCAACATTCTTCACTGATATATTTATGAAGGTGTTGCAAATCTAATTCCTTTCCTTCTCAAATATTCACATTGATTTGCATTGTTAATAATCATTCTATCTCAGTAATCAAAATTTCAATAGCACATTTTCTTTCCCACAGTTTCAGCTATATGAAAATATTTAAAAACTGCTATATGAAGTTCAGTGTGCAGAAGGTTAACAGCTTTTTGCTTTCCAGACTAAAAAGCCTTTGTTTAATTTACTTTGTCATTAATCATTGCAAGCACCTATGGTAAGTTTTCACGGGCACTTATTGCTTGATGGCTTTTATACAATTCTTAGAATCCAATTGACATTTTGTGTTATTTTTCCTTCTTATTTATACATTACAGTAACCTTTTGCTTTTCAGTTCTTGTTTTTGTTTTTTTTAGCAATTTGCTTACATTACTGGATAGCATTAGTATGCTTAATTTTTCAATTCTTAAACCATCAAATAACCATGATGAAACAGGAAGCAAATTATTTAAATAGTATCATATAAGAATCCATTTTGAAATGACATTTTATAACATCTTGCTTAAAATTGTCATCTATTCTTTCATCGCCCTCAAAGCGCCACAGGTGAAATTAAAACGTTCCATATTTAAGGGAAGGCATAATTGAAAACATTTGATTTATTTCCATCGGATCATGGCATAAGGAAAAGGCCTTCCTTGCTTAATTTCTGACTCTTGCTTTCTATCACTTCAATTTTGCCCTTTCTAGAATTTACACAAATGGAATCAAATTATATTTAGTGATTTGTATCTGGATTTCTTCGCTCATCAGAACGTTTTAGAGATCTATTTTGTTGCATGTATCAGTACATTATTCCTTTTTATTGCTGAGTAGCATTCACCATCTGACAGATATTTGGGTTATTTCAAGTTCGGAGCTATTATAACTAAAACTAATATGTATATGCACTCCAATGTTACGTTTATTTTGGAGGGGAGAGTGGAGAGGACAGAGAGTCAATGTATATTTGCCATCATAAAAACTGCAAAATTTTATGTTCCAAACCGGCTGTATCATTTTGCATTCCCAAAAGCAATGTATGAAAGGTCCAGTTGTTAAACATCCTTGCCAATATGTAGCATTGCCAGTCTTTTAAACTTTAGCCATTCTAGTAGTGTGTAGTAGTGTCTCATGGATTTAACAGCCATCTCTCTAGTGACTAAAAATGTTAAATATCTTTTCATCTACATATTTCCAATCCATATGTAACATTTGAAGTTTTATTTAAATTCATTGCCTTTTTTATTAGTTTTTCTTGTTATGAAATTGAAAATATTATTTGTATATTTGAATATAAGACCTTTTATAGATATATGTTTGACAACCATTTTCTCCCAGTGTGGATAGCCATTTCATTTTCTTAACATGTCTTTTAGTAGAGGAAAAATTTTAATTTTGATAAAGCACAATTTATCAATTTTTCCATTTCATGCTCTTATGCTTTTTCAAACATTTGCTTAGTTCAAAGTCATTTACATTTTTAATTTTTTCTTCTAGATATTTTATAGTTTCAATCCAGTCATTTAGGTCTATGTGTCACTTAAGAGTTAGTTTTTGAATGTGACATGAAGTACAGGTCGAGATAGATGGCTGTTTTTGTTTGTTTTTTATATTGGTATACAATTGTTCCAATGTTATTTGTTGAAAAGATTATTATTTCACCCATTGATTTGTCCTGTCATCTTTGTAAAAACATAAATGACTCTACATGTATAGGTCTAATTCTTAGCTTTTTATTTTATTGCATTAGTCTGTACTTTCTTCTTAAACCAACAGCATGAAGTCTTAATTACTATATCTTTATAATAAGCCTTGTACTCAGATAGTGTAAGTCTTCCAATTTTGGTCTTATTTATCAAGATTGTTTGTGTCATACTATGTCCTTTGAAGTGTAAACTTTAGAATCAGTCAAAAAATGACAATTTTGATGAACTGCATAGAATCTAGAAATGATCTGAGTAAGAATTAAAATCTCAATGCTGAGGATTCCAATCTATAAACACAGCGTTATCACTCCATTTATTGAAGTCTTTTATAATTTCTCCCAGCTATCTGTAATAGCTTTGAGTATACAGGTATTTTGCATATTTTGGTAAATTCATTCCTAAATACTTCATATTTTGATTACAAATCAAAACGTTCAGGTTTTTAAATTTTTTATCATTATTTGTTGCTCATTTATAGAAATAAACTTTATTTTTTTTTTCTATTTACCTTGGAAAATTATTTTATTTTCTATTTACTTTGCTAAACTCACTTATTAGTTCTTATAGTTTTCTGGCTAATTTTTTACATAGACAACATGTCATCTAGAAATAGAGAGAACTTTACTTCTTACACTCCAATCTGATTCAGTTTTATTCCTTTTCCTAGCCTTACTGAATTGATTAGGATATCCAATACAATGATAAAGAGTAGTATTGAGAGAAGACATATTTTCATCGCTCATGAACTTAGTGGTATGCACTGAATTTTGCACAAGTTAAGTATGATGCTAGCTTTAGGTTTAGTGTCGAAGCCCTTCACCAATTTGAAGAAATTCACGTGTATTCTATGTGGCTGAGTGTTTTTTTTTTTATGTATACATGTTAAATTTTGCCAAATGATTATTCTACATCTAATGAGATGTTTCTATGGTTTTCCTCATTTAGTATTATGGTGAAATGCACTGATTGATTTTAAAATGCTAACAAACCTTGAATTCATGAGATAAGCTATACTACTTTATGAAATACTACATTTTTATATGTTGCTGTGTATGATTCATTAACATTTTTAAGGATTTTTGTGTCTAAGTTCATTAGTGACACTGATTTGTAGTTTTCTTTTCTTGCAATATTTTTGCCAGGTTTTAGTATTACAGTAGACCAGTCTCATAAAATGAGTTGGAAGGTGTTTTTGCTTCTGTTTTCTGAAAGATTTTATGCCAAATTGGAATTATTTCGTAATTCATGTTTTACAGATATAATAGTGAACCCCTCTGGGTCTAGAGTTTTCTCTAAGGCAAGGTTTTTAAACTAGTATCAATAGATAAAGGGCTATTCAGGTTATCTATCTCTTCTTGAAAAAGCTTTAGTAATTTGTAAGCTTCAGGGAATTTGTTCAATTCATTTAAGCTTTTAAATTTATAGGCATAAAGTTTCCACAATATTCTCTTACTCTCTTTGTAATGTCTGTTAAATCTGATATTGGTAACTTGGGTCTTTTTGCTCAGTCTGCCTAGAACTTTATCAATTCTATTGGTATTTTCTAACCATCATCTTTTGATTTTATAGTTTCTATATTGTTTTTCTATTTTCTTTCACATTGATTCTGATACTGTGCTTATTATTTCCTTTCTTTCATTTCACTTTGGGTTTCATTAGTTTTTTTCTGGACTCAAGGCAGAAGCTTAGATTATTGATTTGAGACTCTCTTCTTTTCTACCACAAGCATTTATTGCTATAAATGTTTGAGCCATCTCACAAATTTGAATGTTTTTCTTTCAGTTCACAATGTATTTAAAATTTCCTTATGAGTGTTTTACCATGGTTTATGTGTAATTGAATTGTTTAATTTCCTAACATTTAGGGATTTTTCCAGTTATCTTTCTGTCATTGATTTTTAATTTAATTCTACTATGGTCAGAGAATATTCACGGTATGATTTTAATTCTTTTGATGTACTGAGACTTGTTTTATGGCCTAGAATATGCTCCCTCACATTACAATTTCTGTGTATGCTTGCAAAGAATTTGTATAATGCTGCTGTTGACTGGAATTTTCTGTAAATGTCAGTAAGATTATCACACTTGAATGTGTTTCAGATCTATACTATTTCTGATTCTCTGTCAACTTGTTTTTTCAATTATTAAGAGAAGTTTGTAAAGTCTTTATAATTTTGGATTTGGTCATTGTTCGTTTCAGTTCTATCAGTTTCTGCATCACACATTTTGAATCTCTGTGATTAGTTGCATACTAATTATACTCTTAGGTCCCTTTGTGGAATTAACTCACTTATTATTATATAATAAAGCTTTTTATCCCTTGCTGTGAAATGCACATTGGCTGGCACTAATACAGCCATCTCAGCTTTCTTTTGATTACTAGTTGGCATCATGTCTTGTCTCATCCTTTTCCCTTTAACTTATCTCTGTGATTATTTTTTAAAGTGGATCTGTTGTAGACAGCATATTTTTGGGTCTTGCTTTTTATCTTGCTTTTTTTATCCAATGTGAACAATCTCTCTTTTTACATTTGAATATTTAATCAATTTATATTTAACATGATTATATTTATGATGGGGTTCAAATCTACCAGATTTCTATTGCCTTCTCTTTTCCCTTCTATTACTTGTTCTGTTTTCCTTTTTTCTTGCTTTCATTTTTTGCAAGTTACGCTAATCTAAAATTATTTTTAGCATCTCTATTACACTATAACAGGTATACAATAAACTGCACTTATTTAAAGTGTACAATTTGATCACTTTTAACACATGTAAATACTCATGGAACCACTGACACAATCAATAGACTCAATATATCCAGCACCGCCAAGTTTTCTTTGTCCCCAGCCCCTGGTCTCTCCTGGCCTGACTCTAACCCCAGGAAACCACTGATCTGCATTTTGTCATTATAGATTAGTTTAGATTTTCTAGAATTGGATACAAATGCAATCATACCTTTTTTGAATTGTTGAGTTTTTATGGTTCCATTTTACCTCTATTACTGGCTTGTTAGCTATACCTCTATGTTTGTTTGTTTGTTGTAGTCAGTCTGGAGTTTAACCCATCACTGTGGGCCTTCAAATACTTATATCACTTTGTACATAGTGTAAGAAGCATAATAGTGTATTTTCTTCTTGACGTTTGTAATTTTTTTATACATTTTACTTCTGCATATTTTATATACTCACAATGCATTGTTATTATATATAAATTAAACATCAAAATATTTTTAAAACAATTAAACATATGAAAAGGAAGCACTTATATTTGCTTTTGTATGTTTCCTTCATTTGTGTAGATCCAAATTTTCACCTGGTCTCATTTTCCTTCTGTTTGAAGGACTTCTTTTAAAATTTCCTTTAGTGTTCATCTGCTGGTAAAATATTCTTTCCACTTGTCAATTTCTGAATTGTGTAAGTCTTCATTTTTGAAAAAAATGATACTTCCTTTTTTTCAGTACCTAAAAGATATAAATTCACTGTCTTGTGGCTGCATTGCTTCTGACAAGAAATCCAGTGTCATTCTTACTTTTGTTTCTCTATATATAATGTTTATTTTTAGGATTTTGTGTTGTTGTTGTTATCACTGGCTTTCAACAACTACATGGTGATATGCCTTGGTGATATTCTTCATATTTCCTGTCATGGGTTCTTTGAGTGTTTTGGATTTGTGTGTTTGTAGTTCTCATAAAATCACATAAAACTGTGGCTATTTCCTTAAATGGTATTTCTTCACCTCCATCTCTCCCCTTTCCTGAGGACTCTCAGGAAAGAGCACTTGCTGTTTTCCCGAAGCTCACTGACGTTCTGTTCACTTTTTCTAGTATTTTTTCTATCTGTGTTTCATTTTGGATAGTTTCTAGTGTTATACATTCAAGTTTCCTAACCCTTTTTAAATTTAAATTGTCTAATCTGCTATTAATTCTATACAATGTACTTTCATTAAAGGTAGTGCATTTTTCATTTCTAGCAGTTTGAGCTGGGTTGTCTTTATAATGCTGTTCTTTACCTTCTTAAATATTTGACATATATTTATAAAAATATTTTAATGTCCTTATTTAAAATTTTTATCAACTGTGTTCTTTCTAGTTCTGATTGATCTTTCTCCTGGTTATGTTATATTTTTCTCTTTCTTGTATGCCTGGAAATGTTTGATAACAGATATTTTGAATTTTAAGTTTGTGGGGTTTTTTCCTTTTTATATTATTTTAATTTGGTTTGGGTTCTGCTCTGGTATATAGTTAAGTTGCATGGAATTAGCCTGATCCTTCCAATTTTTGTTTTTAACTTGCACCTTGATTATTGAGGGCTAAACTTGACTGGTGTGGGCCTAGAACAGTCTTTAGTCTATGGTTAATTTGCTTCTTTGTCTAAGGACTCTACCAGTCTGTATTACTTTCCTAGGGCTGCCATAAACATCTACCACAAATTGGGTGGCTTAAAAAACAGAAATTTATTGTCTCATAGTTCCGAAGGCTAGAAGTAAAAAATCAGGTGGCATAAGGGCCATGCTCTCTCTCCTAACTTTTGATGATTGCTGGCAATCTTTACCATTCCTTAGCTTGCAGCTACATAACTCCAATCTCTCCTTCCATCGCCATGTGGCCATTTTCCCTAGGTGTGTCTCTGTCCTCACATGACCTTCTCCTCTCTGCGTGTGTTTGTCTCTGTGTCTCTTCTCCTCTTCTTGTAAATACACCAGTCATATTGTATTAAGGACCAACTGTACTCCAGTACAACCTCATCTAAACTTATATCTTACTACATCTGAAAAGAGCCTAAATCCAAATAAGTTCACATTCACAGGTGCCAGATGTTAGGGCTTCAGTATAACTTTTTGAGGGACATAACTCATCCTACTACATAGTTGTTCCATGTCGTAAGAGGTTTTTGCACCATGACCAGTGTGATATGGACAAATTCTAGGTAGATGCAGTATACAGAGATTGTTCTAACTGTTCCTTTCTATGGTTCTTTGCATGGCATTGGTAGTTTCCTAAAACATCTGCACAGATCAGTACGCAGCTAAAGACTTAAGAGAATCCCTCTGCAAATCGCCAGAGTTCTCTCTGTCCGACTTCCTTTCCTTTCTACTGTGTCTCACAAATTCTAGCTGTCTTGGCTTCTGGAACTCCAAACTCTGCTTCTCCAACTCAGTGAGATTGCCAGGCTCTGTTTGGGTTCTCCCTTTGTATACTGCACCCTAGAAATCTTTTTCCGAGCAGTAGGCTGGACACTGGAAGAGAGCAATTCACTTATTTTCAATATCGCTCCTTTGCTTCCTATTTGCCACGTCTTATTGCCCTTTGCTTCCTATTGACACTCAGCACATCCCAGCCCACCTTTTCCCTGTTCTTCCATCAGGACCCACGCTTACTGCTCTCACACACTTGAAGCTGCACAGCACATTTTGTGGGCTCCAACTGTGCTCTGTTTGCCTTCCTGGCAAAACTCACAGTCCACCCACCTGGACCAGGCCTGGCCCTGACCGTGGTCTGCTGGCATTTCCCGTGGTGCTCAAAAGAGGTGAACATTTCCCGACGGAGGGGCATGGGTGAAGAGTCCAGTTCCCCCATCACAGGGTTAAAAAAAAAAAAAAAACAGGCTGTCGCCAAATGTCTCAAAACTGTAATTTCATAATTTTTCTGGTTTTCTGATTGTTTAGGGCAGGAGGGCATCCCTGTTATTCCTCCAGGATCATGAGTCCCAGTCATAAGGTATTTTTTTAAGACAGATTTTTTCTATTGCTTTATACGATGTTTATTACTAAACTTACGCTTATATTTTGAATCATTTGTAATCAGTACAAATGTGTTTTCTGTGCCTTGTTTTTATGTGACTTCTTTAATATTTGCTGTACACATGTTTGCTGAAAATATTTTATATTAGACAAATGTATGCCTATTTCAAGTGTTATATGCTGCAATTTGGTGAAAAAGTATTTTAATACTACTTTGTAAAAAATATTAATAAAAGAATGCAATGTGGGCATATGCTGACATTTACTAAATAATTTCTTACCAATAAAATTCTTTACCCCAGTGTGATATTGAATGTAACAAAATTGACTCAATTAATTAGAAATTCTTATATTCACTAATAGTAAAATGCTGGTAACACCCATTATCGCTAGGAGATACATTTAATGAATCTTTTATCTTGTGAGCATATAACAATAATATTAGCTAGTGAATATAACAGGCTTAGATTGTCATGCATAAATATCTGAGCAATATGTGTTATAGGATAAATTGATGATAAATATGATCAGTCAAATTGATAATACTGAGATGTCTACCTGTAAGTGCATAGTAGATGTTTGTAACTCCACTAAAACCTGGAAAATTATTTTGCTGAAAAGACCTCAACCCAATAAGACAGATTTGACAACATCCATTGCAAAAATGCAAATGAAAAATATTTTTTTTTAGAATTAAAACATGGAGATCTCATAGGGTACTGATTTACTTTCACTTTAAATGCAGTGATAATAAACTTGATACTTGGTTTTCCAGATTTTACTAAATTAAAGAGAGATAGTTCACTGAAATGGCAGGAGAATCAAAGAATTAAAAAGTGATCTCTCAAAGCAAAAGAAAAGACTAAAATTCTACATAACTTTGGCACAAGAATCCCAATGTGATTTGAGATTGTTTAGCATAGCATGAATCAGCATTACTCACATTTCTCTCAAAGACGTCACTTATTTTATGACTGTTACAACAGAGTGCTACAAAATTATACATGTATATGGCAACGAGTCATAAAAATAACAATAAATATAACACGTCATTGCCATTATACCTTCTAAAAAAGCAATAATTGTTTTGGATGATTCCTATGACAAGTTGAAATAACTGTTTGCCACAAAACGGGGTAACATTTTCTTGTCTAGAAAATTTACATATGTGACATTATTTGAGAATTTCAGGAAAATATAAATATACATGTATGTTTTTATATGAGCAAAGTATTAGAGAAGCAATAGCTAGATTTCAATATTCATATTAGTAGATGGTTAAACTGATGTAATTCTCACAAGTTCATTAATAACAAAAGATCTCTATTCATTTCTTTATGTCATTAAAAATTTATACAACAATAAATCATGTCCTGGCTTATTATCTATCATTAACTGAACATGTATATAAAACTTCTGTTTTTACATCCAAATTGAATTGCAGAACTGAGTTTACTGGATAGATCATCATTTTGACAGTGGAGAAACTGTCCTATAAATCTTGTACTCAATGTGTAAGATTTGCTGGTTTTCTTATTTCCCTGACATTCTTCAAGTTTTAAATAGCACAATTTAGTGATATATTTTATTTCACCATTTCTGGTGCTCTTTTCCAAATCTACTTTTAAAAATTCAGTCATGTAAAACTGATGAATTGAGACAACATTTTTGTTTTAGGCTAATCCTGCATTATCTTAGTTCTTATTTTCAGATACTCAACCTACTTTCATTGATAACTCACGGTAGGATGGCCAAAAACACCCTAACTATAATATTTTAGATTTATTTTTAAGTTTCTCATTGTTATTGTACTAATATATTGAATTAATAGATTTATTGGTTATAGTCACACTTTTCACCTTTCACAATTCAGTGAACAGCTACTATATATGAAGTTTATAAATTTTACATAGCAAAAGTAAAGCCTAGTTTTATAAGACAAATGAGAAATAAAGAAAATTTTATTCAAATAATTAGCTCTCCCAGATTTCTTGGAATTTACTACCCAGAAAAATCACTATAGGTGATATTTATAGCACCTTTGTTCTTATACTAAAGGAAAACGATCCAATTATTTTATTTTGGGAAATTCCTCTGCAATTTCCCAAAGTTTAATAAACAACAAACTCCAAGTCTTATTTAAATAATCTTCCTCCCAAATGAAAAGGTCACAGGAACTGTACCAATATAAAGAGGATATACTATTAAGCCTTAGTCTTCTACAGCTAATCATTCTGATATAAAATGTGGCCAGAAATTTTCCATGAGCTTTAATGAGACTGAGAATTCAGATTGTGGCTCTGCATGTGAGAAATCTGGCGAGAATAATTTCCCATCTATGCATCTCATGTCTTGCAACTGATTCTTAAAAATAACATGCTATTTAACCTTATACTTTTAAGCAACACTATCCAACATTATAGAGTTTGTTTTCTATCCTGAATGATTTCTTAATGCTTCTAATAAGAGGTCTGAAATGCTGTGAACTCTTAGCACATAATCTTCTGGGAAGTTTGACCAGAGATTTGGCTGAGGGATAAAGAAATCCTAAGTGTCAATTCCACCCCTACTTTTCCTTGTTCACTTCCCTTATGTTCATTTAATTCATTGGCTTCATTTTCTCAATCAGTTATGTAATACTTTGCTCACCTGTCTGTTTTAATTCACCTCCCCACCCTGCCCTAAACTACCCAGCCAGAGCCATAATTGTAGCCCTCTTTCACTTCAGTCTAGATTAGAAGCCTTTGACTCTGGAGAGAGGTTCTGTCTTGGTGATTTAGGAATGACCTGGAGGACTTTCAGGGTGTGATGCATCCGCTATGCCTCAATCCTGCCTCTTCCTCTGAGTGCTAATGCTTTACCAAGACTATAAAATTTGAAGCTTAAGCTTTAAGCATAGCATTTCAAGAAACAGAAAATGATGAACATCAAGATAAGTGGAGAGCCTGATTCCTATGGGCAGTGCTTTAGAGTGGCCTGCCCAACCCTCTCTTATTGGAGTTAGATAAATTTAATCAACAGTCTTTGGAAATAAATTGGATTAATGTGATGAAGAGAAGGATAACCATTTCTCTACTTTGTACACAGTAAACCATGAGATGACAGTAGTAGTCTTAAGAGAACAAGAGATCACAGAATAAAAAAGATTTGGTGAGGAGAATAAAGATAATGAGTGTAATTTTTATAATTACTGACTCTATGGTATAAGGATGGCATACTAAGCAGCTAAATTGGAGATGTTTAGAGTCTATAGCTTGAAAAAGTGTTTGGTTGGGTTAGAATTGTGATTGCTATTTAATAGTCATTTCTCTGTCTTGTCTTATTGGCAGAGACCTGATTGTTTTTTTCCTCACCAGGGAATTCAGGGAGTGAATCCTGATGATTAGGACTCTGTTTGGCTATTCCCACTCTGGCAGCAATAAGTGCTATAATAAAAGTCTAGATACAGTGAGTGTCTGAATTAAACAGAATCTTTAAAGTGATTACTGTGAATCATAATACTCACTTTTATGAGCAAGTTCTGTTAGGCCTGCTGTTGTCCACATATCACAGTCAAACCAATGATTCATCTTTCCCTTAAAAGCCTGATTCAAAGACAGTCTTTTCTGTGGAGGCTTCCACATGCTCCTCTCCCCCTGAGGCTGAATATCGCCCTATATTACACGCCCATTTGTAGTAGGCTGAATAATGGCCTCCAAAGATGTCGATGTCCTAGATTATCTGAGTGGTCCCCATGTAACCATCCCTCTGTACACTTAGAGGGATGCAGTAGACAAAAGTGAATAGTAGAACATGTGGCAAAGGAAGCAAAAAGTTGGAGTGATGGAGGAAGGGATCATGAGCCAAAATAATGCAGGCAGCCTCCTGAAGGTGAAAAAGGCAAGGAAACATATTCTCCCCAGAAGCCTCCAGAAGGAACACAACCCTGCCAACACCTTGATTTTAGAATTCTGATCTCCACAACTGTAAAAGAATAAATTTGTATTGATTTAAACTACTAAGTTTGTGATTAATATGTTAAAGCAGCAATAGGAAAAAAATACATCATTATAAATCATTTTATTTACACCCATATCATGTTACCATAATTACTTGCTTGCGTGTCTGTGACCCCATTCAATCTGAGATACTACATCTAAGGATCCTACTTTATTCATCATTTTCTGTAGACCAAACACATTTTTTAGTAAAAGGTAGTCCCAAAGTTGTCTTTTCAGTAAATGAGACGTAAATTAATATTTATTTGATAAGATCCCATGGTTTTACTTGGGGGCACCACTGGATTATGTATAAGGGCATATAATTCAATGGAAGATGTGAATGATGCAGAATATACTAGCTCTAAACCTTGACTGGTTAGAAACAACAGTAGGACTGATTTAATTATATTCCTAGTTTTCTCCACAGACTTTCTCTGTTTCATAACCTTGTGATGTCCACACCTTGGTATGCTCCTGAGGAAGGAAAGGAAGCATTAAAAGATGATGAGTGCACAAGAGGAGGAAAGAAAAACACAAAAAGAAAAGTTTGCTCTTTCCTAATTTTGCCTGTGACAGAGACTCCTTCAAATTTTGTTATTTAATGATTAATAAACCATAGTACACTCTCGCAGCAAGAAGGACAGAAAAGAAATTCCAGTGCAATAGTTAACTGACATTATTGCACTGGATAATCCCGCTAAAATGCATTTGAAGTGGTAGAGGGGAAATTAACTGTATCTATTGAAACTATCATTCATTCCCCATTTTGCTTTTCAAAAATGTAATCTAACTGAACTTCATGTAGCATTTTGGAATTCTGAATAAAAAGCACCATTTTATTCTAAATTAAAAGAATCTTTCTTTCTATATCTCCGTTCAATTCTATATTAAATCATAAAATAAATTATGGCTTCATAGAATAATCGAGTATTCACGTTGATTTTGAAATAAGCAGTAATGGAAGACAAACTCGAGATTTTTATTTTAGAAAGGTTTAAAAAGCTCCTTCTAATACAGACAGAAAGACAGACACAGAGAGACAGAAAGAGAAACAGCCCAATTTGTGCAATTTTCCCTAGTGGCCACAAATATCACACGACAATTTAGGCATATAGACCGTGCATTAAAACACAGGATCAAAAGAATTAGATACAACCATATAATATATACTGTATTCATATCTTAGTGAAAGAATATACAATTATTATTCTAATATAGCCACTCCCCCACAGTTACATCAAGTGAGGTAACCTCTTCAAATCTCTGTTGAAGTATGACATCTTAGTTGTTCCTATCATTAACAGAGAAATCAGAAAGTGGATTTGAATATGAGAAGAACTGCAAAGTAAGAAAAAATGACTAACAGACATTTGATCTTGTCCTAAACATCCACGAGCATATTCAGTCCATGCCAAATGGTTTTGGACAAGACCAAATATCTAGGACTTTTTGGTGTGTACCAAATGTCTCCACGGATGTTTTGGACAGGACCAAATATGACCAGATATCAAGGACATTTTGGCATGGACCAAATGTCTTCTGGACATTTTGGACAGGATCAAATGTCCAGCAAGGGAAAAAATAGATATTAAGTATTATTGCACTTCTAAATTAAGTTTCTTAAATGTACTTTCTTCTAATTTTGAGGGTTTCTGTGTAGTGGTTAAAATGCAACCTCTGGAAAGTAAACATCTAATTCGTTTCCGACACTGACTAGCTGGGTTACCTGGGTAACGGCAGATTCCTCATTTGTAGAATTGTAAATGGAATATCCTGTCATAAAGTTATAGGCTATTATAAACATCATTATGCCAAGTGACCAATCAATTTTAGTTTTAACGTTTCTGTTTATTGAATAAAAATGATGTGTTTCAAAATTAGCCATTTTTATAATACCAGACTTATAAATAACCCAACAATTTGAATCCTTGATTTAAATTAAAATAGTCTGTGTTAGTTATGTGAACATCTTTTTAATCATTATCTAAAGCTAAAATTAAAAGGGTGAAAATTAACTTAAACACCTAAGGAATGAAAATACCTGCCTTAGCAAATATCTGCCATGAAGTTCTCAGGTAGCACTTATGAAAGTCTTTATATCTCTCTATAAATAATTTCAAAACCCCACCTACTTTCCTGTAAAAGGTTGCATTTTTCTACTTTTTAAATGCCTATAAATGTTACTTCAATTTTAAGAAATATAAAAGTTTAGAGATTTTTTTCTCATATTACAACAAAATACATTTTTTCAATAATAAAGACAATGACTTTATTTGGCATTACTGTAAGAAATGAATATGATCTTCAGAATCATTCCCTAAAGACAGATTATTTCCGGACCCTTAGAAAGTAAGTATCACAGATAAGAAGATAATGTATATTTATATCATCAGATCTTCCTGGATTCCTATTAGAAAAATCAATAATTTTAGAAGGTGACCTCCTGTGAAATGAACTGTTATTGTATTTGTCTTAGAGAAGAGTACTAGGAACAGAATCATTAAAGCGAACCATGAAGCATTTGATCTGACACTGTAGAGAATGGATCTCCTTTACTCTAGTGCCCATGAAGCACACTCACATTCCTTCTCCTTGAATTTTTATGTCTTTATGCAAGAACTTTTCCTTTTAGGATTAACAAAAGAAATACATCTGTTCTGTTAAGTAAGAAGCCTTTTGGACAAAGACAATGCAGGATTTAGACCTGGGTCATCTGAGAAGAAAGGCATATTTCCTAGATGAGTTATCTAATCCTGACAGTTTACATACCCCCCTAAAGAATGTTACAAATTTGAGTTCTGCTTTAGGAATCTCATAGATAATATACTTATCTTCAAAGGGGAAATCTTGGACACCATATTAGCTACAAATTAAATTTATCCCCCATTTCCCATTTAGCTAAATGTCACGGAGGAATAAAGGTCTTATTGGCATTCTGCATAGCTCTGGGATACTCAAAGTGGGGGACAGAATATAGACTATAGCGATGGGCAAATTCCGTGACATACACTTAAGAAAGTGGACCTAGTTATCATTAATAACTTTGAAGTCATAGGTCAAAGCCATGAATTAGTGAACCATTTCAACCACCAGTGTCTCACATGGGATTCTCTCTGCCCCGCCCCCATGTATATACTATTAATGAGAAACCTATCTTTGCCTTTTAAAGGTAAAAACTTTGGCATATTAAATATGTGATTCTTTTCTTACTACAAAATATATAAAAGATAAAAGTACAAAGGGGAGCTGCAGCTAAATGGATATAGAGTTTCAGTTTTGTAATACAAAATATTCTAGGTCTGCAAATTTTAGTTTACGTGTTTTTGACCACAATAAAAAAGATAATAAAAGCACAGAAAATATTATAACAAACACCAATGTAGCTATTACCCAAATGTAACAAGTGTTAAAAATGTCCTATATGTATTTTCGTTTTTTAAAGGAAATAAATGTGATTGAAATTCCTGAATTCCCCTTGCTATCCAATGGCATATCCCTTCTACCTTCTTCAAAGGTAAATACAATCCTAAAGTGGCTATCATATTTTTCATCCATGTTCTTATAATTTTATTCTAAAAGTGTGTAACCCTAAGTACAAAATGAGATACACAATATACATTAATTTTTCAAAAAATTTGTTAAATAGCATAACACTTCTCAAGAAAGGAAAGAGAGATAAAAACAAATACAATCTCTAATTATAAATTATGCGCAATTGCTGCCTTAATTTCCTAGACTTTCTTAAGCTGTCTTTTGGCTCTATTTCCTGGATAATTGCCACGTTACTTTTTTTCTTAACTTCCTAGCCAGCGTGTTAGTTTCCTTGGGCTGCCATAAGGAAACATTACAAATTGGGTGGTTTAAGCAAGAGAAATTCATTGGCTCCGAGTTCTGGATGTTAGAAATCCAAGTTTAAGGTGCTGACAGGGTTGGTTCCTTCTGAGGGCTGTGAGGGAGAATCCGTTCCAGGCTTCTCTCCAAGCTTCTGGTGGTTTGTCAGCCATCTTTGGTGTTCCTTGGTTTATAGATGCATTGTCTCAGTCTCTGCCTTCCTCTTCACATGGCATTCTCTCTTCACATCATCTTCCATCTATGCATGTCTACCTGTGTCCAAATATCCCCCTTTTTTTTTAGGACACCGGTCATATTGGATTAGGATCCACTCTAATGATCTCATTTTCGCTTGAT
This sequence comes from Diceros bicornis minor, assembly GCF_020826845.1. NCBI lineage: Eukaryota > Metazoa > Chordata > Mammalia > Perissodactyla > Rhinocerotidae > Diceros > Diceros bicornis. The sequence continues at coordinate 48,030,811 of NC_080745.1, read as the reverse complement.
TACTTCCGTAAAGACTGTCTTTCCAAATAAGGCCATATTCTGAGGTCCTGGGGGTTAGGGCCTCAAGATATTCAACCCATAATGGCCAGTATAGACTTATTCTATAATTACACGACAGAAACTAGCCCCAGACTGACAAATACCGGGTTTAGATATCAAATACTAAAGCATATGTTCTTAAAGAGAATCATCTTTAGATGTTGCCAAAGTTTTACACTTTGACATTTACAAGTTTGGAAAGTGCAATTTCTAGTTTATCATTCATCCACCCATCCATCCAGAAAATCTCTCTGAAGCATTTACATACCAATACAAATATATAATAGAATAAACTATTTTAAGATATTTACCTCCCCTCACGGAGCAGAGACAAGATATGTGATGGTGGGGGTCAAGATGGGGAAAGCATGGAGCAGTGGGCCACTTCTACTTATATCTCACTGTCTTCAGGAATCTTAAAAGTGCCAGAGATTGCACTGTGACAACAAAACGAGATGGATAAATAAACAGCCACACGTTTTATGAGCCACTCGTCAATCAAGAACTTCTAGTTAAGGAACTCAGCCCTAAGTTTGATTCAATTAAGCATTAAAGTAACTTATCCAAGAAATTAACATCAAAAGTTTTAAACCATGAAAATTGAATAGATTTTAAAATGTCACTTTTTAAAATTAAAGCATAAAACTTTTTATGTAGAAGTCATATTTTCTCTCTTTCTCCCTTATGTCAAATGCTTAAGTCTGTATAGGAATGCAGTTTTCATACATGCTTTTGTGTAATGAAAGGGAAAACTGTTTTCAGTTGTGGAATGCCATCACTAAGTTGCGGAAAAAGCCTTGTGCCTGGATGAATTCTTGTACAATCAGATGATTTTTATTTCACTTAGATAATTTTATGTGATTTATTTCATAAAAGTTTTTATTGAAGGTTTTTAACAATGTAGCCTTTCATATGTCAGGTTTTAGAGGCACAGTCATGTTCTTTGACAATGAACCAAGCTATAAAAACCCAATACAGATATTGTCATAGAGGTGAGTATAATTGCACAAACTTAAAGGAATTAAATTGAACTTATTTTACCATAATCTATAATAATTGCCAGTAGCAATTTGCTCTTATATGGCAATTAATTCAAAGAATAATTAATGTAACTAAAATTGATCTTTCTCAAACTTAGAAACACTGTATTTCACTATCTTGTATATCACAAGGTACAAAGATACTCACAAGATGATACTACTACTTCATGGTTGAGCTTGGAACTTGAATCCTGATCGTTTTAAGACACAATTTCTTTATCTGTAAAATGAAACAGTTGAACTTAAGGATATCCGAACTCTCTCTCAATCCTTTTGTTTAGAGGAAAGCCTAACTCTCATGTTACATTTATTCAGCTTCACTCACTTATCCAACCAGCCAACCATCATTCCATCCTTCCTCTGATTCGTTTATAAAAAATTTAAGTGATTACTATGTGTCAGGCAGTGTGCTAGAAGTTGGGAATAAAATTTTGAACAATACGAATGGTGTCCCTTCCATTATGGAAGGTATTTCCATAAGAACTCAGGCTGTCAGTTCTACTTGTGATTTTTATTATTTTTCTTCTGCTCCGACAGTCCACTTATGTCATCAGGAATCGATTCCATTGGCAAATAGAAAATCATTGCTTTTAATTTACACTGGAGTTTAGGCACTGCCCACTCCCAACACCTCTTTTGCTCAAGAAAGAAATTTGTAATGAGTTACTAGATCAAGGAAATTTTGCTTCACCAACAACCATCATCACTTACTTATTATTGCTATTTTAACATCACTCCATTGGTTGCCTGGATTCCTCATTCACAGCTTGTGTGTGATCACAGAAAACTCTTCACTTTATACAATTATACTTGAGTATCTTAGAAACTCCTCTTTGCCTGTTGCTCTTTTTCTTCTACACTGGATCCCTTTGATTTTGGAACTTCTAACATCTTGGGCCCCTATTTCCAGGTACTTATCTGACTCTATTGCTGTAATCAGTGCTATCTACTGTTTCTGCTCTTTCCTAGCATCCTCTAAACAATCATGAGCCTTGACACAATGCTTAAGTCAATTTTCTTCTTGCCAGTCTATTCAGTCAGATAACCTGTGCAATGTAATACCAAAGGTATGATTATTAATGATTAAACTTTTAATCCTGATCCTTTATTGTAGTGATACAAAGAAGCAAAAGTGAAAATATTCTGCCAAATTATTCAGATAATCTACTCATACACTATTAAGAATGAGGTCACTTTTGGCTTAGTGTGTCCAGTCATTATTTATATTAATCAGGTTGGATGCTGTTCAACACTCCATTCCATTTCATGGGAAGATAAATATGGACCAAATAGCCAGAGTGTTCCAAAACCAAAGACATTACAAGGCCTTTAAGCTAGTTTGTCATCAATGGTTTTATTTAGAGCTTGGTTGTTACGAGTCAGAAAAGCCTGTCTTTAAATTTTTCCTCTATTGATTTTTATCAGAGTGATTTTGGCAAGTTACTATAATTTTCTGAGGGTCAGTTTGTTCATCTGTAAAATAAGAGTAGTAGTATTTAGTTCACAAAGATATTTTTATGAATATATGGGCCAACATATTTAGATCCCTCGTCATAGGGCTCAGGAAGGTCTAGGTCATGTTAGTATTGGCAATGTTATCATCATCCTTATCATTAGTTGGCAGACATTCTATGAGTTTACAACTTTGAGAATTAATTTTTCTTTAGTTCTTCACAGTTTAAAGCAAGGGTAGGCAAACTACTGCCTGCAGGCCAAATCCAGCCCTCTATCTGTTTTAGAAATAAAGTTTTATTGAAATACAGCCATACTCATTTGTTTGCATATTTTCTGGCTGCTTTGGCACTGTGAAGGCAGAATTGAGTAGTTGTGGTAGAGACCTTATAGCCTGAAAAGCCTAAAATATCTAGTGCTTTCAGAAAAAGTTTGAGAAACCCTGATTTAAAGAAAAAAGGAGGGCCGGCCCCGTAGCTTAGAGGTTGAGTGCGCGAGCTCCGCTGCTGGCGGCCCGGGTTCGGATCCCGGGCGCGCACTGACGCACTTCTTCTCCGGCCATGCTGAGGCCGCGTCCCACATACAGCAACTAGAAGGTTGTGCAGCTATGACATACAACTATCTGCTGGGGCTTTGGGGAAAAATAAATAAATAAAATCTTTAAAAGAAAAAAGGAGTTCCCAGTATAGGTCTTCGTGTCACCAAATTCCCTAATAGCATTGGCAGCCAAGAAGGGTGAAAACCCCATAGTCTGTTTCTGAGGGGAGTAACCAGAGGAAATATCTCTGTGCAAAACTATATTGATGGATCAGAAGTGAACTTTTCTGCTACTGCTACTGATAATCCTTACTTTATAAAAACAAGCAGGATTACTCCTCAAAAGGTAGTATTAAACTGTCTCTTTTTCAAAAAAAAAGAAAAAAACAAAAAAGTTATATACGATAAGGACTTGGAGAGAAGTGCATTTATTGGCTAATATAAACTAACATGGAAGTGACATGTATACATCTGTTAAGGAGAAAGTGGTTCTGCCTTAATTCAAGAGGAAAAAATAGTCTTTAGAATTATAACTAAAGTGTTGAAGGGAAACTGTTACTTTTTGTGTCAGGGAAGAGGAGTGAAGTTACGTGTTTTTGTTCAAGTCATTTCCCCTCTCCAGATCTGCTATTTCTCACCTGTTACAGACAAGAGTTGTGCTGAATGGATGCTATGCTTCCTTTGAATTGGGATACTTTAAAATTCTGTTCTGTTTTTTCTAATTTCTATTTCAACGACTCTATTGAAGAGCAATAGACCTTACAATAAATGACATATTTTTAAGTACAAATTTACTAAGTTTTGACATCTATATACCTGTGTGGAACTATAACCACAATCAAGATATGGAACATATTCATCACCCACAAAAGTTTCCTCATGCCTCTTTGTGATTCCTCCTTCCTGCCCTCCCTGCTCCCATGTGATCTGCTTTCCTTCACTACAGAATAGTGTGCATTTTCTAGAATTTTTTAAATAATAGAAATATACAATATGTTCCTTTTTTCTGTTTGGTTTCTTTAACTCTGAATAATTATTTTGAGAATCAACCACCTTTGTCATGTATCAATAGTACCTTCCCATTAATTGCTAAGGAGCATTTCATTCCATGAATGTAACGTAGGAAGTTTATTCACATGTTGGTGAACATTTGAATTGTTTACAGTTTTGACTATTAAACATTCATGTACATGTCTTTATATGTACCTATACTTTCATTTCTCTTAGGTAAATATCCAGGAATGGAATGTTTAAATTTTTAAGGTGCTGCCAAACTATTTTCCAAAGTTGTTGCAACATTCTATATTCCCACCAGCATTGCATGAGTGTTCCAGTTCATCTACATGCTCATAAAAACTGAGTATGATAAGTCTTTTAATTTTAGTGATTCTAATAAGTATGTAGATGTATTTCATTGGGGTTTTAAGTCACATTTACTTAATAAGAATTATGTTGAGCTTCTTTTCATGTGCTGATTTGTCATGTATATATGCTCGGTCTGTTCAAATCTTCTGTTTATTTTTGGTTTGTTTAGTATTTAGTTCTGATAATATATAATGGATACAAATTCTATATCAAATATATGATTTTCAAACATTTTTACTAGGCTAGTATATTCTATGGCTTATATTTTAATTTGCTTAACAGTGTGTTTCAAAAAAAAGTTGATAATTTTGATGGCCAATTTATCAATTTGTTCCTTCATGGATCATGCTTTTGTTGTTGATTCTAGGAAATTTTTGCCTTACTCAAGGTCACAAAAGCCTTCTCCTTACTCTTCTTTAAAAAATGTATTGCTTTGGGGGCCGGCCCGGTGGCCCAGTGGTTAAGTGTGTGTGCTCCATTTTGGCGGCCCAGAGTTCACAGGTTCAGATCTCGGGCACGCACCGACGCACTGCTTGTCAAGCCATGCTGTGGCGCCGTCCCATATAAAGCAGAGGAAGATGGGCACAGATGTTAGCTCAGGGCCAATCTTCCTCAGCAAAAAAAAAGAGGAGAATTGGTATTGGATGTTAGCTCAGGGCTGATCTTCCTCACAAAGAAAAAGAAAAAGTATTGCATTAAGTTTTATGTTTAGCTGTATGATCAAGTTTGAGTTACTTTTTATATAAAGTGTGAGAGACACATTAAGGTTAATTTTTTGTTTATGAATTTTTCATAAGCATTTTTCATAAAAAATCTTTCGAGCACCATTAATTGAAAGACTAATTCTTTCATCCTGAGTTGCCTTTAAACCTTTCTCAAACATCCATTATCCATATATATGGAGTCTATTTCTGGACTCTATTCTGTTCCATTGATCTATTTGTTTATCTTTATGTTAGTTCCACATTGCCTTGATTATTTATGAGTCTTAAAGTCAGATGTTGTTAGTCCTCTGACTTTGTTCTTTTTTATCTAAAATGTTTTGCTTATCTAGGTCTTTTGAATTTCCATTAGAATTACAGAATCAGTTTGTAGATTTCTGCCATAAAAATCATGATGGCCTTTTGGAAGAGACTGAATTCATTCAATTTTGGGAAAACAGATATCTTCACAATATTTAGTCTTCCAATCTATGAACAAGATCTCCACTTCTTTAAGCCATCTTTAAATCCTTTCAGTAGCAATTTGTACTCTCATTCTATGTTTCTTTCACGTCTTTTATTAGTTTTATCCCTAAAGAGTTCATATTATTGGAGCTGCTAAACATGGAGTTTTTTTTTAATTTTAATTTTTAATTAGTTGTTACTAGTATATAGGTATACAAATGATATGAGTATAGAATCCTGTATCTTACAATTGTACTAAACTCATTAATTCTAGTAACTTTAATGTAGGTTCTATTGGAATTGCCATATAAATAATCATTTCATGAGAAGTCAGTTGTACTTCTTTCTTTTCAATATGGATTTCTTTTATTTCTCATCTTTTCTTATTACATTGGCTAGAACATCCAAGGCACTATTGACTAGAAGTGACAGGAGCAAATAACTTTGTCTTCTTTCTGATCTTTGGGGGAAATCATTCAGTCTTTTACCATTAAATATGTCGGTTGTAGGTTTATTTTTTAGGTGTCCATTATCAATTTGAAGAAGTCCCATTCTATTCCTATTTTGCTGATAATTTTTGTTTTTTATCAGTAATGGACTTTGGATTTGATCTAAATATTTTTTGGAGTTGATTGAGATGACTGGATGAAATTTTTACTTTTCTTTTTAGTTTGTTGATATGATGAATAACATTAATTTTCATTTAATTGCTTAGCCAATCTTGCATTCATCGAATAAATCTCACTTGATTATAATGCATTATTCCTTTTATATACTGTTGGAGGTAATTACATAACATTTTGTTTTGATCTTTTGATGTTACAATGGTATATTGGTATATAGATCTATCACTTGTAATGTCCTTGTCTGGTTTTGGTATCAAGGTAATGGTAGTCTCATAAAATTAGTTGGGAAGTGTCTTCTTATTTTCAGTTTTCCAGAAGTTTTTGTAGAATTGGTATTACTTCTTCTTTATATGTTTGATAGAATTTATTAATAAGACCATCTGTGCCAAGAGTTTGTTTGTGGAAAGATATCTTACTATAAATTCAATACCTTTAATAGATATAGTGCTATTCAGTTTATCTATTTCTTTTCAAGTGAGTTTAGTAGTTTGTGTTTTTCAAGGAATTTGTCAACTTTATATAAGTTTTAAAATGTTTTGGGATAAAGTTTTTCATAATATTACTTCATTATCCTTTTAATACCAGTATATTTTCCAGTAGTGTCCCCTTCCTTGCTCATTCCTGATATTGGTTAACTGTGTCTTCTCTGCTTTCCTTATCAAATCAGATAAAGATTTATCAATTTTAGGTATCTTCTCAAATAATCAGCATTTGATTTCACTGATTTTTCTCTCCTATTTTTCTGTCATATTTAATTGATTTCCACTTTGGTCTTCATTACTTCTTCTTATCTTGGCTTTAATTTGCTCATCTTTTTCTAGTTTCTGAGAGGTGGAAACTAGAAATATCAAAGACTATTGATTTGAGACCCTTCTTTCTTAGTATTGACATTTAACACTAACATTTTCCTCCACAGTATCACTTTAGCAGCATCACACACATTTTGATATGCCATGTTTTCATTTTCATTAAGCTCAAATTTTTCTGTTTTTTTCTAATTTTAAATATTTTCTAATTTATTCTTTGATTTTTTCAGTGAACAATGAGTTATTTAGAGTTGTGTTATTTAATCTCCAAATTTGGGAGATCTTTCAGTGTTTTTTCAGTTACTGATTTCTAATTTGGTTCCACTATTTAATGGAAGGATACTTTTTATGGGCTAAAATCTTTTTTGTTTTGCAGAAGCTTGATTTAGAGTACAGAAAATTGTCTATCTTGATGAATGTTCTGTGTGCACTTGAAATACAGTTACAATAAGGGTTTTGTTGCGATTGTCTGATAATTGTATCATCTGGGTCAGTTTTGTGTCAGTTTTGATTAATTTTCTCTTTTTATGGGTTTGCTTTCCTCCTTCCTTGTGGTCTAGTAATTTTTAACAGGATGTCAGTCCTTGGGTATTTATTGGCTACTGAATATTTTTGAATTCCCACAGATATTCACAATCTTTGTTGTTGAACATAGTTACACTAGTTTTCCTTTAGAGTCTTGCTTCTAAGATATTTTAGGCAAGGCAAGAATTGTTCTCTGTCTAGGGCTAATTACTCTCCACTACTAAGGCAAGACCCTTCTTCACACTCTATCCAGCACCTTGTGAATCATGAGGTTTTCCAGTCTAACTGTTGGGAACAGGCACTATTCCAAGTCCTGCGTCTCTGGGGATTTTTATCTTGATTCCTTTTTGGTGGTTCTTTCCACAATGGGACTCTGTAGTTTCATTTAATGAATGTTTTAATCAGTACTTAGCTTAACACTTGAGGGGGTCTCTGAAGATCTCTGGAATTCTATCTTTATACAGCTCTCTCCTCTCAGTTACTTTGCTGTGCAACCTCTAGTTGTCTTGCTCTCCCCAGGCTCTTGGCTCTGATTTCTCAACTCAAGGAGTCCACCTGGATTTGCTGGGTTCGTCCTCCTTTTCCCCTGGCCTGGAAACTCTCTGATGGCAACTAGCTGGGTAAACATAGGGCTTACTTCATTCGTTTCTGATTCAGCTGGGGAATGATAAAGCTTACCTCATTTGTTTCTTAGCCCTCATCTCTCAGGAAACACTGTCTTTTTTTGTTTGTTTGTTTTGTTTTTTGTGAGGAAGATCAGCCCTGTGCTAACATCTGCCAATCCTCCTCTTTTTGCCAAGGAAGACCAGCCCTGAGCTAACATCCATGCCCATCTTCCTCTACTTTATATGGGACGCCGCCACAGCATGGCTTGCCAAGTGGTGCATCTGTGCGCACCCAGGATCCAAACCGGCGAACCCTGGGCCTCCGCAGCGGAGCGCGCACACTTAACTGCTTATGCCACCAGGCCGGCCCAGGAAACACTGTCTTTTATTACCTGATAGACAGCATCTTGAGAAACATCAGTTCATATACCTTGTGCATTTTTTCAGTTTTCCCGGCAGCTCACTAAATTCAGTTCCTAATACTCCTTCTTGACCAGAAGTGAAAGTTGTACATTCCATTTGTTAATGCTTTGTTGTTCAAATAGACTTTTGAAATGATTCCATTTAGAGTGTGAAACATTGAGAGAAACTTCATTTCAAAAATATTTTGGATCAGCAGCTTCTCTTACTCTGTTGTGTTACTAAGGGATAGGAGGAGGCAATTAACCTAACGAGTTAATATTTTTTCTATTTCCCAGCTCTCAGCTGTAATTAATCTTGCAATGAGTATATAAGAAATTAGGTATTTTACAAGTATTTAGTGGAATTATATAATTAGATTCATTCTCGATAATATGCCAAATTATAAAAATCCTTTTTGTGTGTTTCCTACCTGAGCATACTATTATATAGCCTGCAAACTTTGTAAAAGCAATTATTGTATGTTAATTGTATTCAATTAAAGTACAATTATCTATTTTAAATTTGGATAATTTATATTAAAATAATATATGGATAATGCTTTTTAATTGCTTATTGACTTTTTGTCTATGTGCATTGTTGCTAGAACAATTACTAGAATTCAAATGTGGGTAATACAATTTAATATACCAAATGAATTCAGAAATTAAAGCTATTAACAATAATCTAATTACTTCCTTTGGAAATTTTTAAAATCACATTTAAATAAATGAAGTTTATCTTTTTTTAAGTTGTGTTAGTTGAATAGTTTCACTATTGCATCTTACTGGATATTATGAATACTCTTTTGAGAAAGTCAGCGCAATTTTTGGTAACAGAAAATAACAAACCAAAGGAAAAGTGAAATATCTTTATTTCTTGAGGTTTTGTTGATATTATTGTTGCTGTTTTTCTTATCTATATTATCTGCCAGAAGACTCAGTCAAATAGCTGTCTCAACTAAAAAGTGAAAAAATGCAAACAAATTCAGCTTCAGTAAGAAAACTGAGATTCCATGGACATTTGACCTCTCATCTTCCCTTCATACGGAAGGTGATTAGGTCATCTCTAAGAGCTAAAAAGAATCATGTGGACTATTAATGAGCGTTAGTAGAGTGGAAAAAACATCACATAAACAAATTTCTATACTGTCTGATAGTAGAGATAAAATAAATTAAAAAAAACATTAAGGGCTGGCCCAGTGGCCTGGCGGTTGGTTTCACGTGCTCTACTTCAGCGGCCTGGGGTTCACCAGTTGGGATCCTGGGCATGGACCTACACACCACTCATCAAGCCATGCTGAGGCAGCATCCCACGTAGACCAACTAGCAGGATGTGCAACTATGACATACGACTATCTACTGGGGCTTTTGGGGAGGAAAAAAAGAAAAAAGGAAAAAGGAGGAAGATTGGCAACAGATGTTAGCTCAGGGCCAATCTTCCTCAAAAGAAAAAAAGCAAAAACATTAAACTCCTTGCATTTCAATGTAGATTAGATTTCTACTCCTTTCGCTAACAACTTAGGTAGATATTGAAGCATGGGTTTTAGTTAGTAACTTGGACTTATATTTGCCTACTGAATACCATGCAACTTGAATTTAAAGCATCTAAAACTCTTTAATATCAAAGTAATGGGACTCTGTTTAAAAAAGACTTTGACATTTAAATATTAAACAGAAATAAAAATTTATGAATGTCCTATCAAATTCTCAGAGTTCAGACCTTAAGTATAGTTGTGCCCATTTGTTCCTTTCTTACATATAGATCATGTTTGTCTTATGATATTTATGCTATAATTAACTCAAAAACATATAAGATTGTTTAAAAAGTCTTTCATAAAAAGGAAATAATGTTGTCACAAGAACAATATAATTTAATAAATTCATTCAAAAATTGTTTTCTGATGTTTTATATAACTTCACATATTACATTTTTAAATGATTCTACTGTTTGCTATGAATAGTTTAACATGTATGCCATCTAATATATTTATTTAAAAGTATCTCAAAACTACACATATCTAAATATTTGCATCTCTCTTCATATATATTTTCTCTTTATTATCTTTAATAAAAATAGCTTCCATCTACTAAGTGACTAACATATGTCAGAACATTTTATCTTTACCTCAATTAATCTTCACAACTAAACATTTTACAGAAGAGGAAACAGGCTTAGAGTAAGAATCTGCCTTCATTGTATAGCTTGCACGAATCATATCTCAATTCATTTTTGTCTAACTCTTAAGTTTTCTTGGCCAAATCAAAGAAAATGCGATATATTATGGTTCCTAATGATAACGCACTGAATGCCCACTATTGTTTTCTTGTCCAGTTTAACTTGACCCAAACTTATTTGTCTATAACCCAGTTTCTTAATGGTTGTCCTTGTGGCCCTAACACCTATTAACCTCACAAAGAATTAGCATTCACTTACTCCCTTAACAATTTGGAAATGTAAATCTTATTAAAGCTACATAATGGCAAATATCACCTTTGTGTTGTTACTTTTGGAGAGGCTGCCATAGACAAAGATATTCACTTTAAATACTGAGATATTTATCTAAAACTTCAAAATGTTCAATGGTATAAAGCCAGTTTCAAAGAAAATACAATTTCTTTCAAAAATGTATTGTGTATTTGAAAATAAAACTTTGGCTATTGATTGTCTTAGTCCTAACATTTCTCCAGTGTCTCTGGGCTAATTATACACACAATGGGACATCAATTATACACTGTTGAGTCCTAAACTGTGAAGGATATGATATTACACTACTTATAAGTTAACAAATCAGTTTGTTACTGTTGTCAGTTGAAGTCGTCAGTTAAATTCAAGACACTTGCAACAGTTTGGGAGAGCAGCGCCAAGGCATTTTCCTTCTGGAGAAAGGCTCCACAGGCAGTTCTGAAAAACAAAGATTATTAATGCAGCTTCCCCCACACCGCTTGGGGTCTAAGGGGTTCTTTTCCCAGGAATGGGGTTTTTTGCTCTTCCTTCAATGTCAAAAAATCAGTATATTTCACTTCAGTAGTAATAATTTTAATTTTTTTTCCCAATATTCCCCTACTTGCAGATAGACCTTTGTCCAGAAGGGTTGGATACAAGAGGAACAAAACACTTTCATAAAAGTTAACCTGATTTAGTTCCATAGTCCCTAGGCAATCTTTCAACCAGGCTGCCAGCCATAGCGTATGCCAACCAGGCTGACCTAGTTGTTGTTGGGATAAAGAACGACACGTTATGCCCAGGAATGATCACAGCAAAATTTTCAAAATATGTCCTTGTAGTCCCCCAGCCTTTTCCTCATGATCGTTCCTCAGGAAGCAGCGTAGTGAAGAAGGAACAGCTGCATTTAATAATCAAACTGCCTTATGAAGGTGTATGGACAAGGAAAAAGTGAGAGGAGTAGACTATCAGCTCATTGTTGAGTAGTTTCTGCCATAGACATCAGGGGTTGTCAAACTGCAACTAGTCTGGAAAGCCAAACATATAATGTAAGTTTGGTTTAAGGGATATGTCAGTATAGCCAGAGCTAACAAATCACTAACTGGAAAAAGGCAAAAGTGGTGAGAAACCACAGATGTAGTCAATCTGTCAGGAGTGGACATGGACCATGTCACTGGCATGCAGTGGTAGCCTCCACATGAGAAACAACATCCTTCCCTCTGAGCCAGTCTATGGTGGTGAACAGGTTACCTTGTCCAGTATGGTGACAATTCATGCAACAAGAGTGGCAATCCAGGTGTTGCTGTCATGGTCAGTAGCAAGATTCCAGTGAGTTTCATCAGAAAGTGACATTTTTAATATTTATGGAGTATCATTTCCCAACACACATGTAACTGTATTATAATTGCCCTTTATAACTCACAGAAACATAAATCCACTTGGGAAGCTTGAAAAGTTTACTGTAGCCTATTAACAAACTGTCTTCCTAAACTCCAGCTAAGCATCAGCACAAACAAGACAATAGAACATTTTTACCCTTTCCTTACTTCATTAAATTATAAAGAAAAGAGAAAAGTTACATTTCTTCCAGATAGGAGTGAGGTCACATATGAGCCTTTATAAGCTATTGATTCAATAAAAGAACTAATCCCTGAACGCAAAATAGCTTATGAAAAAGCCATAAGTTCTGGACTTGAGGAAAATATAAGAAATTTGTTTTGGAGTACATACCGCCTAAGGTATACCCTGTTCTAGTATTTATTTAGTACCTCTTTTAGGTTCCAAGTCTCCCCATGATATCACCAATAACCAGGTAGACAACTTAGAGTCGCCAAACATTGTTAAGATGCAGGGTTTTTATTATTTTCCTCATTTCCTGCCCAAATCATCATTCTCTAAGTCACTGCTCAGTATTCTTTACGTACTACTCCACCAATGTCATTTAATGCAATAATACAATAAGATAAATCATTCTCTTATTCCTATAAAAGCTAGTCAATCCATTAGTTGAGTAGCTTGAGAAGTTAAGAGGAAAAGGTAAAACAAAGAAAACAGGACTAGGAGCTCTTATCTTGGCCCTGTCGCTTATTCACTGTGTAATCTTGGATAAGTGATTAAGTCATCCTGAACTTCAATTTCTTTACCTAAAAATGGGAATAATAATTATTTTCTTATAAAACTCTTACAATTATTTTTCACAAATATGAAATAATGTGAAAGGTACATGTAAACAGTGAAATACCAAGTAAGTAGGTATCTCCGGGCTTCTGGGGAAGTAATTTTTATTTGAGAAGGAAGAAGATAGGGAAGAACTTCTCACCCTTATCTTTTCAAGGTTGTCTTCCAAAGATGCAGTATATCTTCAGGTTTCAAAATAAATCACATCATTGCTATATCAAAGCTGACATTTGCAGAAGGCCTCTGCTTTGGTCTAGCCTGGGACCCTATGGCAGAGTCAAGTACCACAGCTTCCTGATTTCCAGGGCTCATATAAGACTGTAACAACTATTGTGGGATCTGTTCTGCCATCTTTGTTTCTTTAACTTTGCCCCCCACGATGCCAATAGTGTCCACCAATGACTTATTTGTCCTGGTGTATTATAGGACATGCTATTGAGAGGGTGGTTAAGAATGTAAGAATTATTTTTTATCACTGTAGATTTTATATTCTCCCACAGTCATTATTATTAAGGTGTCAAGTAATATACTAAGTGATATGAAGCCATAATCTTGTTTATTCCTTATTGCTTTAATCATGTATTATAGGGATTACTATAATTCATATTTAATGAATGAAGCATGGATGGATTCAATCAGTTACATCAGGTCACAGAGCTGAAAATGTGGTGCGGGTTTTGAATCAAACCTGAAACTCCAAGTTTAAGCTCTTATAATTGACATATTGTTTCACATTTTCCAAGAAAATCACTGATATTTAGTAAGTCAAGTCTGGTTCCAAATTATGTATCTTATGACTGTCAGGAATAATAAGTTCAATAAAAATACTCTCCAAAAAGACATCTTCAACTTTGAAGTATATAATACAGTTCTGTTGATTGTAATCGCAATGCTGTGCATTAGATCTTCAGAACTTATTCATCCTCTAACCGCAAATTTGTACCTTTTGACCAACTTCTCCCCAATTCTTCCACCCCCCACCCCCGCCCCAGCCTCTGATAACCACCATTTTACCCTTTGTTTTTACAAGTTTGGCTTTTTTAGATTCCACATATAAGTAATATCATACAGTATTTGTCTTTGTGTAACTTACCTCACTTTGCATAATGCCCTCAATGTTCATCCAACTTGTTGCAAATGGCAGGATTTCCTTCTTTCCCGTGGATGAAAAATATCCTATTGTGCATACATATATATATATGCCACATCTTTATCCACTCATCCACTGATGGACACTTAAGGTTGTTTCCATAACTTGGCTATTGTGAATAATGCTGCGGTAAACATGAGAATATGGATATCTTTTCAATACTCTGTTTTTGTTTCTTTTGGATATAAACTCAGAACTGAGATTGCTGGACTATATGGTAGTTCTATTTTTAATTTTTTAAGGAACTTCTGTACTGTTTTCCATAGTGGCTGAACCCATTTACATTCCCAGCAACAGTGCACAGGGGTTCCCTTTTCCCTACATCCATGCCAACACTTACTATCTCTTGTCTTTTTAATAACAGCCATTCTAACTAAGGTGTGAGGTAATATCTCACTGTGGTTTTGATTTGCACTTCCCTGATGATGAGTGATGTTGGGCATCTGTTCATTTACTTCTTGGCCATTTGTATGGCCTCTTTAGAAAAATGTCTATTCAGTTTCTCTGCCCATTTTCTAACTAGATTGTTTAGTTTTTTGTTGTTGAGTTGTATAAGTTCTTTATATATTTTGGTTATTAACCTCTTATTAGATATATGATTTGCAACTATTGTCCCCCATTCTGTAGGTTGCCTTTTCATTTTGTTGATGCTTTCCTTTGCTGTGCAGAAGCTTTTTAGTTTGATGTAGTCCCATTTGTTGATTTTTGTTTTTGTTGCTTGTGCTTTTGGTGCCATAGCCAGGAAATCACTGCCAAGACCAACATCAGGAGCTTTGTCTCTATGTCTTCTTCTAGGATTTTTACAGTTTCAGGTATTATGTTTAAGTCTTTAATCCCTTTCAAGTTAATTTTCGTGAGTGGTGTAACATAGGGGCTAGGAGACTAGATTTTAAATGTTCTTAACACACAAAGAAATGATAATTATGTGACATGCTGGACGTGTTAGCTAACACTATGGTGGTAATCATGTTGCAACATATAAATGTATCAAATCAACACATTGTACACCTTAAACTTACACAGTGTTATTTGTCAATAATATCTCAATAAAAAAAGACATCATCAACTCATTAATCTTACCTCATTTCTTATATTTAGGGCTTCAATTTTTCCCTTTGTAAGATCAGTTCTTTAGTAATTTATACTAACCTCTGGTGGAGTTAACACCATATATTTTAATAGAAACAGCAGATCAAAATCATTGTTTTTGAAATAATGGGAAATAAGTTAAACTTAAATTTTAGATGTCCATTGCTATCACAAATGAGAGATATAGTTATGTTAATTGTGATGCCTAATAAATGATTCTAAATTGGAAGACTATCTAGCAATTTGTTTCTAAAATAATTGGTCACAAGAGCTTACTTGAGCTGACTAAAAGTCAACATTACATTATTGGAATAATTTTGATTCTGTTTCCATAGTAACTGTTTTGCATACAAGATAATGCTATAAATATCCAATAGCCTTGTATTTTTTGTTGCATATGACCACAGTGTTGCCTTATGAACAAATCGTGTGTCTAAAGTACTTGAGCTTTTGAGTAAAGATCAAAGCATTTCATCGTATCTATCATTCTGTTCTTGAATGTAATCATTATGTAGAATCATAAACAGTTAATTCTTTTTTTCTTGTTGTTTTTATCTGAAATTTAATAAGCATCATTAGGAAAAAATTATTCTATAGAAATGGATATTGAAGACTAGGTAAATTATGCAAGTATAAATATAATACAGATAACGTGAATACATTGAAATATTTCACAAATAGCATTACATTTGAAAAGAAAGAGATGATTTATTGTAGACATGCTCAATATGAGTCATACTGAAAGATAAAAGCTTTTCACTACTCTTGCCATCTTTAATGGAAGTATTCTGTCATAAACAAAGGGAGACTCGCTCTCAATTCATATTAGTCAAGTCTATCGCTTGAGTGTGATGTTCATTTCTAGCTTCTGTTCTTATTTATTTATTTACTTATTTATTTTGATGAGGAAGATTGTCCCTGAGCTAAAATCTGCGTCAATCTTCCTCCACTTTGTATGTGGGATGCTGCCACAGCACGGCTTGATGCACAGTGTGTAGGTCCACGCCTGGGATCTGAACCTGCAAACCCAGGGCCAGTGAAGCAGAGCAGTGGAACTTAACCACTATGCCACTGGGCTGGCCCTACTAGCTTCTGTTCTTAAACAAACTGAAGAAATGTAACTAAAAGAGTTAATGCTGTGACTCTTAAAACAACTCAAATGTTAAAAAAACTCAAGATGCATAGCCTGGGGGCTAGAAGATACAACAATGGGTTTGAAGAATATGGGTCTCTTTACATTATGGAGGAACTACTCTTTGTGCCTTTTTAGAACAGAAATAGACTTCAATAGTTATAGGAAGTTATATGGAAGCAATTTTTGACACCAAAAAAAAACACAACTCTGATTCTTACTTTCTTTTTCTATACGCACTTTACTAGCTCCTTATACAAATTATTACATTTAATACTCCAACTATTCTATAAATATATAATCATATTTTTATAGATAAGAAAGTTGTAGTTCAGAGAGGGTAGGTAACTTGCCAAAAGTCACACAGCATCTAATTATTGGAGTTGAATCTGCACTAGCTGTGCCATGTTTCTTTCACTGTACCAAGCTACCTCCCTATAGACTCTTTTATACTCAGAGAAATATTGTATGGATAATATTCGTTTCCTGTTAGGTCTATAAGAAAAATCAAAAGTATTTTGGATTGCTTCAGTTTTCAATAAGATTCCTTCTGCACCTAATTTTAGTTGTTTGAAAATATCTCCCAAGTATACACATTCCTCAAATTTCCTCAAAATATATAGCAACATCTTTGGAAAGAGATGAATTAAAAGACTGGTTGAAGTCCGTTAGACACTCTCTGCTTCTACACCAACTAATGTGTTTCTGTAAATTATGATCATATGATGATGAATTAAGGAATAACTGTTTAGTCCTATTGTTGAATATAATGAATTTACGTTTTTTTCTATTATGTTCTTTCTTTAAATAGCTGGCTTACAATGTAATGCATTTTGTTTTCATATTTTCTAGGTTTACGAAATCTGAGTTTATTCCTTTGCTTACTTTGAGTCTGCAACTTAATCCTAGGGATTGACTACAATGGTTCGCAGAAATTGTATAGCCAATATTTGCTCAAATATACAAGCAAACAAAAAAAAAAGTCCCATGCCCAATACAACATACATCAGTGGCTGTTCTTCAAGTCTCTGATTCTTTTCTTAAATTAATTGTTACATGCAATATAACATGTGTATGTATGTGTGTGTTTGTAACATAGGGTCAAGAAAGTAAAAGGAAGATAGGATTAGAACTGTTTTGATCAAAGAAGAGGAACAGAGTTAGTTTTAGACAACCATATTCATTTTGCAATTGTTACTGTTGATCGACTAATAGGATCAACTTTAATTGGTTGGTTCTTTGGAAAAGGCTAACTGGCTTTGCAAACAACGATTATGTTTTAAACACGTGACTTTCTACATACCAGCTTCAGCTTTGCAATTTAGAAAGATCTCAAATTGCTAATTCAACAATTTACTTGCTGGAGGAGAGAAGAGTCTACTATAAAACCTCTATGCAGTTCCAACTAAAATAATGTGACATTACTATGAAAATATATTGACTAAATCGTGTGATATAGCATCCCTGCATAGCTCCGATCTAAAATGTCTTGGAAAAAACTGAACTAAAAGTAAACTAATTTAGTGACATGTGAATAGAGAGTCAGAATATGTATGTATATTGGTTTTGCTTTTGAAATGCAAAGCTGTTTACCCTAAAAGCACCCTTGTGTTAAATAATGTACATTCTGAGCACTTGTCTGCTTGATAAGGTATACCTCAAGGGACCAGGGTACCTCAGGGAACAAAATATACTGCATACTCTATATAAAATAAAGCCATGTATTCCAGATATCCTGCTTGGTAAATAAATTAAGCCATGATTGATCTTTGAGTTGTGAATATATAATACTCATATTTAGAACTATGAATCCAATAGGTTGTGTTATGCAAATGGAAATTTATATATCACTTTTAACTGTCAAAGACATTAGGTTAGTGCTTATCCCGATGGTTAAATAGGAGGTCTATAATTTTACTGGCAAAAAAATAAAAACAACTATTTTCATCCAAAAAGACAGCAGTCATCAAGAATAAATTCATAAAACCCATTATAATACAAAAAAAGCCATTTTGTATTTAGGTCAGTATATGCTATACCTAAATGTGGATCCCAGCCAATAGTGAAACAACTTGCTATAATAACTATGAGAACATCCTTATACAATCAAAAATATCCTTGGAAAATCATTGATTGTGGTAGACAGAATTCTAAAATGGCTCCCATGATCTCTACCATCTGGTATTTCTCCCTTGGTTATATTGTATCGCATGGCAAAAAGGATTTTCCAGAAGTAACTAAGGTCATTTGTTAGTTAATCTTAAAATAGAGAGATTGTCTGGGTAGGGCTAACCTAATCACATGACCACTTTCTTAGCAGAGAGTTTTCTCTGGCTGGCCGCAGTTGAGGAAGTTCAAGAGATTGGAAGCTTGAGAGGGATTTGAAATGAGAGAGATTCTTTGTTGCTGAAATGGAGGGGGCCACAGGGCAGGGACCTGAAAGCAGCTTCTAGGAGCTGAAAGGGGTCCCCAGCTAACAGTCAGCAAGAAAAGAGAGACTTCAGTCCTAGAACTTCAAGGAGCTGAATTCTGCCAACAACTTAAATGAGCTTGGCAGAGGATTCTTCCCTAGAGTTTGTAGATATGAGTTCAGCCTGGCCAAAACCTTGATTTAGGCTTTGTGATAACCAGAACAGAGAATCCACTCACACCATGCTGGATTTCTGACCTACAGAACTGTGAACTAATAAATGGGTATTGTTTTCAGCCATGAAGTTTGTGCTAATTTGTTATGCAGCAATAGAAAACTAACTCATTAACTCATATCTATTGAGTTTCGATTAATTATAACATAATATCTATCTTACATCTGACTATCTGAAAAATCTTACATACACAAGAAAATCAAAAAGTCATTTAGATGATGAGTTTTGGAAACTTGACTCTTGCTATTCCAAGATCCTTATATGTTTTATGTCCATCCATCCATTCATTTATCCATCTGTTCTCTCAAAAAATTATTGGGAATCGTAACTGTGTTTACAAATTCAATGGTGAACAACATCATAGGGACAGTCCCTGCCCTTATTGATCTTATCAGCATCCCTATAAAAGCAGTTCCTTCTTTGCTTACTTAAGGAGCCAAATGTGATCATTGTATTTAGTAAGGTAAATTGCATGATATTTCCATAATTTTGAATATAATTTTGAACATATATATTGTAGTAACATGACTTGTAATAAATCGCAGTTTATGTGTTTATCATTAGTGATTCTGCAACACCAATTTATATTATCAGAAATGCAAAAGAATTTGTTATCAGGTGGGGTAGACATATATATAAAGATGAGTTTGGCCTGTTAAACAAATTATTTGGGAAATAATGGAACTTATAAATACCTTAAAGAGCACCTTTGAAATATGTGAACTAAGAACATTTTATAGCCTAAAATTTTTCTGTACTGTAGAAAATTAAGAACATTAAAGAGGAGTTTTCAAAATATTTTTAAGAATTTGACATTTTATGGCTAATTTCCTAGAGAGAGGAAGAACAAATAGACGATCTCATGATGTGACAATGGAAATCCATTTTGGAGGTAGAATCAGATT
This sequence comes from Diceros bicornis minor, assembly GCF_020826845.1. Lineage (NCBI taxonomy): Eukaryota > Metazoa > Chordata > Mammalia > Perissodactyla > Rhinocerotidae > Diceros > Diceros bicornis. Next base: position 48,010,707 of record NC_080745.1, on the reverse strand, counting down.
CTTGGAAACAGGGTAAACGAAATTATTTGTTGGAAGACACCAAAAAGTTCTAACTGACACAGAGTAGCTTCTCATATTGCCAACCTATCTCACCCCAACATAACTGGATAACAGCCAGACATGAAAGATTATGATGATAGTGAAGAAGAGGAGGAAGATCAAGTGGGTAATGCTATTTATCATTTCTTAGAGCTTCTTATATGTGCCAGGATCTCTGGCAAGAATATTATATACATTTTGTTTTTATTCCTCACTACATAACAGTGAGTTAAGGATCATTTATTTCTAATTTATAGATGTTCCTATTTTATAAATGAGCAGCATAACTAATTTGTCCTGCTTTTGAGTAAAAATAGGTCAAGGATTTGAACAAAGGACAAATCCAAAACCTACACCATTAACTGCAATTCCAAAGAGTCTCCAAAGGAAAATAATAACCATGAATTTCCATCTTCCAAAGCCACTTCTCCGAGTAGGTCCATCCATACTGCATAAATCAACTTTGTGAGAATTTTAAAAGTTCTCAAGCTCTGGAAATATGAAATAAAGGCATCCCTCCCTCTGAGCAGATCAGCTTCACGCCTGGATGAATGGCTTGTCATTGGAATCACGGCTCAACTTCAGCCTCCGTTCTCCTTCAGGGAAGCTTTGTTTATGGAGCAACCTCGTTTCACGCTTGTATATTCGAGTACTTACTAAAGATCTTCACCTAAATTTAGTATGTCTCAGCAGAAAATATCATCTTCCCCCTTAATCTTTGCTCTTCCACATTTATTCACTCTCTCTTCAAAAATAGAATAATGCAGTTTCCCAAGCGAGATATACAGGTTTTCATTCTCTTTATTTCTCTATCCCTGTCCCATCCTTTCCATCCACCTTCCAGTCAGACCCTCATCATTTCTTCCCTAACTTTCTCCAATAGCCTTCTAACTGAACTCCTTTTTCCAATCTAGCCCCTCTAATTTAGGAGTCACATTGATGCCATGATGGTCTTTCTGTACTGCACATCTAATCCTCCGCATATAACCTTTCCATGTTAATCACAGCTTTTACAACAAGATTCAAAGATATTTATCACACATGATAGTTCAGGATCTTCCTCCATTCTCTTTAGACTCATCTTCCATCATTCCTTCAAACACATTCTTTCTACAGTTGTGCATTAGTTCCTGATTTTTTGGAAAGCATTATGTGTTTCACAACTCTCTATTTTTTTATTCATTTTATTTGCTCCTTCTCCTCACTTCTTTTACATTGTCTGTCATAGCCTTCATTCTTCTATACTGTAAACATCAGCTTATTTATCTCTCTCTGCCATTGAATCTTGAGTCCCTTGAGGATACCTACCACCAAGCAGTTTGATATATGTGGTCACTTATCAAATACTTGAAGAGTCAAGAAAAGAGGAGAAAAGAAAAACCAGTATTTATATAGGGCTATATATCATGCCAAGTGTTATCAATTAGCAAATGGTACTTTGAAAGAGAGATTCAAGCAAAGTATCGTTACAATTCTGAAAGAGAAACAAAGATATTAGAATAAGATTCATGAAGGTGGTGGACATTGCCTTAAACCTCGAAAGGGAGATAGAATTTTTAGCAGTGTGAATGATATTCTAGGGATATTCAAAGGCATTATCAGGAAAGCATAAATTGTGGTCAGAGAATAGAAATCTAAATTTTATTTTATTGGGTGTTTACATAGGAAGTTTTGGGAAATAATGGTAGAAAGCCTGGGTCATGATATAAAACTCTTTTAGAAACAAGTGGGAAAATCTGTAATTCTGAAAGCATAGGGAGTCAGCGAAGATTACTTTTATTTGAGACCTCATTAAATCTGTTTAAGAAGATCGTGTCAAGTTCTCTTTCATGACTCAAAAATGAGATTATTCAATAGCCAACCTTCCAATCTTAAAGTAATAATATTTCAAATTATTACTGTCACAAAAATATATACAATAGTTGCATGTTTACTTAGCCTCACTAATAAATTATAAGCAACTTGGAAGAGAAAAGAATCTTATTTATTTCTTCCTCAAATCATATGACACATTGTCTTGTGCAGAGAAGGTGACCAATAATAAATATTTGTGGCATTAAACACTTTTTATGGTTTGATCGTCATCAAAAAATTGGCGTTCAACAAAATCCACTTAACTCAGAAATGAAACTAAATCTAGTTAACTCTTCTTTTTAAATTTCTTAAGGCCCTTTGGGAGCTTGCCGTCATCTGGGTAATCATTATAAAGATCAATTCTCAATCTTTAGAATTTAAAAAAAGGCATATATAAGATTTGTTTTTCCCTTTTCAATTCTTAATACATTCAGTGCCCAGCAAGAAATCTTTGTACAGGACACAACTCAGTCAGACCTATACTCACTGAACACTTCCATTCAGATTTACCTTACTATACTATATATTTAATTCATTTAAGATGCCTTGTGTGTTTATGATTCTACTAGACCATTCCAAGAGTTTTCTATTGAAAGTATCAGCTTACACGCTGTTTAGAAAATAGTTCCTAAATTGCTGCATTCTGTTATCCCTATGGGTATTTTTTATACTTGTTCCATTTTTGTTTCTAACTTTTAGTTGGCTGGAAGAATGATAATTTTGTGCATCAAAGCTATGCAGGGAAGTTGGTAGCTATTTTACCGTTAATTTAATTCTTGCTATATTTTCAAATCTTCTGTCCTCTTGGCTGCGTTGCACACAGGGTGATAGAAGACCAGGGGACACAAACAGAGTCTACAAAAGGCAAGATCAAACATGATCACTCGATACTTTCAGATGAAGCCTAAATCCAAAATATTCAAATAGCTCTCTACATGTAGATTATACCATCTTCCAGGGGGTAAGTTTGCTTCATTAACTTGCTTCATTACATAATTGCCATCATCAACTAATTCAATAAAAAATATCAAACCAACAAAAATTTATTGAGCCCCTTCGATTGTGCAAAGTACTTTCTTTGGCAACTGGAGTCAGATAGGTTTTCAAATATGTGGATATATGTACTCTCTTTTGTTATATCTTAAAATTATTTTCAAATAATCAATATTATGTCTCTAAATATTTTTGTCTACTTTCACATTTTTTTTGTAGTGAAAGCTTGGATATTTGAGAGAGTTCACTTTAGCTTGTTGAAGATGTTAACACAGCAAAGAAAGTGATAGGTAGACTTTTTGTTTCCCTGTCTATTTATCCACTCTGTTTCCAGCATTATATTGTACTAACAGGCCAACAAGTATGAATGAAGATACGCAGAGCATGCTACCCATGCTGGGGTACTTTGTAGAAAGACCATGAAGTTGTCCTTGCTCTCAAGGTGCCTACACTTAGCTTGACTCATTACTTGCTTGAACTAGAATGGATGTTTAATTTGGAGTGACTTATTACTTGTTTGAACTAGGTGCCATCACATCCAACATCCTCATTTTATAGATGATACAGCATTCTCTCATTTATAGGTGGGAGTGGTGGCAGAAAAATGGGAGTGAAGTTAACAGCTAACAGGAAGTCTGCTAGCCAATAAGCTTCCAGTCTAGACTAGATCTGTGCTCAACTTCCCATATCATACTTCCTTCTAAGTCTGAACAAAGAAGAAACACAGTGAACTTCTGGCAGCCATACAATGCCCAGATCGCCCCCTTTGCAGTACATATTAAAACACACACATACACACACACTCACAGTCTATTCTTTACTCTCTCAAAAATGAAACAGTTCAAGGAAAACTGAATCAAAGTATACTCTGTATGATGTAAGTAAATGCTATTATCAAAGAATAGCCTGCAGAATTTGAGGAAGAGAGTAGGTTTCCTTTCAAACCTAAATTCCAACAGAGTTGTCTGGAGGCTAAAATGATATCCCTATGAGAAGTACTAGATGTTTGTGCGGCATTTAGTTTGAATTGAGTAAAAATGAAACTTGTTGAAAGAAGTTTTTCTGTCATGTTTGAGAGCCTAGTGGGTGATGGAGTCTGATACGAACAGTTAGAGTAGCTGGCTGTGCTGAGGATTTCTGTACTGAGTTAACTTATTGCCATCATCTGCTTCCTAAATTCATTTGCAGTCACCAGCTGTGAAGGGGAGGTTTTACATTTAACAATTGGAAACATGCATCTGGACACCAGATTTCTTGTAGTGTTTACAGATATCTATCATATACTTTTAGAAAGGAGAAGAATCCAATCAGTTTCAGTTGTGAAACTGTTTCAGAATATTTATTATGGATTTATTTTATTTATGTATATGTTTATATATTTATGTTTGTGTTTGTCTGTATATGTGTATACACATGTGTGTGCCTATAATTTTAGTTTTGGATGACTCCTCCAGCCCATAAGTCATAATTTTTCATTGGACTTGGAATAGTCACTGAAATTTTTAAAAATAAAGATAGAGATCACTATATATAAATGACTATATTGTAGTATATTTATTAATAGTCTTTCATCCTTGGATAATAAGTTAATCAGCAGTTGTGAATTTTCTACATAAGTGAAAGCAAAATCTTAATATCCACCATAACAATTTTAATTTTTCAATGGAAAATACATTATAATAGATCCTTGATGTTCTTAGGGAATAGAACTTAACACCATTTCACAGACTGAAAAGTGTCAAATGGGCCATTTGTGGAAAAGAAGGGTCAAGGAGTACAGTATTCTAAATATATCCTTAAAGAATATGACATGCTTAAAAGAAATTCAGTATAGGTAACCTGATACCCATGTGTTTTATTTAAATTATAATGATCTAAAACAGCATTTTTTAGTCTTCCACAGGAGTCAAATAAGTTTAAAAAACTACTTGGTAATGCATTAACTAAAATTACCATATATTTAAGTATAGTGATTAAAGCTTCATAACACGGTTAATAGAATGGCTTTTAGAGTCAAATAGACATGAGTTCAAATTCTGATTTCAGTACTCTCTAGTTGTATAACACAATATGTTAACTTCTCTAACTCTGTTTCCTTATGTAAAATGGGAATATAATGGTACTTTCAACGTAAGGTAGATTAGAAAGTGTTTAGAAGAGTGTTTAGTGCATATCAACACCCTCAACACGCAAATATCTGCTTACAAAACTGTCTGTTTGCACCAAATTATGGTAATTTCAGACGAAATTATGAAATAGCAGCCGGGAAGGATTCTAACCTTGAAAATCTTGCAGTCTGACCAAGGAGGTAAAATTATATACAAGATACAATTTACCATATGCTTAGAAAATATTTGTGAATAAAATAATAAAAACTTAGCATCTGTCATTCTGTATGACTTGCATATTCTCCTTCTTTTTTGGGTTAGCAATTTGCTATTTGCAACTTGGTAAGATCTTTAGTTCTCAGACCAAAGACATATTACAAGAGACCTGAACAGATGAAAAAGAGCAGGCATACATGCTTTCCCCACAATCTGTTCTGTAGATAGCGCTTTAAATCTAGCTCTCTGTTACTTACCATGGCAGCTAGTGATGCTAATCAGTGTTGCAAAGTGAGCATTAGCCCAAAATATCCCTGTCACATAAAATTTGATCAACAGTTGATCAAACTCCCATTCACCCTTACTTGCCAACAATTGGAAGTACAATGTTGTCATGTGTATGAATGATCCAAAACAAGGGATGGGTATTATTTTTAGTATTAGCCTTTAAAGTGTGCAGAATCTATAAAAATTCTCCCAAATAAAAATCACAAGAATCTCTAAGATTAGCCTCTGTTTTCTATCTTAGCTTCACTCTAGAGGCTGCTGCCAGACCATCAATAACCACAGAATACTAAAAGAAGATAGGGATGCTAGGCAAGGTCTTGACACTGTGGCAAGGCCATCCAAGCTGGTATTACTTTCTATTTGACATGCATGTTATTCCTGTTGTGATTAGTGAAAAGTGACCAATCTTTTGTTTTAAGTGAAACATGGTTAGAGTTTTCTTTCATTAAACCCATAAAATGGAAAAATGATTATGTAAAATGTTGAAATCCTTCTTTGGTTCGTAAACAGGTACTTCAATGAGTGCCTGAGTATTTGGCGGGGCTGGTGGGGGTGCGGCCTTAAAAGGTCATTGGAATTTGAAGTGGATTGAACACGTTTGGTACATGTTTGATGTTCTAGTGGAGACAGTAAGTTATTTCACATCCAAAGATAGAGATATATGAGGTAGAGAGAAAAGGAAGCTGATGAAAATGATGATATTAAAACTTAAATTGCATTATTTCAACAAATTTGTGATGTAGGCATTGATAGCTATTCTCATTTGACTGATAAAAGAACTATGTCTCAGAGAGTTTGAGTCTTGCCCAATGTAACTAGCCAAATCTAAAAATGAACTCAGTATTCTAATTAAGGTCCGCAGTTCTTTTCCATACACTAAAATCTATCATTATGATGCTGGTTGAAAGAAGTGTTTTAGTGTGGCTGTAAGAGACAAAAAGGGTGGGGAAATAAAACTGTAACATATCCATATTTCTTTATAAACTCTGGGTTTAACAATTTACAATTGAAAAGATTATCTCACTATATCAGAATTTATTTGTTTGTTTGTTTACTTGCTTGCATACTTACTGACCAAGTGGTCAATTCTCTATAAATTGTTTACTTCAATAGACGACTTTTCCCTCACCCCTTGAGATATAGAGTAGCTCTAATCTTCCATTAGGTAAGTCACTTTGCCAGCCGAAGCCACTTTCAACCAGAACCTAAGTACCTGAACATTTGGGGGCCATGGTTGTCCTTATGCCTCTCTGTTATTTTATTCCCTATGAGTAAATCAATAACTTATAATAGAAATTAACTAGTCTTGGAAGTTAGGTAGATGTCAGTGTGAATCCCAGTTGAGACAGTCACTGTGTGTGTGACTTAGAATAAGTAATTTGCCAAGATTAGACAGTGTGAATGCCAAGTGTATAGCATAGTTCTGCTCATTTACTACATTCACAATATGCAGTTAGCATTATGATTTTTACTACTGTATAGACTCAGTTTTTGTGTTTAACACGTTAACTCCCAATATGACAGAACCCCTGCTTATAGCCTCACCACAATTGATTGGAGTCCTCAGCTTCTTCGTATCTTTTTTCAGACTAATTCTGTGGATAGTTGGATTCTGGGTCCCATATTCCGTGCAATCTTATGGCCTCATGCTGTATGTGGACTTCTCACCAAGAACCATGGATGACTTGGATGGTTCTCTGCTGCCCGAACAATTTCTACCATAATGTTAAATTGAAGCTTCTCAGCTACGGCAAGTTATTTGACATATAAAAGTCTTACTTTCGGGCCGGCCCTGTGGCTTAGCGGTTAAGTGTGCACGCTCCGCTGCTGGCGGCCCGGGTTCGGATCCCGGGTGCACACCGGCGCACCACTTCTCCGGCCATGCTGAGGCCGCGTCCCACATACAGCAACTAGAAGGATGTGCAGCTATGACATACAACTGTCTAGTGGGGCTTTGGGGGAAAAAAATAAATAAATAAAAAATTAAAAAAAAAACCTTATTAAAAAAAATAAGCTAGTTTAGGTCTTAAAAAAAAAAAAGTCTTATTTTCTTCATCTCTACACTGACAGCAATACTACTAACTGAATAGGTTGTTTTAAATTAAGGATTTATCACCCAAGCATTTATCACAATGTCTGACACATTGGGTAATTCAAAATTGGTAGCTATAATTATTTTATTATTATACATGGATGAAGAGCATAATATTCCTAAACCAAGTTCAGGCCCCACACATCTCTTTTTTCCTCAAGACTCAGATGATTCAGCTGCCATTAGAAAGGCAAATTTCACATTTCAGTAATTTTCCTTAGGCCCTTATTCCACTTTGTTTCTCCTTCTTACTCATACTTATTTGTAGAACTGCCAGAATATCTTACTCTGTAGTTTATTTGAATAAAGCAATGCACCTTGCACATTTGGGATTGCTCTATAATTCTGATGGTACAAAAGAGACTTATAATGTGGTGCCCAACACAGTGAGACTTTGCCCCACCCTGGACCAATCTGAATTTATTAAAAATAATTTAATTGTAAATGATACCTTAGATCTCCCACTGTAAATCAACCTTTATTTAAGTTTAAAGTATGTAAAAGGCTTGGAAGCCACCAAAGAAGTTCTAATACTTTCACTTTCATGTATTCTTAAATTCTCTGCTCTTTTGTAGCTAACTGAATTCAGTCCCTGGAGTTCTGAGAGAAGTCTCGTTCTGAGAAAAGATAGAGAAGAAGCAATACTCATCCACGCATGTGGTTTTTTGATTGGGCTTATGGTAAAACATCTGAATTATTTTCCTGTTTGTTCCACAAAGGCCTAGATTTTGAGGCATATGTTTAATGTTTCTCTTTGCCAGAACGTTTGATCAAGAGCATTGATAATCTGGTGTTTTCCCCAATTCATGCTGTACTGACAAAGAAGAATTTAGAATGAAATGCATAAGAAGAGTTCTATTCCTTCCTGAGGGCATATTTTTATGACTATATTTTTCGGCACTATAATTAGCTTATCAGCCTGTGATTGCAAGTAGAAAACAAAACAATGATAAAATTTAAATCCAAATGTATTTAAAGTGATGAAAGCAATTGTTTAATGTATATCTTTAGGTCTTCTTTTCATTGCTGAGTGAATTAAGCCTGATTGTTACAAATTAACGTGATTTGAAGACCTAAGCAATTATTCTTATATATCACTAATTAATCAGGATCATGTTAAGTATAGCAACTCCCACTATTTAGTGGGATTTAATATGAAGATACAGAGACTTCAAAATCTTTTAACTCAATGGGTATCACCTACAAAATGCTGGCTCTGTATAAACCCATTAAGAGTGATCCAGCTGCTCAGTGCAGTTGTATTTTATGTCAATCAAATTATGTTAATTTTATATAACACGATATTGGCTATTAAGAAAAATTTACCTAATACAATAACTGTTATGTCTCATAGTCTTTGCCTCCTCCCATGACCACCAATCATACCATTTCAAGGAAATACGGCCAAGTGAATTGAATTGTAAATTGTATTTACACTGTTGTCATATGGTGGTATCACTTTAACTAAGAAACAAAGTATCCTCTGTGCATTGTTGAGATTATCCTAAAATATTTTAATTTTAAGTAATGGTAAGTTTTCAGGAACATATCCCTATATTTTTAGGTATATATATTTTTTCAATAAGATATCCATACTACTTATTGCATATGTAGCATAATTCCTTCTGTTGTGGATTAAATGGTGTCTTGCAAAAAAGATATGTTGAAGTCCCAGTACCTCAGAATATGACTTTATTTGGAAATAGGGTCTTTACAGAGGTAATCAAATTAAAAATGAGATGACTAGGGTGGGCCTTAACCTCATATGATAAAAATGAGATGACTAGGGTGGGCCTTAACCTCATATGATGGTGTTCTTATAAAAAGGGAAAATTTGGACACAGACACAGACACATATAGAAGGAAGATGATGAAGAGACACAGGGAGAATACCATGTGAAGATGGAGACAGAGATCAGAATTGTTGCCACAACCCAATGAACGTCTGGGGCTGCCAGAAGCTGAAAGATGCAAGGAGGGATCCTTCCTACAGGTTTTAGAGGGAGTATGGCCCAACCAACACCTTGATTTCACACATCCAGCCTCCAGGATTGTAAGACAATAAATTTCTGTTGTTCTAAGCCACCCAGTTTGTGGTACATTGTTACTGCAGCCATAGAAAAATAATACACCTTCCTTCCTTCATGTCTTTATTTTATTGTTCAACACTTTTGACAATATGTCTATTCCTTTATAACTAGAGGCAATGATGAATTATAGAATAACATTGCTTTCTAAGTGTAAGGTGATATTCTGATTTATATATATTAACTCATTTAATTCCTACCACAATCCTATGAAGTAACTACAATTATTTTGCCTTTTACAGAAGTACACAAAGATTACATAATGTGCCCAAGGAAACACAAAACTTTAGGTAAGTTACTTTTGTTTGTCTGTCTTTCATATTGATGTTGATTACACTTTGCCTGATATGTTATCAACCATTCAAGAATAAATGTGACTGACGTGGGAGCTGGGTTGTTTAAACAAAGCAGTTACAACTTCTCAGGTGTGAATATCTAAACATGGGGAGTTCTGCCATCTTATCATAGTTTACATTGCCCACTTGCTCAGAAAAAGGGGCTACCGGAAAGAATTGAAGAAGAAAAGGAACAGTCTCTTCTCTGTCCAAGAGGCTGTGTCTTCCTGCCCCTTCCTATGTACTGGACAGATAGGTAAGGCAAGCAGTAAAAACTTCCTCAGGACTTTCTTAGTGGTTAGTGCATTTCTTCCTATACATTGATGTTAAATTTTACTGTATATTCAGGATAGTGTGCCAAAATGTTCCATGCATTCCATTTACTCATTTTCAAGAGATGTTAGAATAATATGTCATAATACAACAATGTGGTTTAAAACACCCTTTTTACATAGCTATCACACATTAATAATGATTTAAAACCTACAGAAACTTATTCAAATCAATAATTTCATTAAACTTAGGCTTGAAAATTATTCACCATTGTCAAAAGTGTAAAGAGTCTGCGATTTTTTCCTACTGTGAAACAAGAATTTAGTCATGAATTTTGGCAGAAGACATAAGACTCCTTGGTCAGAGACAAAGCACTTTACTACTCCTAGACAGTAGTAGTCAGAGTACTAATATTTTCTTGCACTGATTCTCTAAGCTTTAATTCCCATGGACTACATGGTAAGAGCCAGATAACAGGTGCATACACAGTGGGTTTCATTGCAATAGAGGAACACTGAAGTTAGAGAACCTGAATGTTTTATAATGGGCAGTACAATGCCTACCCTTTGCTCTGGACACTATCTCTATCTTCCAAGATAGGCAAACAAGCTCTCTGCTCTAAAAAACAATATCATCTCTGTCTTTCAAAGATAAGTCTTTATGCAAACATCCTTGAAAAGACAGTCAAGAAATAATAGTTCTTTTACTTACAAGAAATGCAGAAACACAAGAAATTCATGGAGAATTGCCTCCCAACAAAAGCATGGAATTAATTTATCTTAAATGATCATTAGAAATAAATTATTTGGATGATTTATGGAGATTTAGTAATACATTTAATCAATTCCATTAACAATCCTGGAACCAATATTAATGATGCCAATGAATAAACACACATAACAGGAGTAAGAATGGGAAAGCAGAAAGACTATATAACGGACACAGAAACATAGGACATTATATAGAAAGACTATATAATGGATGAAGAAAGGAGAGAAAATTAAATGAACATCAGATTGATACCATTGGGTCTTTCATTTATGGCCAAGGTAGAGTAACAGGGATAGGAATTACCCTTTTACCAGAAACAAATTAGAAAACTAGACAAATATGTGAGACAATTTTTATCAGACATTGTGCATCAGACAATGTAGGACACAGATCCTTGAGGAGGGAAAAAATAATGACGTGATCCTTATCCTTATGACTGCCTCGACTTACTGTCTTGAGATACTTTCTAAGCTGTGACTCAGGGACATGGAACACCCAGCCCAAGAGTCCTCCTGAAACGAGGAGATGGAACTAGAAGTCCAGGGAGGCTAAGGGAGCTAGGGCACATAGGTCAGAACACTGGAGAGGAGAGAACTGTACAGAGAGAAATACCAGCTCTAGAGATGTGAAAAATAGTTCCTCTCATGTTTTTAGATGAGTACCAAACAATGTGTGTGAAGAGACTACTGGACTCCAAAGAACCACTCAAAAAGAGCAGAGGGAATATAAACAGAGTCACATAGGGCTAAGATTAGTTCCTTTTCCACCAGCTAGACTAGAGAAAATATTTGTGACTTTGGGTTATGCAAAGATTTCTTATTTACAGCCCCAATGCATGGGCCATAAAAAGAAACAACTGATCAATTAGAATGCATTAAAGTCATGAATTTCTACTCTTCAAAAGACACTTAAGTGAATTAAAAAAAAAAACAAAAACCAGTAACGGAATGGAATAAATTATTTTCAGATCATATATTTATAAAGAACTTGTGTCCACAACACATAAAGACTCACAAAATGAAGACAAACAACTAATTTATTTTAATGGGCAAATGATTTGAGCTGGCACTTGACCAAGTAAGATCCATGGATAGCAAGTATGCACATGAAACGATACACAACATTATTAGTTGCAAATGAATTAATTACTAATTAAAACTACAATGACATACCATAACATCACTATAAGAATGTCTAAAACTAACAAGACTGACCAAATGTTGAGGACAAGGAACAACTGGAATTTTCTTACACTATTGTGGGATTGTAAAATGGTAGAAACAGTTTGAAAAGCAGTTTGTCAATTTCTTCAAATGTTCCCGATACTTCCATATGATCCAACCCGTACACTTACAGAGATTTACCCTTGAGAAATGAAAACACATGTATAAACAAAGAATTTTACAAGAAAGGTCACAGCATCTTTATTCATAATAGCTAAAGACTAGAAACAACCCAATGTCCATTAACAAGTGACTTAAAAAATTGTGGTATATCTATACAACAAATTAAAAATAAAACGAAATGAACAAAGAATACACACAACAATATGGTATATCTCAAACTGACTAAGCTAAGTAAAAGAAGCCAAACCAAAAATAAATATATATTATATGATTCCAATTATATAAAATCCTAGAAAATGCAAACAAACCTGTGGTGACAGAAATCACATCAGTAGATGCCTGGGGATGGGGGAGAGAGAGATTACAAAGCAACATAACAAAATATTCTGTGGTAATGAGTATGTTCATCATCTTGATTGTGATGATGGTTTCATGGGTGTATATATATGTGAAAAGTAATCCAATTTTACACTTTAAATATGTGTAGCTAATTGAATTTCAACAAAGTTGCAAAAAATCTTAAGATTTATACAAATGATATCGATTAATTAGGAAACAGCAAATGTAAATAGTAAAAAGGGTTTATTTTGTAAGGTTTAAAACTAAAATTTCCCCATTATATTTCACTTTTAAATGATCTCAGTTTAGATGATATATATTTTTTAAAATCCAATCCAGAGGAAAAAAAACATTTGTTTTTTCTGCCAAAAGCCTTTTAATGAGATTGCAATAGTGATTTTAGGAAAAATATGTAATAACATACATGGATACAATTATGGAATTTTCCAAGCAAAGTACTATAAGGGACTTTGAAAATTTAAGGCAGGTAGTAAGAATGTACAATTTTGTCCTATGTGAGTTACATCAAAGAACTTTTGTTTACACGTATAATAAATGAGTAGGTTAAAACTTGTCATAGTATACTGGACCTGAAGCCAGAAAAAACATTGCCTCTATGACTAAGGTACCTATAGAATTTAGACTGAATTTTTGTTGTTGTTGTTGTTGTTATCTACTCCCTTAATAATATATAATAGTTTTGCTGTGTTCTGTCTTAACAGATGAGACTGGACATATCTAAGGACATAGATCATCCAGATGCAGGTCACTGGCTTATCTTGGAGTGGGGCAGGTGAGATGGCCTCAGGCTCAGCAGCGTGTGGTAGTAAGGAGTCCGAGTCTAGCAAAATAATAAATGCTCAATGGCTTCAATTACCAAGAACAGGCAGCAGACCTTACCCAAGATGGGCAGAGCATGATGAAAAGGCATCTGGCAGTAAATAGGCCAAATTCACTTAATATATCATCATAACTGTCTGACTGAAAAGAGAAAAGCTCTGGTCTAGCCCAGTGAAAGAGGTGTGCCTATAAGAATTTTATAGTGGCCTAATCGCTGGAGATTTTGAGGCAAGGAGATAGTGTCAAAGTTCATTTAGCAGAAGGCACACAACATGTTGACTCACTACTGTGAGTGATGCTAATCCCTTTATCAGGGGTTTTCATTTCTCTTAGCTTAGGTAAGAATAGCTCCTAGAAGTAAGATAGGATGAAGACTGAAGTGGGACCAGACTACCCACTGTTGGGGTAGTTAAGGAGGGAGAGTTAATGTAATCATTCTCAAATTTCAAGTGTAGAAGAATTACTTGGGGACTTTGTAAAACTTTAGGCTCCAGGCCCAAATTCACATTCTCATCCTGTTCCACTCTTGTTCTGATTGATAGGACAAATATCAGCATTTAGTTTAAAAACCTTAACACACGTTAAAGAGCATATTATAAATAATGGATCAAGGGGCATTAGTACTCTGGGGTAAGAGGTAAAGCAAACAGAGAGCTATTTGACAAATAGCTCCCATTTTCCTGGAAATGGCACATTAAGGACATTGGGTTGATAGCTAAAGTTGTAACCAAAATTATTCTAGTAAAAAATAATTGTACGAGAAAGTGAATTCTGAAGAAAAAGACATAAAGAAATCTGGAAAGATTTAAAAATTTACCTCATGACAGAAATAGAAAAGTTCTAGATATTTTATATAATCTAAATTAGAATTTTATAATTATGCCCTTTCTTATGCGTTCCTTAAAGAATGAAGATCAAGCATAAGCTAGCATGCGTCTATTTATGTTAATATTAATAGCTAAAGGCAAAAGAAATAATTGTATGACTACATAAGAGAAAATGATAAAATATCTCTAAAAATAAAAACAGAATTGTTATTATACTCAGTATATTTGTAAAAACTTTAATATCTCAAATAACTTTAACTGCTTTTTAATCAGAATCCATGATGAAAGTTTTTGTTATTTCAATCATATGTCATGGTCATTGATGAAGTCAAACATACACAATTTTTTTTACAAGGTAGCTTTCATAGCCAGCAATTTCTTATCCATATTCAAAGTAAAAGGGTAGTGGATTTTTAGGGACATTAAAAAAAATACCATTGAAGACAAAGGTCCTTTTTTCCCTCTATCCTTTGTAACATAATTGCCACTTTAATATTTACTCCAAATCATCTGTGTTAAAATATTGGAGATGCTAATGTGGTATGATTGTGTTACTCCTTCATGTTCCTAAATTTTATAAAGTAGTAAACAAAGTCAAGAAACACAACAAATTTTGCCAAATAATAACAATAATAAAAAACAAGAACTACTGGTCATTATGTATTAAGGACAAAAGATTTGAAACAGCACATAAAACACTGACCAGCTTAAATTAGTTTTGCTTCCTTAAAACAGGTTGTTGATTAATCCAACCTTGCTCCATAATAGAGATGGCAGGCACTGTGCATGTCCCAGATGGGAACCCATAGCTGCAGGATGACCCTAGCCTTCGATAAGGAAAATCTGGCTTCCAGCCGCCCAAGTAGATTGATTACCATATATGGCCTGACTTGAGACTAGCCAATCAGCTTGCATGGGCCCAGCTGCAGCTTAGCAGCCCCTAACTCCTTAAATTTCACCCCAACCTTGGATCAGGGAGACAGATTTGAGAGCTTTGCCTCCTGTCTCCTTGCTAGCCGACCTTGCAATAAAGCTCTTGCTTTTCTCAAAAGCCTGTGCCATAGTATTAGCCTCTACGTGCCTTGGGTAGAGAGCCCTTGCTAGGTAACAGATTCACTTTGTCAGATAATTCTTGAAATAAAAAATGTAATGAATATAAATTCAAGTAAATGGAATTAGGCAGACTGTATTTTTTTAAGTAGATTTTATTTTTTAGAGCAGTTTTAACCTCAGAGTAAAACTGAGTGAAAGGTACAGAGGTTGTATTTTTCTTTCTGAATAACAGGAGAAACTGACATGTTTATAATAAAGGTAAATATCCCAACTCCGAATTAATTAAAAAAAAAACCTTCAAGCAACATTAGTGGAAGTCAAGGTTTGCAAATTGTGTGAACACATTATAATTTCAGTGCAAATAGTCTTTTATTGTTTGGAGACTCCAACACAGAAAACTTCTTACTTTGGGAGTATATTTTGATGTTGTTCATGAGGTCTGAAACATGAAAGAAATACCCATTTTAAAAGTTTCCTTTTGGTATGGACCTTAAAATTCTGATAAAGGTTACATGTTTTAGCAGATGTATTCCATTTGAAGAATCACACAATTATTTAATGAGTACATCCTTTATATTTAATTTTGTTAAATGATTACCTCTTTTTGCTTTTTATAACTACTTCCAGAACTTCCCTCTTCCCTCTTTCCTAAATCTCCCCATTCTCCATATTCTCAAGTCATACATTATAATTACCCCTGCTTTTTGCAGTAATCCACATACCTTCATTTCCTTTCCTTTTCCCTATCGTTTGATAATTTTCTCTCCTGGCTCAATGTCACTTTCTCCATCATTTATTCCCTAATAATTCTTGGTGTTTTAAATCTTCATAAAGATTATCCTTTACATCTTGGTCTTTCTGATCATGTCCTTCATCAGACCTTAGCCATTTATTCCCATAATCATACCTCTTTATTAGGAAGGAGACACTAAATTACGCCATGGTAACAAGATGACCAAAATCTCAGTGGTTTAACACAACAAAAATTTATTTCCTGTTCTCATAAAATCCTCCATCAATCTAAGTTCTCCAGGGAAGCTTTGTCCATGTAGTAGCTCAACATTCTAGGCCACTTCATCTTGTAACAAGTCCTTTTCCAACAAGACACTTCAGGTTTTGTGGCATCAAGGAAAAAGAGTACGGAGAATTGTGTGAATTAGTTTATAAATGGTTCAGCCAGGAAGTCAGAATACGGCTCTCAATTCTTTGGCTATAGCAAATCACATGGCCATGACAATCCCAAGGGCACTTTTTTTTTAAATCATACTCTTTTCTTGGCCAAAACCATAATTCTGGTTAAATTCAATTCTTAGCCTACTATGCACCTGCACCTGTACAGCAGAACATAGGCAACAGGAGTAATATTAAATTCATTATCATGAACCTCAATCAGGCCCTTGGTGCCAACTGGCAATCTTACTGCATTTCCATAATTCAGTGATTCTTAACTCTCCTAGACAACATCTTCAGACCTTCCCCCGACTTTTCAAACCTCCAGTACGTCCTTTCAATTCTCACTCTCAGCTGATAAAATGTCTAGCCCCTGGGACAATAATTTTTTTTTCGTAAAATACAACATATATAAATGTGCAAAAACTTGATGAGATATTTTCACTGGACAAATAAAAGCCTTCAAAGAGACACTCCATTAGCACATCACAACATCTCCACTACCATCTCCTTCATTAACCATACCATCAGATTCTCTTTCATTGAGTTTTTCTCATCTCTCTTATCTTTAAATGTTGAGTCCTCTTGAGTTTTTTGCTCTTTTCTTTCTATGCTCACTTCTTTGCTGATCATATCTATTCTAATGGTTACAAATAAGATCTATATACAGAGGCATTCAAACTTTCTATTTCCAGTCTGGACCACATCCCTGATCTCCAGACTTATGAATGCAACTGCCTACTCACTCCACTTGAATTTCTATTGACATCTCAAACCTAATATATCCAAAATTGAACTCCTGATACGTGGCCCAGATCTCCAGTCTACACCATTCTTCTACATCTCAGTATGAGGTAACCCTATCTTTACACAAACAGAACAACAAAAATTTTGGAGCCCATATTTAAGTATTTTGCTGTCCACACTCCATTCCATGCTAACCCCCTTCCTCTAATGGCACTCCCTGTTCTTCTCCCTGCTGTATTTTTATTCACAGCACTTTTGCAGCTATATTTTATTTATTAGTTTGTTTCAATATTTGCACTAGAATGTAAGCATCAGAATACTTGAAGAGAAGGAGGTAAGAAACTCTGAACACAGAACTACCACTTAGGGAGTTTAATTTAATGAGCTCCTAGAATCAGGAAGTGAACTGAGAAAAGATATAAGGCTGAAGAACATGAAAAAGAAAAAAAAAAATCACATTTCTGCAATAATATTTTGGCTCAATATTTTTTGACTGGAGTTCATTTTTTAATGTTATAAATCATATAGAAAATATGGGAAAATAAAGGGACCCTAAAACCCAATCCTACAGTATGCTAATACTTAGACTTAATTTTATAGTTACCTCCATTTTGCAGTATTTATTTAGGCAAAGACATTTTAGGAAAAGCTTTCTGGCATTGTAAAAAGAATGTGAGTTTTGGGAAAAGAAAAGCTGACATATTCTGTTCTGACTTCATTAACAATTCTTAAAGTAGTCTCTCATCTGAATTATTTTTATAAATTGCCACCGGGAAAAGTATTTGCTATTGTGTGTGTGATTGGCAAGTAAGTATATCCCTAGATACTATACAAATGAGCAAAGTTGAATATAAAACAGAGATGATGTGTTTCCAATGTGCCAACAGTCATGCTCAGCTGAGGGGTTCCCATTTGTGCAGCAGAAGCTGCTCTATCATTTGGCGGGGAGAACACACATTCCTCCACACCTGGCTTTTGCCTATGGTAATAAGCCAGATTCTCCTCAGCAGGACAGCGGCTTGTCGAGCAGCTAGAAATGAAATTGAAGAGTGGGTAAATTTATCTTTGAGTTTCTAAAAGTACCTCAGTGTGCTTTATATGCCTTCATCATTACTTGGCATCCAGCTCCTGGATTGTCCATATTTATGAAGTATAAAAGGTCAAACTTTGCAAAAGTTAGTGTATTTCTTCTTAAAAGCTTTGAGGAAAAAAATTTAAATTCTGATGGTAAATTCTTAAGCATCAATGTAAGAATTGTGGATCACATGGGGTCAGTGGGGAAATAGCATCTTGTCCTTAATATTACACCTCATAGATTCTCAGGAATTTGGGGGGAATTCTACCAAATGCCTGATTTCTCACAATGGAGTCAGCCTTTACGAAGTAAAGACCTTTATCGTGGGTATGCTAGAAATTTGCAAGAGGAACTAAATGGCTATATTTTCAGAAGGAAAATTCAAGGGAGGTAATCTGAGAGTGGCTACACCTGTTTTTCCTACGACCAAAGATGAGAACTGAATTTAATATAAGAACAAGAAGAAAATGCACTTTTCCTACAAAATAAGTTTCCAGAAGGTGCTTAGAAAATAATAGTTTTATTGTTAGCAGTTCCATTAAATTATATGACTAATTACTGAATATTCAGCTTTTCAAAGAACAGCTTCTTTTCTTTTTAGACTTCATTGGAAATCAGCATAGAGGAAAGACAAACGAGGCACTAGAGTCAGTCTTGAGTTTGAATCACTGCTTCATCACTTAACTAGTCATTTTAAAGAGGCTACTTAATATCTCTGAGCCTCAGTTTCCCTATCTTTAAGATATACGTAAAGTATCTTACAATTTAAACTATTAACAGATAAAATGAATGTAAGGTATTTAGCACGTTTGGTTCATCAAAGTAGACGTCTAAGAAATAGTTATTAGTATGAATTAATGAATGTTAGTAATGACATTCACTTTAATTTTTAATGTTATTGATTAAGACAAAAATAATGAATGGCTGACTTTGCATATTACTTTAATAGATCATTATTTACAGAATAAATAAGATATAATAAGATAAAAAAAGAATATGATAATAAGTAGCCTGGGAAATCACACAGGAACTTATTTCTATACTCTCACCATGGCCTCAGTTGCTGACATCCTCCAGCTTTTCTTTCTGTCAGCTCCACTCTCAGGTCTCTCTTATACATGTTGGCTATTCATCTTTTTTGCAAGAATGTGATTTTTGCAATTAATTTACCTAACCCTCTAATTTCAAATATAAATCATGTGTAAACACACAAAAGCAAGACAAAATACCATCATCGGTGGCTGCAAATATGAGTTAAAGAAACAAATACTGGGGACGACCCGGTGGCGCAAGTGGATAAGTGCGCGTGCTCCGCTCTGGCGGCCCGGGGTTCACCTGTTCGGATCCCAGGCGCGCACCAACGCACCGCTTGGCAAGCCATGCTGTGGTGGCGTCCTATATAAAGTGGAGGAAGATGGGCATGGATGTTAGCCCAGGGCCAGTCTTCCTCAGCAAAAAGAGGAGGATTGGCAGATGTTAGCTCAGGGCCGATCTTCCTCACACACACACAAAAAAAGAAACAAATACAAAAAATCATAAATGAAAGCTCCATTTGGGTTGCATGTGACATGTTACGTCATGAAGGTGCACAATGGTTCTGACAAACCAGAGTGAACATGAATCATCAAAAGATAAACTCTAAACCGTGTTTTTCTACACAACGTATTTGAAAAAAATATCTTCCAGGAAATTTGTATTGGTAGATAGGAATCCTGGCCTAGAGGATAAAGAGTTCTCATTGAGAGTTTGGACAAATTATACTGAAGTAATTTTTTCTCTCATTTCTCACAGTTGATAGGCAAAAAATTGGGCTAGCAAAAATTTCCTACCCAATGATCCCTAACATGTAAATGGTCACTTCACATTCCAATTCCCCCTCCAAAATAAAATGATATGTAAATGTTTAATATGAAATTTCTGAGGACTTTATGTAGTTTTCTAAGAGAGTGGAAGTTTTGAACATTGTGACTTTCTTTTTTTTGCTCCCCTTTCCTTTTTGTCAGCTTTACTGAGGTATAATTGGCCAAAATGTAATATGTTTAAAATGTGCAATGTGATGATTTGATATATGAATACATTGAAAAAGGATTTCCACCATCGAGTTAAAAAACACATTCATCACCTCACATATTTACCTTTTTTTGAGTGGGGAGAATACTTAAGTTCTACTCTACTAGCAAATTTCAATTATACAATACAGTATTACCAACTAGAGTCATCATGTTATACATTAGGTCATCATCACTTTATTTATCTTATAACTGAGAGTTTGTACCCTTTTACCGACCTCTCTCTATTTCCCTCACTCACCCATCTATGGCAACCACCATTCTAATCTCTGTTTCTATGAGTTTGAATTTTTTTAGATTCCACATATAAGTAATACCATGCAGTATTTGTCTTTCTCTGTCTGGTTTATTTCACTTAGCATAATACCCTCCAGGTTCATCCATGTTGCTGCAAATACAGAATTTTCTTCTTTTTTAAGGTGGAATAATATTCCATACACACACACACACACACACACACACACACACACAATACATACACACATATATCTATATACATATATATACCACATTTTATCCATTCATTCTTTGACAGACAGGTGTTTCCACATCTTGGCTATTGTGAATAATGCTGCAATGAATATGAGATTCTAGATAAGTCCTTGAGATAAAGATTTCCTTTCCTTTGGATATATATCCAGAAGTGGGACTGCTTTATCAAATGGTAGTTCTATTTTTAATTTCTGGAGGAAATTAAATCCTTTTTCCTTATATTTTCTTCTAGAAGTTTTATGGTTCAGGTCTTATGTTCAAGTCTTTAATTCATTTTCAGTTGATTTCTGTGTGTGTAAAATAGTGGTCCAGTTTCATTCTTTTGCATGTGGCTGTCCAGTTTTCCCAACATGATTTATTGAAGAGACTATCCTGTCCCCATTGTATACTCTTGTTGAAAATTAATTGACCATATCTGCATGGATTTATTTCTGGGCTCTTTATTCTATTCCGTTGACCTATGTGCCTGTTTTCATGCCAGTATCATACTATTTTGATTATTATACCTTTGTAATACAGTTTGAAATCAGGAAGTGTGATGGCTCTAACTTTGTTCTTTCTCAAGATTGCTTTGGCTGTTTGTGGTCTTTTATGGTTTCATAAAAATTTTAGGATTTTTTCCATTTCTATGAAAATGTTATTGGAATTTTGATAGAGAGCCGATTGAATCTGTAGATTGGCTGAGTAGAATGAACATTTTGCAATATTAATTCTTCCAATCCATGAACACAAAATATTTTTCCATTTATTAGTGTCTTCTTCAATTTCTTTCATTAATGTTTTATAGTTTTCAATGTACAGATCTTTATACTCCTTGGTTAAATTTATTCCTAAGTATTTTATGGTTTTTGACGCTATTATAAATGGAATTTTTTTGGTGCTCTTGTAAATGGACTTTTTAAAGTTTCTCTTTCTGATAGTTCATTGTTAGTACATAAAAATGCAACTAATTTTTGTATATTGATTTTGTATCCCACAAGTTTACTGAATTTGCTTATCAGTTTCAACAGATTTTTGGTGGAGTCTTTAGGGTTTTCTATGTATAATATCATGTTATCTGCAAATAGAGATAATTTTACTGCTTCCTTTCTGATGTGGATGACTTTTATTTCTTTTTCTTGCTTATTTACTCTGCACTGGATTTCCAGTACCACGTCAAATAAAAGTGGTGAGAGTGGGGACTCTTGTCTTGTTCCTAATCTTAGAGGAAAAGTTTTCAGCTTTTCACAGTTGAGTAAGATTTTAGTTGTGGGTTTGTCATATATGGCCTATATTATGTTGAGTTATATTCCTTCCATACCTACTTTTTGAGAGTTTCTCTCATGAAAGGATGTTAAATTTTGTCAAATGCTTTTTCTGTATCTATTTTGATGACCATATGAGTTTTATCCTTCATTTTGTCAATGTGTATTACATGGATTGATTTGCAGATGTTGAACCAAACTTGTATCCCAGGAATAAATCCCCTTTGATCATGGTATATGATCCTTTTAAAGTACTGTTGGATTCAGTTTGCTACCATGTTATCTAACATGTTATCTCCTGAAGAATGTTCCAGGTGTGCTTGAGAAGAATGTGTATTCTGCTGCCGTTGGAAGGAATGTTCTGTGTATGTCTGTTAGGTCTCTTTGGTCTAATGTGTAGTTTAACTCCAGTTTTTCCTTATTGATTTTCTATCTTGAGGATCTATCCATTTTTGAATGTGGGGTATTGAAATCCTCTACCATTATTGTATTGTTATTTATTTCTCCCTTCAGATCTATTAATATTTACTTTATATATTTAGGTGCTCCTATGTCACTCCTCCAGTTTCTGAATTTCTCTCAGAGGGAATTGCTCCATGTTTAGCTGTATATTTGGTGCATCCATGTGAGGACAGAAACTCAGGAGCTCCTATGTCACCATCTTGGTCTGGACTCCATCATGACTTATTTTAAACTATTCTTAAAATTCCTCTAAAATTGTCAGTAAGGCATAAAATAAAATAAGAAAAAGAGAAAAATCTGGGACTTCATTTTCAGACGTGTGTCCAAAATAGATGGATGGAACTGTTCTTATCAAAGCTAGGAATAAAAACCTGCATGAATAATTGCATGTTCTGGTGTTAAAGATGGAATACAGTCCCAATGGCTTTCCATTTACAATACCTGCTTGATTAAGTCTTTATAAATTTAGATTGACTCTTCAAGGAAAGGCCATTTACGCCACTGAAGTCCCACTGGTCCCAGCTCTGCCTCTACTCAACTGTGTAGTGATAGAGGATTATCCTTGACATTTACATCTTAGTTTTCTTCTCTATCAGATAAAATAACCTCTAAGATGTTCCCCAGCACTTAAATTCCAGGATTCTCTGATCCTGAAAATTGGAACAGTTACTGTAGCATCAAGGGAAGATATCCCTTGAGGCATGTGATACGTCAGTGAGAGCAGCTCCCTCAATGCTGATGAGTACAGATGCAGGGAGCTGATCTCCATTTGGAAGTTCAGCAGGTTCTATCCCCAGCAGAGCCTATCTAAATACCTGTCTAAAGACTGCATTTCTCACTAGCCTCCCTTATCAAGTCTTGAACATCAAAGTCAAGCAAAGATACACTTGATCATAGATCCATCAAATTCCACTGCCAGCCACCAAGACAAGGGAATTGCTAGCAAACGATGGGAAGCAGGCTTGACAACCACAGTCTGAGGTTGTCCTAGGGTAGAGGAACTCCATCTTAGCCTCTCCAGTCAAAAAGTTCTCACTGGCCGGCCGCATGGCGTAGTGGTTAAGTGCGTGCTCTCCGCTACTGGCGGCCCAGGTTCGGATCCCGGGCGCGCACCGACGCACCGCTTGTCTGGCCATGCTGAGGCAGCGTCCCACATACAGCAACTAGAAGGATGTGCAACTATGATATACAACTATGTACCAGGGCTTTGGGGAGAAAAAGGAGGAAAAAAAAAAGGAGAAGGATTGGCAATAGATGTTAGCTCAGGGCCGGTCTTCCTCAGCAAAAAGAGGAAGATTAGCATGGAAGTTAGCTCAGGGCTGATCTTCCTCACAAAAAAAAGAAAAAGAAAAAAACGTTTTCAATTTTGAGAAAGACTCTATTCTGTTTCTTCCTGTCAGCTCTTTTATCTCATCGTATTTATTACTTTGGATATGCCACCTGGTGTCATGAGAAGTGTTGAAGGAATATCAAGACCCTGGCTAGATAAAGTCTATCAAATAAAGCAGGGCCACAGCAGGCCCTCAGTTCACTATGAAACATTAATATGGCTATATGCGTGACAGGAATTGAGGATAAGCATACCCTGTCAGCTATAATCTCAAAATATGACAAAATCTGACAATTTACCACCACCTTCAGTGGTACTACCCAATCCAAGCACCATCATCTCTTGCCCTCCTACATTTTATTTTCCATTTAGTAGCCATATGCTCTTTTAAAGTATGAGGCAGACCATTCCACTCCCTTGCTCAAAATTCCTACTGGCTTCCTAACTCATGCAAAATAAAAAATAATAACTCATCACCATGGACTACAAAGCTCCCTATGATATGGCCCTGAGCTTCTCTTCAGACATTCTATACTTTCTCTGCCTTACTCTTTCTGCTCTAATTATCACAGTCTTCTAACTATTCTACAAAGACATGAAACACTCTCTTGTCTCAGGGCCTTTGCTTTACTATTTCCTCCTTCCAGGACACTAATTCCCTCAGTCCATGACTTGCATTTCTGCCACATTTTGTTCTTGTCTCTGCTCAAATGTCACCTTGTCAGTGTTGACCACCTATTTAACATAAAAATCTTTCATTATATCCCTTTAACTTTAGCTTCATTTTTTTCCTTCATTGTATGACATGACATTATAATCCATATTGTCTGATTGTTTCCTGTCTCCTCCACAAAATTATAAGTCACTGAAGTCAGGAACTTTGTTTGCTTTCAACACTGTATCCCAAGTGATGAGAACACAGCATCACACTTAGTAAGCACTGAATTTGCTATAAGAATGGATACATTTATTGTTGGTATTTAAATGTATTTAAGCAAATTAAAGCAAAAGCAACTTAGTGAAATGAATCATTGGCCCAAACTATAAACATGTATATTTCTCCAGCACAGCTGGAGTCAAGAGAAACACAACCAGTTTGAAAACATGAAATAAAGATACAAGAAATTCAGGTAGAAGGAGCTCAAAGGCTGGCTGTTAAACTGCAGGTTCAACTGCATATGTATAGATGTCTCTCTTCCACATTTCTTATCATCACTTAAGCCTTCTTCTGAGATGATGGTGATGATGGTGATGATGATGATGATGATGATGACTGATGATAATGACATTGATTTATACAAAGGAAATCCCTGGAGGTGTTTTCTCCCAAAATTAGAAACCATGTACAACAAGATTGTTTGACTAAGAAAATTTTGTATACTTTTAATTCTCTCTCAGAAAGCTTATTGTAAATACATACATCCTTTAACATCCACTTATATTTGATATTTTCTGAGGCTTTTTTACCCCTTGGCAAATCTGTGACTCCAGTGGATAAATGGACAAAATTCTGAGTGGTAGAGACTGAATCTTTTATTCTTTTTTTCTTTTTTTTTTTGCTGAGGAATATTCGCCCTGAGCTAACATCTGTGGCCAATCTTCCTCTATTTTGTATGCAGGTCATGGCCACAGTATGGCCACCGACGAGTGGTGTATGTCTGTGCCCGGGAATGGAACCTGGGCCACTGATGTGGAGTGCACTGAACTTAACCACTAGGCCATGCAGCCGGCCCTGAGACTGAATCTTTTCTACCAGATCCATTTCCTTGTATTATCAGTCACCAGCTGAGACTAAATGTCTGAAATTCAGATCTCCCATTTATGAAACTGGACAGAAAACAATTATTTTTCCTTAGTTATTTATGGGGTTAAGGGTTGTCAAAGAAGAGACTGATAATTAATTGCACAATTTAATATCACATAATGAAAATGATCTGAACTGGCTGCCATCTGCCATTGGGTTCAGGCAAGTTTTGGTGAAAATCTATACTCAGCTACTTGCTCTCAGTGATCCTAGGACTATTACTTTCTTTTGTGATGCTAGAAATTTTAGACCACCTCAAAAGTATAGTAATGATTAATGCACTTGAATGCACAAAGGGTATAAAATAAAGCATAACTCCCTTCTCTTTGTTATATTTAAAATAAATAACTTTCCATTGAGGAAAGTTTTCATTAATTTGTTTAAAGAGTGGTGTAATAGATACTAATAATATCATGCCTATTTGTACTCATACCCTTTCTATACATATTATTTCTTACAGCAAAAACCTGCAGGTCTTTCTATGATGTGTAATGATTCTCTCTGCCCAAGGAAGTTTTCTTGGCACATATGCAAGGCAGTCCTAAGTTGCCAAGATGATGATACTTGTGAAAGCAGATCTCAACCAGGTGATCCAATTCCTTTATTCTTCAGATGAGAAAACTATATACACCATCTCCCTGGGGTCCCAAGAATTTGAGACTTAGTCACTTATGGAGGTAGCATGCTCATTAGCATACCTATACTTGATTCCTTCCTTTCTCTACCCAAACTACCAATTCCTCACAGTACTTCTTGGGATCATCTCCAAAATAAATTACTTGCACTCAAATTTGTGTACCAGGGTTTCTTTTAGTGAGATCCAAAATTAAGATAGTTGGTGCCACTTATGACTCTAGAAATGAGATTTTTAGGATGGGGTTATGGAATCTCTTAACAAAATGCTAACAGGGTTACTACTTTGGTAGTGGTAAGTTGCATGGTGTTAACCTATGATCAACCGTAGCAATAAAGTTCTGACTCATCTCTAATGAACTGGAATTAACTATGGTAGAAGGGACTACATTAGCTTTTACAATTTCTCTAGAATTTACAAAATTTTAAGCCAAAGGTAATCGTAAGCCAGAGAAGCCCTGAAACTAAAAAGGAAAAAGAATAACAACAGGCTCAGGCCAGGCTTTTAACTCAGTGCCTGTTGTATAAGACAGAAGGCCTCCTTGGTAGCATTTAAAAAGAACTTCACTTCCTCTTCCTACAGCCAAAGAGCAGAATGTGTTGAAAATCCAGATTAAGATTTCATTGTTAGAATGAACAGTTACGATGAGGCTAAACTCCTAGCCCCGATAAGTTGCCCACCCTAGAGTCAGGGCTCTGATAGAGGAGTATTGAGATCTTGAGATCTGGCAAGGGCCATTTGAGTGTATGCTTTTGAGAACCCCAGACTGTCCATGACAATAAGATCCACTGGTTCATTGATTTTCTCTATTGCTTTTCTAGTCTCTATTTCATTTATCTCTGCTCTAATCGTTACCATTTTCTTCCTTCTGATAGCTTTAGGTTTATTTTGTGCTTCTTTTTCTAGTTTCTTAAGTTATAAAATTAGGTTGTTGATTTGAAATCTTTCTTGTATGTTAATGTAAGCATTTGAACTATAAATTTCCCCTTTAGCACTGCTTTTGCTGTGTCCCATAAGTGTGGTATGTTGTTTTCATTTTCATTCTTCTCTAAGTATCTTCTAAATTCTCTTGTGATTTCTTCTTTGATCCATTGGTTGCTTAAGAGTGGGTTGTGAAATTTCCAGAAATTCATAAATTTTCAACTTTTCGGTTTGTTATTGACTTCTAACTTCATTCCATTGTGGTCACAGGAGATACTTTGTATGATACCTGTCTTTCTAAATCTATTGATACTTAATTTGTTGCCTAACATATGGTCTATCCTAGAAAATGTCCTATGTGCACTTGAGAAGAATATCCACTCTGTTATTGTTGAGTAGAGTGTTTTGTATATGTCTGTTAGAGTTGGCTTATTGCATTGTTCAAGTTCTTTATGTCCTTATTTATCTTCTGTCTGGTTGTTCTATCCATTCTTGAGAGTGAGGTATTGAAGTCTGCAATATTATTATAGAACTGTCTATTTTTCCCTTCAATTCTGCCAATTTTTGCTGCATATATGTTAATGGTCTGTCATTAAGTGTGTAAATATTTATAATTGTTAAATCTTCTTGCTATAATAAACCCCTTATTAATATATAATGTCCTTCTTTGTGTCTTATAACGATTTTTTATTTAAAATCTTTTTGTCTGATGTTAGTTTAGCCTCTCCTGCTTTCTAATGGTTATTATTTGCATAGAATATCTTTTTCCATCCTTTAACTTTCTGCTTAATATGTCTTTGGATCTAAAATGAGTTTCTTGCAGTCAGCATATAATTGGATCATATTTTTAAATCCATTCTGCCAATTACTGTTTTGATCGGAGAATTGAATCCATTTATATTTAAAGTAATTACTGATAAGGAGGGACTTATTTCTGTCCTTTTGCTATTTATTTTCTATATGCCTTATACCTTTTCCCCTCATTTCCTGCATTAGTCTTTTGTGTTTAGTTGAATTTTTTGTAGTAAAATGTTTTAATTTCTTATAATTTCCTTTTGTTTATATCATATAACTATTTTCTTTGTGGTTACCATGAAGATTATATTGAATATCCTAAAGTTATAACACTCTAATTTGAATTTAGACCAGCTTAATGTCAATAACATACCAAAATTCTGCTCTTTTACAGCTCTGTCCCCACCTCTTTCAGTTCTCAATTTTTCATTCACTGTCCAATTACATCTTTATTTATTGTTTGTCCAAAAACATAAATAATTGTTTTTTTAATTAATTATTCTCTTAAATTGTGTAGAAAAGAAAACATGAAGTTACAAAAACTGTTACAATAAAACTAGCTTTTAGACTAATAAATGTCTTTTTTTATTGCATTAGTCTCTTCAATCATGTAGAAAACAAAAAGCAGAGCTACAAACCATTGTTACAATAATACCTGCTTTATAATTGCCCAAGTATTTACCTTTATTGGGATATTTATTTCTTTATACAGTTTTGAGTTACTGTCTGGTGTCTTTCATTTCAACCTGCAGGACTCCTTTCAGCATTTCTTGTAGGGAAAGTCTAGCGGTAATGACTCTCTCAGTTTTTGTTTATCTGGGAATATCTTAATTTCTTCCTCACTTTAGAAGGACAGTTTTGCTGGATATAGGATCTTGGCTGACAAGTTTTATTAACACTTTAAATATATCAGCCCACTGCTTCCTGGCCTCCAAAGTTTCTGATGAGAAATATGTTGATAATATTATTGAGGATCTTTTATATGTAATAAGCTGCTTCTCTCTTGCTTTGTTCAAGATTCTTTTTGTCTTTCAATAGTTTGATTACATGTCTCACAGTGCGTCTCTCCCAGTTCATCCTACCAGGACTCGTTGAGCTTCCTTAGATGTTTGCATTTATGTCTTTTATCAAATTTGTGAAGTTTTCAGCAATTATTCAAATAATCTCTCTGTGCCTTTCTTGATCTCTTCTCCTTTGGAGACTCCCACAATGCACGTGTTGGTCTGATTAATGGTGTCCTACAATTCTCTTAGGCTCTGTTCAGTTTTCTTTAATCACTTTTCTTTCTGTTCCTCTGACTCAATAATTTCAATGGTCTTATATTAAATTTCATTGATTTTTTTCTTCTGCCTGCTCAAATCTATCTTTGAATCCCTCTAATGAATTTTTCATTTTAGTTAGTGTACTTTTCAGTTCTACAATTTTTTTTTTTATTTCTTCCTTGGTTTTCTATATTTTTACTAAAATTTCCATTTTCTTAACACATCATTTCCTTGATTTTATCCATATCTTTCTTTAGTTCTTTGAGCATCTTTTACATTGTTTGAAAGTCTTTGTTAAGTAGAGCCATCATCTGATCATTTTCAGGGACAGTTTCCGTTTTTTTTTTTTTTTTTTCCTTTGAATGGGCTACACTTTCCAATTTCTTTGTGTGTCTTGTTATTCTTTTGTTGAAAACTGGGCATTTGAATCTAATAATGTGGCAACTCTGGTAATCAGAGTCTCCCCGACCTCCTCAGGATTTGTTGCTTTTTGCTTTTGTTTCATTTTGTTTTTGTTTTAGGCCGTATTCACACCAAAGATCAGCCTGAGGTATAAACTTAAGGTCTTCTGAGGTCTTTTCTGAGCCTGAACCTTTCTTTGGGCATGCAGAGACTTTTAAATTTTCCTCATATATGCCGTTGCTTTTGAATGTCCTAGTCTTTAATGTCTGGCTCCCAAAAGGGAAGTAATAGAAAAATAAAGCAGTTTAAAAAAGGTGGAGACCCTTTAAATCTCCTGGAAGTTGTTTCAGCTGTAGAGGAAAGGGCTAGCAACAGTGAGGTGATGGTGCACCAATGGCTGTCCACCTCTTTGTGTGCACTGCCATAAACAGAAGCAGAAATTAGTGATCAGAACACAGATCATTGATATTTGGAGAACAGAATCCTTATGTCCCACTCTGGCTTCTGGAAGCTGCGTGCACGATGCTCCAGGAACACCTGCATGGCTGCTCGCCCTGGGACCTGGGCTTGGGTGATACGTAGCCATTGCTGAGCTTAGGGCTAAAGTTGACTGAAATTAATCACAATTTACCATCTAAACATTCCCTTGAAAGTTGAAAAGTTTCAATAGCCTCCAAAGTTCCAAAATAGTTACATTAGACAGATTCTACCAATGCAGTTGTTGTCTGGTTGGGAGACAGATTCCTGGTGCTTCTTACTCTGTCTGCCATCTTCCCAGAATCCTCTCCCTGAAGTATTTCACCAGCTACTTCCCACAGGGGCTTGACTTATTTCTGGCTAGTTAATGATAGAGCCAGAATGTCACTGTCACATTCTTTTATACTTGGTCTTTTATATTTTGCCTGCATCTGTTACGCAAATGTTAAGACTGAGCATCTTGGCCAAAAGCTGCTAGTGTTTAATTCACATAAGTGAACTTCACTTTCATAAAATACATTTGCAAAATTCATAAACTCTCACCTGTTTTTGAATTCTTTTCTTCACACTTTAATGGAGTCTTCAGCACTTTCATTATTCTTCAGTTCTCTTTTCTCTATTATTATTCACATTCATGGGCAGAAAAAAGTGCCATAAATTAGCAGTACCATGCGTGAAAGTGTGAAATAAAGAAATATTGGAAGATAATGACATTGTATATTTTAATAGCATAAAGAAATATCATGTAAATAGCAATGCACACTAGACGTTTATAAAGTGTAACAATCTTTGGTTATGTATAAATTGTAAACAAACAAAAAAGTACATTAAGCCAAAGAAATATTTGAGGGTATTACTCAAGAATGTTATATTTTAACATCTAAAGTAAACTGAGTGTTTACAGAATTCTGCTCGTTTTTAGAAGCTCCTTCAAGTATATTTTGTGTTTTATTTCCCATGCTATAATTTCTGAAAATAAAATACAAGTCTCCTTTTGTTTACACAAATTTTCTTCATGGCAGTGCTACACAAACAGGCCTCAAGTCCTAAAATAACCAATAATCATTTTTTAGGCAATAAGCAATGTTAAAGCAATGTCTTATTTTCTCTCATATTTGAATGGTCAACTTGTGAAAGTTTTCTGGATGGATCTTACATGTACACATTACATAGTTTCTTCCACCTTTGTGAACTCAGTTTCTTCTTCTATTGACATTGAAGTTGTTCTTCATTATTTTCCTTTCATATTTTCTTATATTCTGGCAATAGTGAGCTTCCTGTCAGATTCTTATACCCTCTTTTATTAAAGAACTTGAACCATAATCTTCTAGGACTGAATCAAAGGATATTTGAGGTATATTATACAGTGTTATTTTCCAAAGATCCTCCCTGACAGCAATGAACATTCCCTCCAGGAAAATGTCCAGAGATGTGATCTATTTTACCCTCAAGATAAAGTTCACAGACAACCTATAACATTCTCTGAAAGGCTGGGGTAGGCACATGTTTGTTTAATAGTCTGATTCTGCTGTCTTAGGTTCCAATACTTTATACTAGTTCCCTCTTCATTATTTCTATAAGGGATTCCTGGTGACCTAATCCAAAAACTTCAGGTAGGTATGTTCCTGAGGCAGGTATACATGAAAGTATTCTTGTTCTCATTTATATTATGGTACCCAGATTCAAAATTTAAATTACTATCTGCATTATAGAATTGCCAATGGTTAGATATATAAGGGCCTTTAAAAATCATTTACTCTGACATTTTCATTTTACAGATGAGCCAATTGAGTCCCCAAAATACTAATGTTGGTTATCACCAGGCTTGGAACATGAACCCATGTTTCTCAAAAGCCAGGTCACAACTCCCTGCACTAAAACATGTTGCCTTCAGTGCAAAAAACACAATTTATTCATGGCAAGATAAGTAATTTAGATATTAATCATTGATTTTAGTGATACAATCACGCACACACATTGGTGCAAAAGTGAGAGAGATCATTTGGCTGGAAAGCAAGAAAAGTAAGTTCTTATTGCAAGAACTGTTTTGAATTACTGTCGATGATTTACAGAATAGCTTTCAAGGCATATGCACTGAAATTTCCTTTGCACCCATGGGAGTTCTTGATTGTAGAAAAAATACGTAAACTTTAGATTTTGAAAAAGAAAAATGAGAGTATTTCTGGAGTGTGTGTTTGTGTGGATGTGTGTGTGTGTGTGCGTGTATGGTCTTTGGTCATAGTTGTGGCAGTGGAGTGAAGTGGTTAGAGAGTACACAGTCCCAGAATACTCTCAATCTTAACATTTAAACATTGTTTTTCAAGTTATACACAAAAAAGTGTATATCGCTTTGGCAGGTCATGGCATGCATAATTCATAGAAGAAAATGTTTAAAATGCCTTTGATGCTCATTTGATTACATAGGAAAGCACCTTGTACCTAGTAGATTTAAAACACCTATTAAGTTATGGTCTAAAAATGAAAGTTTAGATTTGTTTATAATTACTGATTTTCTTTGAAAGATAAAAACAAAATAAAAAATATAGCTTACTTATAGAAGCAGATTAGAATTTGAATATATAACTCTCCACTGAATCCTTACTTGCTACTGAATGTTTTCTTGGATGGACAGCATTCTTCTGTGATACAGCTAAGAAAAGTACTGGGTCTTGAGAAACACTTCCACAATTTAGTAACTCTGGCTACTCAGACACTGTGGTAGAATGTAATCAAAGGACGCTGAGGAAAAATAACTCAAATGGAGGAATTAACATAAAGAAAATCAATTGGAGAACAGAGAGGGGTAGCAGTTTTGTTAGTAACACAAATGTAAAAATAATGCAACCTCACTCTTTAGTGATGTCAGCAAGACAGTGGCCTAAGAAGCTCCAGGCCCTAATTCTCTCATTTAAATATTAAAACACACACACACTAACAAGACTGAATCATGAAGAAATAGAAAATCTGAATAAATTATAATTAGTAGGTTGACTGAATGAGTAACCAAGCACTCCCAACAAAGAAAAGCTCAGGGCCAGATGGTGTCACTGTTGAATTCTACCAGATAGTTAAAGAAAAATTAAGTGAATCCTTCTCAAATTCTTCCAGAAAATTGAAGAGGAGGGAACATTTCAGCTATAGATCAAATGTTTGTGTCTCCTCAAAATTCAAATGTTGAAATCCTAACCCCGAAGGTGATGATATTAGGAGGTGGGGCCTTTGGGAGGTAATCAGGTCATGATGGTGGAGCCCTCACGAATGGGATTAGTGCTCTTACAAAATGGGCCCCAGAATTCCTTGCTCCTTCCACCATGTGAGGACACAGTGAGAAGGTGCTGGCTATGAACTAGGAAGAAGCCCCTCACTCTGAATTTTCTGGCACCTTGATCTTGAATTTCCCAGTTTTCATAACTGTGAGAAATAAATTTCCTTTGTTTACAAGCAACCCAGTTTATGGTATATAGCTGCAATGGACTAAGGCAACTTTCCAATTCATTCTATGAAGCTAGCATTACTCTGATACCAAAGGCAGACAAAGATACTACAATGAAGGCAAAAAAAAAAAAACAACTACAGACCAATATTTCTTATGAATATTGATGCAAGAATCCTCAACAAAATACTATCAAACCAAATTCAAGAGCATATTAAGGGAATTATTCACAATGACCAAGTAGGATTTATTCTTGGAATACAAGGATGGTTCAACATAGGAAAATCAAACATTGAAATACACTACGTTAACCGAATGAAAGCAAAAAACACAGGTGATCATCTCAATTGATGCGCAAAAAGCTTTTGACAGAACTCAACATTCTTTCATGATATAAACTCTCAACAAATTAGGACTAGACAAAAACTTTCTCAACATAATAAAGGTTATATCTCTCAACATAATAAAGGCTATATATGAAAAACACATGGCTACCATCATATTCAAAGGTGAAAAACTGAAAGTTTTTCCTCTAAGATCAGCAACAAGACAAGGGTGCCCACTCTTGCCACTTTTATTCAACGTAGTACTGAAAATCCTAGCCAGAGCAGTTAGATAAGAAAAAGAAATAAAAGACATCCAAATAGAAGAGGAAGAAGTAAAATTACCTCTGTTCACAGATGACATGAACTTATATGTAGAAAACCCTAAAGATTCCACACTAAAAAAGATCAAACTAATAAATTAATAAAGCTAATAAAGCTACAAAAATAAACCCTCACATGTATGTATGGTCAAACGATTTTTGACAACGCTGCCAAGACCATTTAATGGGGAACGGACTCTTCAGTAAATGGTGCAGGAAAACTGGACATCCACATGCAAAAGAATGAAATTAGACTCACCTTACATCATATACAAAATAACTGAAAATGGATAAAAGAATTGTACCTAAGCACTAAAACTATGAAACATTTAGAAGAATACACAGGGAAAAAGCTTCACTACATTTGATTTGGCAATGATTTCTTTGATATGACACCAAAAGCCAAACAACAAAAGAAAAAAAATAGATAAGTTGGATAGCTGGATTTTATCAATATTAAAAATATTTGTGCATCAATGGACATAATCAATAGTGTGAAAAGGTAACCCATGGGAGTTCTCCAATGGGAGAAAAATAATTGCATATCATATATCTGATAAGAGATCAATATCAAGATTATACAAAGAGTTCCTATAACTCAACAAGGACAAAAAACAATGTGATTAAAAAATAGGCAAAAACATTGACTAGACATTTCTCCAAAGAAATGGCCAATTAGTGTATGAAAAGATGCTTAACATCACTAATTGATAAGAAAATGCAAATCAAAACAATGAGACACCTCTTCACACCCATTAGGGTGGCTATTATGAAAAAATTAGAAAATAAGTTTTGGTGAGGACGTGGAGTAACCAGAACACTTGTGCATTGCTTGTGGGAATGTAAAATGGTACAGTCATTGTGGAAAATAGTATGGCGGTTTCTCCAAAAAATAAGCATAGAATTACCATATGATCCAGCCATTCCACTTCTGAGCATATACTCAAAAAATTGGGTATTGACTCATATGGACATTTTATATACCCATGTTCATAGAAACATTATTCACAATAGCCAAAAGGTGAAGCAACCTAAGTGTCCAACGATAGATGAATGAATAAACAAAATGTGGTATATACATACAAAGGAAAATTATTCAGCCTTATTAAAGGAGGAAATTTTGTCACATGCTACAAGATGGATGAACATTGAAAACATGCTAACGGAAGCAAGGCAGTCACAAATGAACAAATATTATATGATTCCAGTTATATGAGGTACCTGGAGTATAGGCATACCTCATTTTATTGTGCTTTGCAGATACTGCACGTTTTACAAATTGACGTTTCGTGGCAACCTGTGTCAAGCCAGTCTCTTGGTGCCATTTTTCCAACAGTATTGGCTCACTTCACGTTTCTGTGTCACATTTTGGTAATTCTCGCAATATTTAAAACTTTGTCATTATTATTATATTTGTTATGGTGACCTGTGATCAGTGATCTTTGATGTTTCTATTGTAATTGTTTCGAGGCGCCACAGACTGCACCCACATAAGACAGTGAACTTAACTGATAAATGTCGTGTGTTCTGACTGTTCCACCAATCAACCATTCCCTGTCTCTCTCCCTCTGCTCAGGCATTCCTATTCCCTGAGATACAACAATATTCAAATTAGGCCAATTAATAACCCTACAATGTTCTCTAAGTGTTCAAGTGAAAGGAAGAATTGCACATCTCTCACTTTAAATCAAAAGCTAGAAATGATTTAGCTTAGTGAGGAAGGCATGTCAAAAGCCGAGACAGGCTGAAAGCTAGGCCTCTTGTGCCAAACGGTTAGCCATGTTGTGACTACAAAGGAAAGTTCTTAAAGGATATTAAAGTGCTACTCCAGTGAACACATGAATAATAAGAAAGCAAACAGCCTTATTGCTGATATGGAGAAAATTTTAGTCATCCGGATAGAAGATCAAACTAGCCAGAACATTCCCTTAAGCCAAAGCCTAATTTGGAGCAAGGCCCTAACTCTCTTCAATTATATGAAGGCTGAGAGGGATGAGGAAGCTGCAGAAGAAAAGCTTGAAGCTAGCAGAGGTTAGTTCATGACGATTAAGGAAAGAAGCCTTCTCGATAACATAAAAGCGCAAGGTGAAGCAGCAAATACTGATGTGGAAGCTGCGGCAAGTTATTCAGATCTAGTTAAGATAATTAATGAATATGGCTACACTAAATAACAGATTTTCAATGTAGACAAAACAGCCTTCTATTGGAAGAATATGCCATCTAGGACTTTCATAGCTAGAGAGGAGAAGTTAATGCCTGGCTTGAAAGCTTCAAAGGACAGGCTGACTGTTAGGGGCTAATGCACCTGGTGACTTTATGTTGAAGCCAATGCTCATTTACCATGCCAAAAATCCTAGGGTCCTTAAGAATTTTGCTAAACCTACTCAGCCTGTGCTCTATAAATGAAACAACAAAGTCTGCATGACAGCACATCTGTTTACAACATGGTTTACTGAATATTTTAAGCCCACCATTGAGACCTACTGCTCAGAAAAAAAGATTCTTTTCAAAATATTACTGTTTACTGACAATGCACCTGCTCACCCAAGAGCTCTGATGGAAATGTTCAAAGAGATTAATGTTGTTTTCCCGTCTACTAACACAACATCCATTCTGCAGCCCATGGATCAAGAATTTTGACTTTCAAGCCTTATTACTTAAAAAATACATTTTGTAAGGCCATAGCTGCCATAAATAGTGACTCCTCTGATGGATCTAGGCAAAGAAAATTGAAAACTCCTGGAAAGGATTCACCATTCTAGATGCCATTAAGAACATTCATGATTCATGGAAAGAGGCCAAAATATCAATATTAGGTGTTTGGAAGAAGTTGATTCTAACCCTCGTGGATGACTTTGAGGGGTTCAAGACTTCAATGGGGGAAGTAACTGCAGGTGTGGTGGAAACAGCAAAAGAACTAGAAGCGGAGCCTGAAGATGTGACTGAATTGCTGCAATCTCATGATAAATTTTAACGAGTGAGGAGTTGCTTCTTATGGATGAGTAAAGAAAGTGGTTTCTTGAGATGAAATCTACTGCTGGTGAAGATGCTGTGAAGATTGTAGAAATGACAACAAAGGATTCAGAATATTACATAAACTTAGTTGATAAATCAGTGGCAGGATTTGAGAGGATTGATACCAGTTTTGAAAGAAGTTCTACTGTGGATAAATGCTATCAAACAGCATTGCATGCTACAGAGAAATCATTTGTGAAGAGAACTGTGAATTAATGCAGGAAACCTCATTGTTGTCTTGTTTTATGAAACTGCCACAGCCACTCCAACTGTTAGCAACTCCCACTGCGATCAGTCAGCAGCCATCAACACTGAGGCAAGAGCCTCCACCAGCAAAAAGATTAGAAATTGCTGAAGGCTCAGATGATGGTTAGCATTTTTTAGCAATAAAGTATTTTTTAATTAAGGTAGGTACATTGTTATTTTTAGACATGCTATTATACACTTAATAGACTATAGTATACGCTATTAAACATAACTTTTTTATACACTAGGAAACCAAAAAATTCATGTGACTCGCTTTATTGCTGTATTGTATTTGGTCTGGAACCAAACCCACAATATCTCTGGCTATGTTTGTACATCATTTTTCTTCACATCTTCTTGGCTATAGTCCAGTCACATGGCCTCACCTAACTGCAAAGGAGGGTAGGAAATATAGTTTAACTGTGAGTTTGGTGAACAAAGAGTAATTTGGGCAATTTATCTTTATAGATAAGGATTTTTATTTCTTGAGTTTATTTTCCATGAGAACAAAACAAGATTATATACTTACCTTACCCAATTTTGTCTGCTTTCCAGGCCTCTGAGTGTGGGTGTGGGGGTGTGTGTGTGTGTGTGGTGTGCATGTACATGTATGAGTTTAAATAATTACTTTGCCAAACCTCTAAAGCAGAAGTTTGCTTTCACTCTCTTACTCCTCTCCTTTCAGTGTCATCTTTCTGCCTCAGGATGCACCTCTTCTTTGACTTCTGACTTCTGCCAGAACACAGTGTTCCCATCATTCTGTCACACCCAAGTCTTCCTAGGATACCAGTCCTCTAAATTCCTTTCTGGATCTCAAATCCCTTTCAAAATGGATACGTCTGTTGTTTCATAGTCTTAAAGACTACCTAGCAAGTTGAAAATATAATATATGCTAAAGTCTTAAGGGAAATAGTGTAGTGTTTCTCACAAAATGTTCCCTAAATTCACTGCATCATAATCATCTGAGGTGTTTGTTAAATTTGCAAATCTAAACCACGTATTGGGAATTACCATGTCCCAGACAGATGACTGAAATCGACATTTTAAAAAACACCTCCACGTGATTCTATTGCACATCAAATTTTAAGAACTAAAGGCTTAGCAGCACTGTCTTCCCAGATAAGAAGATTGGACTATTACACTGACTTTAAAAAGAGTAACCTTTTTCCTGTGCAGCAACTACGACACGTGGAAAGTAACTGAGCATAATGGCCTGAAATTTTAATATCATAGCTATTGCCAGCATTTTTTCCTTTAGGTAAAGCACGTGATCCTCAGTGATCTAGTCTATAAATGGTAACAATAATATTTAACTAGTTAATGCCTAAAAGCATAGCTATCCATGTCCAATACCTATGAACTGATTATTAATATCTGTTCAAAAATTTTGAACTGACAAAAATCTGCTCTTTTCGCTGAAGAGACAATCAGGTAGGTGACAAAATCAATACAGGTAAACCTCAGAGATATTGCAGGTACTGCTCCAGACCACCACAATAAAGTAAATATCACAATAAAAAGAGTCACACAAGTTTTTAAGTTTCCCAGTACACATAAAACACACAGTATAGTATGTTTACATTATACTGCAGTCTATTAAATGTGCAATAGCATTATGTCTAAAAAAACGATGTACATATCTCAATTTAAAAATATGTTATTGCGAAGAAATGCTAACCATCATCTGAGCCTTCAGCAAGTTGTAATCTTTTTGCTGGTGGAGGGACTTGTAAAAAAATACAATATCTGTGAAGCACAAGAAAGGGAAGTGCAATAAAAGAGGTATGCCTGCATTAAGACAAACAGATAGAAGTTTAACTGAGGTTTCAACATCTATTTGCATTTGTCTCTAACCTCCAAACTTCTTAGGACATCATTTACCATAATTTGTCCAACTGTCTCTGTAGTCTAACCAGAATTCTCTCCCAGTCACACATCCACATACAGTACATCCTTCCTTTAGCCACATTACTACTTTGCTATTCCTTGACACATTCTTATATTATCCTATATTTGGATTTTTTCTCAATTTATTTTGCCTAGAATATACTTTACTCTAAAATTCCTTGACAAAACATACCTTTTACAAAGGCCTGTTTCACATCCCATTGTTTCCAAAACATTTCCTGAATCTATTCCACCTCATGTTCCATATTTCTATAGCATATTTATGTTATGTTGATTTTAACATATTTTAGTAGTTAGAGCAAAAACATCTTATCTTATATGCCAAACATCTATAAATTAGTAGTGGCTGAATGGGGTAATCTGGAAGGAGAGGTGGGGAGAAGTGGTCCATCACATTTATGGCCATTAGGAAAGAGCGAGGATTGACAATCAATGTCTGTTATGTGAGTGGGAGCTAAGAATGGTGATTAGCGATAACTCCTATACAGACAATTTACACCTATAGGGATCAAAGCCAATTAGAATTTGGTACACCATAATATTGCAGCAATCCTGCATTTAAACTCAAATTATAAAAACCTTTGCCACAGATATTCAAAAATGTTTGTGAACAAAGGATACTTGAATTATTTGTCTTATGACCGTACTATAAGTGGTTAACTTGCTTCTCTCAGGCCTTCTTTCTCTTAGTCTATGAATTTCAAGTGGATTTTTGAAAGATTATTTCATGAAGGGATATGCAATGTTCAAAGATCCTCTGGCTGCCTTCACAGGCCTATTCTCATGCCAGATACTTAGGATAACACAGGTTAAATAAGTAAAGAGAATTAGCAAGTTCAGTTTTCTCTTTGTTTTCTCAGATATGGGCTGTTCAGCAAAAATCATCATTAAAGAAGCAAGCAACCACTGCAGGAGTTTGGTTTCTTATTCAATAGTACAAGAAGAGTAAAACCAATGAGATAGTTGGTCAATGAAAGAGAGACATTATATGTTAATATAAAATGCCTCAAGGGGTTGGAGAAACTGCAAATCAAGGGCCTAGGACTAAAATATGAAATTTTTATGGAAACCTTTAGAGGATTTGTTACAAGGATGGAGATTTTTCATCCAGGTTTCTGCCAAGCATACACCCTTCTGTGAGGACAGTGATGCCTGGAGGAAGACATTAGATTTTCAATATTTTATATTATAGATGATTTCATATACTTAACCACATAGGAAATATTAGATAGACTTCAATTGAGATTAAACAAAACAAGTACATTGTTCACCACAAAACTTTAATATTGTCAAACTAAGACAAACATCCAAGAAGCAAACATCTCTTGAATTCTAAGTCAGTACTACAGGCGAACTCTGCTACTAGTGCAAAATTTAAAAATGAACCAGGCTGTCATTTAGCTTCTTTCCAAATAAACAATATACTAAGGTAAAAAATAGCAAACTGTTGATAGCAATCAGTACTACAACAAAGTGAGATGAGTCTCCTATAGATTCCAGGGGTCTTCATGATTGAAATAAATGACTCCTTAAAAAAAAAACACAAAATAAATTAAATTATAAAGAACAATGCCTGACTTCACAGTTTGGAGCATATGTAAATGCACATATATTTTAAATATTCGATGCTCAAGATACTTAGCTAGAAAATCCAAAACACAACATCAAACACCTTTATAACTGAAGTTTCCAACTAAAATTAAATATTATAACATGTCTAACAGAAAATACTATGGTATGGAAAAGTCATCGAACAAAGATATTTCCTTTAAATTACTCCCTAATTATTGAGAACTAAGTTTCTGGAGATATATTCATTGTAATGCAAAGGCCAAATTAATTTCCTTCATTTTTGGAAGAATGATGTCAGCAACAGTTGTACAGGTTGCGGCTGGAGGGACCCATTTCTCTCCAGCAGCACCTGGATATCTGAGGAAGGACCTCCATGACTGGGGGGAGGGAGAGGAAAGAAAAGGAAAGGAGGCAGATAAGAATACCAAAGTGCATTGAAGGAACATGTTTCCTGCTCTCTGCTTCAGGACTTTGGCAGGAGATCTTCCCACAGACATCTGAGGGTACCCCACTCAAGGATTCCCCCAGTGGACTCGTGGGCACCCCCAATACCCCAAGTGCTAAGCCCACACCTCCCCCTACTCTGCTGCCAACTCCTTGTGCCACTCCCAAGTGCTTCCATGAGAGCCAGCTCCTGTAAGAGACACCACAAACTTGAGCTATAGTGCCACCTCCTGGAGTAAACAAGAGAGGTTTCTAATAGCCAGCATCCTGAACTATAAGATTCAAAGTACACATAAAACCTTAATTTAAGGAAGGCATCTGCTACTTCAAATGTGAAAGCAGACTTGCATATCCTCAAACACTATGAAAAATCAAGGAAATATGGTATCACAAAAAGAAAATGATAATTCTCCAGCAACTGAACTCAAAGGCACAGAATATTGAGATCTAACTAGTAAGGAATTCAAAATAGCTTTTATGAAGAAATTCAGTGATCTAGAAGAAAACTCAGAAAGACAATTCTATGAACTCAGGAATTAAATTAATGAACAGAAGGAGTTCTTTACCAAAGAGATTGAAATTATAAAAAAAGAACCAAACAAAAATTCTAAAACTGAAGAATTCAATGAATGAGATGAAGAATGCAACAGAAAGCACTTGTAACAGAAAAGACCAGATAGAAGAAAGAATAAGTGGCTTGGAGAATAGGAATATAGAAATAATTCAGTTAGAAGAAGTGAGAGAACTAAGATTTTAAAAT
This sequence comes from Diceros bicornis minor, assembly GCF_020826845.1. Lineage (NCBI taxonomy): Eukaryota > Metazoa > Chordata > Mammalia > Perissodactyla > Rhinocerotidae > Diceros > Diceros bicornis. The sequence continues at coordinate 47,968,338 of NC_080745.1, read as the reverse complement.
AGTGAAGAAATCTTATGGGAGCTATCGGTTTCAATCAGAAAGGCAAATATAAGAATAATTGGTGTACCAGAAGAAGAGAGGGAGAAGAAGGCAAAGAATTTATTTAAAGAAATAACAGCTGAGAACTTCCCAAACCGGGGGAAGGAATTAGACCTATAAGTCTATGAAGTTAATAGAATACCCTATTATCTCAACTCCAAAAGACCTTCTCCAAAGACACACTATAATAAAACTGTCAAAAATCATTGATAAAGAAAGAATCTTAAAGGCAGCCAGGGAAAAAAAGAAAGTAACCTACAAAGGAATCCCCATTAGGCCATCAGCAGATTTCTCAGCAAAAACTCTACAGGCCAGGAGAGAATGGAATGACAAACTCAAAGTGTTGAAGGATAAAAACTGCCTGTCAAGAATACTGGCAAAGAATTATCTGGCAAAGTTATCCTTCAGATATAAAGGAGAAATAAAGGTTTTCCCAGACAAACAAAAGCTAAGGGAGTTTACCAGTACCAGACCTACCTTGCAAGAAATGCTGAAAGGAGTTCTTCAAGCTGAAATGAAAAGACGCTAATCAGTGACATGAAAACATATAAAAGTACACAACACTCTGGGTACAGGTGAAAAATAAACAGTCAGAATTAGAAAACTGTAACTCTATATTAGAATGGTGTTTTAACCATTCTATAAAGGTTATAGGAAAAGAGTATTAAAAATAACTGTAGCTACTATAATTTGTTAACAAATTCACAGCATAAAAAAAGGTAAATTGTGACATTAAAAACTCAAAAACACAAAATATGGTGAATAAGACTGTGTTGCATATTTTAAAGTTGCTTTGAGAGTAGATCTTAAAAGTCCTCATCACAAGAGAAAAAAAAATATTTTTGTAACTATGTATGGTGATCTAGACTAGACTAGTCTACATAAATTAACTAGAGTTATTGTGGTGATCGTTTTGTAATATACACAAACATTGAATCATGTCATATACCTGAAACTAATAAAATGTCAATTATACCTCAATTTAAAAAAAAAAATGTAAAAGAGGAGGAGTAAAAGGGTAGAGCCTTTATAGGGGGACAAAGATAAGTTGTTTTCAGCATAAAATGGACTATTTTATCTATGCGATCTTTTACATATGTCTCATAGCAACCACAAAGCAAAACTCTAGAGTAGATTCACAAAGCATTAAAGAAAGGGAGTACTGAGGGTACTGCCATGGAAAACCACCAATTTACAAAGGTAGACAGAAACAGACAGAAAAAAAAAAAAATAGAGATACAAAACAACCAGAAAGCAAATGATAAGATGGCAGTAGTACGTCCTTCCATCTCAATAATCACTCTAAATGTAAATGGATGGAATTCTTCCATCAAAAGGCATAGAGTGGCTGAATGAATAAAAAAGCAAGATCCAAATGCTGCCTACAATGAGACTCATTTCAGCTCAAAGACACACATAGGCCCAAAGTGAAGGGATGGAAGAAAACATTCTATGCAAGCGGAAATCAAAAGAAAGAGGGAATACTTAGATCAGTCAAAATAGACTTCAAGCCAAAAATGTTAACAAGAGACAAAGGTCATTATATAATAATAAAGAGGTCAATAAACCAAGATATAATAATCATAAATATATATGCATTCAACATCAGAGCACCTAAATATATTAAGTAAATGCTAACAGATCTGAAGGAAAAAATAGACAACAATACAAAAATAGTAGGGGACTTCAACACCCCACTGTCAGCAATGGATAGACCATCCAGACAAAAAATCAATGAAGAAACATTGGAACTGAACCATATTTTAGACCAAATGGACTTAACAGACATATATAGAACATTTCATCCAACAGCCGCAGAATATACATTCTTCTCAAGTGCACATGGAACATTCTCTAGGACTGATCATATGATAGAATGCAAAACAAATCTTGGCAAATTTAAAGAGACTGAAATCATACCAACTGTCTTTTCTGACCAGAATGGTATGAAACTAGACAGTAACAAGAGGAAAGCTGGCAAATCTACAAATATGTGGAAACTAAACAACACACTTTTGAAAAACCATTGGCTCAAATAAGAAACTAAAAGGGAAATCAAAAATTATCTTGAAACAAATGAAAATGGAAATATACCATATCAGTTCCCATGGGATGCTCCAAAAGCATGTCTGAGAGGAAAGTTCATAGCAATAAATGAATATATTAAGAAATTAGAAAGATCTCTAATAAACAACCTAACTTGATACCTGAAGGAACTAAAGAAAAAGAACAAATTAAGCCCCAAATTGGCAGAAGGAAGGAAATAATAATGATCAAAGCAGCAATAAATGAAATAGAGACCAGAAAAACAATGGAAAAAATATCAATGAAACTAAGAGCTTGCTTTTCAAAAAGATAAACTAAATTGACAAATCTTTAGCTAGACTAAGGAAAAAAGAAAGAAGACTCAAAGTTAGAAATAAAAGAGGAGACATTACCACTGATATTACAGAAATACATAGTATCCTAAGAGACTACTATGAACAATTACGTACCAACAAATTAGATTATCTAGAAAAAATGGATAAATTTCTGGAAACATACAACCTACTAAGACTGAATAAGGAAGAAACAGAAAATCTGAATAGACCATTAACTGGTAAAGAGACTGAATCAGCAATCAAAAAAGTGCTAACATAAAAAGTCCAGGACCAGATGGCTTCACTGGCAAATTCTATCAAACATTTAAATAAGAATTAACACCAATAATTCTCAAATTCTTCCAAAAATTGAAGAGGAAGGAATGCTTCCAAACTCATTCTATGGGGCCAGCATTACCGTGATACCAAAGCCAGATAAGGACACTACAAGAAAAGAAAACTATAGACCAATACCCTTGATGAATATACATGCAAAAATTCTTGACAAAACATTAGCAAACCAAATTCAAGAACATATTAAAAGGATTATATACCATGACCAAGTGGTATTTATCCCTGGGATGCAAGGATGGCTCAACATACACAAATCAATTATAATACATCACATTAATACAATAAAAGATAAAAATCACATGATCATCACAATAGATGCAGAAAATACAATATCTTTTCATGATAAAAATCCTCAAGAGATTGGATATCGAAGAAATATACCTCAACATAATAAAGACCATATACAACAAACCCATAGCTAATATTAAACTCAACAGAAAAAAATTGAAAGCTTTTCCTCTAAGATCAGGAACAAAACAAGGATGCCCACTCTCACCACTCTTATTCAATATAGTATTGGAAGTCCTAGCTAGAGCATTTAGGCAAGGCAAAAAAATAAAAGGCATCCAAATTGGAAAGAAAGAAGTAAAACTGTCACTATTTGCAGATGATATGATTTTGTATATACAAAATCCCAAAGACTCAACCAAAAAACTGTCGGAACTTTCAGTAAAGTTAGAGGATATAAAATCAACATACAACAATCAGTTGCATTTCTATACAGTAATGATGAAACATCTGAAAAAGAAATAAAGAAAACTATCCCATTCACAATAGCATCAAAAACAATAAAATACCTAGGAATAAATTTAACCAAAGAAGTGAAAGATCTGTACAATGAAAAATATAAGATTTTGCTGAAAGAAACTGAAGAAGACACAAACAAATGGAAAGACATCCCATCTTCATGGAATGAAAGAATTAGTATTGTTAAAATGTCGATACCACCCAAAGCCATTTATAGATTCAATGCAATCACCATCAAAATTCCAATGGTTTACTTCACTGAAATAGAAAAAACAATCCTAAAATTTGTATGGAACCATAAAACACCCTGAATAGCCAAAGCCACCCTAAAGAAGGAAAACAATGATTTCAAACTATAATACAAAGTTATAGTAATAAAGATAGTACAGTCATGCACCACATAATGATGTTTTGGTCAATGATGAGCTGCATAAATGACAGTGGTCCCATGAGATTAGTACCATATAGCCTAAGTGTGTAGTAGGCTATACCATTTAGGTTTGTGTAAATACACTCTATGATGTTCCCACAATGACAAAATTGCCTAACAACACATTTCTCAGAACGTATTCCCATCATTAAGCAACACATGACTGTATGGTACTGGCATAAAAGTAGACACATAGACCAATGGAACATAGACCAATGGAACAGAACAGAGCCCAGAATTAAAGCCCAGCATACACGGTCCACTAATATTCTACAAGGGAGCCAAGAACAACAAATGCTGCTGGGAAAACTGTATAAACATATGCAGAACAATGAAACTGGACCCCTATCTTATACCATTCACAAAAATTAACTTGAAATGGATCAAAGACTTAAACATAAGATCTGATAGCATAAAACTCCTGGAAGAAAATGTGGGAAAAAGCTCCTTAACATTGGACTTGGCAATGATTTTTTGGATATGACGCCAAAAGCACAAACAACAAAAGCAAAAATGAACAAAACAGGACTACATCAAACTTAAAAGACTCTGCACAGCAAAAGAAACAATTAACAAAATGGAAAGGCAACCTACAGAATGGGAGAAACTGTTTGCAAACGACATATCCAATAATGGGTTAATATCCAAAATATATAAAGAACTCAGACAACTCAATAACAAAAAAAACCAATTTGATTAAAAATGGGCAGAGGAACTAAACAAACATTTCTCCAAAGAAGACATCCAAATGGTAACAGGTACATGAAAAGATGCTCAACATCACCAATCATCAGGGAAATGGAAATCAAAACCACAATGCAATATCATCTCACAACTACTAGAATGGCTATCACCAAGAAGACAAGCGACAACAAGTGTTGGCAAGGATGTGGAGAAAAGGTAACACTTGTGCACTGTTGGTGGGAATGTAAATTGGTGCAGCCAATACGTAAAACAATATGGAAGTTCCTCAAAACATTAAAAATAGATCTACCATTTGATCCAGCAATTCCACCTCTGGGTATATACCTAAAGGAAATGAAAACAGGGTATCGAAGAGATATATGCATTTCCATGTTTATTATAGCATTATTCACAATAGCCAAGATATGGAAACAACCTAAGTGCCCATCAACAGATGAATGGATAAAGAAGATGTGTGTGTACATATATACATACACACACAATGGAATATTATTCAGCCATGAGAAGGGCAGCCTGCCATTTGCAACAACATGGATGGACCTTGAGCACGTTGTGCTAAGTGAGATACGTCAGACAGAGAAAGAGAAGTACTGTATGGTATCCCTTATATGTGGAATCTAAAAAAGCCAAACTCCTTAAAAAAGAGAGAAGAATGGTGGTTACCAAGGGATGGGTGGGTAGGGGAACAGGACAGATGTTTTTTAAGGGTACAAACTTGAAACGAGTAGTAAATAAGCCCTAGAGATCTAATGCACATTATAGTGAATATAGACAACAATAATTGTATTACAGTCATCAAACTTGTTAAAAGACTAGAAATTAATAATTCTAACCACTAGGAAGAAATGATAATTCTGTAATGTGATAGAGATGCTAATAATTGCTACAAAGGGAATCATATTACAATGTATAAATGTATCAAGTTAATATGTTGTGCACCTTAAATTTACACAATGTTATATGTCAAATGTATTTTAATAAAAGAAACAGAATAGTACCTGGCACATAGGTGCTCAGATATGTTTGTTAAGTGAATGGTTATGAATACTAATAGAAAAAATTATCAGGGAGTTAGTACAATTTTGAATCTATATGTAATTAACAACTTAGTTTCAAATATAAAATAGCACACCTTATATTATATGAATACAATTGGGTATGTGCACACACACAAACGCACGAAATTTCAGAAAAGCAAACAAGGCAAGAAATTTGCAAGAAACTGTGAACTTTGTAAATAAACCTTCACTCTGAATCGCCAGACTGTGCTTCCTGTTTGAGCTAGCAATGTGACAATGTGAGTCACAATGTGACTGCTAAATTACAGGTACTGTGATTCATACCAATAACAACTGTTGTGTAATAACCAAAAATAATAATTTCATTATTTAGATATAAGTTTTGCCTTGAGGCACACAGAATCCCAGTTTTAGCTTTTTTCCTATGCAAAAGATATATAGTATATAACAATGATTACTAGAATTGCCTGAATATTGGCTAGCCATTCCTTTTTGTTGTTATAAGAATAACCTTTCTTTTCACTAATTACTTCACTCCTTCAGATCACCACCACCACTACCAACAGTTAAATTTAGTTAGTAAACTAGTTCCTGAAAATTCCTGAGATGGGGGTAGAGATAAGGCTGAACAGGTAAAATAGAAAATTTCTTATGATATCAACCAAACTTTTTTTAACCAAATAAGATGTGTCTTATTCTTTTTCAAAAGAATAAGAACAGCCTGTTGCTAGTGTCAAAGGTAACACAGGCAACTAATGTAAAGCTCCTCTTATCTTTATATTCCAGTAATCTCTCAATATCGTTCAAGATAATTATTAAAATTCAAGTCACTACGGTAGTCATTGGGTACTGTTTGAATACCATACTCGTTTTGCTAACTGATGTGAAGTATGTCGCTATTCTTTAATATAAACATTTGACATTATGGCTGAGGTTTTTTTCCCCTCGTATTCTTGATTGTTAGCCCCTAATATTTTGATATGTAGAATATTACTCAGGTACAATGAGTGATTTTGCGTAGCTGAAAATGCTTTCCAATGTTCTCACAAGTCACGAGTCTTCAGTGTCTAATGTACCAGAAAGCACTGAGCTGTGGGATAGGTGGTTCACCAGTTTGTAGTTGGTGTGTACTTCTTTTGATTGGTAACCGTCACCATCCAGGAATACTTGTGTCATTGAACTGCTTTAGTAATTATTTTGGTGGGTATAATATGCAGCTATTCATAATTATGATCACTGTATTCTACTTATTTTTAAGTATCAACATTCTAAAATAGAGGCTCCATTCTGGTGCCACTCCAATGTTGCTTTAATATGATATCTAATTGCCTAAATGGATTTCAGCTTTTTAGTTGCTGTCATTATAACAAGTCCCAATAATAAGCAATAAGGTTACTCTGGGAGATGTGTTTACCTCAGGAGGAGGATGGAAGCATTTGTACTGCTTTCTAAATGTGCATTCTGCCCAGAATTCATAAATGTACTCAGCAACAGTATGACTTCCCTGAGAGCTCTATTTTAATAGATTAAAATGTACCTAGAAATTTCTTGCCAAAGTAGAAAAGAAAACTTTTTCAATAGGTTTCCTTGACCTCCAGGTGAAGGCTTTGACTTTCTCTAGTCATCAGGGTAAAGGTAAAAGGCCCTCATGAATTCCCATTTCCTCCCTTATGCTTTATGCTCCAAGCTCTGCTTGGCCAATTGCATTCCTGAAATTGCCAGCTTCTCAATTTCTGTACGTTATTTACGATGCTCCTTCTGCCTAGTATATATGATTATCTTTCATGCTGCCAAAACATTCCGATTCTTAGTCCTTAACATTGATAAACATTATTTTTTGTTAGAATTAGTTTTTCATAGATTTTTCCTTCCTGTTTTCAAATTTAAACTCAGATTGTCTTTATCATCTTTTTATTTATTTATTTATTTTTTTAATTCTCAGAACTTACATTCAGCATGTCGCTGACATTCAATAAATGATGAAATCTGCCTCTGGATAATTTCTTTTGTTTGAAATTGAGTTCAAGAGGCAGCTCTTTGGGAAATCTTCCCTGAATATGATCCAATGAACATTTACTAAGTACTTTTAAAGTAAAAAGGCATTGGTGCATGTTCATCTGTGGATGGAAAGATGTGTATACAGAGAGATTAGGAGACCAAATGGTTAATGACAGGATCTTTATCTGAAACAAGAAGCCTAATGCCCATCATGCAGTCACTCTCACTTCCTCCATCTAATCTAAATTCTCCCTGTCAATTTTATGTTTGTATGTGTGTACGTATGTGTAAATTTTATATATTTTTATGATTGAATTCCTCTACTAAATTTACCATTTCTTTCCTTTTCCCTTTATTTCTTTCTGATGTTGAAAATGGCACACTGGAACAAAGTTAGGCATTTTAGTCATCATCAAGAGTAGAGTTTTCAAAAAAGAAACCAGCACATCTTCCCCCAGGAGTCTATTATCTTCATGGAGTAAACACATGAAACAACCAGAGATAACGCTAAACTTCAGTGAATAAATTATTCCTCTTTTATTTCCAGAATATCTGGTCAGGGTGATCCAGGCCCTACACACATGGATCTGTGGACAGGCCTCTGTCCCTAAAGAGAAATATTTTCCCTCAAAGCCACATGTAAAGCATAACTTCTTGTCCACTAAGTTATATGAAAAGGTTGAAAATTTAATATACCTACTTTTTTTACTAGTATTTTAATTAGTAAAATTGACACGCTTTCTGTTTAAGATTGGTGATTAAGATTAGACCCAAAGTTTTGCAATATAATTTCATAACATGGAGAATCCATAGGATATTTTAAACAAAATCATTCATTCTTTCATAAAACAAACCCTATTTTGATGACTCCTACTCACGTTTGTTTTTCCTATCATTTTTTTTGTGTGTGTGAGGAACATTAGCCCTGAGCTAACATCCATTGCCAAGCCTCCTCTTTTTGCTGAGGAGCATTGGCCCTGTGCTAACATCTGTGACCATCTTCCTCTACTTTATATGTGGGATACCTGCCAGAGCATGGCTTAATAAGTGGTATGTAGGTCTGTGCCTGGCATCCGATCCCATGAACCCCGGGCTGCCGAAGCAGAGTGCACAAACTTAATCACTACGCCACCAGGCCAGCCCCTTTCCTATGATTTTTTTATAGTATGTATAAACAGAACAAATATTTGTGCACTAGATTATATATTTTTTTTTATGGTTTATTTCTTTTACAGTGTTTATATGTGATAATTTTAATTATCTCATTTCCAATAGTCCTGTTATCTTCTGAATGCATAGTTCCGGATTTTCCTCTTCTTTTTTCTATCTCAAAATACGATTTTAGGTAAATAGTAATCAATCCATTTAAATAATTATCTACTCCTACACGCGTACAATCACTATGAAATGCACGATGAAATGAATTAGGCATGCCTTGTATAAGAGTGCTTGCTAAAGTCTATTTCACAACTTAAAATTTAGAAATGCATGTGAATATGGTATCCAAAATCTAATTTTTGTATATTACAAAGCTCCATAAAGATTAACAAGGTTTTTTTATAACTCTGTCAACAGTTATATAAATTCAATTTAACAACATAAATAGACGAATTTACATACCCCAAAGATGACAGTTTAAAAAGGCCTCAAAACAAACATAAAAGATGTTGATTCCTGAGACTCCAGTTCTCAGGCTTAATGCCTAGGTTATTCAGGGTTTCAAGAGCCAAGTGCATCAAAAATCAAATACCAAATTCCTCAGAGCCCAATGTTTGAAGTATCAAAAGGGTCATTTAAATATGGGGCTGGAAATAATCATTAAATTATTTTGTTTAATTTCACACTCTGTATTTAAAAGCTTACACATATTTGGCCCAAAGAGGAGACATAAAAATTGTCATACAAGAAGTTGTATAAATTCTCTAAGACAGGAATGGGTGTGTTAACCACAGAAAGATTCTAAAATGGGAAGATAGTTTTCTTTTCACGGCAGGGTAGGATATTTGAAGTGAAGCCTTAGTTTTATAAATTTCAAAATTGTAAAGATAGAATGAGAGGGATTAGCTTTGCTGAAACTATCCAGATGTTAACAAGAATATCTTCCTGGTAGGAATAAGGCATAAAAATAGAAGACACTCAATAAAGAACTGTAGGATGGTGCCTTGGATAGGAAAGTAATGAAAGGACAAAAAAGCAGTATTGAAGAAATACGCCAAGCCAGCCCTGATGGCCTAGTGGTTAAAATTTGGCACACTGCACTTCGGCAGCCTGGGTTCAGTTCCGGGGCATGGAACCACACCACTTGTCTGTCAGTAGCCATGCTGTGGCAGCAGCTCACATAGAACAACTAGAAGGACTTACAACTAAACAACTATGTACTGGGGCTTTGGGGAGGACAGAAAAAAAAAAAAAAGAGAGGAAGATTGGCAACAGATGTTAGCTCAGAGCAAATCTTTCCCACCAAAAGAAGAAAAAAGAAAAGTAGAGTTGCGTTTATCTATTCCTCTACATGTTTAAAAAAAAAAAAAAAAGGAAGGAAACTACGACAAAAACTTGTATTTTTGAAAGACAGAAAAAAACAGCCTTTGTGAAATACTAATGAAAAAGAAAGAATCCTCAAATAGTAAAAATGAAAAATAGGAGAGTATACAGATATAAAAAACATTAAAATATATATGTATTTTTAAATTTTTCTAAATGTTCTATTGGTAGTATCTACAAAATACTGACACAAGTAAACACAAATCCTCTCAATTTTTTAACAGGTCGCAAAGTAGTCTCAAAGATAATGTTCAGGAAAATTGGACAGCTCATAGTAAAACTACACAAACCATACAAGGATACAGGGGTTATGTGATATAGGCAAAAGATACAGGCCCACAAAGATGTGAATTATGAACCTTTCCAACACAGATGACAAAAGGCTTACATACGTTATATTTAAGGTAATAAAAAGATAAGCTCAAAATGTGAGCCAGAATAACAACAAAAAAATCCAAATAAAGTAGATCGGGGTCTAATATAACTGCTTGAAATGAAAAACAAAAAAGAAAATACTAATGATTAAACAATAGATTGGCAACACATAGTTAATAAAATAGATTTAATGAAAGTATCTAAATGCATTCTAGAGAGAAAAAATAACAGTAAATACAAAAGAAAGTTTATATAGCATGAAGAACAAAGTGAGAAAATCTGATGTCCAACTGGTATCTCAAAAGAAGCTAATATAGAAGAGGTAAGAGTAGTTTCTAAAGAGATAAGGCTGAAAATACTCCAGAATTGTTGAAAGACCAGCAATTTCAGATTTAGAAAGACCAACTAACTGCAAGCAGAATAAATAAATAAACAAACCAGAATCCCAAATTATTCATAACATAGTAAAGCTATAGAGTACCAAAGATAGAGGATTTTATTAGTAGCCAGTGGGTAAAAGAAGAGGTGTAGAAAGAGCTTTTTAAACTGGCAGCTGACTTCTCATCAGCAACAATGAAAGCTAGATAACCATGGGAAAATATCTTTAACAGTTTAAGAGAAAATACCTATCTACTAAGCATTCTCTACATAATGAAAATATCTTTCAAGAATGAGAATGAAATAAAAACATTTCATACTAAGAAAAATTGAAGTATTATACAGCCTACAGATTCTAACTAAAGGAAATTCTGATTCAGATGGGGAAATTATCCCATATGAAAGCTCTGACATATAAAAATTAAGTAGGCAAAAAATCATAAGTAAATATAAACAAAACATTGACTGTATAAAATAAGTCGTCTGATTTGTGAGAACACAAACAGACGAGAAGTAATAAACTGGACAAAAATACCTTATTAGCTAAGAGCGGGATGATCCATCAATGGTAAAGCCTTCCAAGCTTCATTACTGGTTTAAGAAAAGGATCAAGAAACTTTAGTCTTCATTTTAGAATTCATTAACTCTGAAAGCTAAAATGGGATAATAAACAGTGAAGAGCTTCCAAAGAAGAAAAAGGATAAAAGGAATGAAAACAAAAAGATAAAAAAATAAACAAATAAAACCAAAAGGCAAGAAAGGAATAAATAAAAAAACAAGGGAGAGGGAATAAAAAAATTGACACAAATACAAAATCTTAAAGACAAAGATTATGAAACCGGATTTTTAAAAACAGCCCTTTAAATGTGGTATATAAGTAATAAACATAAGGATAAAGAAAGGTTGAAACTCAAAAGGTTGTAGGAAAGACATACCAGGCAAAGGATAAACAAAAGAGAGTTGGCAAAGTTATATTAACATTAAAACTATTAGATTTCAAGGCTAAAAAACACTAGCATAAAAATGAAGAAGGCCACTACACAATAGTAAAAGTTCAGTTTAGAGGAAAGATATAGTAAGTGTAAACTTATATGTATATTAATAAAGTAGCCACAGAGCATGTAAAGCAAAATTTAACAGAATTATAAACAGAAATAAAGAAATCCACATATTTGGAGACTGGAGTGCATCTCTCTCAGAAGGTAATATTCAGAAAACAAAAAATTAAATATATTATATAGAAGATATAAGCTGAAAAAAATAACATACATATTCTAATAGACATATAGAAAACACTACACACAACTCTAAAGCAGACATTCTTTTTAAATCCACTAAAACATTAAAAAAAAAAAACAGACCACACTCAAGGCTATAACTGTTTCCCTCACGAAATTTCAAAGTTTTTATTATATACACAATATTTCTGACCAAATTAGAATAAACTTAGAAAGATTATCCTCCCACAGAGTAGAAATTTCAAAATTATTTTCCTAAGGAACTCATGAATCAAAGAAATAATTATAATGGAAAACAGAAAATTCTATGAATTAAATGACTGTGAAAATACTTAGAGGAAGCCAGAAGAAATTTATAGCCTTAGAAGTTTATTTGAGAAAGCAAAGATCCAAATACACAAGTTTATCATCTGATGAAAATAGAGAGTTTACAAAAAAAGTACATTTTCTTCACCTAAAAACAGAAGGTAGGAAATGATAAAGATATGACTACAAGTTAATGAACCAGAACAAACATACGACAGCAGATCACAAAAGCCAATCTTTGAATATTTGAAAATGAATGAACATCTGAAAAGACGGATCAATTCAAAAGTTATATAAGGCACACAAAAAAATCAGGAATATAAAATTATGGCATCCTAAAACAGGCTGCAGATATTTAAAGGATAAAAAAGATATGACTACTTCATACTAATAAACTTAAATAATTAGAAATAAAAAATTCCTAGAAAAATGACAGTACTTAGAAAATATGAAACTGAAAGAAGAAAAAAATAAGCAAAATAATGTTTCACCATAAAAGAAAACTATTATCTTTTAAAAGTGAAACATTATTCTTACAGAGAATGGAAAAAAAAGTTTTCCTATTAGTTTAATGGAGTAAGCATAATCTTCACTTCAAGTTATCAAAGGAGAAGGCTTTTTCTGGTCAAGGTAGAGGAACAGTGTCTTGACTGTGCTGATTCACTACCTAGTCCCCACCTCCCTCTACTCTTCCCTGGTTTCCGTGTCCCTCCTTTGGATGGAAAAGAGGAAGAGAAAATCTTCGGAAGGCAGTGACTTTTCAGAAGTCACTGTCGACTCATAAGTCTCCATTTCTTTGTGTAAGAGATCACAATTCCCCAGAGGTAAGTTCCCTCCTTGCACACATCTACCTTGTGCAAGTATCAGTGAACAAAGATAGTCTTTAGGGGAGCCTGACAGAGGGCTGAGAACAGCTGAAAGCTGAAACCCGACTTCTATCTGAAAATAAGTCCCAATTCCTGACCTTGTCAGTCAAGAAGCTTCTGGACAACTCAAGGCTCCAGCCATACTGGGCAATTCAGGGGATTTGACTATAACAAATACTCAAGTCTCCCCTTCCATTTGACCTCAGTGTTGACCGACTCATTCCATACTCGAGAGAAATCTGGTTCCCAGCAGTTTTGCAGACCTCTAATTTTGATTAATATGTATTTGCCCAATCTCCTGCCCCTGTCCCCTGGCTTGGAGCTATCTCAGGATATTATCCTTCATGCCCAGCCTGGTGGGCTCCATGTGAGCGTTTTCCCTTCCCTGACTTTCTGTCAGCCACCATGTGTGCAAAGACCGGGAAAGTCCACACCAACCCAACCCATTCCCCAGGGTCCCTTAGTAGATACTCCTTTCCCAGGGTGGCTATATATATTCTTTTTTGGAGTATTTGAGACGAGAAAAGAAACCAGGGGTAGGGGAGCCCACCCAGTAGGAAGAGCGAGAAGGAAGGGACTGGATAACTGGGTTGCTAAAAGGCTACAGCAGGGACCACGTGGGAGGGGATGGGATGGGTAGACTGAGGAAGCCTCTCTGAGTATTTATGTGCTCCCTAGTGGAGTATTGTCAATCCTCATCGACCCCCTTGGTCAGTCGTGATGCAGGCCCTCAAAGACCTCTGATATCTGTCCTATTTCATAACTAAAAAATGGGGCCACACATTTAGAAAAACAATTTGAGAGAAAACTAGGGACACCTCAGAAAAGTAGAGCGAACCATCAGAGTGCACAGGGATCTCAATCTCCACCTGAGAGAAGGCATCCCAGTTAGAGACATCCTAGTTCCTGAGAACAGGGACTAATGTCCTTTGAAACTCTCACCAAAAGCAAAGGGCCTCAGTGTCTCTTTCTCATAGAGATGTTTAGATCTTTCTCACACATGAAGGTCGCTCTCTCATATGGAGAATGGGTTTTCCACTCTCTAAGAGTTGATATTGATCTCTCTCCTTCTCTCTTAGACAGCAGTTTCCACACTCCCAATCAGGGATGCAATCTCCCTCTCACACACAGCAGTCCCCCACACTGCCCACACACCCAGCAACAGACACACAGAGGAACGGAGACTGAAAGCAACAAACACAGACAGAGAAATACACACACACACACACACACACACACACAGACACACATACATATACACCCACAAACAGAAATACTAACTCACAGAGATGCAGGCCAACACAGTCAGAGAGGGGTCTCTATATTCTCTCACTATTGCTCTTTATCATATTACTGTTATAGTTTGCTACGCTGTTTTACTACACTCTGAAATCACCTTACGGACCTGTTTACTTATTCATGTTCATTATGTTCCATGTTCCACATGGCCAGGGACTGGTCAGACAAGCCCACAGCTGTACCTCCAGTTCACAGCAAGGGGCCTGGTACAAAGCAGGGATTCAATAAACATTTGGATCAGTGATGAAAATTATCTTCCCATATCTATCCAGCCACCTGCATAAAGCATTCTCCTCCTCCCTGAATTAAGCTCAGCATGTTTGCATCATAACAATTTGGGCAAGCAACCCCTGAGGTTGGCCAGGGCCCCCTCCCCATCTGCACCCTCTCTATTCACAACAGTCCCAGCACCCGTCATGTTCTTAGCCTTTGAATATGGCTCTTCCCACCAATACATGAAGATGAACAGACAAACAAGCAACTGAGAGAGCTCCAGAGCTTTTAATCAACAGAATCTAGAGCCTGCCCCAACCTGGGTTGTAGTCAAAATCAGGCTGTATTCAGGAACTCACAGTTCATCCTGCAATGAGGGTAGGGCCAGGGGGTGGAGAAGAGGAAGAGAGGGGTTAGCCCAGGACAGGCTGGGCATGGGGATAAGGTGCTAAGCTTCAATCATAAGATAAACTCCTTGCTCCTTCCCACCACCCACCCCCTCCACAAGCAGCAGAGCTCAGACACAGAGACAAGTAGACGAGAGGCCCTCCCTTCTTCCATACCTGTATCCAGGGACGCCAGGGCCTGAGCTGGAGTCTGACCTGCTCTAGGATCCTTCCTCATGTTGCTGTCTCATAGGAAGCTGCGGCACGCTTGCATCCCTAGCAGGTTGTGGGCTGCTGGCCTTGGGGAGACATGGTATGGGCAATGGATAAGGCCTATCTCTCAGCTTTTCTCTCCACCTCCCTGCCCATCTGTCTCATCTCTCATTCACCTTGGAGGACACATCCTCATCTCTCCCCATGGTGTCCCCAGTGTTATGCTCGTGGGGCTGAGTCAGCTGCTGGGGCTTATGCTCAGGAAGATCCAGCTCTTGTGGCAGCTCTGCCTCTGCCTCAGGGAAGAGCAGCTTACCCTTCAGGGTGTTTAGAAGCTGGAGGAAGGTCTGGTGCCTGGAAGGAGGAGGAGGTGGGTGTGAACTGAGGGAACCTCAGCTGGACCACCCCGGGTCTGCAGCCTATGCTCCCAGCCTCACCTCTGCAGCTTGTCTCGCTCCTGCCCTGCCTCCTGCTTCAGGGTTCCCAGTTCCTGATACAGCCGCTCAAGCTCCTGTTGCATTCCTGTCTGACGCTCCCTCACCTCTGCAGAAACCTCCGCTAGATGCTGCAGATGCTTCTCCTACCAGGAATGAGAATGTAGACATGGCTCCTGAGATGCTGAGGTCTTAGATGATGATAACCAAGATGATGATAACATTTATTTAGTTTGCTATGTGCCAGGCATTATTTTAAGCCCTTGCTGTACTAATTACTTAACCATCTTAACAACTCTCATAGAGTAGATGCTAATATTTCCTCCATTTCACAGATGAAGAAATAGAAGCACAGAAAGTTAGGTGACTGCTCAAGGTCATGCAGTGGGAAGTGGTGATGCCGGAATTCAAGCCCATGTTGGTAGCTATACTATAATGCCTGACAGGAAGAAATGAGATAAAGATTTTCCAGGTAGAGGACTTAGCCCATGGAATGGCATGGTGGCGGGAATAGATATTTTCCTAGGAGGATGGACCTACCTGTTGCAGCTGCCACTGCTTCTGGGCTATTCTGAGTTTCTCCATGGCCACTTGCTTCTGCAGGTAAGCAAAGGAGGGAGACAAGTAGAGGAGTGTATTTTTCTGGTTGGATTTTGGGAGGCAGCCACTGGGTCCAAGCCAGCACGCTCACCCTTTCCCTCTTCTTCTCCGCCTGCCCTTCCCTCCCCTCACCCTGGGTTCACCTTGGCCTGGAGTTGTTCAAGGGCCTCCTGGAGCTGTGCCCGCTTCCTCTGGGCCTCCTCCACCTTGGGCAGGGCCTGAGTCAGGGCACTTGTGATGGCCTCCACGTGCTCTTGGTAGGTGGCCTTCAGCTCTTTCCATTGCTCTTTGGCTGCAATTGCCTTCTGCCCTGAGATGAGCCACCAAGAATGAGGGCATAAGTGAAGCTGGCCTACCTGCCTGCAACACTGAGGCCTCAGTCTTGCCATCAGCCAAACAGCTGACCTGACTGACATCCCCTTTCCTTCCTCACTCAGGGCCGCCCCAGCCCAACCCCCTGGCTACTTACGGCTCGTGTCTTCAGAAACCAAGGGGTCCAGGCCCTGGGCAATGTCCTCCTGAGCCAAGAAGTTCTGCAGGAAGTCTACCACCTGAAGCTGGCTGCAGAGCAGCTTGTCTTTCTTCCGGGAGTCCTGCTCAGAGGGAAGGCAGAAGCAGGGAACATCCTTACCGCTCTGTGCTATAGGCCAACAAGGCTACCTTCCAGTCTGCTCACCATCAATGCTGCCCAGTATCTCAACAGGAGGAGGCTCCCATCTTGCACATACCGTCACAAACTCAGCCAGGATCTGGGCAGGCAGTTCCGCCTCCTCCTGCAGGCCTCTTGGCTCCAGGATGTCTGCCACCTCTGCCAGGGCCCTGAAGGGGCAAAAGGCAACAGGGGAAACTGCAGACTCCTGGGGTGCCAGTTCTGGAGAACTTGTGTGCACACACATATGTGGATGTGTGTATTAACGCTGAGCCTTGACCAGTATCTACCTGTATCTATTAACAGTTGCCCTGACCAGTATCTACCAGTATTTACACACTGAAGTGCCATCTGGGACCAGGAATGGTATGTGTATGGGGATATACGGAGGCAATAAGTGCCATGAGGAAAAATTAGCAGAGCAAGGGGAATAAGGAGTGTGGGGAAGGGACTGCATTTTAAACAGAGAGTGTCTCTGAAGAGAAACCATTTGAGTCAAGATCTGAAGTCAGTCAGGGAAATATACAGGGAAAGGAAAGAATACGGGCAAAATTCTGACGAGCAGTGGGGAGCCCTCCAGGCAGAGAACACTAGCCTTGGGCCAGAAAAGAGTCTCAGAATACTTGAGAAGGGGCTCAGGACAGGGGGCTGGATGCCTTGGTCTAGGCTCTCTGAGTTCTTCCTTGTTAGGGCCTGGAGCGGCCCACTAAGAGGCAGGGATGGGGATAAAATAACCCAGAGAATATGTGAGAATGTGTGTTGGGACGGGGGAGACAGAATTAAATGGCCCTTCCAGGATGTCTCCTGGAAGTGGAAAGTCTCCTGTTAGGACGGTGCAATCCGCGGAGATGTGGAGGGTTGACAGAAATGGAGCCGTCCCCTTTCAGGACACACCCCTGGGGAGTGTGCATACGTGAGCAGCGACAGACAGTCCCTCATAGGCCGTACTCCCGAAGAGAGGCAACAGTCAGCCCAGGAACCTACGACTGGGGGACTGGGGTCAGGATCACATCACGGCGCAGTCGAACCCGAACAACTGTACGGGGTGGAGGAGGAGATCACCGATCGTACGTGGGGGCCCGCAGGGTCCGTCCCAGCCCGCCCCTGGCTGCCACCTGGTGGCAGACACTTACTCTAAGGCTGCAGCCTCCGCCTTGGTCTCCGCCACCTCCATGCTTCCCCGCGCCGCGCTTCAGCTGTACCCTACCGCAAACCCTCTGTCCTCTTTGGATCCATCACGGATTGCGCGCCGGGGCAGGTGATTGGCTGCTTGGTCAGTGGGCGGGAATCAAGGCTGATCGTGCGCTCTCATCGGCAAGTACGTATTCGCGCGATGGCGCGCCCCGCTGTTTGGCGCAGGCGCAGTTATAGCTGGGCTAAACGAGCGCGCAGAAGTTC
Source organism: Diceros bicornis minor (assembly GCF_020826845.1). Taxonomy (NCBI): domain Eukaryota; kingdom Metazoa; phylum Chordata; class Mammalia; order Perissodactyla; family Rhinocerotidae; genus Diceros; species Diceros bicornis. Next base: position 47,949,790 of record NC_080745.1, on the reverse strand, counting down.
TGCGCCTGCGCGGTAGCGTATAGGCGGTGCTGGAAACTGGAGATCCGGCTTGAACTCGCTGAGCGGTTGGAGGCCGAGTTCGTCTCAGTCTAGGTGGCAGAGGGAAAAGTATTGCACTGAGATTTGGGTTTAGGGAAAGCTCTCAGGATTAACTTTATTTAAAAAGAATTCTACTGCGGTAAGAGAACACTGAGTCTGTCTGCCAAGACACTTGGCATCAGTAACGAGGAACAGTGATCCTGGAGATACAGGGAGCAAATGATATCAGCTCAAAAAGCTTACTGCCTTTAAAGATTTTCCAGGATGCAGTGCAGGGAGAAAGAACCCAGGCAGAGCACAGCGGATTTCCTGCGTTGACAGGATGGAGCTAAAGGTCTGAGGACACCAAGGCAGGTAATGTTTTCTGCAGCGTATAGGAGAAAGGAGCGAGTTGCTCAGGGAGAGAACTCGGAGTTCTGCAGAGTTTTCTCAAGTATTCGGCTGAATACTGAGTATCGTGTGTCTGAGGAAACCGAAAGGGTTTTAAAGATTCCCAGAGATAAGTTAGGGTCAGAAATAGTGACTGTTTCCACCAGTCAGGCTGGAAAACTTCATAATCCATGGGGCATTGGGTAGAGTACACAGACGTGTGTGCCTTAGTAGTAGGGAATAGTAGTAGGGAATTAGCCCTAGACTGATCACTGCTTTGATGCCACTTAACAAATTTTAAAAGCAAGACCCAAGTGGACCAAACTGTTAAGAAATCACTTAAGTTCAGTAATATTTATAGAAATACAAAAATGTCCAGCAAACAATAACGGACAGTTTGTAAGGCATGCAATTAAAAATTACCAAACTTGCAAAAAAGGAGGGAAACAAAACTCATAATGAGGAGAAGAATCAATCACTGATCAGAACAGATATAGATGTTAGAATGGACAGACAAGGACATTAAACCAGTTTTTATAACTATATTCTATATGTTCAAAAAGATAACCAGAGCTGTAATAAAAAAGATAATGAAAAGGATGTGGAGAAAGTAGAATGCTCATGTTGCTGGTGGGAATGTGAAATGGTGCATCTGCTTTAGAAAACAGTTTAACAGTTCCTCAAAATGTTAACTATAGAGTTACTGTATGAGCCACAATTCCCCTCCTAGGTATATATCGAAGAGAAATGAAAACGTGCACACAAAAACTTGTACACACATGTCCATAGCATCATTATTTATAAGGGCCCAAAAATAGAAACAACCCAAATGCCTGTGAGCTGGTGAATGGAAAAATAAAATCTACATCCAGTTAAAGGAGTATTTTTCAGCAATAAAAGAGAACGAGGTACTAATACGTATTCTAAAACGTAGATGAACCTCAGAAACGTGTTATGTGAAAGAAATCACTCACGAAAGAGCACATATTGTATGATTCCATTTATATGAAATGTCTGGATTAGGCAAATCTAAGGAAACAGTAGATTAGTGGTTGTCCCGGTCGAGGGGCTGGCAGGGGTTTAGGAGAGGTTGCTAGTGTATGGGAAGGGACTGCAAATGGACATGGGATTTCTTTTGGATGGTAAATGAAAATGTTCTAAAATTAGATTATGGGGAAGGTTGCACAATTCTATACAAAAAGCCATTTGATTTACACTTTAAATGGGTCTCAATAAAAGACTTAAAAAGTTAATCAAAGATATGAAACATAATAAAGACCTAAATCAGACTTGTAGAGGTGAAAACTACAATGTGATAGATGTAATTAGATGGGCTCAATCGCAGATTAAACATGGCATAATAAAAGATAAATGAAATTGAAGACATAGCATTAGAAACTAACACGAATCACAGAAAATTAAAACATAAAATAAAGAACAAAGCGACAGTGAGCTATGGGACAATTTTACACAGCCTAGTATACTTGTAAATGGAGTCCCTGAAGGAGAGGCAAGGGGAGAGGACAAAAACAAATTAAGTAATAATGACGAAAGATATTGAAATTTTATGAAAACTATAAATTCACATATCCAAGAAGCTCAACAAATCCCAAGCACAAAAAACATGAAGAAAACTACGAAGGCATACATAACATAATTACATAGCTTAAAATCACTGATAAGAGAAAAACCTAAAAGCAGCTAGGGGCAGGGCAGGGACATGTTACATACAGAGGAATAAACATAAGGTCCAGATTACAGTAAATTTCTTGTTGGAAACAATGGAACAGGACAGTGGAGCAACCTCTTTAAGTACTGTTAGAATAAAAACAAAAAAGTAACCTTTGATTTTTATATACAGGAAACATATCTTCCAAAAATAAAGGTTAACTAAAGACACTTAGATATACAAAAGCTGAAGGAATTTATCATTAGCAGATCTATGCGACAAGAAATGTGAAAGAAGTCTATCTGGCAGAAGGAAAACGACATTAGATTGAAATCTGAATGTATACAAGGGAATGAAAATCACCAGGAATGGTAACTACATGAGTAAATATATATGTTTTTCTTAGTATTTAAATCCTTTTAAAAAAGGTAATGAATGAACTGTATCAATAAAAATAGCAATAAAAATGTGATGTGGGATTTATAACATATGCAAAAGTAAAATGTACCACAAAGTGCAAGAGAAAAGAAAAGAAAGTAAATTATATATCTTTACAGTAGATGTAAAGCTGTATATCAGGTGAAAGTAGACTATGATGTTAAAGCTGTATACTATAATCTCTTAAGCACTGGTGTCAGTGTGGCCACCAATGAGTCACTCCCTTGTCTAATCTTTTCCTTGAGTGCAGGTGGAACCTATGACTTGTTTCTAATTGATAAAGTATAGTAATGGTGATGAGATATCATTCTGTTGATTAAACGACTTATTAGGCAAAGGTGTTGGCATGTCACTCCTGTGATACCATTTCCTTAAATGATACTCCATAACTGTAGAGACACAGATTCTCCTGGCCTTGAAGAAGCAAACAGGCGTATTGTGAACTACCTCTGGTGAGAATCACGTGGCAAGGAACTGTAGGTGATGCCTAGGAGCTGAGAATAGACTCTAGCTGATAGCTAGGAAGAAGATGAGGCCCTCAGTCAAATAACCACAAGAGGTTAAATTCTGCTAAGAATCTGAATAAGCTTGGAAGCAGATTCTTCCCTAATTGAGACTCCAGAAAAGAATACTGCCCAGTTAATATCTTGATTGCAACCTTGTAAGACCCTGAGAAGAATGTAAAATCCTGTCCACAGAAACTGCCTGAAAGCCAGACCTATGGAAACTGGGAGAACAAATGTGTGTTGTTTTAAGATGCTAAATTGTGGTAATTTGTTGTACAACAATAGATAACTAATGCAAGCAACTTCTAAAATAAGAAAGTAAAGAGTCATAGCTAATAAGCCAATAAAAGAGGTAAAACAGAATCTAAATAATACTCAACTAATTCAAAAGAAGGCAAAAAAAGGGAAGAAGGGGAACAGAGAAGAGATGAGAGAAATAAAAAATAGAAAAATAATAGACTTTAAGCCTAATTATATGAATAATTACATTAAATGTAAATGCCTTAAATACACAAAAGGCAAAGATTATGAGATTGGATACAGAAGCAACACTATTATAATAACAAGTGTACTAAATATAAAGACACAAAGAGATAAAAGTAAAAGGGTAGAAAAAATATTCCATGCTGATACTAATTAAAAGAATGTGGGAGTGACTATTTTAGTATACAGGCATACCTCATTTTATTGCATTTTGCTTTATTGTGCTTCACAGATATTGCATGGAGGGCAAGACCCTCTACCAGCAAAAAGATTACAACTCACTGAAGACTCAGATGATGGTTAGCATTTTTTAGCAATAAAATATTTTTAATTAAGTTATGAGCATTGTTTTTTTAGACATAATGCTATTGTACACTTAATAGAATACAGTATAATGTAAACATAACTTTTAAATGCACTGGGAAACCAAAAATTCTTGTGACTCGCTTTATTGTGTTATCCACGTTATTGCAGTGGTCTGGAACTGAACCCACAATATCTCTAAGGTAAGCTTGTATATGTGTATATTCAGAGGAAAAAATATTACCAGAAATAAAAAAAGTGATTTCGTAATGATAGAGAGGTCAATTCTTCACGTGAACTTAATCATCATAAATGTTTATGCATACCTAATACGAGACCATCAAAATACATGAATCAAAAACTGGCTGATTTGCAAGGAGAAATAAGTCTATAGTACTGGTTGAGATTTCAGTAAGCCATTTACAATATTTGATAGAACATTGCACCTAACAACAGAATATTCATTCTTTCCCAGCGCACACTAAGCAGTCAAACAACCCCATGTTTTGAGTCATAAAATGAGTCTTAACGAATATAAATGAATAGAACTATACAAAGTATGTTTTCTGTCTGTAAAGGATCTAAATAATCTCCTCTCTATGCTTTGAACGTTGATGATGTACTCTAATGGAGCAGTCTTTTAAATTTTTTTAAATCTAGTTAACTCTTAATCCTTCCTTAGATTTCTGCTCAAAATTTTCAGGCATTGATCAAGCCTTCTTTCACCTATGTGCCTAGATTGAGCCCCCTTATTATAGGTTCACAAAGCTCTATGGACTTTTTAATACTGGTCACGGTTGCATTTTTATATTTGATTGTAGAATTGTTTGATTGATACCTTTCTCCTTTTCTAATCAACAAGCTTATTGAGGGCAAGAGTTGGATATATTTTTGCTTATAACTAATAGTAAGCAATTAATAATAATTTGTTATATGCATATTATATGAAGGGCAGTTTATGCAAGGTCTTAATGGGCCATTTTAAGAATGCTGGTTTTATCATAAGAGTAACAGAAAGCCATTGAAGTTTTCTCAGTAATTAAATGGCAAATCAGATTTCAGTATAGTAAAATTAAACCTGAATTCTGGGTGAAAAAAAGACTGAGAAATGATATTATTCCAATAGTTTTAGTGAAAGATGAGACCATTTTGGGATTGTATGATTCTGTTTGGTGAAGCGGCAGTGGAGATCTAAATAACTTGATGTATTTAGGTGGAGTAATCCATAGATTTTATGATTGAGTAGATCTGGATATGTTGGAGTTGCAAACTATGTATTAAATAGGATACTTAGGTTTCTGACTGTGCAACTGGATGAACTGTGTTGCAGTTTAATCAAACAGTGATTCCTGAAAGAGAATCCTGTTTGGGGAATGACAGAGAAAGATCCTTAACTTGTTTCTGTTGCCTTACTGGTTAGAGGTGTTTTAGCTGTCCAAGTGGATATTTTAAAAAGACACATGGATAAGTAGGTTTAGAGCTTGAAAGAAAGTCAGAACTGGAAATACACATTTCATAGTTATAAATATATAGACAATTGAAACCATGAGATGGATGCCATTTCCTAGAAGGGGAAAGTGAAATGGGAAAGTGCCATTTCCTAGAGTGAAAAAGAAAAGATTGCTGGAACCAATATAGTTGAGTAACTCTGACATCTTATGGATTTATGGAGAAAGGATGAATTTTTAATAAGAGAGAAAAGTCTACAGTGATAAAAGAAAAAACAATCAAGTGTGATAAGCTGTAGACAAAGGACAAGAAGATTTCCAAAAAGGAAGAGATAACCATGACAAATCATACTGAGAGGTCAAGTAAGATGGAATGGAAATTATTGATTAGATTTAGCAACATGGTGATTATTAGTATTCATTGTGAGAGATGTTTGATAAAGTGATTAGAACATAGAAGCCAGAATATATAGAGCAAATACAAAGCAGATTATATAGAAGCATTAAAGCAAAGAAATGCAGATATGTAATACAGAAAGTGCTTAGGAGAATTTTGGCAGAATACACTAGAATGCATTCATGCTAACTCTCAAATCAGTAGTTTTCATTAATTAAAGTTTTAATAAGCTCCATTGCAATTTTCTGTTATGTCCATACTTCTAATCTAATGAGAAATGTTTTCTCTAAATGATCTTCTTGCTTGACTGTTGAGTCCTTTCTGCTTAATGAATCTACTTTTTAACACCCTCTAAATATTCTGCATATATGATACAGTGGAGAAAATAAATGACACTTTCTAAAAGGCACATTTGGTTACAGTAACAGGGATTGACTATCAATCTCTTTTTGTTTGAGGGGTTAGATCCCTTTGATCTACTTATCACAATCCCATGGAAATATTGCCTTTTGAATAAAATCTTTTCCAAATATATTAAATGATCTCACTTTACATCTAAATTCAAATATTGTTAGGGTAAACAGAAGACCAAATCAGTAAAGGATCGAACAATAAATAGCAAATCAAAATAACACGCTACAAGTTGAACCTGAGTGCTGTGATTTTAGACATCATACTGCATAAATTTTTAAACTTTATTTAACCCTCCACTTGGCTCTGATTTGGAGGGATGTGATCTAGAATTCTAATGAAAATTACTATAGATCAATAAAAATGTATGATTCTAAGTTTTCCCCCCTTCTGTGTTGTCCAATACAGTAGCCACAAACCACTTGTGACTATTTAAATTTAAATTAATTACAATTAAATAAAATAAAAAATTTAGTTTCTAGTCACATTAGCCACATTTCAATGCTCAAGAGCAATGTGTGCCTAATGGCTACCATACTGGACAATGCAAATATTAGAACATTTCCATCGAAAGGAAGTTCAATTGGACAGTGATGAATCAAATAAACTTTTATGTATATTAGACATATATCCTCTACTTTATGTACACAAAGTTTACATTTACATTAATTTCAGCATAACCAACAGGGTAAAAAAAGAAAAAGTCTAGAGTTTAAAAAAATGTCACATTTGCAGTAAAGAAGTTGCAAATGTATAAAATGTGTTTATAAATTTAAAGATTGCTTGTTTGCAGCTCATCAAACTCTAATGCCCTCCGTAAATTATATATAGAAATTTTGTGTTGCTCAACCCATCTTCCTTTGTTGCAGAAAACAGTAGCACAGCCAGCAAGGAAGTAAAACCAATTCCTTTAAGCATATAATTGATATGGGCATTATATTATCATTATTAAGATGGAAACATCTATTCAGTCATTGAACAAGTGGAAAATAAAAAAAAAAAAAGCATATGTTCCTGGAAATAGAAAATTTCCTCACTCATTTTGAAGCATTTATATTGTAGCACATGTGAAATGGCTCTGCAAATCGTACTTACGTTAGCACTCAAATTGGACGTCAACTGTTTTATTGGGATGCATGAAGTGATTATGGGAGCAGATTCATCTGAAATTCATAGAGCATTAAGTAAATATAAGTAATGAGATAAAACATATCTTTGCAATTGTCTGTAGTAAAAACGCCTCCAGTACTTTATAAAACATTAAAAACAACATTCTTTTGGGACTGATTTCCAACTGCATAGAAACTTCTGTTTGGTTTGTCCAGCTCTCCCAGCATTGCTTTCGGATTCGATGTTGTATTTCCAGATCATCTCCACCCTGTGGAAAGGTCATCTAAATGAGTCATGCGAAATCCAATGAATAAAACATATATAAATAGGTATATATATTCATAGATACATTTGCTTCTGTCTGTCTTTCTATATATATCTATCCATCTCAACACATATCTTCATATGTGTATTTGTATGTCTTTCACCATAAATATTAACTAAAAAGTAATATTTTAAAATCCATTTAATTTTCTCCTAGAATTTTAACACCAACCATTTTTCTCTATAGAATCACTGATTTTTTGCTTTTCATGTCATAATCACTGACAGATTACTAAAATATAAGTCCATTGTGATATTTATTAATTCAGAGGCTACAACAATAATGGTTCAGGTAAATAAAGCACACGTGCCAGGACATTTTCAAAGGATACTTAAAAATGTATTAAATTTTATTTATTATGTGATATAACCTTCAGAAATATCTTTTTTCTACCTTCCTAAACGTAGAAATATTTCTGTGTTTCTATCGCTTTAGACGATTAGCTGATGGATATTTTTTTCTATGTTTCAAATATTCTCCAAGCCAGACCTTAGAACTTACATAATTTAACCTGCTGAATTTAAGAAAAGTTATTTTTGGTATTAGTAACTTTTTAGGATGTTTCCCAATAGTTAGCATCACAAAATATATGATGAAAATTTTATTTAAAAAGTTGATAAATAATTATTCCTTTGGTGAAAGTGTTTTAATGCGTTAAGGCAAATTGTATATCTGATTGGAACATCTATGCAGTAAACTAATCATATGGCAGACAATACAAATAGTTAATCAAAAAGTTTTCATAGGGACTCAAATTCTTGATTAGGAAAATACTTTTGCTTTTATCAACAAATGAATATATCCTCTGGTTTTACTCTGTGTGTGTGTGTGTGTGTGTGTGTGTGTGTGTGTATTTTCAATCTTGCTCTGGGAGTAACAAATTCCCACTGGTTTACCTATGTTTTAAAACAGCTTTATTGAAGTATGAAGTACATATGAATTATAATTATCAATTATAAATGTAAAATTCAGTGATGTTTTTATATTTATAGAATTGTGCAGTCAGTTTTAAGACATATTCATCACTCCTAAGAGATCCATTTTGCCATCTGCTGTGAATTCCTGTTCCTACCCCCAGGCCCAGACCAACACTGATATATTTTTTTGTCTCTATAGACTAGCTTTTTCTAGACATTCCAGAGACATACAATTTGTAGTTTTTTTGCATCTGGCTTCTTTGCCTTAGCACAATGTTTTGAGGATCATCCATGTTGTAGCATGCATCAGCAATTTTTTCCTTTTTATTGATGAATATATTCCAATGTATAGATATACCACATAGAGTTTATCTCTTCACCGATTCATGGAAATTGGATTGTTTCTAGTTATTGACTTTTACGAATAATGCTGCTGTGAACATTCCCTTAAAAGTTTTTGTGTGAATATATGCTTACATTTCTCTTGAGTAGACACCTAGTAATGGAATTGCTGAGTTACATGGTAAGTTTATGTTTAAGTTTTTAAGGAAGTGCCAAGGTATTGTGTAAAGTGGTCTACCATTTTACATTCTCACCTGCAATGTAAGAGGGTTTAGCTTTCTCCGTGCCTTTATATGGTATGCTCAGTCGTTTTGTTTATAACCATTCTAGTGGATGTAAAGTGGTATCTCATTGTGGTTTTAATGTGCATTTTCCCCTGATTGCTAATTATGATGTCTATCTTTTCATACATTTATTATAAATTTGTGTATCTTCTTGGGTGAAATATCTATTCAAATATTCTGCTCATTAAAAAAATTGTGTTTTCTTAAGTTGCAAGAGTTATTTCTTTTCTACATAGAAGTCTTTTTTTTATCAGATATATGATTTACAAATATTTTTTTCCCAGCCCATGGCTTGTCTTTCATTTTCTTAACAGTGTGTTTTAAACTATTAAGAACACTTTGCCTCGGGCCGGCCCCATGGCTTAGCGGTTAAGTGTGCGCGCTCCGCTGCTGGCAGCCCAGGTTCGGATCCCGGGCGCGCACCAACGCACCGCTTCTCCGGCCATGCTGAGGCCGCGTCCCACATACAGCAACTAGAAGGATGTGCAACTATGACATACAACTATCTACTGGGGCTTTGGGGGAAAAATAAATAAATAAATAAAATTATTAAAAAAAAAACAAAAAAACACTTTGCCTCGCCAAAGCTGTAAAATGTTTTTTCTGTTTTCTTCTCAAAGTTTTTTAGTTTTAATTCTTACATTTACATTTATGATTCATTTTGAGTTAATTTTTGTATACAGTGTAAGCTAAGAGTCTAAATTCATCTTTCTGTGTATGGATACCCAACTGTTACAGCACCACGTGTCCAAAAATCATTCTTTCCTCATTTAATTGTTTCGACACCTTTTGTTAGAAATCAATTGGCCATAAATGTATTGTGTTTCCTGGACTCCCAATTCTATTTCATTGATCAGCATTCTTATTCTTACAGCAGCACCACATTGTTTTGATCATTGCACCTTTATAGTACATTTAGAAATTGGGAAGTGTGTGTCTTCCAACTTTTTCTTCCTCTATAAAAATGACTTGGCTATTTTGGGTCTTTTGCATTTCCGTATGCATTTTAGGAATGGCTTGTCAATTTCTGCCAAAAGGCCTTCTGGAATTTTTTACAGATTGCATTGAATTAGGTTGGAAAGTATGGATTATAGTTTTTGTCTGTCTCTGGTTTTTTTAATTTATTTTTATTTTTACCACTATATAGTATTTCAAAGCTTGGCTGCCAATAATTTTCAGAGAACGCTTAGTATCCTTACTGCATGAGACACAGAACCAGCTATTACCAAGTATCCCCAGGAATTCTCTGGAACTCTAGGCTGGTAAACTCTTCTTTCTCTAGATAAATATCTTAAACACAAACATAGAGGTGGGCCAGTTAAACTTCTAGAAAGAATGTTATTTTCAAATCAAAGAATTTGGCACAATAACCTCACATTTTCTAAAAGGAAGTAGGCATGGAGATTAAATACTTCATTAATAGGACACAGTAATATATTGACAAAGCTAGGTAATTTGCTCTGACACACTTAGGTATTTTTTTCCTTCATAAAAATGTAAGAAAACCTGCCCTCTCTGAAAATTTCAGGAGCTAATAATCTTAGCATTTTGAAAACAACAATAGCAAATTATAAACTGAGGTGCCTATTTTGAAATTTGGAAAAGAAGATGGATCAGTTCTTCCTTAAACCTGGCATCTGTGGAAATTTTGTACTGGATGGATGAAATTCACATGTATTAATCCAAAGGCACCATACTCAATTTTTTTAAAAGTAAATATTCTCTCATTTAATTGCTACACAGAAACTCTCTGAACCAACTTTTTTTTAATTGAATTTAATTTTTAATCAACATACAATATTATGTTAGTTTCAGGTGACAACATAGTGATTCGACCTTTATATATGTTATGATCAGCATGATAAGTCTAGTAACCATCCGTTACCATACAAAGTTATAAAAATATTATTGACTATATTCCCGATGCTGTATATTACATCTCCGTGACTTATTTATTTTATAACTGGAAGTTTGAACTAACTTTTATTATTCCAAATTAGTAGAAAGGAAACAGAAGCTCAGGAAAACTTAACAAAGGCCACAGAGCTAGTAAATTGCAAAGCTAAATCTGAAACAAATCTAACACCAAAGTCAGCTCTTTCTATTACATGCACTAATTGCAATTAGACCTGAGAGGTTTTCATCAATAAAATTCAGCCTTTGGGGAAGGCCTATGTTTCCTTATGTCATCAGCATCTTACTCTCCACCTGGTTCTCAGTAAATGTTTTTAAAACTGATTTGAAGTTGTTTTGTTGTTTTATTTTTGTCCTGTTGTACCTATATGCAGTTATAGTGCTTTAGTCAAAATGCATATGTATGTATACTTTATATTTATGCTTTCTGAAACTTTAAAAACTTTGTTTACTGAGAATATTAGACACTAAAACAGTTGAAAGAGGGCATATCTTAGTATAATTAGATTTATAAATACCCTTCAATCACAGAATTCCAATGAGCATTTTCAACATTTTACGTCTTCAACTCTATTTTCTATAAATGTTTTGTAGGGAAGGTGGGTGGAGTAGGGAATGCGTTTCAGATAGTCAAAGCCTGACCTTAGCTGAGAGAGGCATATTTCATCAGAGGAAATTAGTCGTCCCCTGAAGATGGTGAAAATCAGGTTTCTTATTGTATACTTCATGGCAAAATGCAAGGAACATGGTCTTTGTAATAAGAAATTCAGGTTCAATCTCAGTTCAACTATCTAGTACGTATGTGACCTTGGAACAATTTAAGTAAAATCAAGAATTCAATTTTCTGGTTTATTAAATAGGGATAATGATGAACAGGTTTCTTGTGAAAAGCCAAGTAAAATAATTTTTGGAAAATATCTTGACCTGTGTTTGACAGATAGTGGATACGATTAACATTTTAGTTTTCATTTCCATCAGCCCCTTTTGGGAGTCATATTTAAATAAAGCCAGAACGTGACTAACTGCAGAAATTATTTTGGAATAGTCTGTCATATAAGTACTCAGTAAACGCTTAAATGTATACAACATGGGTTAGACTTGTTTTCCAATAAACTATATCTCTTCCAATTGTATTAATGTTTAACATGATTTACAATCTTTAACTTTCACAGTCTCCTATCATTCATTTTTCAATGTCAACTTGATCAATAAACTTAAAACTAATTTTGGGTTTCATTAAAACAACAATTAAGAAATATTCTTCCAGAGGCTTAACATTTAGCTCATAAAGCTGTTACTACTTTTCCTCAAGCTATGATTCTAAGAGTCAATGATACTCTGATGTTAGCTACAGCTGTGCTTTACTGGAATTTTCAGTTCAACATACTGCATCTTGTTTTAGGGAGAATCTACATGTTCAGCATCTAAATTGCAGATCGTAAGGCAATTCTTGCCTTGATTTGCGAGTTCCAGATGGATAGATTCTGACTTACGCCGTGTTCAATTCCCTATTTCAGTCTGTCATTCCTGTAACAACGCTCAGCATCCATGCAATTTGGACACGGACCATCAGAACTAAATTGCAAGACCCTCATGAGAAAGGATATCTCACTAGGAGCAAATGCCCGTGAAAGCCTTTCAAATCTTTTCTAATCACAATCTAACCCTCCAGCTTCTTACTCTTTGTTTTCTGACGGTAATGAACCAAAACACCATAATGAAAGCTGGAAAGCTAAAGGGATTAATTTTAATTCTCAAACTCATTTTTATGTATCTGTTGCACGCATAATCATGTTTAGATTGTTCCCATTGCTTCCCTCTAATTTTCAAGGGCAGTAATTTCACCTTATCTGTATAAATCTTTCCCTTGAAGTTCCAGAAGTGCTCTCTGTTTCCCTTCATCGATTAAGCTAAGTGCTAAATTGATTTGGTTTTTACTACTCAACAGCCATGAAGATTCATCCAGGGAGAGCTAGTGTCTCATAGGTGCACAAAGTGGGTGGCTGGGAAGAGGAAGAGAAAGAACAAAGACATAATCTCGGGATTCCTCCCCATTTCATTCGTATCCACCTACTCTATAGTATTACAGTATTGCTATAGAAATTACTACTCCCTTTGAAAATTTTTGTCTATTTAAACGTGATTATGAGAAAAAAAGTCATAAATCTTCAGGTAACTTTTTATTTCCATTAAATAAAATGTATTAAAAAATAAAACTCAAGTCACTCCCGGAAGTCTCCTCTTTACATGTCTCTTTATATCACATAGATACACTATGTCCAAAAACAGTATGATTTGGACAATTATTTTAGTTTCCAAGTAAGTAGAAATTTTAAAAAGTCATGGTGATTACAATATAGGTTTCCATTATTTCAGTGTCACAATGTACTGCATCATTTTAAAAGTAGTGATTTACTGGTATTTTTGTCAGTTATTTTGGCAGTTTTAAATATCTAGATATCAGTATTTCTTGTTAAGGTATGCAAAGATACTTATTTCTTGTATTAAAATTTTAAATAAAAGTACATCAAACAACCCTCCACTCATTAAAATTTTTCCAAGTTATTGTATTATTTTAGTTATATCTCTCTGGGTATCTGGTAAGGTTAAGCATCTTTTCTTAATTCTGTTAGTGATTTGTGTTTTCCAAAGAGCCAGTTATAGGCTCTATCAAATTATAGGCCTTCCTGAGGGAACAGTCCTAGCATAAGAATTTAGGGAATATTAAAGATATCTGAAGGGCATAAGTAGAATCTCTTTTGTGAAGTGTCTGATGAAATATTTTGCCCATTTTTAAAAATTGCATTTGACTTCCTATTATTAAGTTATAAATGTTCTTTATATTTTCTGAACACAAGACTTTTGTCAGATGTATGTTTTGTGAAAATTTTCTCTTTATCTGTCACTAACCTTTGCAATTTCTTAATGGTGTTTACAAAGAGTAAATTAAAAAAAAACTTGATCTTAGTCCAATTTATCAATGTTTTATTTTATGATTTGTGCTTTCATATGTTTCATCTTAGAAATATTTATCTAAGCCAAGGACACAAGGACTTTTCTCAAATGTTTCTGCCAGAAAGTTTGTTTTCCACTTCTAGATTTATATCTATGATCCATTTCAAGTTAATTTTTTTTTTTTTTGAGGAAGATCGGCCCTGAGCTAACATCTGCCAATCCTCCTCTTTTTGCTGAGGAAGACTGGCCCTGGGCTAACATCCATGCCCATCTTCTTCCACTTTACATGGGATGCCGCCACAGCATGGCTTGACAAGCGGTGCATCAGTACGCACCCGGGATCCCAACTGGCGAACCCCGGGCCACCGCAGCGGAGCGCACACACCCACTCACTTGTGCCACCGGACCGGCCCCCTCAAGTTAATTTTTTGATTATGACATGAGGTAAGTGTTGAGGTTCATTTTCTTCATATTGATATCCAATTGTGTCAGCACCTTTTATTGAAAAGATTATCTTTCACCTTTGAATTACTTTGGCACTTTAGTAAAAATAAATTAATCATATCTATATGGGTCTATTTCTGGACTTTATATTCTGTTTCATTCATCTATCATCTGTTCATATCCCAATACTAGAATCTTGATTACTGTAGATTTATATTAATTCTTTTTTTGTTGCTGTTATTGCGGTAACATTGGTTTATAACATTGTATAAATTTCAGGTGTACATCATTATACTTCTACTTCTGCATAGATTACATCATGTTCACCACCCAAATACTAATTACAACCCATCACCACACACATGTGCCTACTCATCCCTTTCACACTCCTCCCTCCCCCCTTCCTCACTGGTAACCACCAATCTAATCTCTGTCTCTATGTGTTTGTTTGTTGTTGTTTTTATCTTCTAGTTATGAGTGAGACCGTATGGTATTTGACCTTCTCTCTCTGAGTTATTTCACTTAGCATAATACCCTCACAGGAAGTACACTCTTCGACATCAGTCTTAGCAACATATTTTCAAGCACCACGTCTAACCGGGCAAGAGAAACAGTAGAAAAAATAAACAAATGGGACTACATCAAACTAAAAAGCTTCTGCACAGCAAAGGAAAACATCAACAAAACGAAAAGGCAACCTAACAAGTGGGAGAAGATATTTGCAAACCGTATATCTGATAATGGGTTAATCTCCAAAATATATAAAGAACTCATACAATTCAACAACAAAAAAACTAACAACCCAGTTGAAAAATGGGCAAAAGATCTGCACAGACATTTCTCCAAAGAAGATATACAGATGGCCAACAGTCACGTGAAAAGATGTTCAACATCTTTAACTATCAGGGAAATGGAAATCAAAACTACAATGAGATATCACCTCACTCTGGTCAGAATGGCTATAATTAACAAGACAGGAAACAACATGTGTTGGAGAGGATGTGGAGAGAAGGGAAGTCTCATACACTGCTGGTGGGAGTGCAAACTGGTATAGCCACCATGGAAAACAGTATGGAGATTCCTGAAAAAATTAAGGATAGAACTACCATACAATCCAACTATTCCACTGCTGGGTATTTATCCAAAGAACATGAAAACACCAATGCTTGAAGATACATGCACCCCTGTGTTCATTGCAGCCTTATTCACAGTAGCCCAGACTTGGAAGCAACCTAAGTGCCCATCAAGGGACGAGTGGATGAAGAAGATGGGGTATATATACATGATGGAATACTACTCAGCCATAAGAAATGATGAAATCCAGCAATTTGTGACAACATGGATGCACATTGAGGGTATTATATTAATTCTTGTAATGAGTTAGTATATATATCCTCTAGCTTTGTTCATTTTCAAAGTTGTTTTGGCTAATTTGAGTACTTTACATTTCCATTTAAATTTTATAATTTACATCACTTTCTACAAAAGACTTTCTTGGATTTAGATTGTGTTTGCATTAAATCTATAGATAAAGTTGGTGAAAATTGCTATTTTAGCCATATTGAATCATCTAATCCATAAACATAGATAACGCTCCAATTATAAATGTATCCTTTACTTTTTTCCAGCAACATTTTACAGTTTTTAGTTGTACAGATCTATTCAGGTTTTCTATTTCTCCTTTAGTCAGTTTTGGTAATTCACATCCTTCAAAGATTTTCTCCATTTCTTCTAAGTTATCTAAATTATTGGCATAAAGTTGTTAACAATTTTTCATTATCATCTTTTAATGTCTTTTAATGTCTGTAATGATGTTCTCCCCTCCCCCCCATACCTCTTCATTGGTCTAGCTGGAGTTTTATTAGTCCGTAGATTTTTTTTTTTAGAAATAAATTTGGGTTTATTAATTTTTCTGTGTAGATTTTGTTTTCAATATCATTGACATATGCTCTTATCCTCATTATTTCCTAGAGTATTCTATAAATGTCAAATAGAACCTCTTGATTGAAGGTGTTGTTCAAATCTCCTATGTTCTTGCCAATTTTCTGTCATGTCATTCTATCAGTTGCTAAAGGTAGAATGGTGAAGCACTCAACAATAATTGTGGATTTATCTATCTCTCATTTCAGCTCTGTTAGTTTTTTCCTCATGTAGTTTGAAGTTCTGTTGTTTGGTGCATACACACTTAGGATTTCTGCGTTTTTTTTTTGTTTTTTTTTTTTGTTTTTTTTTTTTTTTGGTGAGGAAGATTGGCCCTGGGCTAACATCCATGCCCATCTTCTTCTACTTTATATGTGGGACACCTGCCACAGCGTGGCTGGATAAGCGGTGCGTAGGACCGCTCCTGGGATCCAAACCTGTGAACCCCAGGCTGCTGAAGCAGAGTGTGTGAACTTAACCGCTACGCCACTGGGCCGGCCCTGGGGATTGCTGCTTCTTATTAGTGGATTTATCTTTTTATCGTTGTGTAATGTCCATCTTTGTTCCTAGTAATTTTATTTTGTTCTGAGAACTATTTCTTATAAGATTAATATAGGACAGCTGTAATTTTTATTAATGTATGCATGATATTTTTTTTCCATTCCTTTACTTTCAACCTATCTATTTTGTTATGTTTGGGGTGAGTTTCTTGTATACAGAGTATATTTGGGTCATGAGGTTTTATCTATTTTGCCAATCTCTGTCTTTTAATTTGTATATTTAGACATCTTAATGTATAAAGTAATTATGTATATGTTGGGGCTTAATTTTATCATTATTTGTTGTTCCTTTGTTTCTTTCTTCTTGCCTTTCTTTAGATTATTTAAACATCTTTTAGAGCTACTTTTTTATTTATTTATGGTGGTTTTGAGTATATCAATTGGAATAGTTTTCTATGAGGTTGCTATAGGTATTGCTGTATACATATATAACTTATCACAAGCTATTGGTGTCAATGTTTTACAACTTAGAGTGAAATGTAGAACATTTGCTTCTCTTTACGTCCTTTTACCCTCTCCAATTGAAAAATATAATTGTCTTAAATATTCCTCTACATACATTTAGTACCACATCAGGCAGTTATAACTTTTATTTCAAACAAAATATTTACTAAAGGAAACTCATGCAATGAAGAAAAATATATTATATTCACTTCTGTGTTTACCCAGTCCATTGTTCTTCTTTCCTTTCTAGGGATCCCTGTCTTCTTTGGTTGTCGTTTTGTTTGCATTTAGAGAGCTTCCTTTAGCCATTATTTAAGAGTAGGCTTGCTAACAAATTATTTTAGTGTTCCTTTGACTGAGAATGTCTTTATATCCTCTTACTGACGGATAGTTTCATTACTGGATATAGAATTTCCAGTTCTTTTTTAGAATTGACAGTTCTTTTCTTTTAGCACCTACAAACGATGTTGTGCCGCTTGTTTCTGGCCTCCGTGGTTTCAGATGGGAAATCCACTGTAATTCAAATTGGTGTTCCTTTCTGTAATGCATTCTTTTTCTCTGGCTATTTCAAGATTTTTTTCTTTTAATTTTCAGAATTTTAGTTATGGTATGTCCTAGTGTGGATTTTTTGGGGGTTATTTAAGGGTCTCACACTTTTCACTCTTTGGTTTATGTCTTTTGCCAAATTTGGGAATTTTTCAGCCATTGTTTCTTCAAATACTTTTTCAGTACCCCCCTTTCTCTTCTTATGTATTCTGATACTATGAATATTTGCTCTTTTTAAGTTTTTCTACAGAAACTAGAAGCTCCATTAATATTTTTTTATGTTAGTTAGATTGAATCAATTCTATTGATCTAGCTTCAAGTTCAGTGATTCTGTCCTTTTCATTGATATTCTGTTGAGTACTTCCAATGAGCTTTTCTTTAACTTCAGTTATTGTAGTTTTCAATTCTATAATTTCCTTTTAGTTCTTTTGTAGAACTGCTATTTCTTTGCTGAGATTTTATATTTTCATGTGTTTCAAGAGAATTTGTAATTGATTTCTAAAGCATTTTTAAGACAATTGCTTTTAGAATTCTTGTCAGATAATTCTGATATCAGATTCATCTCCATGTTGGCATTTTTGGTCGTCTTTTCTCATTAAATTGTGCTTCTCCTGTTTCTTAGTATAATGAGTCATTTTTTTTATTGTATCATGGACATTTTGTTTATTTTGTTAGGGGCCTCTTGTCCCTATCTAAGTATTCTATTTTAGCAAGCAGTTGCCATGTATAAGGTTAGTGTGTAAGTTATAGTCTATTTCTCTGGGCATTAATTCCCATGAAAATTTAGTTTCAGAGCCCTTGCAATGTTATTCTTGTCTGCTTTTTTTTTGTGGTGCTGCTGGGACTCCTGCTCAAGCCATACTGGTGCCATCTGTGGGGTCACTGGGCAGTCTTCTGGGGTGAAGCAAGAAGCCACTGGACCCTAGTCCCCTTATTCCACTGGGTGGAAGCCAGGGAGTCATAGGGCTTTGCTACTGTGGTAGCTATGAGAAGATGGGACAACTTTCTGGGCCCTGGTTCTGGACTGGGGGATAGGATAGGTAGAACTTTGTTTCTGCAGCTGCTGGGAAATCACATGACTCACCTGGCCTGAGTTGTGGAGCAGGAGCTGGGATGACTGAGGCTTTGATGCTGCCACTGCTGTTGGTGAATTGGATCATGGAGGCCCCATTTGTGGAGAAGTGCGTGGGGTTCCTCACCAGGTCTCTGTTGAGCATCTACTTCCCAGTCCTTTGGTCAGAAAGAGCAGGTTTTTCCTTTTTTCTTCCATGTCTGTTGGTTATTCCTTGCTGCAGCCTTCTCCATTGCCCAGTCCAGGGTATATGAGAAGTGAAAAGAAAATCCAGGGAACTCGCCATGTTTTTATTCCCCAAATCCTGCACTCTCTAGCCTGTACACATTCTTCTTTTTGGCTTTCATCTTCTTCTTACTATTCTCTGTTAAGTAATTTACAGGGAATACAATTATACTTAGAGGGAAGGAACAGGGAAAAGTGAATCTATACCATCTTTTCCTGATGCCTTAGCTATTATTTTTATAGTTGTGGTTATAACTTATATTTTTATATACTTAGCAATTAGAAGTGATCCTGGAACATGCTGTGTACTTGGCAAAAAATTGTGAGTAAGTGACTTAACAAATAAAAGGAAGGAAGGAAAGAAAGAATAAAGGAAGAAAAAAGAAAAGGAAAAGAAAGAAAGAAGGCTGTTGTCAATGGACTATTCTAATAACAACTGTATATACTGGAAAGAACACTAGCCTCACATGTGTTACTAACCAATGTAGAATTATTGGCTGTCAATTTAAATTCTATAAACTTATGTTTTCTCATTTATCAAATAAAAAACTTTGCTTAAATTTGTGATCCCTTCCAGTCACGTATGCTGTGGCTCTCAAGCAGTTTTTCTGAAAGTCACAATTGATGCAGTACTTAAAAGTGGTCTGCTATTAAGCTTACGGTTGTAACCCCTGAGGCAGCATGCAAACTCTTTGACACGGCTGTGCAGTAGTGGGAAACAGCAGCAAGTCGACTGAATTGGTGTAAAACAATAGGGGATTATGTACATTTTCCCAGTCAATGGCATATGTAGGGCATGAGTCAAAGAGGTTGAGCTGCCAAAAATGAAAGGCTCACTATAGCCTTCACCTGTGAGCAGCTGGTCAGACACTTCTGGTTTTTCCAAATATGTTCACATATTGAGAGAAAACCACCCACTGGCTATTATCTTTGAACTTCAAGGACAAACATGTCATAGCTAATGCCCATCCAACTGTTAATGCAGTCTGTGCCTTTGTTGGAACTTCTGTTTCCAGTCTAATGGATATTTCATTTAACTTTTAACTCTGCCTTGTTGATATACCATTAGTGCCTAAACTTTTTATTTAAGAAGTCACTAGGAATGTGCTGAGGGTGCATGTGTTTACTGTCTTGGCCCTAACCCACTAATGGCCTTATATAAAGAGTATTATACAAATCTTGGAAGGAAGTGAGAATAAAATTGTCAGCAGAGGAGAAATATATAAATACATCATTGAAATACTATTATGTTAATATCATAAACATATTTTATACACACACATGCATGCACACATTTAGCTATAGTTATAGATATGTACACTAGCCTTAACAGATGTATAGTACGCTTTGCGATATATATGGCATTATGGTTGCTCTCTTCAGATGCAAGTGTAAAGACTGTTCAAAGTTAAAATATTATGATAGCCTTTTACAATCCCTTTTCTCAAATGTAAGTAGAACTTTCTAAATTGCAAATCCGATAATATATTTACATTATTTTATTAAGTTTTTAAATGCATATTTATTAAATATCTAATACATGCAACACACTGTGTATGATGTGGAGAATATTGTTCAGGGTGTGAATAAAACAAATATGAAAGTTACAGTTTATTAGTTGAATGCTTGGGAGATCACACTGTTTAAATATTTTACTAGTCCCTACAGGAGATAGACCCTGATTACAACTTCTCACAAAGTTTCTCTCTATTCTCTCCTTCTCACTTTCCCATTCCCCCCTCTCTATACCTCCCCATTCCAAAGTAAAACCTGCTTTCTGTTGCCCTCACATGCTCTTTCTTTTTACCTCATCTTCTAAAGCTGCATGATTATGTGGAAAGTACCACTAGTATTTCATTCCTAGCTTTGATATCAGTTCTTCTGGAAGGCCTTTCCTGATGATCCTGACAGCCATTGGACATTAGCTAAGTGCTCCTCCTGTATATTCCCATACCATTCTATAGTGTCCTATAATGGCTGTAATCACATTATTTTTAACAATATCATAGTCTTATTTAATTGTACAAAGCCCAGATGGATTTTGAGCATCTTCTTTTTAATTCCTTTTTCTTATTGTGGTAAAAAACATATAACATGAAATCTACCTTTAAATACCTTATATGAGGTATCTAAAGTAGTCAGTCTCTTAGAAGTGAAAAGTAGAATTGTGGTTTCCAGAGGCTGGAGGGGGAGATGGAAATTGGGAATTGATGTTCAATGGCTATAAAGTTTCAATTAAGGAAAATGAATAAGTTCTAGATATCTGCTTTATAACAATACACGTATAGTTAACAATACTGTACTGTACTACTTTCTTTAGGATCAGTTTCTGGAGTTTTATTTTGTTCCTTTGATTGGGCCGTGTTTCCCTGTTTCTTCATGTGCCTTGTAACTTTATGTTGGGATCCACACATTTGAAAAAAAAAAACAGCCACCTCTCTCAGTCTTATGGACTGGTTTCGTACAGAGAAAGACCTTCACCAGTCATCCCAGCTAGAGATTTTTGGGGCATTTCAAACCTTTTCCAAAAATGCATCTTCTCTGAGTTTGTGCATGTAATTTCCCAACTAGAGAGGTTTGCTGGAGTTTTTTGGCTCTGTCTCAAGCCACTGAGCTCTCTGCATCCCCCAGGTATCCAAGATATACCTGTTCTGTCAGCGCTTTACATCAGAGGAGACAGAAACCAGTTCCTGAGGCAGCACTTGCAAAGCCAGAACATTGGACTCATGCTCTACTCGTCTCTTTCTCTCCCCAGGGGGAAGACAAAGCTGGGTGCTTACTCCTAATGGCTGCGAACTGTGGTGGTTTCTGTCTGCGGTATTACAAGTTCAACCACAGTCTGCTGGGTTCTCTTTTATTCTCTGCAGCCCTGAGGCACCCAATGTATGCCAGTTCCTTGTCAGTGCCTTGAGTCACGTGAGACAGAAAGCAGTCCCTCAGTACCCCCTCCCCTCAAAATCTAGAACACTGAATGTACATTCTGCTCTTCACTTTCCTTCCCAAAGAAGAAGCCATGATTTGGGCTTTTCTTCCCAATTGCAAGCTGTGCCAGCTTAGGGGAGCAGCTGACATGATTAAAATGAAACAGCTTTTCTTACCTGTTTCATTGTGGCTGTTCTTGGATTTGAGCTTGCCTGGGGTGCTGTATCTTCCTTACTGGTTTCTGGAGTTCTCATAAAGGCTTTTTGGATTGTATATTGCTGTTAAGTTGATGTTTCTGTAGTGGACTGAGGTCTGGGGCTTCCTATTCCATCATTTTGCTGAGATTACTCCCCCAGATTTTGAGTATCTTGAACAACATTTTTTTCTTAGTATGTAGTGCACCTGTTGAGCTGTTGGACTCATCTCTAGAGCTGCTATAACTATAAGCTTTGTCAAATAGAAAAATATTGTATGTGGGAAAAGGAAGGATTTTGTTCATTTGGGAAATTTCTCACTAATTAATAGCAGACTGTGTCCCTTAGATATGGTGAAAATTTACCACCTTTGTTCCCTTCGAAAAAGGATAGAACACACACTTGAAAAATGATGTGATTAATACAACTTTCATAAGTGTTCATCAGTACATAACTATTCCACAAAGTTCCAAAATAGGGTTAACACATCTGAATATACAATAAAGTGGAAAAAATAACTCACTGGATAAACGATAAAGTGAAGAAAACCCCAGGTATTCTAGATCCCAAGTGATGATTTGTTAGCTGTGTTCCCATATTTGAGTCACTTGCCATCTCTGGCTCTTACCTCTAAAGTGGGAATCATAATCCTTTATCAGACTAAAGGCAGGGGATTATACAAATGCTCTTTTGAGGCCTCAGGTAGTTCTGAGAGCCAGGATTTTCATACTAAGGTGATTCAGTGTATCAAGATGAATTGCCTATCTGGTTTTTTCACAAATCTGTGTTACACTGAGTTGCACTTACTTTCAGCAGTGATATTGATAATATTCCCTTGGTTGGTAATTCAGTCATTCAATAAGTATTTACTCAGGGCCTAAATTCTGCTGTTTTTGTTTCATACTAGGCTGCTCTTTATTTCTTGAATTCCACATCCCTCATGATCCATATTACAAGATTCATACTTTAACTTTTAAAGTAGATTCATACATTATAGTTTTGACTTCTTGACTAGGTTTGAGTTTCTCCATAATTGTAAGGAATTTACTTCTTTGAATTCTCCCAACCACCTATGTGGCAGAAACTACTAGATGCCTCTTCATATCCTATCTCTGCTTTTTACTCAATTAAAAAAATACTGGATACATTGCCACCACACTAAAAGGATATATTTCATAGCATCTCTTGCAGTGTTCTGGCCATTGAGATGTAAATAAAAAGTCTTTAAAATACCATGAGTTTCCTTAAAAGGGAAGAGGAACCAACTCTTTTACATATTGCTTAGAGTGTTGACGTGATGACTAAAGCTCTAACAGCCATCCTGGACTATGTGGAGATTTTGCCCAGGGAACAAGAGAGAATAATCTTGACAATACCCATTCTGAACTATCAAATTACTAGTTCCTTTTCTTTTATAGAAGAATTAACATCTGTTTTGGCTAAGACAATACTTTTCAAATCCTTGCTACTCAAAATCAAACCTAATCCTAACCCAGTAGAATCTTGTAAAGTGTCAGCTACATATTAAGAATGTTAATAAATGTGTATTGAATAATTGCCCCTGATTTTATGGGTTATAAATGTATCCAAGTAGTGTGTGTATGTATAGATGTCCTATCACTTCCTGTCATATATAGGAAGTAATTCCTATAGTAATAAGTGTCAGAGTTAGCATTTTACAAGGTTTATTTAATTACAGATTTAAATTAACACAACTCATAGTTACTTGAAAACTTCACAGAAATAGGAAGAAAAAAATGATGAAAAAATATTTAAAAAGTAATATAAAAAATTATCTTAACACACTCATAAAAAAATAAGTTCTAATATATTACAATACTAATACTGAGAATAATGTGAGTGAAAGAAAGACAATGCCTCAATCCATCCCATTTATTTTCCTCATGTTTACAAAGAGCATGATTAGCATTATTTTGTTAGCATGTTTCCATGTCACAAAATTATGGAGGCAGGGAAGTCCAAAATCTGTAGTGAGGGCTGGCAAGCTCAAGGCTTAGGAGAGCCGATGGTGCAGTTCTAGTGTAAAGGCCAGCAGGTGAAGACTCAGGATAGCGAGGTGGTGAGGATCAAGCCAAAGGCAGTCTAGCAGGTCAGTCTTTTTGATCTATTCGATCCTTCTACTGATTGGATTAGACCCACCCAAATTATGGGGGGCAATCTGTTTACTCAAAGATCATTGATTTAAATGTTAATCTCATCCAAAAACACCCTGCATGTTATTGCACAGAATTAACCATCATAGGTCCTTTGTCCAAGTAATTACAAGAAGTTTTTAGTGCTAAAATATGGTTGATGCTAAAACTGATTCTGAAAAATGAGTTTGTTAGACAAGATATGTAACAGGAGAGTGCCTAGACTAAGGCAGAAATTTCTAGGCAGAGGAACAAGCATGGATTCTAATAAATTCTAAGTTTGTGTTAGAAACTGCTTGTTAATGACTGTAACACTTTCCTATTTAACATATTTCTGTTCTAGGAGTGTTCAACATAATTTTTGTGGGGCTAGACTCTTATTTTGGAATTTGCCAAATCCATTTTTGATCATTAAATTTGAGAGTCTTTATGAAAAACTGACTGTTCACTGTTTGTATGTGATGAATGAGAAGTACTTGTCCCATTTCTTAATACTGTGGAATCATTCCCCCCAGGTTTGCCACACTGGAGTTTCAAATCCCAAAATCAATCCCAGTAATATATAAAATGCTGCTGTGCTCATAATTTCAACAAGTGACATTTAGCTGCGGTTGGAGATAAGGCCTACTAGAAGCACATAATCATTTCAGTGAATTTCTCTTTGCTTCCTTAGATATGACTTCCTTTGACATGAAACACTTGTGGAAATGTTTATTATTTGAATACCATGAGAATGAGGTACTTTTTTATGAGCAGGTCTTTTCATTTTTCCATTTTTCCCATTTTCACACGAAATTCTTTGATATCGTTCCTGTAGTGGTGGTGGGTGGGGGCAGACAGTTATATAGTGAAAGAGACAGGCTTTGAAACTTCTTAGCACTTATACATGTTTTAAGTGATTTTATGAAAAGTCTAATAGGTTTCCTTAATGCAGAATATAGTTTTTAAGATACAACAAAAATAAAAAGAGAGAGAGAGAGAGGGAAAATTGTCATAGCAGGAAACCCCATGGAGGTTTCACCTTGTTGCCATGATGTAAAAGAACTTCCTGAGTGCCACATTTTGCAAGCTGAAATTGAGCCACCATACATGGGAAATTTTACTGATGTGGCCCCTACCTCTTCGCTCTAGGTAGTTTGGTCCACAAATCTATGTGCAAGTGGAAGTTTGCTGGAGCCAAGATTTCCTGAACATGTACTCGAAAGTGTTAGACATGACCACTTTCTCCTTTCTCCCTTTCAGTCTGTCATACTGTATAGTGTCATGTAAAGCTTCACTGTAAACTTAGCTAGAAGGCCATGGTCTGAGGAAGTGAGACCTATGATAAGGAAGGGAAGGACTACCTCAACCTACCCCACCCCCCCATACACATACAAACACACACATACAATGCCACTAATAGTGCTGGCTAGACTAATAAATAAGAGAGGCCTTGAAACATGATGTTCCTCCTGCCTGGAGTGCTCTTCTCCTCATTCCTCACTTGACTGGCTCCTTTTTATCTTTCTAGTCTCAACAGAAGACCTTCAGAAAGGCCTTCATAAAAATAGAGCACTTGTTTCGTTCATTCATAACACTGCAAATTATAATTATATATATATTTGTCTATTCACATTTGTCCTATCCATGTCTTCCTCTAGAATGTGAAATAAATCCAATGAAGGCAGATATTTTGTCTTTTTTGCTCACTATTATATACCTAACATCTAATATACTTCCTGGAACATAAAAAGTACTAAATAATTTGTACTAATTAAATGAATAAAAACACAAAGGAATTAAATGGAAAAAAATGTGAAATATAGTTTTGTGAATTTTGGGCTATTAACATTTTGAGCTTCAGTTTGCTCATCTGTAAAAAGAGGAAAATTGTAACTTTTTTAGGTATTTTATGGGCTTATGTGATGGTGAACTCGGGAAATAAATAAGAAAGTATTTTTAAACCTCTAAACTCCATAAAAATATTAAAGACTTTTTTCAAATGTGGTTACATCTACCAGGTTAGTAAATCCAAACTGTAAGCAGTGCAGTTGTAATGTCTAAACATCGCTTTCTCTTTAATTTTTCATCTGCCCAGTGATTTTTCTCTGAGTTAACAGAATTTCACTCTCTACTCACACTGTTCTCTAATTTTCCTATCATTTCATAATACAGGGGATGGCCGTAAGTTCAGTTGTTTTCTTAGAGGAAACTGTGGATTGGAGAAGTTGAAATCTGTGGAAAATTTCCTGTTTTTAATAAATAGCAGGCAGAATCTCATCCCACATGCCGTGATTCCAAGTCTCTTAAGGACTCTTAAATCCTAAGTGGAAGGCAGCAAACGGGAGGGTTAGTCATATCCGCCGAAGGTAAAAACAGAATGATTACAATGATTTGATTGAAATGATTCTTTGTCTATCTATTTAATAGTAGAAAACCCAGGGCCAAATATTATTTTGTATTATTAATTATGTATGCTAGAATTATAAACCAAAGTAGATGCTCCATTTCTCTAATATTCTTTTGGACTCTATCAAATTGGATGATAACCTATTTGTAGACAGGACTGCAGTGTAATTTCAGATGGTGGGTTTCAACTGCAGGAATTAAGGCATTTCAGTAAAATATTATCTGCCTGAATTGCAATTGTGTAGTTCTTGTCCTAGCTATTATTCAATAGATTTGTCATTCACATTATTTTGTGCTGCCAACATGTCTCTGAAGCAATTAATCTGTGAGTACAACTAAATTATCTTTCTGGATTAATATTCAATAAAATTCACAGGCGAACTTTATTCCCATTGTTGTACAAGTATGACATTTTGAAAACTTGATGCTTTAGCAAATTGAGAGAAAAATGTGTTTAAAGAAAATTATATCTGCTAGCCAAGTTTCCTTACCCTTAACTACATGCATGGTTGGAGTAGAGAGAGAGAGAGAGTGAAGGCATGTGGCTTCATATATATTTCTCACAACCACATGTAATATATATTTATATATAATAATAATATATATTTATATAAAGATATGTAAGATACATTTTATATATAATAATAATAATAAATTATATATGTATATTTCCCTATGCATATGATCAAATTAGCTTTACATAAAATTCTTCTTCTGTTTTGTTTTCAAGGTAATCCAGAAGTCCTTGATCAATCTTTGATAGAGAGTGATCATAACCATAAATTAGCTGCTTGGGACATCAACTCAATACTCTTACCAAGACATTTTTGGAAACAGTCCAAAAACACAGTTCCTTCCCAACTCCCCTCCCAACAGAAATTAAAATCATATTATAAGTAATTCATTATTTGTATTAGAGTAAATGTGTGGTAGTCAGAATAATGGCCTCCCAAAGGTGTTCATGCCCTAATGCCCAGAACCTATGAATATATTATCTTACGTGATAAAAGGGATTTTTCAGATATAATTAAATTAATCTTGAAAAGGGACATTATTCCGGATTATCCAAGTGGGGCTAATGTAATTTCAAGGGTTTTTATAAGAGGGACACTGGAGAATCACAGTCAGAGAGAAAATGTGAGAGTGCAAGCAAAGGTCAGAGATTTGAAGATGCTACTCTGCTGGCTTTGAACTTGGAAGATGGGATCGTGAGTCAGGAATTCAGACATGCTCTAGAAGCTGGAAAAGGAAAGGAAACAGATTCTCCCCTACAGCCTCAAAAGGAATGCAACCTTCCTAACACCTTGATTTTAATTTATCGAAACCCATTTCAGACTTTTGACCTCTAGCGCTGTAAAATAATAAATCTGTGTTGTTGTCAGCCACTAAATTTGTGGTAATTTGTTGCAGCAGCAACGGGAATCTAATATGAGGAGTTACCCTGAAAGCCAAGATACCTGAATTATGAGCTATTAATACTTTACTTTTCTTTATTTTATCCAACCACTTCCTATCAAAATATGTAGTAAAGAAACAGATGCTGAGAAAGTGAGAATAGATTTATCAACTGTTCAATAAATATTGAGCAAAAACTAAATTCCAGGCACTTCTTATAGGTGCTAGAAATAAATATAAAGGTAAACAATATTAACTCCAAACCATAAGACCTTGTTCCAGAGAAAGGGCTGGAGAATGTAATTCATTATGGGTCTTCGAGCACAACACAGGCTAGGAGAGAGATGGAATTAGGCTTATGTTTACTACAAGGTGAAATTTGTCATAAGGCTCAGAAGAGGCTCCCTTTAGAGGTATCTGCAATTCACCATTTAGAGCTATCAGCTCGTTCACCATTCCAGGAAGAAATGAATCTGCTCCACTTCTTCTCACACGAATAAAATTATTCTGAGTATTGTCTGTGATCTATAATTTTCCCCTTTGTTATATGGGTGTGCGCATTGGTGAAGTTTCCTTTTAGCTTTGGGACAGGTTATACCAAAATATCCAGATAATTTAGTCAAACTACTAGTTTGAATCACCAGCCAATGGTGAAATTACATCCCTCATACAGATCACGTTAAGATCCTGCCAACTTTTAAAATAAACAGTCAATTGTACAGTTGCAAAATCTTCAGTGTTTTGTCATTGCTGTATAAGTGTGTGCTCTTAGACTATCTCCTGGGGCCGGCCCCATGGTGCAAGCGGTTAAGTGCGCGTGCTCTGTTGCGGCAGGCCAGGGTTCACTGGTTCAGATCCCGGGCGCGCACCGACGCACCGCTTGTTAAGCCATGCTGTGGCAGCATCCCATATAAAGTGGAGGAAGATGGGCATGGATGTTAGCCCAGGGCCAGTCTTCCTCAGCAAAAAGGGGAGGATTGGCATTGGATGTTAGCTCAGGGCTGGTCCTCCTCACAAAAAAAAAAAAAAAAAAAAAAGAATATATCTCCTCAAGGTGTCTCCAAAATTACTCATATGTTGTTTGCAATAGTGCCTAATTTAAAACTGGTATGCTTGATCATTTAAAAGATACACTTTTCTCTATTTGTTTTGTTTGACCCTCTCAAATTTTTCAGATAAATGGAAACACATTTTTTTTTAACTTTTCATAAGGGTAAACTTCAAACATGTGAAAAACATCTTTTCACGTACCTTCAACAATTGTCAACTCAGGCCCACCCTCATTTCATCTATACCCGTTTCTTGGATTATTTTAAAGCAAATCTCAGATATCATACAATTTAAATTATAATCATATAAGTATACATCTCTAAAAGATAAGAATGTTTTAAATACACGTAGCTACAACACCCCTATCATACACGAATGAAAAGTTACTAGTTAATTTCAGGTAAATTGTCTGTAGAACTCTCAGAATCTAGATATTAAATGTAATCTTATGGATTTGCTTAACATATTAGATTGTCTCCTATATTTCTTGAAAAAAAATATGAAATTAGATTTACAGATTCAGGTCCATTTTTTTTTTTTTTGGCAAGAACATTTCTTAGGTGGTGAGCATTTCTATCAGGAGATACATGATGTCTGGTTGTCTCTCTTTATGAAGCATTAACAGCCATTGAGGATCTTTTCTAGAAGCCATTACATTGTTAGGAGTTGGCTAATAGTAATATTCTATTCCTGTCATTTCTTCATTAAAAAGTAATTGGCATAATTTTATAAAAAACAACTTTCCTATCATTTATTTGCACTGGGGTACACTTTTTATAGTAAGAAGAGTAAAATTTTGATACTTTCCCTTTATTACTCAGTTTTTAATACAATGAGTTAGCTACCTATCATTTTCTAGTAGTGAGCAATGAAGTTTTTTGTTTCATTTTGGTGTGTTTCTTTAACTTGTTGGTTTTGCTTTGTTTTGATATCATTCTGCTTGCATAGGTTTAAATATGTGTGATGAATTTCAATCTATTGCAGTTATCTTTCTTATTGATGGTCAAATTGTCTCAATTTTTTCCAGGCAGAGGCTTTTCAAATTGGTGTCTGGGACTTTTTCATGTGACCCTAGTAACCTTTGATATCATTTTTGTTATCTGGTTTTACAGGATGTTCTAGGAATATCTTGTGCATGTTCTGACCCACACTTCAGTCAGCCGTTTCTTAAGGACGCCTAACTGATTCCTTTTGGTAGAAAATTCTACTCAGATACAATCTATTCAGATACAAGCTAAGTGGTTAGTGGACTCTGCAAATTATCGTCATTATTTCTATATCTTTTTCATTAGATATTGTGTTTGTTTTCTATTGTTACTCTAACAAATTACCACAAACAGTGGCTTAAAACAACAAATTTATTCTCTTACGGTTCTAGAGGTGAAAGTCTAAAATGGATCTAAAGGGCTGTATTCCTTCTGGAGGCTGTAAAGGAGAATCTGTTAGTCTTTTCTAGCTTCTAGAGGCCACATGCGTTCCTTGGTTACTGACCCCATATTCCATGTTTAAAGCTAGCAGCGTAGCATCTTCCAATCTCTCTTTGTTCGTCTGCTTCTGTCATCATATCGCCTTCTGTCTCACTCTAACTCTGCCTCCCTCATACAAGGACCCTTTTGATTATATTAGGCCCACTTAGATAATCCAGGATAATCTTCCTATGCCCAAATCCTTAATTTAATTACATCTGCAAAGTCCCTGTAACCCTATAAATTGACATTTACAGGTTCTGGGGATTAGGGAGTTACATCTTTGGGGGAACATTATTCAGCCTACCACAGATACATCTAAGATTTTTTTTTGATAATGGTAAAATACATCATGAGTTCACAGGGATATTTGCAATTCAAATTTAGGACTCCAAGGTTTTTGCTTAAGCTCTTCAACTTCACAACTATATTACTTTTCTCTCATGGCTAAACTCCCAGTTTGCAAAAATAGCAACATTATTTATTTCCTTTATAATACAATATATACATAATCATCTCAGCATAACAATGTCAATACTACTACCGTCCACGTGGTCACTAAAATAGCCTACGACTTTATTGCTGTTCTTTTTTGTCCTTAGCAATCTAGAAATAGAGAGGTCCAGAATATATGAACAAAATCAAATCCAACACCAACATCATTTCTGAAAATAAATTTAGAAGAAAATTGAAGCAAAACAATAATTTATTAAAGAAAATGTCTATACTGAGCGTATTTGTATATTTTTCACATTTCAGGCTATTTTCTTGAAGTTTTTACAACTCACTCACTGGCCTCTAGTTCAGTGATATTTTAATATTAAGAAAATTAAATTATCTAACTGTATAGAATTAGGGATTTTAAATAAATAAATTATAGTAACAGACAATGTAGAATTCATGTTATAGCTTTATTTTTATGATAAGAGATGTATATATTTCAGTTAGATTAAAAATATAAAATCCTTAGTGTTAATAAAATACTAAACCCCTCTATTTTATGATTTGAGAGAAGTCTAAACACCTTTAAAATTTTTCTGTGAATTTCTTTATGGGCTTCATTCTTGTGGTTATTTGTGTTCATTAGTTCTGGAAGCCAGGATTCGTCATCTTATAATGGTTAGGCTTATCCACTCTCTTCTGCTGAGACTTTGTTTATACGTGGAACTCAATCTATTTCCTTGATTTCTCCCTCTCCTTAATCCAAGCAGAACCAAACCATTTACTGGTCAAGTAAACCCTTTTTACCCCTTACCTTTCCTCCCTAGCTCTAGTTTAACTCTGAAAGAAGCAGAGACATTTCTGTGTAGCTGCAGATTTTAATAAAGAATTATAGTAAAGCAGGGGATGTACTCATCACATAGACACTTACTCATTCACTCCTTAATATCTACCAACATAGTCATTTTTCTCTGACTATATTAATCCCTTGATCTTCTCCAAATCTAAATTCCCTTATTTTACTCTGCAGAGAAAGTTTATTCTCCACTCTGCTAAGCTCAAGACTTGGATTGGCACATCTAAAGTCTCATAAATGCCTTTGCTAAAGGAAAGACTTACACATCTATACTTATTTTATTTCTGTCTGAAATTAGGACTATCAAGAACTTTCAAATTTTGGTCTTCCTTCTTCTATCTCCTCCTATCTATTTGTGTAAGTGGAGCAGATAGTTTATAAATTCATTTTCACACAGGAGTTTTAGCTACCTACACTTGAAAATGCGCTTGAAAAGATGTGTACCTAGGGGATACAGTGGTTCTCTCTGGGTTCGTGTTATTATGCCCATCCTTAATGTATGTTTAACTTTTTGTATGCTATGAGTTTTTTTGTTTTTGTCTTCTTTAGTGATTATCTATTGCTTTGTGAACAGATAAATATTGGAAACAAAGGTTAAAAAATAAAATTATCTGGAATTTTTCAGGATTTTTGTCAGGCTTGTTTTCTGAATATTTCTTTTCTTTTTTCCTTTCTATTATAAAGCTAAGTGTAACTGTTTCCCAATTTTTTAAAACTGATAATTGGTAGAAGGAGTATTTTTAATTATCAATCAAATTTAACTTCGCATACTGAACATACCATTTTGTAACCCATTGCAATTTATTCATCAATTTTGTATATTTATATTTATTTATGTTACTTGTATTATATTATCTAGGAATTCCATAGGTCTTTATTATTATATGTTGAAATCTCTCCAAATTTTTACCATTATGATTAAAGCGTAGAATAACTAATTGCTTGAATATGAATTTATAATAAGGAAAATAATGAAAAGAGGCTACCTGAAAAAAGTTCAAAGATGTCCAATATTGAACACACTGTTGCTTTTGACCATATTGGGTGGCATGGTCATATAAGAGATGAAGCCAAAGAAAAGGATGGAAGATCAGGTAAGCCATCCAGAGAACAAGGATACATAGAATTGAAAGGTGATAATAGGAGAGTGCTACAAATCAGTTGAAAGGAAGACAAAGAGCACAGGAGGTACAATAAAAATTTGAAATTGCAACAGAGCCTGTGTTAACTAGCTACATTCTTGATATTGTAGCAAAAACAAATGAGAGGCTTCCTAGGGCATGGGCTTCCCAAATCCAGAGGCCACAGCCTACCGTTTTGCCTCAAGTCACCAAAAAGGGCAAATCCTAGTTAAGATTGTTGAGACCTAAGTCTTTTGGAGTTGGGAGACAGTAGATCTATATCTATATATATCTATATATATATATCTATATATATAGATATAACAAAATGTTAGTGGAAATTTGAGGGGGTGTTCAGAGGAGGCTGATTTCCTCTTAGCCAAAGGAAAAAGTCAGAGAAAACAGTATACCTTTTTCTTTTTTATTTTTGGTGAGGAAGACTAGCCCTGAGCTAACATCCAATGCCAATCCTCCTCTTTTTTTTTGCTGAGGAAGATTGGCCCTGGGCTAACATCTGTGCCCATCTTCCTCTACTTTATATGGAATGCCACCACAGCATGGGTTAGACAAGTGGTGCTTTGGTGCACGCCCGGGATCCCAACCTGTGAACCCCGGGCCACCGCAGTGGACCACGTGCACTTAACCGCTGTGCCACCTGGCCAGCCCCCAGTGTTCCTTTTTCTTATTCAAAAAAATAACGTAGTAAACCAGATTTTTTTCCCTTGGGTTTCAGTTTTGAGTAGGAGTTCTGAGAGAGCAGTTCAAAGAACTATCTGGAAAACCTGACATGTGTCTTCTGCAATTTATAGACCCTATAGGCTGGTGCCTGACTCTTGCTTTGAAAAGTTAAAAGGTGCCAGGCTGGCCTGAGCTGCCTCTGATGGGAGATTGAGAAGAAAAGGGCAGTGGGTGAGCTCTGTACTTAGAAGGAAGGAGGGCAAAAGTGCAGAGTCTGATGGGACAGAAGAAAGTTGTAAGACTTAAATCAGATTCAAAGTGACCCCACCCAAGGAAGCAACCTTTGGGGCATTGTGTCCCCAGCAGGAAGAACTATCACTGGGACGGTGACTGAGAGGACATCTAAAGAGATCAGCATGAGCCTGCAGTGCCTGTCTCAGGAAACAGTGCAGAGGGGGACCTGAAGAACACCTGGAGAGCACCAATGCCAGAGTACCAAGTCACGCTCATGCATGCCTTTTCATACCTCACCTCTCCTCTCTCGCTCTGGTCCAGTCGTGTAGGAGCCAGAGGGAAGGCAGGGAGCGACAGAGGGGGAATGGAAGTGTAGAAATATCGTGCAGCTGAGCAGCTCCTCCATCTTCATCTTCTCCATGTCAGTTTTATGAGCTACATTCAATCTCGAACATCAAAAGAGGTATTGAAGCTTTATTGGTGTAGCAAACTAGACTTTTTAAAATGCCAAAGAAAAAAAGTAGGCTTGATATTCGTCTGGTTTGCACTAGTATAGCAGTATTGGCTGTTAAAAAGAGGAATTCTTCTGTAGCACTGGCTGAAGAGGGCTTCACTGCCGTTGCCACGTCAGGAACTTCCCTGAGACACTCTGGACACCCCAACCCCCAACCACCATTTAGAAACCAATGTTTCAGTGCCTGGCGTAGCAGGGCTCCTCTAGAATCACAGTTCCTGTTGGTTCTGATTGCTCAGTGCCCATGTTGAATGTGTTATTAAATATTTGAATATAACTCAGGCCAGAAAAGTGGCTAGAAAAACTGTGGGATTGCCTGATACAACAGTGAGAAAGATATTTGTTTTGCTCATTGCATGACAACAAATACAGCTCATTTTTAAAAATGATTTTAGTAGGAAAAGAATATATGTTATTGATTTTACATTGTATTGTCTGCTCTGAGGCATTAGCTAATATATTTCTTAGAACAGTCCTCTGAGGTAAGCATTATCAAACCCATCTTACAGAGGAGGAAATTGAGGCTCAGAGAAGTGGATTTTCCCAGGTTAACAAAACTAATCATTGGAGAGATTGATTCTCAAACACTAGTGTGACTCCAAAGCCCGTTCTTTAACCTTACGTATATTGCCCTTTATTCGGTTGCCTGTACTATCTATTCCATCCTTATCACTTCTACGTAAGGAAGTTTCTTTGGTTAACTTTCGTTTACGCTAATAGGAGCTTCAAATAAAGATTTTTTCTCCTTTAACATTACTTTTAGGTGAACATATACTGGGAAGGAATCTGGAAAAATCGTATGTGAAGGGCAAGAGGTAAACCATTCTCCTTTTTTAATTTTAATTTTGCTTTTTCAAAGTGAACTTCTGTAATGGTGGTTTTATCTTATTTTCACAGTAACCTGCTCTTTGCAGAGAATAAAAGTTGAGGACACCTTAAACAACTGCACTGTGAGGTTTAACAGCCCTCGATATAAAGTATGTGGCATAGAGTAGATACCAAATATATGATAATTATTAGGGTTATACCTGTTAATTCTTGATTCTGCTGAGAAAATGGGTTTCAAGTTCCCATTTTCAAATATTTTCCATTGCACAGAACGCTAAAAGTATTTTTCTTTGTAAGTTACCATCTGCTAAAAATAGTCAAAACTATATTTCTTATGTTTATTCGCAAAAAATATTTTAAGAAAAATAAATGAATAAGCAATTAAGCAATCACTGGCTACACTGAATGTAACAAAGCTTTCACTTGTTCATTCTCGGTATAAAATCCTGTCATCTGAAGGTCAAAAAGCCCATTTAAAAGGTACAAATACAACATACAAGGCTGGGCAGTTGGAAATTAAAGTCACACAATGCGCAGTATGACATTTTAGATGTTAAATGGAATGCAATTCATTTCAGATTGTATGGCCATTGTCAATCCAGATCACTGTTTGATCTGCAATTTATATTGAGATGAAGCAGAAAGAATTTTTCTGCCTCCGCTTCTTTGGCTTTTAACACAATGTTTCACAGATGTCTGACCTTTGGGTTTGAATGTGATAATGCAGCTTCCCCTGAACAAAAATCTAAAAGCAGATTGTCAGAAGAAGTTGTTTTTCAAAGGAGAATGATCCCAAATTGTACACAAAAAAGATATATTTTTTTTAAATGCCTACACATACCAAACATAGTTGTTCCCAGGAATATTTCAAGACTAGTAAGTAAAAATAAAATGTTAATACATTAATTATTTTTTTTAAGTTTAATCACTTGAGAAACCTTTAATTCTCCTTGGGAGGTACCTTCATTCTTTATCACAGTTGTCAGTTTTTCTTGAAGTTTTATTATATACGTTATTTGTGGTGACATGGATTCATGGCTCTTATTTTTTGTCATTGTTATTTTCTGTTCAGCATCATTTATCTGCCCATTAGTGTTAGTAGTTATTGTTTTCACATTCTCATCTGCATCCTCTAACTCTCTACTACAGGTTACATGCTGAGCTTCGATACCTTTCCTTGCCTTTTCCTCATAGATTTCCAAATTGATGACAGTAAGAAGATGGACAGAAGCCATTTGCTATTATTTGACAGCTTTTAATCAATTAAAACTAACTGATATCCTCATTTATGAGTGAGAGGTTTTTAAAACCATAAGTGAATTTTTATTGTTGGTGATGATATATTTGAAACACTTGTGGTATTACATTTTTTTTTGTGAAGAAGATCAGCCCTGAGCTAACATCCATGCTAATCCTCCTCTTTTTGCTGAGGAAGACCTGCTCTGAGCTAACATCTATTGCCAATCTTCCTCCTTTTTTTCTTTTCCCCAAAGCCCCAGTAGATAGTTGTATGTCATAGCTGCACATCCTTCTAGTTGCTGTATGTGGGACGTGGCCTCAGCATGGCCAGAGAAGCGGTGCATCGGTGTGCGCCTGGGATCCGAACCCGGGCCGCCAGTAGCGGAGCGTGTGCACTTAACTACTAAGCCACGGGGCCGGCCCTGTGGTATTACTTTTTGAGTAATATCTATTATCCTTTCTTCTACATAATTTCTTTCTTAAAGGTTCTAGTGGTGGGTAGGAGTTGCATCTTCACACTAGTTCTAACTTTGTGCAATTATCATTCAACAGAAATACAAGTTCTGCCCTTGCTATTTGTGTGCCCTGCTGTTATTTTATGGGCAGTTTCTTCAAACTTCATCATTGGTTATTCTTTTAATCTTTTTCTTATCTGTGCAGATGTATTTTGCCTCTGAATTAGCAAATGCTTCCTCACCCATAGAGGCTCCTTCTTTTTCCTTTTTCTCAGTCGTGATTATAAAACTCAAAAGCCAACCATCAACAAAGGGTGAGCAGATGATACAGTTTTTTATTCTCCCTGCAGCCAGATGCTCCCAATTAACTCCTCCCAGAAGCCCATACCTGCCTCAATTCTCCAAGTCACTTGACTCAGCTGCCAGCTCCCCATATCTCTCCTTGACCTTGGACTGACTGCCTCCTGTGAGCACACCTTCTGTCTTCTTGATCTCTCACTGGCTTCAGGCTCTTTCCTCCTATCTGACATCTTAATGCTACTCTTCCCTGCTGCTGTACTACCTGAATAGCTTTGATCCGCAAGATGCGCCAACACTTCTGCCTGCACAAAATCTAGTCCTTGTTTACGCTGACTTGTATGCTGCTCTCCTCCAGGTTTACTCTGAATAACTCTCTATCCCCTCAGAACACAAATGGTGTGTACTCAGCAGCCATTTTGTTTTTTTAACACAGGTCCTCTTGACTAGGTTCTGTCCAGAATTTACTTAAAGCAGTACTTCATCTCCAGACTCTGAGTTGGTCCACATAATAACTAAATTCTTAGTGTAGTTTACAGCCCGATTATTTCATCTCCATTTCCTTAATGTTATGCACATTTCACATTATTTCCCTCTCGTCTTATTTTGTGCTGTGTGTCTGTGAGACGGATCCTTAGTACAGTTTTATCTTCTCAGGTGTAATTTATACTTTTATTCTTCTCCAAGGCTTTTCAAATTTTATATTAATTCTGACTTTTATGTTAAATCCTAACTATAAACTGTTGTTTTATAAGTCACAGTTTTTATGCAGATGGCAATTAGTATGTATCTTCAAAACATCATATAGGCACTTCTAAGTTCAACAAACTTTATAAAACCAAGTCACTTGCTGGGATGAAGATGCAAATAATTTTTATACTACTTTCAAAGAGCTGATGGTATATTGGAATTACAGAAAGGAAACAGGATATTTCTCTATATTTTGATGAGAGTTAAGATAGAGATATGTACAGGATGCCGTGGGAAGCCAGAAGAGAAGCATTTAACCCAGTCAGGGGAAATATATGCCAGGTTGATTACCTAGTTCCTTGAGGACAGAGGCTGCGACTGCTTTATTCATTGTTCTATACCCTGTCCCAGCATTTCTCTGTGCACACTGAAGGCACATGAGAAATATTCAGTGAGTTAGTGAATAAATAAAATGCCACATATATAGATTTCTGGAGTGTACTTAGTGGTTAGGATATGCCTAACATTAGCAAATCAGAGATGGAGAAGGCACTGAGCATTAGGGGAACTGCAGAAAGTTTGGCATGACAAGCTTACAGATGCAGGCAGTTCGTTCTAATGAGTTCGGAACTTATAGGTAATCAGGAAACACTAAATGATTTTAAGTAGGAAAGTGAAATGAGCAGGTATATATTTTAGAAAATAATTCTGACCTGCAATGTGAAAAATGGATTTGGTTGGTAGACAGAAGGTGCAGAAGAGGGTGTGAGGAAGACCCTTAGATGACACAACTGAGAAGACATGGTGATCAGATGGACTGGACTCAATAGTAGCAAGTATCACTCTCACCCTGAATGACACAACGAAATAGTAGGGAGGGAAAAGGAAGATCTAGATTTGTTGTTCCTCTTAATAACGTTTTGTGACTCAAAAGGGGTTTGGTATATTCTCTGGGGAATATGCCAGATGGAAATTCTGATTCCTCATCCCTGTGCCTGGTACTCAGACTCTTCATATTTCCTTTTCGTATCACACGTGTACAAGAAACAGTAGTCTGCGTTAGGGCTACATCTCCCTAAGATGTTTCTTTCCACTTCCAACTTGGGAGAAAGATTTTACTTTAATCTTTTTTCAGAGGGAAGCATGTCCAAACCCACCCATTGTCCATGGGATCTCTTCCTCAAAGCCTTTCCTATTTCTACCCATCTATTTGATCTCACCCACTTCATCAGCAGATTTATATGAGGAATTTTCATTATATTCATATCTCTTAGGAGATTTCTTCTAATAGACAGAAACTAATTCAAAAAAGATGGCTACTTTAGGAATTAATTATTCCAACTTAAATTCATAATCCAGATGGTTGTTCTATGTATAGTTGTTGACAGCTGCCGAATAAATGTATGCATTAATCGGCCACTGGTTTTGCCAGACATTTTATTGCTTCCATTTGGAAAGGGGTTAGAATATTGTAGTATCTACTTACAGCTCTAATGGGGTGAAGTCTGGGCTGCAGCTACTGTTTGTGAGTATAATTTCTCTTCTCTCACCATAGAGATTCTGACAA
The DNA here is from genome assembly GCF_020826845.1 of Diceros bicornis minor. Taxonomy (NCBI): domain Eukaryota; kingdom Metazoa; phylum Chordata; class Mammalia; order Perissodactyla; family Rhinocerotidae; genus Diceros; species Diceros bicornis. The sequence continues at coordinate 47,910,181 of NC_080745.1, read as the reverse complement.
GTCCCATATATTTCTTCCTTTAAAACTGCAGTAACAGAGTGGAGTATTCATCAAAAGGAAATACTCAAATAAGTATATTTGTTATTAACAAACTGATGTTTGAACAATAATTTTCAAGCAGACTGCAGGAATTCACTATTAATATATCAAGAAATCTCTTTTGACTGAATAATACATTTATAGAGAAAAGCGAAATCAGTTTTATCAGGTGGAATATATTTGGATGAGAGATCAATGTAAATTTTTGAACGAGTCATTTCTCACTCTGTCTCTGGAGAAGCTGAGACCAAAATTTTCACATTGTTAACATTTAAAGGAAAAAAAGGACATTCTCGAAATTCGCTTCTAGGAGGATGTTTACAGGGTTTCAGATATGTGGAAACGTAAATATTTGATTTAACTTCTTGTAGAAATTCTAGTAGTGTTCCATTTGCAGCCGTTAGTAAATAAAGAAAACATGCAACCAAGTATTTCTCAGATTTCTGTTTCCAATGTATTTTTTTTTTCAGCAAGTGAAAATAAACAAGCTTAGTCTGATAGAAAAGGCATCTGTTTTCTAATCAGAGAGAGACAGTTGAAAGTGCTGACGGATGCCACCTGTGAATGGTTTTTATGATTCTATGATATGCTTATCTGAGGGGAAAAACACAGATAATAAGAACAAGGAGACAAGCTACTGAGTTACAAATAGATTTCAGATTGAGGTGCCACTTAGAATGGTTCTCAACATGCCGCATGCATTAGGACGGCAGAATCAATATACAAAGAGGAGGCAGTTGCCTCCGTATAGGGTACCCTTCTGTTTGCTTTGCCATTGGCAGTTTTCATTTACCTATGTTGTCTTGGTGTCCTGACTGACTATGCATATGTTCCTCCTCCTTTTACTTTTAAAGAATCCCAGTTTAGACAAGAACATATATTGTCACTCTAGTAACGTATAATAATGTAAAAAAAAAAAAAAAAAAAAAAAACGATAACTTTAATTTTACACTAATAACTAGGATTTTTTTTAAACCTAGAATTTGATAGGGTGAAAGGTAATTATTTTTAAAAAGTATTTGGCTCTTTTGACATCTGATTCACACATGCTCTGGCTTTGAATTCTCCCAAGTGTGGGATCCAAAATAAGTTTTCCTTTCCCATTATGAAAGTCTCTTTTTAATATTACTCCCAAATCGAGAAGAATACTTTGCAAGTAACACATTGGAGAGAAGCATGCATCTATACTTTCAAGACAGAGAATGAAGCATACCTTAAAAGCATTTCAAAGATCTTTTCCGTGGTCAACACAAAATAGAAAAATTGTGGATTTTTCCTCTGGCACCGGAAAAAAGAAGACAGATGCTCTTTGCTAAAACTGAGAGTTCACTAGACCTATTAGTCAGCTCTCTTGTATCCTAAAATTTTCTCTAGTCGTAATTAGTACTTCCTTTTAAGTGTTCTAGCCTCCCAACTAGCAGAAGTGACTTTCACCTCATAGTTTACACTTTCAGGTTTCTGTACTCTGACTCCAGTTGCAACCCTTGCAGAAACTATCAAAAAGGAACTTGCTAGTCAAAATTTCCTTTGATTTCTGAATTTCTGATTCTACTTCTGCAGTAGACCATGAATGGCCTCCTACCTCCAGGGTGTTAAAATATTTTTAAAAACCTAATAACTTCTGTGCTTTTTATCTTCGGAACTTTTAAGTTTTTATTCCAGGAAGTGATAACTAAATAAACCTCAGCCTTGATCATATACAAGTAGTTCTAAGCTTTTGCTTGTTTCTAAATTCCAATATCCACAAGCTCTTCCTCTACCTCAATGCCCAACAAGTGCAAATCTACACTAGTGACCGCTGTCCTGCACCCATCCTAGTATATTATTGATGAACGATCTGAGACTAAGTAAACATTTTTTATATTTTTTAATTGGATTGATTAATTTCATCTGCTGCCAGATTTACCTGGAAATACATAGGGAGACTTAAAATATTTATGCTAAAGAGAGTTCCATAAACAATTTGGAATGATGTTTTCTATGTTTACATGTTAATTTTTGTGGGCTCAGTAAGTGCAGCTAATGGCTTTTCTTTTTTGGTCCATTCTTTAATATGGAAATTTATAGTTACATGAATGAATCAAAATACAATTTAAACATTATAAAAGCCATGAACAGCCATCTTCTTACCCATAATTACCCACATGTTTAATGTGATTTTTAAAAATATTTATGTGTGTGTGTGTTTGCATGTGTGAGTGCAGAAATTAGAGAAAACCAACACTGAACAAATAGAAGCAAATATTTGGAAAGAAGTAATGAGAAAAATGTGAGTTCATTCTATTATTTCCTTTCAGACTCCTTTGAAAATCTTCCCATCACAGCTAAATGGTTCTCTGTGCTCTCTTTCAAAGAACAAACAATATTATTTGTGGTTTGAGTGTATGTTTGTGATAAGAACATTTGCTGTGTATCTAATGGAGGCAGGAGGGTACTAAAATTCAAGATCAGGAAAGATATATATATATATATATATATATATATATATATATATATATATATATACACACACACACACACACTTAAGTCTGAACAGTAAAGGTCAGTCTTTTCTTTGGGGAAAATACTTCTAGTTTATACACACATATATTTACAAGTCATCACAAAAAAAAAGTTAAAATAGCAATTCTAGAAATTATCATTGTGATGATCTTACTTTCCATTTTTCAAAGTCTTTGCCTTGTCAAATCTGAACAGAGAATATATGTTGTCAGAAGATATAATTTGTGGAAAATGACAGAACTAGGAAAGAATATGATATAACTTATACAGTTGAATAAGATCTTTATGATACCAGTTATAGCAATACCATAAACAAATTAATGTTTTAAGATTCAGTGAAACAAAGGAAAAATATATTAAGGTAAACTGTAAACAAACAATTTCATAGCAGAGAAGAATTCCTGGGAATCAAAATTGCTATTAAATTAAAATTGCAAATTTTATTGAATTATCAGTTGAATTTGTCATCTAGGGTATAGGCTTAAATTCTTTTTATTTATTTTAACCCCATATCTAAGCCATATCTACACAGGAGAACTATATCTGAACCTTTTTCTTTTTCCAAATATGCCAGTCTCCTTCCTACCTCGGCATCTTTGCACGTACTTTTATTTATCTGGAACACTAAAGGACCATTACATGGATGCCTTCTCTTCATCATTTAGTTCAAATGACACCTCCTCAAAGACAGGCCTTTTCTAATTGCTCCGTTTAAGTCATCACATCCATTCCCTGACTATCCTAGCCAAAATAGAGACGACCGCTCATTACTAGCTCATTGCTCTGATCCAATTTCTTCATTGTACTTGCTAAAATTAAAGAAAAGTATTTCTTTATTATCTGTCTACATCCAATCTAATGTAACCATGATGAGGGTAAATACTTGGTCTCTCTTTTTACATCAGAGAATAGATGGTTTAACACAAAGCTGATGCTCAATAATTACTTATTGAAAAAGTTTTGGTTAAGATATTCTGTAGACTCAGAAAGGTTTATCATTTGTGCTGGCTTGCAGTTGTCTACCCTGTATAAAAAATAAAACAAATGGAAAAATAATAACCTTGATGGCTTTGAAAATTCTCAGCCTCTACAGATGGCAAATGATGCTAAAATTAAGAAATGGCTTTTGAACACAGGTCTAATACAAGGCACTGCCAGGAAATTATGGCCCAAAGATGAAGCCAAAGATGTAACTAGGCTAGGATAGTCAGGGAATGGATGTGATGACTTAAAATTCTTAGATTAAATTTCAGAAAGGTCAAAGGCGGTACTTCAGAATTCTTTTCAGTTAGACAAAGGTCCTCTAAAATATAAATTGTGTGATACTCAGATCCACTCACTCAAACAATAGAGCCTGTGTGAGGCTTAGGATATCGTCCCACAGCCTTCTCAGCAGAAGCCCAAGGTAAAGAAGAACTTATTTTGGAGAGATTAATGGGTTAGCTTTAGCTTTTCTGTAATAGAGCAAATCTCAATACGATTCACAGTAAACTCATAAAGTTTTAAGGAAAATTCCATATGTACAAACATTGACGGTTTGAACTGAAAGAGACTGAGACATTTCAGAATGGATCTCAAAATATCTTCAAGCAGATAATAGGTTTAGCAGACTGCTCAGACTCAAACGTGTGCTAACCTTCACAAAAAAAGAGGGATGGCTCAAAGAATAGAAAAAGAGCCCAGAGAGTGGAACCAAGAACTGCAGAAGGTCATCTCTGGGCAGGCATGGAATTTAATCCTAATCAAGGAAATTCCAACATTTGCCTGGCTGGATTTCAGAATTCGCATGGGCCGGTGACTTCTGCAAGCCTCACATTCTACCTTACTGAATAAGAGTGTCTATGGAGATCATGTTATGCCTATCTCACCATTTATGATGGGTGTGGGAGAGGCAGATAACTTACCTTTTTAGTTTCACAGGTTTTCAGATTGAAGGAAACTGTACTCAAGGAACTGTACTTACGGAACTACAAGATTCTGGACTTCACGCTGATGCTGTAATGGGATCAAGTTTTTAGGGACTTGTGATACAGTTAGTGGGGTGTGAATTATTGGTGTCCAGAGAGCAGACAGTGGTAGCCAGCTGCTAAAATGGATCCCAATTATCATTACTTTCTGGTATTCATACACTTGCGTAGTCCCCTCCCAAAATGTACCAGGGTTTGTCTGTGTAACCAATAGCATATGCCAGAAGTGATGGTTGGTCATGTATGTATCCTTGATTTGTATAGATTTGTATTGTCCTCTTTTTTTTTTTAATAATTTTATTTATTTATTTTTTCCCCCAAAGCCCCAGTAGATAGTTGTATGTCATAGCTGCACACCCTTCTAGTTGCTGTATGTGCGACGCGGCCTCAGCATGGCTGGAGAAGCAGTGCGTCAGTGCGCGCCCGGGATCCGAACCTGGGCCACCAGCAGCGGAGCAAGTGCACTTAACCGCTAAGCCATGGGGCCGGCCCTGTATTGTCCTCTTGGTTTGTGTAGACTACTTAATTTAGTTGTGGTCCTCTGTATAATTTCCATATAAATGCACTTGATTGCATGAGTGTATGATAATAATGCGTTCTTACTGTCTTCCAATTGAGGTAATTGCATTTAAATTCTGCATAATATCTGCTACCAATAGATTTGCCCAGTGAAGTTTTACATTAAATAAAGGTCTAAATTTTATTTCGCACCTTTACATCAGCTCCTAAATGTATAGCTATTACATTGGATTTAGGAGGGAAGACCATCATCATATGTTCTAAAGAGAGAGATTGTGGTCTCTTAGAATTCTTCTTGGGAGGAGATTAAAGTCCTTGAGGATAGGACCCATATTATATCAATTTCCTTTATCCTCTACAATTTTGCACATTCAATAAATATTAAATGAATTGACTTAAATCCACCTATATTCTCACCGAAAAGCAGCTTGCTAGTTCTCTTCAATTCTTCTAAAACAGTAGGAAAATTGGCCAACATGAAAAAGTAAGAAACAAGCAAGAAATGATTCGTGACTCAGTATACGACTCATTCTCTCTGATGCAACACCCTTTGTCAGAGTTCTTGCCATTGCCAGGTCCAGCCCTTGTGTTTGTTACCTGAGGACTTGTAACTAGGCAAGTTGAGGGGTTGGAGGAAAAAAGTAGCTATGTATGCCAGAAGGATACTTGAATCTCCCTTAAAACCTTGTGTCTTCTACACCTTTTCCATTTCACAAAATGTTGGCAGGGCTGCCCTTTTATTTAATGAGTGTATCTATCAGTATCCTTTGAAGGCCAAGTTAATCCAATTAAGACTATTTTCTTCTTGTTTTAATGCCATTAAACTTGCTCTTTCTTTGATAATAATGGAAAAAGAGAGAAAGACACTCAATATGATCTATCATATGGATAAATGCCTGGGATAGTCATAAGCCTTTTTCACTAAATAACATCCTGATTAGAAATGCCTGCTCTACAGAGCTTCTGTAAGTTTTCTTTCTTGCTTCTTTCCTCTCTTTGGAATAATAATCCATTTAGGAAGAATATCATCAAAGAAAAAGTCAGAGTAATCAATGGAAACCTATTCTAGCTTTAGGATTTGTATCCCAATTTCCTAAAGAATTTAATTCCCAGGAAGGAATATAATTCTTCAACCTAAAGGCCACAATTGCCGTTATTATAGTCAGCCAGATAAGATATACATTGGGATGGTAAAGAATTTCCCAGCATCTCTTTCTTTCTTACTGCTTTTTAAACAATCACTGAGAATTTAGGAAGAGTGTGCAATACACTTATCCCTTATTTTAACCTGAAAGTCTGAGTATGACTAATTGCCACATCGTAGATATTGTCCAAACCTACATTTTTTTTTTTTTTTTTTTTTGGCTGAGGAAGATTCAACTGGAGCTAACATCTGTTGCCAATCTTCCTCTTTTTTTTTCATGTGAGCTGCCACCACAGCATGGCCACGGACAGACGAGTGGTGTAGGTCTGTGCCCGGGAACTGAGCCCCGGCCGCCAAAGTGAAGCATGCCAAAGTTAACCACTAGGCCACTGGGGCTGGCCCCAAACCCACTTTTGATCCCAAATGTTTTTACTCTCACGGAATTAAAAAAAAAAAGTACTTGCTTTTTCCTATTATCTTGCAACTATTAGAATTAGCAGAAGGCCCTTCTATTTCACCAATGAGTGTGCAGAAATCAAGACTAACAGAAAGGTATAAGGGCCTAAATAAAATAAATAACCTAACAAAGCCACCTGGCTAATGGTAAAACCAAAACTAGAAACCAATTCTCTTTACTCAGATTAGTGGCTACAAAAATGTGCATTCCCTGAAGCAGCACCCTACAAGGAAAGATTAAAATCCACCTCTGCTGTCCTTCAGACAACCTTGTCCAGACATCATTGTCCTTCAGCTAAAAGGAATAGCGTTGAGCTCTTTCTGTAATTTTAACCTTGTAATAACAGAAGCTACATGAATTCAAGTGGAACTCTGACTGCCTCGAGAGCTTGAATGAAACGCGTTCTGCCAACCATTGCTGCTACATCAGGATATTAAAAGAAGAGATGGAAAGAAGAGGAGGGGAGAGGCAAAAGTTCAACAGTGTGGGAATATCAGACCCAGTGGGAGGGAGGAAGCAATAAATGCCTCTAATGCCACTGAAAGAACAGAAAACTAAGGCACATGTAGAGGCCTGCCAAGCTGTGGTACCTTGGGAGCTGATTTGTAAGAAATACAAGTTAGAATAGGTGACTTGCAATACAATGCATGACCTTTGTTTCCTTTCCTGCCTCAAACTTGTCAAAACCTTTAACCAATTTTCCCATGAACGTGAATTACTGCTATAACATTTAGTTGAACTATGCATATTTCTCAAAGCAGTTATATAATGCTACAATATATTTTAAACATTGTTTAAGTACGTTTGCTTATATCAAGTAATTTTTATGGAACCTATACAAACACTGCAGGAGTACCTGTTTATGATGTATTTCCAAGACTAAAAAGCCAAATGCTATTAATGCCTGTGTAAACATACATTGTGTTTTAGTAGGGACTTTTCTGTTTCTCGAGATTATTGTCACATGGGAGCCTCTGCGTTTATGAAGGAAAATGTATAGTTTATTTATTTATTTTTTTTTTGGTGAGGAAGACTAGAACTAACATCTGTTGCCAATCCTCCTCTTTTTGCTGAGGAAGATTGGCCCTGGGCTAACATCCGTGTCCATCTTCCTCTACTTCATATGGGATGCCGCCACAGCCTGGCTTGACAAGTGGTGCATCAATCTGTGCCAGGGGTCCAAACTTGCCAACCCCGGGCCACCCAAGCAGAGGGCGCAAACAACCGCTACTGCACCAGGCTGGCCCGGAAAATGTGTAGATTTTAACTAGCTCTGTGTTATAATGTCTGGGTTTTGTGAAAGAAAAACATGTTTCTGCACTAAAATAAATTAAAAAATGCTAATCAAATCTTTAAAATTAGTGTGTAGATCAGAGACAGACTTTCTGTTGTCTCCTAAGTGCATTGTTGTTGTTGTTATTGTTTAAGAATTCAGCCTTGACTATGCAGAAATAGAAGTATAATGATGTACACCTGAAATTTTTACAATGTTATAAACCAATGTTACTGCAATAAACAAAAAATTAAAAAAAAAAAAAGAGAATTCAGCCTTGGGGCTGGCCCTGTGGCATAGCGGTTAAGTGCGAGCACTCTGCTGCTGGCGGCCGGGGTTCAGATCCTTGATGCGCACAGATGCACCACTTGTCAGGCCATGCTGTGGTGGTGTCCCATATAAAGTGGAGGAACATGGGCACAGGTGTTAGCCCAGGGCCAATCTTCCTCAGCAAAAAGAGGAGGATTGGCATGGATGTTAGCTCAGGGCTGATCTTCCTCAAAAAAAAAAAAAAAGAATTCAGCCTTTGACCAAGGTACTCAGGACCTTCCAACAACAAATGAGAAAGTAAATGACACGAGTCCATATGGAGGGCAAGATCTCAGTGAGATATTAAAGTTATGACCAAATTCCCAAGGAGCTGGCGAACTGTGGGTTTCTAATTTGGCTGTCCACAGATAGGACTTCATTTGCTCAGTCATTCATTCATTCTCAAGAGGAGATATTTTCCACACCTCACTATATGGTGATCAGGTGGACAGTTCTCACCTCTTTTGCCATTTAAATACACTAAAGTGCTGACCCTTGAGCTCCAGGTTGATACTTTCTTTTTTCCATTACCAAGGTAGCTGTCAAGATTTGTTTTTCCCATAGAAATAATTATTTTTTTAATTTCTAAAATCTGCAGATCCGGAATGAGTTTCTTTACTCCTTTAGTAGAACATTCAGATATACTACCCAAGGCCTGCTGGATTAAACTGTTAGATCATCTAGCTAAATTCCCTCAGACTCAGACAAATTAAACAAGTTGGATTGTTGAAATTATTTTGAAAGATAAATAGCCATAGAATGGAAATAAGCTACAGAAAGAAGGAAACTTGAGTAACTAAATCTCCTAGAAAACATTTATAGCAGATGGTAAAGTATCCAGTCTTGTTATTATAAATGAATTTCAAAGACACTCAGAGCAGCTTTACGAAGTTCTACTACAATAACCAATGGCAGCCAACCTTTGCAGTGAACACGCAATGCTCTACCATGTGCACCTCCTTAAATTAAGCCCATTTCTGCTTACACAGAAAATCTGTCCGTGGGGACACTGCTTAGAATATGCAGGCACATTAATCTAGAAGCCACGAGAGAAACTTGCTTTGGAAAACTTCATTTTAATTTCCTTGTGAATTATTCTTTGTGTTTTTCATCTTATAATATTACCAAATTACCGTAATATCTTTCATTCAATCCCAGAGCAAGATAAGACTCTAGTTGTTGCTGGAACCTGTGCATTGTCTAACTCTGTGTTTGCACTCTCCCACAATGACTCTGCAAGGTACACACAGTTGAGATCAGTGCTGTCAGATGACTGGGCTCAAAGCCCAACCCCTGTACTCATTGGCTATGTAAATATAGATACATTACTCAAATCTTCTGAGGCTTAACTGATTCATCAATTAAGTGGATATACATTTGCTTACCACATTAAGATCTTTCACTCAGACCTAGATTTGAATCTCGGGTGAGCGGCTTAACCGTTGTGTGTTCTTGGAGAAGTTGCTTAATCTCCCTGTACCTCAATTTCTGCATCAGTACCTCAGTTTCCTTATCTGTCAAATATAAAAATACTTAGCTCAGAGCACTGAGGTAAGTATTATATGAGAGAACACACAAACACAATTTCTGGCACTCATCACACATAGCAGATACTCAGTAAATTTTAGCTTTCTGTACATGATTAATATATTAAATCCCCAAAGTGACTATAATCTCTGAAAATGTATGTCTTTGTACTTCTCATTGCATTTGGCACAGTGTTGTGAATATATTGGGCATTTGTAAGCATTTTGTAACTAATTTTTCTCTCCTGTCAATACCAACATGAAATTCTGCCACTCCAATTAACATAGCATCGTGTTGGGAAACAGTTGAATGCTTGTTTTTATGTTTTACTGAATTTATATTGTCCTAAGGTGACACCTCCTTGACCTCCAAATGCTAGCGCTCACCTGCTGCCCTCAAGTTCTTCAGGAGTCTGTCTGTGACCCTGTCCTCTACATATGCCCTGAAACACTCTCCCACACCCCAGCCCTAGCCACAACCAAATTACTTTATAAAAACCTCCAAACGTGCCTATAATTCACTCTATGAATGTTCTCATTCTCCTGAAACTCCGATCTCAACTAACTCAATGGAACAATATAGGATGGTAAACTAGTTCATATTAAAGTAATAGCAAGCTTGCTTTGTATATTCTTCCCAGTGAGTCTTTTTAAAGGATAAGGTTTTTATTTATAGCAAATAAAATTATAATTGTGGAAAATAAAACAATGTGACCAATAGATTATTGATTCATTTTCATAGGTAGTAGTAAATAAATTGCTTGGGGGTATAGGAAAGGTGACTGTTGTATCTATTTGCTATTTATATTGATTTTCTCTGAACTGCTGGAATTTAGTATTTTTAATATCAATGGCTGGGACATTTAAGGCTATTATAAGATATTTTTCCTATTTCTAATTTCCTCTCCTTTTCATAACTCACTTAAAGTAAATTGGTAGCACACACTATGATATTTCTCCATGTATCAAACATTTTAAAAATATGTTTGGAACAAAGCAAAGATATATTTTACTAATATCACATAAAGTATAATCTCCTGCTATTTATTGATCTTAGGTAAATAAGTTGGCGTCTGGGCAGTTGATCTAATAATCATCTCCTTTCATTCAATGGCATTTTTTGAATTATTATAGTATGTATTGAATTAGAAAATCAGATGACTTTTTCTTATAGTTTGTTGTTTTGTTTCTTTAGTTTGCTTGTTGGTTTTTAAGGAAAGCTTGAGATATAAAGCTGCATAATGTTTAAAAGTCAAGATCTAGAGATAAACAGATTGAGGTTCAAATCTGGAGGCAAGTTACTTGGACTCTCTAAGCACTAGTTTTCTCCCTTGTAAGACTGGAATAGAGTGGATAGCCACATTTTAGGATTGTCATAAGAATTAATGAGCTAATGCTGGCACACAGTTTAAAACACACAGCTTGAAACTTGCTCGTGCCAATTAACATTTGCTATCATCATTAGGATTGTTCTCCTTAATACCTGAGCTATTTGGTGGCAATCAGGTTATTCATCATTACTTTCCGGGTAAAAATAAACATTTAAAACTTAAGAACCATTTTTGAAACGTAGTTCTCAGATCCAATATAAGGAGGTAGCTGACTGCGGATGGGTGTGGAAACCATTAACGTTCTAAGTATGTGAGAATGTGGAACATGACAGGATATGGTGATACTCATGTAGATAGTGAAATATAAGTCAAATTATGTTTATTATGCAATAGGGGAAAGTTCAGCATTTTTTTTAAAAGAAGAAATTAAACCCCTCAAGCTATCTATGTAACTCTGGAAAACTTTACAAATCGAGCATGGCATCACATTAGTATGAATTCCTTTATCTCAGCTACAGTGCAAACATCACCTTTGAGGTGATAGGGAGACAAGTGGGAACAGGGTGATTAGTTCTGGAATATGGAAGAGTGTTTAAGAGGAGCAGTCTTGAAAAGTAGGGAGCAGGGTGACGTCACTAAATGACAGAAAGTACTGGAAGAGCATTGAACACAGCATCCACATACAACAGACTACGATCGTGGTTAAGCATGTAGACTGTAGGTCAAGACAACTGAGATGAATTCTGACTCCTCCAAAAGCAATATGACCTTGCATAAGATATTTAACTTCTCTGTGTAGGGATAATAGTCATACCTACAACACAGAATTGTGATAATTAAACTAATTAATATGTGTAAAAAAATAGTGCTTGGCATTTAGTTTAACATTAGGGCATTTAGTTAAAATATTAGCTACTTTTGTTAGCTAGCAACTCACAATTTTGCCTAAAGCTGACCTTGTATCAGAGGTTAGGTTTTGCAAGAAACTCATGACCATCAGAAGCAGATCTGGAAGTTATCAAGGAAAAGCTAAAGAAATACAAATATGTGTAACACAGGCACATTTACACGGAACTCATTTGAAAGCCCCCACTGAGCGCAGGCAGATGACACACATCCCTTTTGCACACATGATTCTATTCTTCATGGGCCATTGCACTGTCTTATTCTTAAAGGTTTCACAGCAGGCTCTCTTATAATTATGATCACACTCACAGTCATGTCTACTTACTTTATAGGTATATTTTTCCATGTGAAGTTGAGTTCATTTCACCTAAAACCAAAAAAGTTTATAACAAATCGTCATGTTATACGGGAAAAATTACTGACTTTGTAACCTGGCAGATCTTGTTTGCATTCTCGCTCCACCACTTACTAATTTTGTGATGTGGGCAATTTATATCCTTTCTGAATCTGTTTTTCATCTACAATATGGGATAATAATTTCTACTTTGCAGGATTGTTATGCGGGTTAAATATAAATTACTTTCTGGTTCATAATGTTGGTATATAGTACTCTATGAATGATAGTTAATGTTATGAATATGATTTTAACAGTAAGCCATAGAAAAAAAGTAATGTAATACAGATTCTTAGAATCCATCAAAACAGGTTGTAAAAATGACTTAAAGAAACATACACCATGACAATGACTAACATTTTGAAAAGCTTTATTTTTCCGTCGAGAACCATAGCCCAATACGGTGTCTGCGCTTCTGTGTTGCTCTTGCCAGGAAGGATAATATTTGTGATGCATTGACTAACTCTAATGAAAATTTTTATTCTTAAGACACAAAATATCTCCCAACACAGCACATAAGGTCTTTATGCCTATGTCAGCATTGAAGACGAGTTTCTGGGAAAGAAATAGAGAAACTGCTCATTCCTACAAACATCAAAACATTTAAAGTGAAAATGAAAATAAAAGCACATGGCAGAATTTTTTTTTAAATGCCTGAACTGAAAAATACACCTATCAGGAAACATCTAGCCCATGAATTACATATTTTTAAAAACAGCGTGGTTTTACATAACCATAGATCCATCCAGTTTACCTGATGTTCTCTGTGTTTGCTTTTTGGGGCTCAGTGCCATCCTTAGAGACATAGGCAAGAAACTATTTCCTCTTCTGCACAACTAAGAGGAAAATAAACTTACCATCTCTCACATACACCTTGGAGGGCTTCCCTTGGTGGGCTTAGTGATCAAAAAATCATGTCAAATAAACGTTTTTGTTATTTTTGACATAATTCTATTCTTAGCTGGAGGTATTCAGAGACTCCCAGGGACTTAGCTTTAGCATAAATTCAATATACTGTCTTTTATTAAACAGTCAAACTGATTATCCCCAGCAATTATTAAGTCTGTGTCTCATTTTACACATCTACGTGTATGTAATGGCCTTTTTCCTAGAACTACCTAAAAAATAATATTCATTAAAAGTCCCATATTTACATTTTCTATGCACCAAATGAACAAATTATCCATCAAATGAACCAAATTTGAGATGAGGAGCTGAAATGAGGAGCAGTTGGGAAAAAAAAATCTGAAATAAACCTTCAAGTAATGAGGGGAAAAGGTTACTTTAAAATTTCTTCATCAAAAAAAGGGAACAGAATTGTTTTGGTTATGTTTTAAAAATTAATACTTTCAAAATGTATACATGTATATAATCTAACTAAGAATACTTTTATCTACTTGTAGCCCAAGGCCTAGTGTCTTCTCAATTTCTAGGAGATTTGTGTAATATAGTACATACTTATTTTAATCTGAACCACTGAAGCTCAACTGTGGATGTGGCTGTGTCAACATTATCACTTTCATGAATCTCCTAATTATAATCTACACAGGTGGTCTATCTGTGAGAAAAAACTTGTGAGGAAAAATCTCACTTTCTGCAGACGCAGCCCTTTTCACTTTTAGATAGTTCTCAACATTTGATCATTCTTGACAATTTGAGTTAAAATGTGTCCTGTTGAAAAAGTCATAATCTCTGAGTTTACATTTTAAATTATCCAAGATTAGACTAAACTGTCCCTCCAAATGATAGACTCACAAGAATTTGATGCAATTTATTTGCCAAAATTATCCTACCTAATCATTTCCTCCCATTTTTTAGAAAAAACACCCCCAGTTTTTCCAACCACACTTAGCAATATAATTTTGAACTCTTTTATCATTCTGGCATTTTGTATTTGGGCACCATCTAGATTCTTCCTGTTAGACTATGCATGAAAACTATGCTTCTCGTATGGTCTAACTAGAGAAAAGCAGGGCTCTCACTAACTAAATTTATAAAAGAAAATAATTTACCTTGTAGCCAAATCACTTTGCTAACTTGGTTTCAGGCAGGGATAATAAACACTTTCCATAAAGGGCCAGAGAATAAATATTTTAGGTTTTGTGGGTCATATAGTCTCTGTTGCAACTATTCAAGTCTGCTGTTATAGTGAGAAAGCACTTGTAGATGATATATGAACAAATGGATATGTCTGTACTTCAATAAAACTTTATTTACAAAATCAGGGCTGGATTTGTCCTGCAAGCTATAGTTTGCTGACCCTTTGTTTAAGGCCTAGCTTGCTTGTGATAGCAACATCTAGCTTTTGAAACACAGCTCTGTCATCCTAGAATTGTACATTATGTATGTGTTAGTGTGACTGCATAATATTTGAGGATCTTCCCTATTCAATTTCACTTACTAAAAGCTGATTGATAATTATAATCCACTAACATCTATTTAGGTTTTTATCTTATTATTCAACCTATCAGCTAGTCCTCAAAGTTCTGTCATTCCTCATACGTGTTTGGAAGATGAAGAAGTCTAAGTCACAGATGAAATATTACCAAAACACAGATAAAAATGATTTTTTCAGGTTAAAGCTCTTTTATATTTATTAGTAATTTATGAGTATATCTGTTAACCACTTAATAATTTATGAATTTATTCCATTACCTGGTCCATATTGCTCCATCTTGTCCCAAAGAATAGAATGAGGTACATTGTCAAATGCTAAATTGTTAACGTTAGTGGATACTTTATTACTAGAGGATCCTGTGGAAATTAATAAACAGAAACCTCATTAAAATGGAGTCGGGAGGCCAAAAGGGGGAGCTCTCATGCCCTACATCATCACAGAGCCCAACAGGAAGAAGAAGAGCCTCCTCTTCTTGACCAGCAAGAAGCTCAGCCCATGAGAGACTGTCACAACTCAGCCAATGGAAAGCCACTACGTTTCAAACTCCCAGTCTCCTCCAATGGACTCTTTGTTTACAATAGCCCTCCCAACTTCCTCTTCCTCTCTGTAACAGAGTTTCTCCTCCCCTTGTTGTGAGGGACTTGCATGTGTCTTGCCATGCTTGCAGACCTGGAATTGCAAATCTTTGCTAATCCCAAACAAACTTGTTTTAGCTGGAGAAATAACTGGCTATTTGTTTAAGGTCAACAATCCTGATATCAGTCTGCCTTAAGGAACTTAAACTGATCCCTAGTGATTATTGTTTCTTCATCTAACACCATAATTTGAATAACCCATTCTAGAAAAAAATAATTACTTCTAACAAGTAATAGTAGATTTACAGCGCTATTTTCTAAAATTATCTTAAAAACCTGGTCAGAACTACTGTAAAATTCACATGTCTGAGCTTCTGAAAGCTAACTTGATCCCACTTTGAAAAAGGACAAACTTTTATATTTCCAATTGTATTTGTTAGAAGGTTTTCATATAAGAGTAAAGGACGACCTGACTAAAGGCAGCTTCGATAATAATAGATTTGTTTTCTCAGTTAACAAAAAGACCATGGAAGGGGTAGTTCTACAGGAGCCAGGAGCTTTTCTTTTTTCATCTCAGCTGTTATCACTGTGTCGGTGATTATTTGCTTATAGTGGCGCTATGGCTGCAGCAATTCCCCCGTTTCATAAGGTGACAAAATCACCTCTACTTAAAAAGAAAAAGAGAGAAATATTGAGAGAGAGAGAACGAAAGAAAATAATTATGCGCCTCTTTTCCTAGAGGTCCCCTAACAGGCCTTCTCTTACAACTCATTTACCAGCTTAGCATGCTTATGACCAAGCCCAGTATGTTCAAAGGAAAGTGGAATGCCATGAATTGTTTAAGGCTTGGCAAACTACCACCCTCAGGCCAGGTCTGACCTACCACTTCTTTTAGTATGGCTGGATTTAGTATAGATTTTACATTTTTGGATCACTGAAAAAAATGTCAAAAGAATACAAATTTTTCATCATATATTAAAATTATATTAAATTTAAATTTTGGGTCCATAAATCAAGTTTTCTTAGAACACAGTCATGCTCTTAGTTTGCGTATTGTCTATGGCTAACTTTACGCTACTGCAGCGGAGTTGGTTAATTGAGACTGGCTCATACAGACCAAAATATTTACAGTCTGACCCATTACAAAAAAAAAAAAATGTTGACCTCTGCTTTACCGATCAATAATCTCATGGGAGAATATTATTGATCTTAATCTGCAGCCAACCCAGCAATATTTTTTTGGCCAGGATAAATTTAGAATATCATGTCTTTCCTTAAAATTACCTCATGAATTTGGGAGTCTGAGTCTCTCATAACTATATTTTTTCTCTGCTATTAAAATTTGAGATCATTCTCTTCAGTAATTAAGAGAGTAATAAAATAGAAATTGAGCATTTTCATTTTTATTTCGTTATTCGTGAGGGTCTATACCACCTAGTGGTGTTTTAGTAAATATTTAGCAACCAGTTCTCTAAGAAGACATGCCATTTTTTTAGCTTGCTAATTTAAGTGGTGTTGAATACTTTTCTCATGACCAATTTCAGGTTACCAACATGACATCATTGAATGCAGAGTTGGGAAGAGGTGAACACTACTTGCTCTTATGAGTAATTCAAACTCGTTCAAACACAAACACCACTAATATCACTTCTCTTTAGCCATGAGACTCTCCTTACTGATGCGTCTTGCATTAACCACAACATAAAAGAAAAATTATAACCCTTATTATTGAAAAAAATTCACCTCAGACTCTTAATATTATTTTAATATGTGGTACTATTTTATAATGATTTTTGTTAATATTATTTTCTCTCTTTTATACATTTTTCTTTTGTTATCCGACTTTATTAGTTTATCTACAGAATCAATTTTCACACTGGATGAGTGGAAACTGACCTTGTTAAATGTATACCCAGGGAATATCTCTATGCTAGATGTTCATATGAATTCCTTTTAATCCTCTAAAAAACCCTGTGAAGTAAATATTATTATCTCTAAAATACGTATGAAGAAACATATTTACAGATTAATAAATTGCCCAGGTTCACACAGAGAATAAATTTTGACACTGAAATTCTATATAGACCTATATGATTTCACAGTCTGAAGTGAAAAAGACAAAGAATTGACCTTGCAAGAGGCATTGCAGGGTCATGGATATCAGGAGAAATGATGAGACAAGGTCAATATTGGATTTTATAGAGGTAAAAGACTTATTTGAGCAAGAAAAATGGAATATAATTCCACTGAGGCAAGATATACATTACCAAATCTATAGGGAAAGTTCTGTTATTGGTGGGCCATGGCTATCTCCTATAAAACATTTCATTTCACATAAACTGCTAACACTAGATGACTTGCTAAAAATAGGAAAATGATTACATAGGGGTTAGAGGACGAAAGTAATAATATAGTGGCAAAGAAAATAACTGGAAGATGTAGCTGTCTGCACCTCGCTCCCCCAATCTCCCACCGCAGAGGCTTACGTGAACGTAAGGAAGAGGTTGAAAAGAGTAGCCTTGCTGAGCTGGGGCTCACACCTCTGAGGAAGGGAGATGTTCCAACTGCAGCTGCTGCTCCTGAGAAGGTGCTATAAGGCTGATTTGCGGGCTGCTGAAGAAAGCAGTAAGCTGAAATCCCTTACTGTTCCTAGGACAAACAACTGCTCATGGAGGAACATGGGCAAAAACAAGCAAGCAAGAAGAAGGAAGTCCCTTCTTCTCTTCTCTTGCCTTCCAGTGTTTCTCTAGTACTTCCTAATAGCAGAATCTATTAGGGATCCCACTCTAGGAAGTCTAGGAAATGTAGCTTGCTAATCCCCATCACAGCATCACAATGAATTTGTTGCAGAGAGACATAGCTAAATTCCATGATCATTGGCAAATCAATGATCTTACCTAATTCTTTGTCTGCCTTGATTTCTTATAGATATCCATGATTATAGAACACTCAGTATGTTTTTTTTTTTCTTCTGTAGTGGCATTCTAATTTTCCTTTGGGGACCCAGCTCTTTCTTCCTCTTCTGGTTCATGTTATCAGAGAGGGGTTGACCCAACCATCACTTGTAGTGGTTGGAGGATGTCTCAGGCCTGTCCAAAAAAGGACACTACTCCATTAACCATAGTGGTTTATTTTATAATGTGCTCATGATCCACGCTAGTCTAATGAGGAACTTAACCAGAAATTTTGTTGAAATTTTTGAGTAAACAAATGTTGTTTTCCTGCAGAAGTAGCTAAGCTAGTAGGATGTAAGCTTGCTGCTGCTGGTAGCCATCTAGCCTTGGGGCAATATTGGATAAATTTCTTTGGGAAAGCAACAAGAAATGTACATAACATAAAGGAAAGCAGAGCAAAATTATAATGAGAAATTTATTACAATCTAGATTCAGTTGAGCCTGGAACTCGCTCTAAATCTAGATTCTTAATAATAATACTATTAGTAATAAATAACATTCATATAGCAAATACTTTGTGCTGGCTCTCTTCTATGTGCTTTGTAAGACTAATACATATAACACTCATAAGGACTCTATGAAGTATATACAATTATTACGTAATTTTATATATAAGGAAACTGAACTAAAGAATAGCTAGGTGATTTACCCAAAGTCACATAGCTAGTAAATAACCTAACTCAAGAATATATGCTCTTATCCATGTTGTTATGTAATTTGATGTACTTCAGTTATAAGAATCAATGCTTTCCATTTTATTATGGCCATTTGAGTTTTTGTTTTATTTGTTTTGTTATGGTGTGAAACTAAAATGTCCCGACTAATAATATCCTTTCAGCAAAAGTAATCTGCCTTTTCTCTGAAATCAACATTTTATATGTATTCACTTATTTTATGTCACTCTTCTTTAGTTTCTTGAAATTTATTTATGTATGAATAAATACTCTTTCTCCTACTAGAATTTGCAGAAATTTCATGGGAGTATTCTCAGACATGTATTACTACCCACGTCACATTGTAGCAAGAATTAGCAGTCAATGATACATTCAAATCTCAGGAAAGCCTCATAGTTTAAATAATCAATGATATGAAATGATATTGATTTGGTCTTTTTTTTAAATTTTTTGTTTATTGCAGTAACATTAGTTTATAGCACTTATTTCTGAAGAAAATATATATTTTTTTATGATAAGTTCTAGGAGAATTTGGTAAATCAAGATATTTCATCTCTATCAGTTGAGAAAATGATTTCTTATATTTTGCTGTTCCCAGCACATTATTTGTTTCCTCACACCAAGATAAGAAAGGTTGCACGCATGTGCTTATTTTGGTTTTGAGCATAACAGTTAATGGCTTTTTCTGCTCTCAGAATTTTTTAAGCCATTAATTTTATCTCAGCCCTTTTTGCATTCTACACCTTCCTGCATACTAATGAAGTGTGTAAATTTCTCTTGCAACCACATCTCCTTTCTAGCCCAAATCAATTTGTTCCTCCCCTGTCACACTTAGTGCCCTCTTCTGCTGCCTCAGTGACAAGTTGACAACATATAATGCTTTACTTCTATCATATATTTCTGGTGGTAAAGTAATAATATAGTGAATTTAGATCCTCATTTTAGCCATCATTTAATCATGGACATGTAGGCTCTAAAAGAGTTCAGAGGTCTTTATTGCCCAGCTTCTGTTGCATGCATGGATTCCGTTAACAGAATGAATTTACGAGTGTTCAGGTAAAATATATCCAGTACAAACTTAATTCTTTTCTATTAAGTTACATTGTGTGTCAACTATAAAAGTTGATTAGGGTTAATCTATACTTTCATAACAAAGCTGCCTCTATAAAGAGATGAAATTTGATTACTAGGGAAGAGACAAGAAGCTATTATAATAAAGCTACTATGCACTATTCTCAAAACTTTCTGCATACCAACTCTATATTCCATCATGTAACTCATGGACTTTATCGAACCTCCATTGTCCAAATTTTATATAGCAGCAACCAGAGACTGTCCTTTTCCCAGTTTTTCCCAAGGGATCTTGGGTCCTCAGTCAAAAAGTACTTTGAAGTTCACAGTATAGCCGAAAGACTGAATAAATATCTATGCCTCTCTACCAAGATTCAGCTAAATGAGAGTACAGACATAAAAATAGTATAAATCTTCAATTAAGAAGAGAATGGAAGGGAAACGTCAATAGAACAAGATTACAATAAATTTCTCATAGGCAGAGAGAAGAATAATGGTAACCAATATAGAAGACCAGAGAAATGCTTAGCCTAGAGTACATGAGGAATAGGATATAATCAAGAAGGAGCAAGTCATTGTGGCAAAAACTCAGAGTGTCTTGGTGCTCAGAATAGGCAGATACTAAGTAGAGTAGAAATGAAACTTGGGGGCCGTCCCGGTTGCTTAGTGGTTAAGTGCGCATGCTCCGCTACTGGCAGCCAGGGTTCGGATCCTGGGCGTGCACCGAAGCGCCACTTCTCCGGCCATGCTGAGGCCGTGTCCCACATACAGCAACTAGAAGGATGTGCAACTATGACATACAACTATCTACTGGGGCTTTGGGGGGAAAAAAAAAAAAGGAGGAGGATTGGCAATAGATGTTAGCTCAGAGCTGGTCTTCCTCAGCAAAAAGATGAGGATTAGCATGGATGTTAGCTCAAGGCTGATCTTCCTCACAAAAAAAAAAAAAAGAAATGAAACTTGGGGCTGCAAATATTGGGATTAACTTAACAACTGTACATGAAAGATATAAGAGTATTTGTATACATACTTGACTTCTACAGAATTTCTGATGCTTGGGTGGGTAAGAAGGGCAAAGTCTTCTCATTTCTGGCATTTGGTATTCCTCACCATTAGTGAAGCCCACTCAGTGAAAAGCCCCAGGCTGAACTCAGAGTTGTCAAATACCTTTTTTTACCCCTTGAAATGAAGGAAAAAAATGGTAGAAAAAACTCAAAACTAAATCGCATGTACAGAAACACCTGACTATATGTTCAATCCATAAAACAAGAATTGGGTATTATGAAAAAATAACAGAAAACATGGAAGAAATTCTCCAGAAATAAGAAAGTGCCTGAAAAGTATTTTATTAGATGTTATGAAAAGTAATTTTGACAGTCTATTGAAGATCATGAGAGAAGAGAGAAATATGGCTGAAAGATCAACCCAGAGGGTCCAATACAATACTAATAAATGTTTCATTAAGAAACAGACAAAATAGAAGGAAAATTTTAAAAAAACAGGAAAATTACAAAAACTAAAGTGCCTGAGGCTTTAGAATGAATGTGTTCATCAAATTCCCATAACAAAAACTTACACTCAAAGATTCATGAAATTACAAAATATTAAGTATAAAAAGAAGACTCTAAATGCTTCCAAAAAACAAAACAGAAACTTTTGCCTTGAGTAATGGTCGACTAAATTTACATGACCAAACTTGTCATTAAAATAACTAAATAGTCATGATAAATAGATTAAAATATACGTGTATTGTAAGAGCTAAATGGATAGTAAGGAGTTAGATCAAATTTTAACATAAAACTAAACAAATCAGTAACAAAATGGCAGAGAACTCACAAAAAATAGGTAAAACTTGAATAGACATTTCACAAAAGCAGAAATTCAGATGGCAATGAACATATGAAAAGGTAGTTCACTCTATAAATAACCAGGGAATTCAATATTATGTGTCTGTTGATTTTAAATATGCCTGCAAATTCTTTGATATTCCTGCCATTGAGTGTTAGGGATCTACATCTCTCCTCCAATCTGGCCTGGTTTGTGGCTGCTGCCATAGAGTTTGGTAAAAGTGATGCTATGTGTTTTCCAAGGCTAGATAATAAAATGCCGTGGTTTCCACTTTGTTTACTGGAACACTAGTTCTCAGAGCCTTTAGCTTTCATGTAGGAATTCTGACTACCTTGAAACTACCGTACTGTGTCGAATCCCAAGTCATATGTAGGACAGACTACTTATAGGTGCTTTAGTCAAGTCCAAACTGAAACCAGCATTTATGCCATTTCAACACAGATGCCTTACATGTGAGTGAAGAAGGCTTCATATGATTCCAGCCCTAAGCTGGCCAACTTACACTAGGCTGGTTGAACTTTTCACCTGAGTCTCCAGATGTCATGGAGCAGAGAGAAGACATGCCCACTGTGCTCTGTCTAAATTCTTGAGCCATAAAAGCTTTGAGTGCAAAAAAATACTTATTGATTTATGACGCTGAACTTGGGATAGTTTGCTTTGCAGTAAGAAGTAGAACTGAATTTGATGCCTGGAAGCAGCTTATTGCCAAAACAAAACCTACAATATGTGGTGTTGATTGTTGGGCTAGGTATTGTTGGAAGCATAATGGACCTTAAGGAAGCTATTGGTAAGGGTTTGAAGGAAAGTGTGAGAAATGACTATTGAATTCAGGAGAAAAGGGAACCATTGTTATGTAGTTGGAGGGCATTGTCACTTGTGATGTGAACAGTAAGAAAAGCACCTAATAAATTTGCTGACTTAGCTAAAGACATTTTTGAGTAGAATGTTGAAGATGCCATATGGCTTATTCTATCTTCCTACAATAAAATTAGAGAAGACAGAAATGAGCTAAAGAAAAAAAGTTCATATTTTAAGTAGAATTTAGAGAAAATAATGAAGCACCCAGAATAGTCAGCCATTAAAGAGTTCTCAAAGCAAGATAGGGCATCAGAATTCTTAATTGACATTAATGAGGGCATTAAAGACTACATAGAGCTCACTAATTAATTATAATTAATTTATTGAGTGGCAATCATTCATATTAATACTCTGTTTCACATAACATTACATCTGGTTGTACCTACTTAAAAAAATTCTTATGTTGCATTTATACTTAGAGAGTTATTTCCCAGATGGAAATCTGAAAACTATTATACTTATTTTCTTTTCAATTTTCTTTAAGGTTTTCTAACATTCCTTTGTTAATTCATGTGGAATTAATTTTGGAGTGAACTCTTTGATTTGGAATTTATTTTCTTCCAGTTGGAATATTTTATTCTCTTCCACCTTTGATTATTGCTCTTGTTCCATTTTCATATACAGATGAACTTATCTGGATATTGGATCTCTTTTCTCTAGTCTGTATCCATGATTTTCGATCTCCTCATTTTTATATCTTCATTATTTTATGTGAAACATTATGGGGCTTCTTTAGATTATCTTCTACTCTTTCAAATTTATTTTCTCTACTGATCTTTACCAGATTTTTCTTCCTAGAGAAATTGCCCAATTTGGCTATGTTCATGAGTTTTATATTCCTTTATTTTCTTATTCAGTTCCTTCTCTTCAACCTGTTCTGAAATTACAAATAAGATGCTTTCTAAAATTTACTTCTGTTTCCTATATTACATGATTTCTAGACTAGGAATTCTGTCTTTACTTTGAATGTAACACTAGATAGTCAACTAAACAGGGATTGTAACCTAGGAACCTTAAAAGAACCAGACAAGTAAGGAGCCAGGGTTGTCAGCATTACTGGCTGTGAATTATTCCTAGAAGTCCAGTAATGACAAAAAAAGGAAAATAATACGTTTTGCACTTTGATAAGTTGATCATAAGGCAAAACAGACGGTGGAGTGTGCAAACTTTGGATAGTTTTGTTAAGATCTGAAACTACTTTATGATTTAAAAAAGAGAGCTGGTCAGTGGATCGACATCAGTTTGGAAGGAAGAAAGTAGGAATAAGAAATGATTGTGTTGATAGCCTGCTTTGTGCTAGCTAGACAAAGGGGACAGAATTAGGAAGAAGATGCGTTCCTTGACTTCAAGTGACATACTCTCTATTTGGAGAAAATAGTCAATTAAATCAGCAAGTACAGTGCAGAATAATGAATGAAAATAGAACTATAATAACAGGATACTCAGGGACCATATGTGATGGACATTTAGTGTCATCTTAGCATCAGGAAAGGCTTGAGCTGTAAGCGACAGATGTAGGAGTCTGTCATTAGCACTAGAATAGTCAAGACCTTTATGACTGACTTGGATGAAAACGTAAAAGACATGGATATCAAATCTGTAAATCACTCAAAACTTAAAAAGATAAATTTTGCTACATATAATTAGAACTCAAAATGACATCACTGTTCTAAAATAGATGGTCAAACACAAAATGAATTTGAACAGACAAAAATCAGAGAACTACGTTCATATTTAAGAGAACTTAAATAATTTAAAATTAGATACTGAAAATTTGGTTTAACAAGTACAAAGAAGAAGAAGAAGGATGAGAAGGAGGAGAAGGAGAAGGAGAAGAAAAGGAGGGAAGGAGGAGGAGAAGGAGGAGGAGGAAGAGGACGAGCAGGAGGAGATAAGGAGGAGGACATTTGGTTGATAAGAACATGCAAACAACTATCATATATTGAGCACTTACCTCAATCAAGGTGCTATTTTAGGCATTTTTACACATGCTATCTTTAATCTTCACATTAACCCAAATGGTGTATATTCTTAATCAACATTTTATAGAATTAATTTCTCCATGGCCATCCTGCTGATAGCAGTGAAACCAGTATTTGAGTCTAAAACTAAAAGCTCAGGGATTTAGATGGGTAATACCGGTTTAGATGTAATTTATAGTAGTAAAATAGGGAGATAGTTTGGTTACATTTTAAACACATAAATTGTATTTGGTGAAAAATATTGTAAAGAAAATGTTTATGCATATTAATGCAGTATGTTTAATTAGTTGATATAAAATATTATGACATGCATTAAGTAATATTTGTCACAATCCACAAGGTATTGAGAAAAGCTGTCAAAATACAGAGAACAAAGCTACCTATTACCAAGAGATGAGTGAAGCAATACTCTTCCACTCACAACAACTCAGGGAAACCGCTAGGAGATGATTACCAACCTCTTGTGTGCTGGAGAAAGGAAAGGATCAAAAGGGAAAGGACTGGTGTGTCTATAAGAGGGACTGTGCAGGACCATCATGTGGATAAATTCTTAGATACCTCAGAAATGTTTCTCATTTAGAACAGGGTCCATAAGTCAAATGCTCAGGAGTCCATATTCTACTGATTGGAATCACCACATGAAAATATCTCTTGCTTAGAAATGGCCCTCATTCTCCTGATGGCTTTTATGAATTGGCTTTGAGGCTACCAACTGGGCAGCCTATAAGCTTGATTGTTTCTCTTGACCCTTGCTGGGACAAAGCAAACTGGGACCCATTGACAGAGAGCAGAATAAGGCAACTGAGTGTTTGAAAGAAACAAGAGTAAGCCCTGAGAAACTGAGCCTCAGGGGTGAAAATTGTTTTTGAATGTGTAGAATTGAGTGTATAGTATAAATTCATTCTTCTTCCTCCACAGAGTTGAACCAGAAACAGTGTGCAACATTTCAACTAAAATGGGAAATAATTTTTTAATAATTGCACGAGTTCAATGATAGAAATGGCTCCATTGAATATTATGTTGTATCCATCACTGATGGAATTAAATGAAATAGAATGATGCTTGATCAGGAACTCTGCACACGTAAGTTTCCCCTGGGAAGAAGCTTATATCAAATGATGTTGAAGTCCCTCTCAGCATTAAATTCTTTCATACTAATCATTATGAAAAAAGCAATAAACAATTCAACAAATAATAATTGCATATTGAACCATGTGGATAAATAGAAAAATTGCCATTTAGTTACCTATGCTCTCTAATGAAGTCCTTTTGCTTTATATAAATATATTGCCAACAAACCTTGTAACATGATTTGTAATAAAGAAACAATGCTTCCTTTAGCTGTGATTCGGTAGAGAACTATTAAGTAGAAAGAATTGAAGAGTATGTAATGTATTTGTAACTATAGGGATAACTGGGGAAAAGAAAAGACAGATGTACAAGATGAATCAAATTACCAAACAATCACCTCAGGGAAACATGAACACAGGCAACAAAATTAATTACTTATTAATAATTTCATTAAACAATTATTCTAAAGGTGTATTCCAACTTTAATGTATAAAATCTATCTGATATGTTTCCAACTTCTATCTCATGAACAGCTTTAACTTTATCTATGGATCATATGGTTTCTATTAAATCTGTATCTACTGTTGTTTATCATTCCAATAAATTGGGGCTGTGAATGGGCAGGAAATTCAGAATTAACTCGAGGAAAGCTTTTTCATGATTATCAATGATATTAAACAGGTTCAAAAACTGAAGTACGTGGTTTGTTTAAAATATAATTTGAATTATAGGCTATTTCTTTCTGGGAGCACTGAAACAAGGATTGAAATCACTATTTCAAATTTAGTTAATAAGCAATTTATTTAACACCATTTCTTTAATTTTAATAGGATATGCATTCATGTATAAAAGAGTAGAGAGTATAAAAAATTCCTTCAATGTTATTTGATTATTTTGAAAGAAGTCTTATGTATATATATGCATAAAAATAAACAAAATCAATTTGATTTTTTCAATTAAAATACATCGGTGATATGTGGAATTTTAAAATGACCTGCACTAACTCAGGCCCTCACATATTCCCCTCCCCTGGAGTGTAGGCAGAATATGTGAATATGATAGAATATCATTCTTGTGATAATTTTACATTATATGGCAAAGATTTGAAGATGTAATTAAGATTCTTGATCAGTTTGACTGTGAGTGAATTAAAAGGGAGAATATTCCGCGTGGGCCTGGCCTAATCAGGTGACTCTTGAAAGGGACAAGAAGCAGCAGCAGACACTCCCCTGCTGTTCTAGAAGAAGTAAACCACCATGCTGTGAACTGCCAACGGAAGCCACATGCCAGGGAACTCTGGGTGGCCTCTAGAAATTGAGAGCTGACGGCCAAAAAGAAAGGGGAGCCTTTGGTCACGCTCCAGAAGGAAATGCATTCTGCCAACACCGGTGAGTTTGAGTAAGGACCTTGGGCCTCGGATAAAATTGTAGCCCCAGCCAATACCTTGATTCCAGCCTGGTGAGACCCTGAGCAGTTTGTAACTACAATTCGAATTCCTTACCCCCTTAATACTCTATTTTTAAAGGGTAGCTCTCTGTACTTACTACTCTGCTACTTGATTTATCAGTTATGAATGAAATCTTTTGATTCTTAGCCATTATGACGAGAAAAATCAGCCTTGCTATGCAACCTTCCAACTTTCCCTCTTCACCTGTTAACATAAATGGTTAATATCTTCATTAAATTTGATGTCCTTTGGTTCATTTTTTTTCTAATTTATATTTTCTCCTGAATTTTCCCCACCTTGGTGCTGTCTTTCTCCTTTATGAGGATTCCATATATGTCTTCATTTTCATGATTTTGGGGTGGAGTGTCCCCTTTTTTCCTGTCAAACACTATTTTACCTTCTATTTTCTCCTCGTCTCCTCCTTGAGCTCAAGTGTCTAATTTGCAGATAGAGTGGATTAATGTACACTTAAAAGATTGGAATTTATCACTGAGTTCTGTTTTGTGAGCAGGGGAAATTTGATTCAAAATTATTTTCGTGGAAATAATATGTTATCATGTGTTATTTATCTCATTTTTTGCTGATAATCTGTCATCATTCAGTATTTGTATATAGATTCTCTGCTGATCATTTTTTAATTTTTCAAATTAGAAATATTGACTTAACTTTTTTCATAGACCAGTTATTTGGACTATCTTTTACTGTTACCACAATTTCTAACTTGTAAAGTGACTGTCAAAAAATTTCTGTGCCATTTTCAACAGAGAAAAACATTCTTTAATACTGTATAGTTGGAGTACCTTAGGGAGTTTTTAAAATAAAATCAATGCAAAATGGATGTTACATAATTTCAGTCCTTTGACAGATAAGAATGCTTTTCATTGGTTTCACATATGCACAGGATATAACATGTATATAAAATTCTCAGTTAATTTCCCCCAAATCATGGTAGGTTATTCTCCACTCTCTTCTTGACATTTAATATGACCGTTCAGTTTTGTCAGTCTGAGATTTTGGTATTAATGAAAATTTTTTTTTTCTCATTGCCATTGTTATTTGGACGTGACCTTGTTTCACTTGCGTGAGGAATTGCTAAAGGACTATTTTGTTGCTCATCATCATTAATTTATTTAATGCATAAATTTGATTGATTCAACATGTTTAAAGATTTTATTTAACTTTCATTTCTTGTTAAATAATTGCTTCTTCAAAATACTTGCTACTATAAATAATTTAGGATTTATTTTGGCAAACTGTTTCTAAATTGATGATACTATTTAAAACAGCCATGAGTAATTAGCATAGCTGTCCTGCAACACCCTTATCAGTATTATGGATTATTGGTAGTATTTATTTTACAATCTAATAAATTGTATTAATTTGAAATTTATCAGTTATTAATGAGCCACTTTTTCCTATAGTTTGGTGAGTAAAAAGTAGTAGCAAGACAGAAGTGGGGTTGAAGTCTGGCTTGGTCATATACTACCTTTGTGACCTTGGGCATGTCACTATAGTCTTGAACTTCAGTATTAGATGTGTGGGAAATAATCACATCTACTTCACATACCTGTTAAGATTATAACATAATGCTGGTAAATAATATGCGTATCAAAGTATAGATATATATTTTGGTCTTAGAGGACCAAATTATTTTAATGATTTGTATTGTTTTTTTATATCATTGCCTTTATTACTATTATTGGTAATGCCATACCTTATTCCTCTTACTTCTCTTGGGAAATAGTATGTTCCTTGCTCTACAGAGCTACTGGGCTCTCATACTGAGATTCTTTTTATTGATTTTTACAATTTATAATCAGAATGTTAAAATTTTTATGTTTGCAACATACATTTGTCCTTAATTTTTTCCTTTTATTCCATTTTTCTAAGCTCTCTGTATGACATTTTAAATTTGTACATAAGCTACTGGGCCAATGTTTACCATTTTCTTTTTTTTATTACTTTCAGATAACATGCAAATTGACAAAATCTCACCACCTAAATATCCTGTAAGAACCTCAAACTCAATATGCACATGGCAGGTTTTATTATAGTTTCTCCTAAATTCCTCACATCCTCTATTAACATTTTAACCCCTAAGTATATATATGTAACTAAAAGTGTTTTAAACAAGATAGATATTCATTTTTCACATGCAAGATTTAGGGAAAGGCAGCTCCGTTATCATCAGAGACTTGGACTCCTATTTTGTTGCTCTCACATTCTCAATATGCAGCTTTTATTGTGTGGTCCAGTAAGGCTGTTTCAACATCCACCTTCAAATCTGCTTTCCAGCCAAAAGGAGGGGATAAATGGAAAGGAAAAGCACGGTCCTTTTCTTTAGAGGACATAATTTGGATATTGTATACAGAAATTCTGAACATATTCCATTGGTTACAATTCAGTCACAGAGCCACCTATCTGTAAAAAAGGCTGAGAAAGTCTTTTTCTAGGAGCCCACATGCCCACGAAGAAGATTTTTTTAAAGTAAATATACTTAAAAAGGAGAGACTAGTTACCAGTCATCATCTGCCTCATTGATCATCAACTGTACACAAGCACTTTCTCTCACTATAGACCACTCACTCCATCCCTAATGGAGACAACCATAAATTCCACCAGATACGAAGTTTCACTCAAAACCCAAGATCTTTGGGGAAGGTGTCATCTGCTTCAGTAGGTCTGGATATGGATCTTTATAAATTAACCATCTAGAAATAAAAAGACAGGTTACTTGCATCCTTCACACTCATACCCAGTAAACAACGATTGAGTCAGAACATGAAAACTAAGAACAACACATGTTCCTAAAAGGAAAGAGGGCAAATGTGCAACAGCATTCATCTATAGCCATTATTAAGTCTTCCTGGGCAGGAAATGAGAATATTTCATGCTTTGGCCACAGACCTTGACTTATACATGTAGCAGCTACTGGCCTTTTCTTTGGGATAAACATCCTTTCCCATTGTCCCCTGTGGGCAAGTGGACAGATAAAATGCAGGACGCCCAGTTGAATTTGAATTTGGGTGTTCTGCATTTTTACTTGTTGAATCCAGCAATATTATTCTGTGGACCTCGCTTTAGCTTTAGGGCAGGCAATTATTATTATTTTTCTATTCCTCATGGTCACATGCAAAAGCTACCTAAACTGATCCTCTTCCTCCTGCCCTTTCCCTGGAAGTTATTTTCAAATTAGATGTCTAGTTAATTCATTCAACATATGTCAAAAGTTGTCACTCCTCTGCTCAACACCCTCTGATGTCTCTCCATCTTTCTCAGAGTAAAAGTCGAATTCCTTACATAATCTACCCACCTCTACCTTCAATTTTTTTTCTTTCTATTTTAATCACTCTGTTCCAGACTTGTCGGTCTTTTTGCCATTTCTCAGACATGCTAGATCCACTTCCACCTCAGTGAATTTGCATTTACTACCCATTTGTGTCGAATAAACTTCCTTCAAATGTTTATAAGACTGGCTTCCTCACTTCCTTCTGATCTGTGTTGAATGGTCACTTCTTCTGTTAGGATTCTCCTGGTCACCCTATAAAAAATTTATTTTCCAATGTCATATTTCATATCCTCTTTCTCTACTTTATATTTTCTCTATTTTATATTTCATTTTTTTCTAGCCTTGTTGAGATGTAATTGACAAATAACATTGTATATGTTTAAGGTGTACAGCATGACGATTTGATACACATATATTTTGCAAAATGATTACCACCATAAAGTTAGTTAACAAGTCTGTCACCTCATATAATTACCATGTACAATACTGTGTTGTTAACTGTAGTCACCGTGCTGTACATCACATCCCCGTAACTATTCATCATAAAACTTGGAGTTTGTAGCCTTTTATCACACCTTTACCCATTTCCCCCTGCCCCCCAGCACCCACCAATCTATTCTCTGCTTCTGTGAGTTCATTTTTTTAAATTTAGATTCCACATATAAGTGAGATCATACAGTATTTGTCTTTCTCTGTCTTATTTCACTTAGCATAATGGCCTTAAGTTTCACCCATGTTGTTGCAAAAGGCGGGATGTCCATTTTTTATGACTATGTAATATTCCATTGTGTCTATATACCACAGTTTCTTTATTCATTTCTTTGGAGACAGGTACTTAGGTTGTTTCCATATCTATACAAACGGCTAACAGGTACATGAAAAAGTGCTCAATATCACTAATCATCAGGTTAATGCCAATCAAAATCACAATGAGATATCCCCTCACACCTGTCAGAATGGCTATTATCGAAAAGACAAGAGATAACAAGTGCTGGTGAAGATGTGGAGAAAAGGGAACCCTTGTGCACTATTGCTGGGAATGTAATTTGGTGCAGCCACTATGGAAAACAGTATGGAGGTTCCTGAAAAAATTAAAAAACATTTTATATCTCTCTAACACATTTTAGTATCCATCATACTGTATATTTTACATACCTACCTTATTACCTATCTCTCCCACTAGAAGTAAGCTCCAAGAAGGCAGAGATTTTTGTGTTTTATTCTCTTTTGTTTCTCTGCAACCTAGAATTATGCTTGGTGCATAGTAGATGCTTAATAAATATTTTTAGAATTAATGCATTTTCCCACAGTAGTTGTATATACATATAGAATAATGCAAATGTTGTAAAGCGAAAAAAGGAAAACAGAGAAAAAGGTTTACCAAATTACATATTTGTTCCCTATTAGAGCTGTTGAAAACATTACCAGATCCCTTAGGTTTTATCAAAGATGGCTGTGTGAACAATTTGGAAGTTTTAATTCTACATTTTACGTCACTCTATACACATATACATCCTTCGAAATTAATATTTGCAAGGGCTTGCATTTGAAGATAGTTGACTGAGTATAGGTTTTTACTGCTCTTCCCTGCTTATAAAAATGTTGGGGTGTGGAATTAACAGTGAGAGTAAAGTTTTACAAGGAAGACTAAACAAAAAATTGTGTAGATAAAAAGAAGATATTCATCACTAGTGGAAAGGTCTTAGCCTTTGGAAGACAGACAGTCAATGGAAGCATGTTATACATGTTGATGGATCAGAGAATGGAAGACGCAGTGAAGGATATCTGTGGAGCTGGACATGGGAGGAGAGGCTCAATATTCCAGCAGATTCTTGGAGAGGCAGATGTAGAGGAAGGAGGCCAAAGGAATAATGATTGCCTAAAGTATCTATGGAACAGCTGTACTGATTCATACTTTCTTCCTCCACCAGATAAGGAAAGCAACTAGTTGACTAATCAACTCATTTTGCACCCTGACAAAAACAAAATAAAAACAAAAACAAACTGTGGTTGTTCCTCTAAAGAAATTAAACAAACTGACTGAGGGGAATTAAGGTTTCCTTGCGGGATGCGGCCCTTCTCAATGTATTTTTTTGGAGCCTGCCCATCCTAGTAATCATCTCTCTACATTCTTTCCCTAAAAAGGACAAGTTCCACTGGCCAATTGACTGGTCAGGTGGCCAGCAGCCCTCTCATAAGCAGAACTCCTGGTAAATATTTCCTTTCAGAGGAGAGATCAGTCAAGAGAACAGAGATACATCTTGATTGCACAGTATTTTTATACTTCTTGCCAGCCAATTTTTATTATAATATTATGTCATTGGCAAAATTCATGGCTTTTAATTTCTATTATCAATCCAGATTCATGTGTATATTTCGTCCATATATAACTTAATACAGGGCTCACTCCAATCCCTGTTATAGTAGCTACTCCATTCCTAATCCTTTTATTGATGCATTTGTCGATCATTTGCATTTCACTCTTAAATAATTTCCCACCTCCTTACCACCAAGAAGTGTTCATTGATATTAATATTCTTTAGATTCTTCCACTAAATATGTCTTCCACTATGCGTTGAATTATACTGTCCGTTCCATATTCTCAACAAGATTATCAAATCACTTAGATTTCTTTCTCTACATATTTCTCCCCTCTTGGAGCCCTCTGTTCTTCAAACTCAATCTGGATCAATTATTCTATATTTGAATTAATCACTTCTTTGATTCTAAAATGTGATCAAGGAAAGGGTTAATCCAAGGCCTGAGAGTAATGAAGGAAATTCACAGAATGATGAATGATTAGGTTCTTTGGGGAGTAATTGTCCAAATTAGTTTATTCATTTTGTTCTCTATTTACTAGTTTATTTCCTTGTTTTTGGAGCACATCTTGAAATAACTTTACAAAAATAGATGCATGTAAGCAAAAATTTCTGAGTTCTTCCATGACTGAATACATCTGTTTTTGACCCTAACATTAACTGACAGTTTGGAAATGCATTTCTAGGTTGAAAAATCACCTCCCTCAACCCCCAACAGGAAATCAGAAACATCATTCCATTGTCTTTAAGCATCTTGTTTTGTTTATAAGAAATTTGATATCACTCTGATGTTCATCCCTTTGTATGTGACCTTTTTTTCTTAATTTAATTTCCTCCTCCTTGGGACCTTTTAGGATTTTCTTTCTTTATACCCCGTTATTTTGAAACTCCCAGATTTGGTCTTTTTTATTATTCATTGTGCTGGACTCTGAGTGACCCAGAGAATCTCTCCATCTCTCATCCCTATCTTGAACATCTGTATGTCAGATATTAGACACCTTTGTATATCTGTTATACTTTTTATGTATCCATCTGTTCATGCACTCATAGTAATATAAATGTTATCAATTCAATTTTCAATTTTTAGCAGCAATCTAGAGAAAGCACAGAAAAATTGTCGCTTGTACAATTAAAAGTACAAGTGAAAGAAGGCAGGAAATTAAAAGGGTAAGGAATGTGAAAGGCAATGTAAGGGCAATGCACCACAAAAAATAAGATGAGCATGTGGAAGGGAGACCAGGAGAACATAAGCAAACTGAGTCATCATCCCAGCAGATTACAAGATCAGATGCCCAACTTTCATAGATAAAAAAACAGTTAATTGAATAAATTTATTATTTAGTATTTTAGAGGCAACCATTATATTCCTCTAATGACTAAAGTAATTAAAACCAGAAATAATTAAAATTATTAAACTTGGGGTGGAATAAAGATGTGGCAGCTATAATAGGTAATACTGATTTTCATTATGAATATTCCTAACCCGAACATTTTTATAATGTGAAGTACAATTTTTTTAATAAAATGGATAAATGTATATCTATTTTGAGTTGAGTCAAACTAAGAATTACATTTCTTTTAAATATCAATGAAAGAATTTTCATTAAAAAGCATAAATACAATTAAATATTCTTCTACGTGATACATATAATTAAAATGCAACATTATTCTAAAAATTAACCTGAATAATCACAATTTCTTGTGAGTACGTACATACATGATTCTTTGCTACAACAATTCTTATAGTAAAATTCTTAGATGCAAAAATTGTCTATCAATAAAAAATAATGAAATATCTTCTAGAATATTATGATAATATTAAATATCATGCTTTTCAAGAGTACTTAAATACATGAGAGAAATTAGAATTACTAATAGTTTTTAAAAAGCCTAATATAATGTTACGTATGCATTTAAAACTCATTGATAATTAAGAAAACTTTATTTACGCACAACACTGGAGGGAATAATGCCAGAAGATAGGAGGAATACAGTAATTTTTATTTTTATCTTTATAATTATATAAAACTATATATGTAATTATGTATTATGTGTAAAATAATATATAATAGAATACATTATATGTTATGCTTATATGTAATTATAATGTTATATAATATAGTTATATATATATATATATATATAATGGTCAGATATTCTTCATAATGAAAAAATGACAAATGTTATAAAGATAAAGATACAGCATACAGTATGTGGTACCCAGGGTTCAGAATTGTATACCACATTAGTCAGCATTTCTCATCAGTACACAAAGATGCCATTTTTTTGCCAACTGCTCACCTCAATTTGGTATCACTGGGCAGTTACCATCTCACTCTTTTCCAAGTAACTGATTAGTTTTCTTAGAAAACTCTCTGACAGTGTTAAATTTGAAGTTTTAAGTTGCAAAAGAGTTTGCGACTTAGGCAAAGACTGCTCTCTAATCCTCCCAAACCATGAGACAGAATTCAGATGAGATGCAGAGAAAGCTCTGGGGCATGTGTAAAAATGAACTCTCAGTGCATGTGAAATATAAAAATTGATTTCCCCCAGATATTTGTGTTGAGAAAAGGCTGAGAAGAAAAAGCAGGCTGGATTTAAGTATTGAATTGTTTATATACCTACTCGAATCTCTTTCTAAGAAGAACAAAAAGTATACATTTTTATAGAAATGTATAGATACATTTGTATAGAAACTTGAGAACAAACATAATTTTGTAAACTTGTTATTCTAAATTTTCTAGATTATTCTATAGCTTCTATCTTTGATGGCCTAATTAGAAATCCCTGTACTTATTTACTTAACAGTGAAACATCATTAGCTATTTTTATAGATTGAGAAAAAAATCCTCCAAATTTTTTTCACTTCTATAGCTGTAAGTAAAAACATGCATTAAAAGAAGTCCCATATATTTCTAATAAATCCCCTGGTTTGACCTAGTCTTTGACAATTATTGAATCTAGTATATTGCCATCTAAGAATTAAAAAGGATAACATAGCAGTTAACAGTTAACACAACACATAACATCTTACCTAGCACTGGAGTATGATCTTCTCCACTGTGCAGTACTAGGTTAATACAAGCAAAATCTTTTTGTTTTTTTCTCTGAAGTAACAAGGTAAGGTTTGATACAATTAACTAAGATGATACACATGTTCTCCTTCTTAGACTTACATATTTTCTTTGAGTGTACTAAAATTTGTATGTTTCCCTGGTCACCATTTATTAATAATATTCTCCTAGAATGGGTTAGCAGGAGTGACATAACTTGCAGTATTAGAGAATGTGATCTTTGGAAGCAGCCTGCCAGTTTCTGCCATTAATCAGCAGTATGACCTAGAGCAAGTAACATGATCTCTCCGAGCCGCAAATTTGGAAAATGATTACAGTTCTGAGAATGAGGCTCTGAT
Organism: Diceros bicornis minor; assembly: GCF_020826845.1. Taxonomy (NCBI): domain Eukaryota; kingdom Metazoa; phylum Chordata; class Mammalia; order Perissodactyla; family Rhinocerotidae; genus Diceros; species Diceros bicornis. Next base: position 47,873,917 of record NC_080745.1, on the reverse strand, counting down.
GAAGAAGATGGAATACGTAAACATTCAAATATGATGTCAAATTCCATTCCAGATATAACTAAATGGCAAACAGCCACACTATAGCTGTCAGTTCTCTCTTAGAAAATTATCTCTTTTTTTTCTGTATTCCTTTGGGACTTGTTAAAATATGCATTTTTGAATGATTAAAATGTATTTTTTAATTGTTAGATTCAAACATTTGAATGCAATCCCAAGATGAACAGCTGAGGGGCTGTTATCCCGAGTTTTTGAATTTTCAATAAATTATGATGATAGAGTAGTTAAGGGTTATGTTGTCTGAATTTCAATCCTACCACAAACACTTACTAGCTGTGAGGCCTCAGGTATGTTTCTTAACCAGTATGTGCCTCAGATCTTGTATAAATTGAGAATAATTAATGATAGCACCTACCTTGTAGAGTTGCTATGGACTAAATGAATTAAGACAAATTAAAATGTAAAGTTCTATATCTCAAATATTGCTAGAAATCCATATTTTTATTGTTTATTGGTAGTTTCTAAGTCTAGAATCTTTTTAACAGCTCAGGTCTCTATAGCCTGATAAACCTTTTGAGAAGATGCAAATTCTATCTTCACTTTTATTTCTAATTCTAATTCAAGTTTGCTTACTAGAATTGGTACTGAGCAGATCAAATTAATTTCTGCATGTTGACTCTTTTTGTGATTACATCTAGCTCATTAGATCTCCATCAATTATTTTCTTCTCCTCATTTGTTTACCCTTAAAATGCAATGTTAGGCCACACTTAAGTTATGCACAGTTTGATTTGATCCCCTTTGTACAGTGGGAGAACCCCACTGTGTGGAAATAAGCATCATATATACAAGTATGACTAGGAGTTGAAGGCTGAGATCTTCAAACTTGTCAGCAGCAGCATAAAGTAGTCCAATATGGCTCAGGTAAGTTTCATTTCTAGGCCCAAAGTCAAATTTCTCAAATCCTATTTGTTTCCTTCAAAGCTTTTTAGAGTATTTTTTTTCATAGTTTCCCACTGAACCCTAATATTTCCATATGAAGCCATGCCTCACTTTCTAACACGTTGGGTTTTAAGGCTTGTTCACTCTTAATCAGTACTCTTTTCTGTTTCCTATTTTATCATTTTGTTTTCTATTAATGTTTTATTGCCTTTTCTCTTCTGATTTTGTGAGAATTCACTGCACTCTAGGAGCCTGTCTCTGCAAGCTGCTGATTAAATGATTATTTAGAAAGATGAGTTCTAAATTTTCCCTTTGGCAATTAAAGTAGCTAAACAGAAAAAAAATATATACATACATACATAATAAAGACACCAAGTTTTTAAAAGATAACACCAAACAAAGGAGGATTGGATATGTTTTTTTCCTTTGTTGAATGGAGAGGAAAATCACTATTTGTACATATTTTCTCAAATAACTCAAATCTACTTTAGTTTGTGAGTGATTTGGAGAGATAGTATCTGACCAAGATCTACAGGAAAGTAATCAGCTCGCATAGTCGAGTGTCATTCTTGGGCTTCAAGTACCTCCGCACTTCATTCTAATGCAAGCTCTTTAAAGGCTAATATTCTTAACACACAATTTCAGTACAGTCGTTTCTCAAGCCAAAATAGACAGCGGTTCCACATTCAAGATGACCCCAACCTATCTGCTGTGTCTGCAACTACTTCCTTGCAATTGTCCACATATACCCAGGACAAGCCCATCTTGCCTGCTTCCTTGCCTTCATCCATCCTTGCCCTCTGCCTGGAGCACTCTTTCCTTATCTCTAATTTATCTGTGCAATCTTACCTGCCTTTGTAAGCTCAGTGCCATTGTTCTCTAAGAGGCCTCTCCTAATCCTAACATTTAGAAGTAAATATATCTATATATCTAAGGTTGTACATCTGATATGGACACACAATTATTGCTGTCCCTGCTTTATTTCAAGTTTATTTTCTAATTTTGATAATCAAACTCAAATGTAGGCACCTCCCTGCGCTTTAAAATGAAGTCAGCTAGCATGCTTGAGCAGTGAAGCCAGCCAGGCTTGGAGAGGCGAGCAGCCGGTGAATCGCTACAGACTCAGTCCATTTTGTTAAATACACGGTATCCTCTTTCTGTGTGAACAATCACATTTCCTATCCCTATCAATTACTGCTAGATTATAAACCAGATAACTGCAGAGCTCTTCACTATCTATTGTCAATATTCTCTGTGTCTTACTGAAAAAGTATTTTTAAAAAAGTAAATCAACCATGGTTAAAAATATATGTATATATATGATATCTATCAGTATTGTAGTTTTTTAAAAAAATCACATAAAAAGGGAGCTACTACCAAATCTTCAAAAATGTCAGAGACATCTGTTGAAATGTAAAAGGCACCAATATTTTAGTCTGGTGGAAGTGTTTTTATCAAGAATGAGGTTCTGTCTTCCAAAGAAAAATTTTCCCTGGGTTATGTTCAACAACATTAAAGCACCAGATACAAAGTAGAAAAAATAAGTTAATCCAGGTTTTTTATATACATCTTACATATTAAGTTCTTTGGCTAGGTTTCAGATGAGTACATTCTCTCAAGAATTTTCCCTTGTCATTACGTTAACTTCCATTTTAATTTGTAGCCATTTATATCTCCATACCATTGCAGGTCTTTTCAGGGAACTACTTGAAATGTTTCACATACTAAGTGGCTGTGAGCAAAATTTCTCAATGTACTGATGTCATAACTGCATAGCAGCCACAAAAAATACTGGAGATTTGATTATTCTGATATAAACTTCTAAGATGAAAATTTTAGACCCACTCAAAAATGAAAATGCATATACACAAAACATTTTGCATATAATTCCAGGTGATTCATATGCTTCAAGAGGCCCATGGGGCTCCCAACTATGACAGTTTTGAAATAAATGGTCACAAGTTTCTTGATATCTTCCTTTTCAGAGATGGGAATCAATGTCCCTTCTCCTTGATTCTGAGTGAGCTGTGATTCACTTGTAACCAATAGAATGTGGCAGGAGTGGCAATGTGTGACTAGGTCATAAAAGTTGATATATTTATCACCTTGTTTGCTGGAACGCTAGTGTTTGAGGCCCTGATCAGCCATGTAAGAAGTCTGTCTAACTCAAGGCCATCATAGTGTAAGAAAGCGAATCCACATGGAGAGGCCATGTGCGGTAGGTTCTGCGGTTGGCAATCCTAGTCTTTGAGTCCTCATGGTCCTGATGCCAGATGTAAGAATAAAAGTCTTTGCATGACTCCAAGCTCGAGATATTGAGTCACCTCCAGGCTTTTAGCCTTCTCAGCAGAGGAAGCTTGGAGCAGAAACAAGGTGCTTCCTCTCTGCCCTTTCTAAATTTCTAACCAAGAGAACCCATGAACAAATGCAATGTTTTTTTTTTTCTTTACAAACTAAGTTTGGGATGATTTATTATGCAGAAATGCTATTCAGATCAACTCATGTTAAAATGCTTAAGTCTATAGAGAGCAGAAATCCAGAAGCTCTGGCTTTGATTGAACTCGGCTAATCGCATAAGGAATTGAGAACAGGAAAATTTTGATATTCTGTCTATTCCTGGAAATGCAGATTCATAAAAGTGGACTAAAATTAGCAAACCCAAACCACCAAGTTAGCATGTGCTAAGTGACAGCCTTCAACTGTGATCTTTTTAAAGATAGGCAGGATTTCCAAAGAAATAACATAATATAATAATTAAAACCAACAAAGTTGGTTAGGTTCATCTTCAGAGGGCACATCCCCAAGATTTGGCATATTGCCAAGGTATTTCTTCTAATGGTCAGCATATAATAGGCTCAGGCTGAAAACAAATTAACCAACCGTCTTTCTGGTTTCACATAAAAAATGTGATGTATTCTTCATGGTAGATGTTAGTGCATAGCTGGCAGTTTTGGGGAAATGGGAAACTGCTTCACACAGTCATTCCATAAGAGCCTGAATAGGCTCTTCCGTCTTAGAGTACCTCTATCATTAGGGATAGATATCTCTAAATTTTGGTGACGAATGTAAAGAAAGAACTTAGAATCATGTTGGATGTTTGAAGGGCCAACCATGAGAGAAGACAGGAGATTTCTGCTTATCTCTTTTTGAAAACTCAGATAAAATCTAAAATTTAACTACAAAAGAACCTGGAAATATAGGTTTTCCTCTGTGTTCCCAGAAAAAGAAAAATGTAATGGAGTTGGACGAACACCTAACAATGTCTTGTCAAACCTCCCGAAAGCTAAATACTGATGATTTTATTAATTATTTTGTACTACACATCTTCCTTTGAATGTCCGATACATTGGACTTTAACCAAAATATTTATTTTTAGACCTTTCATGGTGTGAATTGCCAGCTATATTGAGGATTAGGTGGCAAATGAATATGGAAAACAACCAGAATATTGGAAACTATAGAAAATAAGTTTTGAAATACCAAAATACCATGCTTTGGTTTAAAGTAAAAAATTTTGTATGTTTTTTACACAGTGCACCATTTTGTATTTTTTTGACCAAAGAAAGACATAAAGGAAAGAAATGAAGAATAATTTATTGTATAAAAACGTTATAGAGTTTGACAAACACAAAGTGAAACAATTAGCACAAAAGCAGCTTATTGTCACCTATAATATATAGATTCTGTGCTCTAAGACAGTGTGATTCATAATGTAAAGTTTTCTTATTTTCGGTATGGGAAGTGATAATACAAATTCCTCTTCTGGTTCTAAATGCATTTAACTATTTCTAGTAGTATTATTTCCTCAGTGAATCAAAGTAATTATTAATTGGTCTGTTTGAAATGACTGAGCAAGCAAACATTCTTGCTCTACATGAATGAATCTACATGTATGTAATCATCCCCTTCATCAAAATTAACATCATCTTTCCCTATAGAAATATTCTTGGCAAAGTCAAGGTATCGTTTATTCTTTGGAACTATTCTCTTAACAAGAGTGTAGTGTCACCTGGTACTTAAATGACATCAAAACACATAGTTAAAAACAAAGAAATTTAATCACTCAGTCATGAAAACGTCTTCTGGCTTTTCCACAGAGTAGCCCCTAGTGAAATAATCATCACTCAGGTAACAATGTAATCTGGGCAAAATGTGAGGAAGCAAACAATTTGAAGGAACTGGAGAGAAACTTAAAGCAAACAGAAACTGGAGGAATTGAGCCTGAGGGAAAGGAATTACACCAGTTTATATCTGTGGTTTAACTTTTAGCCTGAAGGCACTTTGCAGGCTAGGAAGCAAGGAGTGGGATGGGGTAGGTGGCAGCTGTGCTCAATACAAAAAGCTACGGTCATTCTAGCTTTTGGAATCAGAGGATGAAGTTTGGGGCTTCTTGAGTGGCAGGAAACTAATGGAGGAGATGAGATTTGTGGTTATAAGACTTTTTGCCTGAAGGAATGTCCCAGCCTTGGTGGGGAGGTGTGGGTGGGAGATAGCTGTCCAAGATACATAGAATAATCAATAAATGGTAGTGATCATTGTTATTATTAATATTACGTTATTTATCTATTTATCGATTTTATTTATGGGTTCTATTTATCTATTACAAAACCAGGCACTCATAGAAGTTGAAAAGAGAAAAGGTTTATGTACATAAAAATGTATAATGCATCAGGGCAGAATGTAGTGCTCATTTTTATTTAAAAAAAATGCTATTGTAACACAAAATAGAGACACAGAAAATCAAAAAATAAATGTATTGCTTAATGAGTATTAAAATGTGTGAACACTCTTGTGCAACCACCCTATAAAGACAGAACTCCACCAGGCGCCACAGAAACCCCATCACATAGCTGCATCCCAACACTTCCCTCCTCCCGTAAATAACCATTACCTGCCTATGTAGTCATCACTATCTTAGGTTTTTTTCATACTTTATTATTATGTCTTTTAAGTCTCTTTTATTTTGCACATTCCTCATTCAACCATTTTTTTCCTCCTTAAATTTTATCTGTTGAAGAATCCAGAGCATTTGACCTATAGAATTTTACAGAGAAACAGCCTCTATTTTCTCTGCAAATTGGAAGCTGGACCCATAGGTTTGATCAAACTCCTATTTGATCCCTTTTGCCAGATTATTGTGTTCTTTTATGAGGAAGCATCTAATGTCCGCTTGTCCCTTTCTCCAATGTTAGCTGCTGTTGAAGTGCAATGCCTAGGTCCATTATTTCATTTGGGGTTGCTAAATGGTGATGTTCTCTTTCTCACTTATTAGCAAATGTAAAGAGACAATTCTCCTAATCTACTATTTGATAACCCAGTGATACCATCTAGGAAACGGAAAATAAATGCTTGATTCTTTCCATTTATTTACCAGTTTTCAAGATAAAGAATTGATTCTTAATAATCTTTCAAATTAGTTTTTAAAAAAATATCACTATGAATTCACGCATTTAAACCTATTTGATGGGTTTCAATAAATTTTAATCATCATTCTTTTTGAAAATTAAATTGTTCTAACTTTGCCAATGGGATCTTCCTCGAGTTACAAATTCTTTATTGCAAATTGGTACATGGATAACACACAGAAGGAATAAAATTGGCATTCGGATTTCTTTTCGCAAAAGGACCAAGTTTTCTGTGCCCAAGCGGCAGCTTCATTTTAGTCATTAAAATACCCTGTTAACTCTTTGTACAGTGTGTGATGTGAGTACATGTGTGCATGCATGTGTGTGTGTCCATTTCTGCACATACATATGTGTGCCTGTGTTTCTGTAATAGAGAAACACTGTGATTTTTCTCTCCAGAATTATTTACCACTTGACCTCAGAGTGGCTTTATTACATTTCCTTGCCTTGAGTGTTTTATCTAAATATCCACTCCATTTTCCTCTGACCTAAAACATCACTACTAAAAAAGACTAATGATAATTTAATTTTCTTTCCCTTATAAATATCTAGCTATTTCAGCTAGTAATTTAAAAAATTTTATTTGACATTCCAGTAGTTTGCATTGTAGTTAGTATTAATTTTCTATGTTACTATTGTCAGGTATATGATGTGCTCATTCTGGATGTAGTTTTAATTTTTTTTAAGGAAACTTTAAAAAATTTTAGTTTGGTTTTAGTTTGTTTTGTGTATGAAGTTGTTTTTCTTCTCCAGGGACTCTTATTATCCGTATGTTGGATATGTTTTTCCAATCTTTGATTTTTATCAATTTCTCTTAAGTGTTTAAAAAAAAATCTCTGTCTTGATTTCATTTTAATTTTGGTCTACCTTGTCTCCTATTTTCCTGAAGGCATTATGTGTTATGCTTATGTTTTATGTTATTTTTAATGTCTCATTTATTTGTTTTGAAATAAAAATTACAGTTTTGATGTATACTCTGGGTATGCCTTTCTGGCATACTTTTATTTTCTGTATTCTTTTTTTTCTTGTGGTAATCTGATGTTACATTTGATTTGCATGTTGCTCATTTTTATTTGCAATTAATTTTTATGAATGTTTAGAGAAAGTTTTGATTTAGAGTAACTTTCCTAGCAGAGCTCCCTCTTCTGTTGTTTTATTACTAAAATAAAACCAATGTCTCTTGCTTTTATGATTCCCTGACTCTGCTCTGTTCTCCCGCTTTTATTTGAACCTTCTCATTCCATCATCTCCTTTTCCCTATATACTCGATTCAATTCCATCCCCAACAATTTCTCTTCAGTTTGGACCCTGGAAAGGAACTGAAAAGGAACATTGGTGGGGCTGTTTAGAGAGTTCATAGGGGAGAGTGGCTCTAGTCTTCAGTATTACTATGTACTTTGTTGTATCACTTGCTGTTGAAGAGGCAAGCACTCTCACCCCTCCAGTTTTAGTTGATTTTCTCAGATTGGCCTGCCTAACCTTCTAGCGATAACCTTATTGGTTATTTGGGGGTTCCCTAGTTCTCAGGCTCTCTAGACCCTCTGCTGTTTCCTCTGATTTTTTCTAAGCAGATGCAGATGCTAACTTTGTGGCCATTTTTATTTTTATTTTGGAGCTTGTAGGGATACCTTGTGACCTAGTTCTGTTGCAAATGTTTTCCATTTGTTTTTCATTCTGATACCTGGATGTCATCTCTGCCTTTATATAGGTATTCAGTGAGTAAAACTATACTGCCATTTCCATCTACCCTCTAGTAAGTATATTACTAATAATTAGCAAATGCCTGGCAGAGTGCTTGGCTTATAAAGATTTAATAAAATATTTATTAGATCCTCAATTTAATTGATACATGAATTAATTCGTATACAAATAAATCTCTAAGTACTTAGTTTCATTACAACTTTATCCTTTGTGGTACTCCAATAAGAGATAGTGATTATCACCTTGTTCTCAGACTGATTTGTTCTAGGATGACTATGCAGTTTGTCCTCCAAACCAAACATACTTAGGTGTGAAATGGGATACTTTTAAAATTTTTAGGGGATAACAGATGAAAATACGCAATCAGGTACACATGGTCCCCCTAGTTTTACTTAATCAAGTCTTTTGTGCTTCACCTGTTCAAAGAAGGTGAAGTTTCCTCCCCAAACGCACAAAAATCACCTCTCCAGATTTGTTGCTTTGAAATTTTCTTATCTCACAACTGTAAAGAAATTGTTCAAAATACATGCATTAAACTCAGAAGCACAGGAAACAATGAATTTCCAAGTGTGATCATAAGCTAAACTAATAGAAATAGATTAAGGTAGATTTCAAGATTTACATTTAATTTCAAATTTTGTAAAGTTGAAGAGCAAATATTATAAGAAATACTATCAGAAGGAAATGTATCAACCTGAAAATGAATGAGAAATAGCTTCCATAATAGTGTCTGTTAACTTGTGGCTGAGATACACTTAAGCAATGTGGAATTAAGACAAGCCCTTCAAAGACTGACTACATATTTACAGTTTTGCCAAGGAACTAATTGCCCTTCACTACCTATTTTATTAACAAGGAAATATCTAGCGGAGGTGCAGTACCAATGTCTGTACTCAGTTTGTCAGTGTAAATGTTTTAGAACTCATCTATCCATGCAAAAATATACAGCATTAAAGAATCAATGTGGTGCCTGGAGTGTCTATCACATGATATGAACATTTATGTTCTTTTACATGTTTCTGTACTTCAGAGCTCAGAAAATAGTTACTGTTATATATTTAATTTTTAGCTCTAAGGAAATATTTAATACTTCGTAACAATGCATTTCTGTATTAGAAATTCAGTGAAGAATATTCCTAAAATAAGAATTTTAAAAATCAGTTTTCAGCAACTATAATTTAAACTTGCCTGAAGAATTTAATGGTAAAAGTCCTACCTATATTATATTAAGTGCTAAGATCTTGAGAGTTAATTTGTAGCAAGAAACTTATAATTTATATGGAAAATTTTTGCTAGAATTTATAATTATAATCCACTGATAATAAAATACAGGTATAGTATTTTGCCCACTGCATTTAGATTTCCTGGGAGTTAAAATCTAGACAAATATTAGAAGAGTAGGAATTGCTCCTCATTTTTAAGTTTTTTCTTAGTTTACTTAGATACTGTTCCAGGATATATTTTTACTTTTTATCTTAGCCTACTTAGGTATCCTTCCAGAGTATATTTTATGGAAATAATTTAGCCATATTATTTTTCTTATAGGGAAAGAAGAATAATATGCCCTACTGGCATAATTATGTCAAAATTACCAAGACAACAAGTAATTAGGAAAAAGAAACATATTGGAATTCCAGGACCCTGAAACTTTTACCCTTCATTTTTCCTTTTGGTAAATGTAGCTACATTTAATCTGATTCTCTTCCTCAAGAACCCCGGTGTATGGTTTTCTGCCATGCCTTATCTTTGCTCCTTCATATTTTACTAGCCAAAAATCAACGTTTTGCACTTTTTTTTCATTCTTAACGATGTAGTCAAGTGATCCCAAATGGGCACTTCAGTTGTAATCAGAAAGTTTTGGAGCTCATCGGGTATCACCAACACAAAGCCCTCTGGATGTCAAAGGCTGTGAAGACCAATCATTCTTCTTTCCATTTAGGACTATGAAATAAATGGATTGTCCAAAGATAGAATTTAACATCATATTTGCATCATTTAAAAGTGGTGTATCTTTTGTGAAATGGATGGGTTGTCCAAAGGTAGAATTTAGCATCATATTTGCATCATATAAAAGTGGTGTATCTCTTGCTACAGTGAGAATGTGTGTGCAATTCTCCTCTTCAGCATGTGCCCTCTTAATTATTTCAGGAAAATATTTGAGAGACACACACCAAGCTGTTGGCCACGTGGCTCAGTTATGCTAAATTATCTTTATTTTTAAAGTTTATTTCTTTATGATCTTTGTGGATTGCAGTGGCAGAACTCTTATTCTAATCAAAAAGCACTTTTCCTAGTTCCTATAAAGCCTACACGGGACAGAGAAAGCACTAGAATTCTCCTTTACAATGTAGGAATTCACAGCATAGAGAATTTAGATTAGCTCATCTAAGCACAATGAGATCTTTGATATAGTAAAATAAGAGATTTCCTATTGTCTATAGATTGCACTGATAATCAAAAGTCAAGATGAACAGGACAATAGCCCTCTCCATCTCCACCATACTTATCACCATAAACATATACACGCAGATATACATACACACAGAGTCACATACACATATATATAAATTTTTCGTATTAGTTATATATTACTGTTTGACAAATTACCACAAAATTTAGAGATATACAAAAAATATCTATTATTTCACAGTTTCTGTAGATCAGGTATCTGGAAACTTATTGAATGGATCCTCTATCTCAAGGTCTCTTGTAGGCTGCAATCAAGGTGGTGGTTGCACTATAGTGAACTCAAAGCTCAACTGGGAAAGGATTCCCTTCCAAGTTCCAAAGATTATTGGCAGGATTCAGTTCCTTGGAGGCTGTTGAACCGAGGGTCTCAGTTCCTCACTGGCTATTGACTGGAGGCTGCTCAAAGTTTCCTGCCTTGTGAGTTTCTCCAACATGGTAGCTTGTGTGCAAGTCAAGGAGGCAAAAGAGTCCGCTAGCAGGATGAAGTCACAATCCTTTCACAGACGTGATATCATGTCAACTTTGCCAGGTTCTATTGGTTAAACAAAGTCGCTAGGTTCAGCCCACACTCAAGGTGAGTGGGTTACACAAGGGTGTGAATAACAGGAGGCGGAAGTCATTAGGGAAGTTTTAGACATTTGCTTATCACACTGATTAAAGAGAAGGATTTGGTAAGAGCAGGCCTAATCAGCTCTGCAATCCTCAGCTCATTACCCACCTTGAATGGTTGAGTTCTTCAGAAAGAGATACGGAGGTGGAGTCTGGGATGTAAGATGTTCACTAAAGGGATCCAGCAGACTGGAGTCAAAGGGCTGTGATGGAAGACAAAATTAACTTTTTATTGCATTCTACTGTATCTAGTCTTTTCATATGTAACAAGACTTTTGATGTGGTAACCTGAAGTGTGTAGATATCCTGATCAGTTAAATATGTGTGTACATGTGTATTTTATGTCAGATAAAATATTCTGAATCTTTAGGAATTGTATACATAACCAGTTTATCTGGCAAAAAGGCATATGTGTGCCCATATTCTAATATACTAGCTTTAATGTCAGACTACCTAGTTTCTGAACTCAGCTCCATACTTTTCCAGTTATGTGACCTTAGGCAAGATTCTTAACATGTTTAAGCCTCAGTTTCTTATTAAGAAAATGAAGCTAATAATAGCTGCATTATGGGATTTGTGTGACGATGAAATGAGGATATCCATGTAGAAGGGTTTAACGGTGCTTACATATGTTATATAAACAAATGTAAGCCATTATTGTTAGCTTCTGCAGAGAATTAACAGTCTGCAAAAGAAGGGTTCTGGATCTAACAGAAGAAAATGGAAACCATTCAGCTTATTAAACTGTTGAGCTATTCTATTTAGTTTTTATGAGCGACTTTAAGTAGGGCTTTGGCAGATGATAAAGGAAGATACTGTATTTGGAGTAGAATAATAGAGTTATTAAAGGTTTAGATAACAGTTACATACAACTCAATTCTCTTTCCTTCTAAACCTGTACTGCAAAATGCACTGTACCTTTCGGAGAAAGTAAACATGAGGATCTCAGAAATATTTTCTATGCAGAAGATTTAGAGTAAAGAATTTACTGTAATCCAATCAGTGCCCACTGCATTGGACCATCTACTAGATCATCAAAATAGTTTTGTTTTAGAGAAAAACTTCTTTCTCATGCATGGCGTTTGGATTCTTTGGTTGTTGCATAGGTTTAAAACGTATATCTTGGTGTTGAGTTGTATGGAGAGCTAGCCAAGAGGTTCATTAGACTTTAGAAAGCTATTATCTGCTACTTCTTGTAATCCATCCATGTGTGGACATGCTGTTCCTCTCATGTCCATGATTAGTTAATGACCATTCAGTGATGCCTTTCATGAAAATACACAAGTCAATTGCAGTTTTTCATGATCATGTTTATAAATGTCACTCATTTGTAAACACGGGGTTGTCTAATAGGGGAAACGTCACAGAAAACAAATGTGAGAACTCATTAATGATTCTCTCAAAAAGCTTTTAAGGAATGCTCAGCATGATTGGGACTGAGCATTTTAAAATGGATTTCTTAATATTACCTCTACAAACAGAGATCCATTGTCCACCAAGCGGCCAAATGCTACAATGTCTTTAATTGATCTTACAATTTCAAAAAAGTTGCTCAACATAAGAAAGTGGATTAGTAAGACTGTCATAAAGAACAGAGGCCACATAAGTTCCTATTCATTCACAGCCCACTCCTCTCAAAATGTAAACTTTCCTCATGTCAAAAGCAAAGCAACTTGTTTCAACCAAATGTTTAGAATCTTGGACTTAAAAACTGTTTTCATATTTTTTTGTCTTTAGTCTCTTTGATGAAAGAAAAATACTGTCCTACTCAAGTAGCATTTTTACTAGAAAATCTTTGAAATAAAAAAGTACTAAATTTAGAAGTGTCATTTTAAGCTTAATATATCTGAGAAAGAGTTCAATTAAAGCTGGGTAGCCTAGTGGAAATAAATTAAGGTTAGCATTCCGGAGACTTGGGTTCCAGTTGAGGCTCTGCCAACAGCGAGCTGTATGAGTTCCTCATTTCTAAGGTAGGAATGCCAGTTCTCTCTAACCTCTTCACAGAGTGTTTTTAAACATCAAATGAAATCAAAGCATGTCATGGGGAAATGCTCACAGTAAAATAAATAAGACTAAAAAGGCAGGATGTAAAACTGTATTTACAAAATGAATTCTATTTTTTATAAATAGAAAAGGCTATGCATCTGAAAATCTGTATTTATTTAAACAGGAGATAGCAAATATATGAGTTACTTTCACTTCCTTATTTGTACATTTCAATATTACTAAAGTCATAGTTTAAATCGATGTTTTAGTTGTAATGCTGCTGGAATTGTATTTTTAAAAGTTGAAAATATTGTGTTAGAGGAAATATATTATTAAGATGAGAGAGAGGAAGTAGATTATAGTTAGAAAAGAGAACAAGGCTCAAAGTTACATGAACATTGGTTTAAAGTTTAAGTCTACCTTATATTAATTTTGTTCACTGGGGCAAAATATTTGGCTGCTCTAAACCACAATTTCTTCATCTATAAAATGGCAATAAAAATGTATTTTAATTATTATTGTTTACAATAATAGATCTATAATGTCTAGCTCATTGATGATCCCCAAATACTATTCTTTACTGGTTTTATTTCTTAAATTTCCAGGGAAGGATTCAATTTCAACACCAAAGTTCCAAAAACCAATTTAAATTAAATATAGTTGAGGAAACAGCTACTTTCCTTCACTTCTTCATTAGTATCTATCATGTCAGTTCCTTGGTCCACATGGGATATTATTTTTAATTTTGATAATCTGGTATAACGCTCAATTTTGTCATCTTAGATGTGGGCCTAGTTATACCTGCCCCTGCAGATATTATGAGAACAAAACTAAATGAGACAATGTATGCAAACTGTCTGGCTTAGAGCAGATGCTCTCATTACTAGAGGGAGGTTAGAGACCCTGGCAATTCACTGAGGTCAAATGCCACTGAGGGGATCACCTGAAACATCCATTTTAGTCTGACTCAGCAGTCAGAGATAGGAAACAGTCATACACAGAAAATACTTGGAAAAATTGCCAAGTCTCTTCATTGGGCAGGGAAAGAACTTCCTAGATTTCTGTTTTATTCCTACAATGAAGTGTGCACACCAGCTTGTAAACATTCTGTGAAATAAAGAAAGTAAACCTTCGTTAAATACGAAAATTATTTTCTCCTTTTCGGTTTAATGATGGAATAGGCCTCAGAAATGTAGACTACATTATATTTTGAAATATCTAAGCTGCATTTCCCTACAATAATAGCTTTATTAAATTTTGTCTGAAACTGGAGACCAAATTCTATAAACTTAAAGCAGCATGTGAAATAAGGCATTTGCCTAATACTATCTATTGCTATTGTTTTTCTCTAGAGATAAGTATAAAATGATATTTGATAGTCTATTATATGCTTATTCAATTATAAAAGCATTAAAATCAGAAAGTGGAAAATGAGGAAGCAATATCTGATCACCTTGCCCTGGCATGCCTACCACATTATGGGCTCATTGAAACTCAACAATTCTCAAAAGGTTGTACCTAGTTTTGCTTTTATGTTTGCCTTTTTTGAAAAAAAAATAAAGCATAAAACTGAAATTTATCTTACAGTGTACCTGAGCTTGACTTACGTTCTAATAGAGCAGTTCTAAATATGGAGAAATTTTTTCAGTATACTGAGTTGTCCTATCAATAGCCATACTTAGAAAATATGCTGTGGAGAATAAAAAGAGGATTAATGCTACTATTTGCTCTTCATTGCCTTCAATGAACACTTCTCTGCCTAAGTACAAACCATTAAATGACATTTCAACACAGTTATTTACAATAAAATGTGCTGATGTCCATTCAAAATTATCACCATATCCACATCTTTAAAATTAACCTAATGAGCCTGCAACCTGTCCATCTGTTAGCAAAAGTAAAGAGAATTGACAAAAGTTAGAAAAACTCAGTCTCGCTGAAAGGCATGCCACTGCCCTTCCTTTGTTACTCTTTCCACACCAGCATGCATTAATAAGTGATTCAGTTTAGCTAGACCAAATATTTGATGTGCACATTTTATCTACTGCACGCTGTGCTAGGCACTGAAGGGGATTCCAAGACGAGTAGGTCTCATGACTTCACCTCGTCAATTTATGAGGATTAGAGGACAATATACATACCAAAATATTAGACAGCATAAGGTAATTGCCATACAAGAAATTTTTGGAGAGGGGCAATCAAGATTCAGCAAAAGAGAAACTATCTATTATAAAATTAAGAAAATTTTCACACAGAGGATGGAATTTACAATCGACTTTGAATAGTGGGACGAGTTTCAATTCCTAGGAAAGAGGGGATAGTGAAGTTTAGCAGAAAAAAAATGTAGAAAGCAAAATCATGAAGATACGGGGTGTGTGTGGTTTGCTTAGGAACCAACTTGCAACCTATAGATGAGAGTCATGGGAAACAAGACCAAGCAGGACTGTGGGAGGACAGAGGAAGTGGTGTCAAGAAGCTTTGTCAACGTGATAGAAAACAAGAATAAAAAATTCCAACTTAACTCAGAAAACAAGCGAGCCTCTGAAATTTTTGTTACTAGGGGAACTGATTGTGATAACCAGCTTCTAAGATAGTCTGCAGTGGTTCCAGTTTACTGATCTGCACACTTTTGCAGTATTGTACCCTTCCATATTGTACCAGTTTGCCTGTGTGACCAATAGAATATGGCAGATGGATATGGCCACTTCCAAGATTAGGTTATAAAACATAATGTGGCTTCCTTATTGTCCTCTCCCTCTCTTTCTCTGTCTCCCTTTCTTATCACTCGTTCTTGCAGAAGCCATGTCATGAGCAGTCCTGTAGAGAGACACATATGATGAAGAACTGAAGCCTCCTGCTGATAACTACATCAGTAAGCTTGGAAGCAAATCTCCCAGCCACCGTCAAGTCTTGAGATACTACAGCCCCACTCAACAGCTTGACTGACCACATGAAAGATCCTGAATATAACCATGGAGCAAAATTCCTCACCCTCAGAAACTGTATGAATAATAAATTTTTGTTGTGTTTAAGGTGACAAATTTGGGGACTATTTGTTATGTGGCAATAGATAATTAATATAATATGGAAAGACTTTGTGGCATAATATTATTCATACAGCAGTAAAATTCTGAGTAGATTAGAAGAGAAAGATATAAAAGATGAGAAGACAAATTTTAGTAACTTACTATGTACCAAGTCTCCTGTCATGTGCTTTTTACTCATTTCCTCATTAAATAGCGCAGGCATTCTTTGAAGAGAGGTACTATTTGTATTCTCATTTTATAGAAACTTAAGTCATAAAGCAACTTGTCCAAGATCACACAGCTAATAAGTGATAAGCCAAAATTCAAACCCTTATTTGTTTATATAAATAAGTATTGGTTGAATGAATGAATAAACACATGTGTGCACATTTCATAGGTTATTATAATGTCCTACTAACACTTTCTCTTTGCCTTTAAGAAAATTTGGAAAGATTCTGAATTAATCATAACAACATTTTTCCTTGTAGTTCCCCAATAAATGGAATCAAAGGAAGATTTCTAAGAAAATTCATGGTTTGGCATACTTTACTGGTCCAGATGTAGTTAAAGATTTTATTGTGCAAATCTTTGCAAAAACAGTCTTTAAACTATCCTGTCTGGTCTTTTATATATGAGTGATTTCTGAGAAGTGCTTGCTTTTGACCTCTTTTGAGGTTTTAAGCAATAAAAGCCACAGAAAAAACACTCCAGGAGAAAGTTTGATCTCCTGAAATAGGATTCATTTCAACACAGTTAAAACAAAAGTTTTTGCATAAGATCCAAGCAAGAGTGGAATAAACACTCATATGGAGGAAAAGGGAAAAAAAAAAAAGAAGAAGTAGCAAACAAATAACAGCAACATTCACAAAACTCAATTTATAAAATAACCCTGCAGCTAAAAACACTGAGATCAACATTAATACCTAGTGTAAAACCCCAACAGATTGTCTTAAAGCTGTGTTTTAAGAGGCAATAAAGCTCAGAGGACAGAACTAGTCTGCCTGGGTTTACATTCTAACTCTGCCCTTTATGGACCATATGACCTTGGGAAGTTACTTACCCTGTGTGCCTCATCTTGAAAAAGAGATGATAATTGTGCTTAACTCATAGGATTGTTGTGAAAATTAAATGAGTCAAGATATGCATGGTGTTTTCAAGAGTGACTATCACAGATTAACTACTACATATATGTCCTGATAGGTATACAAATTTGGGAGCAACTCTGTTGGTTCTTACGTCTGGTAACGTAAATGTAACCAAAGCTTGAAGGAGATACAGATTTAAATAGAAATTAATTGCTCCCAGAGTAGAGGACAGCAGGTCTACCAGTTAGACTTCACAAATGACCATAAACAGTAACTCAATTATAACTCCATGAAACAGGATGAGGGTCTTTTCTCCTTAAATTTCGTTCCCTAGGTACCTTGCTTGCCTCACTCTAGTCCTGGTCTTTTGAAATGAAAATGCAAAGAAAACACAAAGTAGATCTCTGGGAGACTGGGTACTGTAAGAACATTCTTGCTGTTCTCTACAGGAGCTATGAAACAATAATTAAGCACACAAACAAATTTTCATGAATAATCTTATGTCCCTGTATTTCCTCTTCATTTTGTTTTATTTTTAATTGTCATTTTCAGTAGATAATAGTTACAATTGTATTTCAGAAATCTGTGGAAATTGAAAAATGACTCAAAAATAGATAAACTATTTCCAGCTTAAGACCTCCATGGTCCAGGGAATATATGTAGTTGGTGCAAGTTGCCTGCATTTTATTTTTAAAAATCTTCCCTGGTTTTGCTCCAAGGGTTTCAAATGTAACTGCCTAGAAAAGGTGTTAAAATGCAGAGGTAACACGTATATGAGCAATATTCCTGCTCTAGGCAGAGTTCTCCCATTCTCCTATAGTTTTCCATCAGTATTTCTCTGCAGATCATTTGCTATTGGGGAATATCCATTCTTGACTGGAAGATAAATGGTTTTTTTGTGTGTGTATGAGGAAGATTGGCCCTGAGCTAACATCCGTTGCCAATCTTCCTCTTTTTGCTTGAGGAAGATTGGCCCTGAGCTAACATCCGTTGCCAATCTTCCTCTTTTTGCTTGAGGAAGATTGGCCCTGAGCTAACAGCTGTGCCAGTCTTCCTCCATTTTGTACGTGGGATGCTGCCACAGCATGGCTTGATGAGCAGTGTGTAGGTCTGTACCTGGGATCCGAACCCACGAACCCCAGGCTGCCACAGTGGAGTGTGCAAACTTAACCACTAGGCCACCTGGCTGGCCCCGATAAATGGTTATTTTTTTTTAAAGTGTTATAGATTACCGGAGAGGAAAGTCTATTTTAATTAATATAAATAGTATTTTGTTCATATTTAAAGCAAAAAACATGGTGATGTTTGAAAATTTTTGTTAGGAAACACCTTTTGAAGAACTGTCCAAACTAAACAGAAATAAAGAGCTCAATGGTGCTTCATAGGATAACTAGAAAACCAGAGTGGATAAGAGAAGTAGGCAACCTTTGAGGACATGTAAGGAGAAACTTTCTAAAAATGGAGCTGTTTGGCGATAAAAATAAAATTAGCTAGCTTTTACCAAACACATATGATGTCCCAAATACTGTGTTAAGAGCTTTATTATCGCATTTCAACTGTACAAAAACCTACAAGGTAGGTATTAACATTGTTTTTCTTTTACATATGAAAAAATTGAGGCTTAGAGGGAGTAAATGTGTTTCCAGATGATAATTCTTTTTTTTTTTTTTTGGTGAGGAAGATCAGCCCTGAGCTCACATCCATGCCAATCCTCCTCTTTTTTTTTTTTTTTCTTGCTGAGGAAGACTGACCCTGAGCTAACATCTGTGCCCATCTTCCTCCACTTTATGTGGGACGCTGCCACAGCATGGCCTGACAAGCAGTGTGTCGGTGTACACCAGGGATCCGAACCCAGGCCGCCAGTAGCAGAGCACATGCACTTAACCACTACACCATGGGGTCGGCCCCCCAGAGGCTAATTCTTGATGTCATTACTACTTGAACACAAAATGATACCAAGTCCATGGAAACACTACACGACTCTGCCTCCAAGAGCTTAGATACAACGTGTTAGGCACATGGAGGTGAGGCGGTGGGAGGTCACTGAAAATTCTGAAAAGAAAACGGACAATGAGTAAGTGGAGCTCTGAAAGATGAGTGTGCAGAAATGATGGAAAGAAAGAAATCTCGGGGTCAGGCTGACCTTTTTCAAGGCTGCTGAATGACAAAAGAATAAAAAGAAGAATGAAAAACAGTACAATAGCTTTCACACTTTCTACAACAAAAGTGTCTATAGCCAGCATTGATTGAGAGACTCTATGCAGATGGCACCATGCTAAGTATTTTATGTTCATTGTCTCGAAACATCTTACTCTATTCAGTGGGGTAGGTACTATTGTTACCCTCACTTTGAAAGTGAAGAAACTAAGGTTTCAAGGCTTTAAGTAACGTGCCCAGGCTGCAGTTAGTAAGTGAGGAAGTCCGGGGAGAAAGCTGGGCCTATCTGAATGCAGGGCCTACGCAGTCCACCACCGAGCTATAACCATCTCATTATTTTATATTCCTGCATTCTTTTGAGTCTCACAACAACCTTATAAGATACATAGTGAGTAATGTAAAAACTGAAACTCAGAAATGTTAAGGAACAACCTTAGGTCATATACCTAATTTCAAACCCAAATTTGTTCATGTTGTTGGTTAAAGGTATACGAAACATGCACTAAAAACGAAGTGCTTTCAAGGCAAATACTTTCCCAGAGAGGTGTCTAATCTTCCTGCTTTGTTGAAAAATTATTCTCAGTTAGAGACCAAATAAAATATTCCTTTGGAATATTTTCAATACTGAACAGTTGTTTGCTTCTCACTAAGATCATTTGATATTTATCATTTGAGAACTTCCAGGTACTCCTCATTGATGAGTTCATTGAGAACAGCATTTATGAAATAAGAGAATTAATCAGCATTTAGTAGTTTTCCTTCCAAAGGAAAAAATAATAATTTAAAAGCAGACATAGCAAAGTATAATGCCTTTCTCAAATTGATTTAATATCAATTGCATTGATGATTTCCATCTAAGAGCCTACAATAGATTTTATTGGTTTTGCATAGACTTATACTGCCTATCACACATTGATCAATGTAATACATAAATACATGATTCCACAGCAAGACCTAGCATCAGTGATAATGAGAATGTTCAAGGAGAATGAAAACAGGGAAATGAAAAGATTATTCCCTAAAAGGGAGATAAGATTCAGTTGAAATCAGAAGGGGGTAGATCAACAGTTGGAGAAGGCAGACGGCATTCCCTTCTCACCCTTGCTGTTGGTGAGGATTTTCCTTGTACTCATCAAATGGGCATCTCTTTCTTTCTTTTTCTGGACTTGGAAGAACCAGGGAAGTTGTCCAGCACACTCTGCCGTGGCTGACAGATGAGTCAGGAATCAGGCCCCCTTCTCTAGGATGATAACTGTCTTTGACATCTTCTATTGACAGCAGTAAGCATGGCTGAAGACTGATGGAGATACTTGACCCCAAATTTCCTTAACTTCTATTTTTCTAAAAGGTGTAAGTTGTTTTTCTTTTCCTATGATTGTTTTTATTGTTGAATTCAAATTTCAAACTACAATACAAGGTAAGCATATATAATGCATAACTTTAAATTTCTGTTAACATAAAAATGAGGTGTAAAACAAAAATTAAGGCAAATGGACTTTCTTAATACGTTAATATTATCATATTCCAAATGTCTTTCAGAAATGGTAATACATTCAAGTTGCCTTTTCCCCTCCTACGACCATGGCGGGCATAATTATAGATTTTTCCATTTATTTTCTCTTGAGCCTAGACTAGGTAGTCACTCCCAAATATCTAATATTGGCTCAGTTAGTGAACCCCCTTTGCTGTCTCTGCTCTAGGCCGTGCTAAAGTATCCCTAACACATAACTGGCCTGACATAATTACAAAGCAAAACTTTGGGTTGTGAAATCATGGCAAGAAGACAGATTATCAGTGAAGTTTAGGAGTAACATAAAATCAACAACTTTTTATGTCAACTCAGCAGTTCTTTTCTTTATGCCAAACTGAAGAAGTCTTCCTACTCCTGAATCACAGTGTCAACAAACAAACAAACAAACCAAAAAAAAGAATCTTAGGCAGCTGCAGCAAACATTTTGGAAAGCATGGATAGTCCACATATTGGAGGCATTTAATGACCGGTATCCAGTGTTTGTGCTGCTGGGGGATGAGGATATTTAAGAAGTAATATATTCAGCAGAAATCAATTTTTAAAATAATATTAAAAACAAGTAAATTTACGAAGTTTAAGGCTCTGTAATAATTGTCTGAAGCAAAATAGACTTTCAGAAACCACTAGGCAGGCATTCAAACTATTGCTCCTGTTAGACAGTTGAAGATAATTAAGCTTAATGGCAATAAAAATAGGCTTAGATCAGAAATGCTAAATTAAAAAATATTATTATTTAAGAATAAAGAGGTAAAATATGCACACTTATCCTTCAAAGAGTAAGTTCAGCCTTTTAAGCAATTCTTTTTTTTATAATTTTCTGTGTTATAAGAGCCCCTGGAATGCGATGGCCCCTATCTGACTCTATTAGAATCAAGGTTCTGGGGTTCAGGTTGAACAAGCATGAGTCAACAATTCCCTGTGAACAATTCTACATCTTTGAGTGCTTTATCTTACACAAGGACCAGTAGAGTTAGAGCTGGTATAAGTAGCTGGTAGGAACTAAATTAGAAAGAGAAATATGAAAATGGAACGAAACTCTTCCTGAAATCTCAAATTTGAGCAAATGCGAAGAGATTGAGTCTCTTTACAGTTTCTAGTAAAACAAAGTCCATTGATTTCTTCCTTGTCATTTTAATTTAGCAAATATAACACTGGCAGTATGAGTACTGACTCTGGACACACACTGAAAGGATTTAAATCCTAGTTTCTCTGAATAACTCTCCGGTTATAGGCAAATTATTGAAATTTTCTGATCTTCAGTTCACTCATTTTTAAAGTTGCAGAAATAATAGTACCTACTTTATAAGGTTATTATAAGGGTTAAATAAGGTTAAGGATGAAAAATACTTAGTAAAATATCTGGCACATAGTAAATGCTCAATAAATGATAGCTTATATTCACTATTAATAATACTATTGTGTAAAATTTGCAGCAGACTCCTCCTCATTCCCTCTGGACCCACTTCCTCTCACTCCTCATCCACTTGGAATCCTGAATCTCTCCCATAGTTGTAACACCTTTTCAAATTCTTCTTCTGTCTTCTGTTTTCTTTGTTGACCCAGACTCTCTTTGCCATCTATTTGTTTCATGTCTTGTTTTCACATTGTCTCTCCTCTAGTTGCAAACTGTCCCCAGGTGAGCAACTACCCGTGTAGCTCCAGTCCCTCTCCAGCAGGAATAGCCTTTTCCTTCTCTTTTCCCACCTCATATGGGTGTGGATATGGTTCTGGATGTGCTGCTAGGTAGCTAGGAATCCAGAATACAGAGAAGCTCATGAATAGAACTAGAAGAGAGAGGAGGATCCTTGAGATGCAAATAACTAGGATTACAAAAGAAAAAAATAGTATATTCAATTATTCTATAACAACACCAGTGACAATAAAACCTAGAGCTTAAAGCAGTAAATGTTAATTTATTTCTTGCTTAGATTTCATAACCATCTTGGGTGGCAGAGGGTTCTGCTTAACATTATTTTTAATCGGGGATCCCGGCTGATGGAGCATCCACATTTGGAACTTCACCTGTTACTATGCGAAGAGTAAAGCAATAGTTATCACACAGAAGTAACACAAGACACTTCAGCTTACATTTCATTACCGAGAGCAAGGCATATGTCCATGCCTAACTGAGAGGGGCCTCAGAAGTTCTGTCCTGCTATTCCTCCGAAATATTTGTCAACAGCCCTAATGATTACAAAGTTATAAACCAATATAATAGACTATGGGTTCCCGACAGCATAAAATGTGTTTCATGAATCTTTATATTCACCTTTTCAGACAAAAACTTGCCCATAGTAGCATACAATAAATGCTTATGTAATGAGTAAATTAATTATCTTGTATATTGTACTATAAAAATGAATCCAAATGTTGATTTTGCTAACAGAGGCAATATATAATGCCAATAGAACAACAGTTTTAGAAGAGGTTATTTACTTTGAATGTTTATTCACACATTTCTTTTGTTTCTAAAAGTTGTAAAGTTAAATACTTTAGCTCCAACCTTGAGATTATTAAAGTTTACTCTGAAGTCTTTTACCATGCAGTGTAATATAAAGCACTCTTGGGACTTTGCTAAAGCTTGCCATTGAGATCTTCTGAAATTACTCTAGATTTAAATTACTTAACTTGGCATAGGAGAACACCTACATTCAAAGCTGTTAATCATGTGCACTGTAGCATTATGAAGGCATTTAATGTTTTTTCCCTGTGGGATATTAGGTGTCATGTTAGCACACTGTGATCATTACTTTGAGTGCATGTTTTAATTCTCTTCTCTCCTCACCAATGCGCATCTCCTTCTAGGCTTGTAATATAAACTCTGTGTGCCTGTTTTCATTCCTGGGGGAATTTAATGCATTATAGAAATATTATATTTCTACTATGGCTTCATTCCAGTAGGTTTCGGATTCAAATAGTTGACCTGATTAAATGAACCATGAGTGGGTGGAAACATATTGAAAGTGCCATGAGGAGATGTGGAAAACTTTTAAGACTGAGTATCGATGAAGAGCAATTACTGCACTATGGCAAGAAGCTTCTTGACTTAGGAATCCTGGATGTTTCTAAATTATGAGAAAATGAGGAATATAATGAAAGAGAAAGAAAATCAAAACGCTTTTCTTAAATATTGTATTAACTAAACTAATATTACAATAGAAAATTAAAAATGAGTTCTTTTACAAATGTAGACTTTTCAATCATAGTCTATGCTCCAGTACTTTATTTTGTTGACTTAACAGTTATGCTTGATATACCTGTCACTTAATTTTTTGTTCTTCCTTCTGAGTAATCAGGCTACAAACAAAAACAGCTAAAACCTAAAGAACACTTACAGTTTTTTCTCTTTATAAGTCTAGAGATAAGGAATAGACAATTCAGCACAGGACAAAACTAGAAATAAAATGTTTCCCTTTTCCTTATCGCGTTCTCTTCTCCGTTTATCAAATACCAGGTCCTTTGTTTTTCTTTACATTGGAGTCCTGCACTCTGCCCACCTCCCGTGAATATAAAAGTTCTACTTGCTACACGTCCTTGCTAAAACTTAGTATTGTCAGTATGTCTAACTTTACCCAATCTGATGGAGGTATACAGGAATAGCGTTGTGACTTTAATTTGTGCTTTCGTGATTTTAATGGGGTTGAGCGCCTTTTCATACATTTATTGGTAATTTGGATAGCCTTTTTTGTGAAGTGCTAATTATTGTCTCTTGCCCATTATCTACTAGGAAACCTATCTTTTCCTTATTGATTTGTGGAAGTTTTTTTCATATTTTTAATTTCATTTATTTATTTTTTCCCCCAAAGCCCCAGTAGTTAGTTGTATGTCATAGCTGCACATCCTTCTAGTCGCTGTATGTGGGACGCGGCCTCAGCATGGCCAGAGAAGCGGTGCGTCGGTGCGCGCCCGAGATCCGAACCCAGGCCGCCAGCAGCGGAGCGTGAGCACTTAACCGCTAAGCCGTGGGGCAGGCCCTCATATTTTTGATAAGTCATTTGTAAATTATATTTAGTATTACAAATATATTTTCTAACTCTGTAGGTTGTCTTTTCATTCCCCAAATAGTATCTTTGATGAACAGAAGTTCCTAATTTTATTGCAGTTCATTTTATCAGTGATTTTATTTGCAGTTATTGCCTTTTAAATCCTGTTTGGGAAATCTTTGCCTATCTCAAGATCAAGGAAGCTTTCAAAAAATTTTAGATCTAAAACCCACATTGGATTGATTTTTGTTTATGACGTGAGGAAGGGGCCAATGTTAATATTTTATCCATATTGATTAGACTGTCCTTTTCTGATTTCTCTGCAGGGCCACCGTCACAAAAAATTAAGTGCCTACATGCATATGAGATTATTTCTGGACTCTCCATTCTGTTCCATTGGTTTATGTTTCTATCCCTGTGCAATTACCATAGCACCTTTATTACCATAGGTTTATAATAGAACTCTTTATTGGAGAGTTTAAGTGCTACAACTTTTTTTTTCTTCTTCAAAATTATCTTGACTATTATTTTTATATAAATCTAAAATTAGCTTTTTGATTTTTCTGAAACAAACAAAAAACCCTGAAGATTTTTCTTGAAATTGCATTTAGTTAGCAGATCAAATTTGGGGAAAGAAGAATCTTTTTGGTGATACTAAATCCTCCAATCCTTAAGCATTATAATTTCCCTCCATTTATTTAGTTTTCTCTAATTTTTAATGATGTTTCATCACAGTGGCCCAACACCTCTTTTGGTAAAATCATTCAAGGTATCCAATTGGGGATTCCTACGACTTCCTGGAAGAGCTGAGTTGTTGCTGAGGTATAAAGCATGAGTAAAAGCCAGCTGGACAATGGATGGAGGGGGGTGAGATGATTTGTGGGAGGGATTCAAGCCACTGATAGGGCTTGAAGAGGAGTGAGACTGTGGCAAATTAGGAAATTAGAAGTGCTTCAGTATGACTCGAAAGTGGTTTAGTGTGGTTGGTTATACTAGAAAAAGAAAAGAATGTATTGCTGTTTTGCTAAATTAGATAATAACTTCATAAGCCCTGATATACCTAATATATTTTCCTAAGTACTTAATTTACTAAGAGAGAGACACTTTGGGCCTGGTGATAAGAGACTCTCTAACTTAACATCATATCATATGTAAATACATAGCTCTTGCAAAAATAAAATATATCTGAAGATAAGCGGTATTAATAAAAATAGAATTTAAAGTCTTTAAAGCCATAGGTCATAAAATATCCTTTAAAGCCATAGATCATACAATATCCTTGGGAATATATTTAAAAATACACAGAATACACTAAGAAGTTTGAATTAGGTAACTAGATTGAGAAATTGGATTAATTGCCATGGTGAGAAAATGCTCAACTCTCACTTTGAGTTTAAGCTCTAAACTTATGTCACCTAGTTACTCATTTCTTCATTACTTTGAAAAAGAAGAAATGATGGTTTTCTGCAAAATAAGAACAATTGACGAAGAAAATAGATGTGGATCCAGGAGGAAAAGAATGCTGATCAAAAGGATTTGACGTCTTGGAAACCTAAAAAGCAAACAAACCCTGTCTTAGTCTTCAGTATGAGCACACACAGTTGCAGAAACCAAAATCACATAAATAAAAAGGGGCATGAGGAGCAGTCCTGGATCCTTGTTTGGTGATAAAAGATACTAACATGAAGAAGGCAAGGTTGAGTTACTTTAGATTAAAAATACTTGAAAAGGGATAGGAAATAATAAAAAATACTTTGCCGTATCTTGGCTATATATGAGCGAAATAGAAAATGCCTTAGTGATATGTTTATGGGATGTGGACTGCTGCTAGTAGAAAAGCCACTTATTATTTTTGATGAGCATGTGGTATTGTGATATAAGGGTTCTATGACTTCATAGCACAGGGTCATTGGTTTGAATTCACACAGGTCAACAGTCATTGAAAGGCATTATGGTAGTTCCAGATCTTGTGAAATGCTGCAGCAGCTGACATTCTGTTTTCATCAAATACTCTAAGCAGGTGGCAGTATTGTTTGATGAAATGAAACAGAATTGGGGTAAGGAGACGAATTACAATGCCAGCTCTGCCACAAATTAGCTGTCTGGCCTTAGGCAAGCCACAGAGATTCTCTGGACTTTTCTTAACTGTGAAATGAGGACATTTCTTGTAGATTTTTACGGGTACAATTAAAAAACTAGACTGCAACTTGTATTTATTTGTCCACATAATGTAAGTACAATTAGCAGAGCCAAAGAATTAATTACCATCTCAAGCTATTTTCTTTACAAGACATGTTGAGGCCCTTCCTCTGTAAAATGGATGCAGAGGAAGAAACAATGAGAAAACGACACATTTTGCAGCAACAAGCTGCCTTGCTGAGAACGATTTAATTGTCACTAGTGTTACCTGATAAGTCTTAGTTGAAGATTGTTGAAGCCCCTCTGGTTTCAAAATCCTCTCTCATCACCGAAAAGCTGGTGTTTTCAGCATTCCATCATTTGAGCCCAGCTTATGTTTATAAGTCAAAATGGCTGCAAATGGATGGCTCATGCAGACACCCTCCTCTGCTTTTAGCAGCCAAGCACATGGGCTGTAGACAAAGGCTCAACCAAGCCCAGGAGCCTGAAGCTCTTCTCAGGAAACATCTTCAGTCTGCCAGCCTCTCTCTCGCAACAGACGTGCTGGTTAATATTTACCCCCATAGTACTTTCACTCCTTTCTCATCCTGCTGGTGGTATTTTCCAGTCAAGTCAACTTTGCTGCCTAGAAATTGTCATTATGAAATAACCACTAAAATAAATTCTTCCAGGGTGACCTCTTTAATTTTTTAGATGTCAGTAATAGAGGTAGAATGGACTACCTTTCTCTGACTGTAGAGAGTCACCAATTCTATTGTAAATCCTATCTAAGAGAAGCACTGAAACTGTTTGGAAAGGTCTTCAGGAAATAAACCACTGAGAGATTAAAGTAAATAAAAGCAATATTAAAAATAAATAATAAGAAGAAAGCCATAAAAAGACATTTCGCATCATTCCCAGTCGAGGTAAACAGCTAGTCTTAATAGCTTATCTCAGAAGTACTAACTCAGAGTCTTCTATAAGATATTCAAAAAGTGTTTTCATTTCTACAGAAAAGATGCATATCAATTCTTTTCAATTATGCACCTGGATTTATCAAATGTACTACTGGAGTTATTGAAATAATCTGTCTCAGGAAAACATAATCAAATACGCTTCAAACTGGCATTTGCCAACATTAGCCATCTTTGACATAGCTTTCAAGAAATTTCTGAAAATGCCTATAGGCGCCACAAAAAGCCAGTAAAGGAAAAGGAGCAAGGAAGACTGAGGTTATACGCAGTTCCTCTTTATTCGGCCATAACTTTTTTTTACTTATGAAATACAGCCATGCTGAGGATGTATATCTCTGTAATTTTTCTAAAAAGGAGAAATCTAAGATTCTATTAGTTGTACTTAAATAACTTCTTACACAACCTAGCCCATTTCTTTCTTACCTTTCAAATTCTCAGGGCAATGTCAAACTTAGTGCAGGCTTTGGCAGTGGTCCACATAGCTTTTCCAATTTAGTATAATTCTTTGACTTTCTACTCAAGGAAATAATAGATGTGGACTAACATTAACACAGGAAAGTATTTATCACAGTCTTTTTTATAATTATAAAAAATTTAAAACTAGATGATAAATAGTAGTCATTACAAAATAGTATATTATGAAAGAAATGTAATCGTTGCATTTTATTTTTAAAGAATTTTTAAGGGCATGAGAAAATGTTAATTATATCTTAAAATAATATATGAACCTATTTTCATAGTACTATATATATATAATATATTCTTTATGTAACAGGGCAAATATTAGCAGAGATAAAAAATTAATAAAAAAATATTAATAGTAGTTACATTATGTTTTGATGTTATGAATGATTTGGAATTTTTTTTCTTGTTATATTTTCAAACTTTTCTATAATTTTATATATTAAAATTAGAATTAGAATTAAAAATTAAAAAAAAATAAGGTCTCTGAGGCACAAGATAGACTAGGTGTTTCAAATCTCTGTCAAGTTCATTGAGGTTTTGTTTTATCTATGTTGGCATCTGGAGAGGTTTTTAGAAAATACAGATTCCAAAACCCCCCCACAGACATATTTTTAGTGATGATACTGACAACTAATAATTTAGCAAAAACTTCATAGAGAGTCTGGGGATCAACCAAATATGGGAAGCCAAGTCTAAATAACAAAGGCAGATGCTTAATGTATTGAACAGCATTGCTGGCTTGGGCTTTGGATATTATCTTTTAGAAATGCCTTATTTTATGAGATGTAAAATAAGCCCAAAGGATGGACAGCTTTTGATACAGAAAGAACAGGAACTCTGATATCCTGACTTCTGGCACACTTCTGGCTCCCCAGTGCTCTACCAAACCCAAAGACCTCAGTGATCATGACCTTTTATAGAGAATTTGGCATCTTTCTTGCCAATTTCTGCATCTGTTCCCTGTTGTAGAATGGTTCAAGTCTTCAACTCACAGAATTTTAAGCAGCCGTCAGCCATCAGACAATGACAACTCTTAGAATTGCTGCCTACTTGAGTCAAATCCATTTACCCAGGTGTGCAAAAACTCTGGAATCTTTACTCTTGCTTTAGAGACTTCTCTTGCTTCACAAACTTTTGAGACCTTGCTAAAAGTAGAATGTAAAATGATTGAAAATTCACTTGTTAAGTGTATTATTTATGCATGAGATTACATACTTTGAGAGATAAAAAGTGAATTGAAAGTCTATGTAAGTAAACATGCGAATCTTTGTTTAATTTTTAAAATATTTTCCTTTTTATTTATTTATTTACCATCATTAAATAGAACAACATGAACGTAATGAACTGACAGGCCAAAGCGAAGATAAAAATTTTGAAAGAAGAGACACCTACAATGACTGTTAATTTAAATTTCTTTTAACAAAGAGGATTTCTGTTTTGTAGTTTCAATTTGAACTTAATTTTATTGGTTCTAAAAGTAGGTAAGATTTGTGCTGTATGATTTAAACAATAGCTTCATTTTGATATACTATCTTCTTCTTGTCTAGGATGCGAGACACTAGAGCTGAGAGACTCCATTAGACAGGGCCTGGCCTAGTTCTTTAGATTTAGGCAAATATGTATTTTACCCATTTTGCAGATGAGAAAATGGAACTTAGAAAGAGGGAATCTCTTGATTTAACTAAATTAATGAGTGCATTGAATGGACCCAGAACCCATCCCTCCTAGCTTCTCGCACATTATGCTGGTAGATATTTTTCTATGTATATAGCTTTAGAAAACAAAAACAAAACCAGAAAAGTAGATACTGATAGTATTGGGTATATTTTGTCAGGAAACAGTTAGTATGAAGATAAAATCTTATATGATTCAAATTTCCCTTTCTCCCAATGATGCACCTTTGTACATGCAATGTATTGAGCAATGCTGCCATGTTCTCCTCTGGACTCTGCAAATAAATGACAAGGCCATTTATGCCAGGAAGATGACAGATAGGAACTTAAATTGAAAACATGTGACTAACAGCAAACCAGTGTATTCTCTAGGCTAGCAATTATAACCAAGCTGGTGGAGGAGAGAATCTGATTGAAATAGGCTGAGAAAGTGGAGCAAGAATTATACTTGTGTAAATAATGGAGTATAAAAGAAAATCTCTATTTCTGAGTTTTAATCAAAATAATTTCATTGATTCTAACATTATGCAAGACTTAGTGCTTTCTACTGTCAGGAGTGTGCCTATTTTGCTACAATATTCCTCTCTTTGACTAGGATATTAAAGTTTCCTATTTTAGGAACCTGAGGATATGACTGAAGGAGGAAATGGCTGACTGGGAATTGGCAAAGTATAATCACATAAACAAAAATTTAAAATTTTTAATACATTTCAAAGATGTCAAGTCATCTAACAAAAAAAAGGGGAGGAAGAGTGCTAAGGGAGATATTATATTAAATATGAATATATATATACTTGTATAAAATATATATTAACAATTCACTTTTTAATTCACTCTCAAATATTTGAATACTTCATGTATTCCATTTACAGTACCCTACACAGATTAACCATGATAAACAAAATATACAAAATCTTTACATTCACAGAAATTTTAGCCTAACAGGAAAGACAGATATAAAACAAAGAGTCTTACAAGTAAATAATGATGAAATATAGTAAGTACAATGAAGGGAAAGCACTATTCATTATGAGAAATTTTATGAGGGAAACCAAATTTAGGTTAAGAGTTAAAGAATTTTTCTAAGTGATGAGTAGGAATTATTTTTAAGGATCTCATATGTGTGTGTGCGCGTGCGCACGCGCATGTGTGTGTGTTTCAGGAGGGAGGATAAATCAGAGCATTTCAGCCAGAGAAAATTATATTGCCTGAAAATCCTGAGGTGAGAATTCAACCATTTGGAGGATCTAAATGAAAACAACAACACAACAAAATCAAAACAGAAGAATGAAGTTGTAAGACAGCAAGGAATAAGGAAAAAAGAACACAGTATATTGTGTAAAATTTTATGGATTTTTAAATATGTTATCTTGAATGTGATAAGAAGCCATTGACAATTTTTATATAGGATGATTTAATTTATACTTTAGCTAATTATACTATTACAAAGACAGAACTCATTTAATAACATATTATTTATTGACTCATCTAAACCAAAAAAATCTAAGAAACTGTACAACTGCCTCAAAAACCCTACTCTTTATGGTTAAGTACTCTTTATGACCCTAGCCCAGAGAACAAAGTTTCAGTAATAGCTATGGTAGTTGATCCCATCTTGGCCCAGAAAGCTTTCTGGCTTTGACTTACCAACCACATCTGAAAACGGCATTGCTGTTGTGCTCACTGTTACTGATCTCTTGCCCTGGGGAGATTTATGCAGAAAAACAGACTGTTAGTAAACATTCTGCAATACCAGACCTTTCAAAAAGCTTTTTTATGGTAACTGTTAGTCACAAAAGGCTGCTTGGTTGTCATTTCCTCCACTTCCTATACCCTCCCCTGCTAATGCAGGGGAGGTCATGAAATCATCCTTTCAGAAAATACTGAGAACACTTTTGATCATATCAGGAAGATTTTGAAGATCTTTCCAAACAAGAAGGTTGATGACAGTCCCTACCAGTAGTTCTTTTAGTGAATTTTGTCAGTGGCAAATCTGTACTTTATTTTTTGAACCTTTGCAAAGTAAACATTCTGAATAGCTGCTCCCCTCTCACTCAAGGTCCACAATAGAACTACCGTAAACATAGTTTGTATGTGTCTGCAGCTGAATTGCTTTATCAACCCCCTTTGCACCAATAGCATTTTAAGAGTCCAACAGGGTCCTACCATTTTGTATTCTCTGTTATTTCCCGTCCAATACGGCAGTGTCTCTGCTGAAACTATTTTCTCAAGAACTTTGGGGGTCTGCAGTGGATTTCAATTTTCACTTTATTGTACAAAGGCCACATCCACATTTTTTTTCAAGATAATCTCTTCTCTACCTTTGGCTCCTTCTGAGATGACCGAGGAGCAATGCCTTTAAGATTCCTAGGGCCCTTATGGTTTGACTGAGAGGATATGTGAAGCACATGCTTAATCTCTTGAAAGGGCCTTTGTGTGACTGAATACTGTGGGCTTTTGATCTTTCGTGGTTTTAGCAAAAGGTTTTATAGGCACACCCTTTTTCTCTATGCCACATTGTCAGAAGCACTTTCTTAATTTTAACAGCTTTTGTTATGGGGAGAGATTGAGAATTTTCTAAACCATCAAGCCCTCGTTCCTTTTTGTTTAATAATTCTTCCCTCAGTTGATCTCCCTCCTTTCCCATTTTATAATAAGCAGGAAGATGCACTCAGAGTGGCATTTTCCACATTTTGCTTAGAAATCTCGTTAGCTGTATAAGAAGCTCAATAACTGTAAGTTCTGCCTCCCACATGACTACAGGAGACAATTTCACTAAGCTCTCTGTCACTATATAACAAGGACCTCCCTTCCTCCAGTTTCTAAAAATATGTTCCTCTCTTCCTTCTGAGGCCTTCCCAGCAGTATCTTCCAAGTCCATATTTCTACCTACAGTTGTTCAGGGTAATTTAGGCTTTCTCTATCATGCTCCTCAAAATTATTTCAGCCTCAGCCTTCTCCATGTTTCCAAAACTGCTCTCCCATTTTCAGGTATTTGACAAAAGCACCCCACTTCCAGGCTTCAAAATCTGTATTAGTCTTATATTCTTGCATAACAATTGCCACACACTTAACATCTTAAAACAAAAATACATTTATTATCTCACAGTTTCTATGGGTTTAGAGTCTGAACACTGCTTAACTGGGTCCTTTGCTTCAGGATTTAACAAGTCTGCAACCAAGGTGTCAGCAGAGACTGCAGTTTCATTTGAGACTAGTATCTCTTCCAAGATCGTATGATTGTCAGCTGAATTATGATCCTTGTCACTTGTAAGACTGAGGTCCTCAGCTTCCAGAGTCAACCCACTGCTCTGTGTTATGTGATCCTCCCAAAATATGACTGCTTTCTTCATCAAGCCAGTAAGGAAAGCAAGACTCAAAAGCAATTCTACTAGTAGGATGGAGACATATTGAGGTAATGTTGTCATGAGAGTAACATTCCAACATTTTTGCTGTATTCTGTTGATTAGGAGCAAGTCACAGGTCTCCTCCACACTAAAAGAGATTATAGAAGGATAGGGAAAGGCCGTGAAGGCCCCCTGAGGTACTAGGGGTTAGGGCTTCAACATACAAAATTTGAGGGGACTGTAACAGAGTTATTTAAAAAATGTTATATAAATAGAATCATACATGATATAAATTTTTGGGATTGCCTCTTTTTCTTTTTTTTTTTCCATTTAGCATAATTCCCTGGAGTTTCGTCCAGGTTGTTGTGTGTATCAGTAGTTTGTTTCTTTTTATTTCTGAGAAGGATTTAATGGTATGAATGTGCCACAAATTATTTAACCATTCGTTCTTTGAAGAACATTTGAATTGTTTCCATGTTTCAGGCTATTATGAATAAAGGTGTTATGGACATTTGTATACAGGATTTTATGTGAACATACGCTTTTACCTCTCTGGGAACAAATGCCAAAGAGATCAATTGCTGGGTCATCTGGTAGTTACATGTTTAGCTTTATAAGAAACTACCTAACTTTTTTCCTGAGTAACTGTACTGTTTTACATTCCCACCAGCAATGTAGTGATTCAGTTTCTCTGCATCCTTGCCAGAATTTGGTGTTATCACAATTTTTTATTTTAATTATTCTAATAAGTGCACTACAGTGATATCCCCTTGTGGTTTTAATTTGCATTTCCCTGATGGCCAGTGATGCTGAAAATCCTTCAACGTGCTATTTGCCATCTGTATATCCTCCTAAAGGTATGTTTATGCCTTTTGCACATTTTCTAATAGAAATAGGTGGGTTGTTTTTGTTTTTACTATTGAGTCTTGAGAGTTCTTTATATATTCTAGATACTAGTAGTATGTTGGATAGGTAGTTTGCAAATATTTCTCCAAGTCTGAAGCTTGTCTCTTCATATAGTCTTTCCTGGTGTTGTCAGAGGAACTTCCTTTGAGTTGTTATTGGAATTCTGGATTAGTTTGGAAACTCTAAAATCCTATCCATGTTCTGAAGTATGACAAATTATAAAGAACTACAGAGACCCAATCAAATACTAAAATGCACGGTTACACAGTGGATTTATAAATTATAGATTTCAGAAAAAAATCTTTCTATTTTCTGAAGATATTCAGAGAAAAGCATAGTCTGTTCTTTCATAATAACAACAGCGAATGTTTCTAGTGAATTCCGCAAGTTCTAAGTACTATGCTAAGCACAGCTTTACCTGCTTTTATGCACATGGTCCTCCTAAATATGTTATATAGTTATTCATATTCTTTCCATTTTACAGAAGTGAAAATTGAGGACTAGAATGATTAACTTTCCCAAACCTTAAACATTGTTACCAGAATATAAAGGAATTTAGGGGAACCAAGAAATTATAAAGATTATTTTTCTGCTATCAGAACTAAAGTTTCATTTTTAAATTTTTTTTTGTGAGATCAGCCCTGTGCTAACATCTGCCAATCTTCCTCTTTTTTTTGCTGAGGAAGACTGGCCCTGGGCTAACATCTGTGCCCATCTTCCTCCACTTTATATGGGATGCTGCCACAGAGTGGCTTGCCAAGCAGTGCATTGGTGTGCACCCAGGATCCAAACCGGCAAACCCCAGGCCGCCACAGAGGAGCGCACGCACTTAACTGCTTGCGCCACTGGGCCAGCCCCTAAAATTTCATTTTTAACTAACCTGGTGAAAATTCAGTGTCTGATAAGTTGGAATTTTAAAAGTTAATGTGATATTTAGTAGATGCTGGATAATCTACTCGTGCACATGTAAACATATGGATTTCCTTTTATCATGTGCATAAATTATTTTCTTGGCTTCACTACTCAACTCATATTTTCAGAGCGACTGTTTCTGTGTTCGTTCTTTCTCTACTTTATTGTCCACACAGAACTACCAGAATGGTTCTTAAACATTCTTTGATAACAGACCCCTTTAAAAACATTCATAAAGTTATGGAGACCCTCGGTTGTGCCTCACTTACAAATGCAAACACAAATACAATTTGCTGATACAATTTCAGGTGTTCTACTGGTCCCCTAATTCTACCTCCAGGTTAAATAACTTCATTCTATTTTCTAGTTTCTGATTTGTTTTGGTCAAGTTAAGAAACTGAAGTCAACAAACTTGTACATTCCCCACTAAACTGCCTGATGCGCATCAAGTTACGAAAATTTGAAATTCCTTATTTGGTTATCTTAACTGATGTTCTGCAGTGACTTTGGAAGTCAAGAGTTGAAAGTAATTGTTTCATTGTTAATATTGTTAACAACATTAACGTCAATTATTTCAATGATAATATTATTCCCTTTATTTTATAGACTTTGGTACACGTATCTTCTGTAATATTGATATGAATGCATAAGTGATGATATTTATGATTAAACCCCCTTGCGGTGTTGTCTTCAAGCACTAAGTGACTTTCCTCACCAAAAAAAGTTTTTAAACAGGACTTTCATGGCTCCTATGTGTAAAGGATGCTGATCAGGGCAGAAAAGACCCAGATGTCAGTAGAACAGAGACAAGGTGCAAGGACAAAGAGCTACAGCTTCATGCAGATGTTCTTGAGATCAGTAAGGAAGCGAGATGCCAGTATTTTGAAAAATCTATTGATAGGAAGGAAATTCTTCCTCGGAAATCAATTTTAAAAGACACTATACTAAAATACTTATATTTGTCTTCTGAAGTATGACAAACTATCAATGTCTATGAATACCCAGCCAAATTCTGCGATGTAACAGTTACATTCTGCCTCTAATTAGAAGCTAGAAAAAAGAATCAAATACCTGATATAAGATAGTATTGAATACATCAATGCAGGGTGCACAAGACGACGGTGATGAATCCAGTTCAGATCAGACTGTTTCCTCAGTCATACAGACTAAGAGTCATCATGAAATCCTTGGTGAGAGGACCTGAAGACTGATGCCAAAATTTGCTACATATCCTTGATGGGTCGGTATAAAACAGGTCACATTTTTAATGATATATTACTATCACCATGTTCTCCATTAATTATTTTCACATATTCTCAAAGTCCCAAAGTGAGAAATTATTTTGAGTACTGTCATGCATAGATGACAGCATCATATCACCATGGAGTCTTGTGTCCAACTACGGCAAAATTAGATAAGCAATCCTCTTTCTGGAATCCTTTCTCAACAAGATTTATTCTCTCTGTTTTGCTGTATTTTAAAGCCTATCTGTGCTGTGTGTTCAGAGTTATATATGCTAGGTGTTTCTCTTTGTTCATGCTAAGCTTATACCAAACAAAATTTCTAGGTATTAAGACATAATAAAGATTTTAAATTTTTATAAGTATGTATTATATAGAAACACACACAAACACATAATTATAATGTGTTTGACAGTCCTTGACTTAACAGAAATATGCACTAATTTTCTCCTCCAATTAAACGTATGCTATTATTTACTATAATTAAGCCAAACAGCCTTCAAACATAGATCATGAAACCAATTTTTTTGGAATTAGAACTCTACATTGAATAGAGTAGAAAAAGATCAACAATTAACAATGACGAAAGCAAAGCAGGAAAAATATTTCACATTTTGAATGGATGTGTCTAAAGGATCTAGACATAAATGTTTTCACTTTCTAATAGAAATGGCCTTACCCAAAGTCAAAGTGATTTTAATGGTCTCATATTTAAAATAATTTCCCTCAGAATTTATTTCTATCTTTCAAAAAATTACTCCTCTCATTCTCTCTCCAAAAGAAAAAAAAAACCCATTGTATTTGCATCTTGGTATATTATGGCTAGAATAATATATTTAGTAGTTGCATGATTTCAACTCTTTCTATCAAGTAGGGCCCAACAGTGGAAAATCCAATCAATTTTCAGTGAAGTAAAGTTCTATTGCTGCTGTGGTTTCAGCACATTCCCAGGTGCAAAATTATTCCAACTGACTCTACTATGCAGGAGAAAAAAATCCTCAAATTTTGCACCAATACATTAGCAGTTAATCAAAAGCAGAGGCGTTCATTTTGTAGTCCTCTTGAAAATTCAATTTATACTTATTTCCTGGTTAAGCTTTTTACTACTGAATATAGCACAATAACTTCAGTTAGCTAACGTCACTTTCCCTAATATCAAACTCTTAGTTACGTTTGATTTTTATTCTATTAAATTTAAAATAAAATGTGTGCCCTTCTGTACAATGCTTGATCAGTCCACTCTGGGTTACTTATTTCACAACCAGATGGGTTAAATAGTTCAACTACCTCCATTCCTGGATGGAGAATCTGTTTCTTCTGTTGCTATAGAAATGGATTCTTTGCAGATTCAAAGTATTATAACTAAGAATTTTAATGGCAGCCTAACAATAATGAGAATAATGATAATTACAATAAGAAGAACATGTATAATACTTACGACATGCCAGCCGCTATTCTAATCACTGTGCTAACGCAATTCATTACTAATTTAATTCCCACAGCAATTCAGTAACATAATTCATTTTAGCATTGTTATTTTACAGATGAGAAAACTGAGGCACAAAGAGTCAAAATAATTTGCGCCAAAGCAAACAGCTTATAAGAAGTAGAACTAAGAATTGAATCTAGGCAATCTAATTCTATTCTGAAATAGATGCATTTGTTCAGCTCCTTCATCCAATAAGAATTAATTCCATATTACCCTGATAATACGATGCTATCAATTATAATTTGAACCATTATATTCATAAGAAATTTTCAGGAAAAAATAGGAAGAAAAATAGGCTAGAAAATCTCTTTTGATACCAAGTGTGAAACTTATCCTGATTTCAGAGATTTTAAAATATTTTTTAAATGAGGAAATATAAAAGTGCATGTCATTTTTATGTGTCATGTTCCTTAGTGGAAAATGTGACAAAAATGATGTTCTACTTGCTATTTGAAAAAGATTAAATTTCTTTGTACATATAGAAGAGGGAAGATTTCAAAGAAGGAAGAGAAAAATTAAGAGAAGGAAGCTTCACATTACTAGAGGCTTTCTGTTCTGGTCGTGGACTATTGTGCTAGAGTTGGGCAGCATGATAATGACATTACACCATATATTTCAGATCAAAAACAAGCAGTGATAACACTAACATCATTTGGGGCTATGTTGGTGATAAATGGAAAACTGTAATAAAAACAAACCCCTTGGATATACTCTTAACACAACTAAATGAAGAATTAGATTTCTATAGTTTGTTTTATTGTCCATAAGATCTTTTCTTA
This sequence comes from Diceros bicornis minor, assembly GCF_020826845.1. Lineage (NCBI taxonomy): Eukaryota > Metazoa > Chordata > Mammalia > Perissodactyla > Rhinocerotidae > Diceros > Diceros bicornis. The sequence goes on along the minus strand of NC_080745.1, from coordinate 47,835,123 downwards.
AAAATAAAATTAAGCCAATATTTTCCCGTGAATTCTGTAGGCTTTCTAATATACCACCCCAGAGAGCAAAATTTTTGCTGAGAAACCTAACTTCTGGGTCTAAACCTACTGCGAAGGCACATTCTTTGTTCGCACTATTGGTACTCAGAGTGTGAGGCAGACATCTGTTAACTTCCTATACTCAGTGTCTATTTTCTCCTTCTTCTGTTAGGAGCAACTCCAGTATCAACTCTTCCCCAACACACACACACACACACACACACACACGGGAATTGCTGCTTCTTATTACATTCCGTGTTATTCTGGCCAAGCTTCTAATCATAGTATCATACTGATTGACCATGGTGAACAGTTCCAAGGGCTTATGACACAAGCTAGGCTGGTCAGAACCATGTTCTCACATTTATGTCTGCTGAATTGGGGAAAGATGTTCTCTTCTCTGAGATTGCTAAACTCTAATAATGCAAATTGAAATTAACTGTAGCCATTTAATCCCCTCCTCCCACTTCATATAGAGTTACGGAGACAGAGCGAAAGAGCACATTATTTGTTTCCCTACGCCCTGCTTGTTCTGAGTTACGTGTATTAATGAATTCTCATTTTGTCTCAATTGGGTTTCTGCCACTTTTAAATAACAAGAAGAAAAAGGAGAAGGATATCTGAATTCCAATTACAGATGTTTGTAATTTCCCTCGATAACAGTGGTATTTTGATGACTTCCCACAATAGTTTTCTGCCTAACATACAACCATAATAATAATATTTAGAAAATATATTAGTCAAATCTAAAACTGCAACAAAGTGAACTCCACAAATTAACTCTCAACATAACAAAAGAGAAGAGTTAACTACCACTCTTATTTATTTGCACAAGTTTCGTGTATTTCATCCCCACAAAGCCAATACTCCATAAATCCTGGGGAATCTCTAATAGCTTCTACCACACAGCAAACAATGGGAGTGAAATATTTACTTCCTAGGTCTCGACCTCTGTTTGCATCATAATTCAAGGAGTGCAGGTTTCAGTAGAACACCTCACTACTTACTCAAAGATGTGGAGTTGGAAAGGGCCCAGGGGATGTTATAATACCTAGACTTAATCAGGCATATCTTCCAAAAATCACTTAAGAAGAAACTTAGAAGTCTGTACTACTTTGGTCTCATTCCAGACCTTCTCAATTTTGGGGAACACTCAGGCATGTGTGTTTTGATGAAGTTCCCTGTGTAATTCAGATGTTCACTCCTGATTAAGAACGTCTGCCATTCATAAATTGGTTTTCCCTGCCCATGTACCTCAGTCAACAGACTATGCTCTGAGATAGAGATCCTTTGCAATTAACCATAGATAATAAGGGTCTGGCACAATCGAGGGACTCAATAATTTTTTGTATCATAAATAACTCAAGCTGATTTGAATTCTTTATTAATTTCTCTAGCAAGAAAAAAACCTGAATTATTGGTGCCATGATTTTTTCCTGTAAAATGAAACACTGTTCCTAGGTTAATGCATCTTCTTTTCACTTGTTTTATTAAGAGAATTTGCCAAAATCTAAGAATAGATGTGCACCATTCAACAGGCTTATAATATTCACTATTGGCCTATAACAGTGATGTACTTTACCAGAAGCTGCTAGAGCAGGGTACAGGGTGAAATAAGAATGAGGAGAAGGCCCGGCCTTAGTAAACATGCAATCTTGAATTTGCCGTCATTATTGGTGTCCTACATAAGCAGATATGGCCTGGTCTAAATATACCCCATAAGACAAAGCAGACAAGGAATATTTCTTAACCATAGCCTCAATGTTTAGAGGCAGAGTGTGATGAGATAATCATGTCCAAAAAAGAAAGCAAAGTGTGTCCCAAGTTGAAGAGACATGTGCTCAATATTTAGAACAGTGTGGGACAGAAAAGGTACAGCCATAACTCTGAGGAAGCGTGGAAATACCTAATGTTTTTTCTAAAATATGAGTGATTATGATGGGCTTTGATTTGTTTCATTCGCGGAAAAATAACACTCTTCTAATTATACAAATTCCACCCCACTTAACACATGTATATTTTTTAACTTGAGCCAAGAAGCAGAATAGTGCACAGCTGGTGTTTAATTTTCCAGCACCTGTTCCCCTTTCACTACCCTTATTTCTTTTAGGGAAACATCATTCTCCCACTGTATCTATGACGTTGGGTTAGAAATAATATCACTTTATAGATCCAAGGATGAACACATGATGATAAGCCTGGCAAATTAGAATGTTCTCTTCTCCTGACTAAATGATTGGTTCAGAAATGAACATGTGATCCAAATCATCTGAATAAGAATTAGCCCCAGATGTTTCGGTAGCACTATTGGTAAAGAGAGGTATAATTGGTGTAATGTAAGCCTGGAGTGGCTTGTGACCTGTTTGTCACCACAGTAAATGAAAACTACTTGAGAAGAATGAAGGCTATACAGAGAAAGGAACAGGCAACTAATGGAGAGAGAGAGAGAGAGAGAGAGAGAGCATGTGCTAATGACATTGTTGGAGGCTCTGGTTCCAAAGGTGCCCCACAAGACTTCCTTTGAGCTTCTCAGTTATGTGATAAGTTAAATTCCTTTGTTGATTTAAGTGAAGTTGAGGCAAGATTTTGTGATTTGCAGCAATAAAAATTCTACCTCAAACAGGTGGGCCAGATGCTTTAAGATTAAGATCAAGACATCATGAAGAGGGCTTTGGGGTTAGACTGGGTCTAGGAGGGGCTCAGGATAGCTCCATCTCCACCTCTTGGGTTGTGAGATCATGGAAATATTCATAAATCCTTAAAGAAGGAAAATGTGCTTGTTTGTGCACTCACACAGTCATGTCTGAATTTCCTTTACAGAAAGAAAAGTATTCCAATCAATCAGAGAAGTTTCAAATTAATACCTTGTGGGGAATGGGGAGACTTAAATGGCTTCAGCTTGGTTTACTAGAAGGTCCAAGGAAGGATGACTTTATCATTCAAACTGAGACACTTTTGAGAGTCAAAAAGCACACTAATAATAATGACCAGGACAACGGTATAAATTAGAATTATCTCAAGGAAATCAAGACATTTATTTTACATAAAAGGAGTAAAACTGGAGAGTGAAAACAACTTTTTTTTTTTTTAAAGTATAATAAAATTGCTATATTTTCCTCCAAAAGAGCTGTACTAATTAACAATTCCAACAAGAGTATTTCCTCACTGTTGCTTTCCTACCCTCTTGTCAACACTAAATATCATCAATTTTTAAATCTTTACCAATATGATTTGTTGAAATAATCACATTGTTTTAATTTTTATTTGATTAAGTATAAGGGAAGTGAAGCATCTTTTAATGTTTATTAGCAATTTTTTTGTACGTATGACTTGCCTGTTCGTGTCTTTGCCTGTAGTTCTATTGAAGTGTTTTTCTTTTCTTGTTGATTTTTTGGTAGTCAGTATGAAATTTTTGGAAAGATCTTTTGCGTTCTCATTTTTGAATAAACTTTTTTCCTTCCCTGCCCTGGAAACACGTCCTCTCTGGTTCATCTGTGTTAAGAGCTTCCAGGCCATTTAGTTAATGTAACCTCTTCCTGCTGAAGAGGGCTTGGTCTGTGATCATCAAAAGGATGATAATACTTTATGTCCGTTTCCTTTAGAGCCACTGTCCTCTTTTTCTCTCACATTAATTGCTTTGCGTTCTCCCTGCTTGACGCATTTGACCTTAGGTTTTTCATGGAGTTCTTTCTTGCTAATACCCAGCTGCATTATATCAAAGGAAAGTGAATTCCTTTGGAGTTTTTTTTTTTTTTTTGATTTTTATTGATATTTTAATGGTTTCTAACATTGTGAAATTTTGGGTTGTACATTTTTGTTTGTCCATCACCCCATATATGACTCCCTTCACCCCTTGTGCCCACCTCCCACCCCCACTTCCCGGGTAACCACAGTCCAGTTTTCTCTGTCCATGTGTTGGTTTATATTCCACATATGAGTGAGATCATACAGTGTTTGTCTTTCTCTTTCTGGCTTATTTCACTTAACATAATACGCTCCAGGCCCATCCATGTTGTTGCAAATGGGACGATTTTGTCTTTTTTTATGGCTTAGTATTCCATTGTATATATATACCACATTTTCTTAATCCAATCGTCAGTCGAGGGACACTTAGGTTGCTTCCACTTCTTGGCTATGGTGAATAATGCTGCAATGAACATAGGGGTGCATAAGCCTCTTTGGATTGTTGATTTCAGGTGCGTTGGATAGATTCCCAGTAGTGGGATGGCTGGATCATAGGGCATCTCTATTTTTAATTCTTTGAGGAATCTCCATACCGTTTTCCATAGAGGCTGCACCAATTTGCATTCCCACCAGCTGTGTATGAGGGTTCCTGTTTCTCCACATCCTCTCCAACATTTGTTGTTTTTTGTCTTGGTGATTATAGCCATTCTAACGGGCGTGAGGTGGTATCTTAGTGTTGTTTTGATTTGCATTTCCCTGATGATTAGTGATGTTGAGCATCTTTTCATGTGCCTATTGGCCATCTGTATATCTTCCTTGGAGAAGTGTCTGTTCATTTCCTCTGCCCATTTTTTGATCGGGTTGTTTGTTTTTTTGTTGTTCAATTGTGTGAGTTCTTTATATATTATGGAGATCAACCCCTTGTCAGATGTATGTTTTGCAAATATTCTCTCCCAGCTGGTTGGTTGTTTGTTCATCTTGATTCTGATTTCATTTGTCTTATAAAAGCTCTTTAGTCTGATAAAGTCCCACTTGTTTATTTTTTCTTTAGTTTCCCTAGTCTGGGTAGGCATGTCATCCGAAAAGATTCCTTTAAACCCAATGTCAAATAGTGTGTTGCCTATATTTTCTTCTATGAGTTTTATAGTTTCAGGTCTCACCTTCAGGTCTTTGATCCATTTTGAGTTAATTTTTGTGAATGGCGATAGCACATGGTCCACTTTCATTCTTTTGCATGTGGATGTCCAGTTTTCCCAACACCATTTATTGAAGAGACTTTCCTTTCTCCATTGCATGTCCTTAGCACCTTTGTCGAAAATTAGCTGTCCGTATATGTGTGGTTTTATTTCTGGGCTTTCAGTTCTGTTCCATTGATCTGTGTGTCTGTTTTTGTACCAGTACCATGCTGTTTTGATTACTATTGCTTTGTAGTATGTTTTGAAGTCAGGAATTGTGATGCCTCCTGCTTTGTTCTTTTTCTTTAGGATTTCTTTAGCTATTCGGGGTCTTTTGTTGCCCCATATAAATTTTAGTATTCTTTTTTCTATTTCTGTGAAGAATGTCATTGGGATTCTGATTGGGATTGCATTGAATCTGTAGATTGCTTTAGGTAATATAGACATTTTAACTATGTTTATTCTTCCAATCCACGTGCATGGGATATCTTTCCATTTCTTTATATCATCGTAGATTTCCCTCAATAATGTCTTGTAGTTCTCATTGTATAGGTCCTTCACCTCCTTGGTAAGATTTATTCCTAGGTATTTTATTCTTTTTGATGCAATTGTAAATGGTATTATCTTTTTGAGCTCTCTTTCTGTTAGTTCATTATTAGCATATAGAAATGCAACTGATTTTTGTAGATTGATTTTGTACCCTGCAACTTTGCTGTAGTTGTTGATTGTTTCTAACAGTTTTCCAACAGATTCTTTAGGGTTTTCTATATATACAATCATGTCATCTGCAAATAGTGAGAGTTTCACTTCTTCGTTACCTATTTGGATTCCTTTTATTCCTTTTTCTTGCCTAATTGCTCTGGCCAAAACCTCCAGTACTATGTTGAACAGGAGTGGTGAGAGTGGGCAGCCCTGCCTCGTTCCTGTTCTCAGAGGAATGGCTTTCAGTCTTTCCCCGTTGAGTATGATGTTAGCTGTGGGTTTGTCATATATGGCCTTTATTATGTTGAGGTACTTTCCTTCTATTCCCATTTTATTGAGAGTTTTTATCATAAATGGATGTTGTATCTTGTCAAATGCCTTCTCTGCGTCTATTGAGATGATCATGTGGTTTTTATTCTTTGTTTTGTTGATGTGATGTATCACGTTGATTGATTTGCGGATGTTGAACCATCCCTGCGTCTCTGGTATAAATCCCACTTGATCATGGTGTATGATCTTTTTAATATATTGTTGTATTCGGTTTGCCAATATTTTGTTGAGGATTTTTGCATCAATGTTCATCAGCGATATTGGCCTGTAATTTTCTTTCTTTGTATTGTCTTTGTCTGGTTTCGGTATCAGGGTGATGTTGGCCTCATAGAATGATTCAGGAAGTGTTCCATCTTCCTCTATTTTTTGGAATAGTTTGAGGAGGATGGGTATTAAATCTTCTTTGAATGTTTGGTAAAATTCACTGGAGAAGCCATCTGGTCCTGGACTTTTATTTTTTGGGAGGTTTTTGATTACTATTTCAATCTCTTTACTTGTGATTGGTCTATTCAGATTCTCCATTTCTTCTTGGTTCAATTTTGGGAGGTTGTATAAGTCTAAGAATTTATCCATTTCTTCTAGATTGTCCAATTTGTTGGCATATAATTTCTCATAGTATTCTCTTATAATCCTCTGTATTTCCATGGTATCCATTGTAATTTCTCCTCTTTCATTTCTAATTTTATTTACTTGAGCCTTTTCTCTTTTTTTCTTAGTTAGCCTGGCTAAGGGTTTGTCTATTTTGTTTATCTTCTCGAAGAACCAACTCTTTGTTTCATTAATCTTTTCTACTGTTTTTTTGGTCTCAATTTCATTTATTTCTGCTCTGATTTTTATTATTTCTCTCCTTCTGCTGGCTTTGGGCTTTGTTTGTTCTTCTTTTTCTAGTTCTGTTAGGTGTAATTTAAGGTTGCCTATTAGGGCTTTTTCTTGTTTGTTAAGGTGGGCTTGTATCGCTATGAGTTTCCCTCTCAGGACCGCTTTTGCTGCGTCCCATATGGTTTGATATGGCATGTTATCATTTTCGTTTGTTTCCAGATAGTTTTTGATTTCTCCTTTAATTTCATCAACGATCCATTGGTTGTTCAGTAGCATGTTGTTTAATCTCCACATTTTTGTCACTTTCCCAGTTTTTTTTTCCTGGTTCATTTCCAGTTTCATAGCCTTATGGTCTGAAAAGATGCTTTTTATGATTTCAATCTTCTTAAATTTATTGAGGCTTGCTTTGTTTCCCAACATATGGTCTATCCTAGAGAATGTTCCATGCGCGCTTGAGAAGAATGTGTAGTCAGCTGTTTTTGGGTGGAGTGCTCTGTATATGTCTACTAGGTCCATCTCGTCCAGTTTTTCATTTAAGTCTAATATTTCTTTATTAACTTTTTGTCTGGATGATCTATCCATTGCTGTAAGTGGGGTGTTAAGATCCCCTACTATTATTGTGTTGTTGTTGATTTCTCCTTTTAGGTTTGTTAATAGTTGTTTTATGTACATTGGTGCTCCTATGTTGGGTGCATATATATTTATAAGTGATATGTCTTCTTGATGGAGTGTCCCTTTTATCATTATATATTTCCCTTCTTTGTCTTTCTTAACCTGTTTTATCTTGAAGTCTACTTTGTCTGATATGAGTATGGCAACACCTGCTTTCTTTTGTTTGCCATTAGCTTGGAGTATTGTCTTCCATCCTTTCACTCTGAGCCTGTGCTTGTCTTTAGTGCTAAGATGTGTTTCCTGAAGGCAGCATATTGTTGGGTCTTGCTTTTTAATCCATCCTGCCACTCTGTATCTTTTGATTGGAGAGTTCAATCCATTTACATTTAGGCTAATTATTGAAATATGAGGGTTGAATGTTGCTGTTTTGTCACTTATTTTCTGGTTCTTTTGCATTTCCTTTGTTTCTTGTCCCATTTGTTTTGGACTGCCAATTCAGTTTGGTTGTTCTGTCTTATGATTCTTCTAGTTTTCTCTTTGTTTATCATATGTGGTTTTAATTTGATTATTTGTTTAGTGGTTACCTTGAGGTTTGGGCGAAAAATCTTCTGTATGAGATAGTCCATTATCTGATAGCCTCCTATTTCCTTATACTAAGTCAATTCAGTCACTTTCCTCTTCCCCTTCTAAGTTGCTCTTGTTATACCTTATTCTATCTTGTGTTGTGGCTGTGTGTTTACAGTGATGAGGTTAAATTTATTTTTGGTGAATTTCTTCCTTTGATCTTTGAGTTTAGTATTTAAGTGGTTGCTAACCTATTCCGGTAAAGATCTACTATTTCTCTGATTTTGTCTACCTACTTTTCTCCTTACTCCAAGCTTTGTGTTCCCTTTCTCTTCTTGTTTTCAGGCCTGAGGGCCTTCTTGAGTATTTCTTGTAGTGGCGGTCTCGTGGCCATGAACTCCCTTAGCTTTTGTTTATCTGGGAGAGTTACTATTTCTCCATCATATTTGAAGGATATTTTTGCTGGATAGAGTATTCTTGGCTGAAAGTTTTTGTCTTTTAGTATTTTGAATATATCATTCCAGTCTCTTCTAGCCTGAAAAGTTTCTGTTGAGAAATCCGCTGAGAGCCTGATGGGAGTTCCTTTGTACGTTATTTTTTGTTTTTGTCTAGCTGCCCTTAATATTGTTTCTTTGTCGTTGACCCTGGCTAGCCTTACCACTAGGTGTCGTGGTGAAGGCCTTTGTCTGTTAATATATATAGGAGTCCTGTTGGCTTCGCTTACTGGTATTTCCTGCTCCTTCCCCAGATTTGGGAAATTTTCAGCTATTATTTCCTTGAATAGGCTCTCTGTTCCTCTTTCCCTCTCCTCTCCCTCAGGAATACCTATAATTCTTATGTTACATTTTCTAATAGAGTCCGATATTTCTCGGAGTCTTTCTTCATTTCTTTTTAGTCTTAGTTCTCTCTCTTCTTCCATCTGGAGTATATCTGTATTCCTATCCTCTAAAGTACTAATTCTTTCCTCCATATTGTCAGCTCTGTTCTTTAAAGATTCCAGATTCTCCTTTATCTCCTCCATTGTGTTCTTCATCTCCATCAGCCCTGATAGGTTTTTCTTTATGATTTCAATCTCTTTTGTGAAGAAACTCCTAATCTCATTTAATTGTTTGTCTGTGTTGTCTCGTATTTCGTTGAGTGTTTTTGATAGCTATTTTGAAATCTCTGTCATTTAGTTTATGGATTTCTGTGTCTTCGGGGTTGATTTCTGGGTGCTTGTCATTTTGTTTCTGGTCTGGTGATTTCATGTATTTTTGCATTGTGGTTCCTGTGTTGGTTTTGATTTTCCTCATCCTGGAAGTCTCTGGTTGCAATTTCCACCTGCCGCCACTGTGTGGTGGTAAAGGGCTGTGTAGTCTAAGCCCCCTGCGCTCTGCCCCAGTTTTTCTGCTGCGATCCGCAGTTTTGTTTTGTTTCTTTTCCCCACTGCGATCCACGGGTCCAGTCCAGTTTATTCAGGTCTGCCTCGGACCGCTAGATCTGGTCGAGCTGCAGACTCCGGGTTGCGGGGAGGGGGGAGCTCTCTCTTTTGCCCTCTGGGTCCCTGACGTGGGAGGCTTCTCGTTTGCCCCTCTTTATCCGCTCTCTGGGTTGCTCAGATGTTGATGGTAGCCCTGTGGCTCCTCTGAGCCCTCTGTGCGGGAGTTTCCCACTGGCTGAGAGAGCCCGAAGAGCTACAGTTTCCCGCCGAGGGCCGCCCCTCCCCCCTCTCTGGGAGCCGCGCGGACCGGATTTCTGATCTGATGGGGAGGGAGCGGAGTTCTCCTTACCTCTCCCCACTTCCTCCGGGGGCCCAGCACGTTCCGCTCTCAGATGTGCGGCAGTGTGGATCCCTCCGCTCCAGCTTTTGACTGTCTGGGATTCCGTTGTTGATCTGTGGCTGTTACTTTTGTTGTATTTTGTGGGGGAAGAATTCACGGGAAAGCTCACTCCGCCATGATGCTGACGTCACTCCCCAACAACTTTTTTTTTTTAGTTCAAACATCTCAAATTCAAATCTTCTTTTTGTCATTGTATGATATTTAGCAAATCACTTTAGCACTCAGAATTTGTTTTAGTTTAAAAAATGGGTTAAATCTTTTATCACAAATAGTTGTGGTATAAATGGATGTATATACAGTTAGAAACTACCAATTTTCTTTTTGTTTTACTGACATCCAATTTTTATTGAAGAAAAGGACCACAAAGGCTGAAGAGAGATAGAAAAGAAGGTCAAAAGGATGAAAAGTGGCCATGAGTGTCTGTTTACACCTAGCATTAAATTTTTATTTATTGAATTGAGATGGGGGTTCGGGGCATGGTCAGCAGAGGACTTTCTTGAAGGCTGACGGCGCCACCTGGAGGTAACAGGGTGCATTAGCACATATTGGCACAGTTGCTATGAGTCTGTAATAAGAGCAATTTTGTAAGCATTTCCATCAAGAGAATTGATCATTGAGGATCTGGCTTATTATCCAGAGTAAACTCTGGCCCTACTCTGATCCATTTAAATATTATGTCACCTTCCAAAAAATTCCGGCAAGTAACCTGCCAAGATTTCTTCCTTCTACTTTACTCATCAGAAACAGCCTGATGTGGACAGGGATTCGGGAAACTCAGACATTATGCTCTGATCAATGGCCAAGGAGCGGTATGATCGTAAGTAAACCAATTTATTTCTGAAATCTGTCTCCCTAAAATGAGAGACCAGGATGGAATAGCAGAGCTGGTAAGAGCAATTACTTAGCAGTCAAATATGAATTCAAAACGTGCATCCACCATATACCTGTGGAAAATTATCTACCTTACTAAATCTCTGTTTTCTAATCTGCAAAATGAGGACAATAGTAACTATCTCATAAAGTCATTGGGAAGGTACAATAAGATGCTGTGCTTCATGGGTTTATCTCAGCACCCGATATTTGCTAAAAGCTCAGTAACTTCGTTTTTTTTAAATTCCCATGAACCCTCCAAACCAGAACATTGTAATGTTAAACCTAGTTGTAAAAATAAATTACTTAAAGCTAAAGCAAGTGGACTTAATCATTTATGGAAAGTTTGTATTTTCCACAGATTGCTGGGCCAATATACATCCCATCCTAAATGCTCTTCTTGAAATATGACGTTAACATTCCTCCATTGAGAGCTAGAGATTCTAAGTTTTCTCCTCTTTGGCAAACCTTTGTAACGATGTGGACCAATATAATACAGCAGAACTAATGCTACCTGGCTTCCCAGACCAGGTCTAAAAAGGCAATATGCCTTCCATGTGGCTCTCTCTCTCAGAACAAGCTCCATGGGCTCCCTGAGCCAACACGTGAGAAGTCTGGCTCCCTGAAGCTTCCACGCTGGAGATACCACATAAAGATGGAGCTGTCCAGGGCTGGCCCCATGGCTTAGTGGTTAAGTGCGCATGCTCCGCTGCTGGGGGCTCCGGTTTGGATCCCAGGCGCGCCGGGATGCACCGCTTGTCTGGCCATGCTGAGGCCCCGTCCCACATACAGCAACTGGAAGGATGTGCAACTACGACATACAACTATCTACTAGGGCTTAGGGGAACAAAAGGAGGAGGATTGGCAATTGATGTTAGCTCAGAGCTGGTCTTCCTCAGCCAAAAGAGGAGGATTACCATGGATGTTAGCTCAGGGCTGATCCTCCTCACAAAAAAAAAAAAAAAAAAAGAAAAAGGATGGAGCTGTCCAAGAAGCCCTACTTTTTCCAGCCCCCAGCTATTTGGGCCATCCCATCATCAATCGTCAGACATGAGGTGAGTAAGCTTTCAGATGACTTTATCCTCTGCCTTTGAGCCACTCCATCTGACACTCTGCTCAACAGAGGCAAGCTGTCCCTGCCAAGCACTTCCCAAATTACAAATTACATGAGCAAATTAAATTATTGGTGTTTTAGGCTACTAATATTTAGAGTGACTTGCTATGTAGCCATGGTAACTGGAGTATCTAGTGTTCAAAACGTATTCTTTATGTGGCCATTGACCTAACAAAAAACAAATTCACCCTCCTAAATTTAGAGTTCTAATTCATTTTTCTTCATTTGTTGCCTTGACTATGTGTTGCAGATGTGTAGGCTCCACAACTCTGCACACCTCTGGATAAACATTTAATTTTAGAGCAGACTTAGTTAAACATCTAAACTCACAAAAGCATCCAAGGAGTGGCTTCTTCCAAATCTTTTGTGTGTCTTAATTTCATGCATATTAGGCTCTAAAATGGAAATCAGTTCAGGTATCATGTCAATTTTTAGTCCAAAATATCCAAATGGGCATATATCTTTAGTTTTATCCTATATAATACTTTAGGCAAATGTTTAATCAAAGATCCCAAGCTTATTTATTTTCAGATGCAGCTATTATTTTTGTTTGCTGAAAGAGATGCAATTTTCCTCATATGGTAAAACTTAAATTCATCAAGAGCTATAATTTCTGATACATAAATGGACTATTTGGGCTATTTTCTCTCTATTATTAATATCAAAAATTATTTGAAATCCAAGGCAAATGTAGTAGCTTATAATTCTGGGTCAAAGAGTAAAAGGACTAAATTCAGTACCTTGTAACTTTTGTTCTCCTGGTTCTCGCTCACTAGTTTCGTCAATTCAACATTGATTGCATAAGTGTTATATGCAAAGTCTAGAGCTGTGCATGTATGATTCTTCCCTAGCATATTGACCTCATTTCCAAGGGGAAACTAGAAAATACAAATTAATAAATAATATGCATTTTTTTTCCTTTGCTGTTAAATTCTCTTACTGAGCACATCTAGTGATCAAAAGTTAATAAAATATTTGAAGAATCGAAATTTAAAGTTGGAAGGGAAAATGTTAGTGCTTTGCAACAAGTTTTTAAAAAATCAAAGTAGAACTTGTCACTTGGAAGAGCAGAGGAGGGGCTAATCAAATCTGCTACACAGTTCATTTAAAACTACTTTCAAAAAGTCATATTTTAGAGAGCAAGATGGGTTCTGAAATATTGCAAACTAAGTAACATCAAGAAGGCATCCTCACCTTCCTCACCCTCGGTTTGATTCTTCTTAAACTTTCAAATATTTTTTTTTATTTCTTCTTCTAAATATTTATGTTTCTAAATATATAATGCAGATTCTTGAAAATAGTTTTCACTTGTATCTATACATTTTTGCTTCATTGGACACTTAACCCAAATCTCGCATAGACCAAGGAAAATGGAACAATGGTGGTCAGAGTAGAAAAACCAAAATGATCAAGAAAATGGAGGAAACATCATCTAAGGAGAGACATGGAGAGTTAGGGCTCTGGACAAAAAAAACAAATGCTGAAAAAATAGTTTCTTTCCAAGGTTATGAAGTCATAACAATGTAAATTCACTCCTGTCAGTCTTGTCTTGTTGCCCTGTGAGGACTTCAAAGTAAGAAAGTTGATATTTTAACTTACTGTTGATGGTGTGATATTAGAAAGTACACAATTTAGGAATTAGGAGCCAGGCTACCAGTCCTAATTCTGAGACTAATGGGAAGTCCAATCTAAAAATAATTTTGCACAATCTCATAATCCGTACCTATTCACAAGAGAGTTGTGTTAGGAATCATTTCCTGTTATAAAAGTAGGAGTTGTAGGAGAGATCTGAATCCCTTTATATTTTGTGGACATGTAGTATGGTGGGGAAGAGAGTCTGTAACTTGATTATATTCTCAAGGGATCTGTGATTCCTTAAAGTTAAAGAACAATTCCATGATCTCTTATAGAACAAACAGTGGACATGTGAAATGTCCTGAACAGGTAAGTTCAGCCTACAGATATAAAGAGTATTCAGATTCTCAGCTAAATTATGCAGTTAAATTTATCACTATACATTGAGTCACATAGAAAAATCAGAGATATTTAGAGTTTATCAATAACTTCTCTGACTGATGTAAAAGAAAGGAAATATGCCAATCTACAATCCAACACATGGTATTGTGACATGAAACATTTAAGTCCAGTTATTTGTACACTGTGATTGTACAAGATAACGGATACTGCAGGAATGGATAAGAATAATTTGAAATAGGCAAATAATTGGCATCCTATAATAATCTCACTAGATGTTAGTAAAATTTTAAAGACGTTCACAATCTATATACACCAGATCTTGGGGAGTCACTGTGGCTGGCGCTGTCCTCATCTTTAAACATTGGTCCTGTGTGACTATAGAGAGCTTTTTGAGAAACTTTTTGACTCTGGATGAGGCTTTAATTTCATGTATGTCTCCTATCTGCTACCCAGTAATCAGCCCTGAAGGTGGGAAATGCTGCATAATTATTGCTAAGCCACCAGCTGATATAAAACACTAATTTTTCAATTTTCTGATTTATATGAGAATTGATATTGCAGCACTTCAATATATATTTTGAGGTATTATCCGATGCTGTTGTCAAAGCAAAAGATGCACTAGATAAATTTAAAGAGGCAAGGAAGACTTTATTCAAGGCTATTGCAATAAGGGAGAGAGGCCAGAACACAGCTTGAGTTCAACTTTGCTGAAACAAAGGCCAAGAGAATTTTTAAAACCTGGAGTGGGGGAATCATAGGTCATCCATGTTTGATAATTGACCTTACTCAAAGGAAAAGTACACTTTCTCCTATCTTCATGACAACAGGTAGCTTTACAACTTGGAGTTAGTCAACCACCAAAGTTGGGCTCCTACCCGTCCACAGAGACTGAGAGATAGGGGCTGTACCTTCCCTGATGACTACATTTCAATGGGATGGCTCTCAGGTCCTCGAGAAAGACATTCCTGGGGTGTAAAACCGGCAAGAGGCTTTTAAGAAGATTTACATCTCAAAGGGCAGAGAAGGAATTGACAATGAAAAATTTTCTAAAGCAAAGGCTCTAAGCAAAGGAAGGTCAAGGTCTAGAGTCAGGAAGAAGCCTGGCTAAAATTTTAGGCAAGCTGAAGGAAATGTTAAAGCTGTCTTGGTCACTGTCAGACTTTCAGAATGCATCTCACTCTTTTCATATGCCATGCAATATCCATCAATCACAGAATCAGTGGCTGCACTAAGATGCTAAAAAGGCATTACCATTTCAGCTTAAGCTATTCAAAAAGCGATGAACAATAAGGGCATTATTTTTTCACAGAAAGTAATATGAAATTGATATTCTGCCATTTAGAATAGATTTTCTTTCTTTTTTTTTTTTTTGTGAAGAAGACTAGCCCTGAGCTAACATCTGATGCCAATCCACCTCTTTTTGCTGAGGAAGATTGGCCCTGGGCTAACATCCGTGCCCATCTTTCTCTACTTTATATGGGACACCACCACAGCATGGCTTGACAAGTGGTGCATCAGTGCGCACCCGGGATCCGAACCTGCGAACCCCGGGCTGTCAAAGCAGAGCGCGCACTTAACTGCTGCACCACCGGGCAGCCCCAGAATAGATTTTCTTTTTGCTCAGCAATTTATGTTAGAATTTTCTTCAGATATTTATGTGAATTTTTAGTCACTGTACATTTTTATTATTTTTCAAGTACATTTGAAATAAGTCTATTAATGTAGCTTAATTGATTGTTATTTTAGTATCTCCGTTTCATCACAAGAAGGACAATCATTTCTCTTGACATTTTGTACAGCGCACCTATATGCTTATATATATTTTGTTTTGATTATAGTGTATGATCTGCTCATTCAACAAAGTGTTCAGAATTGTCCAAGGCCACAATTTTGGAGACCATCCTCTTCCTGTGTGCACTGTTTCTGGGGCTTTCTTATTCATCAGTTATCCACATTGCTCATGTTGTGCCAAGATCAATTACAAAATGTGTTCTCTAGCCAACGACCTTGGTGCAGAAGTAACCACTTGACAGTGAATCTCTACATTAGTGACGGTAAGAAGGTGACTTATTCCATTTCAACAATTAAAAGGACTGTGTAAACAAGCCACATTTTCTCCTAGATGTACTGAATAAGGGCACTGGAAGACAAAGTTTAGTAAGAGAAAATCAAGCATGAAATATGAAGCTTCACCCACAAAGGGAATGATGTGCCAGTCCAGTTCTTTACAGCTCTGTACTTCAGATTGTATCATTACTGCTCCCAAGCAAAGAAAGAGGCTCTCACTGTTCAAATTATAATTTTAATAATATGGCGTATAAAATCCTCCAGGAACAGTTGGGTTCCCCAGAAACAGACACTGAAACAGAGATTTACATGCAGAAGTTTATTGGGGGTGGCTCTTAGAACCAAAAATCTGTAAAAGAGTGAGGGAACCAGGGTCGAGCAGAAGGAGGTGTTGAACTAGTGTGATGCTTTTACAGCAGACGTCTTGACTAGACCTAGGATGTTCTGAACTTGAATGGCCTTCAGAGATGCCCTGGATTGAGGCGAGGGGACCTGGGCTTTGTGCTCCCACAATAATCATCATTGAATGTTAACTACGGTGGAGGATGCGGGGTAACCTTAAATAAGATAGCTCCTGTCCCCTCAGGGCAATTTGTGAGAGGTACTGAGCTGTGAACAGCAGCAGGTACCACTCCCAGGTGTTGTGGGAATGAATGCCTCCATATTGCAGGGGGGTCTGGCTGACACAGCACAGTATTCATATTAGTCCACTCTTTGTGGAGGTTTGATCAATTTGCTTTATATAATAAATTCATGCAAATTGGAAACAGTTTTGCTACAATTCTGATTGGTCTTTATCCTGGGAAAACTTGTGAGTAGAAGGCAAGTGGGGCAAAGTAAAGCCCCAGAAGCTGCAACTGATATTTACCATCTCTCTCCTCTAGTACCTGTTCTAGACTCCCTTCATCCTCAGCTAGTACTTCTGCTTAAGGTGGTTTACCCCATAATTCTTAAAGGGTCTAAATCCCTGATCTCCGTGACTTTTTATCTTCAAAATTAGTGAGGGTACTGCTGAAAGATACCCTACTGTGCACAGCCAAATGTACACTTCCCTGTCCCCACACTCTCTCAACAGCCTTATCTCCCCCTGATATTCTTGCTGGTCTCTTGGCTCAAGGAGCACAAAGCGACTAAGTGGTAGTGCCTACAGGTTAATGGGACACTTGCCGTACCCCTGGTATAATGATTCCCCCTCTGGAACTGGGACTTCTAGACATTGAGTCTTGCATAAGAGAAGTACAAGTGTACTAAGTGCAACGCTGGGAAGGATGGAAGACATTACACTCCTACTTCTACCCTTGGTTACTGGACTCAACCAGAGATTTTATCTACTGATATGGACACCATATTATGGCCATTGTTCTAGGGTATACTATGTGCTGGAGAATGGCACTTAATCATTCCAGGGTATCATCCCCAATCTGGCACTCCAGCTGAACATTTAAAAAGTTGTTTTTTTACTCTATCAGACTAATAGCTTCTGGTTCATACAGTATGTTATAAGACAAGTGGATTTTCTGATTATTTGCCTTCTTTTCTATGTACTTTGCTGGAAAATGGGTACTTTGATTTAATACAATATTTATGGAATCTAGGTCTATTGGAGCAAATACTCTGAGGATCTTCAGATAGTGGTATTTACAGAGACCTGCAATCAGGAAAGGCAAATTCCTAGTCAGAATATGTCAAGGTGGACTTACTGCCTCATTCACCAAATGGATAGTTGTAGGTAGTGTCATATCAGAGGCATAGACTAGGTGACAGTTGCCAGCAGAAGTATAAACTGAGTAAGCCTTGGTGAGTGGGAGCCCATACAGTTGGGTTTATACATAGCTTCTATCCTGCCACCATGGCTATTCCATTCAAGAGCCCATTGTTTCAGGACTGGGTCCTGGCAGATGTCACCTGAATGAGTCATTCTGCCTACATGATTGTTAGTGCCTCTTCCATGATAGATCCTCTCTTTTAAGCATTAATATGCAAAACAATAATTTTCACACTTTTTGCTCACATCCATAGGTCCATCTATATGCCTCTTCCCCAGATCTCTTTGTCCCTGATTTTTCAGCTTCTAATTTACTTTGAGTATCTTTTGATGGCTGAAGAAAAGCAGATGAGAAACAGTTTTATTTTCCAATCCAGCAAGTCTATCTCCTTTATATGTTCTCTAATTTTTGGTTACAAAATGAATCATTTTCTTTTTCCCTGTATATTAGAAATACAGAGCTGAATAAATAAAAACAAAACAAACAAAAACTAGCAATTTCCAAAGTTTTCTGTAGAAATCTTCTTAGATCCATAATTTGTTAGGCACATTTCAAACTACCAAGTTACACGCAGGCAATTATCTTGCCGTTTATTCTAACCCTACGTAAACATGGATTACCCTTTTTCCAGCATCATATAACAGTTTCCTCATTGCTTTGTTAGCCTCCAATAACAGGTTTTTTCAGATCATCCTTTTAATCTCCACCTACTGCCCTGTCCCAAAGCTGATGCCACATATTTTAGTACTATTAGTACACATTTATGTGTTATCTAGTGCTGCCTAACAAATGATCCCAAAACTTAGTTACATAAAGAAAAATGATATATTATTTCTCTTGATTCTATGGGTAGTCTGGGTGCTTTCTCTGCACTTTTGTCTGGGCACATTCATGCAGCTGCTTTCAGCTGATGGGTAGGTTGTGAAAGCTGAGGCAGCTAGGTCTCTTTCTCTCTCTCCACAAGATCTTTCATCCTGGGCTTCTTTATAACGTGGCAGTCTTCTTTCGTATGGTGTTCAAAGGAGGTGAAAGCAGAAGTTTCAAGGCCTCTTGAGATGTGGGTTCTGGAAGAGCCAGGACATTACTTCTGCCACATTCTTAGTCAAAGCCTGTCACAAATTCATCCCATATTCAATGGAACATAAAATAGGTGTCACCTCTTAGTGATGAGAAAAGTAGCAAAGTCACATTGTGAAGGAGCAAGGAAGGAATTGTTGTAGCCATCTTTTAAACAATATATCACACTTATTCTTTCAGATGATATGTATTGAATTGAAGCAAGGGCCTTCGCCAGTCATCGGATGTGAGCTGCTGCCAACAATGGGACATAACCTTGGCA
This sequence comes from Diceros bicornis minor, assembly GCF_020826845.1. Lineage (NCBI taxonomy): Eukaryota > Metazoa > Chordata > Mammalia > Perissodactyla > Rhinocerotidae > Diceros > Diceros bicornis. The sequence continues at coordinate 47,816,245 of NC_080745.1, read as the reverse complement.
GAAGTAGCTCCTTTTGGTTAAAAGGATTTTCTGTAGAGAGACTCAGCTTTGAGTTATCAGAAGCCAAAAATTCTAAAGCCTGGGTAAAGAATGTCTCGCTCCTAAGGTGGAGATCTGGGAATCACAGAATTCACTATACAGAAAACACCATGCACCCTGATTTATGCAGTGCACACATATTGTACAGTTTCAAGTATAACCGCTATACTAGGGAGAGAATGATTAAACTGTTTATTGTTCTCCTAACACACAATGACATGCCATCTTACATATCTTGAAGTTACTTGACCCATTCCTTAAATCTACTTGCCTATCTTATCTGTGAGCAAGACTTTGAGATTCAGCACAGGGTTCCCTTTTCTGGGAACCCATCATTGCCTCCCTATTCACTTCTGTTTCCAGCTAGGGTGGAACCGCTCATTCCTTTCCCTTCAGACCTGGTGCCAGTAATCCTTATGAACCCATATGTGTGCCTACTTGGTATCTCCAACTAGATTATAAACTCTTGGAAAAGTATATTGTCTTACTCATATTTTTTAATCCTAGGGTTTAGCATAGTGCTTGTTATAGAGCTGGTGTGATGGGCATACCCTAAAGAGGCCCACATGATTTCTGCCCCCTAGTATTCATGTCTGTGTGCAATCTCTTTCCCAAGACTGTGGGCGGGACCCGTGATCTGCATCTAAGAAATAAAATATGGCAAGATTGATGCTTTATCACTCCTGGGATTATATTATGTTATATGCAATGGTAAGGGATTTTGCACATGTAATTACAGTTGACTTTTAATCAATTGATTTTGAGTTAGTCAAAAGAGAATTTTTTTGGTGGGCCTGATATAATCAGGTGAGCCCATAAAAGAGGGCCTAGGCCTTTCCTGAAGTCAGAGACTTGAAGAAGCAGAGACTTTCCATCTCCATTGCTGGCTTTGAAGAAGCAAACTGTCATGAATTCTATAGCCACAAGGAAATGCATTTTGCCAGCAACCTGAGGGAGCTTAGAGATGGACCCTTTCCCGGTTGACTGTCCAGAGAAGAACACAGCCCAGTGAACATCTTGATTTCAGCTTGTGAGACCTTGAGCAGAGATCCTAAGTCAGGCCCAGCCTCCTGACCCATAGAAGCTGTGAGATAATAAGTGTATACTGTTTTAGGGCAATTTGTTATGCAGTGACAGAAAACAAATACAACCACCATCAGTATGAGTAGGATAAATGTATCTAATACATGTATGCAATAAATTAGTTACAAGGGACAGCATGGTTTTCAATATAAATATTATCTTAAGATATTGATAGATCGATGGAACTTGCAAGATGGTGCAATTGATCTAGTTCAACCTCTTTTTTCCCCCACATAAAGCAATTATGCCAAGAAAATGCAAGTGAACTGTCTATGGACAAATTATTGATAAAATTAGGATTCTAGCACAGATCTATTAATGATTATTTCAGCTCTGCCTATAACATCACATTCCCTCTCTATGTGAGAATATATGTGAATTTCTTTAAAATGATAAAGTCATGAAAATTATTGTTTTATCTTTCTTTTAGAAGTAAAGTCTCCATTGCTCTGGTATCCATTAAGCAATCAACTTGTTTGAGTGCTTACTGAGAGGAAGGCAAGGAATAAATTCCATTAAAATCAAAGAAGATATGTAAGTTATAGTCTCTTACCTCAGAGAAGATGTAATTTAACTTGTGTTGCATAAGAATTCTGCCTTATGACTTGTATTCTATTGTCTTTTCTAGTCGTCACTAAAGCGATTGTGAAAGATAATTTGGGTAGCTCTTCTGCTAAGGGAACAGGTCATAACACTCTAGGTCACTCTCATTATAAGTGCTTGTCAGAAATGGCATGCCATTTATCAGTGCATCTTATGCTGATTTCTACTGGTAGAAATGTAGTTTCCTTCCTTATGCAAATAGAAATACCTGACAAAGAACATTTTTTATTTTCTGGGTTTTTCTATATCTCTCTTTTTCTTTTCTTATCCTAATAAATCTCTCCCTCTCCCTACATAATTTTTTCTTGTACAATTAATGGGTAAATTTGCCACTCTAAATACCACTAAAATTACTGAGATTTTATGCTTTAATTTTGGAAGTTTGGTATAGAAATATTTATAAGATCATATTTACGAGAAGACTGTGATATATTTAATTTACATGCGTATTTTCTCAAATAATTTTCTTGCCTTTGTTTTGGCTATATTAGCTCAAATAACCGGATATTATTATTAATCATAGCCCTTTTAAAAGAAACTTAAGTTTTATTCATGCTACTAAAATATACCAAAGATATAAACCTTGATTTCTACAATTAACAGGCACAACAAGGCAAAAGGCATTGACAAACTCACTTACAAGAAGTGTGGTGGAAGTGAGAAAAATAATTGATGTATCTGTAGCATTTACATAATCAGCTCAGTAAAGTGAATGAGGCTGATACAAAATTCTCTTCATTTTTGTGTGAAATATAAGTATAATTAAAAATGAGAAAATTCTAAACCAATTCAAATGAAATTACAAACATTAATTGCATACCTACTAGGCCCAATACTTGCCATATCTAATGAACTAAATTGCTCCTTACTGGAAAAGTGAAGGTTCATGAAATATTGTCATTGTTTTTAAAGAAACTGTATTTAATTAATGCCAGATTCAATATCCTTTCATCATATATCAGATATTTAAATTATCACCTTCCAGATTATACTCTGGAACACTAGACAAGCTAAATAAATATACTGAAAATTATTAGTATAATTAAATTCTAAATAAATCCTAGTTGAGGACCTTATGCCAATAATTAATTTCAATACAATGAGATGCGTATAGTGATACCACCAGGTGTAGATTTTGAGCAAGATAGAAGAATCAGCATTAACTTTACTTAAGTGGAGAAAGGGAGCCAGGACAAACTTCAGAGAAGAAATGAGAAGAAAAAAGTAAAAAGACATCAGCAGTTCCAGCCCAGCACTGTCTTCCTTCTTCAGAAACCCCCACTCCATCCACCCCAACCAGGAACAGACTGTGGGAGCAATCACACAGTGTTAAAAAGAAGACACCTTGTTCTGATGGAGAGGCTTGAGTGAGAACAGCTCCCTCAAGGCAGGTCATGAGAAATGGTGTAATGGACTGTTCTACATCCATGGCAGATTTCCCTCCTTCAGGCATAAAGGACCTTCCTTTGAGGTGGGGAAATTGGGAACACACTTGAATTACGCCGGTAAGTAAAACAACATAACTACAATAAAACATTTTATTGTCAGAGTTTGTTACCACAGAAACACAACAATTTAAGTGGACATGCTTTACATTTTTGTCTGAAACCACCTCAAGGTGAAACATGATATAAAAATTAACAAACAATATTAGATATTTTCCTGATATCAGGACTATTTATAATATCTGAGGACTTTAAATTTCATCATTTATTTTTAAAAACTGTTTAACAACATCAGATTGGGGAAAAAAGTCTTCATGAAAAAATATACTGAATAAGATGTTTTTATTATGTTATCTAGGATAAAATTAACACTGCAAATGGAAAATGATAGTAATATTTTTTACTTATGTTTCCATTCCATTAAGCAATAATATTTGCCAGATTGGATTGAATTCTATCCATTTATTTTTTCTCAGAGACTAGTATTTTCAAATATATTCTTTAGCCTATTTAAACCAAAGATAGAAGCAGCAAGATTCTCTGTAATACATGGCAATTAGTGTGTAAAAATATACTTCTCTGAATCTATTCCTTTACCTAAAATATGAATATTTAGATTAGGAATTATTTAGTCATTTTTTTGTAGAAAAGTTGTATGAGTTTACTTAAGTTATAATGCTCCATTTTAGTATTTATCAAAATTATACATTTCATCAAGAGCTATAATCCTCAGGAATTTGGTTCATCTTTTTTTTTTTACTTGAAACATATTTGACAAATAATATTGTGTGAATTTAAGATGTATGACATGTTAATTTAATACATTCCTATGTTGTAATGTGATTGTCATTGTAGCAATAATTAGCACCTCGATCATGTCACATAATTATAATTTCCTTTTAGTGGATGGAATAATTAAGATCTAGTCTCTTAGCAAGTTTGATGATTATAATTTAATATAGTTGTCTATATTCACTATACTGTAGGACTCGAGGACTTATTTACTATTCATTGCAAATTTGTACCTTAAACAATGACATCTGGTTGGTTTTAAAAAACACAGTAAAGGGTCTGCTCCTTAAAATTAGGTGTTATCAACCAATTGATTTAAAATTTTAAAAAATGTTAATATAATATGGATAATGTACTCCAAAGTTGTCAGTATGAAGTCCCAACGTTCTTCAAAGAAATTAAAGAGACTTCCTAAATATTTCCCGAATAGGTCAACAGTAGAAGCATCTGTAGATCTAGAATACAAGATTGTTGATGTTTCCACATGTTGAAAAATTTCTTGATTAATAATTACTGGGGAAAAAAAATTTCTTTTAAATTGCAAAAAGCTAACCTCTAGTAATTGCTTACAATTTTGCTCCCATCGATCTCATCTATTCTCAAATCTATTTAGACCAATTGTACTTGTGATTATAATGACATTAAAGTAAATAGTTGTATCTGTTGTCTATTGTATGATAATGTTGCGTAACAAAGAACTCAAAATATTAGTGGCATAGAATAATAAATCTTTGTTGGGTTAATGAATTTGTGGGGTTTAGCTGTGAGCTTGGGTGGGCTTTCTGGTTTATTCATGCATTTGCAGTTAATTATAAGGTTGGCTTATACTGGTTGACTGATTGTCAGCTGGTCTAAAATGGCCACAGATGGCATAATTTAAGAAACTCAGCTTTGTTCCATGTATCTTTCATCCTCCTGCTGGCTAGCTTGGGCTTGGCTGTGGCAGAAGTACAAGAATGATATTATAACTATGAAATTGGTTTTTCAAGTCTCTGCTTGCGTTGTATCTACTAACATACCATTGGCCAAAGCACGTTATATAACTCAACAGAAAATCAGAGTAAGAGAGAAGTAGTAGATTTTATAACAAAAGGAGTGGATACAGTTATTGGTGAAGAATTGGCGCTACTTAGGCAATCTACCATAGTCCACGCTCTGATAGTGATTTTTCATGCCCTTCCTACATTCAAAATATACACAACCTAACTCAGGATACCCAAAGTCACATCCAATTACAGAATCAAGCTCAGAGTATAGAATCATAGGATCTGCATCAGGTCTGGATGTAGCACCTCCTAGTGCAGAGAATGAACTAAATAGACAACGAAGAAATAGGAGCAGTATAACCACAGAACAAACTTCCATTGCAAAAGGGGACGAATAGAAAACACTTAGCAGTCATTAGTCCATAGAAGTTCTGATATTTTTTGGGGCAAATGTTGTCAAGTCCCCCTGCTCCTGGATGGAAAATGTTTTTTGTTTGAGGTTTGATTCTTCTCTCCTCTCCAGTCCATTGTTCTCCAGAGCTCTTGAATTTGCCCACTGGAAGGGAGCTCCTTTACAACATCTCCCTCTTCATTAATTTCTGAAAAGGTTGCTGGAAAATTTGCCCTTTGTATAACTTTCTCAGTCTGCATTCTGCCTATAAAAAGATGAGAGGCCAGAAGCTTTTATAAATTTGAAGTGATCTCAGTCTTTTAGTACAGACTGGTGATGCTTCCGCCAGTATGTCTCAAAAACTCTGGGCTTTATTATTATTATTTTCTTTGGTGAGAAAGATTGGCCCTGAGCTAACATCTGTGCCAATCTTCCTGTATTTAGCATGTGGGATGCCACCACAGCATGGCTTGGTAAGTGGTGTGGATGTCCGTGCCCAGGACCCGAACCCGCAAACCCTGGGCTGCCGAAGCAGAGCACGCAAACTTAACCACTATACCACTGGGCTGGCCCCAAAATTCTGGGCTTTTAATACATGTTATCCTGTTCTATTCCACGTGCCAAAAGTTACACTAATGTTGCTTTTCAGGACTCTCTTTCTAGACTTATCACTACTAATTTTGGCATGGTAGTCTGCTATAGAAAAGAACCTTAATAGTCCCAGAGGCTCTTTTGCACAACTGAAATGACATCATCGTAATTCTTCCAAAGGTTTTAACAAGTATCACATCCATACTCTTGATTCTATTGTTAGCCTAAGACCATGTCTTAATTTCTAACATCTTACTAGTGTGGAAGGCTGGATGTGAGAAACAGTTTTAATTTTCAACCTAGCAAATCCTGAGATCTCTATATTTCCTCTAAACAAACTGGCCACTTATTTTCTTACCATCTTGTTCTTGTATAAAATTACAGAGATCTAGTAAAAGTATACATTAAACAATCTACCTGGAAATCTGTTTACTCATGTCCTAAAGTTTGTTAGATGTTTTTCTAGTTTTCAAGTTGCCATGGGTGACCAAGAAGGCCTTCAAGTTCCCCTCAGCTTGACTAAACTTTAGACTGGCTTCTTCCTGAGTCTAGTCCCCTGACTTCCCTTATCCAGAGCATTTACTTTAGAACACGTGTAATTATAAATTCTTTCTCTGACCCTTTGAGATGTGAATCTTTTTAAAAGCCTCTTTCTAGTTTTATAATCCAAGATTGTCTTTCTTTAGGACCTGGGACCCATACCTTTGAACTGCATCATCAAGGAAGACAGAGCCCCTCTCTCCCAGTCTCCATTGGAGGTAGAAGCCCAACTTCAGTGGATGCCTTGTTCCAAGCTGTGAAACCACCTGTTCCCAGGAAGATAGAAGAAAGTTTACTTTTTCTTTGAGTAAAGCCAGTTAGGAAACACAGATGGCCTATGATCCGCTACCTCAGCTCTTAACAACTTGCCTGCTTTCCTTTCAGTGGAGCTGAGTTTCCACACTTGCTCCGTGCTCTTGTAAATGAACAGAAGCAAGGCCATCTTGTTACACCAAACGACCCCAGCCCTTCCTCTGTGTGACTACTCACTGCTCTGCACGTATTCTGAAAAATTCACATGCTCTTCCGATTCATGGCCTCTGTTTACATATGTACTCTCCGATAGCTTGATAAATTAAAACTTTGCTCTACGAGTTTCTCTCCAGGAACAGGCTGACCACAAGTGGGAAACACACTTACAAGGCATCCATCACAGTGGAGAGAAGAATGGAACAATGTGATGCCTGGAGCCTGTCATGCCTGGAGACGAACATCCCTGGAGCCCATTCTCACTGCCTGTTTTCCCTAAGTAACTGCCTCAAGATTCTGTAATCCTTGAAGATGGGTTTTTTGAGGCATTAGTCAGCTGTCTTCCGATTTGCTGGCTAATCTAATCTAATTAAACTTCCTTTTTTGATCCCTAACTCATTGTGATTAATTGGCTGAGATCTCGGCTAGCAGAGCGAGCCCATTGCTCGGTATCACTCTCTCCCCTGTTGCTGGCAATAGTATCAGAATAAAATGGACTTCTGTTTGCTCATCTTATCTGCTATGATTTTTTCTCAGAGAGTTTTAACAAATGTTTCACCACTATGTAATGTGGTAGCCATTTTCCAACCTCTTAGAACAGTTTTCTCTCATTTTTTCCTGCCTCCTGGAGGTGTTACTATACCATGTTTTTTGCTTTTTCTTACCACTCAGTCACAAAGCTTATGCCATATATTTTAGGTTTGTTTGTTTTAATCAGCATTCCTTTCTTGCACCAATTTCTCTATCAGGTATCTGGGCCACATTAATGTGTAACAAACAGCCACACAATCTCAGTGGCATTTAACAATAAACCTTTACTTAGTTCAGGATTCGGAGGGGTTCAGCTGAGCTGGGCTGCACTTGTCTGACCCTGGCTGAGCTTACTCCTGTTTCTGTGGTCAGCTGTGGCTTGGCTAGGCAGTTATTGTCAGACTGATGGCTTCTCTCACATATATGGAGAAAAGTTATTTATGCCTCATAATGACATATAAGGCCAATATTAGGTTGGCCTCAAGACTGACTACTGAGACAATGTGCCCAAATGTCTTCCATATTCCATATTCTGTGGCAGAGGTGCAGCACTGCAAGCAAAAAGGTGCAATTTTGTTTTTAAAGTCTCTGCTTGTCACAACTGCTTATACCTCATATGACAAAGCAAGACATGGCTGGATCTAGACTCAGAATGGCAAGCCACTACATGATTACATGGCAAAAAGAATAGATATAGGGATTGGTGGGAACTGGGACATTAATGCAATAAGTCTAGCCCAACAATACTAACAATTGAAATACTTATATTTAAAAAAAAGGGGAGAAATGTTTTTATGAGCACCGTGGAAAGATTTAATAAAAATAATCCCAAATAAAACTTGTCTATTGAATTAAAGATAAGACAATTATAAAATATTGAGAAGCTTTACATAATCTTGAAGTATTCTGTTCTCATAGTGATTCACAAGTGACTTTCAGTTCTGAGTCATTCATTGTAGAGAAACTGAAAACAGCCTTCAAAGAAAATGACTAATGGATATGATTTACCTGAGAAGAAGCAAAGGAAAACCTAATTAGCAAACTCACATTGAATGAATGAAAGTTTTTGTCCTATATCCAAAGATTGATGAATGAATGATTTGTTTAAATATAATTTTTAAGGTATAGATTTTTAAAATTATAATTTGTTAAACTGAATTTTATTTGACTGGACAAATGCATTTGAATCTTTATTTCATTTGTTAAAAGAGCTCCTATGATGAAATAGTTTAGCATTGTGCTGGCAAATAATATGTGCTCATTACATTCTACGTTAGATTCTGAGAGCAATTTATCTTTAAGATAGCCACTGTCATTCAATACATTTAGAAAATCACTGTAGATTTTCTGTTGCAAATTTTGATACGAAATTTTTGTACATATGTTCACATAAATGTGGGATCCTGTTTCTTAAATTTCTTTCCATTTGAATGCCCAAATCTCTTTCTCTTTTGCTTAATCATTAAGTCTCAAATTTAATCCCAGATCCTCATGTTATTTCAATTCCTATTTTCAGCCAGCTATAGTTTCTTTTTCTTCAGCTCTTAGAGTGCTTTTATTTTATTAGCCCCTTTATTTTTCCTTATGCTGCCACACGTCTCTGAGATTTATAGGCTGTATGATTAGGAAAGCACTGGACCCTTGTTTAGTGTAATCACGGCTAGGATACAATAGCAGCTCAACATGCCAGAACCTTGATTTGGCCAGGAAGCTAGGTTCCAAGTCCTGTGGCTGACCAGGATTGAGCACTGGACCAAAGCAGTTTCTGTGAAGGTTTACAGGAAATCAACTCCTTTCTTGGGAAGCCAGCCTGGAGTAGAGCAGGCTGGGACTTATTAACCCTTACATTTCTGGTCTTTTCACTGATCCCAAAGGGTACACTCTAAGCAAAATATCTTTTCTTTCAGCTATCCTGAGTAATTTCAAACTGTAATGACTGAGATGCTATTCATTGCTTTTGTTGAAGAAGAAGCTGACAGATAGTTAGGAGTACCACTCCCAGTGTAAAGATCATATTCTTCAAAGGCAAATCGGAATGGCCATTTGTAAGAAAAGACCAGTAGGCAAACATTCTCTAGACTACAGTGTTTTAGCCAGACTGACATTCACAGCTGCAATGTAAGAGGTAAAAAAATGTTTACCTGAACCTCCAGGCATTTTTCTCAAGTGTCTTCCAATGATCTCTGTCAAGCCCAAGAAAGGAAAAGTCATCCTACGTGATTTGCTCGGCCTTCCATTCTTGGCTCCATTGTTGACAGTATTTCATTGGCAGGTACTACTTCATAGTCAGACATCCACCAGCAGGTTCCACAAGCAAAGCAATGCTGTTAGTAGACCCGGAAATGACTAATGGCTTCTCCCTGGTAAATCCAGCTTTTGGCAGATACAATGAAAGATTGGTACTTAAGGCCACCACTTATTAAATAAGTATCAAATAATATGAGGTAAACTGGGTGGCATTTCTGCCTCGGGGACCCAATTACAAGAGAGTATGCAGCCCACTCGCCCTTCCATTATTTCAGGTGTTGTCTTCTTATTAGATGAGAGACTTCTTCTTCTAGAACAAAGTTTATCAATCTCAACACTGTTGACATTTTGGGGCAGAAAATTATTTGTTGTGGAGGCTGTTGTAGGATGTTTAGCAGTATCCCTGGCCTCTACCCACTAGTTGCCAGCAATGGCCCCTATTATTACAACCAAAGTGTCCCTGGATAATATCAAATGTCCCTTCAGTGGGGGAAAAATCACCACCAGTTGAGATCCACGGTCCTAGAAACATCCTTACCATACCCCATAGCCAAGAAAATAACCTCAGATGCGACCAAGAAGTCATTTATTCATTACCAGACTCTCTCAGTCCCGTGATCAAAAAATGGTCATAATATACTCATTTTCACCTGCACTGAATTTAGGAAAGTTAGTACATTATCTATGAGGAAGCATGGTGATTGGACATAGAAATGTAATGTCACATACCGCAAGGTAAATATAATAGGCCGTCAACAACCAGTGAGAAGAAAGCAATTAACTTCATGTTAGTGGTCACTCAACCCTTGATACAGATTTATGAGCCAAACAAAGGAGTCAGGATAGAAGAGGGGAAAAAGAAAAGTGTAAGCAGGGATTTTTATATCTAGGCATTGGTCTTTCAACAACAGTTGTGTCACTCCTGACATTTTCCCACTCACAGACTCTTGGGCTAACAAGAGAAGAGAATAGATGGACACTATGGATAAAATGACCATCTAGCTTTTTTTCCCAAACCAGGACACATTTGAGGGTGAGAGGTGGTACTATTAATCTACTGAGAGGTGGTACTTTAGGACAACAAGTGAAAGTGATATGTTCCTGGAAAATCTTTTGTAGATGACTCCACCTAGACTAGGAGAGCAGTCTACCCAGCCTGTTACAATTGGCTTCTGCCAGTCTAGGCTGGACTGGAAAGGTCCTCTTACCCAGTTCTAAGTTACCTTACCTTTAAGAGTGGTAAGGGGCAGGGAATGACTAGCCATCTGATCCCATGCAAGATGGCTTAGTGTTGTGTTTCTCTCACAAAAACACTGTTTTCACTAATTCAGAGACGTCTGGATATTTCGTTAGTAAAGAGAGTAGTCTTTCTGACATTTGGATGGTATGCCAGGGGGGTCTGCAGTTAGGCAGCCAACATCTGCTCCATGGCATCTGAATCATTCCTGTCCCTCAGTTCTTGATTTTTTTTTATTTAAGTTTTTGGTTATTTATTCCCTCCATTTCTTTGTTATTTCTTCAACCCCTATTCAACTTCACCCACAAATCCATTTATTGAAAACTTTATTTGATTTTCATGTGTACTCACAAATTTTTTATTTCCAAGATCATGTTCTTTTTATATAGCAGCCTGTTCTTACTAAATGGAAGCTTTTTTTCTCTAAAGATATTATTGAAATATATATTTTAAAGTTTCTTCTCTTTCCTCCAAATTGTTTTGTTTTCTTTTGTTTAGTCTCTTATTTTGATATAGTGGTTTAATCAAGCATATGGTGGTCTTTATTTGCCTGCTCTTATTTAAGGGATGGTCAGTTAAAAGCTGATTGGAAGTTTTACATCCATGGATGGATTTGTTGACTGTGGGATTCACTGGAAGTGTTTGCTCAGTAAGCAAATCTTATCTTAGGGCATTTAAGTCTTTTTCTTTTTGGATGGTGATATTCCACCTGCACTCCCAAAGCACAATACAATATTGTCTTGCCTGGGTGCTATAAGTCTGGCTGTCATCATTCCAGGAGCCAAATGGGAGAAAAGGGTGGGGACTCAATATTCATCCAATGAATTTCAGTCAATGTCCCTGCTTTTATTACAGTACTTTTGCTTCAACGGTGCCTTCTGTCCCTTGTTCTGCTTTATGCTTTCTAGAAAATACACTTCAAATATTCTGTCAGAGTGTGAGAGGAATAGCCATCTGGATTCTCAAAGTAAGAAGACACGTGGGGGTTTAGCTTCTTAAAAAGAACTTAAACATTTAGTTTTAGCCCTAATTTTGCCCATCAATTTGTCCTAGATACCACTAATTTCTGAGCCTTTTGGAGATGTGGTAGGGTAAATCATTCAGCTTTATTCACTGCTAACTTAGATTTCAGGACTGCTGGGTTAATCACCACTTATCATCTGTTTTCCAGTCCCCAAAATGTCTTTGTCTCTACACTTTTGTCTGTTCTCTTTTTTCTTGAGAGAATATGTCTTTTGAAAAGCATTTCCTGTCACTAATGGGATTTGGTGGAAACGGAGGTGAAAGTGCCTATTCAATCCACTACATTTATTTAGAAATTTGGCCCTGACAAGGACAAGACACATGACATTAAAGAAGAAAGTCAGGGTGCTTAAATTCTTGATATTATAACAGTGTGTGTCAGAAAGACATTAGAACTGCACCCGTTTATCACAGTGCTAAGTTACAAAACAAAATGAGAAAATGTGATCAATTCAAGATCTGTACCTTCCACTGAAACTCTGTTAATAGAATCTATCAGTTAATCTGTAAGGTTTTCCAAAATCCCGAGTGAAAACAAATAATACATAGGTCTTTTCATACCAAAACAGGTAAGCTCAACAAAGGGGAAAAGCCTCAGTTACAGGAACAGTGACTAACTCCCAAACTATTTGTATCACCACCTTGACAATGGCACCTATGAGGCATCAGCTGTTGACTCCAATTTTATTTTTCATAAATGGAAGGATGTACATTAATATCCCTGCCATATAAAATGCTCCCAAAAGTAGAGCAGAACCATCAGTGAATAAATTTACACGAGTTTTGAATATTTTTTATTGAACGTATTCAGACCCTTCCTGTGAATTATGTTTGACACATTTTTTTGTAATAACTCGATGTCTTGGTCAATATAAATACTTTGAAGTTATGCGTTTTAGAGTCTAAAGTATTGTACAGGTTACTTTTCTTACCCTAGGAAGGAAAATGTGAAGCTGACTTTTAGTTGTTCGGCATTTAAACAAAAACTATTTTGTTTTTTCTCTTAAGTTCATTGCTCTTATTTTAAGACAACATAACTCACTTGTCCAATCTCTAGACTACATGTGTAAGATATTTCAAATTACACTTTTCCCTACTATCTGTCGTAATTACAACAATATTCCAAGTAAGGACATTAGAGGTAATGTCCAAGTGTTTTCCAAGTAAAACATTAGAGGTGTGCTGCTCTTCCTCTTACTTTATGGAAGGTTCTACACTGTTATAGATGACTATCTGTGAAAAGAAACAATAGAAATAAAAATGTTGCTAACCAAAACTATACCTACTGCTTTTATAACTTAGACTCAATTGCAAAAGTAAAAAGTTTCCATAAAATGAAAGCCTGAGGCTTGTCGTTGGCATTGATAATTGTGACATTAATTCTGTGTAAATGAAATTGTAGTCTAAGGATCTTAACTGTGACTGTAGAAGCTAATAATGGAATAGTTTTAGTAAGATCCCTCTTTTTTTTCCTTGGAACACAAAGGTAACATAAATGCATTGTATTTCACTTAGGAAAATGAATAAAATATTAATAGTTTATGTGATCTACAACTATTATAAAATATGTTCTTTAAAAGTTATATAATCTATTACAACTGCAAAAACGAACAGGCTTTTCAAAATTTTAGAATATCAATTCTGCTGAACCTATCTTTAATTAAGATGTAAACTATAACATGTTCTATTTTGATGTTTTTTTTAATTTGCTATGTCCAAATATTGCTAAGCGTTATTTCTAATGTTTCTGATCTAAGTACATACAGCAGATAGCACCTGTCCCTTAGAAAGTTGCATATGACATGCCCAGTTTCTAGCACTAATACAATATCATTTTAAATAGTAAAAAACCTAAAAGTATGTGCTTATAGGAATAATAAACCACAAAAAGGTATGTGTAAAAAATGATAATATCGCTAAAAAGAGCTTCATAAAATTCTAACAGCTGATATACCATAATAATTTTGTCGGCTAATTCTTTCCTTTCACATAAATATAATGATGACATAATTTTTATTCTTTACCACATTTAAATTATTTCTTATTTTAGTATAACTATGCTCTTTTATGAAACTATATCCCATCTTTAACTGATTAAGATTTGAAGGATTATTCTTGCTCTGTTTCTTCAGTTCATTATCTTTTTCAAATTTCTCCATGTCAATAAAACGTATTTCTTAAGCTTCATAAAACTGAATTTACATTTAAATGCAATCCATTTTGCTGAAAAAAATCCTTGAATAAAATGTGGTTTTGTCCTGCTATAAATGTGGAACTACAAGATTATGTCAACTGTATTAATTGAAGTATTTAAATTAAATGAAATATAATTCTATGTAATACTATCCATGCGCTCATTAGAGAGAGATTACCTTCAATATATCATTTACTAAAGTAAACCCAATTGGTGTTCTAAAACGTCTCAGTGCCAACAATCTGGGGAAAAATGAAAAGAATATAGTCTACCAGAATAGATGATATTTCATAGATGTCCAGGAGATGCTGAAATATGAATTTTATAGATAATGATAAATCTTGTGTTATTACTAATGCAAATGCACTTATATCAATTTAGATTTTGTGTTCAAATGAATAATCTAAAACAACATATTGCCCTGATATAAATTTAATTGACCTAATTCTACTTTCTTATGACAAATTATGTGAATTACAAATGATGACATTTATTTAATTTGGCATGGAAATTAAACCACAGACAATGAGTCTCAAAACAAGGATCAAGAGCAGTTTTACACATCATACATTTATGTTAATTTGATCGTGATAATACAAACATTTGCAAGCAACTGAAAAATATACATGAGCAAAAGAATTCAAGAATAATAAATAATCCTGAAGAGACTTTGACAAAGCTTTCCTATTTTTCCTTAAATAGTATTTGTCTTGTAAAAACTAAGTTACTTTAGTTGAAAAGAAAGGAGACTCATACAGATACTTTTATACATGGCATGTGTAATGAGGATCCTTTGAGACATGAGTGGGCAGGAAACCATCCCAGCAAATACACAGGTAGGTCTCTAGAAGAACAGAAACGTCATTTAGGATACAACAATATTTCAAGATCTGTTGTCTGACAGTATCTGTGACTACTCAACAATTCTAGCAGCACTCTCTTCTGCAGAAAATATCCATTGTTCACTAATTTTGTGACCCACCATTCTAGCGATTCGGTTACTTTCTGTCTCTGATTTATATACATTTGATGGATAAAACTTGGTTATAAATAGTGAAGATTTATCATTTTCTCATTCTCATAGAATTCTTTAAAGCCTTTGTACTGAAGTCTGTGGAATGCCATCCCAAACTCTTTTAGGTACTTATTCCTCCAGCTTCAAAGTGTATTGGGTACTAACAATGCTCAGCTGAGTTCCTCTCCAAGAACTGTCATCAGCCAGGAAGAGCCACTTCATCCCAGGTCACTCCCTTCCTATCCCATATCCAATTATTGGTCCACACAGTTGTATAAAGGACTGGCTATCTTTCTCAGGGCAGGAGGATTATGAAGGGCCATTCCAAGTCCAGGGCTCCCTGTGGGATTGATTGAGGCCTTTCGTCATACTGCATCCTAGTTCAATATTTCCCTGTGCCCAATTATACTTCCTTCCCACAGGTGATCCAGCACAAATATCTCTTAGAGTCTGTTTCCATGGGAATCCAATATAAGACCATTGTTAGGAAGTTATAAGATAACTTCCTTAGGAGTTATCTAAGGAAGTAGACTCTAAAGTGAGACATTGGATGTGGATCACTCACCAGCAGGCTAATAATGAGGACATCATCATTGCTGGTAGGTGGAGCAATGATAGCCCTTGTAATTCTGTAGCTGCACAACTATTGAAACTTATTTATGTTAAACTAAAGTAAGATATTTGAGGCAGAGATTGTATTGCCAGGTATAAGGTCCTAATTCGGAAATATAAATGATAAGGACTAATAAATTGAATGACATTGTTGGGGTAATCGATAGATCAGTGAAAGACAAGTGAAAAGCTGAAGATAATCACAAATTTATGGTGAAGTGTGAAAGTCATAGGGACTATATAATGAAAGAGCTACATAGTGTGATTAATATGGTAGAAGATAGGTAATACGTACGAAAATAGGTACAGAGATTGATGAACCAAAAGTGGATGGAACAAGAAGTTGGGATTAAACCATGGCCTCAATTACGTAGTAATTTACCACTGAATCTGGCAAATGTGCTATTTTCTATCTTTATGAAGAAGAAGGACCAGACGCATTTCACAATCTCATGGGACGAAAAACAGTGCATTTGTATGATATTGCTTCAGGGCTATATAACTTTCCTTCTCTCTGTCATAATTTAGTTTGAATGGACCTGAACAATCTATACAATCCACCAAACATCACATTAGTCATTCTGTCAGAGACATCTCATTAGTTGAAGTAGATGATTAAGAATTGACAAGTGCATTGGAGGTCTTAGTAAGACACTAGTAGTCTAGAACATAGAGATAAAAACAAACAAAAGATTCACAGCCTTACTATATCACTGAATTTTGTTGTCAGTGATCCACGTGTGTGAGAGATGCTGGGACATACTCTCTAGAGTGAAAGAGAAGTCATTGCATCTTATATGTCACACCACTAAGGAAGAAACACAATCCTGGTAATCTTCTTCTGGTTCCCAAGATGGCAGCATATTCCAAACTTGTAAATAATGTTGTACCACTTTTACCACGTGACATTACTATGAACTAAATTGTGTCTCTCCTCCCCTCCACACTCATATGTTGAAGCCCCGACCTGCAATGTGATCATATTTTGAGATGGGGCCTTTGAGATAAAATTGAATTTAGATGAAGTCACGAGAGTGGGGCCCTTATGGTGGCACTAGTGCACTCATAAGAACAGGAAGAGGCATCAGAGCTCTCTCTCTCTTTGCGTGCTCACAAAG
This sequence comes from Diceros bicornis minor, assembly GCF_020826845.1. Taxonomy (NCBI): domain Eukaryota; kingdom Metazoa; phylum Chordata; class Mammalia; order Perissodactyla; family Rhinocerotidae; genus Diceros; species Diceros bicornis. The sequence continues at coordinate 47,799,330 of NC_080745.1, read as the reverse complement.
AAGAGGTCATGTGAGCCCACAGAGAGATGGTGGCCATCTGCAAGTCAGGAAGCGTGCTCTCACCAGGAACTGAATCAGCCAGCACCTTGATCTTGGACTTCCCAGCCTCCAGAACAGTGAGAAATAAATGCCTGTTGTTAAAGCCACCCAGTCTACGGAATTTTGTTATAAAAGCCCGAGCTGACTAAGACAGACGTAAAAGACCATCAGATTTGAGTGGGATTCGGAATATGAAAGGTCTCTGAGGTCCAAGTGGCTATTCAAGCAGATCTGTCATTTGAACAATGCAACATAACAGACATTAGAGGTCTGTATGCTGTTGGAAAATACCCTATGTGGAGCTTGTGGCAACCCCAATATGAAACGCACAACTTAGAATTCTAGGCTAATGGACCCAGTTTTGACACCTGCAGCACAGAATTGTACACTACACAAAAATAGCTGTGATGTGATATGGACTTGGTAGAGACAGAGAGTCTGACATCAAGTTGTCTCACTTGACACACCAAGTGACCACGTGATCAGAACTGTTCCTTCATGATCCGGTTTCTGTCAGAGCCCACAGGTCAAAAGTGGAGGAGGCTCTGCAGAAATCCATCATAAAGTGGAAATGGTACATTCTAGATCAGGCACAAACAGAAATAGAGGGCACAAATAAGCTACATGAGTAGGTAACCTCCCTGTCATCCACTACTGTCAGACTCTGGCTTCTTCCTCAGTTCAAATCTATGTCCACAGTTGGTTACCTTATGAAAAACTAATGGAGGAAGAAAAAGGCAAAGCTTGCTCAATAGATGTGTTGCTCAGTATGGGGTACAAATTGAAAAAGGATGACTGCTGCACTAAAGCCAAAATTAGCAGTGGTCCTGAAGAACAGCAGGTAGGAAAAAAATCCTGGCCGTGGACACTATTTCATCCACTTTGTGTGGAAAGAAGAATAGTCTAAGGTAGAAATATAGTCTGACTCATGGGAATGATGAATAGTTTGCCTGGTTAGTCAGTGGATCAAGAAAGATTAGAGTATTAGAGATAAGGAGAACTGGGGAAGAGTCAAGTTGATGGACTTAGGGAAGTGATCACAAGATGTGAAGACCTTTGAGCCCTATGATAATGCTCACTAAATAGCATTTATCTAGAAATTCACTAGCCAAGGCCTTCAGAGTGTTTGAGCTCCTGACAAAAGATTCTGAATAATATTGCACTGAACCAAGGAGCACACTGCATTAAAAAAAAAAAAAAAATTAAGTGAGGCTCTGTATATATAATGGAATTTACCAAATTAGTATCCAGCAAAGGACATTAACACTGCTCCCAAGTGAGAGGAGTCAGAGCTCAGCACCAGGGTTTACATAATGGGGCTGCAGGGCCTGTCCCACCACAGCATGTGGTCAAACTGAGGTCTTTCTACTGTGCTTGAGTATCTGCAGAAAGCATATGTGATGTTAGGACTCCAGCCTACGATGCTGTGAACCATACCTTTTTGAGTCTAAGGTTAATGATGTGGAGAGAAACCTTTTGATTATTTTTTCTTTCTACCCCCTAAGAAGCTACTTTCTGACCAGCATGACCTTCTGCTCAGCTGTGATCAGAAACTACTTCAAATTGTTTGATACTTCTTTGCAACAGCAGTCCCACCTAATAGCAACAGCAATTCTTCTGTTCTCTCTCTACATGACCGGCCCTGTGAAGAACTAGTTGCACCATTCTTTATGGGTGAATTTGGTATGTTTTGGCAGACGAATTAGGGGAGAGTGGAAGGGGTCTTTTTGCTCACTTTCCACATGTCACCAGTGAGTTTCCGGCTAAAATCACAGCTAGTGGTCTTTCTGAAGCAGCTGATTACTAGATGACAGACCCAAATGCCTTTTTCCGGTGAGAATATATAAACAGGAACCAGTAATACAACCTGGGGAGGACTACTAAGTCAGATAGTGTGGGCTTGGTGAGGAGAGGGTGTTCTTATAGTGTCAAGTTGATGGCTTGGTGTCATCAATATCATTAAAATAATTGCAACCTTACTTTTTGCAAGCTAATGAAGAGATAGCTAAAGATTATATAAATATTTCTGAATCTACTTCGGCACTATAATAAACACCTTAGAAACGAAATTCTTGGTAGGTCATATGCTAAAAATCCATGGAACCCAATTATAAGGTTACCCAAATATAATATTGTAGGGAGACTATGAATTTTGGCCAAAAAGACCAAGTTAATTTTCCAGTTATGGAGACCTTGAGCAAAATCATTTAATTTTCTCTATGTCAGGTTCCTGATCAGTAAAATGTGAATGTTAACAACTATCCTGAGAAGCTTTTGTGAAGTTTAAATGAGATATTCATTACTTAATATACATTAGTCCTCTACTCTGGGAGAAATGTTAACAACTTCTTTCTCTTTATTTATTGACAAATTTAACCTTAAAATAATTTTTTAACTCTGTCTCTGGAAACCTAGTAAAAATGGAATGCCATCTTTTGTTTCTAGGCAACATAGTTTATTTTAAAATGACCCCTGATTGGTAAATTTCATCTGGAATGTGAACACTATTAAGGAACTATAAATTCCTGGAAGGAAGCTATACCTTAGAATTTCCTGAGTGACTCTTATAATGGAGAATATCTCTTAAAGGAGTAAATCTTTAAGAATTGCTTAGTGAATTTGTACAGCCAACTCGTAGTGTGTGGTCCTTCCATATTCTTTTTTATTTATTGATTGATTTATTTTTATTTTTTTTAAATTTTTTGTTTATTGCAGTAACATTGGTTTATGACATTGTAAAAATTTCAGGTGTACATCATTGTACTTCTATTTCTGCATAGATTACATCATGTTCACCACCAAAATACTAATTACAACCCATCACCACACACATGTACTGAATTATCCTTTTCACCCTCCTCCCTCCCCCCTTCCCCTCTGGTAACCACCAATCCAATCTCTGTCCCTATGTGTTTGTTTATTGTTGTTATTATCTACTACTTAATGAAGGAAATCATACGGTATTTGACCTTCTCCCTCTGACTTATTTCACTTTGCACTATACCCTCAATGTCCATCCATGTTGTCACAAATGGCTGGATTTCATAGTTTCTTATGGCTGAGTAGTATTCCATTGTGTATATATACCACAGTTTCTTTATCCATTTGTCCCTTGATGGGCACTTAGGTTGCTTCCAAGTCTTGGCTATTGTGAATAATGCTGCAATGAACACAGGGGTGCATGTACCTTTACAAATTGGTGTTTTCAAGTTCTTTGGATAAATACCCAACAGTGGAATAGCTGGATCATATGGTAGTTCTATGCTTGATTTTTTGAGGAATCTCCATACTGTTTTCCATAGTGGCTGCACCAGTTTGCACTCCCACCAGCAGTGTATGAGAATTCCCTTAACATTCTCCAGGATTGATCACATATTAGGCCACAAAACAAGTCTCCATAAATTTAAGAAGATTGAAATAATACCAAGCATCTTTTCTGACCACAATGGTATGAAACTAGAAATCAACTATAGGAAGAAAATCAGAAAAGCCACAAATACATGGAGATTAAACAAAATGTTACTGAACAACGACTGAGTTAACGAAAAAAAACTACCAACCCTTATTCTGTAATGAAGATCTAACTCTTCCCTATATAAATCTATATAGGGAAGGAACTATATAAATCTCAAGATTTTTATACCAAAGGTTATTGTAGGTCGTTCAGTGAGGGCATCTACATATCAAGGGAACCCAACACACTGAATCAATGAGTTGCAAACCATATTATATTTTATTTGAATTGAAGTCTGATAAGAGGAAAATTGTTTCAACTACTACCAGTACACTATAGCAGAAACCAAATGATTACAGAGAGGAAATCCATATAGATGAGGTTGTTAGACAGGTTTTCTCAAGGCTCGAAGTTGTGCTGGCATAAAGGAAAATTAGTCATATGCTCGACAATCTGTGAAGAAACCTGTACTTTGCAAGGGAAAGGGCATTGAAAGTGGCTCTCATTTCAACCAATTCTGCCAGGTGGTGGAGAAAAATGAAACTGCTCAGATCCTTTTTTGGAAAAATTCCAATCTGAAAGAAACTCTTTAGTCATGCTCATGAATGCACAGTCTCATGCCAACATGAGATGGGAAGGCAAAGGTGTTCTACTGTCTGATTAGTTAACGTAATTGTGAAACTATGGTGGCAGGGCAGAAGATGGATATAAAAGAACAAAAAATCCTGATGAAAGTATTGTTGCTTTGTGCTCTGAAAAGTATTTTTAATATAAGGAATAAAAAACTAGAATGTTCCAACTGTTTCCTATTTTTTAAAAAATTCAGTTTCTGAAGGAAATGTGCATAAACAATTTAAAATAAGTGCAGGAACATAGGAGCCTGAGGTTAAAATTGTTGGTGAAGGAAGTATGAGAGAGTATCAGACACGGTGTCCTGTCAAGCTTACGTGTCTTGCTGCATGTAGTGCTGCTTGCTTCTGATGCAGCTCTTAGTCGTTAGTTAGCCACTTCTCATTCTCCCCCCGATCCCCACCACATGTTTAGCTAGGCTGGTTCCCTGAAAGGGTACTGATATATTTATACACTAACATTGGCATTTACATGTCTACAAATGAGATTACTATAATATGTTTCTCTTTTAAGGTGTGATAACCAGTAATATTTTAAATCTTAATAATGTAAAAATATAAGGAAAATCTAATATGATAAATACTCTCCTGCTTTATCTATGAATTTTTCATAACTTCTTTTTATACTTTTTCTTATTTGTCTTATTTCATAACAATGTTAGCCCTTAGCTTCACAACTAGTTTTTCCATTAAATAGCATGATACTCTGCAAAACTTTTTTCTCACTCTATATGAGTTTTATCAAACTTGCTCACTGTTATATATCTAACAACTAGTGTAGTGCCTAGGATATTTTCTACCTGAATGAATGAATGAGTGAATGAATGAGGGTCCTATAGCAGTAATCCAAATTGTATTTTCCAGACTTAGAATCCCTATTCACAGGATTGTGGGACCCTCACATTGTTTCAGATGTCCCCGGGGTCCTCTCAGACCTGAGTCCTATGCTCAGTCTTCTTTCCTGTTATGGCCAATGAATTGTGCATAATCACAAGGCTAATCACTGCACTTGTGTACTAGATTGCAACCCTTCGTCCTCTCTCCTTCACCGTCGTGTTTCCTATCTCTATTAATCATTCCAGAACTTCAACATAACTTTTAAAAATTTTTCCATCTTAAAAATCCCAGTCCAGCTACTGCTCAATTTCTATGCTCCCCTTCAGAGTAAAATTCTGTGAATGTCCACGGTAGTTTAGTCCACTGTGAACCCACTGCCATTCTCTTCTTCCTGCCTCTGAAACTGCTAGTGTCCCTCTCAGTTCCATGTGTCAGTGAGGTCATTACCTATCACTCTTAACCTGTGACATGTTCTATCACTCCTTCTCCACTCATGCTTATGATGTAGGGGCCTGGTTCTCATACAGCTATGGGGTATTCTGTTCTTGATGATTCCTCTGTGGGTACCCAGGTGACGTGGCCACTACACTGTTTTAGGTTGGACTGGTCTCTTGCTCTTAACGCTTTTGTTTTTTTCCACAGCTCCTTCTCTTTTCTTGTCAGTGGACTCCAGAAGTCTCCCTCCCTAAAATCAGAAAAATCTCTTTCACGCTCCACTCTGATACGTACATCATAAAATAGTACTACCATATGTTCAAGTATCTTAGAGGTCTGAGTGAAAAAAGTCATCTAAGAGTTATAATTTCTTCTCCTTGGGGGCTCTGTGTACAAGTTCCTTAGTAATAAGACAAGCAACGTAGACCATGCTATTATACTTTAAATTGTTGCTTCCCTGTTACGTGGACTCATTATCATTTGATCTAGCTAATGTATTTTGTCTTTTATAAAGATAAATTGCTTTCACATGAACTTCATGTAAATAGACCCCTAGGGCCTCCTCTATATATACTTAGACTTATCTGAATTTTAAGGATATGCAAGATTAGCTATGTGTGTCTCCATGTGCTGTGCCTGTGCCCAAAGTATGTCTGTGTCTTGTGGGATGTTTAATATAATGAAATGTTAACTGTATGGCAGATGCTGGTAGAGTAATAAAATTTAAGATATTTAATTCTAAATTGGAAAAAACACTGAGTGTGTGTGTGTGTGTGTGTGTATTTGTATGTGTGTGTATTCAGTGAACCACCAGTAAGTATAAAGATCCAATATTTTCTATCTCAAATTCTATCTCTTCAGTTCAAATTGAAAAAACCTTATAGATTCAAGTTAGAGATTAAAAAGTATATGTGATACTTTTTGAAAGCTGCTTCACTTTCTTGAGGGGAATACTATGATAACATAAATCTCTTAGGACACTATTATATTCCACTGGGGGAAATCAAGATAACTTGTTTATTATGTCTTTTTTCTAAGTTTATATTCTAGAACAAATGATGAAACATCTGATGGAAAACTGAGAATTCAGTCTTTATCATCCAATGTCACTCGAGTTGTTTCAATTTCTCATCAGTAGAAAGATCTTAAGGAAAATAAGTGTGATAGACATACTGAGGAAATTGGGATGCTGAAATACCACTCATTTCTCTGATTCTGAGACTGCACAGAGAAATCCTCTGTAACTTCTCTGACTCATGACGTTCAGCAGGATAGAGTTTCTCAACCACTTAAAACCCTACTTCCTCTTGATAAAAATCTCTCTCTGACTTTTAGTACTATTTAAATCTAAGATTAATCATATATTATGACACAAAATTCAAAACAATTGACAAAGATGTTATTTTATTCTTGAACTAAACATACTTTCCATATACATCATTCTGATATGATTCTATTTAGCAAAAATGACCACATTCTGAGCTTTAGTAGCCTCTCTTTATCCATAACAATATGGGGGAGAGAGAGACAAAGAAATTGAAGAGAAAGGAAGAAATTTTTAATTAGGGAAATCCGTGAATGGAAAAAAGTTTTGGAGTAGGGAAAATTATAAATGAAAACTTTAGGAAGAGAGAGCAAGGCAGGATGCAGATAAACCAAACCACAGGATTGGCCAAAGTATAGTACTTTATAGACACAAAGAAAATGATACTAAGGAACATACTAGAATGTACACATTTTTTAAGGGTTAACGAGAGTGCATTGTGATATCCCATGAAGATGTCACGACAGTATTGTAATAATATTGTGATGACAGCCATTAACATACACCCTTTCTGCTTCCAAGAAATTTTAATCAGTGTGTTAGCTATGTGAAGACTGCTTCCCCATAACTCACAAATCTGCACCTAACCTCTCAAAGCTTTAGCAGAAATGGTTCTTTACATCTGCTTACTGGGCCTCATTTCACTTTTCTTTGCTCAAGATTCTGCCCTCTGAGAAAGCTTTTCTTTGTTTTTGGAAATCAAATCTAAATAAACTGAATATTCTTGATAGCATGAAGCATATCCAAAGAGAGAAAAAGCAATTGTTGAAACTATACACTAGAAGATCAACTGGATAAGACATGGACAGTATAATAAATGAAGTTATAGGTTGTTACATTAACTCAAAGATTTGACTAATAAATTTGGTAAAGTGACCACTATGTTATATAGTCAATTCTTTGCTACAGTGGGAAAGGATTCTTAGTATTTGACAGACTTTGGTTCAAATCTTGGCTCTGATACTTACTATTTGATCTTTGACAGGTTACTTAATCTTTCTGAAATGGAGTTTCCTCATGTTAACCCCAAATCATACTCACAGGGTAGGGTTGCTATAGTGTCCAAATAGGGCAATCATTTTTAAAGCTTTCAGCCCATTATAAAGTATTATTATTATCATCGTCATCATTAATTTTTATTTTTCCAGATTTCTATCCAACTTCTAGGACCAGAAAGAATTAAAGGTGATTTCAATGTAACATGAGCAATATCCGATGTTCATACTAATTAGGAAAAGTATGGAGGGAAAATAATCCTCCTCTATTTACAATAGTCACTTCAATCCAGATGCTGAGGGATCCAGAAGAGTTTCACGGCCCCTTCCAGTGTGTAAATAATGAGTAACGTACCAGGAGCAAGAAAATGAAGCTAAGACAAGCTTGAGAACAAACTTTAGACTTGCAAGGAATTTATGCTTCAAAAACACTGAAGCAGTCACTATTCAGGCCCAGTCACAAAATCTATCTGTTCACTCTGACAGTTGCACAGGCCCCTCTGATCTATAAATTGGAAATAATGATGCTGCCATGGAAAATTCATTTGAAAGACGCTATGAAACGCAAAGCATCATTAAGCTATTACACATGGCTCACTGGTCTGATTATTGATATATTCAGCGTCGAAAACAAGTTTTTCATTCTGTTGCTAAATGAAAATGAAAGATAAATATGTTGATATTATCATTCTCTATCAGTTCTATGGTTGTCACATTTAACCGAATCAATATTTCATCATCAGACCTACTCAATCCTTTATCAAACGTGTGACCAATGTTACAGAACTGTTTGTATTTTAAGATTTTCTCATAAGTGAGGCAATTAAATAGGCAATTTCTATTTTGGCCTTGCTGTTCTGATATGTCTTACTGAAAGGAATGTATATTGTGCTATTTTCTAAGTTTTTTAAACATGGGTTATCTTCCATGTGTTTCTGTCAGTTACAGCTCATTATGATTGTGTCAATTTTTGAAATATGACATTCTTCTCCATGCGTGTCTTATTTTTTTCTAACTCAGAGCCTCTATTCAAATATTTCCCCAGTCTTGATCCTGTGCTTTAAGCCAGCCAGGACCATACATATAGATTGTGGGTGAGGTAGCTACAATAAAGATACATTCATATAACACCTCTTCAGTTTGCACGCAACCTACTCTCGTGTTCAAGCTTCTTTCTTATGCCTGATATGTATTTTCTGTTGTTCTTGGAGATGGTAATGATATTTTTCTCTTCTCTAATTCTTTAGACTTGTCAACTGATATTGGTTTTCCCAGACTGATCTTCAACATTCTTAAAAATACTGATCTCTTGCTATTTCTGACTTCCTTTGGTAAATTTCCCTACCCTAAATTTAAGTATTAGAACATAAGCCATAGGATAGTGCCCATTGCTCAGTACCTTTTCCTGTGGACTAAGAGGAAGATGGAAGAATATAAACTACTCTTTTCTTTGCCTAGAAGGTCCTTTTCTCCTATATTTACATATACAAGCCCGTGATATTCTTCAAGTGCGGCTAGTTCTTCCCAGCCTCAGTACCGCTGTGATGTGATCCTAGCACAATATTGACCAATCGATGCTGCCCTGCCTAAAATTTTACCTAGAGCTTTCAGACTGAGTCGAAACTCAGCATGGCTTATCAGCACTCTGTCATCTACCTCCTATTTACCTTACCAGATGACCATGAGTTCTTGGGGCTTAAAACATTATACTCTTTATGCAGATACCTGAATGTATTCCATTCTCTCATATTTTTGTGTCTTTGAAGGTAATTCAAAGGCATAATAAAGTTTTAACCCTATTGATTATTAATTGATTGTTCTGTGCTGGGAGAACGGTGCTTGGCAGAAAGTATCCAAGATGCTATGGGACCAATATCCAGCTTTTAGAGAGAGAAATGTTAAAGTTTTACAACAAAGTCAACCATGCAATGCACACGTTAATGGCATGATATTTTGTTTATTATATGAACATCCAATTTATTAAGACAGTGGTTCTCCAAAATTTTTAAAGTTGCCCACATATGCTGGATATTTTCATTTGTTTTTTCAGATCCACTCTTCACCTTCTTCATAATTCTCTTTACCCTGGGAGGCTGACCACTGTGGACTAGAGTGGGTCCCCTTGTCTTCTGGCTTGGGTTAGCATAAAAAGCGGCACTATTAGGAGATGGACACCAGTTAGAGAGTGAGGTTGGGTATTTATTTTCCCAACTCCATCCCTGCCGATTTTCTATCCCTCTATCAAGCCTCTGCTCCTGGCAGGAGGCCATTTCCATGCAGTTATTCTCTCTGGATTCTGATAACCACCCTAGCTCATGTCCCATGTTGTTGTAAGTGCTTCCACTATTGCTAGAACTAGGCCTGCACTATATCCTATGGTTTCCCTAAATAGGCCTTTAGTGAACTCTACTACAACTACCTAAATGGAGAGTGCTGTTTCCTTCCAGGACGTTGCTGCTTTAAACATCCTCAATATCCCATGAAAAATAATTTCATAGCAACATAAATACTAATAGTAACATTTCTGTACCACAATAAATTGATTATTTAATAAATATTTAATAAGGGATATAAGCTCAACACATGATCTTATATTATTAAATGGCCCCTTATAAATTAAAAAAAATGCTCGGGGCCGGCCCGGTGGCGCAAGCGGTTAAGTGCGTGTGCTCTGCTGCAGCGGCCCGGGGTTCGCCGGTTCGGATCCTGGGCACGCACTGATGCACTGCTTGTCAAGCCATGCTGTGGCAGCGTCCCGTATAAAGTAGAGGAAGATGGGCACGATGTTAGCTCAGGGCCAGTCTTCCTCAGAAAAAAGAGGAGAATTGGCATCAGATGTTAGCTCAGGGCTGATCTTCCTCACACACACACACAAAAATACTCAAATGATTTTAATATTATTGCTTTGACATTATATTACAACTTTTAAAGACACCAGAGATTCATAGGTAACACATCACTAATGATGTTTCACTGTTCAAAAATTTTAAAAACATTTTTGTATACGTCCACTTTAACAGTACGTTAAAAATCTAGTTAATAAAATTTACAGTTTAAAAATTCTATTGCTGGGATGGCCCGGTGGCGTGGTGGTTAATTTTGCGCCTTCCATTTCTGTGGCCTGGGGTTTGCGGGTTTGAATCCCTGGCGCAGACATACACACTGCTCATCAAGCCATGTTGTGGTGGCGTCCCATATACAAAATAGAGGAAGATGGGCACAGATGTTAGCTCAGAGCTAATCTTTCTCAGCAAAAAGAGGAGGATTGGCAACGGATGTTAGCCCAGAGCCAGTCTTCCTCACACAAAAAAAATAAATAAATAAAAAATTTTGTTGCTGAAAATATGCATCTCCTCAGTGGAAATAAGCAAAAACTCACAATGAGGTAAACAATTATTCATATTTTTTAAAACAGGAAAACAGCAATTGAAACTACAACCAACTCAAGTCAACTTTCGTGATGCAATGAAAACAAAGGACTGAAGCCAAAAGTGCAGAGGTTTCAAATATCCCTATCAGTAGAGGTCTAACATCATTTTATAGCAACCAGATTTCTTACTGAACAAGTACCACAAGAATTCTAATCAGATAGTAAATATAATATTTATTCATGTCATATTTTAATTATTCTTAGTAATTCAACTAGTACATTAATAGTATAATAGCTTTGAAACATGTTTAAATGAAATTCTATAATGGTATATGTTATTTATCAGAAAACAGAGGTATGGCCTAGTGCTATGCATTCTCCAGAATTATCCCAGGTAATATTCATATCCTAATGTTGAAAAACACTAAATTATTATTTTACTTTTAATTTGATACTTAAGTATTTCCAGTGGGACTTTTAAAATCATGAGCTCCAATCATATGCATAGCATTAATCTTACACATTAGTCTAATAAAATTTAGTTTTACACTTAATATAATGAGAACCAAAGTGTTTTTGACATATGTATAAATAATGTTTTAAAAAGTTAATCTAGCGAGAGCCCTCAATATTCTCAGCAAAATCCACTCATTTTGAATTAAAATAGTGAAATTAGCCTGAATTGTTTCAGACAAAAATACATCCAACGTGCTGTATTCAATACGCAGCCAAAGAGCATATTGTAAGGTCATTTTGACATATGCAAATTGTTGTGTCCAATTTTACACACACACACACAATAACTGTCTGTATATATACCTGAGGCAAATTAAAACTACGACAACTGAGAGGCAGAATTTTTGAAAATTCTATAGGCAATGTCTCTTTCAAGATTAACTCAGAGAGAGAAAGAAAGATGAGGACGGCAAGGTAAGGGGGGTGGGGGGAGAGAGAGAGAGAGAGAGAGAGAGAGAGAGAAACTGACTCTCACAAAGACTTTAAGGACTAAAAATTAATAATATCTTGTCTGCCTATAATTTCTTCCCTTCCCCAGCCACACTTCATGAAGTGTGGAGGAACCTGTTAGAGGGGAGATCTTTTTAGGAGACACACATTAAGTATCCACACTTTATTTAATGAGAATCCTAATCCTGTTTTGTCCAGTTAACTGGTCTCATCATTTTATACTCGAAGTACATGAACACCAGTAGAGGGATTGGGATGTGGTAGGGGTAGGGAGTGGGAGATATTCAGTTTTTGCCATTTCTATATGTTATAATTATTTATTGCTGAATAACAACTCCCCCGCAAAAAACCCACTATGACTTTCAAATGACAACCATTTTATTGACACTTTATTTCTTCAGCTCTCCTTGCCAGTGGTTCTTCATGAGGCTGCATTTAGCTGACAGGTCAGTTAGGAGGTGTGCTCTGCTGGGTCTCTTGGATGGCTGAGCTTCTTCCTCTCTTCAGTGTACTCTCAGAGCCTCCCTTACCCGTGGAGTCTTTCTCCACATTCTTTCTCCAGTAGGGTATCCAGGTGCAAAAGAGGAAGCTTCCAGGCCTTCTATTGTCCAGAACCTGGACAGAGTTGCTTTCCCCATATCCTAATAGTTCAGACAAGTCACAGGCCCAGCCCAGTTTCAAAGGGAGGGGATACAGAGGTCATGAATGCCAAGAAAGATGATTCAGTGTGAGCATCAATGTAACAGACTTCCAAACCATGTAAGTAGTTAGATACCAAGTTCTACAAATGATCTTCAAATCTGAAGATATTTTGGTTTAGCACCCATTCTAACACAGCCAACTGGAGATAAAAAGAACACAATGTTGTTATGCAAACATATATCTATTCAATGCCATCATCCATTAATGAACTTGAGCAGTGATCAGAGGGAAGGTAGCAGATATTAACTTTTCTGCCTGAGTTCATTTCCAATTTTATTTTAAAATTAGACTTCTATATGACTATTATTATTTAATAACACTGCAAACATAACTGCATGGAACTGAATTGACACATTCCTCTTGATAAAAATGTACTCAGATTTACTGTGATGATCAAGTAATGAGATTTATATTCTCATGGTAATGGTAATTACCTGGTAATTAGAATCATTACTATAAATTAATTGACTAGCATAGCTATCTATGAAACAAAATAAATAAAGTAATAGAAAACTTAGGCAAGGGCTCCTTTAATTTGTTTAACTGAGGTGACCTAATGTGGAATCTTGTTAGAAATCAAATCCCCAAATCTTACTTTCCTTTTCATTTATAAAAGAAAATATTAACACAGGGACTGCTAATATTCCTTTCCTAAAAGGTAAATTGTAATTTTCTCTTTAAATTGTTAATATCAACTAGCTTTAGATGTCGTGGATTCTACATTAAAATACTTGAAATCTTAGTTCAGTCACGTGCACTAGTCAATTTTCTGAGAAAAAATCATCTGGGCTATAAAGCCTCAAGCTTCCATGACATATCTAGCCAGATTTACCTCTAAGAACAAAGTTAGAGACTGATGAGACAGGCCAAGAGAAATATTGTTCTTAATCAGAGAATTTTTACTTGGAATCTGAAAGCAACATGGTGAGGTGAGTGGGCAAAACAGATTCATCAATGCTGTGTGGGAACTGCTCCTGACAATAATGATTCTGACATCTGCTGAAGACTTTCTGTTTCCTTTTGAGCTTGATGTAATGCATCTCAAACCATCTAGTTCCACGGCCCTCCATTCTTGATCAACCTTTCTACATTTAAAAAACTGAGCTGTCCTGTGAGTCTTTTCTTTTTAAGATTTTTGGCTCTAGCACTTAACCTAGGCAGGTGACAAAACCTAGGAAGGCCACTGTGTGGTCCTGTGTGTCCTGGTGACTTAAGACAGGGTCCTTGCTTCCTCATTTCCGTTAGACATCTTTAAGATGAAATAGTATAGTACATAGTAAGATCAGTAAATTCTATTAGAAGAGAGAATGAAAAAAATCTGCTTTTATGAAGTCTTCGAGGATCAGTCTTGACTTATACAATGACTGCTTACTGGCCTGAGAGATTAGATTCCTAGCGATGACGTGATGCCTCTTTATAAATCAATCAGTCAATCCTAAATAATGGCAGAAGGGGTGAAATGGAGCTGAGTTGTATTTTCAAGACTTGGATCAAGGTTTTATTCTCTGTTTATTTCTTTACCAAGCACCATAATCTCATTGCACCTATAAATGGGTCTTATTGATGGATTACTTTGAAAGACAAAAAAAAAAACGTAACAAAGACTGTTAGCTCAAGTTTTATTTTTAAATGGATCAATAAACTCCCAAACCTTAGGAATAATTGTCTGTAATGAAAACGTACGCATGTTCATCATCACATAATCAATACAGTAAATAAACTGGTTGACAAATTTGTTTTTTGCCTGTTTCCCTTCTTCTTATTCTAACTCCAGCAAAGGTCCCATTTCAGTGACTCAATCATTGATCTTTTTTTCTCTCCCCCTCCCACTTCCCACGTTTTAAAGCAGTCACTGAGTAGATGTAAGTTCGAGGTAAATGTAGACGTGCACCACTTACAGGGGATAAAAGAGAAATATATATATTTTATAAATATACAATATATATGTAATTATGGTCTCCTACCTAACAAGAAATTTATTACTTAAAGGAGTAAGGATACAATTACAGTTTGTAGAAATACTGTGTCTTCCTTCACTGAAATCTTAAACATAAGAATTTTATGCTCTCCCTCCTCAAGCAGTTGAATAATGAGGAGAGAGATTTTGCTGCTCTCTTTATTGCCTTTTGAAGTCTTCCCCAGGGGAGAGGGGATAGTCTAGTTGGTTACATCCTGATCAGCGTAAATGGACATGTCACTGTGCTATGAGTCAGTCTCCTTCAGAGCACATTCTCTTTCTTCCCGACTCCTCTTATACTTCCTGCAGCCACCTAAGGCAGGCTAGCTATTCTCATCCCTCTAGAGTTGGATGCTCTCTAGACACCTGGTCATATTTCTTTCATTCTCTCTCAGGTATACCCAAGCATGCCTTCTCAAAGTTTTAGAATGGGAAAGGGAGAATAGGAATAATTTAGTCTCAAATCTAGGCTGTGATTTCTAATTCAGTTTTAAGAGTTTTCATTGAAATATCAGGTATTTGGGCAATAACCAGCATTTCATTACTGTTGGAGTCGTGGAAGGAAGAAAGAGTGAGTTATTAAGCCCTAATAATGATGACTTCTTTAAAATTTTATCTTCCATTTAAATAACACAAAATAGCAATAGAATAATTAAAAAATAACAATACAGGGATGGATGCGTGACATAGTCTAGGTTACATTCCCAGCAAGCATTCTTCTACTTCCTGATTCTCAGTGGCCCCCAACTTATGGTTGTTATCCATTTGGCTCTGTTCCAAACTCCAAAAGTAGAGGATGTACCAATTACAGCATTCCAGTGTCCTGGCCAAGTATGACATTTCCGGGGTAGACATGAGTCTAAGCTGTTACAATAAGAGTGAATAGTCAGATTTTTGGTGGGAATACTGGTACAAAGATATCTGTGTTCAAGAGCTTATAGTAATCATCTGGCGATTACAAGCACAGGCCTCCTTTGGCTGAAGCTGCTTTGCAGAGGCAGAGTAGAGGGGCATAAAGTAACTGAGCTCTTAGGAACATTATTGAATTATTGGATCATACTAAATACACCTCTGAGTTTTTCATGAATATTATATCTCTATCTATATTGTTTAAACCAGTTTGAGTCAACTTTTCTGTTATTGTAACCAATGCTATATAGTTGATATGGGCTTAGAGATGAATGCTTGTTATGTTTTTCAGATGCGATGAAAACAATCTGTTGACTCCGCATCTGTCCCTTCTCCAAAAATCATCTCCCTACCCACTCACAAATGCATTGACGTACTGGGAACTACAAATGTTTTACGTGTCCCTACCCTTGGCCACGGGTTATTGGTCCTGAGAGAGCTCCTGACCAAAGCGAATCCATCTGAGTCATTTTTTTTCTAACTGGAAATAAGGAAAGAAAGCTAATGGTGGTGGAACATGACTGTATTTTCCACCACGTGGATGAAATTGCTCAGTAGTGCAATAAAGTGAAGCTAATACAAAGATAAGTGCAAAGTTGAGAGTGGAATGAGAGTCCTGCAGAATAAAGCCCATGTTTTCACTGGTCCCTGAGGTCTAGTGACTTCACTATCCTTTTCAATGATAGGAATAAATGATCCTCATTTTGGAATTAAGTTTCCATCATTTGAAACCACAAATGTATTTTAAATTATTTAAAAGATAATTTTCTTCATAGTTCCTCTTTTCAAGTCAGAGAAATGTGATATCTAAAATTTACATTAGAAACTCCTTTTAGTACAAACATTTAAATACTTGAATGACAACATTTATGTATCTATACGGCATTTTAATTTTCACATTTGGGAAAACAAATACATGTGTATAAAGTAAATATTTCAGTGCTCTAAATTTAGCTTCAGAATTTTAAAGCCAGTAATAAAGTACTCAAAAGATGTTCTTGTTATTTATAAAGTCAGCAGAAAACTCTAAAGTGAATTATACCCTTGTGGGTACAATAAGACCATCAATTACTATTCTGTGCATAAACATCAAGGGTTTACCAAATAGCAGGTAAGAGCTTTTTTATAAAGCTATGTGTATACAAGAATGTTTTGCTGTGAGCATTACAGACAAAAGCATGAATAGCTTGGTCAAATTATGGAACACTAGGCTAACATTTGCAAAACAGAAAACTTTTGAGGAGTGGATGTTTATTTACTTAATTTAGTTCCACTTCCTTGGCCAGACTAAAAGACAAACACGGAAATAACATCTGCTAAGCACTGGAAGGAATATCAAGTGGGGCAAGTGATTCTTATACTTTCTTCTCACTTGTATCGTATTTTATGATTTCTTTCTTTTTTTTTTTTCCAAGAAATGTCGAGTGCATGCTTCTTGGCCAAATATTTATATCATAACATGCTCTTTCTTTACATCCAGGTTTATTTGGTCACACTGAGTGGATGATTCAATAGATTTATTTTCAATAAATAATTTACCATAAAAATCATTAAACAATGCAATAACAAAAATAAAAACTGTCCTGGGGGCCGCCCTGGTGGCGCAAGCGGTTAAGCGTGTGCGCTCCACTTCAGCGGCCCAGAGTCCGCAGGTTCAGCGCGCACCAACACACCACTTGTCAAGCCGTGCTGTGGCGGCGTCCCATATAAAGTAGAGGAATATGGGCACAGATGTTAGCCCAGGGCCAATCTTCCTCAGCAAAAAAAGAGGAGGATCAGCATCGGATGTTAGCTCAGGGCTGATCTCCCTCACAAAAATATAAAGAATAAAAACTGTCCTATGATTCAGTAAATAGATACAATAGTTTATTCCTCAGGACAAATGCTTAATATTAAGAGTATTTGTAGGATGAAAAATCTCAGCTTAAAATAAAAGTTTACCCTTACTAACTGTGTAACTTGAAAACTGAAGTCAACATAATTTCCTGTCTCTTGTGTAGGACAATACTCGGGCTGGGCATACTTTCTATCTATATGTTAAATAATATTGAGAATAAGCAAAATCCACTTAGTTGCTTAACCCAGAATATACTTGCTCCCGAAAGATGAGACTGTGAACCAACTGAAATAGCTTACTTATCAGGACTAATTGGTTGCTTATCAAGAATTGTTTCAAGACACTTACTCACTGTGCCAACTGATCCAAGGCTATTATGTTATAAATTGTGCAGTCCTAACCAGTTCTCTGTCTTGAAACACCTTCCTTAAAATCACCAAGCTCAGACTTTGAAATTTTCTAAATATCCTTCCCTGATGTTCCCCTTCTGAGACATACTAAGACTCTATCAAGGTAATTTTCTCCTACTGCAGTAATGTGATAATATTAATAAATTTAGCTTTGCCTGTTCAAAGGTTTTTTTTTTCCTTTTTGTTGTTGTTGTTGTTGGTGGTGGTGGTGGTGTTTTCATTCTTTCTTTCTTTTTTTTTTTTTTGGACTTTTGAGACTACCAGTTGACAAACCTAGAGATTTCACTGACATCCAATATAGACTCCCTTGCTGCCATGGTTAAAATTTGTCAGAGTAATAAAAAAAAATGTGTTCACATAAAAATGTAACTTGATAGTTCCTTGGTTTCCTGTCTTCTAGTTTTTTCTCTTATGGTGGGGGGTGGGGTGTGGTAGTAATTTACTTAAAGTAGTAATTAACATGAGTGGTATCCCTAAAGAGGCATAGAGGGAGTGTATTATAGAACTGTTGTTACTACTATTCTTCCAGGTAATTCAGATAAATTAGAATGATTTTAGAATTGGTTCACAAGGAAGAAAATTTTTGGGCTTTCAGATGATGGATTTTCCTAATAATTTCTATTTATTTCCTTATTTCTATTAAATCAATAAAATGAAAATGGATATAATTAAACTTCTTCTCCCTGGATCTGCTCTATGAGTTAACTTTTAGGTGTTTAAATAGAGTCATAGTATTACTGCATCGGAAGGACTCATTTATAAAGCAGTGATTGCTAATTATCAGTCTGTGGGCCAATTGATCCACCAGATATATTGTATTTGGTTGCAAAATGTTTTATCATTTTGGAAATTTTCTCTAAAAATTAAATTCCTTGATTCTTTTAAGAAATCTAATGTTCTTCGATAAAAAGTTTGCATTCCATTTCAGAAAAAGTCAGCTGAAGCTGAGTGATAAAAATCATTGCTAATATATGTTGAGTATTTACTATGAGTTAGGCACAATTCTGAGTGCTTTACATAGAATTTAATTTTTATGGTTGTGTAAAATAAATATTAATAACCCCAACTGACAGATTGTGAAACTAAGACATAGAGCATATTAGCAACTTGTCCAAGGTCATACAGCTAGTAAATGCCAGGATTAAACTGAATAAGTATGACTGCAGAGTTTATCCTCTTCTCCACACTGCTATATATGCTACTTCCTTTAGTTTGTGTAAATGCATTTCACTTGCCTGTTTCCACTGCTGCACTGTAAGGCAGCAAGCCCTCTCTGCCCTTGTAGGTTACCTTCATGACTACTTCAGGTGTTTAAGTTTGTGATTCGTGATCAATTTTGAATTCTGTTGTGTAAAATGATAAAAAATATCTACAAAAAAAAGGGAACTATATGCTTCCGAAAACATAGAATCACTCACTTTAATGGAGAAAACAAAAAGAGACTATGGTTAAAGAAGTTCTTATTCCTACTGTACTTTTAAAGAAAAGTCCAGTGAGTTCCTATTCACGATAGGAAATGCTAGCTTAACTGTCAGCCTGCAGTTTAGAACCGCTGTGCGTAATCTAGTCATTTTATTTAATTTGCCAGATCTAACCTGTAGATTTCAGACAATCTCTTCATATATGAAGGAATTATTCTGATTTTCTTGTTGCTTGCAAGCTGCCTACAATTTTCTTTAAGTACAATTCTAAGTAAATTGTAAAGTAAAAATTTTATATCCCTGTAGTTAGACAGAATATAAAAGAAAGATAGTTAATAAGATGATTTTAGGTTTAACCTAGCCCCCTGTTATTAATTTAACATCTTTTTGCAAAAGGTAATATTTTACCTAGAGTCAATTCTGGTTATTCGTGGTAACTGTGTTCTATAGAGTCACCACAGACACCAAATTAGAGAATAATGAACCCTTGCTTTTAGAAATACAAAGTTATGTTCCTATGAG
The DNA here is from genome assembly GCF_020826845.1 of Diceros bicornis minor. NCBI lineage: Eukaryota > Metazoa > Chordata > Mammalia > Perissodactyla > Rhinocerotidae > Diceros > Diceros bicornis. The sequence goes on along the minus strand of NC_080745.1, from coordinate 47,779,523 downwards.
CCTCTAGTCACAACATTTCTGTGGACTGATCAATACATAATCATGTTTTATGTATATTACTGTTTAAAGACACTTTAATATATATTGTTGATTCATTAACGTTAAACTCAATGGCCAGTGATACTATCACTTGTGCCTGAATGAAGCTTATTTAACACACAGATTTTCTCCGTAACCAACATCACAGCCTTCTTGCACTTAGGAACACTAGACAGCACTCCAGTACTACGCTTGGGGGTGACATTAAACAGCTAAATCACCTATTAAAAGAAGAAAAATGTGAAAAACGTGGCACTATACAGACCGTGAAAAGGACAATTGTTGATAGTATGAGGGATGAAACAAGAAGGCAGACTATTCACTTGTTCTGCCTCAACTGGGCATGTGTCCATTGGGTGACTCAAATTTTTCACCACTCTGCACATGTATGCAAACAACCATGAAAGCACCATGGGTATTGATTTTGGAGTTACAAATAAATTTTAATGAGTAAGTAATTTTGCAAATACAGAATTTGTGAATAACAAGGATTGACTGTATTTTACAAATTAATATGCTTTTAGTTCAAATAATGATATCAGAGATAACAGTGACTAAAGACTTTTTTTCTGGGACATTTCATCCACTTAAGTTAATAATGATATATTTCATTTGTATTGTACATTAAAATAGGTGTTGAGAACAGCACTTTCAGAATTAATCTGCTATAGTCCATCAGCATACTTCAAGGTTTCCAAAATCTTCAGGAAGTCCCTTCAGATTATACTGTTTCACACTGACCTCCCCTCAACTCATGTAGCCCAGACCACTTGGTGTTTATTCATTGCCTTCCATTTATTCCTGATTTACTTCATTTCATTGAATCTTTTTTTTTTCTTTTTCATTTTTTTTATTGAGGTATAAATGACATACAACATAATATTAGTTTCAGGTATACAACATATGATTCAATATTTGTATAAACTGTGAGATGATCACCACAATAAGTCTAGTTAATATCCACTACCATACATAGTTAACAGAATCTATTTTTCTTCTGATAACAACTTTTAAGATCTACTCTTTTAGCAACTTTCAAATACCTAATACAATGTTATTAATTATAGTTGCCGTGCTGTACATTACATCCGCATGATTCCTTTATTGTATAACTGACTTCTTTCACCCATTTGACCCACCCCCATCCCCACTGCTGGGAACCAGCATTCTGTTCTCTGTATCTATGAGCTTGGTTTGTTTGTTTGTTTTAGATTCCACAGAGATGTCAGACAGAGAAAGACATTTCATTGAATCTTATCTCTCCACTACTGTCTAAGCTCCATGGGTCAATGGACTTTTTTAAAAAAACAATATTTAATGCAATGTTTGGCAGAATTGTTCATCGATCATTCTACATGGTAAAGTGTTCTCTATATTGCTAGATTCTTCTAGTTTCTTCCATTTCAAATAACCTCTGTTCCTGTTTCTTTCCACTTCCATCCTCTGCCTACACATTTCCAAAATTGTATTTATTCTTCAAAAAGTCCAACTGAAAGTCCAAATGAAATGCTGTCATTAGTGTTTCCCGAGACCACTTTCAGGTTCAGAGATTCACTAGACAGACTCACAAAACTAAGAAAAGCTGTTATACTCATGGCTATAGTTTATTACAATGAAAGGGTATAGGTTAAAATCAGCAAAGGAAAAAGACATGTAGTATAGGGTCCAGGAGACACCAAGTATTTGTTTCCACTTGCTCTCTCCCGGTGGAATCATATGGACAGCACTGAATTCTGTCAGCTACGATATATGACAACCCACATGCAGTATTGTCAACCAGTGAAGTTTACCGAATCTTGGTGTTGAATGGGTCAGTCGCATAGACCTGGAGTGTCCCATGGCTGATCTATTTATTCAGTCTCCAGTTTCTCCCGAGGTCAAGCTAATATCGCATGACCCAAGGCCTCTGCCATAAATCACATTTTTAGCACAAGCCTGGTTAACAATCTGGCATGACCCAAAGCCCCAGGTAAACAGAGAACTCTTATCAGGGAGGATATTCCAAGGGCTTAAAGACTATATCCCAGGAACTGGCCAAGGGCCAGACCTTTCTTTGGAATGTGCAGGATTCCAACAACCCAAGCCTGCTGAGTTAGTCTTTTACTGCATAAATGTAATTTACGCCATGAACCACCCCCCTCCATCATCTCTAGCTGAAATAAATTATTCCACTTCTGAAGTCTCATAGCTGTTTAATTATTTCTTTCCTTCCACATTACTTTTTACCTTTCTGTATACATGCAGCTTGATAAAATGAAGCCCTTATTTGTCAAACTTGTGGAACAAGAGAAAGTAGCTTACTAATTGCAGAGATTTTTATTTGCTAAGCAGGTCTGCAGGTTGAGAACAAAATATAAATTGCTCTGGTCTAGACTACAGGAGGGAGGAGGTTTGAATGACTTCATGAGAGAAAGGAATAGAGAGTAAAGATTTAGTGTGTAATTAAGGGGAGAATCTTGGAGAGAGGACAAATGGCTAATTGGGATGTTTAAGTTGTCTTGTTTCCTATGTAAATTTTAACAAAATCCACATGAATTATAATTCCTTGGAGAGGGAGGAGGAAGAGGTGCAGCGACATTCTGAGAAAGGTGAGGTTCAGGCAAAAATCTAAGACTGCCAACCACGTTGATGCTACATATAATGGTTCAACCAAAAATGGTTGTCATTTTTCTTTAAAATTTAATACTTGAGAGTAGACATATGTTTGAAGGAACTTTGAAACTCTCACATACCTAGCATATTCTTTGGCGCATACGTTAATAGCTAACTTTTATGTTATAATTAGCATGTGTTACAAACTATTCTAAATACTTTTTATGCATTATCTCATTTAATCCTGTGAGGAAGGATTTTTTATATGCTAATAAAATACTGAGGCAATTTAAGTAAGTTGCTCAGGGTCCAAAGCCAGTAAGCAGCAGGCGGGTGTTTAGACTCGTGTGATTCAGCACCGGTGTCTGTAACCTTAACCATTAAACAATACTGAGCCCCACAGGAGATCACCAGTTGCTGAATTGACACAATGAATTAATATTTTGTGCTTATGAAAAATCTGCCAAAAGGCTGATATTTGAGTTAATTCTTGCTCGTTTCTGGTAAAATCATAAGGGAAATTAGACCTTCACTCCAGAACACTTTCATATTACAGATAGAATATTGGGCTACAATGGCTGACAGGTTCGACTGAGAGTCAGAACATATATTGTCTTTGTTCAAGTTTGAACTTCAGCTTCAACAAATAGTACACATTCACCTTCGCATTGTCATCAACACCAGCACAAAATGAGCAGTGAAAACTAAATAATGATTTACTGTTGAGCCCAGACAAGAGACTTTGAGCAAGACCACCACATTCCTGAATACTGTTAATACTAACCTAGAAGTGAAAGTGAATAATTTGACTGTTTGATGCAGTGGGAGAACGGTTTGTGGTAAACTCTGAAGCATAGGAAATAGGTATAAATTATCTTCTTGCTTTCATAGTTGTCACCCATTTAACTATTTCTGAGAAATAAAAGATCAAAGCAGAATGTACCCAACAGACAAAAGAAATCAATTCAAGAATGTAATGAAGAAAATAGAAGGAAAGCAAAACAATTGGTAGGAACCAGAGAAGATTTGTTTTAGGTATGCAGGACCAATGTAATCAAAAAGAGAGTAGCTCAGCTGAAAACAAAGGCATGTTGTTTCTCCTGATTGAATTATCTGGTCAATAACAGATGCAAAAAAGAAAGTAGGGGTACCAAACATCTTATTTGGTCCTACTTTGGTAAAGTGTGTATAAATATGAAAGATATAGCTTACTAGCAAGATATGAGACTATAAAAAAATAATTAACTTCTAAATCCTGAAATTTTAGAATATTGGACTCAAAGAAAACTAAGAACTCATCTAGTCCATGCTCTTTTGGTAACTCTCAGTCTCCAGATCAAATGTTTTCCCACATTTCTATTCACATTAATGATTCTATTCCAAAAGAATAGTTTTGTTTTACAGTCTAAGGTCAAGATAGTAACAATTTCCATATATTGTTTTTCTTAAAAATAAGTCTCACATGTTCAGAGGAAAGGCTTTTTTGTGTGTGTGTGTGAGGAAGATTGGCCCTGAGCTAACATCTGTCGTCATTCTTCCTCTTTTTCCTTGAGGAACATGGTCACTGAGCTAACATCTGTGCCAATCTTCCTCTGTTTTGTATGTGGGATGTCACTTCAGCATGGCTTGATGAACAGTGTGCAGGTCTGTGCCCAGGATCTGAATCCGCAAAACTTGGGCAGCCGAAACGTAGCATGTGAACTTAAAACACTACGCCACTGGGCTGGCCCCAGAGAAGAGGCTAATTTTAGAGAATTATATCTGTGCCACATGAGAAAAGAGCTCACAGGAGATATTGATTAGCCAATGTATTATTGCTTCTGTTTCCTAAAAATGAGATAAACTCCTGCTAAACATTGCCCTGTTCAAAATATGTTGCACTACTGAGGGGGCGAGAATAGAAGTTAGAAACTTGGAGAGAAGCCAAATGATCTGCCTTAACTCTGAGGATCTGCCAGAAGGTAGACTTACAGGGCAATCCTGTTCACCCAGAGATCCCTACCTTATTTTAGGGAATAAAGCAAGCTAGTTAGGTCCTCTCCAACTGCATGTTACAGCTGCTTAAAGCCAGGGCAGAAGTCTTTACTCTAGGATCAAGAGCCACCTGCTATTTTTAGTACTCAGTGAACCAATTGCCCATTCAGGTCCTGAATATTCTGTTTCCCCTCTTCAATCTGATTACAAAACTCTGATTTGGGTCTGTGTAACTGAAACCGTGACCTCCCATTTGGCTTGAACATCTAGATATTTAGTTCTAGATTGTAACCATAACCACATTGCTATTCATGGTTCCTGCCCAGTGCGAATGGTGGATACATGAAAACAAAAACCAGTTTGCCTGCAAAATATGCCCTTGTCCAAAAGTCTAAAAGCCTAGCTATCTTAACCTGAGACTACTCACCCTTGAAGCAACTCATAACCTGGCTCTGACATAGTTTATGAGCAAATAGAACAACTATACCCTTAGTTATAGAGATAATTAGGTAATTCCACAAATGATAGCAGTGGTTCAGAACTGAAGTGTCAGAAGCCAGTAGAAGCTTTGAGGTACGAAGAGTAAGCACAATTATGCATAGAACTTATTAAAAATGAAGATATTTGGGCCCTGACCTGGATGCACTGAATCCATTCATTCACGGTCATCTTTGAGCATTCACTTTCAAATGCAACAGTTTATCTTCTATCCCCACTGCAAGCAGAACACAGCAGATTGTGAGATGCCTTATTGGAAAAATGCTTGCTTCTATGAAGTCAACTAATTAAATCAATATGCAGATAGACGTGAGGGAACAGCTATGTACAGGAATAGTTATACTTCAATCTATGATATTAATTTATTTAAAGAACAAATGTATGCACTGAAGGAGTTTGACAGCATAGAAAAAGGCAGCAGTGATTAGGGCTGGATGTTGAATGTGTGGTTTATGTTCAAACTGGTCACTAGAATGTGTAATCACATATTTGGCAAAGACATTTCTTAATTCTTCAGGCTTCTCTATGACTTGAGTTAAGTATCTTCATCTATCCATTTTTTCTGTTGTCACTGCATTCACATCAAGTAACATCCTGATTACTAATAGATGCCATGGCTATCTTGATTTTGAAGTAGGAAGCATTATGACATTCTGTCCATATAAAGCATATATCTTCCTCTGTAATTAAGTAAATCAAAATGACTGTAAAGTAGCATTATGCATCAATCCAGTGTGAATCTACAACTGAGAGTCTGATGTCCCTGGGTGAACTGGTTTCTTATATAAAAGAGTGAAGATCTGATCTTGGTGTATGGAAAATACCACCCATAGAGTCCATGGCAGTCAACCATCAGATTTCCCTCCTGTCACACAGTGTGTGACTCAGATCTGTGGGGAAAGGATGAGCTGTCGATAATTAGTGTTGGGATAAATGAAGAAACATTAGGATATGACATTATTGAACACATTTTTCTCTCACCGTGAACTAGATTAAATTCCAAACGGATTTAGAGATTTACATAAAAAAAAAACTACAATAGGACTAGAATAAAATGAAAATGGCACAAAGTAGAAGAAAACATGAGGGAAGGCCTATATAAACTGGAAGTGTTGAAACACTTGTGAATTTACCTAAAAATAAAGATATATTGAGACAAAATGACTTACATATTTGATGATAAGCTCAATTTACGTTGTCAATCCTAAAATACATACAGGTAGTGGGAGCCAATGTTTAGAGGTAAATCTAAAAGGAAAAAAATTAGAAATTAAGATTTTTGAGGAAATTGAAGATATTGAAGACACTTGAAGATAAGTAATAATGGGGAAAGAAACAGAAGGCAAACTAGTAAGCTCTGATAAGTAATTAGAAGGAATAAGCCTTGAGGTAGTATTAGAGAAATCTGTGGCAGATTTTACGCAATTTAGGCCCCACATATATATATCATTTAAGGAGACAAGAGGCAGATGAGCAAAAACCTGTTAAAATATGACTTTTAAAAGGTAAAGAATATGGATCTCAAAAATATAATGTCAAAGACTTTTTTAAGTCGTTAATGAGAGGACCAGCTAGAAGGAAATGCTGATTCAAAGCAGTGTAGGAGAAAAAGTTATTTATAGGCACTGAAAGAAGGAAGATTGGACTAAGACTGATAATAGATTTAAAACTGGTTAAAGTCCTACAGGGCAATAAAACTGTAATGTGCGGAATCACCTTTTCTATGAACATCCACCATTTGCATACCTACAGGACTGAATCCATTCAATTTGCTACTGTACAGAGACCATTTGTAATACTATCATTTTTCTAAAAGTTAATGTCAACCTTTAAAGAGTTGCAAAATATCCTATCCAATGGGAAAGAATAAGTCAAAGAAAAGTGCATACTCCCAGAGAATTGAATTAAAAAATCTTTAAGTAGGATTGTTAGACCCGCGCAGTAGACACCAGTGAAATCCCGAAAATGCACCAAGTCATCCTTTTGTTTATTTCCAAATTTTTGAAATTTTTGTTTTCTTAACAATCTGACTATGCCCAGCATGGATAAATGATCAATAAATGTTTAAATACTGCCTAATGTAAAGTATCTCATTTCCTTTACTGCAAGTTCTGAGGTTTTTCAAGAAGCAGCTCTTTGATATATTCAAATTTTAAGACTTTGAAATAGTCATTGCACTTGGGTATTTAGATTCCTTCAAAAAATTTTCATTTTACAAGATAATTTAAAATTGTGAAAATAGATAAGTCATTTAAAAGAGATATTTACATCTCCTTAGCATTTACTACCTTCAATTTTCTATAAGGAACATGTATTTTTTTAATGTCTTCTTCATAAGATCGTAAAAAATGTAATAGCATTTTGGAAAAAATACAAAACACACCAAAGTCATAGTGCAGGATTTATTGCCTTTAATGAAAGCATTAACTACACTAATAGAATCATATTATCATTGACTTAATGCATCTCCTATGAGCTCACACCAAAATAGTTTATGCTCAGTGGAACACTTAAATGCTTTAAGCTCAGGAAAGATATTCAAAATTGTAACAGCTCTTTTAAAAATTACACTTAACAATGGTGGAGAAGTATTATGGTTGAATGTATGCTATTATTTAGCATTAACTGTTTCAACTTTCAGTTAAGGACATGATGATAGAGAAAACACAGTGATTTTTTAACAAGTATGTGGAAGTGAAGCCTGACTATACATTCTATAGCCCAATGAGCTAAGACGAAATGGAATTAAGATTCAGTTGTGAACATCTTAACTGTTCATGAGTTGAGATCTCAGATAAAACAATGGATGCACATTAGTGTAGTGTTAAAAATTCTTTGCCAAGCAATATTTAAAACAACAAAGATAACCCAGTCCAAGATAGGGTTGTTTAATTTTTCCTGTTGATTATACATGAATGTCCAGGGGACGCCCAAAAGTCTTATCCTTCACAACTTCTGAAGAGTCAGGGTATAGGACCAAGCTGTCAGAAAGCAGGTCTTTGATCAGAAGAGAAATGTTTAAGTAAATGGGAGCAAAGTATTTCCTTTTCCCTTAGAACCTGGCTTTCCAAGTTTCTTGTTTTCAAGAGAAACAACATCTTCACACCTTCTCATCTGATCTCCAGGTCAAGATCAGAGAATGGATCTATGGAAAAAGGAGTACTGCTTTTGCTCTAAAACTTGAGAGAGGCAAAAGGTGTTCCTGTGCCTTCATGACATGCTTTTTAGACCAGCAAGATTAGGGATTTCCACACAGATTTAGAGCTCAAACCTTATAGTAATAAATGTAATTTCAGTAGTATGAGTTTACATTTAGAAAAGATTGGTTCACTTCATCATTAACAATTTTACTATTAGCTAAAGACACAGACACACACACACACACACAGAGTTTAGGAAAATGTGCAAAATGGGTGTTTGTGGTAGGTTTGCGTGTATCTTCCAAACCATACTGAATTCACATTGGATCGTGGGTTTAGTAGTAGAATCTCTGTTCTGTTCATCTCCTTCCCCAGCCCTTCAGTTATTAACATAAATTGTCAGTTATTCATTTTTGTTAGGTTCCAGTCTAGAAAGATCTGCTACTAGTGTGTGTGGGTTTGGTATGTGTAGTTATGTGTATGTGTGATTGCATGTGTAGGTATGGATGTGTAGATGTGTAGGTGTTTGGGTTTGTGGTTGTGTGTGGGCATGGGGCGTGGTTTTGGGGAGTGGGTGTGTGCAGAGGATGCGAGGTCCTATAGATGTTCCACTGTAAGTTGGTACTTCACTTGGAATGCTCCCTTTGCTTCTATCTCCTAGAAACATCCAACAGTCAGACAATCAAAAATGTGAATATTAGAATGCCCACTAAAATTCTTCCTACTCCATCAAAACTTGCACGTTGCCCTTTCTGTGATGGAATATATTCACGTATATCAAAAATTTCAGATGTGGTCCTAATAATTCCACCTTATTCTACTACTCCCATCCCACACAGTCATTATAAAATCTACCTCCTGCTCTCAGAGTCTCTACTCTCTCCAGAATCATTTCCACTTTTCTCTACTCTCAAGTTTTCTTGGTGAATATAGTAGTCAAGTTAGGCATTTACCAGTGGACCTACAGAGTAAAAAAGGAACAGCCACTGTAGGATTGAATGATGATCTCTGCAGGGATAGAGTTTGAATATGTTCTAAAATTCATCCAAAAGCACACCCACTGAGCAGAGCAATGCAGCCAAACAGACCCAGAAATGGGCAGCCTATTATCTCTTCCACATGAGCCAGAGGGGGAAAGAATTGGACTTAGGCCATTGATGTGTACTTTAGTTCAAGCTGCCTAACTTTGAAACATTTTAAAGTTCATGTCCTAAATGTTTGGAAAAATGAGCATGAGTGCCTAGCTTGGAAAAAATATCAAATAGAAATTGGCAAAAAGAGAGTAAGTCTCTCTCTCTGCAGTTTTTTTTTCCCCCTTTCTAGGTGATCTTATGCTGTGAAGACTTTATCTTTTTATATTTCCCATTTTATGGACTAAGTCTATACAGCAAACATCCATCAAAATATTAGAAACTTTCAACACCAAACATAATACTCACAGTAGAATTTCAGTGCCTGCATATATGCTATTTTTAACATAAATGTCATATTTGGCATGTATGAGATTGCCTATGTATAAGATTCATTTTTTTAAATCAAAATAATATCCCTATTCCTGTGGCATAGGAAAGTAAAATTATTTTAAATTTAAATTATTTTTTAAATTCAAAGTTTGGAACTTTTCAAGTAGAAGTTTCCTGCGATCTTGCTCCCACGCTGGACAAACATGGACTCTAGAGCCGGTCTGCCTGGGTTTGGATCTGGTTCCTTCACCTACCATCTCTGTGACCTTGGACACAAAGTTATTTAACAAGTTATTTAAACTCTCTGCTCCTTAGTTTCCCTAAATGTAAAATTGGGATAGTAATAAGTCGTCTAACATCGAGTTGTCATGAGAATTACATGAGGCAACATTTGCAAAGACCTTGAAACAATGCCAGGCGTATAGTGAAAGACGTGTATGGGGCTGACGAATAAAATTTTCAAATGATTGACTTGGGGCCAGTTGATAAAATTGTCACAAGCTTTCATTAAATTTTGATGGTAAAAATATTAACATCCAAATATAAGACCAAAGGAAATTGTCTCAACAATGGGATGTAAGCAATGGTCTTCCTAGCAAAGTACTCAAACTAAGATAAGGAACTATGTATAACGCTGCTAAATTTCAAAGGGCCTTGGATCTGCAATCCAGAGGCCGGTGGCTAGAACAGTATTGTCCCTGATCATCCACACGCTGTTCACTAAGCCATCTGAGTCTGCTGGGCTTCAGCCGCCTTACCTTAAAAGAGCAACAGTTTCGGGGTTTTTTTGAGAAAAATTTCTATCAGGTTAAATCATATAGAAATTATAGAAAATTAATTTTACATACAACTTTAGAAATCACATCATCCTAATCTCTCCCGTCTCAAATTAGACAGGAGGAAAATAAAATCCAGACAGAGAAAATAATCTGACAATACTTCCCATATGCTCCCCTACCTGACCCCCCCTGCAGCCCACCCTTCCATGGGAGTTCACAGCAAGATTCCACCTGTGGATCCCTGGCCCCACCAGCTCATGCAAGGACATTTGAATCTAAGTTCGTCAAACAATACTTTGCCTGGGGAAGTCTCACCTTTCCTAAAATCCATCCAAGGAGGAGAATTTTGAAATATTTGACTGGAAGAGCGTTTACAAGAAGGAAATAAAAATGGTTTGCTGTATGTATACCAAAAAGGAAAAAGAAATACTCTGGGATTACAGCATGGAATTAGATTAGTAAAATTTACATTCAGATAAAGATAGCAGGATTTTTCTCATTGTTTTCATTATTTTCTCACCAACTTAAGGTCTGATACAGCTACAAACTGCCGGATATTAAGGAGTTTTCCTATAGCCCCAAATTGCCTGTCATCAAATCAAAGCAATTTGTATATAAACAGATTGCCTTACAGCAAATGGAAATTTAAAGTACTACATTATGTATACGTAACAAATTAGATGAGCTATTTTTAAATGATGACTAGTCATACAATAAAGAAATCTGTTTTTAAAGTATATTTCTTTTTCTTTTTCTTTTTTTTTTCTTGTGAGGAAGATCAGCCCTGAACTAACATCTACCGATCCTCCTCTTGTTGCTGAGGAAGATTGGCCCTGGGCTAACTAACATCCGTGCCCATCTTCCTCCCCTTTATATGGGACGCCACCACTGCATGGCTTGACAAGCGGTGAGTTGGTGTGTGCCCGGGATCTGAACCCTGGGCCACCGCAGCGGAGCTCAGGCACTTAACCGCTATGCCACAGGGCTGGCCCCTAAAGTATATTTTTAAATCAAGAAGCAAGAGAGAGAGAGAGATCTACTCTGATTAGACGTTATCAAAAATAAACTAAATCTAATCTACTCTTCTAGTCTTTTGATTTTGTATTTCACAGTAGTTAAAAATAGTATGTTTGTTTAAAATATTGCTTTTATCTTTGATAAATTTATCAAAACATATTGAGCAAGAAAAAATTGATATACTATATGGTTAAACAAGTGGATTATAGAGGCAGTCTGCCTAGGTTCAGATTCTGTTTTCATAACTTACTAGTTCTATGCCCTTGAATAAGTCACTTACCCTGTCTTTACCACAATTTCCTCATACGAAAAATGGGGATAATTTTGAAAATATTACAAGGGATAACGCATGCATGTGAAGTGCCTAGGAAAAACTGTACCAAACATCTTGTAGCACTCAATAAATATCCAATTTTTATATATGCATTAAAAATTTTTCATAGCAAAATGACAACACTTCCAAAGAAATTAGATCTTAATCTTTCATTTTAAATTGTGTGCTACGTTATTATAAGATTTTCTTTTCTAAAAGTTCTATGAACTTGCTTTTTTTTTGGACAGTGTAGATATTTACGATTCTGATTCCAACAATTACCAGCCTGCTTATAATTACCATTTCAACAGATGAGAAGAGTGTTGCATATATATTTTTTCTATTTAGCTGTGGAATGAATTCAATATCTATTGATTGTTTGAACTCATACACTTTCTTGACTGTGATTCCCCTATTGTTCAGGTGGGTCTAGCCCTTGGAGCACATACTTCTGACAGTGTCAGCTACTCTTGGAGATGCAGCTCAGAGTACCTGGTCTTCTGATGACTGGTGGATGAGGGGGTAAAGGGTAGAGAATTTTTGTAGGTGTGAAGTGGTGAGGTCACTGGTTTTGTCATCATTTACAGAAGCCAATATCTTTCATTTCAGTATCACGGGAACATGAATCAACTAAATATTTCATATGATTTCAAAGCCACCACACCACCACCACCATCAGCCTGGGTACTTCTGTATATGCATATATTCACCTGCACACACACAAACACACACACACACACTCGAATACAACACTCTGTCATGAAGATCTAAGGAAAATTAAATTCTTCCTATCTGAATACGCTATTAAGTCAGAAAAGACTACAACACATTTGAGATATTATTTGAGTCACTTACAATATGCTCTTTCCCTTCCTTCCTTTAAGTGATCAGGCAGTAATCATATTATTTGATACAACTGCAGAGCTAGAATATGACTTTTAAGCGGGGTCAACTTTAAAGGCAAATAGGATAAAGAGCTATTTATGTGGTATAATTCGAAAGACACAGTGAAGAACTGCTTCTCCTAATCCATTGTAACTGAAATTCCATCATCAGAGCTTCATTCTCTGAGTTTCTAGGAATAATAAAAATGCATATAATAATAAAAATGTGTTCTTTGGTAAAATGTAACACCATTCATCATGTTTTTAGTGCAGACAAGCATAAGAAGACATTTTAAAACCATGAGATCTAGCTGTGTAGCAATGATATACAAGATAGGAACTTTTGAGAAATAAATGTACCACCAAAGTCAAAGTCAGCCACATCTAGATTACTTATGAAGGATAGTTTCACAGGACCCATAATGGGACCTATTAGGAATCTAGAATGCACGGAAGAGGGGCTTGTAGGAAGGAAGGAATTTCTGAAAAGGGAGAGAGAACAGTGTCCATAACCCAACTTTGCCATCTATATCATATTGCCTTTATATATAAGCTATTGCCTTTATATATAGACTTTGTACATAAGCTAAGCATACAGCATAGGGTATACACGGTCCCCATCCTTCCAGAAATCATATAGTCAGATGTATGGGCTCTGATAACACTCAAGTACAAGTGTAGAGAGGGAATTATTTTTACCATAACAATAAAGTGTTACTACTACATTCACCCTGAAAAGCAAAACAACTTTAACAGACCATGTTATGTCTTCCTTAAGGGTTACTTCAAATACCTCTTGAAACATTTACAATGTAAATAAAGGCACTAATGGGAACTGTGATGGGGACTGAGGACTCAGGGAGCCGTTATTTTTAGAAATGTTAACATGTCTTCTTAATAAGACTCCATGTTTCACTGGTCTTAGCCACATCACTGAGGCTTTGGAAAACATTGGCACATTCACTAATAATGGATGATTTTAGCTTAATTATTTGCAGCTTCTTTTCACTTCCTTAGTGCCACTCCACTCACACTAGTAATTAAAACTTGAGTTCTAGAGGTTTTATTTCTGAGGCAGTCTAAGAAAAGTCAAAGGAAAATGAAACTTAAAGCTTACAAGAAAGGAAGCAAAGTCTGTTTCACAACCAAAGTTGAATTACTGATTATTGTCGATGGAAATAATCCATAGTCAATCTATAAATCAAAATTGGGGTGAGTTTATTATAAGCCAAGTTTGAGGACTGTAGCCTGGGGCCTTCCTTACCTGAGGAAGGAAGGGCACTACAGAAGTGAGGGGTACCGAGTGGTTATATATCATTTTGGAACAAAGAGCATACATCACAAATCACAGGAATACCTCTTTTACTACTGTCATGGGATGCTTAGCTGGCACAGCAGGTTGGTAGTCAGCACGTCAATGGTCAAAAGGTGAGCACAGCAGGTTGGTAATTAATCCTTAGTTTCTAGGAAGAGATGCTTATCCTTAAAGAAATGCCAATATGCGGGGGAGTTACATCCCTATCTTTAAAGGTATCATTCTTGTCTTTAGGACATAGTAAGTATTTAAAGCAGATGTACAATGCATGCTCAACAGGCCACGTCAGGCCCTTTAGGAAAAACAAGATCAGATTGAATTACTTTTAAACCAAATCGCGTCCTCATATACTCCAATATATCTTATTGTTTTTCATTTATTCATCACTATTCTCACACACGTATTTTTTAAAGAAAAAATGAAATTAAACCTTCTCTGATTTCCACTAAAAAACACTTTTTAAAAATACAATACACATTTACTTGTTTTGTAAAGACAAGTCTGGTTTTAAGAACCACAAATTTGACTAAAGGAGAACACTGAAAATCAATATACTAAACATTAGTGGATTTAAACAATTTATCACATGATATTTCCTCAAAATTAATTTCTGCAATATTCTTTTATTTTGAAGAAAACTTTTGTATTTGAACTATTATTTATTTTCCTCTGATTATACCAAAGTTTTTTTGTTTAGATTTTATCTATTGAAAGTTATTAAATTCAGGAGCCAAATAGCTTCCAGAACATTGGATTATACAGATGGCCTAAGAATTTTTCTCTTATTTGTCCTCCTAGCCAGGGGTCAACTAAGTTGGAAGAGATTGGATTGATGGATTTTTCCTGAAATAAAATATAGTTTTTCTCTCCAAAGTGTATTTGTTTGAGAGAACTAGAGTGGTGGGTACAAAACATCATATCCAGAAAAGGCCTAGCTGCCTCTGATATGCTATGTTCCATGGAAAAGCAACTCCTTTTCAGTGGGAATATCTAAAGAGAGACAGGAAGTAACTATACAGGAAGAAATTTTTGAAGTAATCTGGGAGAGTCAGTTATTGTATTCTTCAGCTCTGGGATTTCTGGTTGGTTTCTTGTATTTTTCTTATATTTTCTATGTCTTATATACTTTCTTATATTTTCTATTTCTTTGTTGAAATTCTCACTTTGTTCAGGCATTGTTCTCTTGACTTTGCTGAGTACCCTTATGACTGTTATTTTGAACTCTTTGTCAGGTAAACCACTTATCTCCATTTCATTAATGTTTGTTTCCGGAGTTTTATCTTGTTCTTTTGTTTGGAACATATTCCTTTGTTTCTTCATTTTCCTTGACTCTCTGTGTTGGTTTCTGTGCACTAGATAAAACAGCCACCTTTCCCAGTGTTGATGGAGTAGTCTCTATATTATCAATCAGCCTGCCAACAGTTCTTGGTTGTCTCTTAAATCTTTGTGATTGTCCAAGCTGCCTTCATTAATCTTAGTGGCTCCCAGTAGTTGAGGGTGTACCAAGACCTGTCAGTGTCTCAAAGGAGATGATTGCAATTACCACCCAGATGCAGGCTAAAAGGAAGTCAGACTCTCAGGCAGCAGCTGAGAAAGTGTGTACTTAGGGCCCTTCTAAGGAGAAAATGGGAGACTGGCTTTTTTGTGTACTCTCTCTGCACTGGGCCTGGATGTGCAGTTGCTGGGTATTGCTCCTGCATCTGTTAATAACTTCTTTGTTTGCTACAGTCCTGTGGGAATTGTGAATGCAATCCCCATTGGCTATCACAGACAAGCCTTCCAGGGGCTTATCCTTTGGGTGGTAGCTGCAAAAGCCAGTGTACCAGAAGTGTGTACAAGCTCCTTCCAGGGGATATTGGTGATTTGTAGTGGGCTGAAGTGAGAAGGTGGAGGTAGTGTCTGCTGGCTTCCCCAGTCTCTGTGTGCAAACAGGCATTTTATAGGGAATGACCAGGAGTTGGGCTTTTTGCCTGCTCCCTCCGCTCTGAGCCCTGGGGGTATAATCGTAGTGAGTCTTTGTGAACCCATTAAGAATTTTTTTTTGTGTGTACTATAATCTCATAGGTCTCAGCAACACAAGCTCCACTGGCTTTCAGAACCAGGTGTTTTGGGAGCCTGTCACTCAGGTGGGAGTCTTAAAAGTTGGAGTACTAGATGTCCAAACCTTCACTCCTCAGGGAGAAGTTGGGAGTTCCCTCCTGATTGTATGATACTATGCCAGGGGTTGGGTTTATGGTGAGAGTGTGTCTCAGCCTTTCCTACCCATTTCGAAGTGGGTGATGTGGGTATTTTCTCATTTGCCTAACGTGTGTTGACACAAATAATCCATAACCAATCTATAAATCAAAATTGTGATGAGTTTATTGTAAGCCAACCCTGAGGACCGTATAGCCTGGGAGAGTCCTTTCACAAAGGAAAGGAGCACTCCAAGGAAGTGAGGCTGGTTATATACCATCAAAGAGCATGTATCACATATGATTGTAATATCCCTTTTACAATAGTTACAAGATTGCTTTGCTGGCACAGCAGTTCAGTGAACACAGCAGGTCTGTGGTCTCAAAGTGGGTGATCGCAAGGTGAGTGCAGCAGGTCAGCAGTCAATCCTTAGTTTTGAGAGAGATGCTTATCCTTAAAGAAATGCCGATGTGGGGGAAGTTACATCCTTGTTTTTAAGGTCATTGTTCTTGTCTTTGGGACATAGTAAATACTTAAAGCAAGTATACAGTGTACGCTCAACGGCCATGTCAGACCCTTTTGGAAAAACAAGTTCAGGCCAAATTAGTTTTACACCAAATGGCTTTCTCATATACTTCAATATATCCTACTCCTTGTCATTTATTCATCACGTGTAAGAATTGCACAGCTAGTTTCTGGATTTCTTTCAAAGGAAATTGCTCCAGGTATAGCTGTAGATTTGGTATGTCAATGGAAGAAGGTGAGTTCAGGAGGCCTCTATGTTGTCATCTTGGAGGGAAACCTTTTTCATAGCCTGGAGAAGACTTAGGACCACCTCTTGTATGGCAGGAGTTCAAGGCGTGCCAACTGTTAAGGTTCACTGCCACAGAAAAAGCTTAAACCACAGTGAGTAGAGGCCACTACTTCCATTTCCTGAGATCACAGTACATCTTGGGGAACCTGTCAGCTCACAATCCTTAGAGGATGCTACCAAGCCTTGTGTCTAAATTTTGTCACTGACTTAAACCTTGAACTATAATTGGTAGCCACACCTTGGAAGCAGCTCTGTCTTTATCATTTCCTTACTGTGACTTCTTGCCAAAATGTTTTCAAGGTGGCTTGAAATGAATGGCAGCAATTTGGGAGTGATCCAAAATCTGCATATCTTTGCCAACATTTAGTGTTGCCACTATTTTTTTTTTATTTTAGCTATCTTTATATGAATGCAGTGATATTTCATTGTGGTTTTAATTTGCATTTCCCTAATGGCTAATAGTGTAGAACATCATTTTATGAGCTTATTTTCCATCTCCATATCCTCTCCAGTAAAATGTGCTAAGTGGATTGTTTATTCGTTTTAAAAACACTGTTGAATTTTGAAAGTTCTTTATATATTTTAGTTACTAGTCTTTTTTTGGATATGTGGTTTACAAATTATTTCTCCAGTCTGGCACTTGTATTTTCATCCTCTCAGAGGGATATTTTGTACAGCAAAAGATTTTAATTTGATGAGGTCCAGTTCATCAATTTTTCTATTTATGGGTCATATATTTGGTATCAAATCTAAGAAGACTTTGCCTTGCCCTTGATTCCAAAGATTTTCTCCTATTAATTGTTAAAGTTTTATAATTTTTCATTTAAGTCCATGATCCGTATTAATTTTTGCATAAAGTGTGAGTTTTAGGTCAAAGTTCTTATTTTTTTCTTGCCAATATGTCCATTTTCTCCAATAGCATTTTTGAAAAATTGCTTTTGCAATTTTGTCAAAATAATTTATGCACATTTGGGTGGTCAATTTTTAGAATTTCTAATCTGTTGCTTTGATCTGTGCGGCTATACCCTGCAAATACTAAACAGTCACCATTACTGGAGCTATATGTTGTCTTAAAATGAGGTAGATTGATTCTTTTCACTTTTCCCACCTTTTAAAAAACATTTTTAGATTATCTAATTCCTCAGTATTTCCAGATAAGTTTTAGAATAATCATGTCTGTATCTGCAAAAAATTCATGCTGGGATCTTGATAAGAATTACATTAAACATGTATGTCAATTTGGGGAGAATCACCATCTTTACTATATTGAATATTCCAACCCACGGACAAAATACATCTTTCCTTTTATTTTAATCTTCTTTGATTTCATTCATGAGTGTTTTGTAGTTTTCGGCATACAAGTCATGTACATGTTTTTTAGCTTTACATCTAAATATTTTTGGGGGCAGGGAGGTGATTTAAGTGGTTCTTTTTTTTTTTTTTGGTGTCCATGTGTTTACTGCTTTTTATCTTTACTTGCTTTTGTAAAGTTTACTTGCAACATTGCTGAATTATTATTTATAGCAGCTTTTTATATATTCCTGGGGATTCTCTATGTAGACAATCATCTTACCTGCAGATAGAGAGAGTTTATTTCTTCCTTTCTGATCTGTAAGCCTTTTCTTTCTTCTTGTTTTGTTGCTCTGGCTAGAACTTGCAGCACTACGTTGAATAAGAGTGATGTGAACACACATCCTTGCCTTATTTCTGATCTTAGGGGGAAAACATTCAGTCTTTCACCATTAAACGCAATATTAGCTATAGATATTTTGTAGATGTTCCTCATCAACTTGATGAAGTTAGCCTCTTTTCCTATTTTTCTGATAGTTTATATCATGAATAGGTGTTTATTTTATGAAGTGCTTTTCTGCATCAATTGCTATGATTATGTGATTTTTCTTCTTTAGCTTTTTAATATGATATATTACCAAACTTACCAAAATTAATTATATATATGATATATTACCAATATAACCAAATACTGAACCAGCCTTGCATCTTTGGCATGACAGACTTGGACAGAGGGTATATATTTTTTTTACATATTGTGGAATTCTATTTGGTAATATTTTGTTAAGGATTGTTAGGTCTATATCTATAAGGGGCACTAGCCTGTAGTTTTCTTTTTTTGTGCTGTTTTTGTCAGGTGCTGGTAACATGGAACAGAGTCACATGACACACATTACCTCAACAAAGTGATCAAAGTCAACATTGACAGTGTTAAGTCATGTTGATAGTATATATTTTTGAAATTATGTGATGAACATGGCATGTTACCGCTGTGATCTTTCTCTGAAAGTCCCACAACCCCAGGCTAAGCAGTAGAAAAGAATCAAATTCCATTAGAGAAGCATCCTACAAAATACCTAACTCTCAGTGTCTTTACTCAGAGTCTTAGATAGATAATCCTTTAGAAGAGGTAAAATTGTGACTATATGGAAACTAAATTGTCAAAGACTAATATTGGGATATTTCCTGGGAATGAGTTTCATTAAGGCTTTGAAGAGAGAGCAAGAAAGTGTGGAGAAAAGAAGCCCTGGAGAAAAGAAGGTGCAGGTCAGAGAGGAAAGATTGAGAGCATCAAAGATAAAAGTCAATTAACTTAGCATTCTATCTGGGTCCCATCTTTCCTATACCTCTCCTTTCTTAATTATTTTGGTAGGAGATATTTTTCTAGGGACCAAATGGTGTAATGGTGACAGAAACAGATAGATTATAATAGTCACAAAAGATAGAAAGTAGAATCTATCTAATGCCTACTTTGTGGATGAAGATTTGGACCTAAATTTGTATTTTTAAAAAAATTTTTTTTTGATTTATTTATTTTTTTCCCCCAAAGCCCCAGTAGATAGTTGTATGTCATAGCTGCACATCCTTCTAGTTGCTGTATGTGGGACACGGCCTCAGCATGGCCGGAGAAGCAGTGCGTCGGTGTGCGCCCGGGATCCGAACCCGGGCCGCCAGCAGCGGAGCACGCGCACTTAACTGCTAAGCCACGGGGTCGGCCCTACATTTGTATTTAACAGTAAATTGTTAGTCTACGTGTGAAATTTTTATGATACAGAAATTTTAAAATAGCGTAAGTTAAATAATCAAATAAGCATTGTCATTTTAAAGCAGTCTACACGCGAGACTATACATGAATTTCTAACTGCTTCATGTGATTTTTAGATTTTTAAGATTTGATTTTAGTATGAAACAAAAAATTCTTGTGAATATTCTTTCCACGTTTAAGAATCCTACTCTTCCTTTGAAGCACAGCTCCTCCATAGATCCATCATTGATTGAGATTTCTTCTCTGATTTTCAACTTTCTCTCTCTCCCTCTCTCTCTCTCTGTCTCTCTCTCATACACACACACACACACACACACACACCTGTAGCTCCCCCACACACTACTTACAATAGAATAAAATGACTCTATAGTGCAATGGGTATCTTGAAGCAAGACTGCTTGGGTCCAAATCCTGAATCTACTGTGTATTATCTTTGCGGTATTTAGCAGTGCCTCAGATTCGTCTTTATGTCTCAGATTCTTCCTTTGTAAACTGAGGATGATAATAGTATAACTTTCAGTATAACTAGGGGATTGTAGTGCAAAATTAAGTGAGATAATACACAACAATTACTGAGAAGAATATCTAAAATATTATAACACTCAATAAATGCTAGCCATTATTATTACTATATCATTAGGTGTAGTGCCATTGTTAATATCTCTACTGATGTGCACTGAAAAGGATGGAAAGTCATATTGACTAAATATCAGTTGAGCAGAAGACGCTTTTATGTGCTTTTGTTCATGTCCTCTTACTTAAACAGTTTTAAGAAATAAAATTTGTCTATATTTTAAATCATAAATGAGGATCACAGGTGAGGATCCCACATATTATAAATGTTTAAAATAATGAAACAGAGCTACTTTCTGATAGGAATTTGAGGGACAGGATAATTTCAATATATTTTCAAGTTTTCTCCTATTACACAAAGGGTGCTAATAATAATAAGTTACTAATTTTCATTTTCTCTTAACTTTTATCCATCTGTATAGATTTCTCTGAAGGATATGTAAAGAAATACAGCAAGAGAAACGAGTAATATAATGGCAATAAGCACTTCCTACATGCTTAGCATTCTGATGTTATTTTCAATGTTGTGTCATTTAATCTGGTACTGCTGTCTTAGTAATGTTTACAGACAAGGAAACTGAGGCTTAGAGAATAAGTCATTTTTCTGACAGCACAGGAAAAGTGCCAAAGCCAGGATTCAATTTAGGCTCTCTAACACCAAAGCTCAAATTCTTAACAATTTGGCAAATCTAATTCTTTAAATTCAAGAATAGAAGCACAGCCCCTAGATGCTCCACCTCTGAATAGTGTTGTGGGATTAAAAAATAACTGTAGGGTACCAACTGAAAGTTAGATGGAAGAGTTGCCTAGTTTAAAAAGCATTCTCTTCTCTTCTAAACAACCTTGAAACGGACAAGCAATTGTTCAATTTAGTCTACTCTTTGTCAGTCCTTTAAAAAGTAGGTCCTGTCTGGAATCAGTGGTCCTGCAATTGCTCTAATAAATCCAGGATATAAAAACACTCTAAAGTTCTTATTGTTCTTGAACAATAAACTATATTTTTATAGGATGGAACTTGTCACTTACAGGAGTAATTTCCAGGCCTTTATTAGTTCTTGTCGTGATGGCAGCTCTCTCTTTTGTTCCAGTATTTCAGAAAACTGTCTGCAGGCAAATGAGAAGGGACTGGGGGGAAAGGCAAATCCCATCTCAATCTCTTCATGTTAATGAGAGCTTTGCTTCAAAGTATGGGTGGAACCATTGCAATATAATTTGTAACACTGAGATTCATCTGTGGCATGGTCAACTTTACTAAGGAAACTAAATTTTGTGTAGAGAAAGAGACATATTAATGAATATTGGACCCTTAATATAGAAAGAAGTGGTGATAACTCAAATGACTCGCTAATTCAATGATTAACGTATGTATGTACTATCTTTATTTTTACAACTTTTGTGAATTATACCACTTCACAGCCAAAAAGGAAGTGGGCAATCTTTTTCCTTTACAAAGACCAACCTCACTGCCTCTTCACCTCCTTCATCCAAATGGGGCATTGCTCTTATCACTGATGGTAATTTCTGAATGCCAAACACTGTAGCAAGCTGTGAACTATTACTCAGAGCAAACATTCCTTTCCACTCTGCTGTGTCCATAAATAAATATTTGCCCCTAGAAATTCTATCTGAAATTCAAGAAAAACAGGGAATTTCCAGCATCTGAAAGTTTTTCTCAATGAAATGATCTTTATACTATAGCCTCTTGTTCCTAGGGTAAAATGCCCATCACCATCTGGCCCCAAAACCACGTTTTCGTGATGAGCAGTCACAGAGCAGTGCCATAATGATTAAAGCAATGTTTTTCAGATCCCCAACAAGACTTTTGGTTTACAATATAGATATGTTTTGTCTCCAACACTGAACATATTGCTACATTGGTTGCTCTCTGTCTCTCCCAACACTTCATTTCACCAAGACAGATAATAAGAACAAAAAATAATATCCTTGGCTACTATCTCCTCACATTTCTCCTTGACCATCTACTTTGCCAATTCCCTAGGGGATAAGATGACGTTATCTAGATTTCACTAAATGCATTTATCCCCTGTTATTTGCCTCAGAGATTTCATTACCTCTAACCGTAGGTGGGTTGGCTAGCCCTAAAGCGTCAACTTCTCTTCATACCTTCCTACCAGTGTCCTTTCTCCTGCACCATAGTGATTGGTCATACAGAATCAAGGATCTGAAAGCCAAGCCCAATTTCTGACTCCACTTCATGGCAGGACAGCTTTGGTTCTGTGTTCATTTTGGCAATCAGACTTGTGAGATCCAAATAGGTTTTAATCTAATGCTACACTTATTAAGCTTTGTAGAAGGATGTAAGGGAGTAGATACGGTAGGCGTAGCATCTTATCAGAAAGTTTGCCAGCTACCAATTGCTGAACATCTTTTGCCCTCTAACTCGAATAGAGCATGGATAGCTTACCCAGAAGAGCCAATGAGTGTTGGTCTCCTTAACGCATAGATGCTAGAGCCCCTTTTCCTGCCAATCTTTTGTATCATTTTAGTCATGCAGATCTAAGGCCAGCATGCCAACTCACAACTCCCCCACCCAGTTGTATTTCCACATAGCAGCTGAGACAGCTACAACACAGCTAATTTATCTTAACTTGTCTGTTTTAAAGGAAACAGTGCTGTGGAGACCAGGGTCATTTTCAAATAGGCCTTCATCATTGAAGGCTTGATGTTAATCCGTTGTTAACCAGCTTTCACCTGTAACTTATAGCAGAGGACTCAGCTTGCATGTCAATTCTCATGCGTGGGTCTAACTTAGAATCTCTGAGTCCTAATTCAGAAATCTCCTGCTGGCAATTATCTGTTGCACCACAGCCAGGTATTTTCTATTCCTAGTATGAAAGTAAAACATGTGCTTAAGGATATTAACAAACAACATCTGTTGATCTCTCACAATGTTTTTTATTTGCTATTTAATGTTGTTCTAAGTAAGAAAAATTAAAATGTTAAGTTATTAACATGAATTTCACTCTTCATCTTTATGTTGAGCAATACCAGTTTTAAAGGCAGGTATCTGAGTATTTACTACATATACATATATGGACTCACCAAAATATATATGTATCCTACAAGAACAATAGTAACATTACACAAAACTAATTCAAACTGTTTTTATTTCATTTGTTGATATGTACACATTCTACCAACACTCTCTACTGTTGGCTTATGGAGGAGTAAAAGACTGAAAGGAAAATGAACTACGGTTTGATCTTTGTCTTTCCTACTATGTCATTATTTTCAGCATAAGTTGGCTCATGCAAGGAAGTAACGTGAGTAAGAAAGATATGATAGTGTTCTTTGGTCATTCATATTTCTTAGAACATCATGACCTCCTTTCTGCATTTGAAGGAAGTTCTGGTTTGAACTGAAGCATGACCTGTCAGCACCCTCATTTGGTCAGTCATAGATATGCTGCTATGGACTATATTGTCTCTTTGCAAAATTCATATGTTGAAACCCAAACCCCCAATGTGATGGCATTTAGAGATGGGGCCTTTGGGATGTAATTAGAGTTAGAGGAGATCATGAGGGTGGGGTTCTTATGATAAGATTAGTGCCTTTATATGAAGAGGAAAATACATTAGAGCACTCTCTTTCTCTCTGCCATGTGAGGACACAGTGCGATGGCGGAAGTCTACAAGCCAGGAAGAGAGTCCTTACCAGCACGTGACCATGCTGGCACCCTGATATTGGGCTTACAGCCTCCAGAACTATAGGAAAATAAATTTCTGTTGTTTAAGCCACCCAGTCTATAGTATTTTATTCTGGCAACCCAAGCTGACTAAGACACATGATTACCTTTTACTCACTTGAGTGTTGCCAAACTTCCAAGTATGGGAGGTACATTGGGATTCTATGCTCATGGGGCACTGCAAACACTATGTGCAAATGCAGCTCAAGGAACAGTGGATACACCTATTATGTAAATCTACTCTGCTCACACAATGCTCCCTTTCCCTATCAAACTTCACTTACAAAACATAAGTTCAAAATAAAATTATTAAGAATTTCAAGGCACTGAGTTCAGGGCATTAAACCAAGTACAGCACCTTTCTAAGTGTGGGGCCCTATGTGACTGCATGGGGTGCACACTCATGGAGCTGACCCTAAGTGTCATCACTTGTATATGGAACTGGAGAATAGCACAACGGGTCTCCAAGGAAAGACTGATACTAACCCAGAACATAAATATTAAATGGCAGAATAGAAATCATCTCATAGTAAATAAGGGTAAAAATTAGGGACAGCTTAAGAGGAAGTACCTTTGAATCATATTTTCATGGAGAAATGTGTCTTAGGTCCTTCTACCAAAGGTAGAAATATATATAGTGTTTGAGAAAATAATTTAAAAAATATTCTCTATATTAGAAGTACGGCATGGCAAAATACTGAGATTCATCCCGCTTCTAATTAACTATTCCTACTACACATTTTCCACCCATCTACCTTCTTTAATTTCTTGTCATTAGCTGATTTCACTCGGTTTAAGGTGACCTGAAAATAATGTGTTTTTTTGGAAAAACAAAGGCTTAATTCAACATAATAAAAAATAAATAAGGTATGTAATATAAACATTATATAGGGCATTTTAATATTCTAAAGCCCCAGTTCAGCTGATTTGTTGTATGAAACCATGCAATGTATTTTTATGCATCCATTTAAGAGTCACTTTTTCAATTTCCTTCTCTGATAACATTGAGTGAACTCCTTACTGTCAGAGGGTAAATTCTTCAACTCTGTGTCATGTGCTTCATCACTATCTTTAGTTTAATTTAGGTTCTAAATAAATGCCTGGTGATTCAATTAATTAATTTTATTTTGTAACATGTGAAGCCTCGTTGTATGATCCTTAACCATTATTTCAAAGATATACATCTTTTATCCATTAAATTAATTTTTCTACAATTTCATTTGTGTCTGTTAATCATTATATGCGTGGCAGTTATGAGATCATCTTTTCTATTTATAAAATTGCAATGACAATAATATCAAAAACAACAATGACAGCATCAAATAGATTACAGATTGTTTTCTACTTACCATTTGACAAATTTGGGATTAGGTAAAGCTAATTTACCTAATTCAAAAGCTGAACAAAGCTCAAAATAAAATAATAGATGTTGTTTAGATGAGCTACAGTCTCTAGGAATTGATATTTTTTGAAGATAAAGGAGATGTGTAACTAATCTTTGTTCTATCAAAATTAAGTATTATTGCCTTGTCCACAGGGAGTTTCAAAGAATTCATCAAAAAAAACGAAAGAGGACAAAAGCAGAGATAAAAGTCATATATAACCACAAACAAAACTAATAAAAGGGGGAAAATTGAAATTAAAAGTTCAAGCTAGAAGAATCAAATAAATTGAAATTGACAATTGAGATATAAACTTGGAAAAAGAAAATAACTTCACAGCTTTCATGCCTTAGTGAAAGGGAAGTGTCAGACCAGAAGCAGGGAGAATTTTAATCAGTCTTTTCAAAATGAACTTACAAATGAGAGAGCAATATCAAAAGAAACCTAAAAATGGGATCATGTAACTCATGCAAAACTGGTTTTTGAAATGCATTCAAAACTCTCTTTTCTGTAACATTCTGTGATAATAGAAATGTTTTAGTTCACATTTTCCATTTTGAAAATATTTTTGATCATTGGTACGTGTTACCCAGTTAGTGATGACTGTTCGTTCCACGTCACTTACTTATAGGAGTAAGAATGCTTATTTTTTAAGGGTTCTCTTGAATACAGGACTGAGTCGTTTTTTGAACGGAGCTATTCAGCAAGGACGCAATGTTATATCTGACAAAAACTCTTTTGTTACTTCCAAACAGTTTGGCGGTATTTCTAGCATCATTTTGAATCTCTCAAAAGATGCTCTTGGATCATCTGAATACCTATTATTTGTCTGCTTTAACATCCAACTCTAGCTTGCCACCTGGACAGACTCTGTCTACATTGAAGTCATTACTACCCGATAGTTCCCAGTATCTGATACTCAGTTTGCTTTTCGAGTGAGTTCACCTCAACTCCTAAATGACTCTGCTGGTCGAGCTTATCTTCCACTTTGTTGCAGCTCTGGCGTCATTTGCCAACTATTGATCAACAGGACATGACAGCCAGCAAGCAGTACCAGAGCCCATCCAGTACCTCTCATTGCAGATTAAGCCCCTTAGCCAGCACAGAATGCCATTGATCTTTAGTAACAGTGCACTACCATTGCACACAGTTTAGATTTCCAAGTGAATTATCCTATGGCAAAAATGTATGTCTTGAGAGTAGTAAAAAACAGAGAATGCCCTGCTTCTGTTTTTAGTATCCAGGAGTTTATTCTCAGCACTGTAGTTAGAGTTATCTTTTTAAAATCTACAGTCACTCTTTTATTCCCATCTCACTCAGAGTTTTATTAAAGCTTAAATCCTTCCTATGGTCCACAAGACTCTACATTATCTTGTCCTCTATCATCTCTCTGAAACTATCTCCCCCTGCTTTTCTTCAATCCAGCCAAAAAAGATTCTTTGATGTCCCTTGTACATATGACACACTCTCATATCAGGACCTTTACATTTAATGTTTCTTTTGCCTGGAATGCTTTTCCCATAGATGTCTCACAATCTCAAGTCCTTTAGGACTTTTATCATTTGTCATCTTCTCCGTGTGGTCTTCTGAGGTCCCTTAATCTCTGACCTGCAATAACTCCTATCCTCCTTTCCTGTTTTTGAGTCCATACTATTTATAGCCAGGTAACATACTATACATTTTATTTACTTATCTTGTTTATTATCTGTCTTCCCCTCTACAATGTTAACTCCATGAAGGCTGAGATGTTTTCTGTTTTCTGTACCAGGTAATATTAGCACCTAGAATATGTCTGGATCATAGGTGCTCAGTATTTGATGAAAGACTGAATTTAGAGGGCCATAAAAGTTGTTGTAAATTTATTAATTCCAAAAAAAAGAACTGCCTGAGATCTGTTCTGCTAACAGCCACAGTGATCTGAACATTTGTGATCTTGACTCATTTATTAGTTTTACAAGGGTTTTGCTTTGTGGCCTTGAAGAAACTACACCTTCAAAGTCATTGGTAAATAATTTAAATTACATTTAAATAACTTTTTAAATCATTTAATCAATGTGAAATATCAAATTGAATCTGTTAGAATGTGACTAAATAATAGCAGGCTTATAAATGAGATAACTATGGTTGTCCTTTTTAATAAGAGACAGTACTGTTCAATAGAACAAAAAAAGACTCTAGGAATTCAATAATATTAGTTTCTGTTCTAGTTCTGCCATTGACTTTCTATATAATCTGTGGTGACTCACTTAACCTTGCTGTGTCACAAAATGAAGACTAATAAGGCTGGCCTACAGTTATTTTTAAAAGATGATGGTCAAAAATAGTATAAATGTTAAGGGCTAGTGTAGTAGTATGTTTTCTACTTACAATGTCACTTTAATTTAAGTTAATTCTATTTCTTTTCACATGGTAAAGCAGAAAATAATTTAAAAAGGTGGATGTCTATCAGTTGTACATAAAGCTCCTGGAAATATTTCAGTAATAGGCAATGTGGTCTGGTTCGTAATTTAGTAATGTCTGTGTTGTGGGAATTTCACATGATGATATTCCAAGCTTTGTAACCATAGCATAATCAGATATATCCAATATTGTTCCTGATGATAGACTTGCTTTATTGAATTAATTGAAAGGAAGAAAGATATTAAAGCTCAATTTCCAAAACAGTCTTGCCATTAGTTTGTTTTTTCTTTCATGATGATTTGAGGAGTTCTGTAGAAACCACCAGATTCACTGGGGCTAAAGATTAGTCCTTCAGAAAAAAATACCTCTAATTTGTGAATCAGTAAGGGCTACCATTTACCTTCCCCCAAAGGTGTACCTGATAAAGCGGAAACTCGGTGGGAGGGAGGAAGTGCAGAGGGCTTGGGGTAGAGATTGTGAAAAGGACTGAAAAGGAGGGGCAATTTTGATTACCCTCCTGCGTGTGTCACTCAGGTTGTCTTCTGGCCCACCTTATACTGACTTATAAGAAAGTTGTAGGCACAGGAAGACAGTGGAAAGAGATATCAAAGAACTGTGTCCATAGCTCTCCACAAAATGGTAGAAAAAGCACGTGGATGGGCACACATGATAAGGGAAGATGCTTCCCTTCTTAGCAACATCATATCTAGAACTGGGGCAAAAGAATACTTCTTCCAAATTCAGAAACAGTAAAGCCCCATATTGCCCTAATTTGGGAGTCAACATGAGTGGTGCCAAAAGTCATCTCAGTTCTTCACAGACAATGAGTGAATTACGGTCTGAGTATAAGCAAGAAGTGGCAAGCAACAGGAGCCGAGAAAAAAAGAGTCAAAGCCATTTGCAAGCACACATGAGACATTTCAGTTACTCCCTGAATGTGGAAGGATGAATGTGATCCTGATATTTCTAGCTAGTTTTGTTTGAGGATTGTGAGCTGGGGACTTAAATATGACAAACCATTATTCTATAACCCTCTTGTAAGGAGCAATAACCCTCTTGTAAGGAGCAGCCAGGGAACAGAAAAAAAGCATTGAATCACATGGAAATATGATGATGACCAGGAAGGGGAGTAAAAGAAAAATGAAAGAAAACTTCTCTTAGCTTGTTTGACCAGTAATTTGTTTATCTTCTAGGTGTCATATCAATTCACACTGTGATTCTGAGGCTCCATGACTTAAAAATGAGGATTTTACAACAATTTTTAAATAAATCTAGCTGGCTTTTTTTGTTTTAAATGTCTGCCTTGACTGCTGAATCTGAAAATAAAATGAACTCAGTTTTAAGTTGTTGTCATAGATCTATTTAGTTCTAACCTCCAGTTCTCCAAAGTAATTATCATGAACCATAAAATTCAGCTTTTATCATGCCTGATGATTTAGCATGTATTATGATTAATTTTTGTATTTAGGAAATTACCTCATCCTATGAGAAGAAACAATTTAGTGTGAGAGACAGAGACCTTTCTCAAGTGGCTCTTTTAGTATCTGTGCCTGGATGACTCTTGTACTTATAATTTCTACTAGAGTAGTCAAATATCCGCAGAAACCTGGTTTATTTTATGCATTTTTACATGGATAGAGACTGGGAAATAAATCAGTATGACATACGTACCTTTATTGGATATTGTGCCTATATCTACTGCTATTCAGGAGACACTCTTGGGGAGATAGGTACAGGAAGCACAGCATAAATATACCGTAAACTTCAAAGTGCTAGATATTGAGTAAATGTAAGTTGTGAAGTAGAATAATAGGAGCAAAAATTATTTGTGATCATTTTTTTAAAACTTAGTGAAAAAACTCCACCAAGAATTTAGAAAATTATGATCATAAATGTTTAGGAGTTTTTTTTTCCTTCCATAATGATTTCTGATTTAAATTAAGTGAAATAAGAATAACTATCTTATACTTTTATCCTCACACTCAAAATTGATGGAGATTGATACTCAAATAGATGATAAAAAAATACACGCAGTAACTATAGTTAAGCATGTAAGCCGCCTCAAAGTCCAATAGAAATAAGGAATTTATATGTAATCTCTACAGGAATAGTCAAGGTCCAGTATCGGACCTTGGAGAACTTCTCACATATTTCTGGCCATGGACTTGCCTTACCATTGGATTAAAGTCAAGAAAAGTAAGAAAAGAATC
This sequence comes from Diceros bicornis minor, assembly GCF_020826845.1. NCBI lineage: Eukaryota > Metazoa > Chordata > Mammalia > Perissodactyla > Rhinocerotidae > Diceros > Diceros bicornis. The sequence continues at coordinate 47,749,194 of NC_080745.1, read as the reverse complement.
TTCAAAATTGCCCTCTATTTCTCTAGTGCCATTCATTTTTAAAAGTTCCACCTCAAATGCTTACCTTGAGTTGAAACTCCTCAATTTCTACATCATCATCCTACCTCCTTCACTTTAAATTATATTTTGTAACCAACACACTGGACTTCCTTAACATCATGTGAGACTACGCATAACATGAAAAATATGTGCTTGAAATTTATAAAAATCCTCTATTTGACTTTATAGAACATTTTAAAAAATCTCTGAGAAGCAAATTTTACATCGCTGCTATCACAGACTGACCACTGAACCTCCTGTTTATTTCTCAATTTTTAATCCCATTTGGAAAGAGACAACACGTAAATCTGAATAATTACTTGAATATTTGTGGAAAATAATTGTCTTTATTCTTATTTTGGTTTTAACAAGATTGTGTTTTTAAGTTACATTCAATCAATAAATAAGTTGACAATATTTTAAAGTATAATCATCTCTGTTATATCAGCAAATTATGTATAACTATAAACTAATTTATTTTGGTTTAATTAAAAAAAAATTTGGCAATGTGGTAAATATGCAAGTTAGCAGAAGGCAAGTCTGAATTTCTGATGTGTCGGTGGTGGGTAACTCATGTGCTAGTAATAGACTTCTGGAAAAGAGGGAAATGAGGCTGCTGTTAGACTTCTTCACATGTGAATGCTCTCACTTCATAATGGCTAGTTCACCCTTTCAGAAAAATGAGTTCCATCTATAGAGTTATAGTTGTCATCACAGTCCAAACTCTGATCAAATTCTGAGTTTAAATTTCTCTTGCTCTGACCAACAGCTGCTGCTTCCTGACAGTCTTAGTACTGCTGGATAACGTCACACTGTCACTACTCCATCTGGATTTTGTCTTGCAAGCTGAAGAGAAACAATCTTTTTAAATAGAAAAGATTCTGCTTTTAACTAAGCTCTAAAACCATGTCTGTCCCTGCTGGGATTTTCAGGATTGCTGTCAGAGAATTCTTATTATTGTCCGGCCCAAATCAATTTCATTCATATCCAAGATCCCATTATACTGTCTCCTTAAGAACTTGGCCCCATTTTATTTAATTTAATAAACTAATTTTTCTATGTTAATTGCTATTTCTAGGTTGTAAATAAGCACGCAGAATGTATAGTTACGTCTGCGGTATCTAGCTCCTTTCTCTAGCAGGGTTTTTATTCTATAGTTCTCTAGAAACTTGACACACAGTTGAGGGAAAAAAACTCTCTCCTTTGAAAGTTGGTAGGCAAACTTCTAACTGTATTGCCTTAAGTTGCAGAAAGCAAGCCAATTCTCTTAAGCTAATTTGACAAAAGTCAGTTATCCCAATGGCTAAATTATCAAAAAGATGATTTTCTGAATGAACTCTTCTTGGTTTTTCCTCCAGATGAAAGTTTTCTCTGTCTCTCCTCCAGCTCCTACTAGATTTAGCTGCAAGGATAGGATGGAGAAACAAACTGAAAAAAATCTTTAAAAGCTATTTATAGGCTAAAATGAAAGTTAGGCAACTAAAACATTATACAAATCTCAAAAGCTTTTAACACCATACAGTCTAATTTGAATTGCTATAAATTGTATAAATAACTGAACAAAACAAGCACATTTAGCTTATTAGTCTTTTGGAAAAACTGTCCAATCTGTGAACAGGCTTTTGGCGAAATGAATTTGGCAAATAGAACTAGATAGAGCCTGAGTTGCAAGGAATAATGAGAAAGAGTTGAGGAGCTGGAGAAGGGAGGTGGTAGTGGGCTGGCAATGGGGTAAATTGGAAAGTTTCAGGAGTAGTACAAGTAGAGACAAAGTTAAATTAAGTAGAATTTCAATGAAACAGTCACATATCTCCTACCTTTCCTGGTATAAAGACTATAAACTCTTCTTGCCCTCTGGAAAAGGGCTCCTCTAAGATCAAGTGGAGTCAGATGGAATCATTGATTCCTTCTCAGTAGTGAAGTAGAAAACCTAAGAACCATTGCACTACTTAGTTCCTTTATCCTGATCTCTGAGCCTAATCTTAACTGCTCTTGACTCTATATTTATTTCCCATTCCTATCTTCAGACTTGACTTTCCTTCCTTATCCTACTGCAGAATATTATCTAAAGCATTTGTATATTAATCAACAGTGTGATTTACATGGCCCTTACTACTACAAATCTTACCCGCCTGTTGCCCTTGGTTTCACATAACTCACCATAGCTTCCCAACCTGAACTCTTCCCATGTTTCTGGTTTTGGGCATGTGTAAGAACAATGCCCAAATGCTATTATTTATATGCCATGGTTCCAAGATTACTAATTCATAATATAGAGAAAACAATGATAAAAAAGGATAATTTCTATGATGCACTAGATGGGAGGAGGTGGCAATTTAAAAAATATATATTTCTGATTTCCTCACCTGAGCAATATGACTCAAGTGCATCTATAGCTGTACCTATGAACTATGAAAGGAACAAAGAGACAAATAATAGAACAAGAGGAACAAGAAAAGAATACTGTAACAATCAGTGTAATAGGACTGCGCTAGAGAAAGGCTGAAGCTAGATTTGTGTGAAACAAATTTTGCTTTTTATGTGACATTTTGAGGCTTGACTTATGGAATCACTACCTTTGCATTCACCACCAGACACACCCATCGGGGAGAGAGAGATGCCAGAATCATTAAAATATCCCACCTTAGAACCAAGATAGGGGATAGAACAAATGCCTTCTACATTCAAGTGAATAGGTCTCTGTGTTAAGAGCTTGGGTATTAAGAGGATTTAATTTAATTTGCCCAAGAGTTTAGGTTGAGGAGAACAGAGAAAATCTGCTCTTATTCCTGAGAAAGGTATGTCTTCTTGGTAATAAGCCCAGGATGTAAGTTGTGAAGATACTTCCCAGAAAGGTTAAGGACAGGTATCTTGAGCTCAATCTAAAGCAGATTAGTTCTGTGGAGCTCTTTGACACCTGAATAATGCTATTGAAAATGAGATTCAGTGTCTAAACCAAAGCCACACTGATGCAGATGCAAAAGAAAGATCTTTTAGGAGGGCTTTGATTCTTTTTCAATCCCAATTTGGAGTATCTCAATGAAATTCTAATACCAGCCATCCAGAGAAAATGCAGACATCACAAAGTAAAGGGTATGGTCCCCAACAAGACTGCTCTTACTTCAGACATCAGCCACCCATCAGGGGGCCCAGGCCACCCACACTTTTCACCAACAGGCTATAAATTTAGGGTTTCCTATAACCCTCTAAAGTTTGATAATCTGTTAGAACAACTCACAGGAGTGAGGAAAACACTATACTTACAAGTATAGTTTAATTATAAGGGATACAAATCAGGAGGACCAGCCAAGTGAAGAGAAGCACAGGGTGAGGTCTGGGAGGGAGTGCAGAACTTCTGTGCCCTCTGCTTATGGAATTAGGGCTTGTTACCCTCCCAACACGTCAATGTGTTCATCAGCCAGAAGCTCTGCTAGACTTTGGTATCCAGAGTTTTTAGTGGGATCTCATTATGTAGGTATGGTTAATTGATTAAATCATTGTCCACATGATTTAACTGGATCTCTAGCCCCCTACTCTCCCCTCCCCAGAGGCTGGGCTGGCTCAAAGTCTCAGACCTCTGGTCACATGGTTTGTCTTTCTGGTGACCAGCCCCCACCATGAAGATATCTAGGGACCTACAATGAGTCATTTCATTAGTGTTACAAAGACTCTCCTATCACTTGAGAAATTCCAAAGATTTTTAAAGCTACATGACAGGAACCCAGGACAAAGGCCAAATGAGTTATTTATTGTATAATAGCTTGTATTTACTTCTTTGAATTAAACATTTGGCCTTCTCAGCCAGACCACCCCAGCACATTCTTTTCCTACTTTTATTCTCTTGAATTATTTGACTGAAGTATATCTAAGAATAGTCAAGAATAATGGGATATTTACATATATTAGATAGCAATTATCTTTACAGCCTCATGAAGCAGGTATTTTACCCTTATTGTTTAGGGAAGAAAATTAAAGCATTGGAAGGTTGTGTTGACACAAAATAACCAATAACCATTCTATAGATAAGAGAGATAAGGTGAGTTTCACTTGAGCCAGGGTGAGGATTATTACCCGGAAAGACAGTTTCCACAAAGGAAGAAGCATGGTTTTCAGTACAGTCTTATACCTTTTTAGAACAAAGAATATACATTGAACACACCCAGGATACATATTCATCAAAGTTTCAAAGAGGTATTCAGTTGCAAATTAACAGGTCAACATAATCCTGATGTCTGGAAAGGGACCGATACTAATAAGGGTGTTACCAATAGGTTGTTACTGATAGGGCGTAGGAGGAGAGGTATGCATTCTTATCTTAAAAGGGTGAATTCTTTAATGGTTAAAGCAGATGTACAATGTATATTTGATAGGCCGTAAATCAGGCTTTTTTAGTTCAAGCCAAATCAGTTTTAAACCAGAAGTTACCCCACATACCTCAATATGTGAAAATCTCTCATCAGTTGTATAACTTGCCCAGGTCATACACTGAGGAAGGGGCAGAGTCCATGCTCAAAACCAGGACTAGCTGGGTCCAAACCCTAGACAGAGAAAAGGCTAGGATGGATGTGGTCCATGCCTCCTAGGGCTGTAATTTGAAGTTGCTTTAGCATTTATATCAAAACTGAAAACAAAGAGTTTTATGGCAAAAATTTCCAAATAGTTTATGATTTCTGTTTGCTTATTATTTTTTAGACATCCACCTCCAGCTAATGCAAGGGTCTATTGTCCAACGTACACAGACACAACCTATGGTTAAAAATGGGCTGCATCCAAGCACTTAAGTTTCTTAGGAAACATATGTAACAATCTAATGGCTGCAGCTCTGCTCATGAGGGGAGGCTATTTTGACACTCAGAAAATGTTCTTTAGCTTCTTGGTTGCTACAAAACACTAAAAGGTACTTAGTAACTAATACTAGTGTATTCGAATGTGAAGCACAGTGGCCCAGAAAGAAAAAGCACTTATCTGACTTATATCTACGTCAAGAAGCTAGCTGACTCCGAGACAGGTGTATTTAAAACACATATGATTTTCTGATGCTTTCCCAGGTACTTCTAAAATAGACTTCTATTAAAACTTCCAATGTTTTCCAATTGTTAAAGGTTTACATGTTTCAAAATTGCCATATACTTTCTAAGACAATAATCTAAAATGTTACAGAAATGTTATGTATTTTGAGCCATTAAAACACATTCAAACCTCAGCATCTCAGTTTCAGGTTATTACTGAGTGAATTCTGGTCTTTCAATAACCCGTGCTCTTGAAAGGACAACAGTCTACGGCTTGTATTATTTCTTCTCCCTTCAAAACAGTGATGATGTTAGTTGGAGTAAACAGCGTTATTTAACAAGTATCAAAATGCCACATATATTTATACTTACTTTGTCCAACTGGGAACCTGATTTTCCTTGTCCGTGGTGCTCACTGACTGTGAGGTCGTCAGCAGCATCAGCATTACCCAGGAACCTGCTAGAAATGCAGATTCTTGGGGTTCACCACGGACTAACTGATTCAGAATCTCTGGGGTTGGAGCACAGAATCCAGTGTTTTCTGCAGATGATTCTGATGTAAGCTCAAGTCGGAGCACCATTGCCTTAGTTTATTCCTTGAGATCAATCACGGAAGATGCCTTCTAAATGACATACTTACCTGGGTTCAATATCAGTAACATCACCAGTCGTGCACACAGTCATACCAACAGTATCACATCAGCAGGAACGCATTTCTCATAGTCATGGTCATCTTGCAAATACCTACAACAGCAAGGCACACCACTAGTAAATTCTTATGCTAAAAGGAGATGAAGAAAGGTCCGGAGAATAAAGAGAAACTTTGCTTGTCAGATGTGGAAGGTAAGTGCCTGAGTAGAAATGCTGAGAGAAAAAGAAGATGGAAAATGTCTCAATGGGAGGGAGTGAATGATCTTGTGTGGGAAATCTTAAAAAATGGGGTTTTTATGTATGGGAGAATAAAAGGAATGTGCCAGAAGCTTATTAAGGAGGAGGAGAACTTTCTTCCTTCTACTCTTCTTTACAAAGCTGGTATATGTGTGATAAGACAGCAAACTAAATTTAATATTAGTGATTAAGACAAGCCTCTTCTGTTGTAAATTTATCTTCTCCTCCACCTCCCTAGCTTAGCTGATAAACTTACTTAAACGTTTCCATTAAAAAAAGAAAAGCAAATAAACAAATTACTTTCTTCAACTCTGATATCTCTTCCAGTTGTTACCTCTCCAACCATCCCATCAGTTAAACATCTTGAAAAATATGAGACTACACTCACATTCCCAATTCCTCATCTCCAGCTCCTCCTCCCCTAGCTGCTGCAATCTGCTTCCTTTCCATTACGTTCTACTGACCCTCTCCAAGGAGGTTTTGTTTGCCAAATCCAACGAGTGCTTGTGACCACTATCTTTTTTACATTCTCCAAAGAGTTTCACATTTTTGAATACTTCTTCCTTCTTTAAACTCTCTTTTCCTTTGACTTCTCCTTAATTCCACTTTATTATGGTTTTATGATGGCTCTTTTATAGTTTTTCATAAATATATTTTCATGTATTCACTTCTTAAATGTTTAGGTGTCTTGATATTTTTTCCCTTCACTTGTTATTATTTTCTCGTTAATTGAGTGAACTCATTCATTTTTCAATTACCATTATGTACTCAGAATTTCCCAATCACTTTCTCTGGCCCAGACCCGCCCTTCCAGTTCAAGACCTTTGTCTCCATTTGCTTACTGCAGAAATTCTGATTCTCAGGCATTATAATTCAACATATCCCAAAATTGTCTACCCTTCCCATACTCAACAAATCCACTTCTCCTCTGTATTACCTGTCTTGTCTCGTCTACTCATACAATCAAGAAATCTTGATTTTCACTCATACAATCAAGACTGAATCTTCTATCTTCTATTTAATACATACTTCACTTTCATGTACTCCATTATACCCCCATCCCATTGCCTTAGTGTACCTCTTCTGGGCCCTCATCACAGACAGCCTAGATTACCACTTTAGCTTCCTAACTGGCTGTTTAACAAGGACATTTGACACAAACCTTAACATATTTTCCTCTGCTTGAGACCCTTTAATGGCTTGCTATTGCTCAAAGTATTAACATTCAGACTTTTAACTAGATATACAGACACCTTCATAACTCAGCTTCTAGCTATTTTCTGTCCTTAACTCTGCCATTATCCCCCAAACATACTCTCTGGCTATAAAAAAAATAAATTGCACTTCACCATTTATACAATGCCCTTCTTCTGTGCTTTTACCCATGACAGTCTTTCTTTCAAATTTCTGACCCTTACTTCCTTTTCTTTTTTGCCTGATTAACTCTAGCATCTTTAACACACAGCTGAAAAGTCACCCTATTACTGAGATCCTTTTCAATCTTCCTAGACAGTGGAAACGTGTTCCTTTATTAAAATTACAATGCACATTTTGTATATTTTAACTTGAAACACATCCCTGAGTTCAAACTTCTTATTTACATGTCTGTCTCCTTCAAAGTGTGAACTGTTCAGGATCTGTGACCATGTCTTATTCACCATTGTATCTCTAGCACAGTACATAATTCGTAACATAAAACAAGCACTTACAGCCTAGTAGAAGAGGTATACATGTAAGGAAGAAAACACTATACAAAGCACAAGTACTATTATACAGGCATATACAAGATTCAGTGGCGGCAAAAAGAAGAAAATAATCCACTATCCTTGAGAAGGTCAAGGTCAGTCCTACAAAGAATAGGAGCGTTGTGGTTGTATTGTAGGGTACATAGGGTTTAACCTGGTAAGCTATATTTTCCTGGTAAAGGAAGCATGAAAAACCTTTCCGAGAAGAAACAGCAGATACAGAGACAGGGAGTCGTGAAACTGTATCACAAAACTTGAAACATGTATGTATTTTGTATGGTTGGAACAAAAGCTATGAGAAAGAGAAGAGCAAGAGAAAAATCTGGAGAGGTAGACAAGACCTAGATTTCTGACAGCCTTGCAAATCCCACTAGGGAGTGAGGGATTCATCCAAGAGGCAGTTAGGAGTCACTAAGGGGCTTTAATCAGGATAGAAACACATGCTAGGATTTGGGATTTGGAAGGATCATTCTGGTAGAAGTGTGGAGAATGAAGCTGAGATGGGGTAAGACTAGAGGTAGAAAAATCAGAAGATTATTGTCTGATGACGGCTTGAACCAAAGTATTAAAAGGGTAAATAACAATAATAAAAAGAAAAATAGATAAGATTCTAGATATTTTACATGTGTAATCTCAGCTGATTAAAAATTACACTAACTCTCCAAAGAAGGTGGCACTGTTATCCCATTTAACAGGTAGGAGATCAGGAAACATGGAGAAGTTTAAGTAAATTTTCTAACATCAGACAGCTAATAAATTGCATAATCTGGATTCTAATCTAGTCCAATTCCCGATCTAGGTATTACTAAAATGAAGAAGTGTTAGTACTTATTAGATTCAGAGAGCAAGTGCTGGAAAAAGTCCAAGATGCCTCTCAAGTTTCTGACATGTACTCGGTGGTGGCATTAACTCAGATAGGCAGCATAAGATGAGGGACAGCTGTGTGTGTGTATGCACGTGTGTGCATGCCCATGCACACTTTGTCACAAAGGTGATAAGCGTAATGTAGTTGCAAAACATGATTAACATCTTTGATTTTAACTAGATTAAACCTGAAATATTTGTGCGCCATCCTAATGGAGATTTCAAGTAACAGCTGGATATATGATTCCATACTGAAGAGAGAGAAATGGATTAAATTGATATATTTGGGAATCATCAGGTGCATAATTGGAAGCTGTGCACATGGATGACACGAATTTAATTTTGGCTCCCACTTCCCTGAAATTGCTCTTCTCAAGGAGAGCAATAACCTGATAATTGCCAAATCAAAATGATCACTTCCCTTCCTTCATATTGCTTGACTTATTTGTAAACTATATTGTTTGATTTATCAAATTCTTTCAGATTTAGAAAACACTCTCTAGAGAAGTTGAGATATGGAATAAGGTAATAGGGGAAAACCAGTTACAGCCTTATACAAAACTAGCTATCTTGGAATAATCTGCCATGGCCGAGCACTGGTAAAGACCTATGAAGAAATTCAAAACAGGAGTGTAATGGCTATTCTATGGCAAACCTGAGGACTAGTCTGTCAGAAGTCATGTAAAGGCTACAGCAAAAGACAAAGGCGTTAAGTGACAGCTAGGACTGAGCAGGAAAAAAGACTGGAAAAACAAAACCAAGTGTAGCACTGAACCTCCAACAACAATGTTCCAGAGGGATGATAAATGCAGATTTGGTTCAAATAAGCATAGATCTGAAGAGACATTATCCTGGAAAATGGAGGGATCTGGGTGGCAAAACTTAGTTAAATCGTTTATTTATTCTGCAATATTTATTTACTGCTAATTATGTTGGAGATACAGTGCTAGCCTTAGCAATGAAAAATGGTAAACAGTAGGGACTTTTTCCCACGCTCCATCAAACTTATTACCACTTGAAGAAGATGAAATTAATCAAATAATTATGAAAATTACTTAATAACATCCTAATTCATGTTATAAAGGAAAAGAAGAGGGTACTGTGAGACAGTATAATAGGAAAACCTAATCTGTGTGAGTATATGTGTGTAAATGAGAGAGAGAGAGAGGAGAGAAGGAGAGGCAGAGATTGTGATTTTCAGTGTGCTTGAGAAGGAGGTGTTGAGTAAAAGCTTCACTAATTAAGAAATATACAATCTGGGGGCTGGCCCTGTGGCGTAGCAGTTAAGTGTACGCTCTCCGCTAGGGGCGGCCTGGGTTTGGATCCCCGGCGCGCACCGATGCACAGCTTGTCAGGCCATGTCGTGGTGGCGTCCCACATAAAGTGGAGGAAGATGGGCAGGGATGTTAGTTCAGGGCTGATATTCCTCACAAAAAAAAAAAAAAAAAAAAGAAAAGAAATATACAATCTGGAACCTTAAGAATGATATGTTAGATAGCTAAAGGGAGGGAAAGATATTGGGTGAATTCGTTGGAAAATAAATAAAAGTGGTATACTACATTTAATTACACATGGTCCTTGTACTGGGATATATAATTTCTCTGTATGGTCTCTTTTTTATTATGGTTACTACCAGGAGGTCAGTTTTCTGACACCAGGACAGCAGCTTCTAGTTGGGCTTAAACATAATATACCATCATGGGAATGAGTGCTGTCAGGGACTAGTGTAAAAGTCCAGGGTAGAGAGACAGGCTCCAGCACCCAAGACAATGCTAGCCTCTGAAATTAAGACAGAAGCTCAGGTTTTTGGACTGGTGGCAGTAAGCATCCTAAGAAATTCCCTGCCTCAATGAGAACCACATCTATGTTTGCTATATCTGAACAAAAGCTTAGAGGCATCAGTGACTCTTGAGGTTCTGGAGACCCAGGAATTGACCACTGAGATTTGATCTAAAAACATTTTGCACAACTGGCTGAGGAAAGAGAAAAAATTCCTCTCATATGCTTACATGCAGAAGATAAAATTTAATTAGAGCTGATATGATATATCTTTCATCTCATTCTAACTATCTTAATCAGAGAATCTAATCTGTTTAAGATTTCAAGTTTTATGATAGACCACTGCTGATTTCTTTCATTATGTTGAGGCTGACAAATTTTCCTGATCAGCCTTTTCTGTTTTTATTTTATATTCTTCCATAGTAGAACTGTGATATGATGATTTGAATACTTCTAAAAAGGACCCACAGCCTCCTCCCCTCAACCAAAAAACAAAACAAAAACACCTTAAAATGGCCTATAAAATACCTTTAAAAGGAGTACATTTAGAAAAATCTCATGTTATCTATTAGTTGGTGAAAATTCTGTGGTTTTGTTGCTTTATGGGATTGGAAACTAGACTCTGTCTTACTGGATTATCTGAAGTAAACAAGAATGTAGCTTTGAAAGAAAGGATGAAGAATGGGTTCTACAAAGCTTCCATGTTAGAAGCTTCCAGATCTGCCTTTCTGTTCAAACAATTTAACTTCTTTGATGGTACTTTTGTGATTTCATCAACATTTCTGAATATCTTTGTGATTATGCACAATTTCTGCTACAGAGCTATGATTTATTGCTAATGCTCCTTTTATATGTAAGTTGATCTCAGGCAAGAGGACTTGCTTTTAAACAGCTCTATATAGAAAAAAAGAGGGATTCTATTGCTTCTGTGTAAGGTGGATAATGCATCATTTCCATGGGCTTTAATTTCAGGCAAACCTGGGTTTTATTCCTCTTTTTCAGATGTGTGACCTGGAAAAGTTGCTTACTTTCTTTGTGCTCAGTTTCCTTATTGGTAAAATAAGAATAATGATATCATCTACCACCGGAAGTTGCAGTAAGAATTAATGAAGTAATGCACATCAATCCATTGTATATTACCTGGCACTTAGTGAGCACTCTATTAATGTTTGCTGTCATTGTTGTCTTCATCATTCTTCACTCTCTTTAGAGACTGAGACAGGATATGGGAGGGAGAGAAAAGAAGTGTATACAGTTGTGAGGGTCAGATTTCAGAAACTGGTACAATTCTCATAATCAAATTCATCGTGATTGATACTCCTTATTGCTAGATCTATGTACACCCACCTTCTTCCACCTGTGAATGGAAATCATTTATGCGACATTCCAATGACGTGCTTTTGGAATCCAGCAACTGCATGTCTATATGTATATATTCACCTACTTTAAAACTTTTCACCTTTAGAAAGCATCAAATTCTTTAAGCCAATGGCAGCTTTTAAGACTCTACTGTGATCAGTAATTCTGCCTACATCTAAGATATTAAACACATTATAAAAGTCTTGATTCCCTTGTAATACTATTAATAAAATTCAAATTCCTACCCTGCAGACAAATTCTTCTTGCTGAGAGGTTGAAGCTGATTGAAGTCAATGAGAGTTGGGGATGAGTAAACGATAGAAGCCTTTGGTCTCTGATAAGCTTCCTTCTGTTTCCTCTACACCGAAGGTAGTTTCTTCCCTGCTTTCATCTTTTGGTGGAGGCACTGAATATTGATGAGCAAGTCTTCAACAAACGCTGGTGATTATTTTTTGGACAACTTATGTGGATATCAAGCACACGGTCTGCATTTTCTACTAGGTCAGATAATCTGCTAGAAGAAATAACTATTCACTTTCCACAGACAGAATAATTCTGTGAATGTCCTCAAGTCCCTACCATTTGCCTTATTGCTATGCTATGTGTCTATTTTTTGCTACTACTCCAAGGGACGCACTTGAATATCATTTAAGAAAGTGGAGGAAATACAAAAAATGGAGCCATTGCCAAATTCTGACATTTAAATTTAGATGCAGGTTTTTGTTCATATCCTACTCGTCCTTCAGGACATAAAGAAGGTCAGATGCACTCTCTTCCTGATACTGTGTCAATGACAGTAATTAATCTACGAGTTTCTTTGCCTCCTCATTTAAATGAAAAACTTCAAAAATTTTTATACAGTCTACAGTATACAGTACAGAAAGAGACATAATTGTACTGCTCTGAATGAGACTCTACTATTCAAAATAACCGAAAAATAGAGCCCATGAATAAGTAGATAAGTATTTGGGTTTCATAGGTGAGGTGACTAGGCCTGTTGTTTGTGGAGAAAGCAGAAATAGAATCTTTGTGAATATATGACTGCATTTGTGAGATGTTTAGTTTTTGCTAAAATCAAAATAGGCATCAAAATATAAAATGTGTAATTTTAACACAAATTAGATTAAGCAGGCATTGCCTTTATTCAAAATTGTCTTTTTCCTCCAAAGATAAGGGCAACAAAATTCAAATACTTCATTAATTGAACCATATCCAGCTTCCGTTATCCCACATATTCCAGCATACATACACAAGCAATAACAACAACAAAAACCCAACTTACATCATTGATAAAATATAATCTTGTGCTACTCTTTCAGGAAGAATAAATAAAGTGGGCAAAAATTATTTTAAAAAATGCTTAAAAACTTTAAGAACTTTTATGTGCTATGAGCTAAATCATTAAGCACATAGTTTTATTCATAGCACACAAAATATCCACCATTGAACAATGATTTTCCTTCCCACCTTCAAAGATAAGTTCTTGCTTGTTTAGTGAGGATATGTTATCATAAATGTTGTGTCTCCCCAAGTATTGACAACCTCAACGAATACCACTTCTACCCTGAGCTGCCTAAATTTAAAAAGTGGTAGTCCTAGAAACTAAAGCAGAGAGGAATAGCAGGATAAAAGCAGCACAGGCATGTTAGGAAGTTTTCAGGTGAAAGTAATAGAAAAGACCATTTCAAATTGTGCTAATCAACAAAAGGGGTCTATTGACTTATGAAACTGAGCAAGATTCATAGGCCGATTGATGAAAGGGCTGAACAGAATCATTAAAGACCCCATTTCATTTTCATTTTTTTTCTTTCTTAATTTTGGTCTTGGCCTCCAGGTAATTCAAAATAATTGACTCCAATGAGGAGATATAGGGCTAAGACTACAATGAGGTGAATGAGATACTTACAAGGACACCAAAAATTTAAGGTGGCGTCAAAAAACTCAACAATCAAGATGAATGATCTATAATACACTATTTAAAAATGTCAAAGTTAACGTCAAAATTACATAATACACAAAACAAAATTTTAAGTAAAGACAGGATCTATCATAAAACATCCTACTTGTCCCCAGATTGTTTCCTGCTTGCAATCTTGACAAGGATCACTGTTGCTTCCTTTGGTAGAGAAGGAATAATTATCAAGAGGTACTTGAAGAGGGCGGCGGGGTTTCCCTTTGGTCCTAACCTTGTTTTTCCTAAATCCTTCACCTCCTTGTATCTCCCCTTATTAACTTCAGCTCATTTGTGTAATGTTAACTTTCCTGACTGTGCCCTGGCAGGTTTGACTTTTATAGAAATTTCAAACATTGGAGGATTCAGGCCTGAGGCCAACTAAACTCCTCGTAGCAAACTGTTTTATGCTTTCTCTGTTTTCAAATCAGCCACTTTCAGACTAAGCTTGCTTGTTTCTCAGAGAACACACTCCAATATCCTGATTATTTCTTACCAAGCTCTTAATGCTGCAGCTTCTTGGACACAGAGTCTAAAATTAAATCCGTGCTCCAAAGGCCTCACTTTAACTGTTTCACTACCACAAAATGAGGATCAACAAGTTCCATGAATTGTGGATAAAAGTTTTTTTCTTTTCTTGCCTTCTACCTTATTCCATTACTCAATCAGGTTCACAGTTTTTTTTGTGCGTGTGTGAGGAAGATTAGCCCTGAGCTAACATCTGATGCCAATCCTCCTCTTTTTTGCTGAGGAAGACCGGCCCTGGGTTAATATCCGTGCCCATCTTCCTCTACTTTATATAGGACACTGCCACAGCATGGCTTGACAAGCAGTGCATTGGTGCGCACGTGGGATCCGAACCTGTGAACCCCGGGCCGCTGCAGCGGAGGGCACGCACTTAACTGCTACACCATCGGGCGGACCCCAAGTTCACATTTTTAATGGAATTGGATGAGTTCTTAAATTATTCCACTCAAAAGTCCAATTCTGTAAGAATTTAGAATGTTCTTGCTTAAGAGAAAGAGCGAGCAATGTCAACCTGGCTTACTAATAAAGTGGAGTTATTGTCTCACATAAATATGAAGTCCAGAGATAGGGAGACCTTCAACTCAAGGTGGGGTGACCTTGTTGTTTAATATAACATTTTTCTATCTCTTCCTTCTACCAACCACAGTTTGGCTTTTTCCTAAGGATAACTTCCTTTATAGTCACAGAAGGGTTCCCAGTCTCAGTTGAGAATAATTGATCCCTAATTCATACCCAGAGAAATAGTAGTCAGTTCTGACCCAGCATTCCAAGCTTAGGAAGCCAAGGTCTCAATCCTATTGGACTAGCTTAGGTCACATGACCATTTCTAAACCAATAACTGTGAAAAATAAAATAGAATGTGCTGATTGGCTTAGGTTATCAGAATCCACCTAAGAGGCTGCTATATTTTATTTTCTCTTGAAACATTTGGACTGCATGAGGGAGATCAGATACCCTAACAAAAATCAGATATAAGGAAAAATGGATTCTAGATATCCAACCATAAATTACCACTGGGTAAAACATAGGTTAATTAGATGAGTACATCTTTCATAATCAATTGAAAAAGAAAGAGGAGTCGGCCTTCATTGCTCAGAGTAAGGAGAACAACAACAAAAAAGAGATAGATACAGTTTGATAAACAGTTTGGGCGCAGAAGATAATTAGTGATGCTTCCACTAATCTTTGGATGTATATGACATTTTTCCCTTAGATAAAAGCCAGAATAATTATTTATCTCTGATTCTTAAAATGTTTGTTGTCATTGACTCCTTCAGCAGTCTGGTGGATCTTATGAATTCCTTACATATGGTTTATTTTAATGCGAAAACCAAAATACACAGGATTACAGAAAAAAACAATTACACTGAAATTGAAATGCAAGGGATCTGTGGATTTCAGGTTAAGAACTCCTGATAAAGCAATGATTCTTATTGCTGGCTAGAATTAGAATCACCTAGGCAGCATTAAAAAAAAATGCTAAAGAATCACTCTAGACAGATTACATCAGAATCTACATAAGATGCTGGCATGAGTAGTTTTTTAAAAAGATCGTCAAATGATTCTAAAGTGCAGTCATGGCTGAGAACCACTGGGCTACAATAGTATTTTTCAGACTTCATGTGCATTTTGAGCATTACATGACCATTATGTCAAAACATATAATCTGATAAAATAAGCGTGGGATAGAGCCTGGAATTCTGTGTTTCTAACCGGCTCTCAGCTAATACCAATGTTCCTGGTCCATGAAGAACACTTGTTCTAAAAAAAAGTCGAGTAGTCACTGACTTTGTTGCAGTGAATCTTTCTCACCAGTTTATCCATGTCTAAAGGCAGAACCATATCATCTGGCTGGATATAGGAAGTGCTTTTTTTTTTTCCTGTTCTATTTATTTTTTCTTTTGACTTTTTTTTTCTTAGTATGCTTATATACATAGAGTTCAGTAAAATAAAATTTTCATTTGCTAAATTTCTCTTCTATTACTTTTGTTTATTTCTTTTCATGATCATTGCTGAAAATTAGTTTTGTGTGTAGGTAGAGGAGGTGATTGTTAAAAAATCATCCTCTTGGTAGGATCCTCTTGTTAAGTAGAGGACTTGATCAACATTGTAAACCAATCAGACCTAACAGATACGGATAGAATACTCCAGTCAATATCAGAATACGTATTTTTCTCAAGTGAATATGATAGAGCATATGTTAGGCCACAATACAAGTCTCAACAAATACAAAAAGACTGAAATCATGCAAAGTATCTTCTCCAAACACAATAGAATGAAGATAGAAATCAACAACAGAATGAAAACAGATTATTTCACAAATATGTAGAAATTATATAACACACTATAAAACAACTTAACAACCAATAGGTCAAAGAGGAAATCATAAAAGAAATTAGAAAATGCTTTGAGAGGAATTAAATGAAATCATAACATAACACAATTAGGGAATGAAATGAAAGGAGTGCTCAGAAGGAAATTTATAGCTCTAAAGAAGTACACTAAAAGAGAAGAAAGATCTCAAGTCAAAACTAAATTTACATTTTAGGATCTAGAAAAAGAAGAGCAAACTCAATCCCAAATTGGTAGAAAGAAGGGAGTAACAAATATTAGAGGGGAGATAAATGAAATACAAATAGAAAAAAGAAGAGAATCAATGAAACCAACAGTTGGGTTTTTGAAATGATTAACAAAATAGGCAAACTGTAGTTAAACTGACTAAGAAAAAAAGTGAAAAGACACAACCAAAACCCAGAAAATAAAGTTGAGATATGACTTCTGATATGACAGAAACAACAAAGATTATAAAAGAATACTATGTACAATCATTTGCCAAGAAATTATATAACCTAGATGAAATGGACAAATTTATAGACACACACCAGTTACCAAAACTGACTCAAGGAGAAATAGAAAATCTGACAGACCTGTAACAAGTACAGGTTGTATCAGTAATCAAAAATATCTGCACAACAATAAAAAAGTCCAGGACAAGATGGATTCACTGATGAATTCTACCCAACATTTAAAGAGAATTAACACCAAATCTTCTTAAACTCTCCCAAACAGTAGAAGAGGGAGAACACTTCCTAACTCTTTCTATGAATCTAGTATTACCTTGATACCAAAGACAGATAAAGATATCATAAGAAAAATAATTACAGTCATTATCCCTTATGAATATAGATATAAAAATCCTCAATAAAGAGCTAGCAAACTGAATCCAATATCATGTTAAAGGATTATACACCATGACAAAGTGGGATTTCCTCACAGAAAGCAAGAATGGTTCAACATATGAAAAATCAATCAATGTAATATACCACATTAATTGAATGAATGGAAAAGTACATGATCATCTCAATTGACACAGAAAAAGTATTTGACAAAATTCAACACCCTTTCATCAATAACACTTTCAAAAGACTAAGAATCGAAGTTAATTTCCTCAACAAGATATAAGACATTTACAAAAATGCACAGATAGCATCATGTTCAATGGTGAAAAATTGAAAAATTTCCTCCTAAGATCAGGAACATAGAAGAATGCCCACTTTCACCACTGTTAATCAACGTTGGATTGGAAATTTAACTAGAGGAATCAAGCTATGAAAAAAAAAAGTGAAAGCTATCAAAATTGGAAAGGGAGGAGTAAAACAGAAGATGAAATATAATCCCAGGATTCTCACTCTGCTCCAGAGAAAATAAGTTGGAGAGATAATGAACTTTCCCCATTTCTTCATTTTTTTATGAGAACTTAACATCAAAAACCTCATAATACTTTCCTGCCAACGGGAGGGAGATTGACCTAACTTCTAACATTAGGGAGAGATGGTGAGAAAGAGAGGGTGTTTATTTGTTTTCTATCATAAAACTTCTTTCTTCATTTCGGTAACATAGCTATCTTTGTCTAATGAACTAAAAGTGAATATCAAGTGGAACAACTTGCCCTATGTTTTCATAACTAAGATGGGTACTCAAGGAATACAACAGAACAATGATGTTCAGTTTCTCTGGATTAAAAATCAAAACAAAACAAAACTGTACCACAACACTTTTGATAGAGATGATAGTACTTTTAATTAGCTTAATAATGGCATCAGAAGACCGTTGCAAGCATGGCCAGATACCAGAAGACTTATAAAAATCCACTGATATTGATTTGTGAGCTTCACACTACGTCTACATTCTAATTTCCCGTGAATCATGGGGAGCTGACGGACAACTGCTGAGGCGGTCTACACTAGAGTAATGCTCCCTGGAGAAAGAGTATACGTCAATCCTGTTTACTGTTTTGAGCAATATCCAACTCACATTATGCGCCAAAGTTCTTTAATTGGTTAACTAAGCATTTGCCCCCCCAACAATGTTGATTGTGTCAGGAACACTAACTGGTGTTAACTAGAATGAGAATAATAAAATAGTTGGAGTTTATAATACCTATAACCATGTGTCATGCACAGACTCCCAAATAATATCACATAGGACATACACGAGAAATGCCACTCATTTTCAGAAAATATGACTGAAAAATAATGTCTTTTCTTTCACTGAATAGGGCTAGAAAAGTTAACAATCTAAGGATCTTTTTTTTTACTAATTCCCCACATCTATTAAGTCTACTTTCCAGGTACCTCTGCATCCATTTCCTCTGCCATAATTCTAGATGTAGGGGCCATCTTCTCTATACAAAAGTTATTTAACAGCCTCGAAACTGGTTTCTCTGCATCTATTACTGCCATCTTCAAAACATTCCCCATCGTGCAGCCAAAGTCTATATCTATTCAAGTTATTCTCATGCATAAAGTTCTCCAATAGCTTTCCATTTCAAGATAAAGCACAAAATCCTTTCTTTAACAGATAGGACCTTATATGGTCTGACTCCCATTAATGAGGCTCCTATAGAACCACTTTCCCCCTCCCTCTCTACTCACCAGCCATAAAGCGTTTATTTATTTCCCCTCAAAATTACTCTCTACTGAAATGCTTGTTCAAATATTTTAGGTTTCACATATTATAAGGCCAATTCTTGTAATCAAAAAGAGTAAGGCATGTATATCCTTCTGTTTGTTTGTTCTACTCATCTTCTTCTTGTCCATATATATACTTTTTTTTTACATTTCTCCTAATCATTGTTGAAAAATATTCTGAAATCTATACCAATTATGATATTAATCTAAAATTCTACCCAAGTGTCATTGCCAGTATTTGTATCTATTTATTTACTTTATTCCATATCTTTAGAATTCAAATTTCTCTCACTTAACATACACATTTGAATGAAATACTCACAGGAGCTGGATCCCTAAATAAAAAAAAAAAATTTATCGTCTCACTGTTAAGAGCATGCACTCAAAAGGGCAATCTTTGTATTCCCAGTAACGAATTTCAATAAATAAATAGCTTCTTTCTTGGCCTCTCTTTATGAACACATTCAGAGTTTATCACTTATATTATCCTATGATTTAGTCAGATAGTCTAATCTGAAATAGAGCCTTTCATTATTTCTGATTTGTTAGGGATTAATCTATATTTAATGATGATTGATTATGAAATTTTTTTCTACTTTCACAAAATATTGATTAGTATAGATATTTTTCACTCCATATGTCATGGATTCACTTGGTACATTAATTCATTAATGACTCCTCCTAAAAATAATAACAGAATAAATCATCTGGGATTGTCCAAGATATTTTGCATGCACCAGTCATATTTAGTCCTCATATTTATCTTAGCATTTCCTAAAATTGCATATTTCCATGCATTTAATTGTTTTGCTAGTACCATTTATATATTCAATGAATAGCTATTGATCATCAACTAAATGCTCAGAGGAAGAAGGGATGGTAAAAAAATAATGAGACTGAAAAGTTCAACATTAAAAATAGAACACGATTTTACTATTTTTTAATTGCATAGAACATTTTATTTTATTAAAAAATATTAATTGGGAACATATTTTTGAACTCAAACTTCTCAGTCCCCAAATGACTCAAATGAGGTCTTTTTAACTGATTAAGATATAGGCATTTAACTATTAAAAGAGTTTAACTACTACTAAATTCCTAGTTTGAAAAAAGAGAACAGACTCAAAATTAAAATCAGATATCCTGGGTACAAGTAACAGAGCTGTAATTCTCCTGGTGTGTGAATGTGTGCAAGTTATTTAATGTCTTTAAGACTCAATTTTTCTCATATGAAAAGGGGAACCTAATATCTCTGCTGCCCAATTCCATGATTGATGGGAAGATTCAATTTAAAATATTCATATAAGTGATTTATAAACTAAAACATCAGTATACGGGCATGAATATTACAAAAGTCTTCTTTAAATATGAATATAATTTCAAAATATTTTAGCATTTCCACAAAAATTTTTAAAAGGACCTGATAGATTTGTGGGGGCATCTGATGGAGTAAGCTAACTTTATACTATCCATATCTAATAATTTTCATGTGGTGGGATTCTAGACAATTCTTATCCACTGTAATGGAGAATAATGATCCCATCAATCCAGTCATCTATCCGTACCTACATTCATCCATTTATTAAACAAATATTTATTGAGCATCTTCTCTGCATGAGACTTTTTAGTATCTCTTTGGGTACAAGAAAAAATAGTGATGTGGTCTCTGCTTTCATGAAACTGTATTTAAGGAGATATATATATATATATATATTTGAAATACATATGAAATATGTTGAAACAGAGATATATAGAGTATTGTTGGGAACATGAAGGGTTAAATAGATTATCTAAATCAATAGATAGTATAGGATGCTCATTAAGTCACTAATTTCCAATTTGTCTCACAAAACCTTCTTATGGCAAGTACAGCAAGAGCAATACTAACTGATCTAAGGCTCAACCTCTCTCTCTTTCTCTAGCAATAATCCTAAGAAAGCATAAGATTGTTAGGAGTTAGGAAATGAAAATGAATAAGAGAAACAAGTAAAGGGATTGGATAATATATGAACAAGATAAATAACTCAATCTTAGGGTCTTAAGTTAGAATAAAGAATTCTGTAGTTTAGCCAAATAAGAAGAGATGAAAAACAATGTTATTAAACGTCTAGTACCTTCCACATTTCAGGCACCTCCTTTGCATATATATCTTATTTTAAACCTTCTAACAATATTGAATTAAACATTATTATACTTGTTTTATTGTGGAAAATCTGAAGCTTAGAAAGATTAAGTTGTCTAAACTAAAACAAACAAAACGAAAAACCAATAACTTTTTCTGATTCCAAATGCTATGTACCTCCTCTAAAATGTTTATCGAGGCTTTCAATAAAACAATATATACACCACACCTCCCCACAACAAATATGTGTGTGGGTGTCTGGGTGTGTATATGTGCCATAAACTTCCCAATTAGTCTCATGACCCATACACAATTTTTTGCATGCCAATCAATTACAATTATAACAAGCAAAAGAGTTCATATCAAATGGTAAAAATATGATTTTCCGTCCATTTTTGGTTATTTAGTTCTGATAAGCAGAAAGCATGCCTTAGGCAAGGGCAGAGATTATTTATTTATAGATTGGGAGGGAAATGACTTTAGCATTTCACTTTCCTCAATGAACAAATATATCAACTACGTTTGAGCATCTTCTATGTACACAGCGTTTGTCTAGACTCTGTGGTGGAAACTGTAAAGTTATTGCATGCTGTATAAAATAAAGATGACTAATGACAAGGAAAAGGAAAAGATCCTTCTAGCAATTGGGATTTTAGCATAAAAATCTGACCACAATTTGGGTAGTAACAGAGAAAAATGTAGGGGTGGTAGTATCTGAGGACACAGTTGGAATAGAGCTTTGGAGGCCAGAAGAAAATTGACATTTTCATTGAAACAGTGGTCCAAGTTGGGCCACTTAACATGCTATTTGAGCAAAGAAAATATGGATTTTTGCAACTCTTCAACTATCTAATATGCAGATTTCATCTTGAAATAGATTATTTTTCTGTTTTACTATATTTAATTGATGCTAAGGTAGCATTGATTTCAATATACATCATTTTTATATACAATCAAAAAGAAAAAAGAAACAGAATCACTTTAATTAAATATAACAATTTTTTTAAATCTCATCAATGATAAGACACATCTACATTTTTAGAGATGTTAAAATATTTTTTAGAAAGTGTTTCTTGTAAATAATGAAACATGGAATCTGAATTGTAACATCTTAAAAGTCGTTGCTTACTCGTACCACTCGTACTCAATGTTGTACTGAAAGTCTTAGCTAATGCAATAAGACTAGCAAAGGAAATTAAAGGTATATAGACAGTGAAGAAAGAAATAAAACTGTCTTTATTCATAGATGACATGATTGTCTATGTAGAAAAATCCCAAAGAATGAACCACAAGAAATCCTGGAACTGATAAGAAATAATAGCAAGGTTGCAGGATACAAGGTTAGTATACAACAGTCAATTGCCTACTCATATACCATCAATTAACTACTGGAACTGGAAATTAAAAACAATTTACATTGGCACCAAAAAACCAAATACTTGTATAAATTGAATAAAAAATGTACCGGATCTATATGAGCAAAACTACAAACTTCGATGAAAGAAATCAAAGAAGATTTTAAGAATTGAGGAGATATTTCATGTACATGAAAGGAAGATTCAATATTAAGACTTTTGTCAAGATATCAGTACTTCCCAACTTGATCTACAGATTCAATGCAATTCCAACCAAAATCCCAGCAAGTTATTTTATGAACATCAACAAACTAATTCTAAAATTTATATGGAGAGGCAAAAGGCGCAGGACAGCCAACACAACGTTGAAGGAGAACAAAGTCAAAGGACCGACATTATGCAAATTCAAGACTTAGTGTAAAGTGACGTTTATCAAGACAATATGGTATTGGGGGAAGAATAGACAAATGGATCGATGGAACAGAATAAAGAGCCCAGAAATAAATCTGCACAACTATAGTCACTTGATCTTTCACAAGCCAGCAAAGGCAATTCAATGGAGGAAGAATAGTCTTTTCAATAAATGGTGCTGGAACAACTGGACATTCAAATGCAAAAAAAAAAAAAAAAAAAAAAATTTATCTAGACACAGTCTTTAGACTCCTCACAAAAAATATTTCAAAATTGATTGTATACCTAAATGTAAGATGCAAAACTATAAAACTCCTAGAAAATAACACTGAAAAACTTAGTTGACTTTAGGGTTTGTGATAACTTTTTAGATGTAACAACAAAGCATGACCCATGAAAGAAAAAACGGATAAGTTGGACAGCACTGAAATTAAATACATGTGCTATGCAAAAGACACTATTAACAGAACGAAAAGTCAAGCCACAGACTGGGGAAAAAAATCTTTGCAAAACACGTATCTGATAAAGAACTGTTATTCAAAATATAAAAAAGAACTCTGATAATTCAGCATTAAGAAGAGAAACAAAATTTAAAAATGGGCAAAAGATCTAAACAAACATCTCATCAAAGAAGTCATGCAAATGTTTTCTCCCATTCTGTAGGTTGCCTTTTCATTTTGTTGCTAGTTTCCTTTGCTGTGCAGAAGCTTTTTAGTGTGATATAGTCCCTCTTGTTTATTTTTACTTTTGTTGCCTTTGCTCTTGATGTCAAATAAAGAAAAACAATCATTATTAATTGGTGTAGACACTACAGTATGGAGGTTCCTCAAAAAATTAAAATAGAACTACCACGTAATCCAGCAATTCCACTTCTGGCTATATAGTCAAAGGAAATAAAAACAGGATATCAAGGAGATATCCGAACTCCCATATTCCCATATTCCCATATCTAGAGTAACACTAAAAATCTATACAAAGACACTCAAATACACCATAGACAAATGAAATTTGTCAGTTCCCCTATTGATAGACATTTGGGTGTTTTTAGTTTTTGCCAACTATGAATAATCCTGCTGCTATGACATGAGATGCTTCTCATGTCTCCTCTTGACCTCTTGGGCTTCTGCCATTCCATGAGAAGAGCCTCAGCTCTCTGGCTACTCCCAGGAAGAGGGTGAGAGCCATATTGAACAAAGCCTTATTCTCAATGTTCATTGCAGCATTATTCACAATAGCCAACACAGGAAAACAACTTAAGTGTCCATCAACGGATGAATGGAAAGAGAAGATGTGGTATACATATAAAAAGGAATATTATTCATCCATGAGAAAGAAGGAAATCCTGCCATTTGTGACAATATGGATAGAACTTGAGGGCTTTACTATAAGTAAAATAAGCCAGACGGAGATAGACAAATACTGCATAGTATCACTTTTATGTGGAATCTAAAAAAAAAGTCAAACTCATAGAAATAGAAAGTAGATAAGTGGTTGTCAGGGGCCAGGGGATGGGGGAAATAGGGAGAGATTGGTAAAAGGGTACAAACTTTCAGCTGGAAGAAGAGAATAAGGTCTGAAGATCTAATATATAACATGGTGACTACAGTTGATAACAATGCATTGTATAATCAAAATTTGCTAGGAGTAGAATTCAAATGTTCATATATATATATACACACACACACACACACACATATGGTGCTGAATGTATTAATTAACTAGAGAGGGGAATTATTTTACAGTGCATACATAAATCAAATCATCACAATGTATACTTTAAATGTCTTACAATTTTGTCAATTATACCTTAATAAAACTGGAAAAAAGATTTCATGTAGATAGCAATAACATATGCAAATATGCACAACATCACATGCATTAAAGAATTGCAAATTAAAACAGCAATGAGTACACTACACAGCTATAAGAACAGCTGAAAGCAAAAACACTGACAACATCAAATGCTGAGGAGGATGTGGAGCAACAGGAACTCTCATTTATTGCTGGTGGGAACGCAAAATGGTACAGTCACTTTGGAAGACAATTTGGTAGTTTCTTACAAAACTAAACATACTCTTATCATATGATCCAGTAATTTCATTCCTTATAATTTATCCACATGAGCTGAAAACTTACATCCACACACACACACACACACACAAAAAAACTGTACAAGCATGTTTATAGTAGCTTTTTACACAATTGCCAATATTTGGTAGCAACCAAGATGTCCTTGAATAGGTGAGTGGATAAACAAACTGTAGTATATCCATACAATGGAATATTATTCAGTAAACAAATGAAAAAAGGTATCAAGCCATGAAAAGACACAGAGGTGCCTTAAAAGTATATTATTAAGTGAGAAGTCATTCTGAAAAAGCTACATACTGTAGGCTTACAGTTATATGCCATTCTGGAAATGGCATTGCTATGTAGACACTTGGTTGCCAGGAATTGGGGAGGGAGGAGAAAGGGATGAATATGTCCAGCACAGATGATTTTTAGGGCAGTAAAATGATTCGGTGTGCTGCATATGTCTTTATGATACAAACCATTACACATTTGTCAAAACCTATGGAATACACAACAGTGTCTTACATTCTCTCAAGCATATATTGGAAAAATTCTGTGACAAGAAATCAAAGATACTGAATGCACAGTTTACTTAATACTCAGGTTTAGAACTTTTTTTTTCCTTTCACAATGATACAGAAGAAGACCTAAGTTAAAATAAAAATTAGTATTATTTCTTTCTCTTAGTTTCTGACACAAGATATTTAAAGTAACTCATCCATACTGAAATATCTTTAAATATACTGTCAACTGTTTTTTCTCCTTATTTCAGTTTAATTTTCTTTTATGCTGATTGATTTAGGGAGGATAAACACTATAAGGAAATAAATGATACTATTTGGCTACTACTTGTAGGATGTTAAATAAATTACTAAAAATAAAATAAAATTCACCAAAATAATGTTAATGCATCATGTTTTAAAAGATAAAATAATTTTTTAAGTACAGTATGTGTTAGTACTCACAACTAATGGATTAGTGACTTCCATTGGTACAGGCACTAAGCTTAAAGAGGCAAAGGGTGAACCCCAATTGCTAGTCAAAATTCACACCTAAGGATAGTGAAGACAAAGAGAGCCTGGAAATAGCATTTGAAGAAATTACATTTCAGTAATGAGAAGAAGGCTACCATGCCATCTTTAACTTAGAAGTGATGGAATTTTTTCTTTTCTTTTAAAAAGAGACATGCTAGCTTGAGAGGATTTTTACAGGAAATCTCTAGCGTTTTCATATCCTACATGACCAAACTCACGTAATAGCAAAATAAAAGAGGAATGGTAAGGATAATAAAACAATTGTTTTTAAAATCAGTGAATGAGGTCTTCCAGTTTTCAGTCCAGTGTGGACCTTAAGCAATGTTTAAGTAGAGTTAATCAGAGTGTGGTTTGACAAATTATTTCTTGCAGTGATATTTGTGGTAAGATAAGCCTTCTCTTAAAACTTGATGGCATAATGATAACCGCTCTCGTTTGGGTAAGTTAATTCTGAGTAGTATTTTACATGTCTTTTCTTTCAATTTTTCCTTCCATTTTCCAAACTTAGGTTAAGTTGTATAACCAAGATGACTGAGATTCAGCTGAAAATAATGGAAGTATAACTAGAATATTTTTTAAGCAAAAACATTTAGATACTCAAATGTGCTTGAAGAAAGAAACTGTATTTAAGAATTTTGTTTTTAAAAATACCTTAAAAAAGTTTTAAGAAAAATTTTGAAATTGGTTTCTAACGGTGGGAAAGTGAGTAACATTTATCCAGTGACAGGGAAAAATAGTTTCCTGAACATTTTCAAACTCATTTTCCAAACAATTTTAGTGTTTTTCTTTTTTTCATGGCTATAGTTATATTGCATTGTTATCTCCAGGTAGAGGAAAGTCAAGGTATTCTAAAATCCAGAATTGCATCATCTTTGAAGATGAAAGATTCTTATGAAAGAATAGTGTTTAAAGACATCTCTTAGTTATATAATCCTGAAGGTAGAAAACAATCAAAGTATTAAACATAATCTAATTTTTCAATAAAGCTGTTTTGGAAATGAACAGATTACCATATGCTCTATATTTTAGCAAATCATTTATAAGAAATAACCTTCTTCCATAGAAAATCTACAACTTTGATGTGAACAATAAGAAAATTATATATATATAAAGTATATATATATATACACTATTTATATATCTTCATATCTCTTTTAACAAGTGCATTCATAAACTTGGAGGTACAGAATTGAAGTTTAAAGAGAGATGTTTCTCTGCTGCACCAGAAAATCTGTTGGTAAATTTTTCATATGTTGGTAAATCTTTAACATTAACTAATCAAATTCTACTAGTGAATGATATCTTTTATCACGTTGGATAATTTCAGAAGGATTATTAACTCACTTAAATCTTAAATATTAGAACCTGAAAAAAGTAGTGTTTGAGGGAGACTCTAGCGGATGCCTACTTGAACTTCTGGTTAAACTTCTAGTTTAGTGTATCTCTATCAACAGGTCATCCACCAGCTCAATTATCATAACAAGAAATTTACTGCACTGTAAAAGCCCCATTTCATTTTTAGTTATTTCCAATTATAAATTTTCTTTTACACTGATTCAAAATCTGTGTCTTGCAGCTTTCACCTGTTAGTCCTAATGTTACATTTCAAGATGAATAGAAGTCTTAACTCTCATTGTTAACTCAGTGCTCAAAATTTGACAACTGTTTCATCTTTAAGCTTCTCTAACCCTGAAGAATTATTATTTTTCCCCAAAGTTTTCTGTTTTGTCTGTCATTTTTTCAAAATTTGGAAATAAATGTGAACTGATGATAAGAATCAGGTAAAAGATAACAATAGCAAAACAAAGATTTAAAAAGATACCTACAGTGGAGATTTGACAGAAGCACATGTAAATTCCAAAATTATAGATAAACATTAATTTCATAATCATGCTATTGGAAAGATATACTTAATATGATCTGCATTAAAAGTTTGGTATGTGTTTACAACATGACATAAATATTAACAAAGCTAATTTCCTTTGAAGATAAGGAGAATAATGATAAACTAAGATGAACACCAAAATCAAAATTATGGTAATTGAAAGAAGTAGGATAATAATTTAAATGTGTCTAATTCTAAATTCCTAACAGTTATGAGTATAAGTGTAAGCCTTGAACTCATGGTGAGAAGACCTGGAGTCTATCCACAAGCAAGTCATTTTACTTCTCCAATTCCCACTTTCCTCTACTATAAATCTCAGAGTGCTGTAAAAATTAATTTATATAATGATGTGAAAATCTTAGTCACATAAAAGCTTATTGATGTTATCTTCTTATCTGAGTTCACACCTTTCCAAATGAACAATAAAAAATTATGCATAGGACTTAGATTAGCATGATTATGATGGCATTATTTATGTCATACAATCAACAGTAACTTAATTCAGGAGAGTAATACGTTTTCTACATAGTTGATTTTGAATATATGTACAGAAGAGCAGAACTCTGCCTGGTCTTTTGCACTATCCTCTCACCTCCCGGAGCTGTATCAGACAATGTTCCACTGCCATTCATACGGTTTTCATGGCCAATTTTTTCAGAAGTGGGTGGCCAGGTCCTTATTCCTAGTCTGTCTTAGTTTGGAAGCTCTGCTGAAACCCGTCCACTATGGGTGACCCTGCTGGTACTTGAAATACCGGTGGCATAGCTTTCAGCATCACAGCCACACACAGCTGCCACAGTATGACAACCAACAGACAGACAGGTGGTGTAGCTCCCTGACCAAGAAATGAACAAGGGGCACATGGCCACCGTGGTGAGAGCACGGAATCTTAACCATTAGACCACCAGGGCTAGCATTAATTAAATACAAAGCAGAATAATTTTGAATCAATAGATGTATACATATTCTATATTTGTTAGACACTTTAGAAATGAATACATTTAAAATTGATAGTTTATTATTTTAAAATAGGAATTTTAAGTATTTTAAAATGAGAATAACAAATACTCTAAATTGACAGTTTAAATGTGCTAATATTTTATAAAGGTTTAAGAAATGAGTGAATTCTAATCCTTGGTATATTTCTCACATATTAGACTTTGTCTTTGTTTATCTCTTTAATGACCTTTGAAAATGATTCAATGATTCCTCTCCTAATTAACAATTACAAGAGTTTCTACTGCTGAGTAAGTTTTAGAGAGTTAGTTTCAAACAGCCTATGTGTGCAATGGACATTTGGGATAAATAGCAGTTTCCTATTGATGTTCTCTCATTTCTCACTTGGGTTCTAAAAATGTTGAAGACCGAAGTGTCCCTACACTCCAAGAGTCCAAAAAATCTTCAAAATCTTGAACCATTCAAGCTCTTCTAGCATTCCTGGAATTAGGCATTGGCAGTTTCCTGTTTGAACCCCACGTCAACCACTAATTAGCTATATTAGCTATGTCCTCAGGCATATCATTTAACCCGACTAATCTTCGGTTTATCAAGTGTGGAAAGCTGATGATAACAGTTCCTGTTTCTTAGGGTGACTATGAGAAGTGATAATGTATTTAAGTGCCCAATAGAACATATGGAGCACATGAGACACTTATTATTAATAGGTATCATTGTTACAGGAAGGTCTGATGGTTCAGTCTTGTGCTATCTGGATCTGATTCTGGAATAGGGCATAGGTACAATGGCAAGGATGAAGTGAGGATGCAAAAATGAATGGAGAAAATCTATCTTTCCAATCCTAGATTTGAATCATTTTCTACCTTTTTTCAATCTGTGCCATAAATTTGTATTTTTATGGATGCTTTTTGATCTTCTCCACATTTGTTTTTCCAGTTTCCTTGATTTTTTGGAGGTTTAATTCTCTAAAGAATTTTAAATAAGAATGGTAGCATATAGAATCTATTTTTTTTTCCTAAATCCTAGTCTACACTGATTTTTAAAAATTATACTCTGGCAATCCTTGGGTAAACGCATATGTACTTCACATATTATTTATTGAATTAATAATTATTTCTTGTAAGTTCCACAAATTGTTTGGCCTTCAAGACCATCTCAATATAAAATGTTGATACTACTACATGAGCTATAGTAATAACTTCATTTTTTTCCTTGAATTCCTAATACAATGTGACCCAGATGAAAGTGGTAACCAAATCTGATGCTTCTTTTTTCCCAATCTCATTACCACCATATTCCCCACAGGATCTCTTCTAGTACAATGACACTTAGATTCTGAAACCAATTTTGCAATAGCTTCTTGCTATTGTTCTGGCACAGAAACATATGATAGTAGCCTTTCAACACTTTTTCTTATTACATCTTTCTTTCCTGCACTAGGGCTCCTAAAGTTTCAGGCCTGCTACCTCTCTATTCCTGAATTCACAGGTATTTGGGATGGCTGACAGTTGACTCATTTGACTGAGAAGTAAACTAGATATAGATTTAAAATCTTCAGGAAAAAAAAATAGTGCTATAGAAAGTGCATGAGAGATTTATATGCTTAGACTATTCTGCTTTAATTTTGAGAATTAGGAAAAGCCATTCTATCTCTTTGGACCTCCAGTTTTAATTTTTTAAAGTTAGAAGTTAAAAAGGACTTCTTCAAGGGTTAATTCAATTCAGCACCTTTAACGACAACAGCAGCTAACAATTATCGAGAGTTTGCTATTTACGGTGTGCCATACTGAGTGTTTGTCATTCGTGTTCCCATTGATGCCTCGTGAAGGAGCACTCTAAATCGCGTAATTTGCCCAAATTAGTATGTCGTGAAGCTTGGATTTGAAACTAGATCTGTTCAACTCCAAAGCAATTATCTAATGTGTTTATGACACTGTGCCATGCAGTGAAATTTGGAGGGTGAAATTCAGAGATGAAAAAAAACCTATCTTTGGTCACTCCACACTCCCAGTTGAATGAAGTCCCTTCTGACCCTAAAATTTATTGTCTTGACAACTTTTGTCTCACAGTCAAGATGTGATATTTTAAAGTCAGAAGGAAAGTAGAAGTAATTTTTAAAAATTGTAAGAGAAAATAGGAGCTTTAGGAATTCTTTAGAAAATCAAATTCAGTTACAAAGAGAATACTTTTTGGAAGCTTTCTAATAATGGGGCTAATCCATTCAATGGTTACCTTTTTTCATAATTATACCGCATAACATTGACTTGCCTCTGGTTTGCTCATAAAAATGCTGTAAACTACCACTCTGCTACCCATATTTTTCTTGCATATGCAAATTTATAAAGAAAAGTTAAGACATTACTTTGTTAATGAATCATATACTGCAGCAAAGCATTGAAAAGCCAAATTTACTGAGCATTAAATACTTTAACTGTTCACAGGTTTTTCGGAATATTTATTCAGAACAATTATCAAGACAAAAGTTGGTTATTTGTGAAAATTTGCTGTCTCTAAGGTCCATAGCGCATGAAGTTCACAAGCCTAAAGCTGTTCAGATCTTATTAGTTCACTTAGTACTTAAACTGTGAGTTCACAATGACCTCAGGGCCCAAAGAATTAAATACACTTCTAAAAACTCTAATGTACAGCTGTAAAAATCTCCTACCAAATTGATTTAAAATTCAACATAATTCAAAATAATCTTTCCCCTTACTTAAATAGAGTTGTAGTTTTCTAGAGATTTGTACTCTTGTGAATAATTCTGCCACAGAATTTATGTTATGACCACACAAGAAAAAAATTGTGAATATATCAACATTTCCAAAACAAAAATGTAAAAAAAAGTTATGTATAATTTATTTATATTTATTATAATTTATAATGTATAATTTATTATTATTACATTATTTCTAATAATAAAATAACAACCACAACAACAACATCAACAACAACAACAAAGGAAGTCACCTATAAGCACTGCAAATACACAACAAAATAGGCATACTTAAGTAAATATTGTACAACATGGCAGGATCTTACGTAGCCATTAAAAATGGTTTCAAATTATTTAAGGTAACACTGGACAATAGAACTTTCTGCAGTGATGGAATGTTCTATATCTGTATTGTCCATTATAGTAGCCAATAGTCACACATACCTACTGAAACTTTGAAATATGTCTAGTGTGACTGATATACTGAATATTTAATTGTATATAATTTTAATTAATTTAAGTTTTAATTTAAGTATTTATATTTATTTTTTGAAATTTATGTAAAAATCATGTATCATGTTGGTACTTACAAAGGAAAAAATAGAGAAAACATTGACATTGACTTAGGAAAATTAAACTACATCTGTGCACCTGCAGTAAAATAGATTGGATACATTAGCACACACACACAGACATACACCACATACACCCAAATGTTTGGGCTCTCTTCTCTTTCAATTGTACCACTTGTTTTTATTTAAAGTGTTGGAAAGCAAATGGAAACCATTTTAGTTTTTATTATTTCAGGAATGGAAAATAATCATTTGAAAAACATTTAAATTACAGTAATTTTGAAAAGTGTATTGTTCCTGTTTATAACAAGATTATAGTCATGCTGTTTTATTTCTTCTGTTTCAAATGATAACAAAATTAACTCAGATTAGTATTTATGTACACCTCATTTGACTCGTTAGCTATAATATGATAACATGTTAAATTAATCATGTCTCATAGTGATAATGACCATGTATAAAGTATTGTCTTCAGAAATGTTTGGATGATGTTACAGGACCTACTAGCAGATTAGCTATGACAAGAAATGAAGACATTTGTGGAAAACCAAAATCCATTTCAGTTAATCTGATGATGAATTTGTTTATTTGATTATATTGTACTTCCAATTGTTTCTAATTCCCAATCCTTAGTGAAAGATTATTTCTTTAGAGAATAACCATGTCCTAGCACTGATAATAAACAAGTACAATGAAATATGATAAAACAATTACAAAACAGAGTGGGATTTTTCCCTATATTAAAATCTTTCTAGTGATAGAATAACGTCAGAGACTTGCTATGTTGATGGTCTAAGAATAATTGATAGCCTGGTCTGTGATTTGACAACGACATTTTTTTCCTTTGTAGAAGACTCTCCCTTGATGGCAATGTTTTCCATCTCTGATGCTGCTTTGGGTATAAGCTTTCAGTAATGCCCATATTTGTAGGTTATGAATAAACTCATTGATAAACAGATGGGTTATACAGAGTTGTTCTGAGTTATTTTTGACTTTCTTTATTAAGAATTAAAGTTTTTGGCCCAAATCATTATTATGTTTTAAAGCAACAGATCTGTGACCAGGCTATTTCAAGGAGAAGTTGAATATAAAATAATCCACACAATTTCTATCTCCCATTGTACACTATCAGGGCCACAGAATGAAAAATTATATTCTTTGGAGAGAGCTAAGTATCCTCAGAATTTCCTAGCACTCATAGTTTTAAAAAATATATACCAAACTCTGTACTTCCATCAACTTTGTGTACCATATAAGGCTAAATAGTGTTCCCTAGCCAAAAGTATCTTATTTTAAAAAACTGAGGCAAAGGAAAACTCCCTGCCAAGTTATGTGAAGAAAAATAGTTTTAAGTAATTATCTGGTGCATTTCTACATGCTTACTCCATGTGCATATAGTTTTCCTTGGCCCCAAGAAGCAAAATCCAACCAGCCACACTCAGTGCCCTCAAGAAAAAGTGGCAAAGAAAGATGCTCAAAGCTCTTGAGGTTCAAAACAGAATTCTGAAGAACGTAGCAATAGTTTTGAGGGAAAAAATGCATTTCAAAGTCTGAACATCACGGGTTAAAGTTCTATCTTAATAATTAGGAAGAGAAGAATATCTGATCTGATCCTTTTGACCTTCTTCCCTCTCATGCACAAACATCTGAAATTAAATAAAAATTGTATGAGCCTAGGGGGACTGAAAAAAATTAAAAAAAAATATCAAAGGAATCAAAGTGGTAAATTAGGGCCCTGAGGTATCTCTTTGTGAAGGAAATCATCAGCCTGTCCACGTTCAAATTATGTCCTGGTGAGGGGATATAATACGTCTTCTAGACAAGGTAGAGAATCTGACATGTGAGCAGAACCCTGCCCTGCTTCCCAAGCAGCTTCATAGGCATTCACTGGGGAAATATATGGAAGTGAATTGTATCTAAGCTGAGATTAACTGAGGCAGTCAACAAGATTTCTCCTATTTCCAGAATGGCATGCCGAATTTTCTTACACCTCCAAGATGTTTACAGATGTGAGAAGAGACCAAAGTCAGACGCCAACAGGTGATCTGACAATGCAGCTAATATTATGACAATACAGATGTCACCCAAGCAACAATGAATGAGGAGGAAGAGAAAATCCTTTAAGAAGTGCATTTAAACTTAACCTAAAATATTTTACCTGGAATCAACCTAGGTTAGTCACATTAGGCAGAATAGTCATAAAATACTAAGTTCAATACAGGAAAATTTGAGGATACATTTTTCTTTTGCATACTTGAATACAAAGCTTGAAAATTTCCTGAAGAAATCAGGTTAGCTTTATTTTTACTAGAAGAGACCTTAGAAATTATCTAATTTAACCTTAATGTTTAACCAATCATGAGACCTGGAGAGGTTTAGTGACTCTCGCAGAGCCAGAACCAGGATCATTTCTCCTGCTTTCCAGTTCTTCCTGCTACATCTCACTGCCTCTCCATCACTATTAAAGTATCATTTATGAAGGTACTGTGTGTTTGATCAGTGAGCACCAATGGCGTGTCATTCTTGCCTTTAAAGGATATTCACAAATTGTTGTGTTAGGAGTAACTTTTGCCTCTGGGTTTACTGGAGGCAAAAAAAAAGGCCCTTTTTATTATTAACACAACTCAAAGGAAATCATTCACCTTTGAAGATTTTATTGCCAATTTGTTTACTATATATTAAAATTAGGTAGAAAAATCACTCCCTTCAACTCAAATTTACATGGAGCTCCTCTGAATTTTGTTTACCTTGTGTAGTATGACATTTTTATAAGGAGTATACTGCAATTAGAAAGAAATTGTACACTACATATTTTTATTCTTTATTTTTAATATAAATGCTTCCTAAAGCATCTACTTCAAAGATTGGCTCTCAAATGATTGCTAGAGGGAAAAGGGAATAAAAGCCATTTTTTTCTCCTTCCAAAATTTTGTTACAATTTTATCTCATTCGTTATAAAAGTACAGAAATGGAAATATGCAAAATATCTTTTGAGTTCTGCTTTTTATTTTATGTTTGAACTTAATATCATTCTAATTTTGGTACTGTTGCTGAAGTTTTCTCTTTATGGAACTTTACATATTTGTCAGTTGAAAGGCTACTTTAAGCCATTTTTTCCTACAATTCTGAGTAGTAAAGGAAAAAATTGTAAAACTGGATAAAAAAATACCAGGAAACAACTGTATGCAGTTTAAAATAGGCATATTTTAAGTATCAAGATCTTAATCGGTTGAAAGTAAAAGATGCAAAAATATATACAATAAAAAAAATAAAACAAAACAAAGCTGATATGAGTAAATAGAGTTGATGGATTCTGGAGGCTAATTCTTTTTTTTTTTTTTTTTTTGTGAGTAAGATCAGGCCTGAGCTAACATCCGTGCTAATCCTCCTCTTTTTGCTGAGGAAGACCGGCTCTGAGCTAACATCTATTGCCAATCCTCCTCCTTTTTTTCCCCAAAGCCCCAGTAGATAGTTGTATGTCATAGTTGGCCAGAGAAGCGGTGCGTCGGTGCACGCCTGGGATCCGAACCCGGGCCGCCAGTAGCGGAGCGCGCTAACCACTAAGCCATGGGGCTGGCCCTGGAAGCTAACTCTTTGCTATATAATGCTTGGACCATAATGGCAACAGACATAGCAAAATACAAATCAAAATTTCATCATAAGTGGAGGGAAAAGATATCAGGACTTCTAGTAGTGTTTATAGATACCACTTTTTGTATTTGTCAATTGAAATTTAACATGAGTTTGGAGCATGTGTATGGATCACTTAAACTAATTCTTGATTGTTTTGAAATGTTTTTTTTTTTTTTGTAAGGAAGATCGGCCCTGAGCTAACATCTGCCAATCCTCCTCTTTTTTTTTTTTTTTTGTACTGAGGAAGATGGGCCCTGGGCTAACATACGTACCCATCTTCCTCCACTTTATATGGGATGCCGCCACAGCATGGCTTGACAAGTGGTGCGTCGGTGGGCACCCGGGATCCGAACCAGCGAACCCCGGGGTGCCGCAGCGGAGTGCGTACACTTAACCGCTTGCGCCACCAGGCCGGCACCCTGAAATGTTTTTATAAGAATAAGACTGGTGCAAATGCAGCCATGTGAAAAACAAGGAATAGAGGTTACATTTTTCTGTGTTTCTATGGCAACTATCTGAAAATTTAATTAATATGGATTTTAATTCACATTAAAAGCACGCTGCTAAAGATTTCTTAGCATTGAAATAAACACTTGTAGCTTATATGATGGTAGAATGGTTTAAAGGTTAGTTTGTAAACTACTTTTAAAATAAAGTTTGCTGAAACAAAATAAAACAGGGCAGAACAAAACAAAATTGCCACAGAGAAAACTCCAGGACAAGATTGTTACCACCCAAGAGGAGTCTTCTGCCCACTGCAAGACATGTCAGTAGTCAAGAGGCAAGGTAATAGGAAACAAAGGACTTTTATTACAGCTTGCTAGCAAGAGGGAAGATGGCTGACTAATGTCTGAAAAAAAAAATATCTTACAGAACAAAGACTACAGGCCAGTTATATACAGGGCTGGTGTCCGGGTGGGAGAGGCATCTGGTCTCCGGGTAGGGGCATCCATCTGATCTCCAGGTGGAGGCAGACATCTGGTCTTAGTTCCTGATAGTCTTTGGTTTTACTGGATATGCATCAGAGACTGGAGCAATACCCTATACCCTGATCTTTCTGTTGTCCTTGATGATGGCTATCAGCATAGACTCTCTACTGAGGGAGTCATCACATTTCTAAGGAACTCAAGAGAACAAAGTTATTAATTTATAGCAGCTGGGAGGGGCCATAAAATCCACAGAGCATGTCTGGGCTAGTTAATCAGAGGTAATTCACAGTTACAGTAGGGTTTCTTTTCTACAATATGGCTTCCCTTATGTCAACCTTGTGTTGAGCCAGTATCAGGTGATTTTACTGGTGAATACTGCCAATCATTTAAGGAAGAAATAATACATAAAAAACAGAGAATAGAGAAAAAGGGCGCACATCTCAATTCACTTAATGAGACCAGCGTTACCCTGATCTTACAATCTGAAACGGACATTACAAGAAAGTAAAATCACAAGTCCGTAACTTTCATTAACAGAGATGAAAATAAACATCTAAATTAAGCATTAGCAAATCAAAACACGGTATACACAAAGGAAAATACATCATTTTGTACATTTGAAATACAATCATATCACGATTCTGGAATTCAGTGTGGGAGTGTGAAACAGGATTAAGGTTTGAAAATTATTTAATGTAATTTACCACATTAATTGAATAAAGGAGAGAAACCCTAGGATCATCTCCATTGATTAATTTGATAAAATTCACCATCCTTTCATGATAAAAACTCACAACAAACTAGCAGTTGAAAAGAACTTCCTTAATCTGGAAAGGTATATTTGCAATAAAAAGTAAAGCTAAAATCATTCTGAATAGTGAAATATTAAATACTTTCCCCTTAAGTTACAACATAAGGATGTCCAATATCTCCACTTCTCTTCAACAGTGTTGTGGAAGTGTTAATGCTAGAGCAACAATGCAAGGAAAAGAAATAAAAATTATAAAGTTTGGGAGGAAAAAATGAAAATTGCCATTATTTGCAGGTCAAATCATTGCATACATAAAATACATCAAAGAATTTATAAACAATCTATTAGAATGAGTAAGTCAATTTAGCAGTACTGATGGATGCAAGGTCAACATAAAAAAATGGTGTATTTCTCTATATTAGCATCAAGAAGTTAGAAAATAAAATTTAAAAATAATTTTTTTAAACATAGAATGCATAGGAATAAATTTGTCAAAAGTTATGTAGTATCATGTCCATCGCTAACACTGTTCTTCTGCCTGGATTATAGCAATAAATTTTGAAATGGTCTCTAGGCTTCTGTTCTCCCTTTCACAGATTTTCTCAAGAGAGAGGCCTGTGTGGCTCTTTTAAAAAGCTGTGTTAGCTTCCTATAGCTGCTATAAAAACTGAAAATTTGGTGGCTTTAAACACACACATTTATTCTCTTATAATTCTGGCGATAAGAAGTACAATATCAGTTCCACTGGGCCGACATCAAGGCATCAGCAGGACTGAACTCTCTCCAGAGGCTCTAGGGAGAATGTTTCTTTGCTTTTCCCAGCCTGGAGATCTGCATTCCTTGGTTTATGGTCTCTCTCTTCATCTTTAAAGCCAGTCACATAGCATCTTACTTTAGTGGTCACATTGACTTCTTTTTCTGTGTCTAGTCTCTGCCTCCCTTGCCATAACCTGACTGTTCTCTCTGCCTGGAAGAATTTCCTCATTTGATTCCTTACTTTAGTTAGTTCTCTGCTCAAATGTCACATCAATAGAGAGGGCAACCTGACTGCTATACCAGCCTTTATGCCTTCTATCACCTTATATCACTTTAATTTCCTTCATAGAATCATCAGCGTGTCTGATGTTACACAAGACACACCACTTATCTGGTATTCCTACATGATATATACTTTACATCTGAGTTATCCAATAAGGTCTAGGACAGCAACCATTAATCAAATATATTGACATTTCTGTATGTCATACGTGACATTTCTGACACATATGCATAGACACACTAAGCCTGATAAAGATTATAAAGAGGTTTGTATCAATTCGGGTTCATTTTGCCAGATAATGAGTTATGAGAAGACTTTTAGTTTTCAGAGATGTTTTTATTTCAGAAATTTGGATATGGGATTGTAGATTATATCACGTTATCTATTTGTTTATTTATTCTCTATCTGCCACTACTAAAATGTAAACGATGTCAGAGAAAGAGCTTCCTGTTTTGCTTGCTGTTATATCCTCAGAGCCTGGAACAATGCCGGGCACGTGAGCATTCAGTAAATGTGTTGAATGAATGCATTGAAGAGTGGAAAGGATAATGCCCAAAATGGAACACCTGATCCTTCTCAAGTCATATAATAACAAAAATCAAATAAACAAAAAAATCTGAGAACTGTTTAGTTTCTTTATCTGCATTTAATCGTAAATGGCTAAGGACTTATTTTTGCTCACATTCAGCAATACAGACATCTTGAACAATCACAAGCACCCATACATATATATAAAGAAAAGATTTTTAAAAACTGCAAATACTGAACATGCTTGAAGCCTGGAGAAATGTCATTACTTCACTCACATTGATTCACTAACAATAAGGAAATAAAATAGTCTTCTTGTGAGTATGAACTCCATAAGAAATATGCATTTAAAATACAGCATCTCTTTATGAGGAACGACAATTTTTGAAGAGAAGGTTATATTCTGTTTATGTGGGGAACAAAAAAGAAGAAGGGCTGCATAGTAAAGGAAGCCTATAATCTCTTTGTGTGAAAAATACAAGAAACAGAGATCAATCTAATATACATATATACCTTAATGGCCTATTTGGCAATAGAAAATAGTAAAGACATAATATAAACATTTGTTTATAGCCCATTTGAAAGATACTTCTTGTTTTGTTTGTTTGTTTGTTGAGGAAGATTGGCCCTGAGTTAACATCTGTACCAGTCTTCCTCTACTTTAAATATGGGACGCCACCACAGCATGGCTTGACACATGATGTGTAAGTCTGCGCCCAGGATCTGAACCCGGGAACCCCAGGTGGCCAAAGTGGAGCACACGAACTTCACCACTACACCACTGGGCAAGCCCTGAAATATTCTTCTTAAAAGAGAAATGTCTGTTTTCATGATACTGTCATCCTTGTGTTGAATGAGGTCTTATTCAAATCATACACTTCTTTTAGGTGGGACTTATATTTAAATCATTCTGGAAAAAAAATCTATTTGGAAGTCATTTTCTTAAATTGTAGTAAAATTTATATACAATAAAATTCACTCTTTTTAGGTGTACAATTTGGTGAATTTTGAGTCATAATCAAGACATAAATCAATCACAGTCATAAATCAAGATTTATAATATTTTCATCACACCAAAACATTTCCATGTGTCCCTTTGTAATCAATCCCTCTCCTCTGCTCCCATTCTCAGGTCCTGGCAATGGCCAATCTGTTTTTATACCTACAATTTTGCCTTTTCAGGAATGCAAAATAAGGTATGTTATTTCTGACTTCTTTCTCTTACCATAATGCCCTTAAAAAGCATCCATGTTGTTTCCCTTATGCTTTTTATTACTGAATCGTGTTCCATTGTATGAATACACCACAATTGTTTACACATTCAACAGGTGATGGACATTTGAGTTTTTGCCAAATTTTGGCCACTACAAATGAAGATGTTATAAATATTCATGACAGGTCTTTGTGTTGACTTATGTTTTCATTTCTTTTGATAAATGCATAGGAATGGAAGTTCTGACTCATATGGTAAGTGTATATATAACTTTGTTAAAAAACAACAGCAGCAGCAAAAACCTGACAAACTGATTGCTAAAGAAGCTGCATCATTTTGCATTCTCACAATGAAGGTGTAAAATTTCTAGCTGGTCTGTGTGATCTCAACACATGGTATTGTCAGTATTTTAACTTGTAGCAATTCATGAATACTCTTCAGCAGTAAAAAGGAACTATTGATACAATGCAAGAAAGTGGGTGGATGAATGTCTAGGATATTACACTGAGAGAAGCCAGTATCAAAAGGTTACATTCTGTGTGGTGTAGCATACTTTTATTTGACATTCCTGAAAAGATAAAACTATAGTGACAGAAAGACAGATCAGTGGTTGCCAGGAGTTGTGGATAGGAGTGTGACTATAAAAGAATAGCATGAGGGTGTTCACAGTAATGCACAGTTCTGCATCCTCAGTGTGGTGGAGGGTGTCTATTTGTGTATAGACACACAAATCTATACATGTGTCAAAATTCATGGAACTGTGCATGAAAAGAAAAAAGGCAATGTTACCATATGGTGATATAAAAAGTGAAAAAACAATGAAAAAAGTAGAACTTTAAAATTGTTGCAATTTTAGTGAGGATGTAGGAATTTCATTGTGGATTTAATTTGTATTTCCCTGATGTTGAATAATGTTGAGTATATTTTCACGTTCTTATTTGGCATTGGAACATTTTTTTTTGGTAAGTGCCAATTCAAATCTGTTGCCCCGTTGTTTTGATTAGGTAGTTTGCCTTATTATTAAGTTAAAAGTAGTATTTATGTATTCTAGATACTAGGACTTTATCAGCTACCTATTATGCAAATATTTCTCCTAGTCTATGGTTTGAGTTTATAGTCTGTTAAAAATATGTTACAAAGAGCACAATTTTCTAATTTTGGTAAACCCGTTAGTCTTTTTTCATTTTTAGTTCATACTGTTTTGTCCTATTAAAAAGCTTTATTTAACCCAAGGCCCCAAATACTGTCTCTTGATTTTTCTCCTAAGAGTGTTATCATTTTAGTTCTTATATTTAGATCTATGATGTTTTTGAGTTATTTTTGTCTACAGTGTTGGATTTTGTATATGGTATGTTTGATTTTTTATAGAGATGTTCAGGTTTTATACCACGTTTTGTCGATAAGGCTATTCTTGCCCATTTAATTATCTTGACATCTCTTTTGAAAAATCAGTTGAACGCACACACACATACACACACACCGATATTCTTCTAACTCTATTCTAATCTATTGATTTAAAGTGTATCCTTAGGCCAATTCCACACTCTCTGATTACTGTAGCTCTATAGTAAGTCTTAAAATTGGGTAGTGTAAGTTCTCCAACTTTATACTTTTATTTCAAAGTGTTTTGATTCTCAACATTATTAAACCATTAGCTTGTTGAATTTCTTTGAGTCTATAAAGCAATTTGGGGAGAATTGCCACATTAACACTGAGTCTTCTGGTCCATGAACATGTCACGTCTCTGAGTCGATTTAGATATTGTTTTCTTAATTGTCTCAAGAATATTTGTCATTTTCTATGTATAAATTTTGCATATATTTTGTTAAATCTATCCCTAT
This sequence comes from Diceros bicornis minor, assembly GCF_020826845.1. Lineage (NCBI taxonomy): Eukaryota > Metazoa > Chordata > Mammalia > Perissodactyla > Rhinocerotidae > Diceros > Diceros bicornis. The sequence goes on along the minus strand of NC_080745.1, from coordinate 47,707,006 downwards.
GTATTTTATGTTTCTTAATCCTAAGGTAAAAGGTATTGTTATAACTTTCTTAGGGTATGATGTATTCATAATAAATTTCACCCATTTTAAATAAGTATATAGTCTGATGAGATCTGATAAATATTTGCAAATGTGCAACAATCAACACACTTAAGTTTTAGAATATTTCCATACTCCAAATTTTTCCCGCATGTCCCTTTACAGTCAATTCCTATTCTGACTCCTTTTCCTAGGCAACAACTGATTTTCTTTCTGTTGCTATAATTTTGCTTTTGATTAAATGTTAAATGAATGGAATATTAACTTATTTCATGTTTTGTGTCTAGTTTTTTTTACTTGGTATGCTATTTTGAGATTCAGTCATGTTGTTGTTTGTATCACTGGTTTCTTCTATTTTATTGCTGCATAATATACCATAATGGGGAAATACTACATTTTATCCATTCAGTTCTTGATATTTATCCATTCAATTCTTAATACGAACTTTTCCCAATATTGTCTATTACAAATGTTGCTGCTGTGAACATTCGTGTACAAGTTTGTGTGGGCATACGCTTTCATTTTCCTTGGGAATAGAATAACTTAGTCACGTGGGAAAGGAACGTTAATTTTAATAAATACAACCAGATATTTTTTCTAATGTTTCTGCATCATTTTTCATCCCCATTAGCCATGTCTTAGTGTTCAACTTCCTTCATATCTTTGCCTACGTTTAGCATTTGCAATCTTTTTATTTTTAACTATTCTTGTGCATGCACGTTGGTATCTCATTTTGTTTTATTTCTGCTTTTACCTGATGTCAAATGATGTTGAGCATTTTTTGTGAAATTACTGTTCAAATCTTTCCCTCTTTTTAAAAAATTGTATGGTTTGTCTTTGTATTATTGTTATGTAGTCTTTTTATATTGAGAATCCCATACCATTATTCTACATATATCTTTTGCAAATATTGGATTCTAATCTGTGGCATGTCTTTTCGGTTTCTTAATGGTGTCTTATAAAAAGCAGAAATTAATTTTTTTATTAATCTTTTTTATCAAAGTTTTTCTTTTGTAATTAATACTCTTTGAAGCCTAAAAAATCTTTGACTATCCCAAAGTTTTGAATATTTCCTTCTATGTTTTCTTCTAGAAGTTTTATGGTTTAGCTTTTACTTTTAAGTCTCATGATCCAATTTAAGATAATTTTTGGTTATATTTTGAGGAAACTTTTGAAGTTTGTTTTTTTTCATATGAAAAGCCAGTTGTTCCAGGACCGCATGTTGAAAATATATTTTCCCTATTGAATTGTTTTGTTAGTTTTGCTGAAAATTAACTCAAAGTGTGTGTGTATGTGTTGTGTTTGTGTAGTCTGCCTATTCTGTTCTCTTCATCTATATGGTTACCCTCATGCAAATACCACACTATATTGATTACTGCAGCTTTTCATATATTCTGGAAATTATGTGGTACTAGTCATTCCACTTTGTTCTTCATTTTCAAAACAGCTTGACTCTAGGTCTTTTGCAATTGCATACAAATTTTAAAACCAATTTCAATTTATTAGAAAATAGCTACTAGAATCAATTTTAAAAAATCAACATCTTAAGAAAATTGAGTCTTCCAATCTATGAACATGATAAATCTTTTTTTAAGTCTTCTTGATTTTTCCTTTGCTATATTTTGTAGATATCAGTGTATAGCTCTCATATCTTTCAGTAAATGTACTGCTAATAAATTAATTATAAGCTTACTTAATATTTTTATAATTATTCATTGCTATTATGTAGAAATCCAATTTTTTTTATATTGACATTGTATCCTATAAACTTGCTAAATTTGCATATGGTTCAGGTTGCTCTTTTTAAAGATTTCTTATGATTTACTACTTACACGTGTTTTGTTTGTCTGTATATAAGACAGCACTTTTTCCTTTCCAATATTTATGTTTTTCTTTTTTTTTTTCTTGCTTAACTTCACTAGTTAGGACCACAGTCCAATTTTGATTAGAGGTGGTGTGAATGGAAATTTTCGTTTTATTCTCAATCATAGGATGAGAGCATTCCATCTCTCAATATTAAATATCAGCTAACTATGAGTTTTCTGCAAATGTACTTTATCAAGTTGAGGAAGTTATCTTCTATTCTTAGTTCACTGATAAATTTAACAAAGACGGATTTTTAATTTTGTTAAATTCTTTCTCTATACCTATGGAGATCATTATATATTTTCTTATCTACTTTGTTGATATGGACAATTACAATGTTTGCTTTTTAAATATTAAGCCATTCTTGATTTCCTTAAATAAGCCTACCTGACAATGATGTGCTACTATTTTTATATTATTTTTAGATATTTCTGGATTCAAGTTGTTAATATTTTGTGAGGTTTTTTGAGTCTACATTGGTGAGGAATATTGGTCTGTAATTTTATTTAATTATTATACTGTCTTTCCTGATTTTGGTATCAGCATAATGGGTCTTATAAAATGTGTTGGTACATATTCCCTTCTCTTCCATTTGTTGAGGAGTTTGTATATAATTAGTATTTTCATTTCTTTAAATTTGGTAGAATTCACTAGTTAAGAATCCATTTAGGCCTGGATTTGTTTTTTTTTTTACAAAGGCTTTAGCTATGAATTTTATTTAATTTCAGCATATCTAATTCTTCTTTGGTTGCCATCTGTTAAGGAATTCAACCATATCATCAAATTTGTAGGATGTATTGTCATTAAATATTGATAATATTACCCCCTTTTTTTTTCTTTTTAACGTCTGTTGGTTTTGTGGGGTTTTCCTTCTTTCATTCCTCTAATTATTAAATTAATTTTTGTATTGTTTTTCATTAGTCAATTGAGCTAGAAGATTATCAATTTTAATATATTTTCAACAACCACGTTTTACTTTGATTCATTTCCTATAATGTTTTCTTTCTGGTTTCTAATTCATTGATTCCCTCTGTCATTGTTATTTCCTTCCTTCTACTTAATTTGGGTTAAATTTGAGATTATTTTCTTTTCTAATAAAAGAGTATAATGTCAAAAATTTCCCTCTAAGAGTAGCTTTAGCTGCACCCCACAAATTTTGATATATTAGGATTTTATTTTCATTCAGTTCAAAATACTTTTTTAAATTCTCTTTGTCTCTTTTACTCATGCATATTTCAAAGCATGGTTGTTATTTTTCACACATATTAGACATTTTCTTGTTTTTTCTCTCATTCTTATTCCTACTTTAATTCCATTGTTTTCAGAAAACATACTATGTATGATTTTTTTTAATTTACTAAAATGTTATGGCTCATATTATGGTCTAACTTGGTGAATGTCTCACATGTACTTGAACAGAATGTGTAATCTGCTCATGTTAGTAAGTTCTATTAACGTCAATTAGGTCAATATATTTGACAGTGTTGTGCAAGTCTATATCTTTCCTGAGGTTTGTCTATACATTACCATACATTACTATAAATCTCTATATTACTAAAAGAGCTATGTTTAAGTCTAATTGTGCATGTGTCTATTACTTTCTCTATTCGATCAGATTTTGCTTTATGAAATTTGAAGTTCTGTTATTAAGCATGTATGCATTTAGGGTTGTTATAGTTTGTTGATAAATTGAGCTTTTTATTATTTTTTAATTTAGCTTTTCATCCTTAGTAATGTTTCTTGATCAGAAGTCTACTTTTTCTGATATTAATTTTAGAAAATTCTCAGCTATTATCACTTCAGTGATTTCCTGCACCCAATTTTCCGTCACTTCTCTTTCTGAGACTCAAAATACACATTTGATAGATAACTTGATACTTTCCCACAGTTCTTGTATTCTCTATTTATTTTAATTCCTCTTTAATAATTTCAACATCACAGCCATCTTTATATCTGGTTTTGTTGACTATTTTATCTCTTGATAATGGGTCATTTTCATTCTTACTTTTTTGGATGTCTCATAATTATTGTATTGAATGCCAAATATTTTTTGTAAAAAAAAAAGAAGCTAAAGTAACTAATTGGAAATTGTATGTTTATTCTTCTTTTGGGTCATTAGTATGTGGAATTGGCTAGTATAGCCTGTAGTTGAGCTGAATTTGGATTTTGTAGTTTTTATATTTACCTTCAGTGTTTTAAATTAGTTTAGTGATAGGTTAAAGCTATCTTGTGTTTACTGTGTGGCCTGAAGCCCTGGAGATAGTTTTTGAGTGCTTCTCTCCAACCTCAGCTTTCAGCATGTACTACATGCCTACATCATAGAATGGATAGCTCTCTGTACTCTTGCCCCTAACCTAGTGATAAACTCTTATTGTATTTTACTCCATGTAAGGATCCCAGTGATGGACGTGAGGGAAGAAAGTGTGTCTCAGATCTTCTGCTTTAGCCTCAGTCTTAGGCAGGTCCTGTGAACTTGAGCCTAAGGAGCAAGACCTTTGCTATATTTAGGTTTCCTACCGTTTCTCCCATGGCACACAAAGCCTACTTTTTATTGGTAAGATTTCTTGAGCTTGAATGAATTTCCCAACCCTTCCTTAGTTGTAGCATGTCTCTGCTTGGTATCAGAATAGGATATTAGAAACAAGCCTCCTGCTCTTTCTATGGTGGCAAATGGCTTTTCTACAGTGTCAGTGCAGGGTAGGAAAAATGGATATTCTACTCTTTTTTGATGACTTTTGCTTGGAAGTTTATGCAGTGGAGGGAGGGGGGTTATGTCTTTGTCCCTGTGGCAGACAATTTTGTTTTGTATCAGAGCAGAGTTGTCAGTGTTAGTTGACCACTCTCTTTTTCTTACATAGGGTCAGGGTTGTGGAAGGCCTTCTCCTATTCCTCTTTCAGATCTTATCAAGCTCTGACATCTAAACCACCAAGGTGGCTTCCTCAAGTCTCTGCTGTAAATATTTCTTATCAATATCCAGAGAAGGCCCATAGTAAAGAGATGTCAAAGGGTGTGTACTTCCCACATGTCTGTCCACCCAGGAATTCTAAACTAAATGCAAGCCTATACTTGGCCCTTAAGAATTTGTTACATTTGAGTCATTTTCTTGTTAATCATTTTTATGGCTACCAACTCTTTTTCCTGTGATCTATCATATGTAAAATGGACCATGTGTCTGATTCATGTGTCCTATCTCTCCTTCAAGTGTTTTATAGCCATTTGTAATTCGTCCACCTGCTTGCCTTAATCCCTCAGCTTTCAGATAGAGAGAAAAGATTATAATTTCTTTATGATTTATGGTATCTTTTGTTGTAAATATAATAGTGATATTCTTTTGCAATCTTCTATATCCTAAGAGGAAACAGAACCTGTAGGAGTCAATTTTTCAAGGGAATATAAAATTAATATGCTTTATAAAACTACAGCCAATCTGTTAATCGTCTCTGAACTTTATAGTATGCCTATGAGTACACTACGGATTTTTTAAGTTACAAAAATATAAACATCGATCTTGCAGCTCAAAGATTATTTTAGGAAAAAAGATACTGCAACACCGTTATTTGAAGACTGCAAAGCATGGGGCATACTCTTATGGTCAAAGACTCTAGAATGGAAACACCTTAATGTGGGCTAGGTAAGAAGATTGTATTTCCCAGAGGGGTTGGAATTTGATCAGGACTGTGAATATTGTGTACCACTTGGACTGGTAGAAGCTATGGAGCAACAAATTTCCCGGTAAAGGTAACAGCATGACTAGTACAGCACAGTGCTACTGGGCAGACCAGAGTGCAGTAAACCAGGCTAAAAGCAACCCTCAACTTCAGTTTGAAATGTGGCCAAATATGGGAGAGAACTTATACTAAACACTTTAACATCATTATTTTTTATCTCCAGATCCTTCAAATTCTTTGTTTAATGACTTGCGCAGGCTCCATATCCTCGTTGGATATACTCCAAATAATATACTTTTTATTATGTAATTAAGGTTCCCAAAAATAGCATACTTCTGACTATGTTTATTTGAGGAGAATCTAATGGGGATCAGATGTAGGACAGCTATGAATTAAGTATTTATATAATGCGATCTCTTCATGAAATATATTTGATCTTGACCTCATTTAAAATATCTCCCAATGTTTTAAGGTATCCCTAATGCATTACGCTCTTTCATAGAGCTTTATGTTTAGAGATAACAAGCAGTAAGGAAGTGTGGAAAAGGAGGGCATGTAGCACACTGGTTGAGAGTATGGAGTTGGGAATGTCCCAGGGATTTATGTTCCAGATTCATCAATTACTGTTCAATTGACTGGACTAATGGCCATGAAAAATCAAAAATAACTCGTGAGGGCTGAAACTCATCCATTCTTATTTCATCTAGGTGAAATGCACTCGTTTTCTAAATGTCAGGTTTGGATATTCCTCTATAAACAATGGTTTCCACTTTTCTAAGGAATTTAGAAATTATCTCCATGCTGTTCTTACTGGTAGGAAAGCATACACTTTTCAGGACTTGCCAATTTTAGCACAGTTTTGAAATGAAAGCAACATAACATTTTTTTAGAGTCATCAGTTTGGCAGCCTAGTATGTAAGGCATGACTCACCTAACTAGAAGCCAGACGTCTCTCTACATAAATTGCATAGGCTAATTGCCAGTTACAGAGTGTGCTTCACACAAACAGCAACCCTACACACCTGTGATTGCCCCAGGATCTTCTGCAATGAATGTCATACATGCCACGTAGCCCACATTTTACATAAAACAATCACAATCTCTGCCACCAAATTGACAATAATAAATTTAGCAGTGTTAATGAGTTATAATGGTAAACAAACAAAAAGTAAATTGAATTTATATAAAAAATATATGAGATATCATTGTTCTACTATGCCACATTAATCCACAAATTTATCCCTTAAGAAGTTTGCAAGATTCTCTTTTCATTACTACGAAAAGAATTGAGTGTGAAATGCCCACTTACCTATAGCCTCCAATTATTTCTAAACATTGAAAAAACAACAGTAATAAAATTGATATTCATAGATTTTCTCTAATCTGTATCCAATACAGTTATCTTCTGGGTCTTTTACTACTGACAAGATTTGCTATTTGTTATTATTGCCCTTTGTAACAGTGTCTCTGTGGGCATTAATCATAACAAAACACAGTAACTGACAACTGACATTGATATATTTTGTATACTCACATCCTGTTTCCAAAAGAGGCACTATGACACCAAAGTCTTGGGCAGTCCTTTTCAAAATAGACTGTACATTCACATGCTTCATTTTATTAGACCTTATAATTTCCTTATGAATGTGGATAAACATTATTATCACCAGTTTATGGCTATAAAATGTACATTGGAGCTGTTAGGGTACATGTTGGCTTATTTCAGATATGGATGCTTTCCACTCTGGCACACTCAGCCACTTTGCCTTCTTCAAGAAATCGGTACTGTAGAAGAATTTTAAAGACATTTAAATATATATTTCTCAATAGAATTATGCTAAATACTCTAAAATATTTTCCATAATTACGTAAAATTCCAGAGAGTGCTTCTTCTATGCATCCCTACTCACCAGCCCTAAACCCAACATGGTTTCAGTTTGCAGCATCATCTCAGGGAAGCAAGCATAAATCTTGCCTACCTCAGCAGCATAACCTCCTCTTGTGCTTCTCAGGGACCATCAGACACCAGGCTGGGCAAAAGAATCAACGAATCAAAACAAAACCAACACACCTCTGCATTCTTGTGTTTTGCATCTGATGTATGTAGATTGATTTAGATTGTTTCCAGCTTTTTCTGCTATGACAAGATCATTAAAAGCCTAAGCAGCCTCAGAGCAGTCTGAAACATTAATTCCAGTAAAATAGCAAATGCCGTTATTAACAAGTAGTACTGGGATCTATTTTTGTAGTCAGGCTCTTGTAGTTTTGTTATCATTGCTGATACTGAATAGTTTAGGAGAGAGATATGATGGGTACCTGCTTCCTTTAAATCACCATCATCTGGAGCTCAATCTTTCTGCAAAAACTTGAGATCTATGCTTTTTATTAAGGATAAGTAAACATACATAGAATTGTCAAAAGGAGAGCTTTTAAATTAGAGGATACCCTGTTTTAACTTGAAAAATGAGTAGTTTCTTCAGAATAAATTATAACTGGCTACTAATTAATTGGGGGCAATGTAATGACACATTATATTTTCTCACTTTCTTGAGAATAGCTGGACAATTACAAAATCTAGATCTGGCAATATTATTTATGTTTCAAACACTACTTACAGAAAGAAAATTTTCCAGAAGTTGGTCTTGTTACAAGTGAAAATTTAAAGACATCATTGCCTTAGTTGTTAGTAATGTGAGCAATTTGTAAAAAGGGTAAAACTTCATTGGGTATTATGAAAAAAGCATTTTTATATACTATGAACACTGCAAAGATATTTTCCTTATTCTCTAGTTTCTGTGGGGTCTTCTGGGGTCTTCTTTGACTAGAGGCTAGTGTATCTTTGACAGAGAATACTATGTGTAAGATAAAGGTAAATGATGCCTCAGAAAACAAACAAAAACAAAATTTACACAATTAAAATTACTTCACATCTGAGTTAGCCATGGAATCTAGTTCTTTTCAAAGTACTCAGAGAGGCAGTAAGTTACGGTAGAAAAGATGAGATTATTGAGTCAAACATACCTGAGCTGAAACTAGAATTCTCCAGATGGAAGTTAGTTAACTTCTTTGATTCTCAGTTTCTCACATTAAACAAGTATAATAATATCAATCTTGTGATATGCTTACAAGGAGTAGAATTAATAGAATTATCATATCTGACACATATTGGGAACTCCACCAAGGTAGCTGTTTGGTACTATTTCTACTACCAAAATTTGTTCTACAGTTGTACCTCTAGCATAAAGGATTGGAAAATATGATAAATATGAAAGCTTGAGACCTGATTTCCAAGAGAATTTGTGCGACTCTCTCTCTAGACCTCAACTTTTTCATTTTTAAAATGAATAGGTATAGGTAAAATAAAGTTTCTACAGCTATAATAATTACTCTGAGATTATGATTCTACTTTGGAATGATCATCTCTAAAAAGCTATAAATACACCATGGAATTCTGATAATTATCTTTGGGCTACTCATCTCAAAAAAAAAAAAAGCCAAGGTGTCAGCCTGGTGGCACAGTGGTTAAGTTTGCTCGCTCAGCATCGGTGGCCTGGGGTTCTCAGGTTTGGCGTCTGCGCATGGACCGACACACTGCTTGTCAAGCCATGCTGTGGCGCATCCCATATAAAGTGGAGGAAGATGGGCATGGATGTTTGCCCAGGGCCAATCTTCTTCAGCAAAAAGAGGAGGATTGGCAACGGATGTTAGCTCAGAGCTAATCTTCCTCACAAGAAAGAAAGAAAGAGAGAGAGGGAGAGAGAGAGAGAGAGAGAGAGGAAGGAAGGAAGGAAGGAAGGAAGGAAGGAAGGAAGGAAGGAAGGAAGGAAGGAAGGAAGGAAGGAAGAAAGAAAGAAAAAGAAAAGAAAGAAAAAGCCAGGAATTCTAGGTCACTGAGGTATGTATTAAAGTATGGAAACAGACATTTGATACATGAGAAACAACAGAAGCAGTAGGAACAGAGAGAGAACAGAACAGTAGATGAAAAACGTACAGGTCAACATATAATCTGTAGAATATGGCACAAGAGCAATATTGCATTAAAATTAAAATGGGAATAGAAACTTAGATAATTTACTATCATAGTAACTTTTAAAATGAAAATATATCCATGGAGAATTTAATGTTAGTTTATATATTTTGGCAGGAATTAGATTAGTTCTTATCCTCTGCAGACCTAGAAAATAGAATGAATAATTTTGCAAGGTGGAAGAAAAGAAGTAGTCAAAGGTAATTTTGGAGCTCATGATACAACGTTTAAGAAGAATGAGACTTTATCAAGCATGTTGGACAATTAGAGGTAATATGAAAGGCCTAAAATTTTGGGGAGTGGAGTGGAGGCCCCGGAAAACCAGAAAAGAACTTAGAAAACAAATGTGCCCTGTTTCAAATCCAGAGCCTCGTTTAATGCTCAGTGCTTGGAATAAGCCAAATAAATAGATGAGGAATGAAAAAATGTAGAAGCAGGGCAACAATAGACCTTTTCTTATCAGTACAATACAATTTAAATTAAAATTTAAAAAAGTGAACAGGTAGATAAATAAATACTTAAAGTTAGCATTATGTAACTTTAATTTTCCAAAGGTAATTATCAGAATTCCATGGTTTATTTACAGCTTTTTAGAAATGGTCATTCCAAAGTATGAATGCCTATTATGAGTTCTCCTTTGCAATGCCACACTTTTCATTATGGTAAACGCTCTAGAATTGAGTGCCATTCTATGCCAGTCATTGTAATGAGGTTTTATATTTTTAGAGCTGGCTAGATATTTTCACCTGTGCAGTGGAGTTTCTCTATAAATATTAGAAAGGGATTTAGTAAAAGAAATGTTATTCTGAAATTAATGTAGGAAAGTATTTCCTTCTCATTAAACTGTGGGCTCATTCTCCTGCTCAAGGGATATCACTGCAAATCTTTTTCCCAGAATGAAAGAGCCTGATGCTATAGATAGACAAAACATAAACAGTTTCTTGTACAAAATATCAAAAATACAAATATTATGTAATTTTGTATTTAATGGCCCATTTAAGATATACTTTCTTTCAATTTGTGTCCATTTTCATGAGTATCTGATACTAAACTTTTATGAATAAATACATAATTTTTGCAAATCAATTCCCATTCAACAGCCGTAGAACAAATCTTTCTATAACTTTTTATCTTCATTCACTGCTCAGAATATCACTGCTGTTGGAAGCACAATTTCACTCTGAGTCAAAAGAATAATTCATTATCTACATTCCACCTTTGGCTCTTCTGTGTTTTTTCCATCTCTTTTAGGTCTTAAACCCAAGAACGCTTTACACCTCCCTGGCTACCTAACCATGTCCTAAGCATGGCTGCCCGTGTAGACTATGTTATCTGCTAATGGTCAGTATTTTTAAGTGTTAGAGCTGTGCTGCAAAATTAAGGTGCTATTTGGGAAACAATTTATATCATAATCCAGTCTTGGAGATCTACAATATATATTAGCATATTAAAGACTCTGATAAATCTTAGAGCAAAAAAAGCTAATTAACTATTTAAAATCAAAGTTTCACAATCACAATTGACCCTTTTTATTATAATATCTAATTATTTCATGACTTAATATGGTTCTTTTCTAAAGGGTTTGAAATTTTCCACGGCCTTCTAAAGAGGTAATGTTTTATACTGAAGTAGATAACACTATGGCCCCTAGGTCAAATCTGTTCTATTGCCTTTATTTGTAAATAAAATTTGTTAGAACACAGCCACAGCCATGTTCTTTCATATTTCCATGTTCTCTATGGCTTCCTCAGTGCTATAGTGACAGAGTTGAGTAGTTATAACTGAGACCTTATACCCACAGAACTGAAAATATTCACTGATTTGCCCTTTATAGAAAAAATTTGCTGGCCCCTGCCTTAAACTACAGGATGAACTTATAATATCAATATGTGAGACTCCGGAGCAAGACCACAGAGGAGATACTTCTTTTTCCTTCTTAGAAATTGTTTTTCAGTAGCACACCTCAGACCACACTAAGTGACAAGAGAAAATATTGTTGCTTTGGGCCAAGAGCTACTCCCAAATTTCCAAGGCAAATGCAAGATACAGGGCAGTCTTCAATACAGATATATCATTCAAAGTCAAAGAAACGCTGCATTTGCAAGCATGAAAACGTGCAACTTGTTTTTGTTGACTTTATATCCGGGATCACAAGATCAGCACATCCATGCAACTCTATTTCAATTTACTTGCTAAATCTATAATATAAAGTAAGACTTCTGACAACTTGGAAGAAATTGATGAATCTGTAAGCAGAAAAAAATATTGTGATTCTAAAGGGATCAAGGTTTGGGGCACCTTGTTTTATTTATCAGGGGGCATTGCAACGTATATAGCTACCCCCAACAAGCCTATGCACCCTGTGTGTTGTTCATCAAAAGGAGAACAGAGACAATGGGCAGGGATGAATTAGTGCAGACACACCACCGCTGACGAGGTTTGAGAAGTAACTTAATTCTCATAGATGAGGAAGAGCACATTTATAAAGAGAGAGCTAAATTATTAAGGCTCAATTCCACACATTTCAAAACAGTCTTTTAAAAATAATTGCTGTCATTAGTGTAGTAGTCTTTCAGAGAAATGACAAGGCTACTGATTTATACTCTCGCTTTTAAAATTCCATGACCCATTTCCCTAAGGTAAAAAGATTGCAGTGGCTTAAATCTCCAAAGAGAGAACCACATTTACATTATATATTACTTTAATATTTTTTCACTCTCTTAATTAATTTTTTGAGAAGTAAAGTGCAAATTTGAGTTCATGTTAATGAAGTTAGTGATTAATTACTCTCTGTCTCATTTGGAGATTTTTATTGGCAAAAGTGAATGTTAGGCATATAAGAAGTCCCAGTAGTATATAGTTACTCTATACTCTATATATATAGATTTAATTCTCATATATTTATGAGATGAATTTTTATTAGTGTTTATGATAACAAGTGAAGTGTGCTTTTTCCTAAAATTTTGAGGTTATAAGCATCTATACTTATACAGGAAAATATTTTCAAAACTAAATATTAGCTGGGCATTCAGTTTTTCCAAATTTATCACTTAAGCAAGTTACTATAAGGTTTTCCACAGCACCAAAAGAATGGCTAATTAATTGTATTGTTTATACGTGTATTTTACGTGCACCGTTATAAGATTCAACAAAGCTATTATAAATTCATATTCCAGAAACATTTAGTCTTCCAGTTGAATTTTATTTCAATAAACACACTAGTAGGGTCACCAGATAAAGTACAGAAGATTCAATTAAATTTGAATTGAAAATAAACAACACACTAATATTTAGTATAAATATGCCCCAAATATTGAATGTGAAATGCGTATAATAAAAAAAAAAGGAGGGGAGAAAACATTGTTCATCTAAAATTCAACTTTATTTTGAGTTATAACAATATAAATTTATCTTAAGGTCCTGTAGGTTAGAAGTCCAAAATAGGTTAAAATCAAGGTGCCACCAAGGTTACGTTCATTTCTAGAGGCTCTAGGGGAAAATCTGTTTCCTTGCTTTTCCCAGCTTCTAGAAGCCATTCACATTCCTTGGTTCATGTCCTCCTTCCTCCATCTTAAAGCCAGCCAAACTGCAACTCTTCAACCTTTCTTCTGTTTTCACATCTTCCTCTGACAACAGCCACGAAAAGATTTCTGTTTTTAAGGATCCATGAGATTAGCTTGGGCACACATTTGTATTCCAAGAAAATTTCCCCATCCCTACATTCTTAACAGCATCTACAAAGTCCCTTTTGCCTTATAAGGTACCATATTCACAGGTCTTAGGATTCAGACTTGGACAATTTTTTATTAAGACTAACATGGTCTACTTTTAGGACTCATAACAAATTACCAGTTGTGTTAGATTCCCATTGCTGTTGTAAAAAATTACCAAATTGAGTGGCTTAAAGCAGCACAAATTTATTTTCTTGTCGTTCTGAAGGTCAGAAGTGTGAAATGAATATTATGGGGCTAAAATCAATGTGCTGGCATGGCTGCTTTCCTTCTGGAGACTTTAGGGGAAAAACCTTGCTTTTCCTTTTCCAGCTTCTAGAAGTTGCTCACATTCCTTGGCTTCTGGCCCTCTTCCCACAATCATATCACTCTAATGACCTCTAATTTTGTTGTCACATCTCCTCTAACTTAGCTGTCTCCCTCTTTCCCTTATAAGGACTTTTGTGATTGGACCCACCGGATAATCCAGGTTAATATCTGCATCTCAAAGTCCTTACCTTAATCAGATCTGTAAAAGGGGCCAGGTAAGGTAACATATTCATAAGTTCTGGGGATTGGAGCATTTAGGAGCTATTATTCTGCCTACCACAGCCATCAAACCCGAATCAAAAGCTTTTCACAAAGTAGACTAAAAGGAAACAAAAAAAATCATTGGAATAGATCTTACGCATGTCACTATAAGACAAAATCTTCCAAATTATGATTTTTTTGTTCAATGCTGTCATTGTAGCAGTGAATTTTGCAAAGAAGAAGAAAAATAACAACAACAAGAAATGAAGTATGTGAACAGTAGATAAGCAAACATAAATAAACTTTTTATCTTTATCTTGGGATGAATTTAAAGTTCACCTGCACGTGATGTTCTTTCACTTAAATTGCACAAGTCACTGTATCAACGTGTCCATGGAGGATCTGAAAGGGATTTACTAGAACTATAACCTATTTGATCCAATTAAAATACATCTTTGTCTAAACTTCTGAAATTCAACTAGATAAATTTCTGACTTATAGCCTCCTTCTGACCTTTAGTAGAATGTTCTATAATCACAACATCATTCTCAGTTGGTAAGAAACAAGCTCATATATTTCACCATTGGAGAAACTGAAACACATTTAAGAGGGAAAATAGCTTATTTTGGTTATTGGCAGAGTCAGAAATATACCAGGGTGACATTTTATTGAGTTTATTGAAGTGAATGTTGCCTACAACATGCAGATGGTAGGTTCAAAACATTCTCATCTAAAGCGACAGGAATAGAGTTAAGAAATGCAAATGTAAACTCTCAGAATATATCGCTGTCTTGAGGCAGGTAGCCACAGCGGGCATCTTTCCCTGTGCTTCCTGTCAAAGATCAGATGATCTGGAGGCCAACAGCTATGCATTTGTAGCTCTCTTATATATCAAATAAGCAAGTTTAGTATTGTATCATTTTTTCTGTCCCTTAACTAAAGTGTTTCTTTTCTAAAATAAATAAGGCAGGATGGGAATGGAGGACAGGATCTAAGCTGTCACTGACATCCTGACCACAAGGCCACTGCCTCTCTGCTTCCTGCTCACACTGTCCAGTATAAAAATAAAGATACACTACCTATTGACGTCAAAAGATAATTTAGAGTAGTAGATAGACCAATGTAAGAGAGATTGGCTATTTTCTCTAGCATTAAGATCAAAAAAGAGTTTTCATTGCCTCACATAATATGGAAGTTTCTGAATTTTCCAAATGACTTTTTTCATTTCAACTATTCCATATTTTCTTTTTTTTTCTTGACTATCGTCTCCCTTTAGACACTAAAAAAGTCTCAAGCCTACTTCTTGTTAATTACTTAATTTACACCTCCTCTCCTGGTAGTCACATTTTCTAGACATTCTATGATGTTTCTCTACGTAATTTATATTAGATACAAAACCAGACTGAAATCTGTTTCCTTTTCTTATGTTAATCTTTCTTAGTTGATAATGTGATAATTTACAATTAAATTTATTTACTAACTTTATTGCTCCAAATAACAAAAAGTCTTTGTAAGATTTAACTCAATTCAATTTAAAGAATGTTGATTTAAATGCCATGTACAAGACATGATGCTTTTAACTAAGATGTTACCATTAGTGCAACTTGATTGAACACTTCCTATCTGCTCTAAAATATGAGAGGATGGAGAATACAGAAGAAAAATATAAATAGCCTTTGACTTCGAATATAAATGCAAATATATAATATATTCACATGTGAAACTTGAATTCCCTTCAAGGGTTTTGGTAATACAAAAGCTGTGGAATTTGGGACATTCCAGGCATTTTGACTTATATCTCAAGAGGTAGGGAGGGTCCTGGCTGATATCTGAGTTATTGTAATAATTACTAAAATTTAGCATTTACTTTGAGCTAGTTTCTGTACTATTCATGTTTCCCATTAACTCATTTATTTCTGAAATGAGAATTTATATTTGATTACTCTTCCCTGCCCTTAGCCACATGTTTTCTTCCATGTCTTGTCCCTCCTCCACAGATAGGGCAGGAATAGAGTCAAGTGCTAGATCCTAATCTAAGTAGTTGATACGAAAATGAATAATCTTTGATGAAAAGGATAAGTTGAATGTGTCACAATTGATTGTGTGCAATGTCATACTTTAAATGGAAAAGGAAGGTATAGTTATTAAGGAATGTAATGGAAAAACACTTTTCCCTCACAGTTTCAAAGTTTTCACAACTATACCTGTGAATACGCTTACGTTCAGGAATGCTGAAATATTCAGTCATTTCTTTCAATTCTACAATTCAAATTTATGGTTACCTCCATCCAGCTTGATGAGAAATCAAAAAATCAGTCAAACATATCATGCCTAAATAAAGCCTATTTCCTTCATCTAAAGAAACCTTTTCTCCAACCTACAGAGCTTCTTCTTCCTTCCATCTTTGTGTATATGTTTGTATGTGGGGGTGTGTGTTTATCTGATCTAAAGTGTAACGTAAGTTATGCTGCTCACTTCTGTGCCAAATACAGATGCCGGAATCTCCCAGAACCAACAGTTATTGGGATTTCCTTTTACTGAATCCGTTAAAACAAGATCTCCTGAGTTTTCAAATAGTTTGCACCTGTGTTTTGTTGTATGTTGATTCAGGAAACAAACAAAAAAAATCTAATGAGAGGAGCTGAGAAGCGTATAAAACTGGCCAATTCAGATAGAGAAAAATTTTTTGGAAAAAATTACTTAGGAATAATCTTGAATTTACATATTTGTATCACTAGAATTGGAAGACAGTGTTCAGTGAACTTGTCTTTTTACTCAGTAATGTGTCACTTGGCTCATCACTGTCCCCACAGATAAAATGTACTGAAAAAGAGAGACAGTTTGCTTGTTCTGTCCTGTGCATCCCCAAGCCTTGATCCAGTGACTCAACAAACACACGGTGTTTGTGGATGTTATATTTTATTTCTCATTAAAGGTTCAAAACAAGCAAGGAAACAAACAAAACAAAACGATAACACTTTCTATAACATTTTATCCAAGGAAAAAAAACCATACTTTATCCAAAAACAAAACTAGAACACTTTCTATATAACACTTTATCCAAGAATGTCTGTAATATGTTGGTCTAACCTGGATCATGCTTTAGTTATTAAATCAAGTGCAGTAAAGATAATAGGGCCAGCCAAGATTTTTGTATATCAAACACCTTGCACACCTGCCTGGAACACAGTAAGTGCTCCATGTGTGTTCAATGTATAGAGACAAATAATGAAAGAGGCAAATGCTGGAGAATTTCAAGGCTACAAATATAGTCAAAAGAGAGATAACAGGGATATGAAATATAGTCGTTCTTCAGGATTATTTTCCAGGACCCCTGTGGATACCAAAAGCTGCAGATACTCGAGTTCCTTGTACTATAAAATGGTGTAGTATTTGCACATAACCTATGCCCACCCTTCTGTATACTTTAAATCATCTCTAGATTATTTATACCACTTAGTACAATGTAAATGCTATGTAAATAGTTGCTATAGTGTATTGTTTAGGGAACAATGACAAGAAAAAAAAGTCTGTATGTGTTCAGTACAGAGGCAACCATCATAGGTTTTTTGATCCATGGTCGGTTGAATCTGCGAATATGGAGGGCAGACTGTATAGCCGAGAAAAAAATTATGTGCTCACTTTGGTAGCACATACATTAAAAAATTAAGGTAAAGGATGGGCATACAGTGATAAAATAAGTGACAGTGGTTTATTAAACACTGTTATATGCCAGCAACAGTGCTTTGCACACATTATCTCCTTAATTCCTCCCAACTACCCTGTGAGCATATGCTTTCATCCATGGTTCAGAGAAAACTGAGCCATAACACAGTTATGAATTTGCGCCACCTCACACAGGTTGCCAGTACACAAGTTACAGTAACGACGGTATGCTGAATCAGAATAGGAACAAAAGCAAAAAATAAGATGGACTGAAAATTACAAATACTTGCCTTCACTTCATTCAGTTACAGTTTTTGTAGATAACTAAGAAAATTGCCTGAGGTCTCTTGTTAAAATGTATGGACTTGGCTAAAGTTCTTCTGGATTAGACCATAATCTTGGGACGAAAATATACGAAAACAATAAATATATATTGAATATAGAATTTTTCTTTTCATTGGTTGAAACAGAAATAAAATGACTTCTGTTCTAAGAAATTTTCAGAACGTCCAAATATGATGAGCAGCATCTTTTTAAATATTAGAGAACATTTCAACACATAACTGTTTTTTGTTTTTATTTCTGTGAAAAATACCATTGGAATTCTGTTAGGGATTGTATTAAATTTACAGATGGTTTTGGGTAGTGTTGACTTTTTTTTTTTTTTTTTTTTTTTGTGAGGAGATCAACCCTGAGCTAACATCCGCCAATCCTCCTCCTTTTTTGCTGAGGAAGACGGCCCTGGGCTAACATCGGTGCCTATCTTCCTCCACTTTATATGGGACGCCGCCACAGCATGGCTTACCAAGCAGTGCGTCGGTGCGCGCCCGGGATCCGAACCAGCGAACCCCGGGCCGCCGCAGCAGAGCTCGCGCACTTAACCGCTTGCGCCACCGGGCCGGCCCCGGGTAGTGTTGACTTTTTAACAATATTAATTATTCTGATTCATGAACATGAGTTGTCTTTCCATTTGTTTGTGTCTTCTTCAATTTCTTTCATCAATGTATTGTTTTATTGTGCAGATCTTTCACTCCCTTGGTTAAATTTATTCCTAAGTATTTTATTGTTTCTGCTATTATTGTGAATGTAATTGTTTTCTTTATTTCTTTTTCAGATATTTAG
This sequence comes from Diceros bicornis minor, assembly GCF_020826845.1. Lineage (NCBI taxonomy): Eukaryota > Metazoa > Chordata > Mammalia > Perissodactyla > Rhinocerotidae > Diceros > Diceros bicornis. Next base: position 47,688,376 of record NC_080745.1, on the reverse strand, counting down.
TTGTTAGTGTATAGAAATTCAACTGATTTCTGTATGTTGATTTTATATCCTGCAACTTTACTGAATTTGTTGATATGTTCCAACAGTTTTATGGTTGAGTCTTTAGGATTTTCTATATATAAGATCATATCACCTGCAAATAAAGACAATTTTACTACTTCCTTTCAAATTTGCATGCCTTTTATTTCTTTTTCTTGTCTGATTGCTCTAGCTAGGACTTCCAGTACTATGTTGAATAAGAGTGGTGAGAGTGGAAACCTGTGTCTTGTTCCTGATCTTAGGGGAAATGCTTTCAACCTTACACAGTTGAGTATGATTAGCTGTGGATTTGTCACACATGGCTTTTATTATGTATATTCCTTCTATACCAAAATTTTGACGGTTTTTATCATGCAAGAATGATGTATTTCATGAAATGCCTTTTCAGCATTTATTGAGATGATTGTATAATTTTTGTCTTTTATTCTATGAATGTGGTGTATCACATTTATTGATTTGTGCATGTTGGACTATCCTTGCATCCCAGTAATAAATCCCACTTTATCATGGTGTATAATCCTTTTAATGTGCTGTTGAATTCAGTTTGCTAATATTTTGCTGAGAATTCTTATCTCTGTATTCATTAGGGATATTAACGTGTAGTTTTCTTTTCTCATAGTGTCCTTATCTGGCTTTGGTGTCAGGCTAATATGGGCCTTGTAAAATGAGTTTAGGAGTGTTCCCTCCTCTTCTATTTTGTGAAAGAGTTTGAGAACTATTAGCATTAACTATTCTTTAAATGTTTGGTAGAATTCATGAGTGAAAACATCTTGTCCTGGGCTTTTCATTGTTGGGAGATTCTTGGTTACTGACTCAATCTCCTTACTCATTATAGCAGTCCCCCCTTATCTGTGGTTTTGCTTTCTGGGGTTTTAATTACCCATGGTCAACTGTAGTCCAAAAATATTAAATGAAAAATTCCAGAAATAAACAATTCATAATTTTAAATTGTGCACCATTCTGAGTAGTGTGATAAAATCTTGCCATGTCCCACTCCATCCAACCTAGGATGTGACTCACACCTTGTCCAATGTATCCATGTTGTATATGCTACCCACCCATTAGCCTGTTAGTTAGGAGAAAACATAGTAAATATAGCGTTCTGTATCATCTACAGTTTGAGGCATCCACAAGGGGTCTTAAAACATATCCCCCATGGATAAGGGGGGGACTACTCTATTGGTCTGTTCACATTTTCTATTTCTTCATAATTCAGTCTTGGTAAGTTTTATGTTTCTAGGAACATATCCATTTCTTTTAGGTTATCAAATTTGTTAGCATATAATTGTTCATAGTGGTTCCTATGATCCTTTGTATTTGTGTAGTATCAGTTGTGATGTCTCCTCTTTCATTTCTGATTTTATTTATTTGAGACTTCTCTCTTTTTCTTAGTTGGTCTAGCTAAAGTTTTATTAATTTCGTTTATCTTTTCAAAAACCAGCTGTTAGTTTCATTGATCTTTTCTGTTGTTTTTCTGTTCTCTCTTTCATTTATTTCCGCTCTGATCTTTGTGGATTGGTAATTTTCTGTGGTGGTATGCTCTGATTCTCTTCTCTTTATCTTTTGTGAATCTACTATTGTTATTTTGCTTTGTAATTACCATGAGGCTTACATAAAACATCTTATAGATATAATAGTCTATTTTATGCTGATAGCAACTTAACTTTGATCACATACAAAAACTTTACCCTTTTACTCCCCCCTTTTATGTTTTTAATGTGTACAATTTATCTTTTTATATTGTATATTAATTAAAAAATTATAGTTAACAAATTATAGTAGCTATAGTTATTTTAATACTCTTTTCCTTTAACCTTTACACTATAGGTAAGTGGTTAACACACCATCGTATTACAGAATTAGAGTTTTCTAAATCTGACTTTATGGTTACCTTTATCAAGTATGCTGTACATTTTTGTATGTTTTCATGTTACTAATTAGAGTCTTCTCATTTCAATTTGAAGAACTCCTTTCTTCACGTCTTATAAGGCAGTTTTAGTGGTGATGAACTCTCTTAGTTTTTGTTTGTCAGGGAAAGTCATTATTTTTCCTTCATTTCTGAAGGATAATTTTGCCAGATAGACTATTCTTGGCTGACAATTTTTTTCTTTCAGTACTTTGAAAATAAAATCCCACTCTCTACTAGCCTGTAAGTTTTCTGCTGAGAAATCTGTTGATAGCCTAATGAGAGTTCCTTTGTAGTTTTCGGTCTTTTTTTCTTTGGCTGTTTTTAGGATTTTCTCTTTGTCTTTAATTTTAGACAGTTTCATTAAAATGTGTCTTGGAGAAGATTATTTTGGATTGAAATAATGGGGTGATCTATTGGCTTCATAAATTTGAATGTCCAAATCTCTCCCCAAGTTTGGGAAGTTCTCAGCCATCATTTCTTTAAATAAGCTTTCTGCCCCTCCTCCCTCTCTTCTCCTTCTGGAACTCCAATGATCCTGACTTTAGTTCTTTATGGTGAGCCATAGATCATGTAGTCTTTCTTTGCTCTTTTTCATTCCTTTTACTTTGTTCTCCTCTTACTGGGTTACTTCGAAGTTCCCATCTTCTAATTCATTGATTCTTTCTTCTCCTTGGTCTATTCTGATGTTGATGCTTTCTGTTGCATTCTTCATTTCATTCATTGAATTCTTCAGCTTCAGAATATCTGTTTGGTTCTCTTTTATGATTTCTATCTCTTTGTTAAAGGTCTCATTTTGCTTTTGAATTGTTTTCCCGATTTCATTGAATTGTCTTTCTGTGTTTTCTTATACCTTATTGAGTTTCCTCAACAGCTATTTTGAATTTTTTATTGGATAGATTGCAAATCTCCATGTCTTTGGGTTCAGTTACAGGAGGATTATTGTGATCTTTTTTGGATATCATATTTCCTTTATTCTTCAAGTTCTTTGCAGTTTTGTGTTGGTGTTTTCACATTTGAAGTAGCAGTCACCTCCTCCAATTTTTACCACTTGCCTTCAGGTGAGAAATAGTTTTTGTTGGTCCTGCTATATATTCTGAGACTTTCTCCAACCTTTTAAGGATACACCTGCTCCATACTTTTTGCTCCCTTTTGTGGCATGATTCTTAAGCTTGTATTTCTTCTCCTGATCTTATAATGCACCAGGCTGACTGCTGGTATCTTCTCTTTTGTTTTCTCAAAGGTTGTGCTATAGCGCATGATTATGGGTTCTCTCTTGCTTGCAGACGCTGGCCTGTTTTTTGTACATGCTTCCTGTGTACCTGAGCTCACTCTTGCTGCTGCCCTCAGAGTGACACACAAGGAGCTGCTCGCAGAGTGGAAGGAGATGTAAGCTTGGCTCTTGGGGCATTGTGATTGTCCACAGGCCTGTTGGGGAGATCCTGGGGTGAGGTTTGCCCAGAGGCTCATGGGTGGGCTGCCTGCTAGAGTCCAGAATGCAGTCACCAGGAACCACATTCTTTAATGCCCTCTGATATTCTTACTAGCCTCTTTCCCTATCTCTTTCCTCTCCCATCAGTGAGCTCCTGCTTTAATACTGTGGGTGTTGTAGGAGAGAAATGAATTTCTTTAGCAGCCTCTTGCACAACTGGGGAAGCCAGGCACTCACTCATAGCTCTCTCTTTTTCCCACAGGAGAGATCGCTGGCCTCCTCTAGCTCAAAGTTGTGTCCTCTTGGCAGAGAGATGATGCTGGCGAAGTTCCTTTTACCTGTTCACTGTGTCCAATCTTGTATTTCTGGGTTTTTGCTCCAACAGAGTACTGGAAATTATCCTCTGGAAAACTGGGCTTATACTAAGGCTCTCTTGTCTGTGCATATCTGCCCAAGTCATTGTTTTCCAGATGCTCCCTGACTGTGGTCAGAAGGGGCTGGAGCTGGTTCACAGGCTTCTGCCAATTCCACAGCCCATACCAAAGTCTGTCCCCCTTTTACCCAATGTAAAAGCAGGTGAGACCCCTTCTGGGTCGCTGGGGGTATGGTGTTGGGTCCCACAACCCCCCAGAGGCACTTTTGTTTTGGATGGACACCAAATTTTAGTTGTAAAGGGGGGACAAAAACAAATGGCATCTTATGCCGTAATGAAGTTGATGTCATTCCTCTTACATCAAATGTTTTTATTTAGAAAGAAAGAGAAAATGTCCTTTTGAATAGTTTTGAGTGGGGCTCTGAAAATAGCTTGTCTAAGAAGTCTTCTGTTTTTAGGAAGATAACAACAATGGATAGTGGGGAAAAAAAAATGAAGTAACAGCAAGTATTCCTTGTACCTTAAACACAAATACTATATCAAAGTCAATAGAGAATTAAACTTTCACTCACATCTATACATTGTAAAATTTACATATTTTTGCTCTTTTAGATGCTTTTAGTTTTCTAATTTTTCTTCACTCAGAAAAATTTATTTTGAGTTTTAAAAATAATTCTATATATTTTATATATAATTCTAGTTTTATTTATCCTAAAAATGTACTGATGAATGCATATATCTGTGTATGTGTGTTTTTCACAAATGCACCGAACTTGTCAATGGTTTTTATCATCTGTCTATCACAGAAGCAAATATTTCATTAAATTCAGATCTTATTATTATATCCACCCACCAGTTTCCCAGTGATCTTCCAGACTCTGTTTTGGCTGCCCACCACAAACATACTTCTTAGAAAATAACAACAACAGCAACCTTTTCTATGGGATTTATTTTATGCTAACCATTATTTTAAGTGCCTAAGTATCACCATATAAAATTGATGCTGTTGTTTTCCCCATTTTACAGATGGCACGAGGCAAAGAGAGATTAAATAACTTGCCCAAAGTCATACAATTTATAGTTGGCAGAACTGATATCCAATCAAGGCAGCCTGCCTCCAGAGCCCATGTTTTTTAACCCCTGAAACTTGGTCATTCATTTTAGTTATTGAACCAGCAGTTATCAGTTTAGTTCATGATATTTATTTTTATTAAAATTGTGGGGCTGGGGCCGGCCCGGTGGCGCAAGCGGTTAAGTGCGCGAGCTCCGCTGCGGCGGCCCGGGGTTCGCTGGTTCGGATCCCGGGCGCGCACCGACGCACTGCTTGGTAAGCCATGCTGTGGCGGCGTCCCATATAAAGTGGAGGAAGATAGGCACAGATGTTAGCCCAGGGCCGTCTTCCTCAGCAAAAAAAAAAAGAGGAGAATTGGCGGATGTTAGCTCAGGGCTGATCTCCTCACAAAAAAAAAAAAAAAAAAAAAATTGTGGGGCTGGCCCAGTGGCACAGTGGTTGGGTTTGGCATGCTCTGCTTCAGTGGCCCAGAGTTCACAGGTTCAGATCCCAGAGGCGGACCTACACCACTTGTCAAACTATGCTGTGGTGGCAACCCACATACAAAATAGATGAAGCTTGGCACAGATATTAGCTCAGGGCCAATCTTCCTCACACACACACACAAAAAAGTGCTTCTTTCGAATCCATAGTCTATTCTCTCAGAAAAACTTTTCTTTAGCTAAATAAACGCATGAACTACAAACTTTATTATTTTGTTTCTGAAAAATTTCCTTCCTGATATTATTATGTTTTCTTTCATTTCAAATGCAAAGTTTATCCTGTTATAAATTGTCATGGAAGTTTCTTTAAAAAGATATTGTTCTGGGCCGGCCCGGTGGCTTAGCAGTTAAGCGCGCACCCTCCGCTACTGGCCGCCGGGGTTCGGATCCCGAGTGCGCACCGACACCCTGCTTCTCCGGCCATGCTGAGGCCGTGTCCCACATACAGCAACTGGGGGGATGTGCAACTATGACATACAACTATCTACTGGGGGGCTTTGGGGAGAAAAAGGAGGAGGATTGGCAATAGATGTTAGCTCAGAGCCGGTCTTCCTCAGCAAAAAAAGAGGAGGATCAGCACGGATGTTAGCTCAGGGCTGATCTCCCTCACAAAAAAAAAAAAAAAAAAAGATATTGTTCTTAGATGCAACTCATACAATGCAAATACATCATATTTAGTGTTATACGTGGTTGTACCTTTCCTGATGTTTGTCTTTCTAATTAAACAGATAATTGGACAGCTTTTTCTAAAATAATATTGAAAATTTCATAATGTTCTTAACAAGAAACTGATTAAGAAATTAAGATCAGAAGGAAACGTCCTGTGGATTTAATCCATATCAATGTTGTATACTACCTTTGAATTTTTATCCTGAAGCACAAACTAAGAAACTTAGAATAATTTTCTTTCTGTTAAGTCTCCACACTATATCCCTTTAAAGGAATGCCTTAGGAAGCAATTGTATAGTTTGTGCCATAGGGCATCACAATTCCTTAACAAGTGTTAAATAGCAAAAGATAACTTTTCTCCATTGCCACCAAACACTCACTTTTTTACTTTCTATGTCATATTCACTTATGAGTTCTTGCTAAAGTGAACCGCCGAGAAAATTTTGTCCATACTTCTTGTATCATATTTTAAGCTGTTAGTCTTTATTGCTTCTTTCGCTATTGTGTCCTTGACCCACCTCATAAGGTTTCAAAGAAATTTTTTAAGCTAATAACTGTTAACCATTGTTTAAGTGTTTCATATCTCCCATATTATTTTATGAGCACTACTGAGGCTGGGAGGAATCGAGTGCATAAAGACTATCCGCAGAGCTGAACAGATTCACTTAAGGCACCTTTATTGACAATGGTTGACCTCTTCAGTCGCTGTTGTTATAGAGAGACAGATCCCTTTGATTGACAGGCAAGCATCCATTGAACATCTTTATTTATTTATTTTTTTGTGAGGAAGATTAGCCCTGAGCTAACATCCATTGCCAATCCTCCTCTTTTTGCTGAGGAAGACTGGCCCTGGGCTAACATCCGTGCCCATCTTCCTCTACTTTATATGGGATGCCGCCACAGCATGGCTTGATAAGTGGTCCATCGGTCTGCGTCCAGGATCCAAACCTGTGAAGCCGGGGCCGTCAAAGCAGAGCTCACAAACTTAATCTCTATACCACCAGGCTGGCCCCTGAACATCTTTTACATAAAAAAATTATGAAAGTGGGGTGAGACAAGGAAACATATAACAAGAAAATGTCTGAACATGCTCCACCATTCACTCGATATATGTTCTTTACAAAGTTTTAGAATTTTTCTAAACTCGCCTTCTATTCAAGATTGCATAATATCTGCCTTACAGGACTATGAGTGTATTTTACATTCTCTCTCTTTCCTCTAGCAGGCACCCAATAACAGTTTATGAAATGAATAAATGTAATATACTGCACAATTACTTAGAAATCCATCATTCAGATTCTCTCTGTCATTCTCCAAAAGAAAGATTTAGGGTAACATCAAAGAAGGAACTGTGTTTGTGAATACTTAGGGAGATTTTTAATTGTCTTCTTTTAAATGAGTGAAACTATCTCCAAAATGCCATTATTACATCTTTACCTCTATATTTCTCTATTCCTCTGCCTCTTCTCTTTACTTGTTTTTCCATTTCCTCAATATAAGAATTCCTATAGTGGTTTTACTGCAATGATGATTACGGGAACGAGTGGAAAACTTTTCTTACTGTCTGGTCTTCACTGTGAAGGGAATCTGATATCCAAAGAATTAGTCACAAATATGTCCAGACTTTACAGTATTTTACTCCTGAGTCGGAACAATTTCTAAAAAGTAAAAGTCTTACACTCTCCAAATTATCTCAGACAGTGGCCACATACAGTTATCATGGATGTAGTAAAGCCATGATGACATTTGAAACTATTGTTCACTCTGGAAAACATTGGCTTTTCTTTATCTCTATGATAAAGTAAATATCCTCCAGCCACAATTAGGTTTGGAGGAAACAAATCCCAAATGTGGGCCTTGCTTAAGATCCTTTCCTGAAAACCCTAAAATTTGTGTTGAAAATTAAAACAATAAATCATACAAGGACAGGAAGCAATGTGAAACAAGCACTTTTAGACTCTAGACATGAATTGAGTACTTGGAACTCTTTGTTTTAAATCTGAATCTTTGTTCTAAATCTAGAAATTTACCAAAACAATTCTGGAGCTAAACTATCAGAGAGACAAAAATCTGAAATGATTTGTATTTTAATCCCTTGGTTGGTTAGTTTATTTTTTTTCCTCCCAATGCCATGGTCCTAGCCTAATTAAATGAACATGTAATTCTAATGTTAATTGTATCAAATATAGAGATCATATTCTATCCTAGAGATAAACAAATCACAAAATTCTTCTAAACTAAATAACTCCAACACAATGTTTCAAGAAACTTCTCTTCTCATTTCTGCATGATTTCTTCTGAGACCTTTTTAGTTCCTGTGTGAAGAGCATCAGTAAAGTCATTGATAGCTTCTCACATAAGAGCAAACATGGCTTTGACTCCTCAGCAAGTTTTGAATTAATCTTTTAATCCCTCTTTCCTCTGTCTTTCCTTCTATCTTTCTTTTCCTTCCTTTATTCTTTTTCCTCCTTCCCTGCTTTACTCATCTTTTTTTTTCCCCTTCCTTTCCTCAGAGGTAGCATAAAATTTTGGATGAATTTTGGATTTTTTAAAGGAAATAGCCACGATTTCAAGTTCAGGATCTACTATTTTTCTACCTGTGAAAACTTGAGCACATTATTTATTCTATTCAAGCTCAATTATCTCACCTATAAAGTGGAGCTAATAAAGCTTACATAATAGAATGATTAATATGATGAACTTAGAAAATAAATATAAAGTACTTGACATATCTAAAGCTTCATAAATGTAAGACATTATTTTTAAAAACGATTTCTCTTTTGCTTTCTATGCTGTTCCCTTCCTTCTTTTCTTCCTGACTTAAACACAGCATGCTAGGCACTTGCTAAGTTCTGTGGACGCAAAGTGAAAGCAAACTCCTTTTTCCACTCAAATAGCTCACAATCTATTAGAGAAGACAAGATAACAACAACAATAACAAAAACAAGAATGGATGAGGCCAATTAAAAGTGGCCAGTTCTTTTAAAGAGTTTTAGACAAACATTTATTGGAGACAAAAGATTCTGTGGGCTATATACAGTTTAGGACAAAAGTATGCTCTTGCTGTATAATGACAGTCTCCATATCTGTTTCTTCCCCAACACCACAATAGCTAACATTTTCTGAGTACTTGCTCTGTATTATACCTATGTGGAACTGCTTCATGAGCAAACTGATTAGTCAAAGTTCTTGGAATTGCTTGAGTTTCAAGATATTCTTTGTATATCTCCTCTACTTTGTGATAAAATATTTTGTTTCTTGGACATTCTGGATAAATTGGATATGCTGTTAACCTCAGTTGAGTCCAATTCAATAATGTTGCTATCTTGCATTGCAGAATTGCAGGGAAGTATAATGCTCCTGAAGGCAACTTTTAACCACTGTTGAGTAGGAGTAGGTGGATAAATGCTCCAGCCTCCAAATTCTGGGCAGGTACTGGGGACAACTCTGAGATGTGTCCAACTAAGCTTCTCAGAGGGTCCCAAGCAGGACTGAGCTTAGAGTGGTAACCACTCATTAACACATGTAATTGGCCTTTTTCCCTTCTCTGTATCACTTTCTCTTATCCATCCCTTGATCATCTCCCAAATAAAATGGTTTTACTCAAGTCCTTTTCTTAGGGTCTGATTATAGGGAAATTCAATGTCAGACGTTTTCCAACAGTATTTAGTAATAGAAGTCACTCAGCAATTTGTATTGTCATCATCATCACCATTGTTAATAAATTAATGATACAGGCTGAAGTTCACCACAATGCTTATTAAATAATTTGATATCACTCCTCATAACTATTAATTATTTATACTTAATATGTAACAGGTACAGTTTCTAAAGTCTTTAAGGTATTAACTCATTTAATCCTCACTACTACAATATAAAGAAGCTATTTTCATTTCCCGTTTTATACATAAGGAAACTGAGGAGGGCAGGCCTTAATTAACCTGGTAAACTTACAGAGCTAGTAAGAGATCGAGTTAGGTTTCAAACCAAGACAGCCTGTTTCCAGTGCTGTCACACTTAACCACTGCAGATAAACTGACTCAGTTATCATCATTTTCATCATCATCACAAAGACAAAATAGAGGGTTTTTTGATTTGTTTGTTTGGTTTTAGTATTTTGCCTTCATTTGGAAGAGTATAGCCTACAATTTAGGAGAAAAATATCCAAGTCATTTTGATCAATCTTTTGCATAAAGATTGTGATACACATTCTGATCAATTCTTTTACTTAGAATTAACTACAGGGCTATTATCCTAATATGTTATAGCACCACCTGATATCAGGAAGGAATCCAATAGGTTGTTAGAAAGATTTTCCTAACTGAAACTGACATAATTACTGGAGAAAATCGCAAAAGCAGTTTTGCTATCTGTCGCCTTAGTAACTTTAAAACTTGAATATAGAATATTTGTTTTTATTGTTTAGAATGCCCTCTCTGGCCAGTTCTTACTCACCTTCACTTCTGTAGAAGTCGTCTTCTCTAGGAAGCCATCCTTGGCCTCTGCAATTGAGACTAGTTGTTTTCCTATCAATTTCTGTGGTATGTTATTTTTGCCTCTCTTCTCACTTATCTCATGGAATTTTGTTCTTTTTTTTTTTCACCTGCCTCATTAGTACCTTAAGGCAGGGATTGAACTTGTTCAGAATTGGATCCACGATCACTGAAAAATTAAATGACAAAGCTTTTAATATTTAACTGAATAAACAAGTGAATGGTCAGAAATTTTTGAAAAAAGTTTGAACAGCCTCAATAGTTCACTTTCATGAAGATAATAGGAAGGAGATATATCTCAGGTTACTTTAGTTGAAAGAAAAGTAGACAAAGCAAGGTAAGGATGAAACAGAACCAGGGCAACTGCAGATTAAAGGTTAGGAAATAAAGGACAAGGGAAGAGGGATTCTGCTCCAGAGCTTAAGGTGATTTATGTCCTGGTCATCACAACAATCCCAGTGTACACCTGCTTTCTTGGTATAATTCTTAACAGGGTCCAGTAAACTTACAAAAGTGTCCCAATGTAGATGATAAATTTTGTGACCAATTTGCCACAGAAAATTCTAGATGTAGTCTTGGAAGAAGGAAAAATTGTTGCTGGGAAAACAAATATTACAAGATGGGAGATGGTTCTACGGGACATTTTTTAATTGGGACTTTGGATCATTTGATAGCTGCAGCAACAGGAACCTCCCTGATTTAACTGGCACTTTTCTTTTTTTTTTTTTTTTGTGAGGAGATCAGCCCTGAGCTAACATCCGCCAATCCTCCTCTTTTTTTGCCGAGGAAGAGGGCCCTGGGCTAACATCCGTGCCCATCCTCCTCCACTTTATATGGGACGCCGCCACAGCATGGCTTGCCAAAGCAGTGCGTCGGTGTGCGCCCGGGGATCCGAACCAGCGAACCCCGGGCCGCCGCAGCGGAGCGCGCGCACCCAATCGCTTGCGCCACCGGGCCAGCCCCTAACTGGCACATTTTTTAGTTCATCCAACCAAAAGCTAAAAGGCAAAAAGATCTGAATCAACACTTTTGAGACAATTTTGCTGCCATCCTAAAAGTTAAGGGCAACTACTCAGTTCAAAAGACTTCTCTCTTTCAAGGGAAAAACCATAGGGCCCTGAAAGGGTGACATAACAAAGAGGGGGATTTAAGTATATACTGAAACATAAAATTCTCCCTGGAACCACTCCATGGAAGCCATAGAAATCAAGAAATCTAGGGTCACCTTAAATTGAATAAAGAATTATAACTGCTTAAGAACATATCTGGGAATAATAATTAGCCCATTTTAAAACAATCTTCAGTCTTATTTAACACTGATTTGCTTAAATGGAAAAACATTTAGAGTTTCATGGCAAAGTTGTCATCTGGGTTCATGACTAGGATCCAGCATTTTAGTTTAAAATCCCTTATAATTGATTCACAATGTCAAAATTATTCTCAATGGTGAATAACATTATTACAATACCCTGGTGATTTTTTTTTTTTGTGGATTAATTACTCATAAGCCTGGGAATTCAAAAAGGGAAATTTGTTTATTGATTGACTGATTGATTGTTGGGTTGATGTATGATAACATGTGTATACTAGAATATGTACCAGAAGGAACTTCAATTGCCATAGAGCTGTTGGCAACTCACTCCAGACAGTCCTTGTTTTCTGAAAAGCTAATTTACAAAATTCCGATTGGCCATGATGATGATGAGCCACTCTATGAAAGCACTAGCTCAGGGTCTCTTTGCACAGTTTAGTCTCCTAGTACATTTCAAACATATTTGACCTCTCAGAGCAAGGGAATAAAACAAAGCGAGCCTCCAGTTAACTTAGTTTCTACCATTCAGTTAGGGAAAGGATTCATGTTTTCAAATATTCTCTGGGTGAGGCTCCTTATTGATCAGTATCAGACCAAGTCACCTTGGGAAGGCTGTCATAGCATTCCATGTGTGTTCTGTCTGCTTCGTTATAGCAAAAACAAAATGTAATGGGTAGAAGTAAGACATTAGTTGATACTCAAAGGCTTAAACTCCAGAGGTGACCTCACAGATCTATAAAGAAGCAACCCTCTTCCTCTTCAACTGGCTTTCTATGTGCAGGACCAGATAGGGAGGCTCCCTGTTGGGTCAGCTATGAGACTTCTGATCTATTCAAAAGAGAAGATTTTAAAAAATAATCAGCTCAATAAGTATAAAAACCCAGGTGAGACTGAGAGCAAAACACACTGATCTCATACACAGAAACTGATATGTTCAAAGGGATTTAGTATTCCCAAATTTGACTCTAGGGCAAATAATTCATTTTAATGCTAGTAATTCAAAAACTGTTCATCTATTATTATAACTTAAAAAACAAACTTACTCTAGGATTCTGGATGATCCTGTTCTCTACATAGCCTTTGCAGTGCACGTGGAATAATTAGAGTAGCATTTGAGGTGACAATGTAGAACTAATTTTGGGAGTTATCTTGTTGTTACTACAACCCTGGGCAGACTGTTCACAGGGAAAATGTTTTCACACCTACAATGAGAATATGAGATTACCCACCCACACTCTCAGATATCCCTGATTAACGGGATGTGTCGTTTATTTTACTAATCCTGAGTACAACTCTGAATATTCATTTTTCCCTAGAGACGATCACTAGTTTACCATTTAAATTTCCACTGAATCACACTGAGGAAAAGCAATGGCTATTGTTATTTATAACCATTTAGCACACTTTCTTGCATCAATTTCAATTTACTTTAATTAGACTACAGTAAAGGTACTTATACAATAAAGATAACTTTAGAAAGAAATATGTCTTATTAAAAAATTATCTGAGAAAAACATTTGCTTATAACGTACTGGGGAGAAAGGCAACATACACATTCTAAGAAGTAAATAGTTAGCTGGCTATAATCTAGGCTATGGACCAAGTATAAATGCCAGTAGGTTTTGCAGACAGGAAATGAAATTGATTATGAGAAGGAAAACAGATCAGTCCTGCCCTCTGATATGACAAGGTTAGGAAGACTTCCAAGGCTTTTGAGATTGATTTTGGACTTTGAAGAATAAGTAATCTTCCTAGAGGCAGAGAGGTACTCACTCCAGATTGAAGAATCTTGAATTTTCACAGGCAAGGTAAATGTTGTTAACTGCTATAACAGAAAAACTCAGCAATACCAATGGCTTAACACAATAAACTTTTATTTGTCACTCATGTAAAATCTAAATGCAGGTTAAATATCCCTCCTCCATCTTGTGGTTATGCCATCTGGAACACGTGTCCTCCATGTTCACCACATTGGGAAAGAGAAATATGGAGAAAGTGCATCAGTTTTACCTACCCTATGCCTCTGGACTTGAACTTCACAAGTGTTTCTCATATTTTTTTCTCTCCTCTTAGGTGGGATAGGATGGTTAGAGTGGACTGGAGTTGGATATTTTCCTTCTCCTACATGGAAGAAGGCTGGAATTGTTTATTTCCTTTCCTTAGGTAAGTTGGGCTCTGACAATATCCCCACAGGTTAGGGTCTGGTTAACTACTTTGCCCCGAGGACAGACCTCATTAAGAACAGAGTACTTTCATCTATTTCAAAATGGTTCCTTTTACCCTCCGCCTGATGGAAGCCAGAAGGGATTTTTCTCTGATATTTACTGTAGAAATCCGGTTGAGCTGCTGGAGGTAAATCTCACAATATTGTGCTCCCCACCCCTGAACCTGACTAGATTCCCTGGAGTTTTTAACTCTCACAGTGTCTGCACTGAGGCTCCAGCAATTCATCAATTACAGCTCAGGTTTTTTACCGCTGCACCCATTCTCATGGCGGTTTCTGCGTGTGAGTCTCTGCTCTGGTAAGCCAAGAGTCCCTGTATTCACCTATCTTTCCAATCTTGGAGCAGCGGTTTGCCCTGTGTCCTCCCCTCTCTTATGGATTCAAAATGTTATTGATTTTTTAGTCTATTCAATTTTTTACTTGTTAGGACAGAGCAGCAACTTCCAGGCTCATTATATCTGACACTGGAAACTCAATCCACACCAGTTGTTAACTATCTTGGTCTAGAATTTATATGCCGTTTTTGCTCACAGTCTGCTCTCCAGAGCTGGTCACATGGCTTCAACCCAAATGAGAGCGAGGTTGGGAAATCAGGAAACTATATGGACATCTCAGAAGCACTGTTCTTCTCTATTACATATAGTTACATGTAAGATAAGTTTCATGTTCTTGTTGGAGTTCTATAAGAGATTAATAGATGATGGACTTAGAAAAATATTTTGAAATTGTGAAGAGTATTGAACATCAACATGAGAACTGATTTTATCTTTTAAGCAACTAAAAGCCATTAACGATTCTGAGGCCCAAATGTTATAATCTACAAGGCATTATAAATCAAGGAATTTGTGTGTATGTATATGTCAGTGAGGGGTGAAAGGAAAACACATCAAATATGGTACGGGTTGTTCATTAAACAAGATGATTTTTCCAGGTCTTTCACTCAAAAGTAAAAAAAACAAATGAATAGCTTGTTTAATATTGCTGTTATAATGCATGGGCAGGTTCTAAAACAAGAGCTGATACCCTCAAGCTGGTCCTGCTCTGTGGGGCAACTTGTGATTACATATCTAAGTTATATTAGTCAGCCCGAGCTGCCATAGCAAAATACCGTAGACTGAGTGGCTTAACTGACAGAATTTTTTTCTCACAGTTCTGGAGGTTGCAGTCCAATATCAAAGCACCAACATGGTCAGGTTCTGGTAAAGCCTCTCTTCCTGGCTTGCAGAAGGCCACCTTTTCACTGTGTCCTCACATGAAAGAGAAAGAGACCAAACTTCACCCCTGGTTTCTCTTATAAAGCCACTAATCCTGTGAGGAGGGCCACATCCTCATGACCTCACCTAAACCTAATTGCCTCCCAAAGGCCCCATTTCCGAATGGCATCACATTGGGGGTTAGGGCTTCAATGAATAAATTTTGGGTGGACACAATTCAGTCCATAGCATAAGTTAACTGAAAGTGAAAATTGGCCTTGACACTGGGAAAGGTATTATTGATTCTCATCTTTGTCCCACGTGGGAGGACATCCCACTTCCCCTCCATTTGTCAACTTATTAATCATCCCTTGAAACTCATATGAGGCTTCAGCTTCTAAGTTAATCCTTCTTTAATTACTGGGGTCTATAACTGATTTTTCCTATCTATGAGAGTTTTTGTTTCTATTGTTGTAGTTAGTATCAATATCACACATAATTGTCCTCTAATTGGCTCATTAACAGGGTTGTAAATGAATTTACACTTACAGGAATAATTACTGATGCATTTTATGTAGTGTAATTATTTTCTTGTTAATACTACATTGTATAACACATGAGCAGAATATGAAGTAAATCAGCTCAACACTGTGTGTTCTTCATGTTGCCAGCACCTAGACTGGGGATTATTTATGGTATGGTAGAAACTCTATTAAAGTGATAGAATAGTAAAATACCTATTAATAGTAGAATATCTATTAAACAGATGGATAGAATGGATAGATAGATGTAATGTATTGTACATTTTGTAGTAACTGACTGCTCTCCTAGACATTGTCCTGTTATTTTTAAAAATAGCATAAATTGGTATTTATATACTTGATATTATTATGGAATCCCTGGTCCTCCTGGAAACCTAGATCCCTGATTTTAGAGTTTCTCTCTTTACTCAGAAGAAGAAAATATATTCAGGAGAAAACGTAACAACTCTACACAAATATCAACTTTTCTGAGGAGGAGGAAAAAGAAATAAGAAAAAACTTGGATAATTCTAGCCTTGGAAAAGAGGGAGAAAAAAGTGCTCTTGGGAAACAGACTTTGGCCTTAGATAAGAGAATATAGAATAGATAATTTAAGTTAACTGCTTGGTTGAGAGAGTGCGAGGGAGATACGGGGATCACGCAAGTGAGCCTGTTCTGGAGCAAGATGAAATGAGGTAAGGGCCGGTATTTTGTGGGTTGGTTTGGGGTAAACTAACTTTCTAATGTTTTACCCTTAATTGGTCTATCAAAAGGTAACCAAATGTACAATATTTTTATGACTTTGTACTAGATCTAGTGTGATTGGTGGGAAGTTGACTGCCAATTTTAGTAACAACACTCATATTTTGAAGGGAGTGATCATATTGTCATCTCCTTTTATATAGTAGGACTCAGTAAGTAAGTTTTGGTTAATGAAAACCTGTAGATACATCTTTCCTCTGGATCACTGTGTTCTTCCTTGAGATTAACAGAGCAACACAGCTGTGTGGTGAACAATAGAGGAAATCCCTTTTCTCACTTCGCTGCCATTCACAGAGATAAGCATTCAAAGTCCATCCACAGAGTTGTCAGGGGAAGGTAAGGCCCATCTTACACCAGACCTTATACATTAGCCTTTGTATCGTACACTAGGCACCAAGAGGAAATAACCTGATTTATTTGGGGATGAAGAAATTCCCCCACAATAAAACATACAGTATAATATATTCAGAATAGTATATAATCCTCACTATGGCCAAGAGCACACCATGTGACCTGTCTGTGTTTACCCTCCACCCTAGCCTCATCTCCTGCCCTACTCATTTCTCTCTGCTTCAGTTCCTAGTGGTTTGTCAGTTTTTGTTAGTTATGGTTTCCATGGGGTTTGGCTGTACTGTGACTACTGTCTTTTGATGTGTAAGATAGTCATATAAATGAAAAGGCCTGAGTGGCTATCTGTTCCTTACAACCAAAAGAGAGAACTAAAATGGCCTCAAATGCTTTCTGCTAAATTAATTATTGCATTTAAAAAAAAAGAATCATTTGTGTTTGTGATCTTTATTATAAGCTTCTGAAGAGCAGCATTTACTTCTTAGTTACTTTTTATCATTTTGGGAGCTACCAATGTTTTGTGTACATTAAATGCTGAATAAGTGAATGATGGCAGAAAATTAAGCAGTTTACCAAGTCAGCAGGTATCTGCCTCTGCCCTTTCCCCACTAAATGTTCAAGAGATCACAAAAGTCACTAGGAATTTCTCTGGTCCCAGGATTTAACTTCAGGCCATAAATCTCCTGGGGCCTCTTTTTTAATAATAAATTTGTCCTAAATCTCTCTGGTGCACCATTTGTTGACCTTTTATTAAATGTTGTCTGAAGTCCGCTGGAAAGCTACAAAGTTTGGAAGATAGAGTTCTTTTTTATACCATGGACTAGAAAGAGACCAGCTTGAAGACATGTGACCTCTGTGAACAGGTGACTAGAGTCTGGGATCATACCATTCAATGTGGATTCAGAGGAGAGAACTGAACCGGACACTCAGACAAAAATGAAAACATAAACAGAACCGTGAAGGTGAAGTTCAGAAACTACTAAGAGAGTATATCAAAGACCATGAAGAGTTCCAAATGGAAGCCTAGAACAGTGAAGTGAAAAACTAGCATTCCTGAATATAACAAGTGTCACTATACATCACTGGTTCCCATACAGAGGTGGTAAACCAAAATTCCCCGGGGGCCATTTTCAAATTCAAATGTCTGGTCATCCCTACTAAGGGCAGATCAGAACCTGCCTGCTAGCTATAACAATTGGGATATATCCTGTTCTGTTTCTACGTACTCATTATTCTCCTGTGGGCTACATGTTCTGTTTCTTTGCATATCTATTAATCATATTTTATGTTGAATATTATGGAGGATACATTGTAGAAAGTCTACTTATCTTCCATTGAATAGTGTTGACTTTTATTCTTGCAGGTAATTAAATTATTGACTGATATTTTAAATATTGGAGGCTTAGATTTATACATTGTTAGGATGCACCTATTTCAATTTAGCTTTTCCCTTAGTTCAAGGTTTATACCTAATGGGCATCTCTTCTGGACTTGTGGTAGAAAGGCTAGAGTCTTTACCTTGTCCTTTTTTTTTCTTTTTTTTGAGGAAGATTGGCCCTGAGCTAACATCTATTGCCAATCTTCCTCCTTTTTTTCTCCCCAAAGCCCCAGTAGATAGTTGTATGTCATAGTTGTACATCCTTCTAGTTGCTCTATGTGGTATGCCACCTCAGCGTGGCTTGATAAGCGATGTGTAAGTCTGCACTCAGGATCCGAATCAGCAAACCCCAGGCCGCCGAAGTAGGGCACACGAACTTAACCTCTATGCTGCCCAGCCAGCCCCTACCTTGTCTTTAATTGGACTCAAATTCCATACTCCTGTCTCCATTAAAATAGGGTGAAGACGAGACATCTTCTCAGCTCATTTAATCTTCCAGCACCATTATCCACTAGAAAAATGCAAAGCAAAACCACATTGGGATACCACTTCACTAGATGTGTAATTAACTAGTTAATCAATTAAAATATTATAAAAATGGAATATAAGTGTTGGTGAGGATGTGGAGAAATGGGTATCTTCCTATTGCTAATGGTAAAATTATTGAGCAACCGTGGAAAATATTTTCAAGATTCCTTTCTTAGTCCATTTGGGCTGCTATAACAAAACTACCATAAACTGGGTGGCTTATAAACAACAAACATCTATTTCTCGCAGTTCTAGAGCTTGGGAAGTGCAAGATCAAGGCAGTGGCAGATTCAGTGTCTGGTGAGAGCCAGACATCACATGGCAGAGGGGCAAGGGAGCTCTCTTGGTGCTCTTTTATAAGGACATTAGTCTCACTCTTGATGGCTCAGTTCTTAGGACCCAATCACTTCCCAATGGCTCTAATTCTTATACCATCTCCTTAGGGGTCAAGTTTCAACATATGAATTTTAAGGGAACACAAACATTCAGACCGTAGCAGTTCCTCAAAAATTAAACATGGACTTAGCATATGGCCCAGCAATTCCACTCCTAGGTATATACTGAAAAGAATTAAAAACAAGTATTCAAACAAATTCTTGTGTACCAATGTTCATTGCAGCACTGTCCACCATAGCCAAAAGGTAGAAACAACCCAAATGTCCATCATCAGACCAATGGACAATCACAGTCGTATGTCACTTAACGACAGGGATATGTTCTGAGAAATGCATCATTAGGTGATTTCATTGTTGTACAAGCATCATAGAGCGCACTTACACAAACTTAGATAGCATAGACTACTACACACCAAGACTATATGGGGCTAGTCTTATGGGGCCACTGTCATATATGCAGTCTGTCATTGACGGAAATGTCCTTACGCAGTGCACAACTGTAAATTGTGGTATATAAATATAATGGAATATTATACCCATAGAAAGGGATGAAGTGCTGTCGCATACTGCAGCATGTATAATCCTTGTAAACATTAAGCAAAGTGAAATAAACCAGACAAAATTTCACATTTTGTATGATTTTATTTATTTGAAATATCCAGAATAGATAAATCCATAGAGACAGAAGGGAGATTGGTGATTACAAGGGGCTGGGAGAAAAGGGAAATGGTTAGTAATTGCTTAATAGGTACAGAGTTTTATTTTAAAGTGATGAAAATGTTTTGGATATACATAGAGGTTTTGGTTACCCCACTTGGCGAGTGTACTAAATGCTACTGAATTGCTCACTTTAAAATGGTTAATTTTATGTTGTGTGAATTTAACCTAAATTTTAAAAACTACAAAAACAGAAAACCAGAAAGCATGAAGAGTACCACCATACAAAAGATCCTTCCCTTTGAGTTCCACATCTTGTTATGTAGCAAAAATTCATTTTTAAAAAATTTTTCAGGTAAGAAAAGTGATAAATTCAAGACCAATCAAATAGTAATGCCAAGAGAATGAATAAGATGATACTTTATTGTGTGTATACAGCGTTCCTGGTTCTTATTTCTTCTGTTCTCATCATATGTTGACAAATGTTTTATAAGATCCATATTTCAAGAATATTTTTGAAATTCATTAATTTTCTAATACTATCTCAGGCATAGTAGAATGGGGGAAATGAGGTACAAAGATTAATAAGATAAATTTCCTGCCTTTAAGATGCACACAATATAATAAGCAAGTTGGAAATAAACTCTTACCATCATTATACAAGGTAGAAAAATTAAAATGTCAAAATAGAGGTGTATATATTTGCCATATTTGAGTTCACAGGAGGGAGACCATATTTCCAGCTGGTAAAACCAGGAAGGAATTCCAAAAGAGGGTTAATCTTGACCCTTGAGGATAGATAAGAGTTTGGCATGCAAGGATTGAGAAAGATATTCTAAGCAGAGAAAACTTCAACAAGCAAACCAGACACAGAAGGAAATACAGAATGCATTTTAAAAAACAGTTCATTCAGGAGTTGTGTAGTATGGGAAAAGTAAATGTTAAGTTTGCAAGTCAAAATGTGAGCTCAATGAAGACAGGGGCTGCATCTGTCTCATTTGTAATTTATCACAATAAACAAACAAAATTCCCCAGGGATCCCAAGCAATCAATACACAAATATAATTGAAAGAACAAATAAGTAAATTAAGATATGATAAAGGATGTGAAAAAGTTCTGTGACCTGCAAAGTACTCTATAATTAAAGACAATTTAGAGCTGGGACACAAATACTTTGAAGATTACTGCAATGGAGCCCACTGGAAATCATTCCTAATAGAAATATCATGTGAAGAGATTTACTCCATTAACTTCAATAACCCTGCACAAAAAAAGTAAGTGGATTACATTGAATTAAACAAAATCAGATCCAGTGTCAAGATGGTGGCATAGGCAGACTCTGAACTCACCTCCTCCCACGAATACAACAAATTTATAAGTACTCTTGGAACAATTACCCTGAGAGAAAACTGAAAGCTAGATGAAAAAAAAACTCCCACAACAAGAGACAATGCTGACTTAGGTGGAAGAGGTGGAAATTCCTTTCTGGAGAGAAAAATGCCACCTTCCAGCCATGGCACTTCATGGCCAGCTGGGAGCAATCCTATAGTATGAAGCCTTCCCTGGAGGAGTGGAGGATCTGAACCAGGGAACTTTACCACAATAAGCAGCTTTTGAACTCAGCGCAACTGAGACAAGTGTCATAATATCTGGCTTTGCTGATTATTAACAACAACAGGGAATATCCCCAGAAAAGCTATCAGACATAAGGGGGAAAAAAAAGCCTGCTCTTAAAGAGCCCACATACAAATTCACCCATTTCAGAAAGAAAATTAACATAACCAGAAAGGTGCACAGTCCTTTGGTGAAAAGACACTCACTTGATAGGCTCTGGGCACATCTCACTGCAAGATGAGACCTCTGCAGGCTGGGACCACCTTCCAAGGGACTGAGACATTGGTGGCAGCCATTATTGTAATCTAGTTCAGTAGTGCTGACACAGACCACAGACGCTGGCAGATGTCATTGGAGTTCTTCCCCTGGCCTGTTAGCCCAGAATGTGCCCCATCCACTAGAGCATCTATTTAATCTAGCTCAGCCAAGGCAGGCAGCCCACCATAGGGAATGGCCCCACCCAACAGCAACCCTGGGGCAACTTGTAGGCCTGCATAGGCAGGGTGCCTGGACTCGCTGCAGGCAGGTGAGTGGGTCTGCTTCTGCAGGACAGGGCATGTGCAAGGGGTAGGCCTGTGTTGGTGGAGTGTGTGGGGACTCTGTAGTAGGGTGATTGGGTCTTGCAGCAGACTTGTGCTTCTCAAACAGCCACATAGAGGATCAGCACCACCCTCCAAAGCCTGAAACAATTAGGTGCTCCCATGCCTGGGTCCAGCCCCACTCAGCTGCAATCCTGAAAGAGCTGACAACAGCCTTGCAGGCCAGAGGCCTACAGCAATTATAAGCCCCTGAGCTTAGCAATAGGCCACACTGGGGGCCTATTCACTTAACATAAAAACTTCAATAGGAATGTTCTATTAGATCTTGCAGCCAACTGTGCTAGGGCTCCCCACGCCTGATAAAGTGACTGAAGGGACCATAGCAGCCACATGCAGCTGAGCATTACGACCAGCGAGCCAGGGGGACAGCCTAGCCTCCCCAGGAACCTGCAGCAAAAACAACCCTGCCACAACAGTAGAACACACATAGCCCACACAGGCTGGAATGTTTGGATCTGGTGACTAGAGGAAAGCACACTATTGGGCCTCATAAGGCCTCTCCTACATAAGGCCACCTCTACAAGATCAGGAGATGTAGCTGACCTACCTAATACATAGATATAAGCACAGAGAAAGAGACCAAATGAGGAGACAAAGGAATATGTTCCAAGTAAGGGAACAGGACAAAATCACAGAAA
The DNA here is from genome assembly GCF_020826845.1 of Diceros bicornis minor. NCBI lineage: Eukaryota > Metazoa > Chordata > Mammalia > Perissodactyla > Rhinocerotidae > Diceros > Diceros bicornis. The sequence goes on along the minus strand of NC_080745.1, from coordinate 47,665,741 downwards.
AAGAACTAAACGAAACAGAGATAAACAATCTACCTGACAAAGAGTACAAACTAATAGTCATAAGGATGCTCACTGATCTTGGGAGAAGAATGGATGAACTCATTGATAACTTCAACAAAGAATTGGAAAATATAAAAAAGAACCAATCAGAAATGAAAAATACAACACTGGAAATGAAAAATTCACTACAGAGCTCAATAGCAGAGTAGATGATACAGAAGAATAGATCAGTGAGCTGGACAAAAGACTGGAGCAAATCACCCAAACTAAACAGATAAAAGAAAAAAGAATTAAAAAGAATGAGGACAGTCTAAGGGACCTCTGGGACAACATCAAGTGCAGTAACATCTGTATTATAGGTGTCCTAGAAAGAGAAGAGAGAGACAAAGGGGTAGAGAATCTATTTGAAGAAATAATAGCTGAAAGCTTTCCTAACCTAAGGAAGGAAATAGACATCAAGGTACAGGAAGCACAGAGAGCACCAAACAACATAAACCCAAAGAGACCCACACCAAGAGACATTATAATTAAAATGTTGAGAATTAAAGATAAAGAGAGAATCCTAAAAACTGCAAGAGAAAGGCAATAAGTTACATACAAAGGAAACCCCGTAAGGCTATCAGCTGACTTCACAGCAGAAGCCTTACAGGCTAGAAGGGAGTGGTATGATGTATTTAAAGTGCTGAAAGGAAAAAAATCTACAGCCAAGAATACTCTACCCAGCAAGCTGATCATTCAGAGTGGAAGGAGAGATAAAGAGTTTCCCAGACAAGCAAAAATTAAAGGAGTTTATCACCAAGAAACCAGCCTTACAAGAAATGCTAAAGGGACTTATTTAAGTGGAAAAGAGAAGACCACAAATAGGAATAAGAAAATTTTCAAATAAAAACAATAAAATCACTGGTAAAGGCCAATATACAGTAAAGGTAGCAGAACAACCACCTATGAAGCTAATATGCAGGTCAAAAGACAAAAGTACTAAAATTACATGATTCCATGATAAGAGTGTAACGGATACACACACACACAAAAGAGATTAGATTTGGTATCATAAACATAAAAAATAGAAGGAGGGGAGTAAAACAGTAGAGCTTTTAGCAAGAGATCAAACTAAAGAGACCATCAACATAATATCGATTGCCATATGTGTAGGTTATTATTTATGAACCTCATGGTAATCACAAACCAGAAACCTATAATAAATACACAAAAAACTAAGAGAAAGGAGGCCAAGCATAGTACTAAAGAAAGCCATCAAACCATAACGGATGAGAGCAAGACAACAAGAAAAGAACAGAGAAGAATTACTAAAACATCCAGAAAAAAGTAAGAAAATGGCAATAAGTACATTCTTATCAATAGCTACTTTAAATGTCAATGGACTAAATGTTCCAATCAAAAGGCATACAGTTGCTGATTGGATAAAAAAAAAAACAAACAAGACCTATATATATGCTGCATTCCAGAGAAACACTTCAGACCTAAAGACACTCACAAACTGAAAGTGAAGGGATAGGAAAAGGTACTCCATGCAAATGGCAAAGAAAAGAAAGCTGGGGTAGCAATACTTATCTCAGACAAAATAGACTTTAAAACGAAAACTGTAACAAGAGACAGAGAAGGGCACTACATAATGATAAAGTGAACAATCCAACAAAAGGATATAACACTTGTAAATATCTATGCACCCAACATAGGCACACCTAAATATATAAAGCAATTACTAACACACATAAAAGGAGAAATAGACAGTAACACAATAATAGTAGGTGGGACACTCCACTTACACCAACAGGTAGATCATCCAAACAGAAGATCAATAAGGAAACATTAACCTTAAATGATGCATTAGACCAGATAGACTTAGTAGATATATACAGAACATTCCATCCAAAAACCACAGAAGACACATTCTTTTCAAATGTACATAGAACATTCTCCAGGATACATCACATATGAGGCCAAAAAACAAGTCTCAATAAATTTAAGAAGATTGAAATAATACCAAGCATCTTTTCTGACCACAAAAGTGTGAAATTAGAAATCAACTACAGAAAGAAAATCTGAAAAGGCACAAATACGTGAAGATTAAACAAAATACTACTGAACAACAATTGGGTCAATATAGAAATCAAAAGAGAAATAAAAAAATACCTGGAGACAAATGAAAATGAAAATACAACATGCTAAAATTTATGGGATACAGCAAACACAGTTCTAAGAGGGAAGTTTACAGCAATACAGGCCTACCTCAACAAACAAGGAAAATCTCAAATAAACAATCTAACAGTGCATCTAAAGGAAGTGGAAAAAAAGAACAAACAAAGCCCAAAGTCAATAGAAGGAAGGAAATAATAAAAATCAGAGCAGAAATAAATGAAATAGAGACTTTAAAAAAAAAAGGAAAAAAATCAATGAAACTAAGATCTGTTGCTTTGAAAAGACAAACAAAATTGACAAACCTTTAGCTAGACTCATAAATAAAAAATGAGACAAGGCTTAAATAAAATCTGAAATGAAAGAGGAGAAATTAAAATGGAATTTCAGAAATAAAAAAGATTATAAGAGAATACTATGAAAAGCTATATGCCAACAAATTGGATAGTCTACAAGAAAATGATAAGTTCTTAGAATCATACAACCTTCCAAAACTGAATCAAGAAGAAGTAGAGAATTTGAACAGACCAATCACTAGTAAGGAGATCGAAGCAGTAATCAAAAACCTCCCTCAAAATAAAAGTCTAAGACCAGACAGCTTCCCTGGTGAATTCCACCAAACATTCAAAGAAGACTTAATACCTATCCTTCTCAAATTCTTCCCAAAAATTGAAGAGGAGGGGAAGCTTCCTAACTCATTCTATGAAGCCAACAATACCCTGACACCAAAACCAGACAAGGACAACACAAAAAAAGAAAATTACAGGCCAATATCACTGATGAACATCAATGCAAAAATCCTCAACAAAATACTAGTTAAAAATTTTTTAACAGTATGTTAAAAAAATCATACACCATGATCAAGTGGGATTTATTTGAGGGATGCAGGGATGGTTCAAAATCCACAAATCAAGCAACGTGATACACCACATTAACAAAATGAAGAATAAAAAAATCACATGGTCATTTCAATAGATGCAGAGAAAGCATTTGACAAGATACAGCATCTATTTGTGATAAAAACTCTGAATAAAATGGGTATAGAAGGAAAGCACCTAAACATAATAAAGGCCATATATATGACAAACCCACAGCTAATATCATTCTCAATGGAGAAAAACTGAAAGCTATCCCTCTAAGAGTAGGAACCAGATAAGAATGCCCACTCTCACCACTCCTATTTAACATGGTATTGGAAGTCCTATCCAGAGCAATCAGGCAAGAAAAAGAAATAAAAGCAATCCAAATTGGAAAGGAAGAAGTGAAACTGTCACTATTTGCAGATGACAGGATTTTATGTATAGAAAACCCTAAAGAATCCACCAAAAGACTTTTATAAATAATAAATGTATATGGTAAAGTTGCAGGATACAAAATCAACATGTGAAAATCAGTTGCATTCCTACACACTAACAATGAAGTAGCAGAAAGAGAAATTAAGAATACAATCCCATTTACAGTGACAACAAAAAGAATAAAATTCCTAGGAATAAATTTAACCAAAGAGGGGAAAGACCTGTAAACTGACAACTATAAAACATTTTTGAAAGTAATTGAAGAAGACATAAAGAAATGGAAAGATATTTAATGCTCTTGGATTGGAAGAATTAACATAGTTAAAACGTCCATACTTCCCAAAGCAATCTACTGATTCAGTGCAATCCCTCACAAAGCTCCAATGACATTTTTCACAGAAATAGAATAAAGAATCCTAAAATTTATATGGTACAAGAAAAGACCCCAAATAGCCAAAGCAATCCTGAGAAAAAAGAACAAAGCTGGAGGTATCACACTCTCTGATTTCAAAATATGCTACAAAGCTAGAGTAATCAAAACAGCATGGTACTGGCACAAAAACAGACACACAGATAAATGGAACAGAACTGGAGCCCAGAAATAAACCCACACATCTATGGACAGCTAATTTTTGACAAAGGAGCCAAGAATATACAACGGAGAAAGGAAAGTCTCTTCAATAAATGGTGTTGGGAAAACTGGACAGCCACATGCACAAGAATGAAAGTGGACCATTATTTTAGAGCATACACAAAAATTAACTCAAAATGGATTAAAGATTTGAATGTAAGATCTGAAACCATAAAACTTCTAGAAGAAAACATAGGCAGTATGCTCTTTGACATCAGTCTTAACAGCTTATTTTCAAGTACCATGTCTGACTGGTCAAGAGAAACAATAGAAAAAATAAACAAATTGGACTACATCAAACTAAAAAGCTTCTGCACAGCATAGGAAACTATCAACAAAACAGCAAGACAACCTAACAATCGGGAGAAGATATTTGCAAACCATATATCTGATAAGGGGTTAATATCCAAAATATATAAAGAACTCATACATCTCAACAACAAAAAAACTAACAATTAAAAAATGGGCAAAAGATCTAACAAACATTTCTCCAAAGAAAATATACAGATGGCCAATAGGCACATGAAAAGATGTTCAACATAGCTAATTATCAGGGAAATGCAAATCAAAACCATAATGAGATTTCACCTCACACCCATCAGAATGGCTATAATTAACAAGACAGAAAATAACAAGTGTTGAAGAGGATGTGGAGAAAAGGGAATTCTCATACACTGCTGGTGGGAGTACAAACTGGTGCAGCCACTATGGAAAACAGGATGGAGATCCTCAAAAAATGAAGAATAGAACTTCCATATGAATCAGCTATTCCACTGCTGGGTATTTATCCAAAGAATACGAAAACACCAATGCGAAAAGATACATGCACCCTTACGCTCATTGAAGCATTATTCACAACAGCCAAGACTTGAAAGCAACCTAGCTGCCCATCAAGGAACGAATCGATAAAGAAGATGTGGTATATTTGCACAATGGAATACTACTCAGCCATGAAGAAGGATAAAATCTTGCCATGTGTGACAACATGGATGGACCTGGAGGGTATTATCCTAAGCAAAATAAGTCAGAGGGAGAAAGTCAAATAGCATATGTTCTCACTCGTAAATAGAAGATAACAACAACAACAAACAAACACATTGAGACAGAGATTGGATTGGTGGTTACCAGAGTGGATGGAGGGAGGTGGGAGGGCAAAAGGAGTGATTAGACACAATCGTATGGTGATGGATTGTAGTTAGTCTTTGGGTGACGAACATGATGTAATCTACATAGAAATCGAAATATAATGATGTATATCTACAATTTATATAATGTTATAAACCAATGTTACTGCAATAAAAAAATAAATAAAATCAAAGTGCCAAAATATGCATGATATAAAACTATCTCTTTATATAACTGGGTATTAAATAGACATAATAGTTCATATCAGTGAATATTCCTGTATATGTTTACATGTACATAAAAATATTCTAGAAAACTTCACAGAAGTGAATAACTTTGGTTACCTCAAGAGAGTAGCAGATAAAAAGATGGGGGAATGGGAAATAAATTTTTATTTTTTGTTTCACACTCATTTTGACTAAAATTTTCACACCAGCACTTTTATTATAAACACAGTTAAAAATAAATCCTTTAAAAGAGGTAGATAGAATTTCAAAGATATTTTCAAAATACACATTAACCAATGTTGTATTTTTACTCAGACTTTTGTCTTTACGTTATAGTTCCCAATTAAAAAAAAAAATGTTTGAATGGTCATGAAACTCCACATTTACCTTTTATTAATAAAAGAGTGTCCCTAAGGAATAGGTCAAAAGCAAGAGAATTATGAAACTAATTTCTAATTTGCCTGATTCAAACAGCAACATGGCAATCTCATGAGATTTTCTTAAACAGAAAAAACAAAGAAAGAAAAAAAGAGCAGCGTGGTATCACAGGAAAAGAGCACAACAGCTAAAAGGCAAAAATTTAGGATCATGTAAATTACATAATCTCTCTGTGCTTAGATTTCTTAGTCTAGGTAACCAAGATGACAATTATGCCAACATATTCATCCTGGTGACACAAAGTTTTAGTGATCATTAGACGGGATAATGTAAGTCTAATTGGTTTGGAAAAAAGAAAGCATATTAGATCCATAAAGGGCTGTCAGTGTTAGCATCATTGTCTTGCACATAAGTTAAATCTCTTATCATTTGCTTTCCAAACCTTGATTACGGGAGTTATAATCCCATAGGAACTTTTTAGAGCTTAACATTTATCAAGATTTTTTATATCCCTTATATTTGGAAAGAAAATTATGTAACATATGATTCCCTTACTCCAACACCGAAGAGCCTAGGCTATTCCCTATGCAGCATCCTCTAAAAGTCCCCTTCACTGCCTCACGTGACAGGCTTTTAATCAACTCATTCAAAAATAAAGACTAACTTTTTTAACCGCTCTCATTGCTCAGACGTTATTTTCATCAGAGTCAGCATACATTTTGCTCTTTATTCATTTCATCCCATTTACTTTTAGCTGTTGGTCCATGTAGCTATTATTTTTCAGAATTTATGTCTTGAAATAAATAATTGCTCCAATAGGACCCTCCTCATACCTATAAAAAAGGCATACTAATTCTTTAAAATATGGTTACCATATTTTCCCCAGAAGTCTATTTGGCTACATAAAGTTTATTGCCCATAAGATATATTCTAACTAGCACATGAACTGTGAACACTGCAGGATAACTCTTTTTCATCTATTCTGGCTAACTGGTATATTAATATTTAGTAACAACTGGAATCTAAAATATTAGGGAGTTAGGAGAAAAGCATTTGACCCCAATCAGCTATTGTCCACTCCTATTTAGGTTTGAAGTAGGGAAAAAATGGTGGCGTTATATACCTGCTAGATTTCTTTAAGGCTGTTACCATTATCACAAAGGACCCTGGATAAACAGTATAGGTTCAAGAACCATAATGAATTCACCAATTCAGCTACAGAAGAGACCACCCCTAGGACAGCTCTCCATCCCCAGACTCCCCATCAAAAATTGTTTCCATGAAGAAAGATCATAAGCTTGTTCCACAGTGGAGCAACAATGCTATGAATGTTATTTTTGGAAAACATGGACATCGGGGACAAGATACCAGGAGAGGTGTTGAAGAGGCTTCTTTGAACCTATTTCTCTGATTCTAGCATTGACTCAGTTCCAACATATTTGGCTTCTCAGTGTGAGGAGGCAAGCTAATAGGAAAAAGTTTCTTTCAACTCCATTAGTCCTTTCCCATGTCAACCTCTCCATTTTCAGTGTCCTTCTAGTTTACAATTCGTTATAAAAGCTCAAAAATAATCGTAAATGCTTTGTGAATTCTTCCCGCAGAGGTGTTGATTTATTTATGTTCAAATTTTTTCCAGTATATTATCCCCCAAATTTTCTGTTTTGAGTTATTGTATAAGATCTTCTTTCGCTGCTTTTAATTCTAACTTTAAAATAAGATGTGCATTTCTAACTATTAAGTAGCTTCATATTTTTTCTCAAGAGGATCTTGCTCTTTAAATATATTTGGGCACTCTTTCATCCATTTTATTAGCTTTAGTCAGTATCTTTGGAGCTGAGCTTATGCTATCCCTATTAATCTAATGCCACGAGGTCCTAACAGTTATCTAGTAATTCCAGAAGGCCATGGACTAGTAAAGCCTTGGGTAGCTGGGAAGTTCGTTTATCTTCCTACTACTATTTTTCCTTAAATAGAGTTCAATTTCTGACCTGAGGGGTGTGAAAATTAGCTGAATGTAGAAGCAATGGACTCTGCAAAATACTTGGAGTATAGTTAAGCACAGCATGTAAGTTATTAACTCCAGATTTAGTTCTTTCTTTTTTGCCACCTTTCAAGAATAAAAATATTATACTTCATGTACTGTTATACGGATATCTAGATATAGGTCTAGCTATACGTAGGTCTGTTATATGGATATCTGTACCTATATCTATTATCTGTCTGTCTGTCTATCCATCTATCCATCATCCATCATTTTCCTGCAGTCAACATTTTAATAGATTTTTTTCTCCCCAGGGATGCTGCTGGTTTGCAGACTGCTCTCTGACTTCTGAAACTCTACATCACTTCCAGAAATGGAAACCCTCCTTGTCAATCACAGAAGGTAGTTATAAAAAACAAGGGCAAAGCCATGTTAAATTGCTAGCCAGGAAAAGATCAAAATTCGAAATTCAAAACATGGTTTCTACGCATATCACCTTTGCACCATCATAGTCAAAATATTAAATCGAACCATGGTAAGCTGGGGACCATCCACACCTTCTAAAGCCACCATGAAGACCCCTCACACTCTGAGAAATGCTGATCTAGTTTAATTCTCTCCATTAAAGAGCTAGGATTACAGTGGTGTCACTACTTGTTTGTGCCATGAGGAGCCAATGAAAATTGTGGCTGGCCCTAGGGTCTCCTGTCTGTCACTCTCAGACCAGAGTGAGTATCGCCTCCTTCAAGGTCCTGAGACACCGTGAGACTCCCCACCCTGTCAATACCGTCCGCATTTCCAGTCGATTTCACTAGCACTAGGTGCCATCTGGCTGGGAAGTCGTTACCATCCCTACCGTCCTGCAGAATCCTGCTCCTCTGCAAGCTGTTGCCTGGTCACAGATCCTGCTGGAGGGAAGAAGTTGATTTCCAGATGGCAATCACTTAGCGAGGGAAGATACAAACAGTGGTAGGAGGCATTAAAGCATTCACACCTGACCTTTATGTCCCACACTAAATAAACAGAATTATTTACAATGGCTGAGATTGCAATGTCCTGCATTTCAGAGAGGAATGGCTATTGGAAGAAAGAAGCCAAAGTTCCTAGATAGAGGTATGTGGGTGGGGCTGATCGGATAGAGTCCCTTGGTCAAATGCCCCATTTCAGTAGCCTCAGTAGACAAGAGTATGGCCCACACGGTCTGAGTTCAAGTCCCAGCTCCACCACTTGCCATCTGTGTATGTGACCAGGGGGCATAACTTAACCTCACTGTACTTCAATTTCCTTGCCATGAAACTTACCTCAAAGAATGTGAAGATTAAATGGAGGAGAGACATGCAAAGCACCTTCACACAGTAAATGTTCAGTTAATTAGCTATTATGGTGTTAGCCCTTCAACAGTCTCCAGTCACACACTGAATGGATGTTTCCTGTCTTGGAATTAAAAGAAGGAAATAGCAAAATAACAAATGTTGACTGTTGACTGTTGCTGTCAAGGGGGTCACGTTGAAATCTGATGATGGTGAGTCCTAATACAGTTGGGGAAAGTGGGGTAGTTGCCTGCCCATAAAAGCCTCTCTTGGCTGGATGTCTGGCTGGACCTCCTCCATCTTTGCTGTGGGGCTCTTTTCTTTTTCTTTTTAAATTCATTTAAACTAAAAAACAAAACAAAACAAATCAGTTCACCCATTTCTCCTACTCTCCAACTCCCGCGTCTGGCAATGACCAATCTGTACTCTGTATCTATGAGGTTGGAGTTTTTAATTAATTGATTAATTTTAGATTCCACATATAAGAGAGATCATATAGTATTTATCTTTCTCTGTCTGACTTATTTCGCTTAGCATAATGCCCCTGGGGTCCATCCATGTTGTCACAAGTGACAAGATTTTTTATAGCTGAATAATATTCCGTTGTATATATATCCACAATTTCTTTATCCATTCATCCATCAATGGACATTTAGGTTGTTTCCGTATCTTAGCTATTGTAAATAATGTTGCAAAGAACATAGGGGTTCAGATCTTTTTGAATTAGTGTTTTCCTTTTCTTCATATAAATGCTCAGAAGTGGAATTGCTAGATCATATGTTAGTTCTGTTTTTAATTATTTTTTATTATTTTATTGAGGTCATAATAGTTTATAACTGTGAAATTTTAGTTGTATGTTATTATTTGTCAGTCACCATATATATGTGCCCCTTTACCCTTTTGCCCACCCCCAATCCCCTTCCCCTCCGGTAACCAGTAATCTGTTCTCTTTGTCTGTGTGTTTGTTTATCTTCCACATATGAGTGAAATCACGTGGTGTTTGTCTTTGTCTGGCTTATTTTGCTTAACATAATGCCCTCAAGCTCCATCCATGTTGTTGCAAATGGGACAATTTTCTCTCTTTTTATGGCTGAGTAGTGTTCCACTGTGTATATATACATACCACATCTTCTTTATCCATTCGTCAGTTGGTGGGCACTTGGGTTGCTTCCATTGTCTTGGCTATTGTGAATAACACTGCAGTGAACATAGGGGTGCATAAGTCTCTTTGAATTGTTGATTTCAAGTTCTTTGGATAAATACCCAGTAGTGGGATAGCTGGGTCGTATGATATTTCTATTTTTAATTTTTTGAGAAATCTCTGTACTATTTTCCATAGTGGCTGCACCAGTTTTCATTCCCACCAGTAGTAAATGAGGTTTCCCTTTTCTCCACATCCCCTCCAACATTTGTTATTTTTTATCTTGGTAATTACAGCCATTCTAACAGGTGTAAGGCGATATCACATTGTAGTTTTGATTTGTGTGTCCCTAGTGACTATTGATGTTGAACATCTTTTCATTGTGCCTATTAGCCATCTGTATATCTTCTTTGGAAAAATGTCTGTTCATATCCTCTGCTCATTTTTTGATCAGGTTGTTTGGTTTTTTGTTGCTGAGATGTATGAGTTCTTTATATATTTTGGAGATTAACCCCTTGTTGGATCTATGATTTGCAAGTATATTCTCCCAGTTGGTGGGTTGTCATTTCGTTTTGTTCCTGTTTTCCTTTGCCTTGCAGAAGCTCTTTACTATGATGCAGTCCCATTTGTTTATTTTTTCTTTTGTTTTCTTTGCCTGAGTAGAGAGGGTAATGAAAAAGATGCATCTAAGACTGCTGCCAAAGAGTGTACTGCCAATGTTTTCTTCTAGGAGTTTTATGGTCTCATGTCTTCAAGTCTTTAATCCATTTTGAATTAATTTTTGTGTATGGCAAAAGAAAATGGTCTCATTTCATTCTTTTGCATGTGGATGTCCAGTTTTCCCAACATCATTTATTGAAGAGACTTGCCTTTCTCCATTGTATGTTCTTGGCTCCTTTGGCAAAGATTAGCTGTCCATAGATGTGTGGGTTTATTTCTGGGATTTCAATTCTGTTCCATTGATCTGTGTGTCTGTTTTTGTACCAGTACCATGCTGTTTTGATTACTATAGATTTGTAGTATATTTTGAAATCAGGGAATGTGATGCTTCTAGCTTTGTTCTTTTTTCTCAGGATTCCTTTAGCTATTCAGGATCTTTTGTTGCCCCATATGAATTTTAGTATTCTTTGTTCTATTTCCATGAATAATGTCTTGGTATTCTGATTGGGATTGTATTGAATCTGTAGATTGCTTGAGGTAGTATGGACATTTTAACGATGCTCATTCTTCCCATCCATGTGTATGGACTATCATTCCATTTCTTTATGTCAGCATCGATTTCTTTCAATAATGTCTTATAGTTTTCAGTGTGTAGGTCTTTCACCTCCTTGGTGAAATTTATTCCTAGACATTTTATTCTTTTTGTTGCAATTGTAAATAGAATTATATTCTTGAGTTCTCATTCTGTTAGTTCGTTATTGGGATGTAGATATGTGACTGATTTTTGTAAGTTGATTTTGTACCCTGTCACTTTGCTATAGTTGTTGATTATTTCTAATAGTTTTCTGATGGTCTTTAGGGTTTTCTATATATAGAATCATGTCATCTACAAACAGCGAGAGTTTCACTTCCTTGCCAATTTGGATACATTTTATTTCTTTTTCTTGCCTAATTGCTCTGACCAAAACTTCCAGTACTATGTTAAATAAGAGTGGTGAGAGTGGGCACCCTTGTCTTGTTCCTGTTCTCAGAGGGATGGCTTTCAGTTTTTCACCATTGGGTATGATGTTGGCTGTGGATTTGTTATATATAGCCTTTATTATGTTGAGATACTTTCCTTCTATACCCATTTTATTCAGAGATTTTGTCATAAATGGATGTTGGATCTTGTCAAATGCTTTCCCTGCATCTGTTGAGATGATCACGTGATTCTTATTCCTCATTTTGATACACTCATGTCATGTATCACATTGATTGATACCATCGTTGAACCATCTCTGCATCCCTGGTATAAATTCAACTTGATCATGGTGTATGATCCTTTTAATGTATTGCTGTATTCGGTTTGCCAATATTTTGTTGAGGATTTTTGCATCAATGTTCATCAGCGATATTGGCCTATAATTTTCCTTATTCGTGTTGTTGTTGTCTGGCTTTGGGATCAGGGTGGTTTTGGCCTCTTAGAATGAATTAGGTAGTGTTCTGTCTTAATTTTTGGAAGAGTTTGAGAAGGATAGGTATTAAATCTTCTTCAAATATTTGGTAGAATGGTCCAGAGAAGCCATCTGGTCCTAGACTTTTATTTTTTGGGAGGTTTTTGATTACTGTTTCATTCTCTTTACTTGTGATTCATCTATTCAGATTCTCTATTTCTTCTTGAATCAGTTTTGAGAGGTTTCATCAGTCTAAAAATTTATCCATTTCTTCTAGATTGTCCAATTTTTTGGCATATAGTTTTTCATAATATTGTCTTATAATCCTTTGTATTTCTGTAGTATCCGTTGTAATTTCTCCTCTTCATTTCTAATTTTATTTATTTGAGTATTCTCTCTTTTTTCTTAGTGAGTCTCGCTAAGGGTTTGTCAATATTCTTTATCTTCTCAAAGAACTAGCTCTTAGTTTCGTTGATCGTTTCTACTGTTTTTCTGGTTTCTATTTCATGTATTTCTGCTCTAATCTTTATTATTTCCATCCTTCTGCTGACTGTGGGCTTTGTTTGTTCTTCTTTTTCTAGTTCTGTTAGGTGTAATTTAAGATTGCTTATTTGAGATTTTTCTTGTTCAAGTGGGCCCGTATTGTTATGAATTTCCATCTTAGGATCACTTTTGCTGCATCCCATATGAGTTGGTATGGTGTATGCTCATTTTCATTTATCTCCAGATATTTTTTGATTTCTCATTTAATTTCTTCATTGATCCCTTAGTTGTTCAGTAGCATGTTGTTTAGTCTCCAAATATTTGTCACTTTCCCAGCTTTTTTCTTATAGTTGATTTTTCTAGTTTCATAGTATTATGGTCAGAAAAGACGCTTGATGTCATTTCAATCTTCTTAAATTTATTGAGGCTTGCCTTGTTTCCCAACATGTGGTCTATCCTTAAGAATGTTTCACATGCACTTGAGAAGAAGGTGTCTTCTGCTGTTTTTGGATGGAGTGTTCTATATATATCTATTAAGTCCATATGGTCTAGTTTTTCATTTAATACCACTATTTCCTTGTTGACTTTTTGTCTGGATGATCTATCCATTGATGTAACCAGGGTGATGAGGTCCCCTACTATTATTGTGTTGCTATTAATTTCTCCTTTTAGTTCTGCTAATAATTGCTTTATATACTTTGGTGATCCTGTGTTAGGTGCATATATATTTATAAGTGTTGTGCCTTCTTGGTGGAGTGTCCCTTTTATCACTATATGCTGCCCCTCTTTGTCTGTCATTGCCTTTTTTATCTTGAAGGCTGCACTGTATAAGTATGGCAACACCGTCTTTCTTTTGTTTGCCATTAGCTTGGAGTATCGTCTTCCATCCCTTCACTCTGAGCCTGTGTTTGCTTTAGAGCTGAGATGTGTTTCCTGGAGGCAGCATATTGTTGAATCTTTTTTTTTTAATCCATCCAACCACTCTGCATCTTTTGATTGGGGAAGTCAATCCATTTACATTTAGAGTGATTATTGATATATGAGGGCTTAATGCTGTCATTTTATCACTTGTTTACTGGTTGTTCTGTATTTCCCTTGTTTCTCATCCCAGGTGTTTCTGACTGCCAGTTCAGTTTGGTGATTCTCTATGATGGTTTTTTCATTATTTATCATTTGTGTCTCATTTCTGATTTTTTGTTTAGTGGTTACCATGTGTTTTGTATATAAGATCTTGCAGATGAGATAGTCCATTTTCTGATAGCCTCTGATTTCCTCAGTGTAAGCGTGTTCCATCCTTTTCCATTCCCATCTAAGTTATTGTTGTCACAACTTATTCTGTTTTGTGTTGTCAGTTTGTGATTAAAATGAAGTGATTATCATTATTTTTGATGCTGTCCTTCTCTTTATCTTTAATATTATAATTAAGTATTTGATAACATGTTGTGACAAAGAGCTGCAATTTTCTGATTTTGTCTGTTTATCTCCTTGCTCAAGGCTTTAGAAACACTTTCTTTTTTCTTTTTTCAGATATGTGGGCCTTCTTGATCATTTCTTGTAGAGGGAGTTTTGTGGCAATGAAGTCCCTCAGCTTTTGTTTATCTGGGAGAGTTTTTATTTGTCCATCATTTCTGAAGGATCATTTCTATGGATAGAGTATTCTTGGCTGAAAGTTTTTGTCTTTCAGAATTTTGAACATATCATTTCAGTCTCTCCTAGCCTGTAAGGTTTCTGCTGAGAAATTCGCTGAAAGCCTGATAGGAGTTCCTTTGTAGATTATTTTCTTCTGCCTTGCTGCTCTTAATGTTTTTTCTTTGTCATTGACTTTTGCCAGTTTTGCTAATATATACCTTGGAGAATGTCTTTTTACATTGATGTAATTAGGAGTTGTATTAGCTTCATTTACATTTAATTCCAGCTCCTTCCCCAGGTTTAGGAAGTTCTCAGCTATTGTTGCTTTGAACAAGCCCTCTGCTCCTTTCTCCCTCCCTTCTCCATCTGGAATACCTATAATACTTATGTTGCATTTCCTAGTTGAGTCAGATATTTCTTGAGGAATTTCTTCATTTCTTTTTAGTCTAAGTTCTCTCTCCACCTCTGTCTGAAGCATTTCTATGTTTCTGTCCTCTAAATTACTAATTCTGTCCTCCATAATATCAGCTTTGTTTTTAAGGATTCCAGACTTTTCTTTATCTCATTCATTGTGTTCTTCATTGCCAACATTTCTCATTTTTTTAAATAGTTTGAATCTCTTTTTGAAGAATTCTCTCTGTTCATTAATTTTATTCCTGAGTTCATTGAACTATCTTTCTGAGTTTCCTGTACCTCTTTGAGTTTTTTTATGATAACTATTTTGAATTCTCTGTGATATAGATTGTAAATTTCTGTTGTTTCAGGATTGATTTCTGGATACTTGTCATTTTCCTTCTGGTCTGGAGTGTTAATGTACTTTTTCATGCTATTTTATGGGGTGGACTTTATCTATTGCATAGTGGTAGCATCTGGTCTCAGATTCCACCTGCCACCACTGTGGAGGGCAGGAGCTATGTTTTGTTTTCTGAGCCCACCGTGACACTTGGTGGTTGTGCCTGTCTGTTGGAATCTGTGGTGACAGGGCCAGTCTGCATTTGCCTGCTGGCCACTGCTGCTTTACACACATATGTGCAGGTCCTCTGGCAGGAATCCCTTGTTCTAGCCAATGGGTTGAGCTGGTGTGCCAGGTAGGAGGGAGGGAGAGGCACTTTCTTTCATATGCATGATCCTGCAAGTTCCCACTCTGCACTCACTGTCTGCCCGCCTGAGCTGCTCAGCTTGGTGGGGACACCTCCATGATTTCTTAGCTGCCACAGTGTGGAGCATTTCTGCAGGCTGGGAGGCAACTCCAAGAGTGAGAGCATTCCCACAGAGGGCTGCCTTTTCCTCATCCTCCTCTCAGAGTCTCATGCTGGCCATCACACGAGGTCCTGCACCCTAGATCACTGCCCACTGCTGCCGGGGGAGGGATAAGAGATCCACTTACCTACTTCCACTGCATCCCGGGGGGATCCAGCACCCTCATCTTCAGACCTATGGCTGCATGGATCTCTCAGACATCTATTGTGTTGTGAGAATGTCCTCTGTTGGTTTATGAATGTCCTTTTAGTTGTATCTTAGAGGGGAAAGACTAAGGGAAGAGCTCATTCTGCCACGATGCTGATGTCACTCTGCTCTCTATTTTTAATTTTTTGAGGAACATCCATAATGTTTCCCATAGTGGCTGCACCAATTTACATTCCCACCAACAGTGCACAAAGGTTCCCCTTTCTCTACATCCTCACCAACACTTGTTATTTCTAGTCTTTTTGAAAGTAGTCATTCCAGCATGTGTGAGGTGACATCTCATTGTGGTTTTGATTTGCATTTCCCTGATGGTTAATGATGTAGAGCATCTTTTCATTACCTTTTGGCCATCTGTATGTATTCTTTGGAAAAATGTCTATTTGTATCTTCTGCCCATTTTTAATTGGATTGTTTGTTTTTTTGCTATTGAGTTGTAACTTATATGTATTGGATATTAGGATATTAGCCCCTTACCAGATATATGATTTGCAAATATTTTCTCTCATTCAGTAGGTTGCCTTTTCATTTTGTTGATGGTTTCCTTTTCTGTGCAGAAGATTTTTAGTTTGATGTAGTCCCACTTGTTTATTTTTGCTTTTATTGCTAGAGGTTTTGTTAAACATTTTATGGGTCCAATATTTTTATAAACTTATGCCTCAATATAACTCCAAAATGAAATTAATTAATGAATCAAACATACATATAAATATTATTAGCATTCTTTCAACAAGAAAAGTCATGTTAGCAGCATAGAAAACAAACATAGAAAACAAAAAATATGAATAAATAAAACATATGCTATATATGAAAATCTCGTTCAGGACACATTTTTATTCAGGTGTCAAAGCACGATTATCAAGATTGTTTTCTGTTGCACAATCTAGTAACTTCCGGGTCAAATATAATATTTGACAAGCAGATGTAAATCAAAATATTTGGACTTCCACTGTGGCAGAAATTAAATTCCCTCATAAAATAAATAATGAACTAATAGACCTGGAGGAAACCTTGGAGAGTTTCTAGATGGATCCATTTTCTTCACATAGTTGGTACACAGAAATATATTGTGAAAAGCAATTCTGATATTTACTCAAAGCCTTGAAAATTCTCTAAAAGAGAGGAATGTATTCTTAATATATTCAAATTTATGTTCTCAGTAGTACCATTACTCTCAATATTCTCTATCTAAATGGTGGTTGAAGACCAAAAACACTCTGTTCTTCATTTTTGTCCTCCAACCGAAAATTGTTTCTGAGTCACACTGAGTACTATTCTTAACATTTCTCCTAATTTTCTACCTTTCCTTCTTCCTCTGTTTGTCTTTTACTTAAAATTATGTTGTTTCTAACACATGTAAATTTTCCAACTTCACTTATCAAGTTCTGCATTTTTGTTGTTAAAGCAATTTTATTTTATTTTGAAACAATCTAAAACTCACAGAAACATTGAAAGTAGAATACAAAGAAGTTTCATTTTCCCCCATAGAACCATTTCAGAGTAAGTGGTTAGCATAATGTCCCATTAATCACCCCAAAATGTTCATTAACTTAGTTTTGACTGATGTTTTCTTGTGATTACATTCAGGTTACACATCTTTGATAAGAATGTCATAGAAGAGATGCTGTATTCTTCACCTTACATTCTATCAGCACCCACTTTTAATTTGTCTCATAACTGATTACATTCACTTTGATAACTTAATTAAGATAGTGTTTTAGTCTACTTCACTTCACTGTAAATAAGTATTTCATGAGGAAGTGCTTGAAATTGTGGAAATATAACTCCCCAAACTTTCAATTTATTCATTTATTTATTTATTACAATTTGGACTCATGGTGTCAACATAGTACAACTTTTGTATTTTTGCATTCATGCTAATGCCAATGGAAGTTCCTTCAAGCTTGATCTGTGTCCATATCCCCATCATTCTTTGAGGATTTATTTATTTTCTGGCTCAAAAAGATATCCCAAGCTTATCTTGTACTTTACTTGCCTCAATCCTGGCCCTAAAGCACTCATTCCTTTGAGTGGAGAATAGTATTTAGAAACCAAGATAGGTGAGTGCATTTACTTCTGAGCTGTTGATCTGTCACTGCAGCTAGGCCTTTAGGGAAGGAGAAGTGGGGGGGGGGCAGAACTATGGACTATATATATATTCTAACATCTATCTCTCAATATCTATCTATCTATCTATCTATCTATCTATCTATCTATCTATCCGTCTATCTATCTAGCTATTTATCTATCTCATCTATTAAAAATCATGAGTTCATACTGACACTTCTAATTCAAATATAAAAACAATAGGATTCATTATAGTTTTCTTCCTTTCCATACATGTACTTCCATTCTCTGCCAGTGAGAAATATGGCTTCTACTATCCTTAATATATTTACTTATTTGATCAAATCTATATGTAACCAATCTCCCATGGAGCTGCCACATCTTCCTCCATGGAGATATCCTCTTCACCACAGTTGGCTGGGCTCTTATCACTGCTCTCACCTCCTGCAGGGTTATCTCCACCTCCCGCGTGTATTTTGAACCTCTGTTCTAGTCTGTCCTCAGCCGTGCCACAGTACCCTCCGCACTCTGCTTGAGACTCGACACTCTGAGTCAGACAGCCCTTCTACATGATGCTTACTTTTCTCTACTTGAGCTTTAAAGCTCTACTCTAGACTCTATTCCTGTGTGGATGCCATTCTTAATTGTTGGGACTCTGACTCTCCTCTCTGATTCTTGTGCAATCATCTATCTTTCTTGGCCCTGCCCTATGGCTTAAGAAGAATTGTTCAGGGAGAGAAGAAAATGGAAGGACACAAAAGGAGGAAGAGAAAGAAAAAATGAAGAGAAAGCTTTCTCTTTTTAACTCATTGTTTCAATAACAGACACCTTCCAAGTCAGAATTATTTGCATTTAGTTGGGAAGAGGGAGAAGTTCAGTAGGCAATGAATAAATTAAATTTGGCTAATAGGAATGAAGGAGGATTGAGAACACTCACACATTAATAACTTTTCTCTTTGCTGCTTTCCCAACTCAGTGAGACACTCAACACTCTGGTCTGTATTTAATGCATGTAAGATTCAGGTGAACTACTTTCTGGGTAGGTCTCATTCAACATCTCTGTTTTCAAGCTGATTAAAACTTTTTTCAATATTTTTGGATTCATTACAACATATAGGAACTCCTGCACCAGGATCTAGATTAAGGTTATATTCTGACCTGTTTTCTTCTCCTTTTCCAAGGGAGAGTAAATATGTAACAGTAAATATGTAAACAGTAAATATGACTGTTCCCCACCTAGAAATTTCCCAGACTAAAGGCAAGTCTATTCCAGAGAGAACACACCATATTTCTCAATAAAACCACCACTGAGCATCTCAATACTATCTTTCAATGACTTTCTTTACAGAAAAAAAATGCTATATTACCTGGCTTTTTTAATTTTTAATATTTACACAATTCCCATTCCCAATTATTTTCAATAAGCATTTTCAATGGCCTTGGCTTCAAAATGCACAGGGTAGCTAAGTATCCTTATACCACTGCTGCTACTACAATAACATACTGTCAAAATCTATGGATCTATGGGAATCTGTCAAATGATGCTGTATAGTTCTAACTGCCTTTTTATCTTATTCTTGGAAAAAGTAGAAAGTCTGGGACATAAAAATTGGTATTCAAAAATATCACTTTGAAATGTTTTTATTATTGCTCAATAATTCAAATACAGAATACTGGGTGAATAGTCAAGAAACAATGGACAGATATTGATATTGGCCTTGGCACTGTAATTGACTAGTTGTGTGACAAATAAGCCATATACCCTCTCTCAGCCTCAGTTTCTCTTTCTATAAAACAGAGACTAATGTGGGGAAAGGGTAAAGCAAGATTCTTTATGGTTTCTAAGGCTTTATTCTATTATGAAATTCTGATTTTATCATCTAAATCTATTTGTCACTTTATTTTATTCTTAAGAATTAAAAGAAATTCTTAGAAAGGAGGCAAATAAGTGTTACATATTAAGATGATGTAAAGCACATGTTAATTGCTTTCCTTCTAGGCTTGACGGTCTTTTTATCTGGAGCTCATGTCCTAGGTCCTGACACAGGCTTCACTGGCTGTTTTTGTCTGACTTGCGTCGTTCTTCTTTCACTGACTCTCATCTGCTTTGGCTTACCTACAGAGACAGAGAGTTCTAGGCAAGAAGGTCCAATGCAGTGAGCAGCAAAGAGCCAGAAGGACTTCCGGAATCTAGATGCATTCCCAGAATCTCATACACAATATACAGACACTTCCTATAACCACTCTTTTGGGTTTCCCTGCCTTTCACAGAGTTTCAAAGTAGTTGCCTTTCCTTCTTGAATCTAGTCAGCCAGCTATGGTTGCAACCATTGGCCTCCTCAATCATTATGATCACAAAACTGCATGTAGGAATTTTGTTAGCAGAAAGCACACAGATTTTAAGCTTCCTTTTACCTCACGTCACTTATCTGATGTCATGTCCTTCTGTATACATCCTCCTGTCTTTTGAGGCCACTCAGTGTGTACACTGACCCTGGAATCTGCCGCATTCTCATAAGCTTGTGTAGTTCACTCTTGCCTTGGGCTGTGCCTCCCAATTTATCTCTTAAAATGCATCCTAGGGAACTCTCTGTTGCTATGACCTATGTTTCTTCATTCCTTCTAGCCTGCCTAGCTTCCTTTCTTCCTTTTCTTATTCTTTCTTATTGTCTTCTGAAGAAGATCAAAAGATTTGTATTTCATGAAACATTTACAACAATTCCATGTTAGCAATACTGAGCGTACAGATCCAATGTCACTCATCACAGTAAGTAATAATTGGTTAATCAAAATACTTGGTTCATGACACTTGATACTATTAATAAAAATAATAATAGTCAATTTTATTGAATATTCTTTAAGTGTCAGTCAGTGTGATTAGAACTTTACCTGTATTGTCTAATTTTCTTGACAACTCATTGGGAGGTGTTTGTTTTTATTTTCTTTCCCCCACATTTACCAGAGGAGGAAACTGAGTTTCTGAGAGGTTAAGTCATTAAACAAAGTCAACACAGCTTACAAGTGGCACATCCAAGTTCCATATTCTTATTGAGTGGTCTTGGAGCTCAAATTTTTAACTGTTTGATGTTGTCTCCCAAATTCTCTATGGTGTTCATAATTATGTCCTTTTATGAATATGTGTTCCAATTTTTAGAAACTATGTTTTTCTATTTGTTTGGCTGCTTTAACACACTCCAGATAATGGTGGCTTAAACAAGAAAGAAGTTCTCTCTCTGTCTCCCTGTGCCTCCCCTCCATCCTCTTTCTCATATACACACAAAAATTGGTGGGGCTTTTGCTCTGGGAGGCCCACCAGGAACAGATGCCCTTCAATCTTATTGTTCGACAATCCTCTAGGGGTATTTTCCTTGTCTACATGTGTAGAGCTGGCTCCCACCTCCACACTAACACTCCAGGCCATAATAAGGAAGAATGAAAAACTAGAAGGCAAGCTTTTTTTAAGGACATCCATCTAAAGTTATATATATATTGCTTCAGTTTACAATTAGCCACATGGAAATGCCTATTAGCCAGAGAGTTCAGAAAAACTAAAGACTACATAAGTTGCCATTTGCGCATTTAAACATGATGTTTCTATTTTCAAAAGGGAAAAAGAAGAATAAATGTTATGGGATAATTAGTACTGTTTGCTATACTTACTAAGATGTTGAAGTAATATTTGGGTCAAACTTCACTTTCATCTGACATGTACATTCTTAAAAAGTACAGATGTAGGAATTCAGTAAACTCTCTGATTTGGAAGATATTTTATTATAATTGAGATACAGTTCATTATCTACGATCCCTCAGATTTCCCTGTAGTGTAGTAGAGAACATTAAAGACATTTCTTTCCCTGCCTCTTGCCTGCTGGTTTGTTGTTGTCAGCGGCTTCTTTCTTTTGCCTACAGCCACAACCCAATCCCTGTGTTCCTTCTTGTACAGCCCTAGAACTCACCAGGAAGAGAAGATGTTCCTTCCCTTGACTTCTCAGGCCAAGGACTTGTTTTCAACAGTTGTTCCCCACCTGCTGATAGCTCGGGGGTCTTCACTATCTCTTGTCGGTTCACTTAATCCCGCTCACTTTAAGTCATGCATTTCCAGCTGGGACCCTGACTGACAAACCTTGCTTAAAACTAAGAAACAAAACAAAAAGAAATAGAAACTATAACCTTTTGTGCACTGCTGAAACTGCTTCTGATCATAGCAAAAGAACTGTAATTTATATCAATAATCCTCAAAGTGCTGATCCACAAAACTTGGTGGAGAATCAAATCAGTGCAGTACTTCTTTCACTGAGAAAGTCTTGTCCACTACATTTAATTGTGTTTAATGATGCAATTGGTTTACATTCTTGAGATAAATCCTTACTTTACTGTGGGTCGGCAGCAGTGACTGTGGACCACGTTTTGAGTAGACCTGATCGAGTCTCTCAGTATTTGCCATTCTTGCTGGTGTGGCTCCAGCTGCAGCCCTGATCCGCTTGAGACTCTGTAGATTATGTCACATTACATCTGGATTGTAAAGGCTACGATTATAAGAAGTTTTTTCCTGAAGTGAGGAAAGAGATAGAGATATGATTTAGAATTAGAATATGAAAGACCTTTACAAAGAATTGTCTTTGGAATTGGCTCAAAAGTCACTTTTACTTAATATGAAGTTACCCATTGAGGATTCTTTTGTTTTAATTACAATGGCTATCACTTCAACGTATCATAAAAGTTTTTATATCTAAACAATCAGGTATAGTAATGTGTATGATTAAGATTCTAATTTTAACACTTCATTTTAGGTAAGGAAGACAGTTAAAAAGAGAAGTAGGATACAAAAGTAATAACAACAAAGGTATGAAGAATTTGTCCCATAAAATATAATACGGAAGATTTTCTTTCAGAGGAAAAATCAGTTTTGGAATATGCTGTCCTAACTCTATGGAGGGAAAATAGAAAATGTTTCCACATTCTTCTAAATAAAACACTAGGCAACAGACAGGAACTAACAAGTTCTCAAAAATAATTAGAGAATTTAATTTCATTATATTATTGTTAAACATGAGAAAATAAAATCTAATTTTATCAAGGTTTTATGTGGATTGTAAACCTTATTTAGACATTAATGTGCCTTTAATGTGGAATTTTAATTCAATTACCTTTTACAATTTCATTTGTTAAAAGTACATTTTTTTCAGATGGAATCTTTTACTTTTTTTTAATATTATCAAGAATCCTAGGATAATCAGTAGAGAAAAGCTAATAATAATAGTTAATATTTGTTATGCATTTATTATGAACTGGGCAATTGGCTAGATTATCTGTGCCTACTATTTGTTTTATTCTCTCGAATAGTTAATAATAGGTTTTATTTATGCATATTGAATATATGCCACATAGAGTTTGGAATGCTTTATGCATATTAATTCATCTAATCAACACATCAACCACAAGAGGTAAGTACATGTATCATCCTCTTTGACAGATGAAGAACCTGGAGCACACAGAAGTTAAGCAACGTGTTCATGATCCAAAATTGACAAGTGCCATCACAAATATGAACCCAAAACTCACTCTCATAGACAAGCTACTTTTATCATCCACATTTAACAAAGGAAGAAACTGAGTCTTAACATTTAAGTAATTTTTCTTAGGTTATACACAAATAATTAATGGAGCTAGGATACAAATCAAGATCAACTTTCAATGTTTTAATAATACAATTAGAAATGAGAGCCACTAGATTATCTACTCTGAAAATCCCAGAATCATAGATGTTCTGTGACCAGGTAGCCATTAGCAGAGAGGGGCCTAGATAATTGACCTCCAGACTCTACTAAGTGAAGACACCAAGTTCTTTCTGGGACACCGTGCCTTATCTGAGTGTAAAATACTTGAAATGGAGATTAAAGGAATCAATAGCTTCTTTTTTTTATAATTCACAGGCCACTTTTTTGATGGTAAATCTTGGACCATTTGGAAAGATACTAAACTTTATGCCTCAGCTCTTGAGACTTTATATATAGTCACAACCCTGGAATCAACATACAAACAAAACAGAAGCTATAGTCAATACAATTTCTAATATGGCAGTTGCTACAGGTATAGAAAAAGCCTAAGTTATACTGCAGCCAATAATTTATATAAAGTTGTTTTAAATCAAATCATATTCACTTTTTTTCTTTTGAACAAACTTAATGTTTATCCCTGTAAGCTAATACACTTAAAATCTTAACTTTTCACTTTTAAAATAAGAGTATGTGTGGGTTTGTCTATGTGGGTGTGAGTGTGTATGTGTGTTTAGGCACAAGAAGGTAACCTTCAAGGATTATAAAAATCAGATGCTTCTTTTATGGAAGAAGAGAGCTCTCAGAGTTGTAATATCCACCCTAATATCATTTTTAAGTTCTGCATTACATAACCTTACATAACCATTATTTTGAAAAAAGGCACTCAAGATGCTGAGCCAATATTTTTTGAGCTTCATATTAGTGAACTCATTCCATAAGATTAATCTTTGAATTCAGTAAAACTTAAAGCAATTATTTAAATCAGAACCTTGAGAGAGAAGTCAAGATGGCAGCGTAGGCAGACTCTGAACTCACCTCTCCCGCAGACACAGCCAATTTACAACTACTCGTGGAAAAATTACCCCTGCGACAGAACTAAAAACTGGATAAGAGGAACTCCTGCAACAATGGACAATCCTAATTGAGGTAGAAGAGGCAGAAACTCCCTTCTGGAGAGGAAAAATGCCGCCTTCACAAGCTGCAGTGCCTCACGGCCGCCAGGAGCTGCCCACAGGTACACAGCCTCCCTGGAGGCGCTGAGCCCTGAGCCGGGGAGCGCCCCCGCTGTGGGCATTTTGTGGACCCAGTACAATCGAGATGAGTGGCATAATATCTGACTTTGCCTGCTATTAAAACATTGGGGAATACCCCCAGAAAAGCTGGTTCACAAAGAAATTAAAACCGGCTCTTAAATGGCCCACGAGCAAACTCACCCGTTTCAGAAAGCAACCTAAAATCAGGAAAGAAAGGTGCATAGTGCTTTGGTGAAAAGAGACTCACCTGATAGGCCCTGAGTGCATCTCAGTGAGAGGTGAGACCTCTCCAGGGACTGGGACATTGGCGGCGGCCATTGTTGTGGCCTGGTGTGGGCGTACTGACACAGACGCCATTGGACTTCTCCCTGGGGCCTGCTAGCCCCGGTCTGCCCCACCCACTAGAGCACCCATCTAATCCAGCTCAGCCAGGGCAGGCAGCCCACCCTAGAGACTGGCCCCACCCAACAACAAGCCCTCAGGCAACTTGTGGGCCTGTATAGATTGGTGACTGGATTCTCTGCAGCCTGGCAACTGAGCCGACTTCAGTGGGGCAGAGCGTGCACAAGGAGCGGGGGAGAGAGTGGGGCAGTGGTGGAGTGTGTGGGGCTCCCGCCTGGAGAGACTGGGTCCACTTCGGGAGGTCGGGGCGCACACACAGGGCAGGACTGTGTTGACTGTGTGTGTGGACCTGTGGGTGGCAGGGCTTGTCAGCTGCAGAAGACTTGTGCTTCTCAAAGACCCATATAGGGGGTTTGCCCCACCTTCCAAACTCTGAAACAATTGGGTGCTCCTGTGCCTGAGGCCAGCCCCCCCAGCTGCAATCCTCAGAGAGCTGACAAGAGACCTAAAGGCTGGAGGCTTATAGCAATTGTAAGCCCCTGAGCCTAACAACCTGCCAGGCTGGGGGCCTACTCACTTAAAAGAAATACTGCAACACAAATGTGGTATTAGAACTTGCAGCCAACTGTGCTGGGGCTCCCCACACCTGATAGACACTGAAGGGCCCACAACAACTGCAAGCAGCTGAGCATTACAACAGCTGACCAGGAGCATAACTCGGCTTACTGGGGCGCCTACAGGGAGAGCAAAGAGGCCACAACAGAAGGACACACGTAGCCCACATAGGGGTCACCCCTGGAACATTGAGAACTGAGGGAAGCACACTGCAGGCCTCCTAAGGCATCACTTGTATAAGTTCATCTATCCAAGAGCAGGAGACGTAGCTGACCTACCTAATACGTAGACACAAGCACAGGGAAAGAGGCAAAATGAGGAGGCAAAGGAATACATTCCAAGTAAGGGAACAGAACAAAACTCCAGAAAATGAACTAAGTGAAACAGAAATGAGCAACCTACCCAACAGAGAGTTCAAACTAAGAGTGTTAAGGATGCTCACAGATCTGGGGAGAAGAATAGATGAACTCAGTGAGAACGTCAACAAAGAAATGGAAGATATAAAAAAGAACCAGTCAGAAATGAAGAATACGATACTGGAAATGAAAAATTCGCTAGAGGGACTCAAAAGCAGAGTAGAGGATACAGAAGAACAGATCTGAGAGTTGGACGAAAGACTAGAAGAAATTACCCAAGCTGAACAGGTAAAAGAGAAAAGAATTAAAAAGAGTGAGGACAGTCTAAGGGACCTCTGGGACAACATCAAGCACACTAACATCCGTGTTATAGGTGTCCCGGAAGGAGAAGAGCGAGACAAAGGGGCAGAGAATCTATTTCAAGAAATAATAGGTGAAAACTTCCCTAACCTAAGGAAGGAAGCAGACATCCAGGTACAGGAAGCACAGAAAGCCCCAAACAAGACAAACCCAAAGAGGCTGACACCAAGACACATAATAATCAAAATGTCTAGAATTAAAGGTAAAGAGAGAATCCTAAAAGCTGCCAGAGAAAGACAAGTTACATACAAAGGAAACCCCATAAGGCTATCAGCTGACTTCTCTGCAGAAACCTTACAGGCTGGAAGAGAGTGACACGATATATTTAAAGTGCTAAAAGGAAAAAACTTACAGTCAAGAATACTCTACCCAGCAAGATTATCATTAAAAATGGAAGGAGAGATCAAAAATTTCCCAGACAAGCAAAAATTAAAGGAGTTCGCCAACAAGAAACCAGTGCTACAAGAAATTTTAAAGGGACTGATTTAAGGGAAAAAGAGAAGACCACAAAGAGGAAAAATTATCTATTTCTATGATAAGAACGTAATGGATACAAATGCACAAAAACGAGGTTAGATATGATATCAAAAACATAAAGGGAGGGAGGAGGGGAGTTAAAGAGTTCAGCTTTCAGACAGAGGTCAAACTAAAGAGACCATCAATTCTGTATAGAAGGAGAAAGGAACAGAGAAGGACTACTAAAACACTGAGAAAAAATGTTAAAAAATGGCAGTAAGTACATACTTATCAATAGCTACTTTAAACGTCAATGGACTAAATGCCCCAATTAAAAGGCATAGGGTGGCTGATTGGATAAAACAACAAAATCCATATATATGCTGCATACAAGAGACACACTTCAGACCTAAAGACACTCACAAACTGAAAGTGAAGGGATGGGAAAAGATACTCCACGCAAATGGCAATGAAAAGAAAGGTGGGACAGCAGTACTCATATCAGACAAAATAGACTTTAGAACAAAAACTGTAAAAAGAGACAAAGAAGGGCATTACATAATGATCAAGAGAACAATCCAACAAGAGGATATAACACTTGTAATATCTACGCACCCAATGTAGGTGCACCTAAATATATAAAGCAATTATTAACAGACATAAAAAGAGAAATAGACAGTAACACATTAATAGTAGAGGACTTGAACACTCCACTTACACCAATGGATAGATCATC
The DNA here is from genome assembly GCF_020826845.1 of Diceros bicornis minor. Lineage (NCBI taxonomy): Eukaryota > Metazoa > Chordata > Mammalia > Perissodactyla > Rhinocerotidae > Diceros > Diceros bicornis. Next base: position 47,638,084 of record NC_080745.1, on the reverse strand, counting down.
CAAACAGAAGATAAATAAGGGAACACTGGCCTTAAATGACACACTAGAACAGATGGACCTAGTAGATATATACAGAGCATTCCATCCAAAAACCGAAGAATACACGTTCTTTTCAAATGCACATAGAATATTCTCCAGGATTGATCACATATTAGGCCACAAAACGAGTCTCCATAAATTTAAGAAGGTTGAAATAATACCAAGCATCTTTTCTGACCACAATGGTATGAAACTGGAAATCAACTGTAGGAAGAAAATCAGAAAAGCCACAAATACGTGGAGATTAAACAAAATGCTACTGAACAATGACTGGGTCAATGAAGAAATCAAAGAAGAAATCAAAAAATACCTAGAGACAAATGAAAATGAAAATACTACATGCCAGAATTTATGGGATACAGCAAAAGCGGTTCTAAGAGGGAAGTTTATAGCGATACAGGCCTATCTCAATAAACAAGAAAAATCTCAAATAAACAATCTAACACAACACCTAAAGGAACTGGAAAAAGAAGAACAAACCAAGCCCAAAATCAGTAGAAGAAGGGAAATAATAAAAATCACAGCAGAAATAAATGAAATAGAGACTAAAAAAACAATAGAAAAAATTAATAAAACCAAGAGCTGGTTCTTTGAAAAGATAAACAAAATTGACAAACCTTTAGCTAAACTCACCAAGAAAAAAAAGAGAGAAGGCACAAATGAGTAAAATCAGAAATGAAAGAGGAGAAATTACAACAGACACCTCAGAAATACAAAAGATTATAAGAGAATACTATGAAAAACTATATGCCAACCAATTCGACAATCTGGAAGAAATGGATAAATTCTTAGAATCATACAACCTTCCAAAAGTGGATCAAGAAGAAGTAGAGAATTTGAATAGACCAATCACCAGTAAGGAGATTGAAACAGTAATCACAAACCTCCCCAAAAATAAAAGTCCAGGACCAGACGGCTTCCCTGGTGAATTCTACCAAACATTCAAAGAAGACTTAATACCTATCCTTCTCAAACTCTTCCAAAAAATTGAGGAGAGGGGGAAGCTCCCTAACTCATTCTACGAAGCCGACATTACCCTGATACCAAAACCAGACAAGGACAACACAAAAAAAGAGAAAATTATAGGCCAATATCACTGATGAACATCGATGCAAAAATCCTCAACAAAATACTAGTTAAAATTTTTTTCACATCTCCATTATACCATCTAGAAGAGTTTCTGAAATACAGGAGACCTTGAAAAGTAAATGAATAATCAATTCTGTTTAAATAATACAATTCAAGAGTCACAGGTGTAGTAGTACAGGAAGCTCCAAAATATACATGTATCAACAGTTTGAAACTTTCTTAATATAAAAAGTCCCCCATAATCAGTTTTAAGATATGATAATACTATAATTCAAATTTATCAGTATAATACCTAATCATGATCAACAACCCACATAACAGGGTCAACAGGACATTAGTTTTATACAACTTCTGGTTGTTTTGTCCACTTTGACAAGTTGGTTTTGTAGACAAGTATCTGATGGTTTGCAATACATTTTCTTTGCTCAGTGTTATGATTCACCATTTACTTAAATGGAAATGATAAAAGTTTCTGAAATCCTACACTCAAGATGCTCTAAAAGGCAATCAGTATATCCTAGTCATTTAGGCCTGTCTCATAACCATGAGTAGTTGGACTTTCCATCTTTCTGAGTTTATCCTCTGTAAAATTATAATTCACTCTCTAGTTTTCTCTTATAAAAATGTAGAGACTTCAGCATGTGTAAATACGTTTTGGCCATCTTTTTGAATTGGACTTCACTTACTTATGAGTAGCTGAGCAAAGAAAATATATCCTTCTTTTTGGTATTACTCAATTACATTATTGTGTATCTATAGAACTTGGGCTGGAGGAAAGAGTCTTCTTCAATGAATATTTGTTACATACAAGTACTTCGATGCATAATTTCACAATTATACTGTGTCAGACTCTATGGCTACTTGCCTTTAAACTGATGATAAAAATGATTAGTAACAGCAGAAATTTGTGTGAAATGTTTCTTCAAATTAAGTGAAAACTCTGAATTCCTCCCAATGAGAACACTAATTTTACTGCTCTCACTTTGCAGTCACTGTTATTGCTTTTTCTCCTTCATTCTATCATGTAGGAATGGCCAAAAAAGTAAGTTGGGTTTTGTTAACATCAATGGAGATGCTTGAAAGAACGATATATTTTTATCTGGATAAACTGCTTTATATTAATTTTAAAAACGAATTCAGGAGGAATATGTCATGATCCTTTAATATTTCAGTGTTTTAATTCTATATCATAATTAAACAAGTTGGTGAGCAACTTGAATAATGTAAGAGTTATATGAGTGAGAAAGTGTGATAGCCTCAAAGAAGATAGAGTTGAGATGGCCCTCTGAACAAATTTTCACAAAAGGTAGGATTAACCCTTTGTGGGAGTAAATTAAAAGAATCATAATAAATATGTGATTAAAATGCTATGAATATCTCAATACATCAATCAAGGTGACGTGGCTATTATCTCAGTTAAGCAGATTGGGATGCACTTATAATTATCTGAAACTTTATTGTTTATGTTATACTCTACATTAAGAAAAGTTGCCTAAGCAGGAAAAAAACTGTAATCATGAAATGTAGAAAAAGGAAGCCCAATAGTTTAAATGGCACCTCCAGATTGAGAGACATTAATACTGGATGAACCATCACAAGCATAAGAAAGAAGAATTCTTTTGTAGGAGAATTAATCATTAGGGCTCACTAGAGCCTAGATGAAAAAAAATCACTTGATAATTTATTCATTTCCTCTGCTTTCATTCTACACTCATTAAAGTAATCATGACTCCAAAGATTTTGTCCTGAAAAAATGAAATAATGTATTTACCATGAACTGAGAAAGAGAAAACTGAAGGAGTAGGAAGTGTGAAGAGAGAACTTTAGCATTCTGGTTTGGAACCAGTTAAGTATAAAATGCCTCCACAATACTTAAATCATAAAACTGGTTAATATCCCCAAAAGAATAAGTACAGATAGAAAAGAAAGAGATCCATGGCCTAAGGCCTGGGATTAAAATAACAAAAAATGTTAGATGAGGAAGACCTAGCGCAGAACCCTGAGAAGGAGAGGTCAGTATGGTAAGTGGAGAAAAAGAAGAGCTTGGTGGACTGGAAGACAAGTAATGAAAGTTTTCAAGGGGGACAAAGAGGAATCGACTGTCAAATGCCAGTGATAGACCAAAGAAGATGAACTGACCACTGTATTTAGCAAAAAAGACATTTTTGTTTACTTAAGAAGTTCCAGTAAAGTTGTTGGGAAGAAAACATGATTAAAGTTGGTTTAAGATAAATTGGGAGGGAGAAAGCTATGTTCACCCTGGTAGCAAACCAAGGCCAAGTAAGAAGCAAGAAGAAATACTAGATAAAACAAGTTGCTGTAAGGTCAATAGACATTTAACAGAAAGGACATCTGAATATCCTCTCTTCTAAAAAGCAATGAAAGCACTGGCAAAATTGCCAGAATCAACTTCTTCAGAACTCTGAAAATTAGCTAAACGTTTGGAGAAATCTGTGGAGCATTTCTTCAAGAAAAACAACTGAATTTTGGTAAAAAGAGTGAAGTTTGTGGTGTTATAACCTGACCTATTTCAATCCCCTCTCTCTCTTTCTCTCTTTCTGGGTCCATAGTAGCCTTGAAAACCATCAGCCTGTAATCGTGGTGAAAACCAGCAGCCTAGTGTCAGCCACTAGAGGAGACTTAATGGGTTTGAAGCTCCTTCAAAACCCCATTACCACAGAATTATAATTATTTGCTATTTCTAGTGGTTCCCTGGAAGATCTCACTCACAAGATTTGTCTTATTTTGACCTGACTCTAAGCTGACCCAGTGTGAACAGCATTTATCCTGGTGGTGTTTTTCAAGAAAAAAGTCAGTCACAATTGTTTAACATCATGGCTGCTTCAGACAGTAGATAACAATTGGGGCAAACAATAGGCTAACAAAATGTTTAAAGGAAAAATTGGAAAATCAGATGTCCACAGGAGGGGTTCAAAAAGTTTTGACAGATTCCAAAGCATCTACAAGGCCACACAAATGAGTGGGGCTGTGCATATGCCCAGGGCTGTGCTCAGACTAAGGAAAGACGTGAGAAAGTGCCAAGTTCTCATCTCTGGCTGACCTTAAGTCTATGTGCAGGTAAGAAGTGAAGGCTAACGCAGAATTGCAAATTGTTTTCCCAAGTGTTGAAAGTGTGCCCCAACATCCACACAGAATCCCTTCACAAAAACTGGGAGATTTACTGGTTTAGGGAATTTAAGGAAATTACTGTCTAATCATTAGCTGACAACTAAGGAAAATGAGCAGAGACTTTAGTGGCCACACATGAGAACAAATAAAGACCTTACAGAATTACCTAAAGAATGTCATTAAACAAAAAAAATATAATAACTATAAGTCTCCAAAACAATAGACCCTGAGGAAGGACGGAGTGCAGAATTTCATACATAGAGTTACCACATTATATTATTTAAAATGTTCAGTTTTCAACAAACAAATATTAGAAATGCAAGGAACAAGAAAGTATATAGGACAATATACAGGAACAAGAAATAGTCAATAGAAACATCCTTTAGGAAGCCCAGATGTTGAAGTTATAGTAAAATACTTTATCTTGGCAATTTTGAATATGTTCAAGGGACTAAAGTGAAATGTCTAAAAAACTGAAGGAATGTATGAGAACAGTGTCTCAGCTAATAAAGACTATCAATAAAGTGATACAAATTATACAATAGAACCAAACAGAAATTTCAGAGTTGAAAAGTACAGTAACTAAAATTAAAAATTTAGCAGAGGTGCTCAAAAATAGGTTTAAGCAGGAGAAGAAAGAATCAATGAATAAACTGAATAAACATGAACAAAGCCTCAGAGATCTGATAGACAACATCAAGCAGACTAATATACGAATAATGAATATAGTAAATGGAGGGGAGTGAAAGAAAGAAGCAGAAACAATATTTGAAGAAATAATGGGCAAAAGTTGCCAGTTTTGGTAGGTGTCATTAATCTAGACACAAGGAATTTAACAAAATCCAAACAGATGGATTTACATGATACACGATACACGCTACAACACAGATAAAACTTGGAAACGTTATGCTTAGTGAAAGAAATTATGTACTGGTTAGTAGTCACTTCCTATTCCTCCATGCCCCAACCACTTGTAACCATAAATCTATCTCTATGTACTTGCTTGTTCTGGACACTTCATATAAATAAAGTCATATAATATGTGGTCATTTGTGTCTTAGCATGCTACTCACTAGGCACTGTGTCTGACTTATTGTAGTGGTTGAATAAATGCTAGCCGAGCTGTTGAACTGAAAAAAATGGGACAAGCACAGAGCCCTGTGGCATGGTTTTCATTCACTCAGTAATAAATTAAGGGTCTTTTCATTTAGTTCTCTTGAAAACATTTTTAAGTAATTAAACTAGTGGCAAATCTGACATATTTTCCATTACTTCATGATATATATTTTCCTTTCAACATGTCCACAAGAATAAGTATTGGTTGTCTTTCCATCATCAAAACTTTCTTGCTTTCTCTAGTCTCTGGGCTTTTGCTTATGATGTTCGCTCCCCATCCCTTCTGCTTTTACTTGCTGTTTCTTACTCAACCTCAGAGAAGCCTTCTCTGATTCTCGTCAGAGAGAGGAGTTGGCTACACTTAACCATCCACATACATAAGCCATTTATTTTCCTCCATGAGATCATACATTGTTTGAAGTACTTGACTAATTGTCCTCCATTCTAGAATGGCAAGTTCATAGGATATATGTTTATCTTCCTCACTCATATCCTCAGAGCCTCACACAGTGATTTTCACAGAGTAAGTGCTCATTTATAATAAACCATCCTGTTTAAAGAGACACAATGGATAAAATTTTTTGCCAGCCAGAAGTTCCAAGTTTGGAAAAAAAATTCCTCATACTATATTTAAATATGAAAATCTTCTTAGTTATACCTGTCTTTGTATAGTTAAAAACATATATGTTTTGGTTTATTTGTGGAAAAATACGTTCCACGTATTATTCTGTAATGATTACCCATTTATCCAACATTTTTACTCATTTTATTCCCCACATGGGCCATCTGCCAAGGGAAAGACACAAACTCCCTCTCTGAAATCATGGAGCTAATAATACTGGTTTTTATTTTTTATTAGGCATTTATTTTTCATTATGCAGGTATGTATAGAATTATTACCAAATGTTACCATTTAAATCTCATGTTATTAAATTTATGAGTGTATGTATCTGATAATCACAAATAGATTAAAATTTCCTTGAGGGCAGAATTTGTATGTTGTTATTTTCATAGACTATAGAAAGTACTCAGCATAGATTCCATAAATATTTCAATATCTAGTCACCTAATTAGTTTTAAAAATCTATAAAATCATATATCCATTTTATTGTATTTCCCCAAAATAAAATTTCATTGCTTATATCAGTTATCAAATTCACTGAAAGTGCTGAGATCTTGCTGTATTTTATCCACATGCTACATTTTATTAAATTATATTTAAAAATAGAAAAGTATTGTTATTCTGAATGTATTATTTCCTGTCACTATATTTCAACATGGCCAGTTATTAGCAATATTTTATACTATGAACGATGATAGCCTAAAATAAATTAATTTTTGATCCAGTTTTGTATCTAGAACAAATCAGCTATTTTTATATTGCTTCTATTTTCTGCTTATCTTAATTTACAGAAGAATTTACTATCATTACGTCTGAAAAATAACTAGGTGAAATGAGATACCCTTTTGCTAAGTGTATAAACGCTGTAGTCAAAACATAGATAGTATGCTGCACACGATATGCATCAATATATGAACCCAGATGATTCTAGAACCCAGATTCCTCATGTGATGCTTTATATAGTTCTGGAAGTTTGAAAAACTGACTCAGTCATATCCCTGACATCAAGTCTTTACAGTGCTGTAGGTTTTTGAGAGCTGAAAAATCATTAGACCTGCAAAGAGCATTTTATATTTATCAGCTGTCTGCCTTCAGGAAAATAAACTCGCCCCTCTGTCACACACTGTCTACTTTCAGAAGTGTCATTAGGCTTTAACTGTTGAAGTAGAAATGACATTTATGCTTCCACTTCACCAACACCCAGCTGAAAGTCTTATTTACTGATGCAAGTTATGCAGAAGGTTTTTATAACCGGATTGTGTGTGCACTAACTGCTTTAGGAAGGTGACATTCTCCTTACATGCCTAGAAATGAGAATAGATATCTGTGAAACGAGTCATTAGGGAGTTTCAGCTGGTACTCTTAGAAAGTATATTGGATGAAAAAATAAGTCTGAGATAGAACACCATACCTGATACCCATAGAAACAAGGCAGCAAAAACCCTATTCTTCTAATCAAGGTGAGGGTGGGAATTAAAATAAAGGCTAACTCTGTAAACATTGTATATAATCATTTAAACAATCAGTAAAACAAGTACAATAGTAATCATAGTAGCTATCATTTGTTGAAAGCATGTTATGCAATAAACCCTTTGTTATTTTGTTTAATATGCACAACACCCAGCGAGATGAGTATTACTAGTCTTCCCAATTTCCAGATGAGAAAATAAGAGTCAGAAAGATTAATGACTTTCTTTCAATATCACAAATGTAAGAAGTGTGGGAGATGGAGCCAGGATTTAAAACCATGTCTATTTGATTTTAGACTCATAGTTTTATCTACTATGATATGCAGTGACTGTATCCATACGCTTCTTCCTTTCATCTGCAGGCGGCTCTCACTTGAAGAATATGATTTCAATTCTTGATGATGCATTGTGGGAGGTCTTGAGATTCATGCTATTTCCTGCATTTCTCTATCACCTGAATGATGGGAATTCTCTGTTTGCTATCAGTTAGACTAGGGAAAAATGGATGGATGTGGGAGACATTTTAAAGGAATAATCGATAGGATTGATCAAATGATTAAACTATATTGAAAAATTGGATGCATTGGGATAATGGTGGTTTTGAAAAAGTAAAAAGAATTTTCCAAGGGAGGGTGTGTTTTAGTAAAATAAGATGTGTTTAGTAAAAAGTGCTTATTAGGTGTGCAGGAGGAAAATTCCCATATGGATTTGGATGTGTTTATAGTCCTTAGGATAGGATCAAGACTAGAGACATGAATAATGTATAAGGAGATATCAAAACCTCGGAAATGGGTGGTATTTTTGAGGAGGAAAATGTTGAAGAATTGTAGAAAATGATTACATAACAGATGAAAGGAGGAAGATGAGTCAGAAAAGAAGGAAAAATAAAGTGGGAGTTGAAACCAAGCATAAGTGATTTTCAAAAGTACATCACTGATGTTGACTAGAAATGGGCCACTTGATTTGGTTATTGGGAGAAAATTTGGCTATTGTACAAGAAAACCTTTAAGTTAAATGGTGAAAGGAGCCAGACTGCAAAGGATTAAGGAAGAGGGATGATGATGGTGATGACGATGATAATAGCACCTAGCATTTGCATGCCTACCATATGCTTTGCTCAGTGCTTAACATACAATATCTTAGTTAGAACTTACAGCAACTATGTAAAAAGATGATAACAGCCATACTTCATATGCAATGAATTAGTCTCAGAGAGACAAAATATTATGCCCCTAGTATGTCTAGGGTCCACCTGATGACAGTCTGGTTTCTACAACTGATTATGAATTACATGCAGGGAACAGGATTAATAATTTGATTTATCTAGACACCTTTGACAGGTATGGACCCTAGAAGATAGGAGGCAGCTAAAAAAATAATAATAGCTTACATTTTTGAGTGGTTACTTTGTATATTACTCTGCTAATCTCTTTTAAAAAGACTAATTTATTTAACCTTTACAGCAACCCAGTGAGGTGAGCATAATTGTTATTCTAATATTACAAGGATCAAATCTGAGGTAGAATGGCTAATTATCTTGCCCATCTCACATAACTCATACTTGATGGATGCAGGATTTGATTGCAGGAGGCCCATGTTCTTTGAAGAGACTCTGTAATTGTCTGGAGATATTTGCCACAAAGGCAGAGCAGAGGAAGAGGAGCTACTGGCAATACTACCACCAATACTGATGATAATAATCTGAACTTAAGAAAATGGGAATAAATTTTGATGGTGAAGAAATAGAAGCAACAGATAAATTTTGTGACCACTCTCCTAAATTCCAGACACATTTCCAAGTATAAATGGGACATTTTCAACAGATGAGAGTAAGGAAGTTGTAGAATAAAAGATGGAAGGGGACTCAAGATCTGGTCACAATATTTTTAGATTGGGGCTAGCATTTATGTATGGATAAATGCCTTGAAAGAAGTGAATAGAGAGAAATCAACTGATACTATCAAAGAGAGGGGAGAGAAAACCGGAGGATTTTTGGAGGAGGCACAGTTCGGCAGGCCAGCCTTTAAAAGGAAGGTTGCTTTTTGCCTTTAGAACCAGAGGAAAATAGAAGCAACTAGTCAAAAATGAAGGAATATTTAAAGGCAGCTAAAATGACGAGAAGGCAGACGCTGAGAAATGCGGATGGCTTCGATCTGCTCAGTAAAATAGGAGGCAAGGTCATATGTTGAAGGTGAAAAGATTTGAGGTTGACTGGATAAGACAGGTCTGGGGCAGACAGTGAGGTAACGCAGTGAAGAGTGAACATGAAATAAGCAGAATCTCCAAGTAGCAGAAACGTCAGGAATAGAGATCATCAAGGTAATCCCAGATAAGCAACAAGCAAGCCAAGGATTCTAGAGTGCTGGAGAGCAAGAAGCACTCCTGGAGTGGCTGACTACAGCATTCAGACAGGGTGGAGAGCACCAATGTGGATGCCACTGCTATGTGCTCCAGAAGCATTCTGCTCTCCCCCCATCGTGACTTTGCTCACACTGGATTGTAATTATTTATTTAGGATCTTTTCTCAATTGACTATAGTCTTCACGGGAGCAGGAATTTGGACTCTCTTGGTAAGTATTATATTCCCACCACACATCACAGTACCTGGCATAGAATATGTGATCAGCAAACAGGTTTTTTTCTTTCCCTTTTTTTCCCATGAACCCAGAAGTAGACTTCTATTGGAGAAGGATTGCAGGACAAAAGGTCCTTTATAAGCCTTATAATACCTTTATAATGAAACACTCAATTATCTAGAAAGTTTCACATATTAGAATTTCTCTGTCAGAAATATCTTAGTCCAGTGGTTCTCAAAGAAATCATCTAGGGATCTTGTTAAAATATTGATTGTAATTCAGTTCCATGGTGAGGTCCAACGATCTGTATATTTTTATATGCTACCAAGTAATGCTGATACTACTCATTTATATATAATACCTAGAGTATCAATGATTTAGTCGATGGATTCTCCAACTTTGTTAGGTAAAACCAAATAATTGCAGGCCCCAAATCAACCAGCTTGTAGGCCTCCTGGCATTTATGCTATTCTGGTTCTTGTGGCTACTCTCTTGCCGGCTTTTGACCTATTCATGGATCTAACTGTAATATTTCTTATATATTCTGAGTCTGGCCTGCCTACCTGATTTCAATGACACCTTTGTTCTAATCTTCAAACTAATCACATGCTTCTTGAACCATAATTTGCCTTGACTACTTCTTTGCAAGTTACCTTATCCTTGCTCATTGTGTACATTTACTACACATGCTGCTACTTATACGCTTGGTACCGAGCACCATGCAGTAAGTATTCTTGAAATGAATGAAGAAAGCTGAACAGTTCAACACAATACATCATACAGGGGTGTGGCAGCATCAGGATAAAGTTAGAACAAGAAAGAGAGATTCCAACATCTAGCAGATCTTGACAGTGGAAAGGGAAGTCAGAAATAAGTTAAGGTTAGCGGTTAAGTGCGTGCGCTCTGCTACTGGCAGCCCCGGTTCAATCCCGGGCGCGCACCGAAGCACCGCTTGTCCGGCCATGCTGAGGTGACGTCCCACATACAGCAACTAGAAGGATGTGCACCTATGACATACAACTATCCAATGGGGCTTTGGGGAGAAAAAGGGGAATAAAAAAAAAAAAGGGAGGAGGATTGGCAATAGATGTTAGCTCAGGGCTAATCTTCCTCACAAAAAAAAAAAAAAAAGGAAATAAGTCAAGGGACTGGGGCCAGAAGATCATAGACAGAATAAGGGGGAAAATAAACAGAAATTGCAAACGCCAAGAAGGCAATAAATTAAAATGAAGAAAGCAGGTCTTCTGAGGCAGAGCAGAGAAAGCCCATAGCCATGTAGTTCAAGGTGGTCCAAATAACTTATATCTGGCACCTTCTGCTTTATGACGTGAAACAAGTGAGCCTTACCCTAGGTAATAGACCGCTTGTCTTCAGTTGTTATTATTCCTATAATCATGGTAGATGAAAATTATGACAGAGGAACTGCAGTTTCAATTCTAATATTTTGAGTCAGTGATAGGAGACCATTTATTGAACAATTATTTGTTGAACATGCACCATATGTCAAGCCCTAGGAGTATCTAGAGGAAAAGGAAAAGCACGGGCTTTGCCTTAGAGAAGTTCACAGTCCAAGAAATGACTCAGGCATGTACACATAGCCATGTGTTTTACCAGAGGTATACTCAATGCAGCTAAGAGAGAAGAGAGGAGACCTTTCCTCCTCCTGGAGGGATCAGAGAAGGCTTCATAGAGCAGTTCTCACTTCTATAAATCTTGAAAGAAGAGTCACTCAATAGAGAACAATTATTTCAAGCATAGGGAAAAGTATGACCCACAATATATTGGCGTGAGGAAGCATGATGCAATCGGCAGACGGTAGGCAATGCAGCAATGCTGAAACAGTGGCTGTCAGAAAGTGTCAGGAAATGCAATTAAGAAGATAAGGGGGAAGAGGTGCTTAAAGTCCTTGCTATGGAAAGAAATTTGGATTTTTGCTCTATATAAAAGGCTTTCATTCTAACAAAGTTAACCAGGGATTTTGCCTCTCCAATGTCACTCCAATATTGATTACTTCCTGTTGTGCAAGGCACACCTTTAGGATTGTGGTCGATTGGGAGAACAGAGGAGAAGGGCACAGAGCAAGAGCTGAAGCACTTCTCCTTGTCACGGCTGCTTTCATAGTTGTAGAAATAGTGATGGATCTGGAAAAGATATTACTAAAAGGAGAAGTTAGAAGAACTAGAAATTTGTCCTCAAGGGAAGAAGGGAATTCGGTGCAAACATAATCCTTCTTCAGATACTTAATGATGCAAACTCAGAAGATCATAGGTTTCTGCAGAATTCCGTAACACAAAACCAGGATTAAATTTTAGAAAGTGTAAGAAGGAAAATATGGGTTTATAAAAATATTTTTATCATTAATTGGAGCTCACTAGCAATATAATCGGCTGTGAAGTAGTGAGTGTCCTTTAAATGGAGACACTGAAATAAGCCTGCAGTATGTTTACGTGATCTGGGTGACTGTGGGAAGTGGACTAAGTAACCACTAATTGCCTCTTCAACTCAGATTGTATAGTTTTTTAATTCTTTTGTGGTTTTCTATGATTGCGCTAGGCACGTTATATGCTCAATAAATACTGAGCAATTGATTGCTAATTGCTAAAGATAACATCAACTCTGACCTAATCCTTTAACAGACTGTCCCAGGACTGAGTCATTCTGTGGAATACATTTATAAACCAAATTACATTGCTTAAAAGCTATTAAGACTTTAGCAGCTGAGATTACAAAGTGAAAAGTACAAAAAGGAGAATTTCCTGAATTATAGATCAGTTAGTGTGGCCCTTTGGAAGACCTATTTCTTGATGCTAAGGACATTTTGGCCTTCACTCCACAGTCAATTATATTCAAATATTTTGTATTAATTGCCTATTGCTACTGTAACAAATTACTACAAATTTGGTGACTTAAAACAACATAAATATATTATCTTGCCGTTCTGGAGACCAGAAGACAGGAGTTAGTTTTGCTGGGCCAAAAGCAAGGTGTCAGTACAGCTGAGCTGCCTCCAGAGGTTCTAGGGCAGAAGCCTCTTTCTTGCCTTCTTCAGCTTTTAGAGCTTCATTCCCTGAAACATGTCCCCTTCCTCCATCCTCAGAGGCAGCAGAGTAGCATCTCCAAATTTCTTTCCATTTTGGCCCTTACATTGCCTTCTGCCTTTTACAGTCAAATCTTCTTTTGCATCCCTCTTATAAGGACTCTTGTGATTTTATGTAGGGCCCAATGGATAATCCAGGATGATCTTCCCATCTCATGATCCTTAATTTAATCACATCTGCAAAGTCTATTTTTGCCATAGAAAGTAACATTCACTGGTTCCAAGGATTAGAATCTGAATATCTTAGGACGTCATTATTCAATCCAAGACAGATTTTAAACCTACAGTCACACAATTAGGATTTTTAATGGGGTAATTTTCTTCAGTAGAATCCTTTTTATTATTATTCTATTTTACTCACTTTATTTTATTTTAATTCTTTTTAAATCATTTTTCAACTCAAATGTGACAAGCTACTTTTAGTTATATTAGTTTATCCAATATTTTAAAAAATGGTTCCTGCTAAATTTTAATTTAGTTAAGGTACTTAAAAGTGAGAAGCTATAAATGTGCCATTATCTAATAATATTGAAAAGCTCACTTTTTGCCAATAAAACAATATTTGAAAAACTAGTATTTGTATTTTAATGACATCAATTCTAAGAACCAGATCTTTAATTCCTAGGTACTAACATTATACGGAATTGCTCAATTCTATTTGAAAAACTAGTATTTGTATTTTAATGACATCAATTCTAAGAACCAGATCTTTAATTCCTAGGTACTAACATTATACGGAATTGCTCAATTCTGACTGCTATAGTTGAAACTAGAATTGCCACTACACAATCTATTTGTCAACTTAATCTGGAGAAATTCCCTAGGCAACACTGCAGTGACCTAATTAAACCAGGCATGAAGAATGTGTAGCTAAGATGAATTTTTTTCCCATGCTGCGTTTTTAAATTTCCGTAATCAGTGATTGACAGATTAACCAATGCAAGTTACTCTGCTGAGATAGTTTTAGTTGTAGCTGGCCGTCTCTCCATTGTCTCCCCACCAGCAATTTGCTGTCTAAAATGACAAAACACAGATTTTTCTGTATTTATAAGTTGTAGTAGGAAGTGTTCCTCAAGTCTAGCCAAGCATCATAATTACCTGAGAAACATTTTTATGAATAGATTTCCACCTCACCTCAGATACGGAATCATTAGAAGTAGGTTTTGGCATTTTTATTTTTAAAAATGTTCCCTGTGTTACTCTGATTTAGCAGATCCACTGACTGGTGTTCGGCTTAGGTATGATCTGAAAAACAGCCCTTTCCTGGACTTCCGAACATTCTATAAATAGTCTCTGCATTATTCTGGAAGTTACAGGGTTTTTTTTGAAGCATCTTACAGAGTCTCTAATTCATTTTAATACATTTAGGTTTTTCCAGTGCTTTGTCAACAATTCCACAGGCTCAAATTTTGAAAGTCTAGCCTATTGTTATTCTCTTAAGTCCTGAGAATTCCTCCAAGTACTGACCATCTCCATAATGTCCTACAAAAATTTCCTGCATGTCTCCCTACCCTTTATATGCCTGTATCTACCTCTCTTGATCCTGTGTAAAAATTGCCTTAGATCTCTACATCCCATGTTTATAGCCTGTATTTTAACTCTAGTTCCCAATTATTCTTGAGTTGCATTTAGTTAGTTTTTGTTAGGTTTTCTTTCATCGTTTTTAGGAGAAAAATAATGGATGTGAAAAGACATAGGCAGAGATACGCAGTTCCATCTTCTTATCTCACAAAATTACATTTCATTCGTGAACATGGCTAAGACTTAGAGTAGTTTAGTTGTTTATAGTATATGCATTACTAACTTCATAGTTTCCTTGTATATTAAAGTACTATCATATATCCCTTTAGCTTCTACTTATTTAAACTGAATCTCTGCATTGTAATAGTATTGCCTCTCCCTGTAATCTTTCACAACTTAATCTTCTACATGCTTAAATATTTGAATACCTTTAATCCTAGCCTACCTGCTGTCAATGCAAAATTTCTTAATATCAGATACAGCATCTGAGGTCTAACTTTCTTGAGCTTAGGTGTAGGATAATCACCTTCCTGACACATACAAACGCCACTGCACATCTTGATAGCCACCTCAGAGGGCTGGAGCAATCTAATTTCTGTACTGCTCTAATCTGAAGGTTACTTCTGTCTCATTCATAACATATATTTTTTTGAAGGGAAGTTATAGCGTTTATTCAGAAACTACCCTTCCATACATTCATTATACATCATTTTCTTTTTTTTTTTTTCATAATTTTATTTATTTTCCCACAAAGCCCCAGTAGATAGTTGTATGTCATAGCTGCCCGTCCTTCTAGTTGCTGTATGTGGGACGCGGCCTCAGCATGGCCGGAGAAGCAGTGCGTCGGTGTGCGCCTGGGATCCGAACCCCGGGTCGCCAGCAGCAGAGCGCGCGCACTTAACCGCTAAGTCACGGGGCCGGCCCTACATCATTTTCTTAAAGTAAATGTTTGAAGGTTTTGCATCCATCTCAATTTTTTTTAAATGAAATTAAGGCTAAAAAAACCCCAACATGGTCAACTTGATATGTTCCATTTCACAGGCATATGCTTAAGTCCAAGGGACTATGGGAGCCATAGAGTTGTAAATTATCAGCAAAGCTAGGGGTGAGGATTGCTGTTCAGAAACAAACAAGAATGGGGTAGGGCCAAAGGAGCAGAATGTTTAGCAGAGTTCATATGCATGATCTGATTATCAACACCAAAATATTACTTCTTAGTTTTACAGCTTTTTCCCATTAGCTATTATTGACAGTCAGTAGACTCTTGCAATCACAGCTGAAATTAAAAGTGTATGTCAAAACATCCATCCACCTGAGCGTAGCTGCTCAGATCACCACCACCGCTGCATTCCACAATTCTACCAGACCTCACCTTAACTTCCATGTCTTTAAAAATATTGACAAAAGTAGAAAATATTATTTCCCTTTCTAATGGCTATTTCAGTCTCATAATGCCAGAAGAAATAGACAACACAATATCACTTAGGTTACCAAAGCCCCCGAGGCTCTGAATGTACACTAACTAAACAATAGCATTGACTGAGGCATTGCCTATGCAGAGCACATTTTAACAAATGCTGAGAAGAACTACAGTGAAATCCAAACACCAAGTTTATTCTTTGTGAGCTGACAATCTACACAGAGGCCACTTTAAGCTCATTTCTAGAGCCTATAGTAATAACTGAAATCCAAGCATTTCAGAATCATCCTCACTAAAACAACTATATACTTGCTTGACAACATCTAGAATTTTAGAACCAATATGAATATATAAAATCGTTGTTTGAGAATGAGGGTAAAGTGCTTTTCCAAAGCCACAAATCTAGCTCACAAAAGGAATAGGTCTTACAAGCTGACGTGTCCTCTGGTGGCAGGGAGGAAGAGCAGTATAGCATACTATTTAAGAAAGCAGACTTTTAGATTGAACAAACGTGGGTTCAAATTCTAGCTCTCCTGCTTAATGTGTGGCCTTTGACAACTGGCTTAATTCTATAAAACTTAGTTTTGTCACCTGTAAAACAGATTAATAATACAACCACCTGATAAAAATAATGTGTAAGATTTAAGTGAGATGATGCATGAGTGTAGAACTCTTAGCTAAGTACTTGGCACATCATCATAGATGTTAACTATCATGATGGCCTCGTAGTAACTTTCTGACTTCCAGGTCCAAGCTCTTTCCACTTAACCACAAATACTCTTTCTAGGCTTGACTTTTTTCAGGCAACAGCAGTTGATAAATACAAGAAGGAACTGCAACACTCTTCTAGCCTTCACCACATTTTAAACTTTAAACTGACTTTATAACTTAATGCTGTTTGCTTCAAATATTGTATCTCAGGGTCTACCCAAATATTATACTCAATGCAGTCAATAAGTCTGCTTCTGAAGTGTTAAGTAGGAAAAACTTCAGTTCAATGTAAATTGAAGAACTATATAGGTAGATATTTCAATATTGACCCAGATAACTTTTTTCCTTTACTCAATATTTCATGATTTGAATATGTTTAGATACTTTTATTCATGAACTTCAGTATCCATCAATTATATATCTCACTAAGATCACTGACTTTCTTACATGAAATTGAATATCAGTAATGGAAAAGAGAATTCTAGCAAATGAGTTCTGTTTCATTTTTAACTGTTAGCTCTGGGCTGTGGGAAATCTGAACTGGTTCCTCTGATCCGTAGGAATGGTTTTTGGTGTAAAAGTCAAAAGTAAGAGTGGATTTACAATAATAATTATCAAAAGAGGGAAGACAGCAAGAAAAGACATTTTTCATAGAGTGATACTAATTTTCTGTAGCTGTGTCCCGCAACTCTCCGAAAGTAATCTACACCTAACTCTCTCACCCCCCCCCACCTCTTTTTGGGCATATTGACACAAACATGGGGAAAGAATTTTCCGTAGATAAAAGATGAATGCTACTTTTTATTCATTGCAAATTGGGTAAACTTGGAGAGAGCTACTGTAGCACATTTCTTTAGTGAAAGAAGAGGCAATAAAATTAATGATTTTGAGAATTATGTGTAAATATGTAACACTAACTGTAATTAGAAAAATGACTTTTCCAAAACTAGAACAAAGAAGTGTAATAATTTGCAACTAACCAAAACATACATACATACACAAATAAATAAATCTTCCTTCAATTATCTGGGCAATTATGGATGAAATTATTTTCATTTACAGAAGTTCTCAAATAATTACTTCTGTTTTTCATTCCACTCCACAACAACTTTGTTGAAAAAGCTTATATAAGTAAAATAAATGATAATGATCTTGAAAGATTGACTCAAGAATTGTGTTTTTGTTCTAGTTACCAGCAACAGTTAAGAAAATGCATGGAGCTTTCTATCATTTATGAGTAGATTCTTTGAAAAATTACTGTATCACTGCTAATAATAAAATTGTTTGCCAATATGTGTTTTTATTTTTTACCCTCAATAAAAGAGAAAAAAGTAACTATCTCCATCTCTTCCTCTGCCAAGCTGTCTCAGTTGATAGGCAAAATATTTTCTTCTTTAGCCTCCAAAATAAATAGTCCTCCATATTAAAAAATGCAACTTAGAATGCAAAGTAGAAAATATTATGAATGTGTCAAGGTCTTGCAAGGAGAGATATTGTGGCATTACATAGTCCCAATCATAATGGCACATAAAGTTGATGTATAAACACTATCATATTTTGAGGGAGAAACATATCACGGCATTTGCGTATAACATATTCTGCACCTAAAAATGAAAGCCGTGTGATTGTTTTCATTAACCTTTCATTCTAATAGAAGGGCAAAATCAATAATAAATTTATTCAGCCAACTGAAAGGCAATTTTAAGCAATTTCAGTTGGGATTTCATTTCCATAGCTTTTTTTTTTTTTTTTGTCTTCCAAATATAAAACCTCAGATTGTGGTGACTTTTCAGACACTGAGTGAATTCCTATTTACAGCTGGATAATTATCTGTCTAAAGATACTGATTCCTTCAAATTATAAGGCTGTGTTCAGGGCAGCAGGTTACTGAAATGTCCTAAAGCTAGAAATGTGTGGGCTTCTGTTTTTAAACACTCTACAGTGTTGACCTGAGTGTTATAACCGTTTACCGTCCGATTTTATGCCTATTAGAAACCACTGACATAGAAGTAATTTTCTTCCTCTTGGTTTATTGGTTTTATTATTGGCCTTGTCCAAGGATATGGAGTGAGATCATTCTGTCAATTATCAGCCAGTCAGCAATAATTCAGTTCAGGTGAGGTTTTTATGAACCTATCAGAGTTCTATTTATAAAGAATAGCGTTATTTCCTGCTGGCACTTCTACATTTAAACAAAATTTTATGATGTCCTTTGTCTATTTTCCAAATGGGAAATCCAAACTCAATGTGCTCAAGCTATTCCATACCAAAAGGTCGTTTTCAGATAAATAATATTTTCTAAACAAAGAAATGCATCCCCATGGCAATCCAAACAATCAAGCAGTAGAGTTTTCAAAATGAGAAACACTACTTGTCAGCCCATCCTTCCACACCTATACCCCCATCTCAGAGGCAGGTGCTTGCAACTATTCATATTTTCTTTTCTCCTGGTTACTTTCCAAACACTAAATTATGTGCTTAATCTTTTCTTTCTTTCAACAATCAATTGACTCCTGTTATGAAACATGAGGAGTTAGCTTACTATATTTCACTTTGCCTCTTCTTCCTAACCTCAATTTCTGACAGATATTGATATTTTTAGTTCCACTATTGGTAAACTGCAAAGATAAACTTAAAATCTGATTTATTTTGCTAAAAACTTTAAACATTATGTCTCTGATATTTTTATGTAGGATAACAGTATCTCTATTCTTTACTGTCATTGCTCTTTCCCACTTCAACCTCCTCATTTGTTAATTGTACCTTTCTTTTTATGTTGTCAAGAATGATACACGTTTTCCTTCATAAACATGACTATGTGTATTTTCTTTTGGTTGCTTGATTCTAAAAGTTGAAAACCAACAAACAGAAAGTGCATTAACGTGACTATAAATAACGATCATTGTAGAACTGAATGGTACTAGGATTATATTTCCTTTTCTCAGAGTCTAATGTCATGAAGCCAATGACAATTGAAAAAAAATGTTCTTTGGCTTAAAAGCAAACAGATTATCTTTTTTATATTCCACTATTTGCTCAAACTCATGCCATGCTTGTTTTGGTTTTCATTTACGTTATTACTTTCTGTTCTTTTTTTATGACTTTCTAATGCCTTTCTTTCTTCCTATCGACAAAAAAAAAAAAAGATTCTTTATCGTATCCTCAAAGTTATCCTGCTCTTCATCATTCGTTTGCCACAAAACTCCCTTTTTTTCTCTCTTCTTTTGATTGAATAGAGACTATTTGCTCTCTTGGCAGCTGTACAGTTATCTTTTCAGTTCCCTTTATTCCACTTCTGGATTAGGGCCCTCAATTCCTGAAATCTAATCTCTTTTTCTTCTTTCTTCATTAGCTTTTCTGGAGCATATTCTCAGGTTATTTCCTCAGAAAGTATATTTGGAGGATTAATTTTCTGATTCTTTTCATGTCCTTAATTTTGTCTTTACATTTGATTGATAATTTCTCTGTATATATAAATTTAGGTTTAAGACTAAGTTTTCTTCAATTAAATATTGAAAATACTACTCTCATTGTATTCTAAATATCTTATATGGTTAATTCTAATCATTTTAGTATAATTTTCCTTCTGGATTTTTAAGTATTTTTTTATCGTTGGTATTTGAAAATCTTATCATAGTGGGTATAGATGTGATTTTTATATTGTCTGGATCTAAAACTGTATGACTTTCTTTACATTTTGTAAATATCCTTGGTTATTTCTCTGGATTTTATTACCTCCTTTTTTTCCCTATTCTTTCTTTCTGGAAATGTTATTTGTACAATTTTAAGTTACTAGAGGTTATTCATATTTTCAACTATTTATTATTTTGATCTGTGTTCTGGAAAATTCCTTAGTCTCTAGCTTTCAATCTATCTCTTAATTTAAAAAACAGGAATTACATATTTTATTTTTCATAACTCTTTTGTGTTATATTTTTATTTTTCATAGCTTACTATTCTTTATTATATATGCAATACCTTCTCAAATTCCTCTAAGGCTAAGAATTAGGTTTTTCTTTTGTTTTGTTTTGTTTAATGTCTCATATGCCTTAAATTACCCTTCCTCCAGAGCAGTTTTTTCACTTGAACTTTCTTTTTTTAATTGTTGAGTTTCTTTTTACCTGAGTGTATTAAATTGCTTTCATGTTCAAAAAGGTAGGTTTACCTAGGGAGCTTGAATGTGATTCCTTCACTGTGGTATATGTAGTTCTTTTCCTCAGAATGAATGAGAAAGCTAAATGGCTCCTCTATCCACATGGGATGGGCTTGTGACAAAGGAGGCTAACTCTATTGTTGGGGGCAGGGAGCCAGCTGGAAGGATGTCCTCTATCATCCCTGATAGAACGCGAAGAGCACTTTACTTTGGGATGGCAACACCCACCATGCTTTAGTTCTCCCAAGGCAGTTATTTTCATTTCTTTAGAGAATGTTTTATTTTGAGATAAGTTCCAGTAAGCATGCAGAAAGGAAGGATTGGAATAAACGGCTGACTAGCACAGCTGTTCTAGAGACAGACCTTCAACTACCTCTGCTTAAGCCCCATCTCTTTACCCCCACTCTTGAAAACAGCTGGTTCCAAGCTGGGATTATCTATGGCATTCCCTGGGAAGATGGCCTGCCATGAAACATCCTCCCGCATGCTTTCAGCTCTGTTTCGTCCATCAACATGCTTGGATAAGCTTTCTGTTTTCCAAGATTCTCTTTGACATCGTTTTCCATCCTTGACCCCTCTCTATTTTTCCTTACCAATATATGTTTTATCATTTATTTACATTTTTTAAACACTCTATTTAAACCTTAAGTGCATATACTTATCTTTCAACTTAAAACAAAACATAAATCATATTAGA
The DNA here is from genome assembly GCF_020826845.1 of Diceros bicornis minor. NCBI lineage: Eukaryota > Metazoa > Chordata > Mammalia > Perissodactyla > Rhinocerotidae > Diceros > Diceros bicornis. Next base: position 47,616,445 of record NC_080745.1, on the reverse strand, counting down.
TCCAATTTTTGTGAGCTAGAGTGAGCCCCTTTTGCTGGGTAAATGAGATATATTGACCCAACTATAATGAGGGTAAGGCTACTCTTGATATATATAGCCAATGAGTCCCACGGTTGAGGTAGCACTGCAAACTGAATTGGTCATCATAATTTACTCATTTGTCCATTCATTCAATAATTATTAATGCCAGACACTACTATATGTCAGGCACTATTCAGAGTATTCAGTTATTCACTATTTAAAGTATATAAAGTTAAAGCAGTGAACAACATAGACAAATTAAAATATAGTATAATATTTTTATTCAGGTGACTTGGAGTTAACGTACTTTAATTATCAGAATACTTTGAAATGGAGTGTAGCAAAATTGGAAAGGGATTATCCGACATTGTTTCATCTATGTAAAATGTGGATTTGGCGGGGAGGAGTAAACTATTAGGGCAGGTTTTGTCTATCTATCTGTCTATATGTCTATATCTGTATCTATACCTATATTTAAAGTGTTATTATTATATAATGGATATAAATTATATAAGACCACTCATGAAATACGGCACTTAATGAAGGGCTTCCTCTTTGTCACACTAGATGGAGTCACTTTTTTCTAACACTTATGCAGCAGAACGGAACCTTCTAAAAATGCAAGGCTTAGATTAACCATAATAAGCTTTTCTCCTTAAGGCAAGCTTTGATAAACTAATCCAGGCTCTCTGATCCTCCCTAAGAAGTGTATTAATTCTCAGACTAACTTACCATTCTACATTAGAGAGACAGTAAATATAGCCAGTAAATAAAGGAGATCTTGACTTTGAAGTGAGATAGCCTTGGGAACAAATCCTCAATCTTCCACTTGCCAGTTATGTAAACTTAGACAACTTCCATAACTTTTCTAAGCTGTGATTTATCTACAAAATTAGATTTAAAAATATTTAATTCCAGTGCTTGCAGAGGGAATTGAATGATAGAATGAAAGGCAAAACGAGGTATATTCTAAATGCTCAGTAAATGCTATCTATCAGTATTTTTCTTTTGTTATTAATATTTCTTTCATCCAATTTTTCCACAGAATATGCTGATTTCAACCCACTAAGTTTTACATCTGTATGTTGCAAGTATTCTTGTTACCTTAAAGATTGTATTTTAGCTTCCAACATTCTTTAGTTTATTATAAAGAAAGTATTTAATTCCAAAACCTCATTGTGCTGAATTTTGCCACATATTGAGAGAATTCCCATACTAGTCTGAATGTTTATAAACTGGATTTACCTGGCTTGTTTCCTCTTCAGATAGAGGGAAATACCCACAGTTGCTAATTTTCAAATGATTAAGTTGATTCTACCTGGGAATATTTTATAGAAACAATATGTTCAGTGGTCAACATGTTCTTATGTCAGCCAAAGAAGATCTTCTTAACTCCATATTGTAGTTGAAACTTTCAGAGGCCGGGTCAGATAAGGGCTCTTTCCTTCCTTCTTTTACGGCAGATGTACAGTAACAAAAACCCTATGTCAGTCACCACACAGTGATAAGAAGTTGCCAAGGGGAAGAGAGGGTATATCAGTGAGAATAGACTAAGGTATATTATAATAACATACCTGCCTCAAAATCTCTTTGGCTTACAATAACAAAGGCTTGCCTCTTGGACATGAGACAAGTCAATTGTATGTTGTTGGTAGTGACCCTACTTCATACAATATTTACTCTGGGACCCAGGCATTTGGCACAGCTTTAAACATTAATGGTCATGATGTCAGAAAGAAATGGGAAATAGGACCACATGCTGGCTCTTAAAACTTCTGTCCAGAATTGACATATGCCACTTCCATTCATATTTTATTGGCCAAAGGAAGGCACATGGTCAAGCCTAATATTAATTGGGAAATGAATACTTGTGAATAATAATACTATCTACCACATTGAACACAATTAGAATGACATCATAGAGATATATCTCTGTTCTTTGTTTACCTTGTATGTTTTATATGCATTACTTTATTTCATCCTTACATTAACCCTGTTAGGACAAAGCATTTGTCATTATCCTCATTTTATATACTTAAAAGCTTAATTCAAAAGAACTTGGAGTCTGCAAAGTTGGTAGGTTAGGAAGTACCAGGAATCCATCTTCCCACCTAGGCAACAACCTCACTGGCAGCTATCGGAAGTAACTGTTTTGGAACTCTGGAGTCTATTGAAGGCTTACAACTTCCAGGGGAAGACTTGGGTAGTAAATGGCAGTTAATTTGAGTCCATGTCATTTCTTAGCTGATCAGCACCTATCCATTCCCCACCACCTAGCCCAATGGCAGGCAGCTGTGCACGTATTCCTGGAGCGGCTTGCAGGCAGCTTGTGGGAGCCAGGTGGGGCAATAAGGACCCTGTCCTCCAAGTATTGTGGATCTGTGTTCTAACTGCTGATTGCTACTTCTAATACTGGAGGTGCAGTCACAGAGGTGGGCAGCCATGGTTGCACATACCACCCCCTGCATTGTGTCAAACCCTTCCCCCTTTGACTGAAGCTACTTTCAGAGGATTTAAAGGGCTAGTGCCCTTTCCTCCTCCCTTTATTTTTCTTGTTTTCCCCTTTTGGGAAAAAGCTAGTATTAAAATAATGGTCTTTAACTCTACTTTTTGTTTTTATATGATTTAAGAGATTAATATAATTTAAGAAAAAAATATTAGTCTAAAAGCTAGTATTATTTTAATATTGGTTTGTAACTCCACATATTGTTTTCTACATAATTTAAGAGATTAGTACATTAAAAATTATTAGGTTATGTTTTTGGACACAATTTAATTTTGTGACATCAATAACTGAAAGGGGTGGGTTCATAGCTGTAAATGAGCAGAGGTTTTGAATGTTGTTGAAATTAAGCTGGTATGAATTAAAATTAGAGTGTTGTAACTTTAGGATATTAAGTGTACTCTCCATGGTAACTACAAAGAAAATAGTTATAGAATATACAAACGAGGACATGAGCAGGGAATTAAAATGTCTCACTACAAAAAATCAACTAAATACAAAAGAGACAGAAATGAGGGACAAAAAAGCTGTAAGGCATACAGAAAACAAATGGTAAAATGACAGAAATAAGTCCCTCCTTATCAGTAATTTCTTTAAATGTAAATGGATTAAAGTCTATAATCAAAAGACAGAGACTGGCAAAATGGATAAAAAAGAAACATGGTCCAATTACGATCTGTCTACAAGAGACTCACTTTAGATCCAAAGACATAGCTTGGATATGACACCAAATGCACAGGCAATAAAAGAAAAAATAGACAAATTAAACTTCATGAAAATTGAAAATGGTGCATCAACAGAGTGAAAAGGCAATTTACTGAATGGGAGAAAATATTTGTAAATCATATATCTGGTAAGGGGTTAATATCTAGAATATATAGAGAACTCCTAAAACTCAACAGCAAATAAACAAACAACCTGATTTATAAATGGGCAAAAAACTTGAATAGACATTTCTCTGAAAAAGATATAGAAATGGCCAATAAGCAAATGAAAAGATGTTCAACATCACTAATCATTAGGGAAATGCAAATCAAAACCCCAATGAGGTACCCACTTCACTCTCATTACGATGGCTACTATCAAAAAATACTAACAATGAGTGTTGGCGAGGACATGGAAGAATTTAAACCATTGTGCACTGTTAGTGGGAATGTAAAATGGTACAGGTGCTGTAGAAAACAGTATGACAGTTCTTCAAAAAATGAAAAATAGAATTATCATATGATCTGGCAATCTCACTGCTGGATATATACCCAAAAGCATTGAAAGCAGGGTCTTGAACATCAAACGTGATCTCCATGTCAAGAGATATTTATACACCCATGCTCATAACAGCATTATTCACACTAACTAAAATGTGGAAGCAACCAAAGAGTCCATTGACAGATGAACGGACATGCCAAATGTGGTATATACATACAACGGGATACCATTCAGCCTTAAAAAAGAAGGAAATTCCGACAAATGCTAAAACTTGGATGAACCTTGGAGGATATTATGCTAAGAGAGATAAGCCAATCACAAAAAGACAAATACTGTATGATTCCACTGATTTGAAGTACCCAGAGTAGTCCAAATCATAGAGACAGAAAGTGAAATGGGGATTGCCAGGGTCTTGGGGCAGGGAGAATGGAGATTTATTGTTTACTGGTTTACAGTTTCAGTTTTGCAAGATAAAAAGAATTCTGCAAATGGATGGTGGTGATTATTACAAACAATATGAATGTATTTCATACCACTAAACTATATACTTAACAATGGTTAAGATGGTAAATTTTATGTGGTGTTTATTTTACCACAATTAAAAAATATTGAAAAAAAGAGATTTTGGAGTATGCAGAAATTCCTAATGAGTTGGAAAACAATGAGTTTCACACTGGTAGCAATGAGTTTCCAATCATCAAAAATATTCAAAAAAAGCCACTTACCATAGATAGAGAAGAGGGAAATTCAAACATTTGTGAGTGACTAGGCAATAGAAACTAAAATCCTGCTTTTATTTTTGAAATCCTAAAATATTGTGACTTTTCCAAAGTGTAACCAGTCAGAGGCTGGAAATGGTAAAATGTGTCTTTCCTCCAAGTGATCCCATATGCAGGAAAGGGAAAACAGAGCCCACTATGAATTAATGATCTAGTGTCCAGACTCTATTGCTGTGAATTCCAAATGTTGGATATAGTTCTATCATAGATAATTTCTTAATTAGGATGTCTATTTTCTCAGTGAGTATAATACTATGCATTATTACTGTATTACATCAAATTGCTCAAATAACCTGAGGATTGCTGCACTGATGTGGTTCTGAATAAAATATAAGTATGTAGCCAATAGCGTTTTTATACATATCCTGGATGGGGGGAAATCTTTTGGATTGCATAATAAGTAAATAAATGTGCCAGTTGAAAGCAGGAAGTAAATACTTCCTGTGTCATTACTTTTTTTTTTTTTTGTGAGGAAGATCAGCCCTGAGCTAACATCCATGCTAATCCTCCTCTTTTGCTGAGGAAGACCGGCTCTGAGCTAACATCTATTGCCAATCCTCCTCCTTTTTTTTTTCTCCCCAAAGCCCCAGTAGATAGTTGTATGTCATAGCTGCACATCCTTCTAGTTGCTGTATGTGGGACGTGGCCTCAGCGTGGCTGGAGAAGTGGTGCGTCGGTGCGCGCCCGGGATCCAAACCCAGGCCACCAGTAGCGGAGCGCATGCACTCAACTGCTAAGCCATGGAGCCGGCCCCCTGTGTCATTACTTAAAAGAAAGGCTCTCCTTGAATATATAAGCCATACCAAGGTTTTGAATCTTAATTATATATTTTTAGAACAAAGGTATAAAGAGACAGTAAATATACTGATGACTCTCCTTCCTCCCTGCTTTGTCTCATGAGTTTTATAGTTTCACTGACACTGGTTCTACTGTGTTGTGATACTAACATCATTATTTGATGTAGTGAACTCAATTTTTACCATTCATCAAATGAAAATGTAATAATAACAAAAACAAAAGAATTTTCATCATTAATTTTAATTATTAAAGCTTTTTTACATTTAAAAAATCAACCATTTTAACTTAATTAATTCCCATTTAATAAAACTCAATAGTCACAAAATTCAAAGAGTGATATGAATTTGCTTTTTGTAACTTTATTCACCTTTTTGTTTATTTTTTGAGATAGATGCCAAAGATTTTGGTTAATAATTTTAAAAAATCCTAAATTATCAGTCATACCTTATGGAACAGAAATTGAGCATTTCAGAAACTCAAAATTTGAGAGGTGCTAGCAGGTCATATCTGAGTGGGGCTCATGATACAGTTTGCACCAGAATGTTAGGAAAAGAAATCCTTTTCAGTCTAGCCTTAGCCAGTGCCCCCATAAATTACTCGCTTCTTGGACAGTTTTAAATAAATCCAAACTTTTGAAATGGATTTGGACTTTATCTCTCTAGAAGTCAGAAACCACAAATAGTATCAGAAGTCTATGCCAGAATTTCCCACAAATTATCTTCCAATGACATCAACTTGAATGTGATTGGGAACAGAGTTTGGATATGGCCATACCAATATCTCTCAGAGAAATTCAAGTCACATTATAAAAATACAACTATTAGGAACCATAAGTATCCAGCATTATCATTCTGCTGTGTTCATTTTGATCCCAGACACCAGTTCTGAATCCCCAAAATCATGCTTTTCTTAATCTAATGACTGCTGAGGGGCACAATGCCTGTGAGATGCCTCTGTTTTCAAAAACAGAAGTTTAACAAAATTACCTCTGTTGCTGAAATCGATGATGCTTATGCATAATCCACAAGTTATTATTATTTGATAAGCCTTAAAATTTGATTTCACCGTATTTGAGAGAACTAGGTTGGAAAAAAGGAAGGATATTTACTATTTAATGAATATTTTAGATTTCTTTAAAATTTTTCTATTTTCTATTTTTAAATCTTCAGGAATAAGGTCCAGGCAACTAAACAAATATGCTTCTTTGCATAGTTGAAGAATTAGAAATATCTAGTTGGCATTTACCACATAGGCTGCTAAATATGTGGAACTCTCTATAATAAATGTACTTCTTCTAGCCTGGCACAGCACAATAGTCTCAGATACATTCAATGAATATGGATTACTGGCTTTAGAAAATGCATATTTCTTATTTTGAAAGGTTATTTTTTAAAAATCTATAAGAGTTTAAAGTATTCTCTAAATATTTTTAAAATATTATTTTATTTTAAATAGTTTTATTTCATATATTTGTTTTTAATTAATTTTAATTTTAATATCAAATACTAATTTTATGTAAAAAAAGTTTAAGATTATGTGATTGAAGACAACTTTCCAGTCCCTGCCCTTAAGCTGCAATAGAAATGGGGGAACTAATTCAAACTTGGAGGGTCAAAGGTGACTTCTTGGAAGAGTTTATGTCAAAAACAAGTGAATAGCAAATGCAAAATTCTGGAAGCCAGAGAATTTGATACATAAACAAAGAACAGAAACCTGGAAGCAGTTCAGTACAACTAGAGGGGAAAAAAGGAGGAAGAATTCAAGAAAATTTGCCTTTGATATCTACCCTGTGTATCTAATTCGTAACATGCAAACAGTAACATTGGAAAAGCACCCAGAAAACTCATGTACAGAGCCTGGAGGAGGGCCTCAACATAAGTTAGTTTCCACCTCTCACCAAATGCAACCAAGATAGATTGAGATAAAACTAACTTCACTGTTTTGGGGGTGAGGAATAGGAGAGGTGGCATTAGGGGTATGGTAGTGAGCAGGAAAAATGGCATAGCATAACAATGATCAAATAATAGCTTGTGCAGCTTACTATATACCTGGCACTGTTCTAAAGACTTTAAAAGAATTAGTCCTTTAAACTTGATGAAAAACCCTGTGAGATACATATTGTTATCATTCTCAGTTTCCAGATGAAGAAACACGAGAGAAATTTTAAATAACTTGGCTATGGTTGCATAGCTGAGCCAGAATTTGAAAGCTTAAACTTAAGCAGTCCTGTGTTTGCATCCAACTCTACCATTCACCAGCTGTGTGGTCCTGAGTAAGTAACTAATCTCTCTAAGTCTAACTTCTCTCATATTAAAAATGGGGATGATAACGGGGCAATTGTGAAAATTAAATGAAAAAAAAATTATAAAGCTCATGACATATTGTATATCCCCAATAAAATGTTAGTTTTCCTTCCTCTTCCTACAACCCTCATGACTCTCATCCTTTTATTCAATATTCGTGTACGGACTGCCTAAGAAAATAATTTGCCCAAGACCTGGAAAGACCCCTCAGACTGGTAACAGTCATTATCAGCGAGGTAAGGAATGAGAGTAGGCTGGTGTGAGGTCAGAGTTATTAATATTCCTGTTTACCAGTGCCAAGCCCTTTAACTGGGCCTGAACTCCTTGGAGGAAAAGCAGGAAGTATAGAGAAATTCACAAAAGCTACCAATCAATGGGAATGAGCTCTACCATCTCCCAGACCTGAAATTATCACCAGGTAGAATAGATGAGGCAGTTTGCAGGTACCCAGTATCTAGTTTATCATAGTTTACTTAGGTTACCTGGCCAGGTCATACAACAGGTACCACAGACATACAACAGGTCTGAGGTCCCATAAAAGTTCTCCATTACTTAGGCTCAGTAAACTGGCTTTTATTATAACCTTAATACCATTTCTGTAACTTTACTTTTGTTCTTCTTTGTAGCAGTACTCTCCCTAGATATCCCACCCAGTGGGGGTCACTCTGACCTTGTCCTTATTTAGTGTTTATATCCATTTCCTCTGGTATTTTTTCGTTTCAACTTCAAAAGTACATGGTGGGGCTCTCTAACCCTGATAAACAGGAGCACCTCAGAAATCTTACTAGTCTATAGCCTTCTCTCATCTTGATGATTACAGCAATTTCAGTACAAAACCTTAAATTCTACCTTTTGTTCGCAAGTCATCTCCTCACCCTTTACAAGGCTACCAAATAAAGTGTAACTTATATAAGAATGTATATTTCACCACCCACTATTATTGTATGTGTTTTAGCATAAGATACTGTTTTTACTTCTGCATATTATTTTTTATTTTCTATTTTTTTGTTGGTGTTAAGAAAGGAAAAAAGCTCAAGAGATAATTCTATGTTCCCAAGTTGAAAACCATGGATTTATACAAAAAGCTTGACATCAATGAGGGAGGATGGGCTAAAAGAGTTTGTAAATTGGAAGAGAGAAAGTAGTTTCCAAATTATGCATTGTTTGGAGGACTTCACATCAAATATCAAGCAATCTCTTATTGTTTTATGGTTATTATATATAAAGCATTCTGGTAAGACTTTACCTTAAATATTCTCACCTAATCCTTACAACAGTATAAGGTAAAAACTATTATAACTTCCATTTTATAGATGGAAAAAAATGGCAAAGATTAAGAAATGTTCTCAAGTCCATACAGCTAGTAAGTATTGGAATCATTATAAATGAAGATTTCTCTGACTCCAAGTACTGAACTTTCAAATACTATGTAAGATCACCATATTTGACAACATGGCAAATGACAAAGAAAAATAAAAATTTCGAGTGAGAAAATCCATATTTGAATCTCAAATTTCATACTTAATAACTGAATATTCGTAGGAAACCCACTAACCCTAAGTAAATCTCAGTATCTTCACTTCTTAAATTAAGATGTCATAAATAGGGTATGAGACGGGCATTCACTAAGGTAACAATGCCTGCACTAACTGAAATCTCAGTGGCTTAACAACATAAAAGTTTATTTCTTGCTCACCTAAAGTCCAAAGAGATGTTTCTGATCGACAGGCAGTTTGAGTCCAAGCAGAGTCTCAGGATCCTTCCTTCCTGTGACCACACCAACATGTGGCTTTCAAGTTCAACATAGCATTTATTTCCATTTCACCCAGACAAACATAGAGGATCATCGTGGTAAGAGATTTTTAACCGTGTTCGTCTCTCACTGACTAGAACTCTGTCACATGGCCATTCCTAACCTCAATGAAATCTTAAAAATGTAGTGGAGCTATGTTTCCAGGAAGAAAAGGTAACAGGTTTGACACCAGGTTTGACATATACACCATAAAGTAATGATTGTTGAACTGAAGACCATTTTTTTCAATAAATGAATAACTTTTCACATACTATTTGAAAAACTCCAATAGGGTCAATATTAAAAAAACCCAACTGATATGTACACCCATATGCCCACCGCAGAGGGAAAAACATTATTCAGACTAATTAATTGGATGAGCATTTTCTGACTTCCTGAGAAATTATCTATCTACATCAAAATATGTATCTATAGATGTGTATCGATACAAATATTTTTGCATATTTACAAATCGTCATAATATTCTGAGACTATTTATGAAGCTCATTATCAACACAAAGAGACTCACATTTGAATGGATGAATAACTGATATGGAGCTGAACTGAGGTACCCTCAAAAACCAGAATTAGATTTTACTGTAAAATCTAAACTAATGAAATGTGTCTCCAAAATACAGGATTAGCCATAAGTGAGAGTTAAACAAGATGCTGTGAATGAGTGAGTAATGGACTAGTTGGGTAAAGTTGAGCATTTGAATCCCTACGATATGAGAATTCACTGATGCAGAAAGTTGATGTATGTTCTTCATGGAGAAAGAGTAGAACAGTAGCAAAATTGACCAATCATGAAAACCAGAAAAGAGAGAGAGAAACACAAGAGTTTGTTGACTGCTCATTTTAGCCCTGATCAAGGTGCATGGAATTCTGGCTAATCCAGCGTGAGCAATCAGATTGCGCAGGTTAGGCCATTTTGCCTGAAAGATACTTAAAGCAGCTAATCGATTTCTTGTTCACTACTCCAACTTCTTAAGAATTTTTCTTCCAATGTGTTTTCTCTACAGAAAGAGAATATGCTCGAGATGCTAAATTAAACATTCTGATACACTTGGCAGGTTTATTTCCCTTTATAAATGAACAATGACATTTTCGTTTATACGTATCAGTGGTTTATATCCATTAATTGCTGTAAAGTTGGTTAATATGACTGTATCCACAGAGACAGCTTTCCTCTTAAAGTGAAAACAAACTGAACCTGGAAGACTGTGGTCCATTCCCTGAACTGTGATGACTCCACCAAGGGAAATGTCATTGGATTTCTGAGCAGCCAGTCTCTCCTTGCCATGTGACATCATCTTGTTCTGGTGTTCTGCTTTCTTGGAAAAGTCTTGGTCGCTAATTTTTGGTTCACTGATGGTCATTTCTTCAACCTAGACGTTTAATTCTAGACTATTGTGAGATTGTTTAATTTATGGACCAGTTATTTTCTAGATTTTTTTTCCCTTCTCTTTCTTGCTTCTTATTTGAGGACATGAGTGTATAAAGGAGAAGATGAGGAAGCAGACACTAAATGATTACTAAGTGAAATCTGTATATTTTTTATCTTACCAAAAGATTACAGAAGTTGACTAATACTATTTATATGTGGATAACTTCTAGGGATATTATTAATTTTCAATTATAGTTTGATATTTGTTCCCAATGTCATTTGCGATTTTTTGATCATCAAAGTTATTAGTTTGCATTTGTTTTATTTATTTATTTTTTGTGTGAGGAAGATCAGCCCTGAGCTAACATCCGTGCTAATCCCCCTCTTTTTTTTTGCTGAGGAAGACCGGCTCTGAGCTAACATCTATTGCCAATCCTCCTCCTTTTTTTTCCCCAAAGCCCCAGTAGATAGTTGTATGTCATAGTTGCACAGCCTTCTAGTTGCTGTATGTGGGACGCAACCTCAGCACGGCTGGGGAAGTGGTGCGTCAGTGCGCGCCCAGGATCCGAACCCGGGCGGCCAGCAGCGGAGCTTGCGCACTTAACCGCTAAGCCACGGGGCCGGCCCAGTTTGCATTTGTTTTATAACATCATGGATCCTGGTTCCAGAAGTGTCAGAAAGTCTCTCAAAAAATTAGATGACCTATCACACCTGCTTTCATCCAAACAGACGATTTAAGGTAAATCAGCTTTCTTATTTACTAGTTGTGAAATCTCTTGTAAGTCATTTAAGTTTTCTGTTCTCCAATTAGCATAAGTAAGGCATTTGTTGGACTAAATATGGTATGTAAGGTAAAAATATGCCAAAATTTTTTAAAAAATGATTTTTGTGCTACAAATAACAAATTTATAGCTAACGAGACACATCAGATTTTTGTCACGTTTCTAAGCCCAAGAAAAGTTGTCATGAGGCCATTATAAATATATGCATAAACTTTAATTATTCATTGTATGATTTTGAGTCAACGTGAATTTTCACATTTATGAAACATTATGTGTATATTATTAATCAAATCAATGTATCTTAAATTTTAACTACATCTTTGATTTTACCAAAATTAAATACAAATAGTTTATAGGATAAATGTGACATGAAAATATTCACTTTTAATATTCTCTTTGTTTAGAAACTTAAAATAATGTTTGTTCTTTAACATACTTCCAGAATGGCCTTAACTTGATATTTGTTAAGATTAAATCCTACTAAAGAAACTTATGCATGTCCTAGTTTAGGATGAGTTTAAATGCCAAAATAAATCTCCCTAAATTTAATGTTCTAAAAATGATTTAATATATGCTACTATCCTATAGAACTAATAATAATAATTTTATGGTATTCACAAGAAAAAGAAAATACAATCTAAATAATTACCAAAAAATGCCTAGAATTATAGAACTATTGCAAAATTCTTAACTTCAAACAATTATATTTTACTCTTGGAATTCAATAATACTCACTACTGACTGACGTCATTGATTTTCTGTGTTTGCTTGCATAATATTGAGTTCTAAAGTCAAATGTTAGAGTTCAGAAAATACAAGGAAATGTTCATTCTAGATGAAACATTTTATTTAAAAAAGATAATCCTCATAAATCCATAAAATCATAAGAACTAGAGAAACATTATATATTTTATTTAACATTTTTTAGAAGTTGAGCATAGGGGCCCGCCCAGTGGCGTAGTGGTTAAGTTCACACGCTCCGCTTCAGTGGCCCGGGGTTCGCAGGTTCCAACCCTGGGCGTGGACCTACGCACCGCATATCAAGCCATGCTGTGGAAGATGGGCACAGATGTTATCCCAGAGCCCATCTTCCAAAGCAAAAAGAGGTGGATTGGCAACAGATGTTACCTCATGGCTAATCTTCCTCACAAAAAAAAAAAAAAAAAAAAAGTTGAGCATAAAAGCTACAACACAAAGAAAATTCCCAAAAGCAAAAATTATACAGGCCACATTAGCACATCACAACTGAATAAGTCTAGAAATTTATAGTAAAAATTTAAAGAAAAATCACTCCAAAGTGTTAAACATTATGCCAGATAAATATTTTGCCAAAGAAGATTTTGCAAAGCTATATTTACAAAATACTCCATAACGTTTACAAAATTACAAACTAGGAAAACCTTTTGTCAAAATTTATGACAAAAGCTACTAAAGCTGTGTTTAAAGGCATAGCCTTAGATGTCAATTTTATTAAAAGAGAACATTTTAACAAAATAATGGCCATTTGAACTAAGGTAACCAAAACACGATAAATCCTAATAAATCCCAAGAAAAGTATGAGAAAGGAAATATAGTAATAAAGGAAAAAGAATAATTGAAAAATAAAAATTAAAAATAATAAAACTTGTATGTTTTTTTTTTTGAATAAAAAAATAAACTGTGTATTCCCGTATTTGTATGCTTTGCACATGTATTTTTTTCTGCCTGGGATTTCTTCTGTCACCTTACCACCTGGCAACTTCATACTCCTTTTCTGTGAATCAGCTGAATTACCATTTTCATTCTAAGGACTTCCCTGATTCCTCTTCTCTCACTATATATTATACATTCCTCATTGGAGATATTGAAACATTGAATCTTTTGAATAAATGATCCTCTATGTGATATTGCCACACATTTCAGAGGAAAAGTGAGTAATGTAGTATACTGATTTTGTTGAAAAAAATTACACATATTTGTTATTTTGAATTGGAATTTTTTTTTTTTTGTGAAGAAGATCAGCCCTGAGCTGACATCCATACTAATCCTCCTCTTTTTGCTGAGGAAGATCAGCTCTGAGCTAACATCTATTGCCAATCCTCCTCCTTTTTTTTTTTCCCCCAAAGCCCCAGTAGATAGTTGTATGTCATAGCTGCACATCCTTCTAGTTGCTGTATGTGGGATGCGGCCTCAGCACGGCCGGAGGAGCGGTGCGTCTCTGCGTGCCGGGGATCCGAGCACGGGCCGCCAGTGGCGGAGTGCGCACACTTAACCGCTAAACCACGGGGCAGGCCCTGAATTGGAGTTTTTAAAATTGTATTTAGTGACTAGCTATTGCTGATATGTATAGAAATACTGTACCAAATTATTTTCTTTAATATTAACTGGTTTTGTGAATTCTCTTGGATTTTCTAGTTATACAATTATATTCAAAGAAACATCTCATTCTGCATATTCTAATTTCTTCATCTTTATATAAAAATGTCTTGATTATTAAGACAAATCAAAAGAAAAGATTTGGATATAACCAGTAATTTAGAGCATGCACACACTGGTGTTATTCTGCCTGGATGTGAATCCTGGCTCTGCCACCTACCTACCCTGTAAGCTTGGGGAAGTTACTTACCCCTTTTTTGCCTCGATTTCTCCATAGTAACTATCTTTTAAGGTTGGTATGAGGTTTAAATGAATTAAAACTTATTATGTGCTTAGAATAGTGGTATTATTTTAAATCATTTAAAATTTTATGCAAATATCTAAAACACATAGGATAAAATAGAAACATTTCAAGTATATTTAATACTTTAATGTGTTTGTTTAACCTTTGCTCAACAAATATTGTTTAATTACCATTTCCATCACTTTTATTCTTGCCAACTTTATTTTCTCTGCCACGTTATAGCTGCAGGACATTAGGCAGGTTTACTTACCATGTGTGCACTTCAGGATCTTTATCTGTAAAATGTAGATTTTAATAGTATCATCCTTATAGATTTGTGTATAAAAAGAGGGATAATAGTAAAGTGCCTAAGGGAGATTTTGGAATATTGCAAGCACTCACTATATGGTAGGTAGTGCTATTAACACTGAATATGTTAGGCACTGAATATGTCATAAAGACATTTCATATTGAACACACAGATTAACTATTAACTGCTATTGGGGCAACTGACCAATTATTCATTACAGATAAATAAATAAAGTTGCTTTCCTATCTTACGCCTTACACCAAAACAATTTTACATGTGAGATAGAAATCATTACTGTACTAGAAAAAATATAGGTGGGCATTAGTATAATTTCACAGAGGCATGTACTATCAAGGAAAAGAATGTCTATTTTATCTTAGTGATAAAATCAAAACTTATGTAACATCAGAGTAGACATTACGTTATTAGAGCAAGCTTGTTGTATTTTCTTCAGCCCAGACTCTGCAGAAAATGACGGGAAAGAAGCAGATAGCATATTCTGTTCTCTCAAGAAATATGAAATCTGGTCAAATATCCTTGAATAAAATAACTTATAAAAATGTATAAAGCAGAACACAACATGCATGGTAAATCACACATGATCTGTAGTCCAAATCAAATCATAGCCAACTTTAAGGACAATTATATAAAAAGCAACTGTACAATTTTTCAGAATGAAATCAATTCCATTTTGGTCACATTTCTATGGGTTCCAGCTCAGAATTTTTAAAATTTGAAAAGTTAAAATCTTAGTGTTTTTCAGGAAAAGAAGAAATCATCTATTCTCAATTAATTGTATCATCTTTTATGTAAAATTTAACCAATTTTAATCTATGCTGTTTCTTAGTTTTTATTTTTAAGAGAGACAGACATAAAAATGTTCTCTTTCGGTGTTTCTTGTCACATATCTGGAAAATACAAAGTATCATCATAATCCTATTTGTTAGTTTTTTTCTTTTTAATTCTATAATCAGACACTGTATTTAATTTGGGCGATATGCTTTGCTTTAGCAAATTGGATGATAAATTGATTTTCTAAAAGGGTAAGCCTGATTTATCCCTCATTAACTTTTTAAATTATTGAAAATATCAATAGTGCCATCCTGAATACTTTCCTAAAGACCTGTCAAGTTTTTCAAGTATTATGGTGTCCATCCATTCTGACAAAACTAATATAGCTATTTAGGCACTACACTTTGGATTTTATCTATTTATTTTCATTCTAATTAATTTGACAATCGAGAGTTTCACCCAGAGACAGAAAGGAGGCTCCCTGGTGCTCATCTGAGATACTGCAATATTCTGATTCCTCCATTAATCAGTTCAATTGGTTTTATAATCATTCCCTCTGGTCTTGCTGTTGAAAGCATAGTTTGGTGGTTTCTTTGATTGCCATACAGAGCTTTTTGTTCCTAGAGGAAAGGGGGATATAGAATGTATTTCCCTTCAAGTGTGGTCACTATATTCTAGCCACACTGGCCTTCTTCCTATTGCCCTGAATTATTAACCTCATGCTGGCCATGACATTTTTGTACTTGCTGTTTTTTTTGTCTGGAAAATGTTACCCTGAATCTTCCTATAGCTGAGTCTTTTGTATTATTCGTGTTTTAGAAGATTTATTTTACTTTTTCTGAGTAGTTTTCCCAGATTACTCCATCCAAAACAGCAGAACCCACTCCCCCACCCAGTACCCCCACACACTCACAATCTTGCCAATCACTACCACAGAACCCTATTTCCTTTTCTTCATTATTCTATGTCCTTATTCTATTTGGTTGTTTATTCATTTGTCTTATATATTTCCTCTACTATAAGATCCGTGAGAGCAGGGACAGATGTCTTGTCTTGTTCTTTGCTATATCTCCAGCTTGTAGGGTAGGATCTAACTTTATTGAGTGGCCCTCGAGAATAAGATAATAGAAAGAAATAAGAGGGAAAATGGAAGGAAGAGCAAAGGAGGGAGAGCGAGAGGTAAGAAAGAAGACAGAAGACAAATAGCAGTCCAAATTATAGGCCAGCCACTTTCAGATATGGTAGAGGAACCACTCGGCCTCTCAAATTCCACTATTACTCTATTGACTCTTGTAGTACAAAAACCCACTTGAGATTTTAAATTCAAGGATACTTCACTTGGGAAAGAGTACCATGCTATGCAAAGTCAGGATTAACACGTCAGTGCTGCTATTTCCTTTTATCCTGCTCATAATGTTATGTTTTATTTTCCCTTGCTCTATTAAAAAATTGCTGGAGTTTATACCAGACCCACTGTTTTCTCAGTCCTCTTTCTTATCCATTTCTTTCTCTTATTTAAACTCTATTTCTTTTCCTAAGATGAATGACTCTGCATGATATAAGATTCAAGTCAATGAACTCCACTCAATATTTTTTCTACAATTTGGAGTAAAACAATCAATTTCCTAAATAAATTTTAATACACTTAGTCATATTTTGGCATTTCAGGACCCCTGTTTCTTTACATAAACTTTACACACATTTTTAATAATTTAAGCCAAAAACCTTTTACAATATTTGCACCATGTTTCAGTCCATTTCTGACCAGGTTGTCCTACTCTTCATGAGTCTTTAGAATTAGTTATAATCACATGGATTTAATTCAAGGTCAGCAATGTCTGTAACAGGGGAAAAAAAGTAAATGATATATGTACCTAATAATAGTGCTAATAATGATGTAGGTTTTAAATAAATTATGGTGCATCTCTTAAATAAACTATCTTGCCACAATTATATAGGATAATTGAAAAGAATATATACAATATAAGAAATTATCCTATATCACAGTGAAAACGTAAGACAAAAATTACATCCACATTATAATAAAAATTATGTAAAATTAAATGTGAACTTAATGTGCAAGAACAAGAACCAAAAAAAACAAAGGAACGAGTTCATGGAGTAAGGGAAATATGAGCTCTTGCTTTCTTTAATTTTAATTTTCTTTAATTTATAGTTACTAGTTTAAGAGGAGCAGGAGGGAGATGAGGAGAATAAAATTGTATTACCAAAAAGGAAAGTAAAAGCACATTAAAATGATTTTTTACATATGTCTCCTTTTTCATTCACTAAACAAATCAAGGAACATCTACTGTCTCAGTTGTTGTGAATGCAATTCATTAGGTGTTAACAAGATTCCTGACCTTTAGGAGCCTGTAATCTATGAGGGGTTAAAAAAATATCCAAAAATTATTCCATTACCAGGCAGCATACAATGGTTATTATATGTGAGGTGCAAAACAGAATTGGTTTGAGAATCAAAGGTGGGTGACAGAAGGCTTCTGACTGAAGGAAGAAAGAAATGTTGTTTTCTTTGAGGGGAGAACCTTCACATTGGTTTTTAGCAATGAAAACAATCTCACCATGTAATGTTGGGAGCTTTCCAATTGAGTAAGGGGCAATTTTATTCTGATTTTAACAGCTTTTCTTACTGATTATTTGCCAAGCAAATAATTTTGGTTAGATTTAAAGACGTTTTTCCTATCAGAAACCTGGAAAGAAAGGCGTATTTGCACTCTATAGATGAGATTCCTTTCTGGCAAGAATATATACAAAAGTTGGCTGCCCTGGTAAGTTGTACCAGCTTTTCTTGAAGTATGTTCTGTGGAATGTGGTTGCATGTGATGGCTCACCAAACAATTTTGGGAAGCCCTCCTTCTATACATCTGTCTCTTGCCAGAGATTCATCATGCCCATTGCAAATTAAAGATCCTGAGATTTGCATAATAATATCAGTTACACTGAACTTAAATCAGTATTTCCAATCTTATTTCACCACAAAATTCTTTGGGTTAATAGGCATCATGTGTTAATATCCCAAGTCTCATGTTTGAGCAGTAATATAGTGTAGCAGTGCAAATCAAGGGCTCTAGGGAAAGACTGCTTGGACTGTGATTCCAGCTTGCACTCTGTTATGACCCTAGAAAAGTTTTTTGCACAAAATGAGGATGATAATGTGATGGTAAATAGATTTTTTTGAGTGTGAGTGAGGAATAAATAAGATTATAAACACTTGGTAAGTGATACAAAAGTGTTATCAATATTACAGTAGCCTTCTCTGGATCCATAGTGGTCATATTCTGAGATAATGGCAAATGTAAAGTGGAATTGCATTCACTGGTATAAAAATTCAAGCAGGTGTTCACTGGTGATTCTTGCACCTGGACAGAAGCTTGGGCTTTCTCTTGCAGCCATTTGTCGCCAGCAGAGGTAGAGTTGGTAGTTAAACTCTTATATCATAGGCCTTTGGGGACAATTTTTATGGTATGCTGTGCCTTGACTTTTTATCTGTCTCAGTTAATGTGACCTGATGTCTTTGAGTTTTGCCTTGTTAGAAATCACAAAGGGGCAGATTGGGATATAGCCTTCAAAAACTGTAGATTTGGTCTAAATATTATTCCCATTTTTATGCTCAGAGAAATTTGTACTATCTCACTAGACCTCAGTTTCATCATCTGTAAAATAGGGATAATGATACCTTGTCCTATGTCATAGAGTTACTATAAAGATCATACGGAGGATAAGAACGCAAAAGTAACTTGAAGATGTTCTACATATGTAAAGTGGAATTTCCTTTACTATAATCATTATCATTGGTTTTGTTAACAATAGTAGCATTTAACTTTTAAAGTTTGTTGTTTGAGTAATATCTCTACAGACACAAAGCAAGTGAACTAAAAAGGCCGTGGGACCAGGAGTAACCTCTCTCCCAAGTTCTTTATCAATGGTCATTAAATTGATAATGCAATTATGAATTGATAGTATTCCAAATAATTTGATAAAAATAATTAGTGTTTGCTTTATCTATGACAGTAGAACAAATAACCAAGCTATCCGTTGTATTTATTTTCACTATATTTTCTAGAATATTGCACCAAATCACTTGTGTGGTGATCACACATCAACCATTACACTGGCCACACTTACGGATGTGGATGGAACTCAATGACTTAGGCCTTCTGTTTATTTCCAAGATGACATTAATGTTTTGACAGAGCTTTGTCCCATGGGTTAGTTCTTCCAATACAGCAGAGAGTTGCCAAAACAACTCTTGGAAGAACAAACTGTATTTCTGTGATTTTTCAGTCCAGTAACCCCCGACAGTCCCTTAGAAGCATGAAGAAAGTCAGCTTTTGGAGATCTGTAGTATAAACTGAAGCATATCATTGCCCCAAGAGATAAGAAACTTTACACGGCTGAAACGGAATCAACTCACTAGCACTATCAGCAAGAAGCACACTGTCACTTCTTTGTTGCAATTTTGTGTGACAACCTCTAAGGACATTCAGTGAATGTCATATTTCAAGACTGCAAATAATTTGTTAACCTTTAATCAAAAAAGACAAAGACTTTTTCCTCTACCCAATGTCTTATTCCATCCAAAAGAAAATGTCATTGCTTGAAGAAGCTTTGTTTGGAAATCAAATTATTCATTCTGAAATAACATTGAAATTTATAGCATAACAAGAGTATTCCCTCTAGAATTTTTCTCATCATAATACTGACAAGGCAACATTACTGGTGACACGGTAGAAATAAGTAATTCACTAGCAAATTACAATATTCTTTTCCTAATTTAGTTGTTGAGCTTCTATATAAAAGAGACAGTACAAATTGTTACACAAAAGTCATCCTTAGTACAAAAGTTAATTTTCGTGAAAAAGTAGAAATACTAAATACTTTAAAATATAAACAGAGTTAAAGTTGAGAAGTCACTGACAATGTAGCTGGTATTGTCACAAACTAGGTGCCCTGAGGAGCTCAAGGGTGGCTTTGGAAGCATTTAACTGTTTTTCCAAATTGTTTTTTTCCCTTTTGTAATGTTAAGGAGATGCAACCACCAACCACCCTGAACCAGACCAAGCCTCACCACAAGAGCTGTGCCCATGACCTTTGCCTTATTTTTAATGCTAAGATCTCTCCAGGAGGAGCGCAGGCCTTATCATGGTTATCTGCAGTGTATGTGAAAGCATGTTTTCCAACTGAGCCTGCGCAAGCAAATACCCACCTCTCCCTTTTGAATATTCATTCCTCATCAGAAATACAAGGTCCTTGCTTCCCTTTGTTTAGGGAGGCCATGACTTTGGAAATGATTCTGCGTGGCCTCCTATTTGCTGCAAATATAGTATACTTTGTGAGACAACTACTACTGTGGAGATCTTATTTAACTCGCCAGAAGGCGATCCCACTTGGTTTCTGAGTGCAATGGTCACTACTTTATGATAATTAGTCTTTTTGTTTTAAATGTAGAAAAACACGTGGGAAGATAGCACTTGACTACAGCACCAAAACTGGATTTTAAAGCACACTTAAGTTCCCAAATATTCTATATTATGAGTATATACTATTTTTATAACAAGATACAGACAATAAATTTTATTTTTAAAGACCATGTCTCTGTAAACAAACTTCATTAGTTTTCATACTGTGAGGATTTTCTTCTAGTCACATTTTAGTCAGTAAACAGCACCTCAATAAATATGTATTCCTATAAGTCAAAAATCCAATAAATTCATGTACAACTGTCAAAGGGAAACATTTGTGTGTTCCAACAATATATCTTTCAAGAAGAGCTGACTCATATTTATACCTTGCTTCTGGTTGCCATTAAATACAATATGGAAGATTCATCAGGTACAGAGAGAAAAATGCATACTGGTTAGTGTAAACAGAAAGGGATTTACTTTAGGGTTCTAAACGGATTATAGAATTACTGGGAGGACTGAAGCAAGAGACTCTCAGATGAGCTTTCCAAATGGATGAACAAGGACACGCCACAAAACTGGCCACCAAGGGAACTGCTGCCATGTCATAATAAGGTGCTCCCACCGCAGCTGTGGGTACAGAAATTCCACCTCTGCTGTGAGCAGGAAATCACCACCAGCTAAGCTGGGAATCCTCTCTAAGGAAAGAAGCATACACTATAAACGATGCTTTGTTTGGCAACCTCCTCTCTAAGAAAAAATAGCTCTGCAGAACCAAAATTATATGGATATCTGATTTTACCATTTTGCAATAACACCATATTCTGACACTACAATATGTCTGTGGTTGTAACCTTTGTGACAACCTCTCAAGATACTCTAAAGAATATTGTATCATATTTCAAAATGCAGTAATGTGTTAATCTTTAATCAAGAAAGCTGGAGTGTTCTCTCAACCCGATGCCTTATTCTGTTAAAGAGAAAAAGTCTTTGCTTGAAAGTTTGTTTTGTTTGGAAATCAAATTCTCATTCTAACATAACATCCAAATTAATAGCATATTAAAAGCATTCTAGATGTAAAAAATGTTCTTCCTTTATATGAGTCACAAGCCACATCCTTAGGATAATTTTTGAGTGCTAGTTAGATTCCTTGTGTTTGCGAGGAATAAGTCTAATCTTTCTTCCACAAAGCAGATTTCCTAATCTTTGAAAATATCTCCTGTGTTTTCTATAATATTCTTTTTCTCAAGTCTGTTCCTACTTCTATCATCTATATAATATGATTTTCAGATTTTCTTCATTTTTGACCACATTCTTCTGGGCTTGCTCCAATTTTCAGTAATTGTCTTTAAAAGGAGCCACTTGGTATGGAATGCAATAATCCAGAAATGATTAGAAAAAGTAATGGGCCATTACATTTCTTCATTCTAAGCCTCTGTGCTTATTAACAAAGTGCCCGTAATACCATCCTGGTACCACTTTTATAATCTCTTGGATGTCTTTTATATCTACCCTTATTTAAAGTACTTTCTTATCTTTTTTAAACTAAAAATAACTTGTGAGGTTTCCTTAAATGCTCCCACCACTTCTATGCTATATTTGTCCAGCTACTCTTCCTGAACTATAGCCAAACTTTTGAAGTTCCTCAGACCTTTTCCTCTTTCCTCTTTTCTGTTCCCTCTCGCCTCTCCCCCAAAGTATTCTCATCACAGTCTCTTCCATAACTTTACCATATAGTCCATATTTCTACAATTTTCAAAGCTATCTTTCAAGCCAGACCTCACTTCTGGGCTCCATATTTATATAGACAGCTAAACACAACCTGGCCAAACATGAAATTATCTTCCACCTGAACACTAACTATTCTAATTGTTCTTTTTGCAGTAAACGGCACCACCATGCATCTTCTTCAATCAGAAACCCAGAAATTGTTCTTGATTTCTCCCACTCACTCATCTATCTATATCAAAATTATCATTGAATTTTGTCAATTCTAATTCCTAAATGGTTGTGCAATCTACAGACTTTTTTTCCATTCACATGCAACAGCCCTCATCTTCTTTCTAGCCAACTGTGATATCCTCCCAATAGGTCTCTACACATCTTCTCTTATCTGACTCCAACCCTTTCTCAAAGGAATTGTGATAGTTATTTTTTTATTAAATCTTCTTCTTCTTTTTTTTTTTTTTTGCTGAGGAAGATTCGCCCTTAGCTAACATCTGTTGCCAATCTTCCTCCTTTTTTGCTTGAGGAAGATTAGCCCTTGGCTAACCTCTGTGACAATCTTCCTCTATTTTGTCTGTGGATTGCCTCCACAGCATGGCTGATGGGTGGTGTAGGTCCATGCCCTGGATCTGAACCGGTGAACTCGGGCCACCAAAACAGAGTGTGCTGAACTAACTACTACGCTACAGGGCCGGCCCCTTTATTAAATATTTCAAAGCTTCTGATTGTTCCCAGAAAAAGGAATAAATTCCTTCTTCTGGCCTATCAGTTCTTGCAGTGGCTCATGCATTTTTAAGACTCAGGTTTGGAATTTTTCACCTGCAAAAGAACACTACTGAGCAAGCTCAAGTTGGTCTTGTTAAATTCTTTCACAGAACGTCTCCAGATGTTTCTGTTACTTCTTAAAGATATTTCATAATTCAATAAATTTGTAGAGCAGTTTGGGGGCAACCTTAAAGACATATTTACGTGAACCAATATATAGGGATAGATTCAGATTCATAGACCATAAATAATCAACGTTCTTGAGTCTTAGAAGAATTAAAACAATTTAAAATGTTGTAAAATCAACAAAAGAAGTTAAAATCAAATGAAAAACTGATATTCTGAAGAATTTCATTCTTCAAATATGAATATGAATGTGCTACAATTTCTCTTCTTAAGAGCTTATCATTAATTTAGAAGTAACAGCCAGAAATATCAGGATAAGAAATCTTATCTTCAAAATCAAAAACTAAACTACTTTACATATCTGTTGAGTGTCTTAGATGCACAGCCAACTATTATTGTCCATGATCAAGAGAAAAAATACAAAATATGCAATCGAACTCAATCTGTAGCTTGAACTCAGAGAAAATACCCAGGCCTGTAATTCAATCCTAACTTATTAGTTTTAGGATTTCAGTAATCCTTTGAATTTCTAACTAACAAATCAGTTCATTTTGGCATTCCTTTCTATCTGCTTCATATGAGAAATATGAGAATGCAATGAGAAAATAGATTTGAAAATGGAAATGTACAACGCAATTGAGTGGCAATAAGCTCTGCATCTTTTGTGATTGTCTACCTTCTTGTATCATATAGTCCCCACTCTGCCTCAGGCTTTGTGTTCCAGCCACATTGGCTTCCATCAACTAAGTCATATTGCTCCAGCAACAGGTTCTTGGCACATTCTGTTCTTTGCTGAAATTCTTTTGACCTCTGTGTGCTATACATACCTCCTGCACCCCTCTCTACTTACTTTTGTTCTATTCATCTTCAGATCTCAGCTCAAGCATTTCTTCCTCAAGAGAAGATTTCCCCAAATTCTAGCACAATCTCTCCCTGCTTCCTCCAGTCCCACGCTGCCAAAGAGCTTAATCGAGGTCTCTGTTACAAATCTTCATGACCATCACACTTGTCAGAATTTTAATTTTATATTAATTTATAACCATTTGATTGGTTTTTATAACTTCTATGAGGGTAGGGATCATACTGGTGTTTGCTAATCATAATATCCCAAGAGTTTAATACAGCAACAAGCACATATTAAATATTTAATAAATAATTGTGAGATGAATCAGATGGATAAGAATATAGATTTCAATATATCTATATTTTTTGGGTCTTTGATGAAATATGAGCTACTTTTTGACTGCCCTATTTGAAACTGTATCCACTCTCAACCCTTCCTATCTTCCTTCCTTTCTTTATTTTTCCCATAGCATTTAATTTCATCTGACATACTAGGTTTACCAATAACAGTTACACAGTGGGAATAAATAATAAAATGATTGATTAAAACATAAAAAGGCTTTGGCTTTTATATTTAAAGACAGGTGAGATTGTTTAGTCAATCTTATTCCCTCCAAATGAATATTAAAGTCTGACTTAAAATGTGTGTTTACATCCCCTTGACCCTAGAGTTGCAAGAGGGTCTTAAAGAGGATAATGAAGCGGTGAAGTTGTACCATTAAACAGTGGTTATGAATCTGGACTCTGGATTCAATGTTTTGTCAATGTTTTGGTATCTGTTTAAAATACATAAAAGTAGGAATTTTTCATTAGTACATCAATGTGGTTTTGGAGTGCATGAAAAATATTTATTCTGCTAGTCTTAAATATTCCCTGTACAACCTTTATATTAGTCTTATATTCAACCAATTTCTCTCCACAAACAATATCAAGACAAAAATGTTCAATGCAGTTTCTGCTTGAAATAAAATGTATTCTAAATTGATAATATTTATAAACAATATTTTACATTTGTTATAGTGTATTCAAACGGAATATGATCTTATTTTTACTATTTAAAAACAAATAAGAGGAGGGGCCGGCCTGGTGGCACAAGCAGTTAAGTGTGCGCATTCCGCTTCAGCGGCCCGGGGTTTGCAGGTTCGGATCCGGGGCACTCACTGATGCATCGTTTGGTAAACCATGCTGTGGCAGTGTCCCATATAAAGTAGAGGGAGATGGGCATGGATGTTAGCTCAGGGCCACTCTTCCTCAAGAAAAATGGGGAGGATTGGCACTGAATGTTAGTTCAGGGCTAGTCTTCCTCACACACAAAAAATAAATAAATAATAAAAACAAATAAGAGGGGAATAGTATTTTAATGTAATGAAACCAGACAATCATCATTTTTATCTAAAATAACTTATACTCAGTTCACGTAGAAAGATTGCAAGTGCAGCAACCATGGTGACATATAGCTAGGGAGATCTTTGTCACTCAGTACATGTCAGAAAGAGAAGCTCATTTTAACAGAGATAAACCAGGCTGGTTTTAGAGAAGCCAGTCCAGTCAACAGTGCCCAAAATCAGTGAACCCAAGCATTCTCAAGACGACTTTGACACTATACATTTTGAAAGGCAGCATTTATCAAATTCCAAGGAAGCAGTTATTTCATTGATTTCATGAGCATGTCCTAATTACTGTACTGATGTCTCCAGGCAGCTGTGACCCCAGGTTATGGCTCCCTAAGGATTCATACCAACCACGTGAATGACCTCATGCATGAAGTTAGTTTTATTTGGGAGGATTTATCTCCTGTTCTCCAAGTCTAAATGATGATGCTTTTAATCGCAACTTTCCTGGTTTGCCAGACACAAAAGTTTCAGATTTATTATTCTATTCATGTGGTTTTCTTTTTATTTTATTCATTTTATAATTCTTTGCTGTACAAAAGAAGGATGAAATAAATTACTTCCTTCATCAAGGACCTGAGGAATTAAATGTTTATATCAGTACTCATATATATATCATATATTTATATACACACATATATATACGTATAAATTTACTGATATACATATGATAAAATTAATAATTCCTTCAGCATGTGTCACTAGGGTAAATATAAATTATTAAAGCCTTTTTTTTAAAGTCAGTAAAGTAATATTCTATCCAAATTTTAAAATGTAAATAACCTTTAGCAAAGCAGTGCCATTCCAGGGATGTTGTCCCAAAGAGAAAAACATTATTACAAAAGTTATAGGCAAAGACGTGTTATTTGGGGCTATGTTTGTAGGGATGAGGGAGAGCTGGAGAAAAGTAAATGCCTATCACTACGTGAATGATTAAATACATTTTCTACCACAAAATATTCAGTAGCTATTTAAAAGGGCGAGGGACTTCTAGTTCTAGCAAAATGATAAACTAGGCTAGCACCAAACATTCTCAGTATAAACACCTGGAGATACCAGATAAAGCATAACTGCTTCCCTATATGTATATTTTTTAATATACAAGAAATAAATTAGTCTTTAGGTGCCAGATGCAAAGCAAAAGCTGAAAGCCAAAGCAGTAAGCGAGTGAGCTGATATTACAGCAGCCCTGGAAGGTTAGCAGAACCTTCTAATTACTAAAGGTTTAGGTTAGGTTTTAACATCACACAAGCATAGGAGACAAGGTCCTCCAACAACTACAAGTCCAACGAAAAGAAGACAAAAATCACTCTACCCACTCACCCAGAGAAATGACAAAGATGGTTTGCCAGATGTTATTGATGGATCATCCATATCTCCTTGGCACTGGTCTGTACGCATGAGACTGCTTACAACTAGCACTTGTGATAATTTGCCTAAGGACATTTTTTCCCCAGCCCTTGGACATACACAATGTATGCTATAAGTCCTGGAAGTGCGGGAAGGGCTCCCAGAGGAGACTTCAACCAACGATATTTAGGTATAGTGATCTAGATAAATACACCTGCTTCCTCATTCACATAACTGAGTGTTCTACACTTCATCCTGGAATTCCCCAGCAGGACTGACTTCCAGTTGCTCACAGTGGTAACTTGGTTGACAACGCAGCCTTCATTGGCTTTCTTTCCCCTGCTTCACTTGGCTACACCCTTACTGACATCTGTCCTGATGTCCTCTCCCAAATTGACTACCTACTTGAACTTGAATTAGTTCTTCAGAGTTCTAGATGTATCTAAACTAAGATGGAGACATTTTTATTCTGGATCTGAGTAGGATAAAAAAAAATTATCTTGAGAAAAATTGAAACTTTATCTCTCACTGACATGAAGTCCACATTTACTCTAACTAGGAGGTACAGAGAAATCCTAAACCAAGATAATCTCTAAAAAATACTGACATTGACTTTTCCTTTAAGTTGTTGCAGAAAAGTGATGTGCATAGAGCACCTACAACAAGCAAATTCAAAATTTCTATGGGGAGAAACTTCAATAATATCCCTTGTGAGAATCCCATGGGGTGAAGAAAGGATCAATAAGGAAGTGATAAAATGTGATGTGATAGAAGTGATAAGAAATGTGATAAGCAATAAGAAATGAATGTCATTATATGCAAGTGACATGAGTATGTGTATAGAAAATCATATATATTTAAAGAAAAACTTTTTTTTTCTTTTTGCTTGAGAAAGACTAGCCTCGAGCCAACATCTGTGCCAATCCTCCTCTATTATGTATGTGGGACGCCTCCACAGCATGGCTGGTGAGTGGAGTAAGTCCACGCCTGGGATCTGCACCCGCGAACTAGGGCTTCTGAAGCAGAGCGGGAGGAACTTTAACCACTCTGCCACCAGGCTGGCCCCAAGAAAAACTTTTAACGTTAATAAGAAAACTTAATAGGTTTGTGGGATGCAAGGTCAATATAAATAAAATTGGAATTCTATTACCAGCAAAAAATAGAAAATGAAAAAATTTAAAAATCATTTATTTAAAGTAGCAATGTAGAAAATCAAGTGCTTAGGAATAAATCTAAAAAAAGAGGGGCAAGAGTTCTGTACAGAAAAATATAAAACATTATTGAGAGAAATTTTAGCATATATTTAGAAAATATATATTTAGAAAAGTTCTAAATAATTAGGCAGATATATTTGTGCGTTGGATGATTCAATATTATTAAGATATCAATTCTCCACAAATTTATCTATTTATTCAAGACAATGCAGTACAAAGTCTAGTAATATTTTTGCATACATTAACAAGCTCATCCTAAAATTTATATGGAAATTTAAAAAGAATAGGCAAAACAAACTTGAAGAATAAAGTTGGAGAACAGACAAGACTCTATTGATCGCTTGATCACCATAAAGCCTCTATTTGACTGTTGGGAAAAAGTCGTACTTTAATAAACTATTTTTGAGAACAGTTCTAGACTTTACAAAAAATTGAGCAAATCATACAAAGTGTTCTCATATACTTTGCACTCAATTTCGTCTATTATTGTCATCTTCCATCAGTATGGTATATTTGTTACAATTAATGAACCAATAACAATACATTATTATTAACTAAAGACCAGTTTTTCCATTGTTTATGAAATAAGAAATGATCTACTTTTAGTTACACTGTCATAGTCAAAAAAGGAACCTTCTCACTGCTTCACCAGCTTAAACTCAAGATCCCCACACCGTTTCCTTCCATTTTAACTAAAAGCCCCTGATATGATAGTGTTGGAGAACCCGTCCCAACCTTTTCACCTGAGTCTGTTACTACAGCACTGTGTCAATGCCACTCACAACTTGAATTGTATGTAGAAAAATCAATTAAAAGTTGATGTCCTTTACAAAATTTTAAATGCAATGCTTCAGTTATTATCAAACATGTTACTTGATAAGCATTCCTTTATTTATCTTTATATATTCATTCTGGACCTGGCACAGAATAGCATGTCAGTAAATATTTGTTGAATGAATGAATAACTATGGCATGGCTAATATAATCCCACTCTCTTGGCCATTTAAAGTTAATCTACATTTTAAAAAATACAGTGTTTATTTAGACACTTTAGTTCTAAACCTGGTAAAGTAACTAATATTTTCTGGATTTGTTATGATTTACAGATTTAATAAAGTAAACAGTGGAAATACTTGTTTTATTATGTAGAAACTAAATATACAATAGGCTAATTTGCTCAAGGTTAATCAACTAGTAGATGATAATTAAGCTATCATATGTATCATATGTTTGTTTAGAGAGAAAAGTAAATGCATTGAACTTGATTTAAACATTTATAGTGCCCAAGCTTTAATTTTCTGCCTCAGGTCATAAAATTACTAAATATTCTATAATAAATAATATAGCTTTAATGATGTCAGTTATTGAAAGGTTTTGAAACTTTGTAAATGTTCTTACTCTATGTAAGAATTTTAAAAATCTAGATATAGAATATGTGGCTGTTTATGACTGTTCAGTAGTTCTAAATACTATACACTATTTGTAATGGCTTTGGAAAATAATGAGATAATTTTCTAATGTATTTTGAGTACCTCCTGGGAGACACAACCTAGATGGTATGGATTCAGTAGTGGACAAGAAAGTTTTTGCCATTACAGAACTTGTATTAAGTTCTTTTTTTGGCATAAAAGACTCCAGAAGGCATACCCAAAATATGCCTTATTTTGTACTTTCTATCTTGCTTATTTTCTTTGTCCCTGATTTCCAAAATGAAATGTTGCTACATTTCAGGAAACACATGACTTGCAACAACTGTAATAGATTTTAATTCAGCTGTCTCTTAATTAAGAGCTGATTGCTCTTATGCTTAGTTTATGAGACCTGTGATTTATAAGAATTAGCAGACGTAATTGATTTCTAATTCAGCTCAAGTACATTAATTCTCTAATTCTGCCAGTATGGTATTTACACACATGAATTTTGTAAAGAGATATGCACGGAAAGAAAAAAGATTACTTTGACATAAAACTTGTTTGCATAAGGACTAACAGCATATGTAATGTCAATTCATTGTGATTTCAAAAATTTTCTGATTCATGAAAGAGTCAAGAGGATTTTGTCTCTTGAATAGTTTGGCTTATCTAGCCCTCTTGTTTAGAAATATTATCATTTCTTTTATTCTGTTTTAATATTTATGTATATTCAGTCACATAAATGGAGTCTTTATTAACTATTATGATCTTCATATTCTCATACCTCAAATTATTTTATCTCCAACCCTTCCTCAGTGAATTTGGCTCAGCTAGAGTTAAGAAGTGATTTGTAATATGGAGAAATATCTGCTCAAGTGAGTACAGCATAGTAATAAGTACCAGGACTCCTGCACTAAGAAAATATTAATAATTGGTTTACCATTGTTTTATCCTGTTATACTAGAGTATATTATGCACAGTCTTGTTTGCTTATAATTCCTCCTTTTTTGATTTTATTCATGTTATCTCAATGCCAACAATCAACAAGTACCATTACCAATTCAAAATTAAAGTAGCAATGCCTTTCTCCTTGTGCACTATTAGTGCAAAATACTTTGTGGTGCAAACACAATCACATTAATCATATTAATTTGCCACCATCCCCTGCCAGTCCCAGCCATTCTCCTCTTCCTCCTCTTCCTGCAGACCTGAGTATGGTGCCCTCCACATACTGCTAGCCTCTACGTCTATCATATTAATGCAACACAATTTACTATAGAAACTAAAAACGTCTCTGAGCATACTTTTTGGATTTTTTTTTCCCTGACAGTAACAGAATTCAAAATATCAAGAATAGCAAAAAGAAGATATAAACATGGAAACTTTAGGAAGCAACACAGAAGGCATAGCGTGTTATGACTCAGAACATTCATCATCATTTGATGCAGTGAACATATAGTTTCTCAAATTGTCAACCATTTTTCACAAGGAGAAACAGCTGAAAAATGCCAAAATCCATTTCATTTGAACCTTCAAATTTCATGCCAAGATGTGCTTTATAGGGAAGATGCCTGGATCATTTCTTTAAGAGGAAAAAAAAAAGTAAAATTCAGCTTGATTCAGTTGGGAATATTTTTATGTTAATTTCAAAATTATGATTTTGATATGACTATAGGTATATGTCAAATAAATTTCTCAATTAACTTACAAGAAGTGGCAATATTAAAATCTTTGAGTTTATAAATCACCTCTTTTAGAATATGCCAGCTTACCAAGAAATATAACAGAAAGAATCTGAGAGAAAAATAGAGTTCATCTGAGCTGAAAAGGAGTCTGGAAAGCATGGCCTGCTGCCCAGTAGTTATTTGCAGCATGGGATTTTAGGACAAAGTTACAGTGTGCTAGAGAGAGCAATGAAAGGAAAAAGGGGTCACCATCTTTATGTACCTAGAGTATTTTCTTTTTATTTCCTAAAATACTAGTCTCCTAGTATTTTATTGTTAGTCTCTAAGTTCCTAGTTCCAGAAAATATCTTTTCCAGCATGAAAAATTAGACTGAAAATATCTCATCTTTTCACTTAAAGGCATTTAGATTGAAGTTTGGGCTTTTGGGAAAGTTTCTTTTAATTCAACTTTAAGAAATGTACACTGTGGGAGACATATTTACATGTACCATCACTATTATCAAAAAGCCGTGAGAAAACATGTCCATTTTCTCTTACCCAATTACAATGAAAATAGACTTTAAAATATTCTAACAACTCTATTTGTTTATCCGTAGATTTAGCCTTATCCACAGGGGATATGTCCCAGGACCCCCAGTGGATACCTGAAACCATTTATAGTACCGTGCCTTATATATACTGGGTTTTTTCCTATATGTACATACCTATGATAAAGTCTAATTTATAAATTAGGCACAATAAGAGATTAACAACAATAACTAATAATAAAATAGAAGAATTATAACAATATACTGCAATAAAAGTTACAGTAGATCTTAGCAACATCAGCATACAATTTTTTTTCTTTCCTTATTAAGTCGAGAACTTTCACCTTTTGACTTTAAGGAAGCACTTTATGGCTTCTGTTTGGCGTATCCAAATTGCCAAATCACTACTCTTGCACTTTGGGGCCATTATTAAGTAAAATAAGGAGGCTGTTATATCTCAGATAACCCAAGGAGAATAAAAAAGCTATGACTCATCAAGAATCCAATACTAAAAGCACAGTTGTGGCTGTCACCCTTCCTTCTATGTATTCCTTTCTAGAATCCTGCTCTGCGTCTCTCCCCTTTCCTCATTTGCTTTGTGAAGCAGCTATCTATGTTCCAATAATATTAATATCCATATGCTAGTAAACAATCTTGTATTATTCCAAGTTCTAGAGCTGTACTGGCCCAATCAATCCTTTCTCCAGATTTGGGAAATTAGACTCAGAAAGACAGACAGTTTTGGGGGAGTGACTGAATCTGTGATATGTAAAAGTGAGGAGTCATCAGGTGCTAAAATCCTCCTTCAAAAGATACTTTTTATCCTCATCTTACATGATGTACCTTCTTGAAGCATATAAAACTTATTAACTACTACTTTATTATTTAAAAATCTCCACCCTTAAAAAATAGTTTAATAAAAAAATTAATAATAATTTAATAAAATTTTTAAAATAAAAATTTAATAAAAGTAGTATTTGCTTGAAGTGCTATATATCCATCTTAGCTTTCATGGACCTACAAATCAAGATTTTCAATAAGCAGAAGAAGTAGGATGTACTTGTATACGTCCTAATAATTATATGTACTTTAACTTCCCAACTCTATAAAGAAGCCCCAAGACACTGAAGTCAATGGTAAAATGACACTTAAACATATTTTTAAAAATGCATTTGTTGCTACCTGTTCCCTGCTATTCTTGGATTCTGCCATCTCCATTGCTCCAAGGGATGTGAGTTTTATAACATCACCCCTTACCATCAACACTATCAACGCTGGCCTAAAGAGGACTCTTCTTCTAAGCTTTAGCTAACAATAAAGGTAACCCCATCACAACTTCTTTGTTTTAGCAAAAGAAATGTCCTCTGGTCTCTCTCAAGGAACTTGTTTGACTAGTAGATCTTCTAACTGTATTATATCCATTCTAACACGCTCACTTATCTGAGCCTTTTCATTTCCTCTTGATGCAAGTCTGGTATCTGCCGTAGGATCATGTTCTATTAAACACGGGTTATTCGTCAAAGGGGGGAGGCATGCTGCCAAGAAATGCAAACATTGTCCTTTAATGCCACTGCCTCATCTGAGCCCTCACAGTCTTTAGTCAAGGGATGTAGGGGCTGCTATGCTCTACAAGAGGAAACGGACCACTTCTGCAGGCCAAGTGAATAGAGGGGAAAATGGTAGTTTAATACCTACACTTACCTAGTTATCTGCTCCCAAGTCACGTCTCCTTTATAAGAGCCCTGAGACTATAGTGTAGATAATTTTCCTGGACTCTAATGCCTTCTTAAAGTTATGCTCCTCTTAAAAATTAAGATCTGGGCCTGGTCTTCAGCACAATCAACCCTCTGGCTCCAGAAGATAGGGGTCTCTTTTACTACTGAAAGGCTGCCCTATGACTCTCACGTTTTACCTAAATTGACGATTAATCATCCATGGCCTGACATTTTCTCTGCATAGATGTGTCGATGGTGCTTGCAATAGCCTCTCATTCCACAGCCTTCATAATTAATATTTCCCTCATATCTCTAAGTGCCAGAGACTATGCACAAGATAATGAACCATCTTCCACCTGTTTCCAGTTTACCACAGGTACTGCTGATAGCACATGAGAGACTATCAATACTCTACCTATTACCGGTGATGGCATCCTCATTCCCTTCTGGCTGGTGAGTGACTCATGTCCAGAATCCTGAAGAGTCTGTTTCCTAGGACTACCCCTGGTTCCAGCTGTATATAGTTGGTCTGATGGGCAGAATAATACTAGAACCTGTGAATACGTAGCACTACATGGCAAAGGGAATTAAGGTTGCTAATCAGCTGAACTTAAACCAGGGAGAGTATGCTGGGTTATTCAGGTGAGCCCAGTGCAGTCATGAGGATCCTTAAAAGTCTAAGGGGAAGGCAAAAGAAGAGGTCAGAGTGATGCAGTGTAAGAAGGACTTGACCCACCATTGCTCACCTTGAAGATGGAAGCCTCAAGCCAGCTAAGGAATGTAGGTGACCTGCAGAAGCTGGCAATGGCCAGGATTCTCCCCTAGAGCCCAGAAAGTAATGCAACCTTGCTGATACTTTGATGTTTCTTAAATTCCAAGTCAGACTTCTGACATACGGAATTGTAAGATAATGAATCTGTATTTTTTGAGCAACTTTTTGTGGTAATTTGTTACGGCAGCAATAGGAAGCTGACTTCTAGCTGGCTTGGAAGCAGCCTGTAATATGAGGATCCATGAGAAAGTGAGTCATCAGGGGAGCGCTCTCTGAAGAAAGCTGTAAGGGAGTAAGGGAAGCAGGGCAGGGCAAGGGAGGAAGCTAGGTAAATACATGCTTTCAGAAGTAAAGCATCAGCCTGACCCTGTAGGGAGCTTGATACAGTGCAGGGTACTGCAGTTTTCTCACCAAGAGGCAATGGAACTAAGCTGTTATGTCATAACCTCTGGTATGCAGTGGAGATAACACCCTTCCCTATGAAGTGGGGGTAGGGTAAAAATTTCCAGGAAACTTCAAGTGAAATGATTCCCTTCATCCAAAGGCAATATTCTGCAAAATCTTCCTCAGAGAACTACACTACTCAAACCTGCAGAAGCATACAGGTGTGATCCCTTATCAGCCAGCACCTGTAGCATGTGAGTGTTGAATCCACAGCTTCATTGTAGTGGATCTGGGCAAAGTACTGACATGCAGTGTTTCAAGGTCACAATTCCTGGAACACAGTTTTGACTCTTCAAATGTCTCTGTGGGTGACCTTGAGTAAGTCACTTATGTCTCACTTTCTTAATCTGATAATATATATCAGTCTCACCCGTGCACTATGAGGCTCAAACACACTCATTTGCCACTGATATTTTCTTTAATATGAATCAGTCAGGTATTTACACTCTGTACATTTGCGATGGCTGATGATAATATTAATGAGCTCACCAAAGCCCATTTCCTTTACCTCCTGAGTGGATATCTAAAGCATATTTCCACGCCTCCCCTGCAGTTTTAGGGTGCTATGTGACTGTGTTCTGGCAATCGAAAAGGAGCCAAATTATTGTATTCAACTTTTCATTCAGACACCTAAAATTCTTCATGATTATTCATTTGCCTTCATTATCTTCAAGTAGAGGGCTACAAGGCTCTAGAATATGCTAGAGACACAGACTGAAGGAGCTGAATCTTTGAATGACTTCATGGATAAGAGCTCACTGGTTGACTATGGATTGTGGCATAGATAAGAAGAATGTATTGTCTCAAGCCACTGAGATTTGGGGAGAGAACATTAAATCAGAGTTCCTGACTTTTCCAATCAAATATGTATCACTGACTTTTAAGAAATAATAAGCAAGAGACTGTGAGTGCAATATCGAAGTTGCACTACCATTAAGGGGAAGAGTCACAAGCGTATACTCAATTGGTGTTAGGTCATTAATGATATTATCATACCCTGATATTTCTTATAATAATATTATGTAACATGCTGTATTGAATAAGCACTAACATTTATTGATTATATAATATGTGCCAGGTACTTGTCAAGCACATTCCATGTGTGATAAAACTTAATCCTATGAAGCCGACTCTAATATTATCCCTATTTTAAAGATAGAGAGATTGAGCTTCAGAAAGCTTATATAACATATCCATGCAGTTCATACGATACAGAAAAGAATTGGAACCATCTGAAGTCACAACTCATATTCTTAGCCACTGCATTTAAACTATAACATAAAGAAGAGAAGAGAGATGAAATGACATCCAAGATGCCAGGAATCTGACATTCAGTCGCTAATACCAACAATAGCTGGCTGATCATGGGTTAAGTACTTCATCTCTCGGGGTCTTAGATATCCAAGTCTTCTTCCAGTGGTATTATTTGGCAATTCCAGCTCAGAAGTAGGATGTTTATAACAATCACTGTCTAAATCAGGTTTGCTTCATCTTTTGTTCATCTCCATATGAAGAGGATATTTCCTAAAATTCTAACCTTTGGAGTTTGGGATGAAAAATGTAAAGCAAATACTCACCTGTGTATGAGATTTTCTTTTAGAGAATATTAAGTTTTTCCCTTGGAAAACATAAAAGAAAAATTCACGCTGGTGTGTTTAGGGTATAGGGATTGAGCGTGCTGAAGTTTAAAATATGTAATGAGTCAAAGGTAGTTTTTCCAATAAATGTGAGACCTAAATAGAGAAACTTATTTTGTAAGCCTTTTTTTCTTAGTCAAATAAAGCAGTTGAAGCACTCTGACAGAGACTTACGAAAAAATAAGCCATGGAAAAATAAGCTCATTTTTAATCTAGCCGCTTTAGGGAAAAGCCAATCAGGAATCAGTGCCTATCTCCGCTGGAGTAGATCATCACTACTGAGAGGATCTTGGGTATACCTCTTGCTTTTCAGAGAATTCTTTGAGATCCGGTTCAAATTTGAAAATTTCTCCTATGAGAACAACCCAAACGACAGGGTCCCAGAAGCAGTCAAGAAAAGTCCTTTATACACATCCATTGGAAGCCCCTCAAGTCTTGAGAAAAAGTTTCTTTTCCTGAGAAATTGCATATCTTGGTAGCAAAGATAAAATAATAGTTGTATGAACAATAGCTGCTATGCTACTTAATTTTCCCCATAACACTCCAAAAATTGGCTTCCTTTCTTTTTTACGGGCTTGGTGTTTATTTTTTTTAGTTTAATTATATCATGTGGGTTGGAAAAGGGAAATTGAAATAGGCTGTTTTTAATGTACTTAAGATAATCCACTAACAATTGTACAACACCTGGAAATAGACTCTGTTCATACACAGATTGTTTTAGAAATTTTATTATTATAATTTTAAAACTATCTGCAATATTTCTCTTGATCATATTAACCTTATATACAAATGTAAATATATTTATCTAGGCTTGTCTACATACCTGTACATTTACATTTACTTACAGGATTATGTAACCAACTAAACTGAAATCTTACGCTTCCTTTGAATTTAACATGCATATTTAACTGTGTAGTTTGACCTCAAATAGTCTTTGTTTCAGCATCTATAAGGAGTACTGGTTGACGTTTTACGATATTTAAGTTTTGGTACTTTATATAGTGAAAGTAAACTATAGTTTTGTCAATAAATCTTTAAATCAGGGTTTTTTTAAAAAAACTCTTTATAATAGCACTTAAAAACCACTGTTTTCTCATTGTTGTCTTTAGCACTAATGCTACTTCTGAGTGAACATGTTCAAGGAAACAAGCTTGCCATATCTCTGGACCATAGCTATAGTGCTGAGAAAAAAGAAAAATGTTTGTGTGCACACACACACATTCATATGAACTGCAAAACTAACATCTTTTGATAAAAACACAATGCATACAGAGATTTTTAGAGGAATCTAGTGCTTTATACAGAAACTCCATACAAGACCTACTGTAGCCATCCAAATACATTTAAACCATGAGTGACAGTATCCAATTTTAGCCTGGAATTGCCACACATTTCACTTGCAATACAGTTGAGGTCTCTTCCAGTGATATTACTACCATGAAAATGAGATAAAAATCTTAGCCAAAAACGATGCCAGTTCTTCCTTGAGTCGGGTTGAGTGAAAGTTACTCTTTATCATGTGGAAAAGACAGAAACAGGCTTTAACTTCTGTAACTGGATTAAATCCAAAGGGGAAAGAATTCTTCATCTTGCCTACCTTAATTGTCTAAACTACTCGCTAGGTGTCACCATCAACAGCCAACAGCTGTTTCCTGCTCAGTTATGTTAGTGTTGATTTCCTACCTACACATATATTTGGGAAACTCATAGCGGTGTCCAAGGTTCCATTCACTCGCTGCAGTGTTTCCCAGTCCACTCTGCATTATACTCAGCTACAGGCCACTTGGGTTCATTATGTTTTTCTTCCATAAACATTTCTTCACCTGAGATCTGCTAGAGATGATAGACTAGCCATTCTCAAATCTTTGTCCCAACTCCTTCATCAGCCTGTATTTAAGCGTTTTTTAATCTGCACACATGTATTTCTTGGTCTGCTTCCCACGACACCCCCTGCCCCCACTAGATGCTATCCATTCCCAGTAACCTTGGCAGGTCTGGTTTTACTCAGGATTGTACCAGATCCCCACACTACCTGCCATTTGATCCTGACCTATTTACACTTTTAGCTTTGATAACTGCCTCTTTACCTAACTTGACTACCACTTACCCACTCAATTTTACCAACTTTGTGATTCCCCTTTATACCTTTTACAACTTGGCACCTGTCTAGTTTTAAACTTTGCACAGATGCCATCTCACCTTCAGTACCTCCTATAAACTAGAATGACTCCTCCCTCCCTCTTACGGTGACCCTCAGAGCTCTTATCTTCACAACCCAGATGCCCTAGCTAGAACAGCCTCTGCCCTATTCCTCTTGAATAAGTGAGGGAGAAGTAGTACTGGACAACTCACTCCTTGATCCCCAACTGTGGTCCTCTCCTAAGCATCTGACTCTGGGCTACAGGATAGTCAGCATTCATTATTAGTCACAGTTGACTCACTGATCACATATGAAAGTGGCTTTTATTCTTCTAAGTGATACGGTCCAAAATTAGTTTCTCATGAGAAAGAAACTGAAAAAAAAAAGAAAGAGATATTTTGAGCAGATTTCTTTTTTGTATGCTGTGATTTACTGATGAAAGTTTGCAAATTGCTGGGCCACAGTCTATTTTCTGCATGTTGACACATTTGATATTAGCCATATATTCTTGTCTTGGACAATTTTGTTTTTAATTATGAACTAACATTCAAATTTGGGGAGAAATCCCGTATAAATTGGCATGTGTTTTCTTATTCCCTTAAATAAGTGGAATACCTGGTAGCACTGGGCCTTGTCCCTACATGATAGCCACCATATTACCATAGTCCTGGATAATCTCTATTTTTTCTCCTACACTGAGGCTAAGTATTTGTTGAATTGTTATATGTGATATTTATTAAAGTTGATATTTGTTAAAGTAATTTAATTTAAATTCATTGTATTTTTATAATAAAAAAGCTAAAATTATTATTTATTTTTCCCATTTCTCTATCACAAATACAGAAATGATAGAGATCTATTCACAAAAAAATGGGAGGACACGTATTTCTTTGTGTCAGTCCTACCTGTTTAATATGGGAAACTTGTATGTCTGTGTCAGAGGAATTCTCTGGCTTGCTGCAGTCATGGTAATTGTATAGATACTGTAAGTGTTGGTATACCAGCCATTTCTTAGGGCAATACACAGGAAAACAATGACAACCCTTACCCTATGTATCTTACAACAACTAAGAAACAATATAATGTCATACAGAATTATGTACCAGATTGCATTGGAAATACTTATAAATATGACAAAAAAATAGGAAAAGAGAGAAGTCAAAACTGGCTAAACAATTGTGAAGAACATACATGTTTAGCTGTCCTGAAGGTAGTTTTAGGTCAATCTGATAGACCAAGTATTATAAATGTTTCCAAGGTGTCTTTATTTTAATAAGCTTTTAAAGAAAATCACTCA
Source organism: Diceros bicornis minor (assembly GCF_020826845.1). Taxonomy (NCBI): domain Eukaryota; kingdom Metazoa; phylum Chordata; class Mammalia; order Perissodactyla; family Rhinocerotidae; genus Diceros; species Diceros bicornis. The sequence goes on along the minus strand of NC_080745.1, from coordinate 47,576,668 downwards.
CTGACAACCAAGGAAAACATATTGGTCATGATAATTTTATTACATTGGCAACTTCTGTGGAAGAAGATAAGTTAGTGAAAATCAAAAGACAGATGCTAGTAAAATTTTGCCTTCAGTTACAAGGCTACATGTATTTTTCAGTGTAATATTTTTCAATTATCCTTTTCTCTGAGGAATAGGAATTGCTAATTTTGTTACCTGAACACCTTTTGATTGAAACTAAGATTCTGTCAGAATGTCATAAATAATTATCAAAGATATAAACAAAAATCCAAAAGACCAAGACATTCTTGTCACAACTCAAGTATTTGTATACTTTTTTGCTAATTATGTTTTAATGCTATATGATCAAGAAATGAAGTTTCATGAAAGAGAAAAGACATCATTTTGGAAAAAGCATTTATGTGTGCAGCCATCATATAGCATACTATAAATTCTACTAGAATTAGGTAGAGTCATCAAAACTAAGCCAGGTAAAGAACCAGATTTTTCATTTCCTAACAATAAAACTGTAATCTACGAGGGATAGTAGAGAATATTTTCCTCCTTGTCAATAAAAAACAGATTTTTAAAGAAAAATATGCTAATTATGATTCAATTTTTAAGTGTTGTTCGGTTATAGCAAGAAAATTTCAAAACTATGTATTAAGATGTATTCCTTCAACAGCCCATCAATTCTAAAACTTAGCACTTTATGTTGTTGAAAACTCTTTTAAATGAAGTGTAACAGCAGTAATTGTGTTTCTCTGAATCAACTTCATGGCAAATGATGCATGAATCAATACATGATGAAACTTGTGCACTATTTATCTCTTTGCACAATCCACAATAAATTCAAAGGCATAATTATATTATCCAAGCCTGTTAAGAGGATAAAATAACTAGAGCTTATTGCCTTGGAGAAAGACAAGGGAAAAGGGAATAAGTACAGTTCAGTATAGCAAGGTGCTGATCTTGAGTTGGAGCATGAAATAGAAGAGACGATCCAAGGGGAAAATGTTTCTTCAGAAAACATATACATAGAAAATGTATTCAGGTCTTCTTAAGCTTGCAACTCTGTTGAGATTTTCACTTGGCTTGTTTCAAAGGTATCACATTGGAGACAACTGTCTGTGCTTAGGAGGCAAGAGAGTAGCTGAAAAATGCATCCTACCTGTTGGAAATGAGTCATAAAGCCTTGCTGAAGGAAATGACATCTATGCTGACACTTGAAGGAAAAGTTTAAGAGTTATTCAGGTGAAATTACGTATGTAAGGATTCAGAAAAAAAGTGAGAACTGTGGTTAGTAAAGGACCTTGCTATTCACTTAGTCATCAAGGCAGAAAATGGGATCTTTGCCTCTAAGTACCACCAAGCATTCTTAAATCTCAAATATAAGTTCATCCTGTTTTTGTTTTTACTGTTGGAACATAAGGTCTGGGCTTTAAATCCTTCTATATCAAGCATACTGCCTGGAACAAAGTGGGTCACCGATAAATGTTTATTAAGTAATTGTAGAAATAAATGAATGGATGCCAAGGGCTGCTCAATTGTTGCACATATTCACATCACTTTCCCGCATTGTGTAGTGTACTCAATTCCTGGATCTATTTGCTGTCTTCGGTCTCATTTCTCTCTCCTAAATTATGAATGAGAATATGTTATTGTTCTATTCATAGTCCTTCAGTGATTAAGATTCAATTACTCTGAAATATGCTAAGACAATGTAACTTTGAATAACTGTTTTGAAAAGCAATTTGGCATCACGGAGTGAAAGGTTTATTTCCAGTAATTCCATGCCTTGAAATCTGTCCCAAGAATGCAATGAAAAAATAAAAAAGATTTATGCTCAGCAATTGTTAGGTACAATATGATTTATAATAGCCAAAATTCAGACAACCTAAATAAATGTATATTATTCTCTATTTACTTCATGAGATTTCAGCGTATTGATTAAAAATAATGTATAAATACTGTGTAATAACTTAGGAATTTTATATCAACTGAAGAAAAAATAAGGATTTAAAATATTAGATAATTTTGATAATAGATATTCAAACATCTACATAGTATATAAAACAACTTATAGACTGTGCGAATAGAAAAAGTCTAGCATATTACAAATCAAACTATTGAGAGTACTAGCTTTGGAGGAGAGAAATCTGGGGAAGTGGTGGGTGTTTTATTCTTTATATACTCAGGATTGTTTGACTTAGGTTAAATAATATGTATTACTTCTACAATTAAAATATACTTTTTATATGAGTTATTTAGATGTTCTGGATTCAAGTCCTTTGTCTAACATATTTATTATGAATATTTTTGCCAACTATTTGGCTTCTCTATACATTTCTTACATATCTGTTGATAAACAAAAATTTTTAATTATTATGAGTCCATTTAATCATTATTTTTCTTTTGTGAAATCTAAGAAGTCTTTGCTTACCCCAGGTTGTAAAGTTAAGTTTTCTTCTAAAGTTTAAAATGTATGGTGTGAGGTAGCGGGAGGTCAAGGTTCATTTTTTCCCCCACATGCATATCCTTGTGGATATGCACCAATTATTTAGAAGATTGTCTGGTGTTGTTCCAGCACCAATTATTTAGAAGATTGTCCTTTTCCATTCCATTGCTTTGGCTTTTTGTTGAAAATCAATTGACCTTGAAAGTAAGAGTCTATATCTGACTTCATTATTCAGGTTCCTCAACATATCAGTCTATATAATGAAAAAATCAAACTGCCTTGATTATCCTAGCTTTATAGCAAGTCTTGACTTCAGATAAATGTTCCAATTTTGTTTGTTTTTGAATTATTTTACCATTTCTATGTCCTTTGCATATCTTTATGAATTTTAGAATGAGTTTCTCCATTAAACAATAAAAAAAGTCTGCTGGAATTGTGATTGGAATTGCATTAAATCTATAGATTAAATTGGGAGAATGGAACTCTTAAAATATTGATAACAGTGTCATGCATAACATGTCAATGACCACAGTATATCACTCTATTTTAGTGTAGAGATCTTTCCCTTAATTGCTTCATATAAATTGGAACATTTATCTGAAATATATTGAGACTTGTTTTATGGCCTATCCAAAAGTATATAATAGTAAATTTACCAGAATCCCTTGAAAACAATATATACTTTACATCTTAGGTGTAATGCAGTATATTTTTCATTTAGGTCAATTGGTTATAGTATCATTAAGAATTTCTATATTCTTACTGAATTTTTTGCCTAATTCTTTCATCAATTTATGAAAGAGGGGTACTAAAATCTCAAACTTAAATTGTCAATTTTTAAAAAATTTCTCCTTTTGTTTGTTAGTTTTTACTTAACATATTCTCATGCACTGATGTTAGCTGCATATATATTTATAATTAACAGTTCTTGCTTCAACAACTCATTTTTATTAAATCTCTCTATTTCTTATAAAACTTCATTACCAAAGCCTATCTTATCTGAAAATAAGTGATTCCACATTTTTATCATTAGTGAATTAAATATCTTTTCATCTCCTTTTACTGTCAACTTATTTATGTCTTTTTCATTTAAGGCATGCTTCTTATAAACAAATCATATCTGGACCTTTTTACTCTAAAAACCAGGTTCCTAAGATGTTTTGATTAGAATATTTAGTTTATTTATATTTAATGTAAATATCAGTAATTTTATTTAGATCTGTCATTTTTTATTATCTAGCTATCTCTTAGAGATTTTTGATTCCTTTGTTTCAGCTTTTCTGCCTTATTTTGAGTTAATTAAAAATATTTTATTTATTTCATTTTGACTCATCTATTGCTTTTTAACTGTACGTTTCTCAAATTATTATTTTTGTTTCCCTTGAGGTAAAATATGCACCTCTAATTTATAACAATCTACCTAAAGTTAATATGATAGTACTTAATGTAAAATATAAGAATCTTCCAACAGTATAGTTGTATTTACTTTGTGCTATATTTATAAATTAGATTTACTGTGAAGCTAATGAGATTTCAGTGTCAAGTCTCCTTTTTTTGTTTGACCTCCTTCCAAGACCATGGGACATGCTGCAGAAATTGTCCACATGGTTATATATTTTGTATAATTTAAAAATGTAAGATAGTATTAAAGTCTTTCTCTTAAAATGTAAAAGCTTCAGGTCCTCTAAAGCCTGTATCCATTTCTGCCATCCTTTCAACATTTTCCTCAAGGACATGATTCTAAGATTCTGTTGTCATCCCAATCAATGTATTCTGGAGCATTTCAGTGTGTCATTGTCACTGAACTGATCATAGTTATGGTCGTTGTGTACTATATCAACCTGGATAAGGTGGAACTATGTTTCCCAGAATCCCCTTTCGTGTGTCTTAATGTGTTTGATTTAGCAAAGGGAGAAATTTCCTCAAGATTTGGGAAGGAGAATACAAGCAGGAATCACTACTCTTTTAAAATCATCATATTAGATACAGTATTGCCTAGCCAGTAGCACATAGGTATTGTTCTTCTCCATTCCATTTCCAGATATTTTCCCACCTGCTGGTCCTGCTGGCCAAAACTGACCCCAGGGCAACATCAAATGCAAAGGCAATATGCTTCCACAAACTTCCCCACCAGCCCTCTTTCATAGTCATCCTCTGATAGCTGCGTACGTCTGGCTTCAGGAAGGCTGGTTAGTGATTGTCTCAACCTCTAACTCACAGGTTGAACCTTTATTTCCACAGTTTATCCCACAATTGTGTGAGTTCTTATTCCTCTAGTAAATTCCTATTTCAGGATATCCATAGTGGTTCTCTTTGTCTGGTTGAACCCTAACTGATGTAGTAATTGGCATCTGGAAGTGAGATGCTGTCAGATTAAAAACATAAAATATGTGGCACTGGCTTTGGAGTCAGATGACGGAGCTACTTCCAACCTGCACTGGACTGCGATATGAGCAAGAAGTGAATCTTTGTTGCATTAAGCCACTATTTGGAGTTATTTTCCACAGAAATTAAACTATACTGATTAATACACCTCTGCAAACAAGTCTTTCCTCATCACCCAATCTGAGCTAGCACCTGGTCTTCCCTGCTTTATCACTACTTTTTAATCTCCACATAGCATGTATATAATATTTTCTCTTTGTTTATTCACTAATTTTTATATACCAGAACTAGAACATAAATTCCATGAGAGCAGAGGCCATATCTGCTTTTTTCCTAAGACAGTTACAACAATAAATATTTGTTGAATATATTAATAACGGAGTAAATGAATGAATAAAATGAATGAATAAAAGCATAATAATGAACAGGAACACTGTAAGCACTCTATTCAGTGTTCCTGCTGTTTCCTTCTTAGCGCCTAGGAATTCTTGCTGTCTAATATTCTATTTGTATAAAGAAATCATTAAAAATAATTACAGAATTTCTTATATTGCATTGTATATTCCCTTGTTCATGTATTTTCTTAGTTAGCTAGTTCAAGGAAGGTTCATTGATGCAAACATACCCAAGTTCATCTCAAACCTGACTGTGAGAAAATTCCTTTTCAAAGTTATTTAAAAGCAAATTATCTCCTAAAATAGATCTGTGGGATAATGTCTGTGGGACTAGGAAAATCCCAGGAACTAGGAAATCAGTGTTGGGATTGTCTTTCTTGAGGAATACTTGAGAGGCATTAGTTTTCCATCTGTGCAAAATTGCACACTGCAAATTCACAAGGCAAGAAACATTTTCTAGGTACTGTTAGTCCTAAAGGTAATCAGATAGTATCCCTGGGACTGCTATGTGAGGCAGATACAGATCAGAACAGCTACGTTCACTGTATACCTATTAGGGATAATCACTGTGCTAAGCATTTCACATAAATTCTTGATTTGTCACCCAAACTAAATATGCAAGATTGGTATTCTTAACAATTAGACACACCCATTGAAGGTGAAGGAACTACAAGTATAAAAACTATTTTGCACTATGCCTCACAGCCAGGAAATGTTGAAAGTTAAAAACAAACCTTGCATTCTGACACTAAATTTAATACTTTTTCATATTGTCAATGTTTTTCAGTTTGTTTTAAAATAAAATATTTCTGATAAAAGGAAATCTAAGAGAATACAGTAAAAATTACTTGGGGCTCAGAGTCAGAAACATGAGTTCTATTTTTCAATTCTTCAGCCAATGAGACTTTGATTTTGGGCAGGTCACAGATCAGTAGCTTTCCAGCTATTTTTAGTAGCCAAATCCTTTCTTCACAAAGTAAGAAATCAATCAACTATGTCCTAAAAGTAGAGCCTAAACAATTAAACACCTGATTTAGGAAAATCTCATGTACACGAACAGCTGGTAACTCTCTACATCCTTCTCCCTCTCTGCCTCCTCCATAAAGTCAGGATATCAGGAATTGGTATTTTCTGGTGGTCAATCATGGCAGGGATTTATCTGGTCTGACACACTTTATTCCTTTCTTCGGTCCTTCGTAACTAACTCATCTGTCTCCAGTAATTTTTCACAGAGAAACAGCAATTTTTCACAGATGAACACTCATCCTCTTTAATCATCTTCCTCTGTTCTATAAATCTCACCTAATTTGTTCAAGAAAATATATCTCCTTGGGGCTGGCCTGGTGGTGTAGTGGTTAAGTTTGTGCACTCCGCTTTGGCAGCCTGGGGTTCGCAGGTTGGGATCCCAGGTGTGGACTTACACACCGCTCAGCAAGCCATGCTGTGGTGGCGTCCCACAAACAAAACAGAGAAAGATTGGCACAGATGTTAGCTCATCAAAAAAAACAGTATATCTCCACCTCTTTATTCTTTCCTTCTTTCTTCCATGACATCCTGGCTTTCTCAACTTGTTCTATTCGTTTCTTTCTCTGTTCAGTTTGTGACTCTAATCATTGCTGCTTAGAACGGAGCTGGTAGTACAACTTCACTTAGGCAAAGTAAAGCTGAACATTTTGAAGTGACATAAGAAAGAGCTGGTGATTTCTCCCTCCAAGCCCTTTTTAAATTCTCACAAACTCCTTCCGATCATCTGTGACAATATTTCTATCATTCTGATTAAACTTATTTCTCCTTAATTTCTAGCACTCACAAAAATTAAATTATTTAACTTTGTGGGTGTTTTCCTATTTTGTACTATAGCAGTAATTTAAGAATGTTCATTCCTAACATGAATAGTATCTCAACTGTACTGAATAATAAGGAAGCATTTGTTAGAAGCCAAGAAACTAAACACTTTATATAACAGCTCTTTTTGAATGTATTCCAGATTCCTAATAAATGTCTGAAAAAGCAAAATTCAGTAATGTAGTCAATTTATCTAATTTTTGAGGAAATACTCAGTGACTTAAACATCACATCCCCAAATTCTTCTATACTCCTGACCCTAGTTTAGGCAATTCACTCAAATTTTCCATGTCTCAATTTCTTCATCTGTAAATCAAAGTAATTAACTAGCATAGAAGATGTTTAGGTGCCTGCTATTGAAAGAAAATATCACATATGTGTCTACCTTATCCACATTAAAACTTTAATTTAAAAAAATCTTACATAAATTTTAGAAACAATTGATAAAATGTGTGAGTTTAAAAATATTGCATCTCCCTCAAAACATAAACTCTCTGGGGACAAGCATTAATACTTCTTCCACACAAAATACATGGTTACAGACATTATACAGGAATGACTTCCAAAGGAGCAATATTAGAAGACATTTGTCCAGAAATTATAACCCAGTTTTAATATATAATATGTAAGATGCTAGAAAATAAATCGAATATACCCCCTTTTAATTAACAGCCCAGAAGTTAAATGATTCTTCATAGAACTATTGAAAAGTACATTTCATTACTGTGAATCATGCAACCACTCTATAGCATGGTGATAATGACCCACATACCAAAAATGACAGCCTGTTTTCTATCCACTATTGTGAAAAGGTACAGGCGATATAAAGCCGTCGTGTTTTCCAAGTTAATGTCACATGCTAGAGCCAACCTGTCTCCTGCCTTGTTATTTTTGCCAACTGGAAAAATAAGGCTGCCATGGCCTCATGGAAATAACAGCTTCCATATTGGTCTATCCTTTTTTTTTCTTTTTTCCTGTGAAGAAGATCCTCCCTGAGCTAACATCCATGCCAATCCTCCTCTTTTTGCTGAGGAAGACCAGCCCTGAGCTAACATCTATTGCCAATCCTCCTCCTTTTTTTTTCCTTTTTCTCTCCAAAGCCCCAGTAGATAGTTGTATGTCATAGTTGCACATCCTCCTAGTTGCTGTATGTGGGACACCGCCTCAGCATGGCCAGACAAGTGGTGCGTCGGTGCGCACCTGGGATCCAAACCCCAGCTGCCAGTAGCGGAGTGCGTGCACACTTAACTGCTAAGCCATGGGGCCAGGCCCTGGTCTATACTTTTTATCGTTGATATATTAGTCATCTTACACAACAAAGAAAAAAATAGATTTTATGACTGTCACTGCTTATTAGACTTCCCTTAATTATTTTCCACAGAAGTTGTCACTCTTCCAAAATAATAGTCTGTGTTTATCTCATATTGTTATTGAAAGTTTTAAATTAGATAAAACATGTAAGGCCCTGGTGAATGTTCACTGAACATTAGCTTTATGATTATTATTACTGTTATTTAAACTGGGAAAAAAGTACAGAGCCAAGCCAAAGCACGGGGTAGGTGCAGCAAAGAATGAGAACCCAGGGTTTAGGGCTTCCTCTGCTGCTAAGACTGGTCTCTGAAGGCATTTAATCAGGATAAATGAGTAAAGGAGAAATTAGCTCAAATGTATTTACAATGAACCGTACTCCGGTATCCCTTGGAGAATCTGGAGTCTAGAAGACATGAAAAACTCTTATAAACAAACAATATTTATTTTGGTCAAACTCTCTTACCTAGTAAGTAAGCACCCATGTGCTGAAACATACTCAACTTTTGGAGGTTGTACTACCCAGATTCACTTCAGTGAATCTACAGTGCCTGCTAGAAGGTAGGAGTCCTAATTTCTTCCTTTACAAAGGGATAAGTTTTAGCCAACTAGGTTTAGCATAGCAAGAACTAGGGAAATGTTGAGATTTGATTTTTCATTGAAGGAAAAACTCTTTCGTATTCATTAAACAAGTATGTTTGAATCTTTGCCATGTGCCAGACAATGTGCTATGTGATTCTTGCTTAGGTGCCATGTTATAGCATCCAATGGTTTTCTCTTCGGTGGTATTCCTGTCTCTGAGCCCGTCTTACCAAGATAGCACTATGAGCATTGTCTGGGGTTGAGTCCCCTCAAGGCAGAGCCTGATTAATGATTACTGAAGGGATGTCCTCAGGATAAATCTGCAAGTGGGCAAGGGAAACAGGACAGGGCAGGGGAAGGAATATAGCAAATATGTGGTTTCAGAAGTTTTAACCTCAGACTGATGCCAAGCATAGCTCTGGAACATGAGCTGTGTCCTGCTTGAAGGCAAAAAGGCTGGGGTGTTACACTGCAGCATCAGCCAGTCATTGCCTTCGAGTCATGAGGGTAGGGGAGACAGGGCATAATCTCCTAGACATCTCCAAGAGAGATGGCTCATTTCAGCCAAGGACTATTCTCCAGGAAAGGGTGAAGGTGTGAACTGTTGGCAGCTAAAACACACAACTGGAACATGGGTATGCCAGCTCAATAAAAAGAATCTAGGTGGGACACCTAGACTATCTGCTATAAGTGCTAATAGACCGAGCCACTGATGGAACCTCAAGAGAAAAACCATAAGATATGCTACAGAACAAAACAAATATGTTTATGGCCGTTTTCTCCCATAACTTACTGAATTTATTTTTGTGTAAGATTTGACCAAGAGGCCCAGAAAAATGAGAAAAAAGGAAAAAAAAGTCAAAGACCATAAAAACAATCAATATTGATTGAATGATTTATATGTGCCAAGATATGTGCTAAATACTCTACATATATTAACGAACTGTGCCTCAGTTTCTTCATTCACCCCAGGAGACACACAATAATTAAATTACATCCTGAGGGTAATAATATATTTAGATGAAAGATATTGGTGTCATGAGTATATCTTGAATAATTTCATTAAAAGATAGTTTCTAGGGTCCTACCTAAAACATATTCAAACAGATTCTTGAAGGGGTAGGGGCCCAGAAAAATGGTTTAAATATCATGGGAAAATTCTAATGCTCAATACTGTTTGCAAATTGGTGAACTAGATTAAATAGTATTTTTAATACATCAATAGCATTGGCTTTGGAACAAATGGAGCTTACCCACAATAGTCAGTGAATTATTATACGAGAGAAGACCTAAAATGTTTGTATTCAGGCAAAGTGTTTCATATTGCAACCCAGCAATTGTCCCAGAGTCTGGGATTTTCAAGCAATGGAAGTGGAGTGTTTTTGAGGTCATGTTCACAACATGAAAACTGCTCTCTTCCAGTAAAAAATGTCAAGAAATATAGAGGAGACACAGTGGAAGAAATTGAGGTGATCAAGAGAAATACAGAGGAAAGAAAATTAAGTAGAGAGAAGGCAGCACTGGGCATTTCTCAGGGTATCCTGGACAAAAGAAGATTTGAAATTCTTTTAGTGAGCAGAAGTATGCAAATCATATAAATAGTGTTGCTTAAGCCTCTAGTTAAGTCTGATGCAGCTGGAGACACTATAAATTTTTAGAATTAATACTGAAAGCCTTGATAAAATGTAAGCAATGTAATATGTAAAGATAAAGCTGCGTAAATAGAAGCAATACCCTGAATGTAAAATTAGTATCATGAATAGATGGAGGGGCATCAACCATTCCTTGTCAAGGTTTTCACTAAGATTTGAGATTGAAACAAGAGGAAACTGCTAATTAGTTTTAGCTTGATGCATATATCTACTAATATTAACTGGTTCAATAAACTGTTCAAGATTCTTTTTATAGACTCTGTGTTCAACAATTAACAATTAATACTTTCTTATTATTAAAATCCCAAATTGGGGGCCGGCCCGGTGGCGCAAGCAGTTAAGTGCATGCGCTCTGCTACAGCGGCCTGGGGTTCGCCGGTTCAGATCCCGGGCACGCACTGCTTGTCAAGCCATGCTGTGGCGGTGTCCCATATAAAGTAGAGGAAGATGGGCATGGATGTTAACCCAGGGCCAGTCTTCTTCAGCATAAAAAGAGGAGGATTGGTAGATGTTAGCTCAGGGCTGATCTTCCTCTCACACACACACAAAAATCCCAAATTAAAGAATCCCTTCAAACATTTTAAAAATAGATGTCAAAACCAGAATAAATCAAAGGGCTATATAATGAAGATTTTGGTGCCTAAAACAGACATTCCTAGAAAGTAGCAGAAATCGTAGATTCTGCTTTAACAAAGCTTATTACAGTATACATTTACACACTACCTTGGATAAGTTGTAAGTAATCCTTCCATAAAATTAAGAAATATGAATTTGTACCCAAAGTTGGTAATTCTCAGAAAGGCATTCCTAAAAAGTACACTAATATGTAGATAACTCTAGTAGTCAATAGAAAATATTTGTGAACAAGTATTCTCATTGCCCTGATTCAAATTAAGCATGGCCACATGATTTTCTTTGGCCAATGAAATGTGAGCAGAGAGTGTCATATGTCACTTCTGGATGGAAGTTTTAAGAGCCAGGACACAAGGTCATGTTCCCTTTTTCTCTATCTTGGCAACCTGCAACATTTCAGATGCTGACTGTTTCATCTGCCTTCTCAGAATGAGGGAAACAGAGAGGAGGCCCTCCAGCCAGCAGTGATGGACATTCAACGTAAGCAAGAAATTAACATTTGATTTTATTTAGTCCTGAAGACGGAAGGATTCCTTGTAACTGCAGCATAACATAGTCATCCTGACTGAAACAATTGCAGACTAGCATCTTTTATGCTTTTGATTAAAATGTATGGTACTACAAATGGCCCTTTTCATATCTCAGGTTAAATTTATCAGTCTTTACAATAAATTAAATACACCTTACGCAGTAATGATCTTCAAAAAGAACTGAAGTTGCTTTCTATGGTATAATTCCCCAGTGATTACACAGTGGAGGTCAGGGAACACAAGAGAGTTTCATGAAGGAAACTGAGCTTCTAGTGTTTTCTGTCAGTGAAAGCCAGGTACAGAATGGAACTCAGCCTCATTAACAAGAGAAAGCAATCGTTCTACGAACTTAGAAAAGAAAGGGTGAGCCCTTCAGGCTGCAATCAATAGCTAGTGGCAGCAGAAGAAGCTCTTATGTGATTACGGCTTAAAATACAAATTGTTCCTTTATTAATAGCAGTCTTTTGCTGTGACCTGTCTAAAAGATTATATGGGGGAGGCAAACAAAATTATCAGGAAAAATATTTCACGTCAAGGAAAAATCCATGCAAGGATTTTCCCTTAAATAATATATACAGACGCTACACACACACACAGACACACACACACACACACACACACACACTAACATATATATAATTAAATATATTAAAAATAACCATTTAAATAAATGGTTATAAAAACATTTGAAAACCAGACTCCAATTTCAAACGAGTTAATTCCAAAATTATAAATGTATTTATAATGCTGGCCTGGTAGAGTAACAGCAGCAGTGATTCCATTTGTTTTGTTTTTTTTTCTTTCCAAGGGTTCTTTAGGGATCTGATTAAATTCCACAGAAATTGCTCTCAATTTTTTCTTTTTAATTTAAAGTTATTGTATTAGGGTATTGTATTGTATTATTGTACTGTATTCTACAAACAATACAATAGGATAAATCTCTCTCTCTCTCTCTCTAATATATATATTTATTATAAGGAATTGTTTTACGTGATTATGGAAGCTAACAAGGACCCACATCTGCAGTTGGTAAGCTAGCCACCCAGGAGAGCCGATGGTGTAGTTCCAGTCTGAAGGCCAGCAGGCTCAAGACCCAGGAAGAGCTGATGTTTCAGTTTGAGTCTGAAGACAGGAAAAAAAACGATGTCCCAGCTTGAAGACAGACAAGTGGAGTTCATTCTTTCTCACAGGAGGACCAGACTTTTTGTTCTATTCAGATCTTCAACTGATTGGATGAGGTCCACCCCCATTAGGGTGGGCACTCTCCTTTACTCAGTCTACTGAGTAAAATATTCAAACATTAATCTCATTCAAAAACACCCTAACAGACAAACACAGAATATTATTTAACCAAATATCTGGGTACCCCACGGTCCAGTCAAGTTGGCACATGAAAATAACCGTCACAGTTCTCATCCTTCATTAGTCTCTTTCAGTTCATTTTAGAATATTAGGATATACTTGACATTGTGGGTTCTATCATAATAGTATCAGTAATTTGGAATAATGTACTCATTTTACAATTCTTACCTCAGTGAGGTTATATAGCCCTCAGAATTCCCATTAAAATGCCATGAGTTCCCGCTATGTAAAGCACTTAGCATAGCATCTGGTATGTAATAGACACACTCTTCCCCTAGTCCAAAAAAATATATATATATTACATATTAATACATAATGTCACATCTCAGAACTTTCTTTAGAGAAACAGCACCACTAATTTTTAACATAAGTTGTAAATGTATGTGAGATGGCAAAACAGCCTCAAAAATCACTTCTTTTTAGTTGTCAGATCATATCAACCCACACAAAAATATTCTAGGACCAAATTTAATGAAAAGGATGAAGAAGATTCCTGAGGTGATATTTTTCACAGTCTCTGACTTCACTCAAAATATTCAATTATATGAGACACAATATACCCTTCTCCAAGTTTTGTTTTGTAACAAAACCCCATTTTTACCATAAAAATGTGTATTGTGCCAATCATGATGCCTACAATATCATGCTACTAATGTTGAAAATCTCATAGAAAGTATAACAAAATTACCTACAAAATATAAGCTCTATTTTGCATCACGTAGAATGAGCTGTATTTTACAGACCCTAGATTTCCCACCTAAAAACCCCAACTAACAGATGCACCTTCTGAAGAAGGCAATTTCTTCTTTCGCTGTGACAGGTATCAGAAAAAATAAATTAATAAAAAATATGTAACCAGTTCCAAAATTCAGCTCTCATAAGCTTCATTCCACAGATGACAGATGACAGATTCTTTTGTTGATGTTTTCCAAATAAGCTCTGAGTTAATAGTACTTTTTTCCCAAAAGAAAACTGAGTAAGACTGTACCAACCACAACAACAAATAATGCTTATTCAAATCAACAGATGTTTATTGCCAACTTATTTGATGTATAACAGGGAGAGAGACTCTGCAGTGACACAGACTTTGGATTCAAATCTTCTTGCACCGCTCACTGGCTCTGTGGCCTATGGGAAAATGCTAAACCTTCACATGCCTCAATTTTATTTTAAAAGAGAGACTATTAATAACTACTTCATATGGTAACTTCCATATTTAAACCTCTTAGCACTGAGCCTGGTGTGTAGTAGCTACACAATACATATTGGCAACTGCAGCAGACATTAATAGTGCTCAGCACTATCCACAAAATAAAATAATATGAGAATACTTTTTAATGAGGGCTTTCTTTATGTAATGATTTGTAAAAATCTCCTAAAGATATTGCTAGTTTAAAAAAAAACAATTTGACAAAGAATATATATCATGAGTTTTTGTGTGTGTGTGTAAAGCAAACGTAATAAAGATCTTCACCTAAAACCATTGACCTCCCCAAATACACAGAAACACAATTTCTCCACACTCTAAAAGTGACCCCCCAAAACCCACTACAGACAAAAACCACACACATGTAAAATGTTCCGTACCTTCTGAATCCATACTTAGGCAAATTATATTCAAACTGCAGAAAGATAAAAACAAAAAGATGATTATTACAGTATATTCTTTGTCACAAACCATGTAAGGCAGACAATGTAGGGACATCTATAACGTGCTGAAGGAAAAACAGACATAATTTTCAAACGAGATTCTATTTCAAGCAAACACTAAAAGTATATGTCTCTTTGATCTCTTCCTTAGGAGCCGCTGACAAATTCCACTGTCTCTTTGCAATGAGCTCTTCCTGATATAAAAAAAATTCATAGACTCCTGGGCTGAGAAAAAAAGCTAGTGTCACTGGCTCATACCTTAGCATCATTCGTTTGATCTCAATAATAGATATAAAATTAAGGAATAAATATAAAGTCAGTCTTTATTTTGTTGATATTTTTAAAAATACTATTAAGATTTTGGTAATGTTGGAATAGAGATATATTCAGAGAGGTATATACCAATTGACTTCATTGAAGTGGTCCTCCACTAAGAAAAATACTAAATAGAATTTTTTAGGCAAAATGAAAATAATAGTAGACGTAAACGAGGAAATGCACATATTAACGAGGAAGAGAAGAATAGATAACTGTGTAGGTATATCTAAATGACACTGACTATATAAAATATTGATAATGTCTTGTGAGGTTTCAAACATATGTAGAATTGAAATACAAGACAACTAGTATTAATAGATGGAGTGGTAGCAAACGTACTTTAAATATCATAAGATTTTTTCATAGTCTGAGATACAGTCAAAGTACTAATTTATATCAGATTTAACAAGTTAAATATGTTTGTTGTTAACTTTAGAGGAAACACTAAAACAATAGTTTAAAAAAGAATGTATGACAAATTAATGAGAGAATTTAATTTAATAATGTTAAAATAATTAATCCAAAATAAAACAAGACAGGAGGTAAAAAGAAACACAGAAGAGGTGAAAAATAAAGAAAAAAATATTTCAGTGGTAGGTTTTAATCCAAGTATAGCAGAAATTACACTAAATGACAAAAGATCACTACACTACTTGAAAGACAAAGATTTTCAGACTAAATAGAAAAAAAACTATGTGATATAAGAAACAAACTTTAAATGTGAAAACACAAACCTCCAAAATAAAGAATGGAAAAAGATGTTTCATGCAATTACTAAACAAAGAAAACTCATCTAGGTATACTAATATTAGACAAAGTAGACTTTAAAACAAAAATCACCATAACAGATACAGAAGAATATTTCACAATATAAAACAAATATAAAAGGGACAATCTATCAGGAATAGATAGTAGTTTTAAATCTCTATGCACACAATAACATGGCCTCAAAATATATTTTAAAAATTGGAAAAAACTAAAAGTAAACAAAGAAAAAGTATTGTAGAAAATTTCAACGCAATCTCTCAGTAAAATATGGAACAAGCAGAAATAGTAAAGAAATAGAAAAATTGAAACAAGATTAACAAATTTTCACCTTTTTCTTTGATTTTCAGGCAGTTTGAATATGATATGGTCTTTAAAAAGAACCCTGCTTGGTGTTCTTTGAGTTTCTTAGATCTATGGTTTACTCTCTAACATTAATTTTCAAAAATTCCCAACCATTATATTTTCAACTATTTCTTCTACCCTATACTCACTCTCTTCTCCTTCTGTGATTCTGATTACTTACATGTTTGAAGAATCTAATAATGTTCCACAGGTCTTGAATGATCCATTTTATTTTTCTCACTCATTTTTCATTTTGTGTTTCAGTTAGGTCATTTCTATTGACCCACTTTCCAGTTTCTGATTCATTCCTTGACTGTGTTGAGTTTACCAAACAGCCCAGCAAAGAGATTTTTCATCTCTGTCTGCCAATAGCTTTTATGCCTGGCAATGGACACATCGTTCCTTCTGCTAGGTGATTTTAGTGCTGGGTGTGGGAGTAGGGGATTGTTTGATTAATCTAGTTAGAAGTTGGACTGTGTTTGCTATGATTACCTGTAGTGCACCACAGACTTCAAATTCCTGCAGCGATATTCTATTTGTTGGGTAGGGACAGGTTTGCTAGGTTTTCCTTCATGCCTACTCTGCTCTCAGTCCCAGGTCTTCCCTTTGCCCTGCATATCAGAGAGGATCTGCTTCCACACTCATGTCTATTGTCCCTCTCCCAGTAGTGTCCCACCATATAGGTAGACGGAAAGACAGTGAGAGGGATATTCTTTTGTCTGGCTAAGCCTCAGTCTTTGGCAGCCACAGGTCTCATGGTTGTGGCCTTCTAAGTGTTCCTCCTCTCACTCAACTGTAATTCTGGAAGAACACATTCCTACTTCTCCTCCAGGGGTAATGTGAGTGAGTGTTCCTCTTCCCCATCTGGAATGGGTCACCACCAGTGCACTAAGAGCAACAGGGTTTGTTCTTGCCCTTCCTCCCAGAGATTAAGTCTTTTATTCTAGAGTGGAGATCAGGGACAAGGGTCCAGATAGAGTTTCACGACCCTCCGACAGTAGCTGCTGTTTTCCTTTCTCAGGTCAGCATCACAAGGGGCACTTTCTGAAAATTCTCTGCAGTCTCTTCTGTGAGCAATGGTTGGGTTCATAGATAAAAAGACTGAAAGAGGGAGCAGATTCTCCAAATTTCTGTGATCTCCAAGGGCTTCACATTCTTGCACCAGTGTACACGCGGCCTCAACATTTCATCAGTTCACCCAGTCACTAGTCACCCTGGCTTAACTCTTCTGCTCAGTGTCCAGCTGCACCTTCCCAAGGTAAGGCAATGTTTACATGTTGTCTATTCCTGTGCACACCAGTCTCTCAAGATTTTTTTGAATCTTCTGAATCTTGGGCCATTTAGTTGCTCTGTGACTTCATCTCCCTGATGATTTCAAAAAATTTTTGAAATCGTGCAATTTATATGGCTTGTTGTTGTTGTTAGTAGGATGGGTATGACATGCTTTCCAGCTCTCTACATTACTAAGTTCCATCTTGAATTATATATTCCTTTTAAGTGAACATAGAACAATTACACAAAAAGTTGAAAATGTTAACAACAAATTTTCAAAAACTGAAACCATGCTTAGATTACTTTCTGATCGTTGTGCAATTAAAGTAGAACTCAATGACAAATATCAAATTGGAAATGATTCAGAGGCTTAAAACTTAAGCAATACACTTCTAAATAGCCAATGGGTCAGGAAGAAATCACAAATTAAAAAATATTTTAAGTATAATAATAATATACTACATATTAATTACATAGGAAGTATCTAAAGCTTAGTTCAAAGAGACATTTATGACATTAAAATCATATGTTAGAAAAATAAAGCTAAAAATCAAGCATTTATATATCCATCTTGTGACACATTAAAAAGAATTAACTAAAATCAAAGGTATTAGAAAAGAAGACGATAATAAGCATTGTTCAAAATTAATGACACAGAAATACAATAAAAATCAACAAAGCCAACATATTTTTAGTTTGGATTAATTATAAAATTTATAATCTCTAGCAAGTTTGATACAGAATGAAAAAGAAGAGACTCAAAATCTAATATCCAGCATTACAAAGGGGACATCAATACAGAGCTACATACAGTAAAAGGTAATAAAAAGATAATTTAAACTACTTTGTGCAATTTTTTTCATTTTAGAAAAATTGGGCATATTCCTTGTAAAAACATTACAAAACTGATCTAAGAAGAAACAGAAAATGAGATATCTTGTATGCATTAAATGAAGTAGTCATGTTAAAAATCTTCTCACAAAGAAAGATCTAGATCAAGAAAGATTCAATAGTTAATTATTTCAAACATTTAAGGAAGAAATGATCCTAATCTTCTACTAAGTCTTCCAGAGACTAGAAAAAGAGAGAACATTTACCAACTTGCTTTAAAAAGCCAGAATAGGCCCGGCGCCATGGTTTAGCGGTTAAGTGCACGGGCACCGCTGCTGGCGGCCTGGGTTCAGATCCCGGGCGCGCACCGACACACTGCTTCTCCGGCCATGCTGAGGCCGCGTCCCACATACAGCAACTAGAAGGATGTGCAGCTATGACGTACAACTATCTACTGGGGCTTTGGAGGAAAAAATAAATAATAATAATAATAATAAAAATAAAAGCACATATAGTATCGATTCACTCATAAAAACTTAAAAAAAAAAAAAACCAGAATAAACATAATTTTATCTTACAAGAAGGGAACACCAAATTAGCCTGATTTTTTGCAAGAAAATAAAATCAGAGATTAATCACATTAAGGAAATCAGATGTAACAATCATGAAGAACATATTAGCAAATTGAATCCAGCAAATTATAAAAAGCATAATACTTCAAGTCTAATTATGTGTATTTCAAAAATGAAAAGGGGATTTAATATTTAAAAATAAATAAATGCAATTCACAGAATTAAAAGAATAAAGTACAAAAATTCTCTATCATCAGTGCATCTCTATCATCAGGAAGAGATGCGCAAGAAGTGTTTCATAAAATTCAGTACCTGTTTGTGATAAATACACTAGGAAATCTAACAAAGGGAGATCAAAAGTTTCCTTAATCCAATAAATTATATTGAGAAAAAATCAAATAACTTCATTTTTAATGGTAAAATATTGCACATTTTTCCCTGAGATTGGCAATAAGATCACAACATCTATTGAACATTGTACCGAAGGCCCTAGCTGGCATAATAAGATAAGAAAAAGAATTGAAATATACTACTACTAAAGATATACATATTATGCCTTATGACTGAAAAATTCTGCCCTGAGCATATACTCAAAAATAAATAAATGTTTGTATCCACCAAAAAATGTATATGAAAATATACATAGCAGCTTTTTCATAATAGCCAATCATGGATATTCTTATAAGGAAACACAACACTACAAAGAAAACCAAAAGAAATTTTGGTCCTTAAAATACTGGGTTAGAGTAAAATTAAATGGGAACCATTTTATGTGTTTCAAATACATTAGGAATTTCCAACATGGCCCCTATCGGGGTCAAACTGCTAATTCTAAAGTCTATATTATAAGGAGAAGAGAAAAGAAAGAAGCTTAATAGGACAGACTAGAACACCTTGTTCTGAAAAATCTAATATTCCAAATTTACCATCACTAGACTCAACAGAAACCTAGATCTCAAAAAAAATTTCTAACATATATTCTTCTCCTTTCTATATCTGTTGCCGTGTTTCTAGGAGCTATCACTGATTCTAAGCCATAAGTCTCCAATCATGTGAAAGGATAAAAAAATAGTCATTATGCAAAAGTTAGGCTATTTAAGACAGTCTCATTGGGCAAAAAAAAAGCAACCAAACTATTGCTACTTCCAACAAAACGAATGAATCTCACAACGTAATACTGAATGAAAGAAACTAGATTCAAAATGAAAGCACACTACATTGCTACATTAATATGGATTTCTAGAACAGGAAATACTAATTTGTTGTGATAGAGGTCAAAATAGCAGTTAACTATGTGGTATGTTTAGGGGTGACAATGTAGCCTGACAATGGAGAACAGGGAAGCATGCTGTAGTGATGAAATGTTTCTATTCCTTAATCTGGATGGTGTTTACACAGGTATATACATATGTAAAAATAATTTAGCTGTACACTTAAAATTTGTGTACTTATATAAGACTTCAGTCAAAACAATTTTTAACTAAAAATTAAAAATAGAAATCTCATTTCTCAATTATTGTCTTAATCCTTGGAGCTAAATTATCTAGTAGAAAAGGAAATTATTAAATATTTAATTTTTTGAAAGTTATACCACATACAATAGGCAATAATGAAACTCTTGGGGAAAACCAGATAGAAAAGTTAATATCAATCTAACTACGGCCTTAAGCTCACAATTTTCTTACATGAAGATTGAGCAAGACACAAACGTGCAGTCAATCTAAAATGTAGTGTATGTACAACAGTCATTTCTTTTAAAGGGCCACATATGGTCAAGAACAAATGAGAAGAGCAAGCAGAACATATTAATTCCAAAATTTTGATGTGGCATTAAGCTTAAAGTCAATCCTCTAAGTTCTGCTATTGACCTTCAATATAGTTGAAATCTCAAATGTTGACCTCACTTGAAAAGGGTCTAGTTCATTGAACACATATGTATTAAGCACCTACAGTTTACCAAGCACTGTGTGGGTGTATAATGATAAAGAGATGAAGAACATATCCTATCCTTAAAGGAAATCTCAGTCTAATACTGACAGACTTTCTCCTTGACCAAACTTCAAACAGGCTCCTCCGAGCCCTCTTTATGAATAGGTCTCGACCTCGGCCCCCTTCCTGTCTTTGGCCTGTATAGCCCAGTTTTAGCAAGAACCCTACTAAGTCAGTTTAGCAAGAATCTCCCCACCATTGATATCTGATCACCCTCAATATCTGGTCAAATTCTTCATCTTTCCCCCTTGATAACTGATCACTATGGCCTGCCTTCAGCAAGAATCCTGTTAAGTCAGTTTAGCAAGAATTCCCCTTCCCTTGATGTCTCCTCTTAACAATTTTCCATCCACTGAACCACCCACCTTCCAACTGAGCTCACTGGCCATAAATTCCCAACAGTTTTGCTATATTTGGAGTTGAGCCCTGTCTCTGTCCACTACTGTAATAGTCTTGAATAAAGCATTCATTACCTTTTTAACAAGCATCAGAATAATTTTTTCTTTAACATTAGGAAAGCCAGATTTGTAAATAAATATTAAAGTATAATATAATGGAAGAAGAGTGATAACATGGAAAACATAAATAATACCTAAGAATGACCAATTAATCTTTAATTCTATTTGGTGGGTATTGATGTAGCACAGAGGAAGTATCATCTGAACAAGATATTGATGGATAAGATGCATTTGTGAGATAAAAGAAGAGGAAAACCATATCACATAAAAGCAACAGTCTTACAAAGGCATGGATGAATATGAAGTGTTCATGGAACTAAGAATAGTTCCTTATCGTTTCAGTGATAATGCCATTGTAGAAAACTAGGGTATGAATCAACCTGAGGCACATGGACTATGGTTTATAAATAAAGGGAGATTATTGGAGAATTTCAAGTAGAGAAATGATAGGATCACATTTCTGGTTTTGGTAAATGTCTCCAGAAATTTAATGGAGAATAATTTGAGAAGATAACAGAGGAGGCCAGTAGATAAATCAGGACATTTTAGAAAAATGCGACTAAGTAATGATGGGAATCTGAATCATAACTGTGGAAATAAAGATGGAAAGAGGTACATAGATAATGTAGATTTAAAAACTAATATAAGCAGTATTTGTTCATTTAATGAGCTATTGAAGCAGGAGGCAAAGATTTGGGAAAAGGCAGGAAGTACTAATGACTCCCAAATTGTAAGGCTCACATTGCCATCAGCCAAACTGAGAGGTATAGATGCCATTGTAGAAAAGGCATGTTTTAAAAGGAAGATAATGAATGTCTGTGGAAGATTTAGTTGAGAGATTTTACATAAGTAAAAATTGGGGATGATGATCATGATGAGAACCATTAAATTTTTTACCATTTTTCATTTTCCAGGCTCTACCCTAAATGCTTTACAAACATTAATCTCTTTAATCCTCAAATCTATTACTATTTTTAATTTAGCAGAAGAGGTAAAAAAGTTAGGGGACTTGGCCAACATCATAGAGCTAGTAAGTGACACAACCTAAGCTAGAAGACTCTAAATTTTATGCAGTAAACCATAAAGCTTCAAGAACAGAGGAGAAGGCTCGGGGATAATGAAAAGATAATAGCCCAGAAGATAACAAACCAATGTCAAAATAAGTTGCCTGGCTGGGAGAGACATAACTTCAGAATAATCTTATCTAAAACCAATTCATGCAAACCAGGACTAGCCCTATGCTCAGTCATCAGCATTTTCCCTTTTATTTTCATATTTGAAATGAGTTAGTTTGATATAATAATCACTAAACTCCCTCCCAAATCTTAAATTTTGGAATTCAGAATAAAAAGCTTGCAAAAATTCTTACCTTAACATGGATTTTTGAGTTCAAGGTGAAGATTGCAGGGAAATGTGGAATTATAATTACTTGAGTATGCAAAAGATTTATTGCCGTAAGTTCAGAAATACATTTTTAAAGGAGGCATAAAACAAATGTTTTTCTTTCTCAACATACCTATGTATAAAATGGTAAATTATTGCAAGGACCCAATAAAAAGCTAGTGTTCTCCACATGCAACTGTATTTGTGACAATTTTTTTTATCACAACTACCTTTAATGGTTTCAGAGCCAAGGAAACATGAGTTGAAATTTGGCTAGCAATTATGCCATTCCATTATTAAATTCAACTATCTCAAGGTTAATTTAAAATCATCACTGTTAATTTAAAATCATCACTGTTTTACTGGATTCTTCTAGGGAATTGCATTCAATTTCTTCGTTCAGGAAGTCAGCAATAAATTGTCTTACGTCATCTAGGTCAGGTACTTATCTTACCAGAGCAGGAGCAATCAGACCAATGGAATTGAATTACATGACTTAAAATGCTTAGTATTTTATCAGTCAGCTCCCAAGGACCTCTGAGCATTAGAAAAACTCATTTAGTGTTGCTGACACATTAATTCCAAGACAACAGTTAAAATTCCAAAAGCTGTGTCTGGAAGAATCATATTTAAAAGCCACTTATTCCAGATCAAACTCAAAAAGAGTTTTAATAAACAGTTGGCTGTTTATTAACAATAAGATAAAGAATGATACTCTGCTGTCATTGTTTTCTTCATGTTCTTTCATGATTCCTCCATGTCAGTACAATGTTGTTGGCTTAAAAGATGCATAAGAAAAGCAAATTCTTTTTTTCTTTTGTCACTCTTTTTGCTGAGGAAGACCGGCTCTGAGCTAACATCTATTGCCAATCCTCCTCCTTTCTTTTTCCCCCCCCAAAGCCCCAGTAGATAGTTGTACGTCATAGTTGCACATCCTTCTAGTTGCTGTACGTGAGATGCGGCCTCAGCATGGCCGGACAAGTGGTGCCTCGGTGCGCGCCCGGGGTCCGAACCCGGGCCGCCAGCAGTGGAGCGTGTGCACTTAACCGCTAAGCCACAGGGCCGGCCCCAAGAAAAGCAAACTTTTGCATATGAACTTCAGCTTTGTATCTGATTTGAAAGAGCCATTTTTGGTCTTCCCTTCATAAATTTTACAGTATGAAGATGCATATTGGTTGTATTGATCAAAAAGCTATAGTGTACTAATGTCTAATGTTCTTCAACATATACCATGTGATTTTCAAAAGTTCGACTTTCCTGGGAAAAACTAACTTTCTCTTACGTGGGCCAAGTACTTTAAATGATCATTAAAAGGCAAAAAAGTTCTGTATTCTACTTCCACTGACAGATCTAAGTGTAATTTTCAGTAGAATGGCTCAGCATGTGGATTAGCAGGTTTCATAGACTGTGAGGACTATAGAGTGCAAACCATCACTTATGTCAGACTTCCATTTTTTGATAGTTAGGAACTTAAGCCGGGAGCAGCACATGGTAATACAGGGAGGCAATGGCAGCAGTGGGACTCAAAACCAAGGTTCTGCACTCCAAACCCAGTGCTCATTTCCATTGTACCATACTTCCCCAACGTATATTGCTAGAAGTAAAATTTGTGCTAGAATAACATAGCAGAATTTCTAATGCAAACATCATGGGGTCAGTATTATTGTGAGTACAGAATGTGTTTTATTCATATTGACTACTTGGCTTCTTCAACTATGTGTTATGCCAGAGCAGTAAGCCACCTATCTGTCCCTTAGTCTGCTTCTCACTTTATTTTTTGCCCTATTTTAATAAAGCTAGAACTGAACTCACACAAACAGGAAATAAATAAATGAAAGAGCTTGCTGGTAGCCATGGCAACATATACCACCTCTTCTCTCCTGAGACCCAGTAGTGGACTCATAGTTCTAGCCATAGCAAATGTTCGTACAGTGGGCACCCGTCTTGAGCTTATCCCACATCCACCGGGTTAAGACACATCTAGAGTATTTGTCAAACTGGTACGTGTCATAAAGACTAAGAAGTCTTTAGAGAACACACTAAGACACAGGAAAGAACATTTCCTATTTGATGAAATAATAAAGTCTTAGTCTTCAGAGAAAGGGTCAACTTTGAGTACAGCTTTGTCTTCATCACTAGTATTTGTCCCCCAGAATAGATCAGCTCCTAATTGATTCATTTCTTAGTCCTAAAACCACAGCAAATCTGTCAATAAAAATTGAGAGAGCTTATTCACGAAAAATTCTGTAAAGCTTTAGGGTAAAGAAGCCATAAAATGATGATGAGGAGAACAAGGAGGAGGAGGTGAAGGAGGAGGAGGGTGATTATTAACTAACACTAAGTAAAACAGAAGAAATGCTAGGATTCACTTTACAACAGAACACCATAGAGCTTATCATCCTGAGGAACATGCTTCCTTAGCTCTATAAGATGATATTGCTGTCCAAAGAACAAAGAAGTGATGAGTGACTATTGGGCAGGAGACAGTGGCACAGGGCTACTGCTTAGCAGAGAAAGAATTGTTTGTGAGGATGTAAGACCCCCTCAGGAAATACTTGAGGATACTTTCCAGAAATACCTGGAGGTGACCTTGTAGTGGACTGAAATCTTGCATTAAAAGTACAGATGAATGTTGGATGAATTAAATTATTACTAAAACTGTGACTCCTTAATATGCATAAGCTGGAGAGGTCAGGAGAAACTCAGATTTTATATGCAAGCTTCACGTATGCAACATTTTTTTAATATCTTTTAGTAGCTACTGAAAGAACTCCTGATGAATCTGATATAGGGTACTCCATCCCAATCATTGGTTATCTTATTTAAGCAAGATTTTTTGCAGATACGTAGAAGTGCACATACCAAATAAACAGCAGAAAGGTGGAGGTGTAAATAAGGGATCTTCTTTGAGATCTAAAAAAAATTGACTCCAATCTTGGGACTGAAAGTCCACTACATTGCCATATGGGAGACAAGGCATCCAACAATGTCTTCATAAATATGGATTCTTCTAGAATGTTAAACTTTGTAATGGTAATTTCCACAGCTTGTAAGATTGAGCGATGTGTAATACAGAGCTCCCTCCCCCCGCTACTAAAAAAAATCTTTCCGTAAATTTATACCTCAGTTGATACCTTGGCTTTTCTACTCCACACTTTGGTTTGAAGTCCCAGTACAGTAACCTGATAAATAATAAACATTATATTAATACGTCTTTCTCAAATACTAAAAGCAATATTGAATGAAAGAAAGAAGATATAACAGAAGATACCCCATTTAAATGTTTTACCTTGATATAAAGTTTTTAAAAAGCAAAACTAAACTATATTTTAGAGTGCATACACAATTACCAGAACTACAAAGAAAAGCAAGTTTAAGTTAGTGGTTATCCTATGGTGGGGAAAGGGTACTTATTGTGGGCTTGTGGAATGTTGGAAATGTTATATTTCTTGACATCTATGACTATTTGTGAAAACGTAAATTTCTTTTACGTGCTTTTCTGTATATCTGCTCTTTTCACAGTAAAAATGTTTTTAAAATATTCTTCCTGGGCCAGCCCGTGGCTTAGCGGTTAAGTGCGCGCGCTCCACTACTGGCGGCCCAGGTTTGGATCCTGGGCGCGCACCGACGCACCGCTTGTCCGGCCATGCTGAGGCGGCGTCCCACATACAGCAACTAGAAGGATGTGCAGCTATGACATACAACTATCTACTGGGGCTTTGGGAGAAAAAAAAAAAAGGAGGAGGATTGGTAGTAGATGTTAGCTCAGAGCCGGTCTTTCTCAGCAAAAAGAGGAAGATTAGCATGGATGTTAGCTCAGGGCTGATCTTCCTCAAAAAAATTAAAAAAAAAAAAAAATAAAATATCCTTCCTTCATTTTCTCCAAGCAAAATAAAATATTTATGGACTTAATAGGGATGACACCCTATAAATTTGAGACAATAGATTTCCCAAGATGTCAAAACTGCATAGTGTCCTTGGCACAGTTTGTCTATCCTTTTGTTTGGTGCTTTTTTGTAAGTACAATAATATTAATAATTCATATATTTTTAAAATTATCACGTGATGGCTATTTATGTCCAAATATCTTTTGAAGAGTTTCATAAAATACCCCTTTGCTTTTTTAACCCCAATCTTCCCACCATAATTTCTGGCAAAGGCAGCTGAACTGAGCTGAAGTGGGACAGATCTTAGAGATGGACTCCAAGGTGCATTTTCTATGCCTCTCCTTCATCTCAATGAAAACCTCCATGTTCTTGTTAAATATCTAAACTAGTAAAGCATTCCTCAGAGATGTTTTGATAGGATTTCCCCAGGGCCTAAACATCTGGTGTCTCAGATCAGCCACTATGATATTATTTCTTCCTTGGCAAGCTTTGACTCCCATCTGTCAGTCTGATTCAGGTTTAGTTCTCTGGGCAGCCCATCTGGTGTGGGAGCCCATCCTCTCTGGGGGCTGGCTCTTCCTCTCTGACTTGCACTCTTTGCAGCAGCCACTCTGGCAGCATCTCTTTGCCTAGAGTCAAGAATCCTTCCAAAGAGGCTTAAAGGCTGCCTGCCTGGATAATTACTATCACGATAAGGGACACTTATCCAGGGTAGTACGATGAACAACTCCTCCTCCCTTCTCAAGAGTCTCTCACTCTTTCTGGCTCTCCAAGTATATGATAGGAAATGGCTTTTCTAGCTCTAAAGCTACATGTTCTCCCCACTCCAGTGCCACCAACCATCAATTCCACATTCTCAGGTGTCTAAGCAAGACACAAACTGCTGTATCTGGATAAGCTGAGTCACAGAGTTCAAAAAAGGCCACAGAACGTACCGTGAATGTATAAAGTTCTTAAAGAAAGGGCATCATAGAAGGAGGAAACAGTTCTTCCTCACAGACCTAGGACTGAATGCTGGCCCTGCCACTTACTAGCTATTTTGCTCAGAGCACCTACTTCATGGGGTAGGTATAGAGTGCACATAGTAAATGCTCAATGATGGTGAGCTAGTATGTTATTGTTACTGCTAAACTGAGAACTCCATTCTTATGCAAATTATGAGCAACAATTTCCATTTTTATAAAAAATCCACATAGATCATCATAAATAAGACCCCAAACCATATGAAATCATAATCTCAGCTAGGGAGACTCTGGCAAAACTGTGAAGGAAATTATCTAGGTCTTTATTGCGCCCAGATGAACCTGGATCCTTGCCTTCCCCCTTTTCATCATTTTTCTCTTAGCCTTCACTAACTTCCTCTAAATCCCAGCTCTATGAAATTCCCCTTACTCCCATAACTGCTCTCTAAGAGAACTCTCATTTCACCTTGCTCAAGCTGTTAATCCAAACTCTCTCACTCTGCATCTAATTCCTTCAAAATCATCATCTCAGCTATGTTTTATTTAGTTAATTTAAGCAACCAATCCACACACTTGGGGTCCTGTGTGCCAACAGATTCTTTCATTAACTTTCCTAAATACCCTGCATTTTAACAGCAATGGATAAGTACCATTAAATATGTCCAAAAAAAAAGAAAAAACCTTCGTGAATATCTTAAACTATTAACAAACATTTAAATATGAGGGCATTATTGAACAAAGGGAAAAAAAGGAGGAATAGAACCATTTTGCCACAAAACAAAAAGCAAATGACTGTTCTTTCCACACTATGATGTAGACTCTAAAGAGGAAAGAAAATAAAAGATAATTGCTCAGAATAATTGGCCGTTATACTTGCACTGCCAGAAAATTTCAGTTCAATCATTCTGGAAGAAAAAAAAATTATAAGATGATAACTCTTTTACATGCAAAATACTTTTATTACCCTTTTCAAAAGACTTTAGAGAATATACAATTCATAAGAATAATAGAGCCAATTACAAATTAAATAAACTTCAACTAAAACAGCCAAAGAATTGATAGCTTTAGTCTTTACCTGTCAAAGGACTCCTGCCATCTGAGAGGCCAGAATTATTGAATCAATAAATTATTTCTGTTTACCAGAACCAAGAAGAATGCCTTAGCCTTAAAAACTAATTTGGGGGCCACAAAGTATATCTGTGGTGTTACAAAAATGGTTGTAAACCAAGACCCAGAAGATAAGGAAGTAGCCAAGATCTAAAAAGAACGGAAAAACTCAAGAGATAATATCAATATAATTAGGAATTACAATGGTGAATTTATATAACGTGAAAATGGCATAGGTGGATCCAAACAAAGACAGACACTAAACATATATAAAAAGTGACAAGAGAGAAAACCATTGATCTAGTGGGCTCACAGTCTGGAGCCAGCCAGTGGCAGCTGGGAATTTGGCCTCTACCAGGTTACAAGGGCTAAGCGTGCTCCCGAGGATGGAGGGGCAAGCCCGGCTCACAAGCTAAATTCAGGAAGTGAAGCGAAGGTTTCTAATTCCTGGAAGGATCCTGAAACCAAATCTCTGTTTCGAACTATAACGAGAGGTCCATAAAATATAAAGATATAGTGTTGTGAACAGAACTAAGTCAAGTTACCAGCTAGGCTTGTGACTGAATCTACAATATCTCCAATATCGGCTAAGGGCATCATTTTTTAAATGCCTTTGACAGAACTGGTTCAGAACTGAGTGAGGCCTGTTGGAAAGAATGGGAGGACCTTACACCATGCAGGAGAAAGAGAGGCAGGATCAAGGGAGGGAAAGAAGCAAAAGAACAAAAGAAAAAATTCCCACTTATAATGAAGCTTGAACACTAAAATTCCAAGAAACATAAAGATAGTAATTGTTAAGAAACTTGTCTAAAAAAAAAAAAGCTTTAAAACTAAAGCTATGGTAAAAAAGGGCAAGATAGGAGTGGGCACGAAAGAGGTTTTCCCCTGACAGTTGAAACTTGGTAATGTCTACATTGTGTTTCTGATGATGACAAAAGTAGTGAATTACTTTTCACATTGTAATAAAAATTTATAGCTCTGTATGTAGGATTTTAAAAAATAACCACTCAGCATATTCTACAGTTTATAATGAGAAATGTAAAAAGTAGAAGGGAAGGGTATACAGAAAACAAAATCAAAGAAAAGTCAGGAAAGAAGAAAAAGGTAAACAAAAAGGGGTGAGTAAACAGAAAGCACAAATTAAAAATATGGCAAGAATTCTAAAAAGATCTGAAATCCTAGCAAATGTAACTATTCAATCACTAGTTAAACAAACATTCTCAGATTGGACAAAGATAAAATTTATCTTACAGGTTCTTTGCAAGGAAGAAGTGTAACATACAAAGAGAAAGTTTCAAAGTAAAGAAAATACATAAGGTGAACACAATAACAAATCAATCAATTCATCAGTCAATAAATTAATAAAACATGATGTAGCAAAAATATTTTAGGATAAAAATAGAGCTCAACACAAAATATGGAACATAATGAGGAATAATATTGCGTTATAATAAAAAAGCAAGTGATATTCTAAGAAGATAAAATATGTCTTACATGATCTTAAAATGTCACCCTACAGATCGCTAACAAGTTGCAAAGAGGAAAAAATAGTAACTACAAAGTTGAGTTTGTAATCAAACAGACAATCAATAATAAAGTCATCAATGAAGCATAAATAGACATTGAATTCTCCCCAGACGTGATATCCAAACAAAGACAAGACAACTCTTATAAGGTATCCTGGCTGGAAATGCTGTTGCTACGCAACCTTCCTGGGTGTAACCTGAAACTGGCCCCAGAATATGGAGGGCAGGGAAAGACCAAAGGAAAAGGCAGACGACTCCAGATTAGTAGGTGGCAAGTTTAATCAGCAAGGGAACTTACTCACAAGGCTTGTCTTGGGTGGCCGAAAGAAAGGAGATTTCCACCCCCACTCTCCAAATCTCTCAACTGGCAATCACGTCCTCTTAATGACCTCTTCCAGCATCTCGTACTAGAGGAAAACAAATACAATGAAGTACACTGAGTCAGTGAAAAAAATTAAAGTATGAACAGTGTATTAGATAAAAATTTTGTATCACTGTTACATTTGGTGAAGTTGATAACTCTGGTTATATAAGCAAACTTGGCTGAACTGTAGACACCTAAGCAACGTTAATTATTGTTGTTTTAAGCTATTAAGTTGTGAGTGGTTTGTTATGTAGCAATATTTAACTTATGCACCTAATTCTTGTTATATCAGCTATCAGGTCACCACTTCATCTCCTAAGACTGACCTTGCCGCTAACTTAGAGCATTTTTATGCTTACTAATAATGAGATGCTTCATATATTTTTCAATTTATGCAGTTATTTAACAAACATTTATCAAGAACCTACTATGTGCCAGCCATTTCTCAAAGGCCTTAGTGAGACAGGTATGTTGGTGGGCTAGGTGGGGCCCTAGGTTGAAACAAGTCTGCACATACAGGAAGTCACATCTGCCTAAAGTCAGCCACACAGCCTGTAACATGGAACAAGTCAGCAGCATGTCTGCGCCTGCTGCAAACCACTGTTTGCAGAGGGACCACAGACTGAACATGCAGCTCCAGAACCAGTTAGCCAGCTGATCACGTGTCCCGGGGTCCAACCCCCAGCTGCAGCACCCACTTCTTTTCTAGAATCCCATAAAAAAATTCCCTTCCACCCTACTCGAGGCTGCTCTCTCTGCTTTCTGAGACAGCCCAGGCTCTCTGTAGCCTGTCCCTTTCTCTTACCTAAGTCTTGCTTAATTGCTTCCTAAAACTGTTTTTGTACTTTATTCTGCGGCTCTCGCTTGAATTTTCCTTCGAGTGCCCAAGGACCAACTTTCTCGGGCCCAGGACCCGGGGTACCTGGCCCAGCGACATTGGGATGTTGTGGAAAAAAAAAAAAAAATGGCTCTGTTCTTCTGGGCAATGGGCAAGACAGTTTATTATCAAAATACTGCCTATGACTCCCCTGGAGGAATACTTCCTACAAAAATTAGGTTGTGGTAAGTATCTACTGTTATATGGCTTACTGAAAGTGTGTTAGAATGCTCAGTAGATAAAGAATTGATTATAAATATGTCTCTGTTTGGGGAAAAAATGAGGTTATTAAGAGTTAGAATGATCATAGTCAGAATGAAAACAGCAGTTTCCAATATTTTCTTCCTTTTATTTGTTTTTTTCCCCAGAGATAAGGATAGTGTCTGAATTGATTAAACAATATTTACATATTGCATTTGATTGCTGTCTTTCCGCCCAACCACCATGTTTCGTTTATTAACTTATGTTTGAAAAATACTGCGTAAGTTGTACTCTAAAGTTCCTTCACTGTGGATTTTGTTGATTGCATACTCAGGGTGTTATTTAACCTGTCCCCTCTCCCCCCGTGCATTTTCTGTAAACTGGCTGTTAGATTCGAAGGTTTAGATTTACTTAATTTCAACTTTCTGGCAACACACGAAAATCTCCACAGGAGTTATTTATTTCAATAATAAAGAACGTTGCCCAATTCGAAAATCGTTATTCACGAAGTCCAGAAGTTAAACACATATTTATGACTGTTTCTACACAGGTAGGCTCCTAGTAAGCTTTTGTCCCTGAAGACAATGCTGACAATCATAGCTTTAATATTGTGTTTCCCCCCAATGGGAAAACTTCAGACATAAATGAAACTAGAGCAAATAGGACGATGAAACTCACGTAGTCATTACCAAGATATCGAATAAGAATCCATAGACAATTTTGTTTTATGCTTCTAAACTGGATTGTTTTGAAGTCAATTCCGCAAATCATAACAATTTATCTTTGAATGTTTATGTGCTCATTTTTAAAGGAAAGGACTTTTTTAAAAATCATTACCTCAATAATATTTTGAAACTAAAAATAAAATATAAGTAATTAATGCAATCAAATATGCTGTCAGAGTTCAAATTTTCCCAATTGTGTCCACACAAAGTTCATGTATCAGCATTTGGCTGAGTCTCTTACAGCTCTTTAACATATATGGTTCTGTCTCTCTTTTTTTCTTTTAACTTATTTATTAATGATACTGGATCATTTTTCCTGTAGTGTTCCCACATTCTGGATTTTGCTAATTACATCCCTGTGGGGTCTCATTTTATATGTTCTCCTATCCTTATTTTCTCTAAACTGGTAGTTAGATTTATAGACTTGGTCTGTTTGTTGTGGGTCATTTTTCTCTTTCTTTTTTTTCTTTTTGATACACTGTGTCATACTGGTGTTGTGTGCATCAGTCAAGAGGTAAATATTAACTGGTTGTTTCACTTTTTTGTGATATCAGTGCCCACTGATGACCATTATCTAGTTTCATTATTTGATTAGATGTTTAAAAAATAGATTTTATTGTAATTCTATTTATGCTAGTTTTATCACAATTGCAGAGAAAAGCAATGACAAATTGCAAGTACATCTTCTAGCTAGTCCCTGCCTACTCACCCGTGTCAGTACAAAACTACTCACAGCTTCCCCAAGACCTTACTTTAGTCTATCCTGTATAGATCCTGTCAGACTGTCAATCAATCATTAATATGTATTAAGTACGTAATCTGATGCCAGCTATCTCCTCGGTTCTGAGTACACAGCAACGAACAAGAGAGACAAAGTATCTGCCTTCATGTACTTCATATCCTATAAGGGAATGATTGAAAATAAGAAAGTAAACAATTTTTGATTTTGTTAAACACTGAGAGAAAATGTTGAGTTATTGATCAACACGAGAGTGTGCTTTATAAAAGGTGGTCCTGTCCTCCCAACTATGTTCTTCAACCTTGCTCTAATTTGCAAAAGTCCTTCTGAAAAACCATGGCTTCAAAATGAAAAATCTGGTCTTGATTTAAAACAAGACTAACTTAAAAGAAAGTAGCTAATTTTGGTATGGAATGAAAAGAGGAAAAGTGAATGGATTTTTTTTTTTATACCCAACTCTACAATTTCTGACATCCGTCAACCATGCTTATGATTTTAAGAGCAGCAATGTTTTCCTATATGTTTTCAAAACTCTGGAATTCTAATAAGTATAATTAGATGGTAGATAAATAATGATTTAATCCAGTAAACTCTACTAGACCTAGTGATTGCCGCAAAGTATACAAAATAATTTATTATGCTCTCTAAAAAGTAGTATGCATGTTCGTGTATTTATGTGCAATGCTTGTTAGCGAGAGGCATCCCTGCACTCAAAAAACATAAATAAAAGAAAGAAATCAGGTCTTCTTTTCATGCCTTGTCCATCTCTCAGAACCACTCAGCACTCCATAGGAATTCACACTTTGAAAGATAGGAGAAAGGCAAGACAGGAAACTCAGCAGGAGATGAAGTGGAGATTTTAGAGTCTGTATTTTAAGAATCAAAGTGTAATCAGAGGGCTTTGAAAAATAATAGGGGAAATTTCTTCTTATAACTCAATTGCTTTAAGCTCCATAAGTGTATGAGTCAGTGTTCTCCAAAGAAACAGAATCAATAGGATATATATAGATACGTATGAGAGGATATTTATTATAAAATTGGTTTACACGGTTATGGAGGCTGAGAAGTTCACCATCTGCCATCTGCAAGCTAGGGAACCAGGAAAGCTGGAGGTGTGATTCAGTCTGAGTCTGAAGGCCTGAGAATTGGTGGAGTAATGGTGTAAGTCGCAGTCTAAGTCCTAAAGACCAAAAACTAGGAACGCTGATGTCCAAGAGCAAGAGAAGATGAATGACTGAGCTTAAACAACGAGAAAGAGTTCACCCTCCCTCTGCCTTTTTGTTCTATTCAGGCCCTCAAAGGATTGGATGATGCCTAATTCAAATGCTAATCTCTTCCAGAGATACCTTCACAAACACAAAGAGAAATAACGTTTTACTAGCTATCTGAGCATCCCTTAGCACAATCAAGTTGACACATAAAAGTAACAATCACAATAAATATTTGATTAGAAGATATTAGCCCTTTTTTTCTGCTTAGAACATAAAATTCTTCAGTTAACCTACCAAGTGAAAAATCAAATATCCCCTTTTCATTAATTAGTCTATACAGAGTAGTGAGTAAGAGCATAGATTTGGTGTCATGGAAGTCTTTTTTTTTTTTTTGACCATATCATTCCAGGTGCAAAGTTTAACAACTGGTGTTCCAAATACTTCATAAACATTTAGAACAATTGTCAGAACTTGGATGTCCTGGGTGAGGGAGAATTTCTTGTTTACATCACAGCAATGTGTCAATGCCGCAAAAAATAAACTAATCTGGAGTAGAAAGGATTCACTCCTGGATAAAGTGACATATTTGGGTAACCTGACTTGGTTATTTTGGAGGTATAAAAAACTTTGCATAATATGCTTATTCTGCCTAGGATACATATGCAAAAGAGTGGGCATTACTCTCCTTATTTGCATATGATAACTGTGATGCAGAGATGTAACATGACTTACTCAACTTTATGTAAAATTAGAGAGTTCCTGGAACTTTTCTCAATCTTTATTCCTCTGATATTTACTATTTTAATACCTAATATCCAAAGTATAAAACTCTCATCTTCAGGGACTTATTATTTTTCTTATGAAAGGAAAACCAGCTAACCATTAGTCAGTGGATTTCTTTTTCTTTCTTTAAGTGTTCCTAAAATTTAAGAACACCACTGACTCTTGCTATGGTGACTACACCCTGATGAGGAACATTTTCTACAATGAACATTTTGGGAATGTGTTCTTGGACTTTTTTCCTTTTGTCCCTCAAACCACCCTGAATGCTTCCCAATGAGGAATATAAAGAATAAATCTCTCTTCTGTCTTCAAGAAAGTCAAGGAGAAAAATACAGTATTTGGTCTGTATTGTTAAAAACAAGACAACAGGTCCAAAATAGAGTCTCTTATGCTAAGCCCCACATCATCAAACTGAGACTTGACTTAATTACAGTTTGGCCTCTCCCAGAAATGGAATCTTAAACCAGTCAATCAGGAATCACCTGAGCAGCATTAGTTGGGTAATCTGCCTGATAGACCCCTGACATCCCCTATAAGGAAAGTACCCTTACAATAACCAATCTGCTTTTTTGCCTAGTATAACTTCTGTGTTCCTGCTCCCTTCTGCCTATAAAAGTCTTTCCTTTTGTACAGTTCCTTGGAGCTTCTTTCTATCTGCTAGATTGGAGGCTACCCAATTCATGAATTGTTGAATAAAATCAGTAAGATCTTTAAAATTTACTCAGTTGAATTTTGTTTTTTATTATATGTCCATTTCACATAATAAGCACTTGCTATGGACTGAATTGTGTTTCCCTAAAAGTTCATTTGTTGATGTCATAACCCCCCATGTGATGGTATTTGGAGATGAGGCCTTTGGGAAGTGTTAAAAGTTTAGATAAACTATTTCATAATATTACTGCCTGGGCATCCATTTTGTGGGGCCTTGCATTGATACTAGCCCCTCCGGTGAGCTCATGACCTAGATAACAGCCCACAGAGTCACAAATAAATGTAAGTTCCTGTTAGGACTCCACCAACCACCATTGTGATAAGCATTCTCCCCTACCTTCTTGGGCCTTACCCTTGTGTGCCCCTTACATAAGACCTCTGTGAAGCTTATCAAAATCACACTCTTTTTGGTGTGAATTGACCAATCTGGGCTTAGCCCAGGAAGCCCAAAGCACTTCACTTTCTAACCCTACTAAAGGCAGGTGCCCCAGGTCCTACTGTGCTCTCTCTCTGCCTGCACTCTGCCTTGATGTCCCCACATGGCCCCTCCAGGTGTGCTGTGTACCTCCTCCAGGACGTGTGAGTAATAAACTTCTTTATTTCAATTCCCCTGTGGTCTTTTGCTGAAACTTGGCTTGCCATCCAACACTCCAGGGATCTACTTAACAAATATTAATGAAACAAAGTCACAACAGGAGGTAATTAGGTCATGAGGTGGAGCTCTCATGATGGGATTAGTGTCTTTATAAGAAGGTGCCAGAGAACTTGCTCTCTCTCTCAATCTTTCTCTGCCATGAGGCTATAACAAGAAGGCAGCCATCTGCAAGCCATGAAGAGAGCTCTCACCAGACCTTGACCATGATGACACAGTGATCTCAGATTTCCCAGCCTTCAGAACTGTGAGAAATAAGTATCTGTTGTTTAAGCCACCCAGTCTATGGTATTGTTTTATAGCAGCTCGAGCTGACTACTACGGCATTCAGATAGTTGACCGCATTCATCTAGTTGACCGGCTGATTTCAACCCAGGCACCCAACCATAATCTCCTTTCAGTTGCCCATGAGCACAGTTATATATTCTATAACATATACATACCCTTTGGTGGCCAAATAGATCTATCGATGGACCCAGTCATGAATTGAAATACTGTGTTTTTTACACAGAGTCACATCATTTCAGAAAATATAAGAAAGTGACCAACTCAAGGCATAATTTTAAA
The DNA here is from genome assembly GCF_020826845.1 of Diceros bicornis minor. Taxonomy (NCBI): domain Eukaryota; kingdom Metazoa; phylum Chordata; class Mammalia; order Perissodactyla; family Rhinocerotidae; genus Diceros; species Diceros bicornis. The sequence continues at coordinate 47,539,641 of NC_080745.1, read as the reverse complement.
GTAAATTTTGTCTGTATTGTATCTTTATCATTATGCTGCTAATATCTTGTCATGTTCACTCTGTTACCTCCTGAGAGTTTAACCCCTTCAGAGTACTCTTTGGCTATGAACTGATTTCTCAGTGTGAATCTCCTTGGTTTGCCTGACTTACAATGTCACATGTTCCAAAATTATGTTTCTTTGTCTCTTTTCACAAAATTCCCCATTGCTTGGTTGGACTTAAATTATTAAGAAAGCAAATAATTTATAATGTGATACCTTCCCTCTTGCCCAATTCTTCAAAGACATTTTACCCTTAATTATAAGAATATATAATTAAATTATACAATAAACTTTTGAAAACAGTGGTTTTCAAACTATTTTTTAGCTTAGTAATTTCTTGATTCAAAAAAAGATCTTACACAGAAATAAAATATAATGAACAGATAAGAACAGTGCTGACTGCTAAAGTGAGAGTGAAGACATTTTAGAAAACTTCTCAGAAGCCTCAGGTCTTGTTTCTCAGAGTACAACTTCCTCTGTCAAAATAACGACTAAAGTCAGCCTTATGATGGGGAGAAGAGAAAAGTAGACAGAGATTTTAATTACTTCCTTCCATCCTGGAAAATGAGCTGAGATTTCCAAACATAATTACCCTATTCTCACTCACCACAAATGTCCTCAATGTCCACAAATATTCTCTCAAAAGAAGGAACCAAGAAGAGACAATTATTAATCCTCTTTCCATCTACTACAAACTTGGTGTCTGAACTTTGTGGCCTGATGGACCCTTATTTTATTTTTGACCTACTACAACAAGAAGTCAAAGAAGTCAAGTGCCACAAATGCACAAGGGCATCCTATTATATGAAATCTGCTCAGATTCCAGCTGTATAAAGCATTATCAAAAAGTTGTTTGAATGATGGGATAAATCAATTAGGTTAAAAATAATACAAGAAATGTATTTGAAAGTCTTTTTTTGAAACCCCCTTCAAAGAGTCTTTTGTTTTGAAGATATGACAGCTTTAGTCATTTCAAATAGCTTTCCTCTTATTAGTTTTAAGTTGGGGAATAGAAGGAAGTCACACATAATAAAACATAATGAATAAGGGAAATGCAATAAAATGGTGCATTTTTAACCACAAAAATGTTGTCAGATGGCAAATGATATACTCCAGTACCAAGCTCTATAATATAATATTTTTTAAATAGTTAAAACAAAAATAATAATAATTAACATGTTTTAGATGTGTGCCATACCCTCATCTATGTACTTTTCATAAATTAACGCTTGTGATTCTCACTACAATCTTAAGTAGTATTTACATTAACACTCCCAATTAAATATATGTAAATTGAGACGCAAAGAGGTTAAGTAAATTGTTGTGGTAGCCCCAAAATACCACCATTTATTAGGCTCCTTGTGTAGGAACTTCCCACATTGAATCTGGGTTGATGGTGTGTCTCATTTTAACCAATATAATACAACAATAGATACTGATTCAGTCCAGTTATAGTATTCAAGAAGGTCTAGTAGCTTCTGCTTTTGCATTTTTGAGAGCTTGTGATACATGTTAGTAGATCAGTTATGCTACTGGAGGTACTGCATGGAAAGACCATGTGAAAAGCCGTCTTGAGAGGGAGAAGCCCAGCTGTTAGCTGTCCCTATGATAAAATCCAGCTCGGATTTTAATCTATCCCACCAGGGTGCCAGATGAGAGTGAAGCAATTTTTAATGTTTCTGCTGCAATCGCCATCTTACTAGACCTACATCAGACACCTCAAACACGCCCAGGAAAAAAATACATCTGAGCCCTAGTCAACACACTGAATCACGAGAAATAGTAAAATGCTTGTTGTTTTAAACCAACAAGTTTTGGAGTGGTTTGTTACATAGAAGTAGATGACCCAGGCACATACATACAGTCACTTAGCTAGTGAATTGCAAACAGGGATTAAAACCTAGGCAATATGGCTCAAAATTCTGTCCTTTTAATCAGTAAGATACCCTGTCTTATGATAAACACACACTAATGCACAGGCTTATACAGCACTGAAGTTCAGATGCGTGATGCTTGTATTAGAGGAGTGCCAAAATTATCTGTATCCACTGAATTTTCTACAGCATTAGATTGTTTAAAATTATAATTCATAAACGCTGGATATTCTAAAGTTTATGTATTGAACAATTCTCTAGAAAGCTACACACATGTGTAACTATACTACTTATTATCCCCAATTGGATATCTAACAGCACAATCAATGCTTAAAATCCTAATTCATTCTATGCCAGCTCTGAAAATCTACTCTTTTTTTTTGAAGTCTCCCTCATCTCAATAAATAGAATCTTAACAATTTCTGTTTTTCAGGAAAAAAATTTGCAATTATTCTTGAATTCTCTCCCTTTCTCACATCAATAATTTAATCTGTTAACAATTATTATTGGTTCACCTTTAAAATATATTCTAGAAGTATTTGTACCTCTACATCACTGATCAAAACCACCAAACTCTCTTGCCTGGATTGGTTCAATATCTTTGTACCTGGCTTCTGATCTTTTCCTCTGTCAGTCTAATCTCAGTATAACAGACAGAGTGGTGCTTTTAGAACATAAGTAAGGGAATTCTACTTGTGGCATAGAAGCACAAATTCCCTATAAACCAACATTCCATCGGATAACAACTATAAGTTCTGGGGAAATCTAAGTATTCTGGAGAGTAAACAAAAACAGCTATATTGGGGAGGGGAGTCAAACTGTTGAGAAGGGATTAGCATGGGAATGATTCCTCCCCCTCTTTTTTGTGTCTTTGCCCAGAAGACATGCTGAAGGCATGTAGCTTGTGACAAAAGGAGCTAAAACTCTGATAGAAAGTCTGTTTCCTGGCTAGAAAAAAAAATAAATAAATAAAATAAAGAAAGAAGCCCAGGCAGCCATGGTTGGTTGCCAGAGAATATAGGGGAATCCTAGAAGGTATAAAGGTAGGGAACTGAATCCCCTAATTCTGTATATGAATACCTTGGAAGTTTCTGGTTGGTCTCTGAACCACACATGCTTGAGAAAGACTTAAGGTGATGCAGCAAAGGCTTACATGATTAAACGGAGGTTTGAACTCCTGTCCATAACAGCAGGAAAGATAGAGTTTCATATGGGGTCAAGTCAATAACCTGCTAAAGCAAAAACATCAACACTATTCAAAGGAATAAAACAAAATGCAGAATCTTCACCACATAATATCCACAATGTTCAAGAGATAATTCAAAATAACCTGACATACCAAAAAAACAAAAAAAGTAACCCATTCTCAAAGGAAAAGGCAATCAACGAATGCCAGATGACTCAGATGTTGGAATTGTCAGACAAAGCCTTTAAAACTCTATTACAAATATGCTTAGTAAAGGAAAATGTACTCAAAATACTTAAGATACGAGACTTTGTCAGAAAAATAAAATTGTAAAAAAGAATTAAAATAAAATTTCAGGATTGAAAAATTAAATATTGAAATAAAAAATTCAGTAGATGGTCTAGTGGAACAAGTGGAAATGATAGATGGGAGAGTAATTGAATTTGAAGATAGGTCAACAGAATTTGTAAAGATGAGAAAGAAAAAAGATTTTAAAATAGTGAACAGAGACTTGGAAACCTGTGAGATAATATCAAAAGGTTTAATGCCTAGATTAATAACTAACATGAGTCTCAGAAGAAGAGGAGAATAAAAATGAATGTGGAAGAAAAAATATTTAAAAAAATAATGCCAAAAATGTTCTAAATTTGGTGAAATATGTTAATCTAAAAATTCATGAGTTTCTGCAAACACAAAACAGGAATGTTAAAGAAAACTATGATTAATCTGCTAAAAAAGCAAAGAAAAGAGACAATCATGAAAGCAGCTAGAAAAAAAATGACACATTACATACAGCATCATGTTGATCAAAATGACATGAACTTCTCAAGAAAACATGGAAACAGTAGTACAATACAATAGAAAAGAGTAGAAAAATGTATTTAAAGTGCTGAAGGAAGAAAAACAAAACAGTCAATCCATGAGTCACGAAGTCACAATACAGAAGTCAAGAATATAGGCAAAATAAAGACATTTTCAGATAAAGGAAAATAAAATTAATTACCAACAGAAATTAAATACAAGAAATACAAACAGTATATTTGGAAGGAAAGGATACTAGAGGAAATTTTAGATTCTCAAGAATAAAAAAGGAGTGTTAAAATGGTAAATATCTGAATATACATCGAAGACATTTTCCTCTTATTTCCTTATAATATAAATTTTTACATATAAAACTTATTCACTGTCTTGTGCATTTTAAGTGTAAGTAGATACAATAAAAGATGACAGGATGATTAAAGGGATCTATTGGGTGTGAAGTTTCTACTTTTTATGTGAAGTGATCAACATTAACTCTAAGCAGATTATGAAAAAGTAAGGAAGCATATTGTAGTACCTAGAATTCTAAAGACTAACACAGAGACGTTCACAAAAAAAAGCCAATAGAAAATTAAAGTGAATATTTAAAAAAATACTAAAATTGTTAAAAGGAGCCAGAAAATAGGAAAGAGTGGAACAAAAATTAGAAGGATAAACAGAAAGCATAAAATAAAATGATAGAACTAAATACAACCCCACTGACAATTACATTAAACATTAATAGTCTAAATACATAAATTACAAGTCAGAGACGTTCAGAACGGATGAAAAAGCAACACCAGATTATCTGCTACCTACAATAGACAAACTTTAAAAGTAAAGAAAGGTTGCAAGTATAAGAATGAGAAAGGCATACGTGCAAACATGAAGCACAAGAAGGCTGGAGTAACCATATCAGATAAAACACACTTTATAGTAATGAGATAAAAATAAAACATAAATAAGATTACTACTCTGTCCTAAACCTTACAATAGCTTAAAGGACAAAATCTGTACAGTGGCCTATATAGCTACATAAGACCCTTATTTCTCTAACTTCATTTCCTTCTAATCTCCCCCTCTTCTTACTCCTCTCCAGTCACATTGCCTCCTTACTATTGGTTTAATAATTCATGCTTGCCTAAGACATTTTTGGGTTCTTGCTATGTCTTTGTCCGTTCGGGCTGCTATTAACAGAATATCATAGACCAGGTGGTTTACACCACAAATGTTTATTTCTCAGAGTTCTGGGGGCTAACAGGTACAAGATCAGGGTGCTGGCAGATTTGGCTCCTGGTGAGAGCCCTCTTCCTAGCTTGCAGATGGCTGCCTTCTTGCCGTGTCCTCTCCTAGCAGAGAGAAAGAGGGCTTTCCTCTTTCTTTTCCTCTTCTTATAAGGTCCCTAATCCCATCCCACACAAGGTCACCTTCATGACATCATCTAAACCTAATTACCTCTCAAAGGCCCCATTTCCACATATCATCACATTGACTATTAGGAGTGACACGAACATGCAGTCCATAACATGCTGTTTTCTCTGCTCGAAATTTATTTATCCCAGATACCAACTTACCTTGTTCCCTTACTTCTTTCAAGTCTCTTCTCAAACATTGTTCTATTTAAAATTACAATGCACTTGTCCTGCCTGGCTCTCCCTTTCCCCCTGCTCTGCCTTAAGTTTCTCCACAGCATTTATAACCTGAATTACCATAGGTTTTTCTTAGTTTTTGTCTCTTGGTTTTGTGTTGAATATAAGTGTGATGATGGCTAGAATTCATGTGTTTTGTTACCTACTATGGTCTTGGCCAGTAAAAATAATTACTTATTGACTACATGAATGAATGAATGAAACATCTGGAGACAACTAGCCTATCCCCAGACACCCTAATCCTCCTGGGATTATTTTTGTAGCTGGGGCTAGAGAACTGAGAAAATTGAGCTTCCCAAGTCTGCACAGAACAGCCTTCTGCTCTGCCCAGTTGCCTGTTCCCTCGAATTGACCAAGGAATGCATTTGGAATCTCACCTTCTGCAGTCCCTCTCCTCCTTCATTAGGCATCTTTGCTATTCATTTGATTACTTTGGGACTCATTGGGTGCTCATTGTCCACAGAATTCTGCTTTATTAGGCTATCCTCAATATAATGATCTCAGTTCTGAAAGGGAATTATCTAGTTGCATCCTTCCCTGAGGATAAAATTACATGAAATACCAAGAGGTGTATGACTTTTCTTTTTGTTCTCTTCCAACTATTTTTTCCTCATGCCTGTATACCACGAGATCTAATAATGATCTAATAATGACTGTGCAGATGTTTAACCATGTATCTGTTGATCAATGGTGGAGCATTATGATAATCACCACCATCCCTTTCCTTTCTTTCAAAGGAAGGCTTGGACACAAAAGAATAGAATAGAATAGAGAGTGCTTCCCTAGGACCCAATAAAAGTGATATTAAAGTCTTATCTACCTCCTTTATGAATTTTCTGGGCTATGAGAATAGGAAATAAACTTTCAGGGTCGACACAAATATGTTCAAGACAGTGAAGACACCTCATTAAGGGAGGAAATTTGGTCGCTATGAGCTAACATTTCACCGTCTCTTAAAAACTGATGTTTGTCCTTGAAAGAAAGTTATTATTTCAATACAGCAATAGTAAAGGATTGGTGGGCCTATAGCTGCCACTAGTGGGAGTATTGAAAAGGATACTTGAATTAAAAGAAACGTGTTTCTCTGGCTCAAGGGATGAGCATAGGTGTCCATTTTTCTCAACCCATTTTCACTCTCCCCTCACCCAGTAACTGTGAAACTCAGGATCAGACGTCATATGTGTTGGACACTTCTTGAGATTGTATGGCCCAAACTTTGGCCATTGCACAGATCCTACAAGGATCTTATAGGGAGGGGATTTCTCATTATGGAGAAGGGATCGGAGTTGCAGACTGAGGGGCTTGAAGAAAGGATAAGTTTAAGAGGTACATTCCAGACTGAAGCCAAAAAAGTCAGATTAGGATGAGAGAAAATTCTCCTGAGGACTCTGTCTCCAAGATCAAAGAAAGCCCATGTTAGCCAAAACCTTAACCTTGAACATCCTACATTGTAATTCCCTTCTAAAATTGCTCGAATCCTTCAGTAGAAAAATGTTTATATGTGCAATGAAACCACATTTGCCAAATGTTGGATGGACAAGGGTTAAAATCTCTATTCAGCCAAAGCCAAGACTGAAGCAAAATATCACCATCATAGAATGAACATTATGTACGAATAAATCTAAAATATACCTGAACACTGTGAAGCAGTGTTACAGTGTTATTATTTTAAAGTGCTGTGGTGACATTTTAAAAGTTTGGTATTAAAGGCAAAAAGAAAGATATTTTAGCATTCTCACTTGCTAATTTCTTCTGCAGATTCTGTGCCTACTGAATACTTACAATACTAAATAAAGACCCACTTTCAACTGAGGTTAGTGGAAGCAGAAGCTAAATTTCGACCAGCACAGCCTCTATAGGTTCCTTGATTATGAGGGTGTTGCCACTGAGGTTTTATCCTTTGTTTCCATTCTAACGAGGGTGACCAAACTTAAAATCAAAATACAGTGATCTCCTCTTTAACTCCTGCACTTTAAGATTTAACCAATAGTGATGTTGCAATTTTATGGAGGCAATTTCACATGCTGCTTTGGGCAGTTTAAGATGTTTTCTGAGCATCTTCAGAAACTGTCTTGTCCTCACTATTTTATGTTTCACACATTTTGCACCCATTTGCTGTTTCACACAATCACTTGAAATTTTGTTCTTAAACCTCAGATCAAAAACTGCGACTGTGTAGGTATTTGAATTTCCAATTGCATCTCAGGTTTCCTTGCATGAATACCAATTTCAACATTTTTCAGGAACGGAATAAAGGCATCATGAGAAAAATACGTGCCCTCTCAAAATTTTCATGTTGGTTACACCTCAGCAGGTTTCAGTAGATGACCAGTAGTCTTTAAAGCAATAGTGGTTGTTAGTGTCTATACTGGCATTGTTATATTATTTAGAATATCTATATTGACGTTTCTATCTGCAAAGTATGTACATAAAGTTTTCTTGAATTTTGAGCATCTTGTATAAGTACATGATGAGGAAGATCCAAAATTTCTTGTACATTATACAGTTTGCCTGTGGCTGAAGAATAATGATGAAAGAGGCCCACTATCTCTCTGCTATACCCAACACTCCTGTGACACATGCTGTTCTGTGACTGCTTTCTAAACGCACAAGTGAAATGTATGAATAAAATATGATGGGACTCCTATATCATTCGAACCGTTACCATGCCTGCTATAATATCAATAATATTTGTATGATGTTGAAGTATGTATTCAGTTAGTCAGCTTGCCAAAGGCCAAGGCACGAGGCACTGCAAAATAGCAATTTTATTTTAGCATAATGTGCTTTCCTAGTGTATGCCTGCTTGGACTGAGATGTTAGTCTTGTGGAGACAAATGGGATTGACGTGCAAGGGGAAGGAGAGCTGGTGCCCCCAACTCCTGGCTACAGCAGAGAGCAGTCATTCACCTAATAAATATATGGTGGTTCAGATTTCCAGGTAGTGGCCAGTCCTGGCAGAGAGTGAACCATGGATAAATCTGCAATAGAATGCACAACGTTGAGAGATAATTGTAGCTTTCCTAGCTATTGTGCACTATCTTTTTGAGGATCTTTTAATAGCAAACAGCCTTGAAAGAGAGAAGTAGCATCTCACTTAGGGTCAGAAAGCAGATTTATTTCCCAGCAAAAATAATAAAAATAATATTTTCTTCAGGGATAAAAATTAAGCAGGTTTGACAGCAGCCCATTATAAGACTGGCGGTTTCCTAAGCTTAGTGTTCCTCAGCTATGACACAGATCCACTGTGTGCTCAGCATTCACCTGGGCCTGCCTCCGTGTCAACTCCATAGGACTTGGGGTGGGGGGGACCACTGCAAAGTTCAGGATGCTTGCTGTGCTAGTGAGTAATAAATTGTCTCAAAGTGCGTTGTTTTCTTCTCAATTCAATTTATGAAACCATGACAAGTAAACCTAGCAGTCATGTTGTTGCTTAAGGATTGTTGGGGCACATGACATACTGAATGGACACTGTCAAGAAAGAATATATGAACAAACTTTCTGGCTGTATCCATAGGCTAGAGAAAGCTGTTTCCTCTTGGGGAGAGAAGAGGCCAGCAAACACCTTGAGTTTACTTTACTTTACTTAAGTTATAAGTTGCCTGAAATTAATTGTTCTACTTATTGTTTATAGACATGTGATCACAACCTGGCAATTAAAGAAAAGCAGAATATTGATACTAACGCCAAGTAACTTTTGTCAAGCTCTTTTTATTTTGGTATAGAAAAAAAAGTAACTAGACCAGGATAATTAAAAAGGTTGTTTATAAAAATATCCAACAATAAAATGTTTGCTCCCTTGTTTAACTTGGTGGTGACCACAAATAAGCAGAAATTCAAGCTCCAGACAGATACATAATGCATGACTAAGGTATTTAACCAGCTAAGCCACTTAGATAAGAAATAAAGGCTTGTATTTTAAATGCCACTCTCGTTTCAGACATTTTTCTTCAATGCTTTTGGAAAGTAAGACATTTATGTGCTATTATGGGCTTTGTGATAAGACCCTTTATGGGAATGTGTTATAGTATGGGTTTGCTTTGATATTAGCACAGCTCATGTTAGTGAGGCGGCTCCATAAGTCATATCTACTATTTTTATCTAAATTTTTGAAAATTATTTTAAGGTCCATAAGCATGTCTGGATACTTTTAACCACAAAATTTACTAATTGTACACAAAATGGTAGCTGAAATTGAACATACTTAAATTTAATTTCTTTCATGGTGTTTACAGAGTCTCTACATATCTTTTCTTCCTATAGTTATGTATTGTTTCTTGATTATATCACAAATAAGTTAATGTTTATGATAGACAATTTATAAAATATTGATACCTAAGAAAAAGAAAACTGAATATCTCCCATAATACCAACACCAAAGTTAATCACTGTTAACATGTAGGGCATATCTTTCCAGTTATTACATATATGATTTATTATAAAATAATATATGGATTATTTTAAATTTCATAACGTTTTCTAAAATTAACAATTTATTTTTATCATATATCTAATTCATTAATGTTTTTCAAAATCAATTTAATTCTTATATAAGTATACTGTAGTGTATTTAACAGTGGAATTACGTATATGTGACATAATGATGAATGAGTCAAAAAGTATGTAATAATGATCCAGATAAAGTGCATCTTGAATATATTTGGTCATTTCTCTTCTTATTACTGAAAGATCTAATGTGTTTTCCCTTTCCATGGTAGAAACTTCTAATCATCCTCCAAAATCAGTTCTGCCTTTCTTCCTGAACTCATAGCTGGGGTGTTCAGCACCATGGAACTGTGGGTCAGTAGCACATATCACTTCTCCTTATTCATTCCTCCTCTCCTCAGTCTGGAGTGCAGCTATTGCAGCAATCCAGGATTGAACACACAGATGACAAAACTGCCCTAGGTAGGCCAATCTCTGACAAAGAATCCTAGCTTCCTGAATGACCCAGTAGAATGGAACTGCATCCACAGACCCATACCATTCACCTTAGGTCTGTTGTGAAAGAGAGAAAAATACCCTTCTTTGTTCTTTATGATATATTATGTATATTGGATCTTTTTGCTACAGCAGCCTTACCCTAACCAGTATGCTTCCTATTGATTTACAGTTATGTGTTGCTTAATGACGGGGATACATTCTGGAAAATGCATTGTTAGGTGATTTCGTTGCTGTGTGAACATCGTAGAGTGTACTTAAGGGGAACAAAATTTGCTACCCCAAAATGTGTCTCTTTAACGTGAGGATTATTTTAGGCTGATTATTTTTAAGAAACAAGAGACTCAGAAAATTTTTCTTGTTATCTCCCTCTGAACTGCCTAAAATAATTCAGATAATAAAACTTGTCTCAGGAAGCCAGCTATCACCTGAGCACAACATGAACTAGGTAGTGGACAGGGAGAAACCTACAAGAGCATGCTTGGCAGGCTCCCCTCTGTGTTCTTCTGTTTCTGTGTGGCCAAACAAACACTTGTTTTCCAAATGTTTGCTCCTTCCATGTCCCTGTGAATTGCCTTCCTTCCCTTTGAAGTCCCTGACTCTCCCCACACCCAAATCTTCTTCTGTCTTTTGCTGAATATGGTATTTAAGGTGAGGGCTTTGGCCATTTTGGTGAGTTACTCAGTTTTCCTGGGTTTCTGCCATGTATGCATGCTTTTAAACTTTTGTTTGTTTTTCTCCTGTTAATCTGTCTCATGTCAATTTAATTCTTAGACCAGCCAGAAGAGCCTAGAAGGGGAGAGGAAAACTTCCTTCCCTACAGTACTTACACAAACCTAGCTGGTATAGCCTACTACACATCTAGACTACATGGTACTAATCTTATGGGACTACTGTCATATATGTTGTCCATTGTTGACCGAAATGTCATTATGCCACACGTGACTGTAATTGCACATTTTTCACAGCAATATATTTAATTTCTGCCTGGTTCTCTGCCTTGTCAATCAAGATACTTTTTTTCATAATTATATAACTTTGGTGCACAATAGAAATCTGGAAACTTACAAGAAAAATGTCTTCTTTTTACAAAAGCAGAAACTTTTTCCAGAGTTGTCAGAAGATTTGTCAAATATAACACAGGGTTAAGCTTAGCTATCATGATGCTTAGTAGAGTAACCTTACCACTTAATATATGCAAGAGCAAAAAAGAGGAAGAAATTCACTTCTAACCACTTTGACCTAGAATACATATGATCTACATATGATCTCTAAAATCATATTCTTCCCCGTTGTTACCTCTTTTTAAGGACTATTTTACTACTTTCCAGTTCACACTTTTCTTTTTAACTACTTCTGACAGTCCAGATAGACAATTCAATTCTGCTAGGGTGATTTATAATCATTCATTTATTCAACATTATTACACGCCTGCAATAAAATAAGCACTGTGCTGCTTATTCAGGAAACATTGATGAAAGAATGCTGACCTTTGTCAAGAGGCGATTAAATATGGTGTGATCAGTATAAAGGGTCACATGTGATAGAGTAAAAAAACAAGGCATTATGGAGTTAATAAGTACAGACCCTAGCTCAGTCTTAAAAGTTGCAGGAAATTTCCAGGAGGAAGTAATATCAAAACTAAGTCCTAAAGAATAAGGAGATATCCAGCTGAAGGAGGAGAAAGTGTAGGAAAGACTGTAACCGGCAACATAATGGCAATCTGGGAGAGTCCCTAGTGTGCTAACTCCTATGTTCTCACTCTTTCCGTTCTATTACTTATTTTACCTTTTCCATATTTTCTTTCTCCTAATCCAATTACTATTCTAAGCAGTAAGACAGCACTTATCAGAATAATGAAAAAGTATCATTCTATTTATTTTTTATTGACCTCATTTAGAATTAGCTGGAAAAACTTTCATTTTACATGCAATTTACTTCTCTCTTTTGCCATAACATTACCATTCTCTACAAAAGTGAAGAATATATTTAAATCTATGGGCTTTTCATGCATAAAGGAGCATGGTTTTGAAAATGCTTTGGGTGGCTCCTTAAAAATGGATGGGACATTCAATCATTTATCTAAATTTGTGTGTTTAGAGCTAGAGAAAGTAAATGGGCCATTAGTGTGGTCTCTAGGTCATGTAATCGCATATTTTTGCAGTCTCTAGATTTAAACAAGGATGGTTCCTGATTGATAGTACAGGAGCAAATTACTTTAGATACTGTTGGCCTTCCCCCAAAAATCTCTTAAAAATAGGTGTTCAGGTCTGTTGCATTTTATCAACACACACAATGATTAAAGTGACTTATGTTCCAGGTTTTGTGATAAAGTAACACACTTGCTTATTTCAAATACCTTCAGATATAAACATTTCAAGTTATTTTATACGAATAAAGGATCATTAAATAAAGGATATTTGAAACTTTATATATATATAAAATACATAAAAAGATGATATACAACATATATAGTATATTAATATAAGGAAACTTTCGTTTCAAGGATCTATAAATATTACAGTGAAAGTTCACTAAGGACATACTCTTTGGGATATTAGATTTTTGATACATTTTAATCCGACATAAAAATTTCAATCAACAGTTATTAGATATAAACTGTGATTTACATATTTTCTTCCTTTTATTATATAAAATTATAGTAATTGTAAATGCAGTTCAAAGGAAAAATGTTCTGAGCAGAGAGAAGAAAATGGGGTTTTAAAAAATCACTTATTAGTATTAGGGGAAAATTCTTATTTTGGATAATATAAAAGTGAAGATAAGAGCAAGTGATTATATTGAGGTAATTCAATTCCAAAATGAAAATTTGTCAAATATAAAGATTACATTTAAAATGCTGTATACTTTACAATACAAAGATGTAGCAGATATAATGATATAGATACAGTTCTAGGAACAAAACTTTTTTGGTTTTATGAGAAATTATAAGTTTAAAAATAAAAAAAATTGAAAAGAGTTGAAAAATAAAGGCTTCTTTTCACAAAAAAACAAATGAGAAGAAACTGTGATGTTTTCGTGACTATTAAAACATTAAAGGGTTGTGTCAGTCTACGTTTTTCATTGGATTGTGCTTTTTTCTCAACTCTGTGCCACCATTTGATCCATGCACATTGTTACCGAGAAATTTAAAAGATTCATAATTTGCTTAAAAATTAACAAAACAACAACAAACCACCTTATATATTCAGTTTTTCAGGTAATAGCACATAAAACAAGGAAAATAAAAATAATTTAAAAGTATACTGCCGGGCCGGCCCCGTGGCTTAGCGGTTAAGTGCGTGCGCTCCGCTGCTGGCGGCCCAGGTTCGGATCCCGGGATCGCACTGACGCACCGCTTCTCCGGCCATGCTGAGGCCGCGTCCCACATACAGCAACTAGAAGGATGTGCAGCTATGACAGACAACTATCTACTGAGGCTTTGGGGGAAAATAAATAAATAAAATCTTTAAAAAAAATAAATAAAAAAAATAAAAGTATACTGTGTAGTCTGATATGTTGATAATAGGTACTTTGATCCAGTCTATCAAAGATTGCTCTCATCTATTTTAAACATCAAATTCAGATGTTGCAATTTAACACTGTTAATAAAATGTTGCTTCTGTTAGATAAGTTTACTTATTCACCTCCATCCTCTTCAGACTGTCTTTCATTTTCACCTAGTGACTGAAATCTAAACATATACCATCCTCAAAGGCACACGCTTAGATATTTGAAGATGTCTATTTATATTCAGCTCCTAAGAAAGTTTCCTAATGATCTAAACTCTGAAAAGGTTAGGATAAACATTCCAGAACCTGAGTACTCACTAAAAAAAAAATTATGAGCACTCACTTAAAAAAAATTGATCCATAAACATTCAGAGCAGAATTTATCCCTCTGTGAAGTATACAGTTTATTGTAATTTCATGTGTAATTTGAGTTGTCAGATTTAGCAAATAAAAATATTAGATGCCTAGTTAAATCTGAATTTCATATAATAAGTGGATATGTTTGTAGTATAAGTATGTTTCATGCAATATCTGAGACATATCTATCTACCTATCTACTTAAAAAATTATTCATGGTCTAAAATTTAAATTTAACTGGGCATCTTGAATTTTATCTGGCAACTTTACATGGGATATTGTGTTGAGCCAGGTAATTATGTTGCTGCTTGTTCCAATGTCTGGTCTTTCTTCTAACTGTCTTTTTTCTACCCATCCTGGATGGAGGTCCTGTTTGCATTCCTATTCCTAACAACCAGATGTTACCTCTGCCAGTTTGTTTATTTATATTATCCAGTGTCGACTCTTTCTTTGCTAAACTGAATACTCACCTAGCCTCAGTCCCTGGCTCAAACTTGGTTATTTGACTAGCCATTTCAGTCACCTCATCTGATTTATTCACTAATCTCAGAATTAGCTTATATTCTGCTGCGTCATCTTTTCTGAAGCACATCTCATACATATGGTCTTCTTGTGGATACTCTACTTTCTTATTCCCTTTTAATAAGAAGCTAGATGATATCATTGTCTCATAATGACATTTCTAACATGACAGCATCTTGAGTATTTAAGGACAAAATTGAGTTGCTACAAAGACGAGTTTTTACAAGACAAAAAAATGTATGTTAAAATTAACCCAACTCCTAGAAGAAATTGTAGCAGGTAAGCTCCTTGACATCTGTCTTGACAATGATTTTTTGAATTTGAAACAAAAACAAAGGCAAGAAAAGCAAAAATAAACAAATGGAGTTAAAAAGCCTCTGCACACCCAAGGACACCATCAACAAAATGAAAAGACAACTTATTGAATGGGAGAAAATATTTGCAAATCATCTATCTGATAAGTGGTTAATATCTAAAATATATAAAGAACTCCTACAACTCAATGGCAAAAAAAAATAATTCTATTTTTAAAACAGGCAGAGGGACTGAATATTTTTCTAAAGAAGACACACAAATGGCTAACAGGTACATGAAAAGTGCTCGACATTATTAATCATCAGGGAAATGGAAATCAAAACCACAATAAGGCATGGCCTCACCTCTGTTAGAATGGCTATCATCAAAAAGACAAGAAATAACAAATGTTAGTGAGGATGTGGAGAAGAGAACTCTGTTGTACTGTTGGTGGGAATGTAAATTGGTACAACCACTGTGTAAAACAGTATGGAGTTTCCTCAAAAAATTAAAAATAGAACTACCCCATGATCCAGCAATTCCAAATCTAGTAGTATATCCAAAGGAAATGAAACAGGATATTGAAGCAATATCTGCATTCCTATGTTCATTGCAACATTACTCACAGTAGCCAAAATATAGAAACAACCTAAGTGTCCATTAACAGATGAATGGATAAAGGAGATATGGTATAGATATGTGTATGTACAGTAGAATATTATTCAGTCATGAGAAAGAAGGAAATTCTGCATTTTGCAACAAAATACATGGACCTTGAGCGCATTATGATAAGTGAAATAAGTCAGATGGAGAAAGACAAACTGTATGATGTCACCTGTATGTGGAATCTAAAAAAGCAGAACTCATAGAAACAGAGACTAAAATGATAGTTAACAGGGGCTAGGGGATGAGGGAAAAGAGGAGATGGTGGTTAAAGAGTACAAACTTCCAGTTACAAAATGAATAAGTTCTGCAGATCTAATGTACAACATGGTGAGTATAGTTAATAATACTATATTATATACTTGAAAGTTGGTAAGAGAGTAAAACTTAAATGTTCTCACCATGAAGAAGAAATGGTAATTATGTGGTGTGATGCAGGTCTTTGCTAACACTATGGTGGTAATTATTTTGCAATATATGTGTATCAAGTTAACGCGTTGTATGTTTAAACTTACACCATGTCATATGTCAACTATGTCTCAATAAAGCTGGAAAGAAATTAACTCATAAGTATATTTTAGTATTTGGTAGAATTGTTCTTCCCTGCCCCCTTTGAAGTTAGATATGGTCATGTGACGTTTATTTTTCCCCAGTGAATTGTTAGCAGAAGTGTCAATTGTGGGCAGTAGCTTTAAGAGTCAGGACAAGACTTACCATCTTTCTTCCCACTGCTGAGATGATTTGGGAAGCAAGTGTTAAAATAAGTGTCTAAGTGATATATTGGCAGAACCTCCTTGGTGACCCATTTTGGACACACAGCCCAAGTAAGAAATAAACTTATGTTAAGAATTTAGAGTCATTAGTATATGGAATAAACCTACCTCATGCTGATGAATATAGCCACTATAGATCATCTGAATCATAAAATTAGACAGGCTTATATGTCTGAGAGGAGCTATAACTAGTCAGTCATTGTGAGTCCTTTATTATGAAGCAGCGAACCAAAAATTAAAGTCATTGTCCATTTAATTTTAAATAGAAATTAAAGGACAATTTTTATTCATTTCAGCTGGAAAAATAGATTCGATTTTATATTCTAGATTTTCATCTTCTCCAAAATAATGGCACAGAAATTGAGGCCAGCTTTTTTCATTCCATGCAGCTCTAAAAGGATATAACTACATTTTAGAAACATTACTCAGTTCACTATCCTATGCACATTTATCCCATTACCTATTAACTGTCTATAAATGAGTTTATCTCTGATGAATTATGTATATGCTAATTTAAAATTAATAATCTACATAATCAATTAATACATTTTATTGAATTAAAGCACTCTATTTCTATTAAAAGTAATATGATGTTCTAAATTACCCTGGTTGTTATTAATAAAATGTTAATGCACTTATTTATTCATTTACTTTAAGAAAAATATTAATAGCCTTGTGATCAAATATCTAATATTCAAACTCTTTATAGCAATCTACATTACATCTAACCAACATGATACCTTTGAAACAGACAGTCTAAATTTGTTTGACTTGTTAATGGTTAATGAAAAACTAATTATAGGAAAGCATCTTCTGTTGAATATAAAGAATATATTTGACCAGATGGAATGAGAGTACTCACAGTGTGAGAAACACATTTGCTGTGCTTATAGCTGTAACTCAATTTTCCTGTATTAGAGTCTCGCACTTTGATTGCCATTTTTAATGAATATGTATCTACAGTGTTTTGCTCTCCATGTTTGTTTTCTACTTCATTTTTCTCTGTCTTAGTTTCAGAGAATTTCACTTGGTTTTCATAGTCTAATATATTCTCTAATGTCCCATTAGTATTTCTTATAGTTTCTCTGGGTTCTTAGTCATTTTTAAAATTCTTAAAATTTTAATATTTGAATTAAGGAAGTGAATTGTCAGAAGTACATAATATCCTTATACAAGTTTTAAAAAGTGGCATGTGCCTAACTTTACATATAGTAATTCTAACTTTCATCCAAAATGAACAATCACTAAGAAATGTATATAGTTTTTATATTTAACCACTATCTACCTGTCACCTCTCAAGATCAACTGCTGTGGTTTTCATGGGATCGCTGGATGCATACATGTGTTTTTTAATGTATCAATTTTTCACATTTGAAATTACCTGGGTTTACCTGTACTATCCCAAATAGTCAATAAGGTTTTCAAAGAAAAAGAGAATCCCATATTCATTCCTGTATCCCTTGTACCAGGAATAATTTGGGAAAATAGAGGTTTGTTAAATATGTTTTGAATGAATGTTTGTTACGATATCTTTCACGGTACTTTGGTATAATCAAGTACAATATTCGAATTTAATAGAGGTATATTTTGACTCTTTATATCCTGATTTTTGATGAGATGTTTCCTTTTGTTAAGAAATCTGTATACACTCACACTAGTTCTTGCATATTGCACAAACTTATTAATCTTGCCCCTTCTCTCCTGCTTGTATATTAGGTTGGATTACATATTCTCTCAGGCTGGCTTGGCTCTACCCACTCAAGAAGAAAATGTAAATCACCTTGCATCTGAAAACAATGTGCTGAAGAGGATGTAGATCATCAGCTCATGTGGCAGGATGTCTATTCCCCCCCTTATGAGAACTTTCCAGTTATTATGCAATTCTAAAAGCAGGTCATGAACTATATCTCTAGATTTTTAAGTATCTAGAATATAAAGGTGGATGAGAGTCACATATTCATTTATTTAGTCAGTCAGTCATCAAATATGTACTGAGTATTTACAATAAATAATTCAATATACTCCTTAGAATGAGTAAGGCATAGACCTTGTCAGGAATTAGCTCATAATTTAGGAAGGAAAATAAGAAAAGTGAATATATAAAGTAAAATTAAATGTTATTAAAAATATACCAACAGAACTAAACAGAACAGAGGAGGAAAACATGGAATCCAGTTGAGGTAGAACAATTAGGAGATAAAAGATGTGGCATTTGAAATAGGCCCTGAAGTTAGGTATAACTTTCACAGGTAGAGATGAGTGAAGGGATCAGAGAAGTACGTTTCAGCAAGAAAATAATAAATAAAGTCAAAGGCATAAAATTTTGAAGAGACATTCTAGAATATGAGTGGAAACATAGATGTAGATACTGAGCCCAGAAAAGATTAAATATCAGCTAAAATTTATTTAGTAAGAATTGGGTAGTCACTGAAGGAGATTTGATCAAGAGAGTAACATAAGCAAAGCAGTGTTTTATTATTATAAATCTATCTGAAAATGATAAAGGAGGAGAGATTGAATGTAATGAGTGTTGGAGAGATTGGGCAATTAAATTTTCTATGTAATCAATAATGAAGATGACATAAGGAACTGGTAGCTTCATTACAAGATTTCATTATATTTTATTATACTAGGGTTTTATCTACACTGTTGTTTTATAGCCCAACTCATATGTCCTTCTGACAAAACTAATTCCTGAGTTGCTCACGTAAATGATTGATTAGATAGTTTTAATCAGCAATCTTGATGGAGGCCACTGTTCAGACTTCATCTTGCACCCTTCCATCCTTCTTAACCTCTTCCCCAGTGGACTCAGTACTTATCACCATTCCCAAGACAGTCCAGCCCCTCCTATAACTCCTTTCCTCAATGCATGCTCTTCTCTCTTCCTTCTCCACCTGACGAACTCCTACTTCAGTGAATCAGTTTGGATGATTTAATCTGTAAAAAACAGAAAACAATTTCAAAATGGCTTAAACACTAATGGGAACTTATTGACTCATAACTGAAATAGGTGGGTTTCATGGCTCAGTTAATTTGCCAGCTCTATGTTGAAATTAAGGACTGAATTTTTCTTTTCTTTTTTGTTCACTTGAGCAAGAGATGTAGCTATCAACATTATTCCAAATTCATCCTGAAATCACTCCTGCCTTCTGAAATTTCTCCTTTTATTATTTATTAGTGCCTCCACTGTCTCACAAACTTATCTCATTTTTAATGTGTCATCACTTCACATAATAATAACAATTTTGTGTGAATGTGTGAGGAAGGTTAGCCCTGAGCTAACATCTGTTGCCAATCCTCCTCTTTTTGCTGAGGAAGATTGGCCCTGGGCTAACATCCATGCCCATCTTCTTCTACTTTATATGTGGGACGCCTGCCATGGCATGGCCTGATAAGGGGTGTGTAGGTCCGCACCCAGGATCCAAACCTGCGAACCCCTGGCTGCTGAAGAGGAGCGTGTGAACTTAACCACTACGCCACCAGGCTGGCCCCCACATAATAATAATTTTAATAAGAGATGCAATAGAATAATATTAACAGTGGTGAAAGAATTCACGTTAATTAGAGGGAGGTCTAGTATCTCAGAAAACTTTTGAATCTTCTAATGGCCCCTTTTCTTCCAAGCCCTCTAAGAATGTGATGAATAATTAAACATTTGAGTAACATTTTTTTCCTTTTGTTCTTTTTGATGCCCCCCAAAATTGTTTTAGAGTATCCTGACAAATCCTCAGATCTCAAGTGATCCCATTGATAACTTTAAGTACTGTCATTTGCAAAGCAAAATGCTTTGTGGGAAATATGAATCTTTGAATATCTCAGGATGGGACAGGTCTCCGGACAATTTAGGATCAGAAACTCCTTCTCTCCATATTATTAGTTATTTGCACTGCCACAAGGACAGAAACAGACTGGAAGGATACTAAGGGAAATGTTTTCATATTTTAATTTTTTGAAATCTCTCTCTGAATCAGATTTGAAGTAGCATACTGCCTACATCCCATGGTGTAGGTAACAGCATTCCCTAATATAATTTCTAAGGTTCAACTGGCCAAAGTTCCTTTCATGTTTGAAACTGGCTTGGAAACTCCAAAGGGCCTTCTGTATTAAAAAGGAGCTATCCAGGCATGGGTACTAGCAGTCAAATCACTGCTTTGAGTTGTTCAGAGATTTTCCTTTTGAGGCAGTGGTTTCAGCAGTTTGTATTTACTGTATCTCTTCTTCATACACCCCTACGAAGTAGGAATTGTTATTCTCTCTACTTTTCTAATGACAAAACTGAGGTTTAGTGAGACTGAGCGATTGGGAGCCCAATGTCATATAGCAAGTAAAATGGAGAGCTGGGGATTTAATTCTGATCTCTCTGGTACCAGAGCTAATACCCACAGCCATTATCTTTTCATTCATTCATTCAGTATTTGTGAAGCGTCTACTATGTGACTGACACTTTTCTAAAAGCTGTGGATTAAGTAAATGAACAAGAGAGACATGACTCTGATCCCAAGGATCATACCTGAGAAGTGGACTATAAATAAAATAAGGAAAATAACTTATTATTCTTATTCTTCTACATGGAGAATAAGGTAAGATGATGTGATAAGGGAGTGGGGACCACTGCAAGCAGTGAGTCAGGGAAGTCCTCTCTGTGAAATGGGCATTCCAAGCAGAGTTGGGAATGACAAGGAGCTGACCATCTGACAACAAGGGGTAAAGAATCTTCGTGTAAAGTGTGAGCTTGGTCTGAATAAGAGACCAAAAGTAGGACAGTACGGCTGGAGCATAATGGGGTAAGGAGGGAGGGGAAGACAGAGGCCAGAGCAAGTTTGGATTTAATTCTAAATGCAAAAGGAAATCCTTGGTACTTGTAAGAAGGAAAGTGAAACTCTGGCCACTGTGTACAGAATAACTTATAGGGAAAAGAGAATGGAGGTAGAGCAAATAGGAAGCAATTAAAATAGTCCAGGGGGTGGGCCAGCCCCGGTGGCCTAGTGGTTAAGTTCAGTGCACTCTGCCTCAGTGGCCCAGGTTCAGTTCCTGGGAGCGGACATGCACTACTTGTCAGTGGTCATGCTGTGGCAGTGGCTCCCATACAAAAATAGAGGAAGATTGGCCACAGATGGTAGCTCAGGGTGAATCTTCCTCAGAAAAAAAAAATAACATAAAATAGTCCAGGAGAGAAAGAATAGTACCTGGTTGAAGGTGTTAGGAGAGGAGATGGAGTAAAGTAAATTGATTTGGAATATATTGGTAGGATCAAAAGAGTTTATTTTACTGGTTCCCTATTGAATGAATATTCTACAAATCATTATAGGGTACCAATAAAACACTTGTCATTCTTGAAACACTTATTTCAGTGACTTCACACATAGCTGTTACCCTATTATACTTATGTTTAAGGTTGTATAAATTCCTCTTATATGTGTCATTATTGTTAGACCATTTACTGAGATCATCCATAACACTGTCATTATGGTATAAATAAAATGAAAGAAAAATAAAATTTTAAAATCTTTATTATGGCCAGAGAAAAAGAATTCTTAAAATTTATAAGATATCTATCTTATTAGATATACTTCATAATGCCTCGTCATATTTTGTTATTTTAATTTTAAGCATAAGATTAAAAAAATCAAACTATTATTCTTTAAAATTGAATGTGGAAGCCTATTTTGTAATATATGAGTGCTCTGTAAATTCCATTATATTATTCAAGTGTAGAACTATTACAAAATATTTGCTCCTTATTCCTAAATGTTTAAAAATCTCATTTGCCTTTACAGTCTCTCAATGATGTTTAAATAAATTGAGTTCCCAAAAAAGAGATGCATTTTCAGTACTATCTATCATTTAAATTAGGGAATCACATACTTAGTTTCATAAATCTCAGAAAAAATACATCTCAGGGTCTGGGATTTGATTTTATCTTATTTATGAGGTAATAAACTAGCTTATTACAGTTTCCTGGAGGCCACCAGAAGACATGAGACTCCTTGGTCAGAGACCAAGGACTTCATTACTCATAGCACAGCAAGAAGGACAAGGATAATATTTACATTGGTTCCCATTGATCCTCAAGTCCCTTAGGAGTGATGCAGAGGGGCCCAGGTGAATAGTGCACATGCAGTGGGTTGTGTGTATCACAGTTTATTTCCTTTGATTGCTGAACACTATTCATGGTATGGGTATTCTAAACCTAGGTAACACTGAGATTGAGTGACTCATTGCTTTTGTAGTAAATGTTAAGAAAGTCTGCTCTTTCTATTGGAGGAATGCATTATTTCATCCTTCAAGGTTGCTTGCTACAAGTACAATCTTGAGAAATGACCTGGGTAGAAAGTGGTCAGGGCCCAGCATTCTTGGTATAGTCAGCAAGAACATGTCTCAGGGCCTGTGGTGAATTGCTTCTACCAACAGTACATCCGTAGTTAAAGTTCGTAGGATTCAGTCTAATAGGAATATAAATAAACCAATTTTAAATGAAAATAATTAGTAAGCTCCAATAAAATCACAATTTCAGTTATAAGATTCCTAAATTATTTTTGTCACTACCAAAATTGATGAAGTAGTGATAATAATTTTTCTGACAATAGCCTGGTTCTCCTTGAGGTTTCTACCTTCTTGCTCTTAAATTTACTTTCCTTGAAATGTCCTTCAAACTTTTCCTATATATTTTGTTGATCTTGTGAAGTGTATAGTAATTAATCTTATAGAATATCTGTGTTATAGTATCCCCACTTGCATCCGCAGATTACAAATGCATGAAACTCTCCTGGACCTTGTTATCCAGGTCTTAAGT
The DNA here is from genome assembly GCF_020826845.1 of Diceros bicornis minor. NCBI lineage: Eukaryota > Metazoa > Chordata > Mammalia > Perissodactyla > Rhinocerotidae > Diceros > Diceros bicornis. The sequence continues at coordinate 47,516,234 of NC_080745.1, read as the reverse complement.
TTATAAAGATATATCCAACATAGTTTTGATCTTTATTGGTTTCTATGTATCTCTTTGCTTCTGAAGACTTATGCAGTTTTGGAATATAGCCATATAATTTAAGAAACTTGAACTGTAAAATATTTTAATATTATTTTGTTTTGGTCGTGATTTCAATTGTTTCGTATGGCTGTGGGAAATCAAATTATAAAATGATCCAAATGACTTATAAGAAATAGAACTCTGTAGGGAGTTGGCACTAACCAATATGGAGACTATGCAAGAAGACTGGGGACCAACACTTTGCGCTTTAAATCACAGCTATGGTCATTAGGCTACAAATGAAAAGGGAGAGAGAGCTCTAACTCAAAGCCAGGGGAACTCTGTTAGTCTATATTAGGATATAATCTGTCTTATATTTGCTTGTATCCTTCTTCAACACATCTATTCTAAGACATCTGTACAGTCTAACATTTCCTACTGCATACTTTCTTACCTTGACTAATGGAGGAGTCATCGTAAGGCCTAAATCATTGTAATAGACCAAAATTTCCCTTATTTTTCACCCATTTTACAGTTCCTCTCCATCCTATCATTAAGAGTTGATCACTCAGTCTTTACTTAAGTAATTCCAGTAAAAGATCACAATCATATATTAGGCTATCATTCATTTTTCACATAAATTTGGGTTGAAAATAGAGACAAATCTACCTCTCCAAAATTTTATTTTTAATAAATTTTTTTTTTATTTTGAAATAATTGTATATTTGCATGTACTTGTCAGAAATAATAGAGTGAGATCCTGTGTACCCTTTATCCAGGTTCTCCCTATAGCAACTTCTTGCAAAACTATCTCACCATATGATAACCAAGATATTGACATTGATGCAGAAAATATACTGGACATATTCACCATACAAGGCTCCCTCAGATTGCCCTTTTTTAGCCACACCCACTTCTCTCCCACTCTCAATCCCTCCGTACCCTTTGCAACCAATTATCTGTTTTCCATTTCTATAATTTTGTCATTTCAAGAATGTTATATAAATGGAATCATAGAGTATGCCAATCCTTTTGAGATTGGCTTTGTTCACTCAGCATAAATCTCTGGAGATTCATCTAGATAGTTGTGTGAATCACAGTTTGTTCCTGTTTATTAGTGAGCACTCTTCCATGGTATGGGTATACCAAGTTTGTTTAACCGTTCACCCATTGAAGTATTTCTGGGCTTTTTCTAGTTTGGGGGGGTATTATGAATAAATATTCCTGTATAGGGTTTTGAGTGAACATAAATTTTCATTTCTCTGGGATAAATGCCCAAGAGAACAATTGCTGAGTCATATGTTAGTTGCATGTTTAGATATTTAGGACACTGGCATGCTGTTTTCCACAATGGCTGTAGCATTTTACATTTCTACCATCAACATATAAGTGATTCAGTTTTTCCGCATCTTTATCAGCATTTGATGCTGTCACTAGATTTTACTATAGCCGTTGTGCTGTGTGTGTAGTGACATCTCATTTTGGTTTAAATTTGCATTTCCCTAACGGCTCACGACGTTGAACATGTTTTCATGTGCTTATTTCCCAATTATACATCCTCTTGGGTAAAATTTCTATTCATGTATTTTTGCCCATTTTCTAATTGAATTTTTAAATTTTTTACTGTTGTTTGCAGAATGCTTTACGTAGTCTAGGTGTGAGTTCTTAGCAGAATATGTGATTTGCAAATTCTCATCTAGTCTTTAGCTGTTTTTTTTTTTTACGTTTTAACAGTCTTCTTCAGAGCAAAAGTTTTTAATTTTGATAGAGTCCAATTTATAAATACTTTCTTTATGGATTAGGCTATTGGCTAAGTCTTTACCTGGCCTTAGACACTGAAGATTTTTTCCAAGTTTTTGTTTCATAGTTTTATGTTTTACTTTCAAGTCAGTGATCCATTTTGAATCAATTTTTGTATAAGATATGAGACTTAGGTAGAAGTTTCATTTTCTGCCCATGGATGTCCAATTGTTCCAGCACCTTTTGTTGAAAAGATTACAATTCCTCCCTTGAATTGCTTTTTTTACCTTTGTCAAAAATCAGTCAGGCATATTTTTGTGGGCTTATTTTTAGGCTCTCTATCTGTTCCGTTGATTGATATGTTTTTTTCCTCTGCCAATATCACACAGCCTTGATCACTGTAGCTATAAAATAAGTCTTGAAATCAGATAGAAGGATTCCGTTCACTTTATTCTTCTCTTAAGAAATAGTTTAGCTATCCTATCTCATTAACTTTTCCGTATTAGTTTTAGAATAATCTTGTCTAGGGCCAGCCCCAGTGGCCTAGTGTTTAAGTTAGGCGTGCTCTGCTTCGGCGGCTGGGGTTCAGTTCCTGGGCGTGGACCTACACCACTTGTCTCTCAGTGACCATGCTGTGGCGGTGGCTCATATACAAAAAGAGGAAGATTGACAGCGGATGTTACCTCAGGGCAAAACTTCCTCAGCAAAAAGAAAAGAATTTTCCTGTCTATATTTACAAAAAGTCTTGCTGGGATCTTGATATGAATAGCATTAAACCTGTACATCCAACATTATATGGAATCACTTTGATTCTGGCTGGCAGATTGACTTTAGCTTGGATACTCAAAACACACACACACACGTGCACAGGAATGATAGTCGTACCTACAGATTAGCACAGTCCTTTAGCACGATAGATCTTTACCTGCCTTTAAAATTGACATAAAAGAACTGAGAGATGGGCATCTTTCTGATTTTCTGAGTGAACACCTGTATCCAGGAACTCTTAGCTAGCAGCTAATATCAAGAATTGTTCCTCATATGCACAGAGGAATAAAAACTTATTTGTCTTTTAGACCTACTTGTTCTCTGAGTGAAAGGTATATTGAGAGGATCTGAAGGGCGTCTTTTCTGGATAACTCATTTGTGGTTACGCTCACACATCTGCAGGAGGTCATGCCTTTTCCCTCACACTGAGAAATGGCAACTCTGACCAAGCTCAAAGCCAAGGACACAATGCTAAGAGGTAAAGTTTTTAGTTTGTGGAGCAACTGGTTTAAAATCCCAAGCATGCCATGATTTCTTTGGCATCTAATTCTTGGTCTTCTTCCTTCTCTTTGGAGAACTCTTTGATGAACTCTTTGACTCTACTTTGTAGTTCCTACTTTAAACACAGAAATAATAGTATTCAAAATCTTTGTCATAGGTCTTTATTTAACTATCTTAACCTTGAAGAAACAACCATAAAACACTCAGAGGATTAGGCCCAACGGTGACCATGAAATAATTTTGCCTTTAGGGCAAGGTCATGAGACATCCTTCACCTGTGGTTGGAGTTCTCACCCTTTTCTGTTTTCTTTCTGTCTGGCCTCCCCAGTCTTATTTTATGACCTTTGGCAATGATTTACTTTGAGCACACCAGGCAGAATCTGAGGACAAACTTTTGGACCATAATTGAGGTCATGTGACTTTTAGAAGAATTTACTCGTGGTCTCAACCTATATGAGAATAAGCTACCTATCAAAAAGTAAAATTATTCATTGGTGAGTTAAAGCTACTATGGTTACATCTCAGAGACACAAGCAGTTCTCAAATTCAAGACTCTTAAGAGACAGTAGATACTCTGCCTTCTTTCCTCTATTCAATCAAAATTTATTAGATGCTTGCCATGTGTGAGAAACGAGGTTGTAAAATGCTAAACTTGGTGCATATATTATACCTAGTGATCACAACAACGCTGCAAAACAGGTTATCTTCGTTCTAGATGTTTTATTTAAATTGAGGATTAAAGAATTTAAGCAATATGTCCACCAACACACAACATAGAAGGCTAAACTGGGATTTGGAATCTGTTATCTGTGAAGTGTATATCAAGCAACGACCATTCAATCTCAAAGCATATACTGCAAGTCCACTCTGTGTCAGACCTTGTGCTAGGACTAGAGAAGGCAAGGCCGTCTCTGCTTACAAAGAAAGCATTTCACAGTACAGCAGATAAAACACAAGTATTCTAAATATGTAAATGTCGTGCTAAAGGTATAAAGGCAGTGCACTGGAGCTTAAAGGAACAAGGACAGAAGGAGACTGAAGTTTAGATAAGGTCACACCTCACAGTGTTCTGCTTTCACAGGAGCAAGCTCAACACCAAGACTGAGTGGAGAGGAGTAAACATATTTGCCATTTCTCACACCTCTGGCTTCATTTCTCCCCTCCCCCTCCTCCCATAGAAAGATATAAAAACTGCAGATGATTGCGTCCACTCTGAATGCCCTTGCAGCAAATGTGAACCTGCTTTCTTCCCTTTGCTAGACTGGTACTCGTGTTTCAGAGAGAAAGACGCTCATTCAGGATTTTGGAAAGTATTTCCAAATGATATGAAGTTCCATATGTCAAAAAAAAGTTCTATGAAAAAGCCAAAGCATAATAAAAGAATAAAGCAGATTTAAATGAATAGTGACTCCTTGCACTAATAACTCAAATGTGCAGGCGTGATGAGAAGGTGCAAATGTAGGTCTTAAGGAACAGTTTGGCTTGAATTAAAATCAGCACACACTGCACATAATGTTTGCCTTGGGGATCTTGCTAAAGGATCAATGTATTTTAATGGTTATAGCTTTGGTTTATACCAAATTTTGAAAACCTTAGTTGCCAAGATGTTTGCATTTTCATGCAGTTTGTTCCCATGCTAAATCTAAGATGTTACAAAAAAGCCTAGAGGCATGAAATCAATCACTTGCCACTTACATTAAAGATAGATATTTTTTGAAAGGACCATTTGTTTTTGGCTGCCACTAAAATGAATAAACTGTTTTATTGGTCACATAAATGACAAGTGAACACTTACGTGAGGGAGAGCTTGGTGCATTGCAGCCATGTTGCCGAGGACTTGGTCTAATGAATGCTAGATCACATCAGCAAGAGGAAGGGAGACATTATTTGTCACGTTTAGTTTTACAATAGAGAAAAGAATACGAAAAGGAGACATCTTGATATGTATGGTTGATTGTATGATGACTCAATGTGTTTTTTTCACATATAATGCGGCTTCCAGGATAAGACTCAGAGTCTGAACTTTTAGCTCCTGACTATGACAAGCTTTTTTTTTTCTTTCTGTGGTGGCATTGTCCACAAAATTCCTTTTACCTGGAAGTTCCTTTTTATGCTGGAAGTTTTCTTCACACACACTCCAGCCCCTTCACTTAGTTGACCCTTACTCATCCTTCATTTTTTGGTTTAGATGTTACTACCATTGGGAAGTCTCCTTGACTTGCCCAACATGGGTCCAGTGCACCCCTCCCCATTTATCAACACATGTAACTGCTTATCCAGCTGCTGGTCTCCTCATCTAGAAGATGTGTTCCAGAAGGACATGGACGGGTTTCCGCCTCTCTTGCTCACTCTAGACCTCCAGAGTCTGGCCCAGCACCTAACATTTCGTAGGCTCTTCAATAAACATTTGTTGAATGAAAATGTAATGCTCTCTGCCTGGAATAAATTTATGTTCAATTATAGGTTTTCATCTTCATGCAACTGCCAATTCCAGTGTTTTGAACAAACTGGTTGTATTAGGCTAATAAGCATATGTTTATTTTCTTTTATTTGGTTTCCAGGTTGCTTAGCTGATCTTACTTACTCACCTATATTACAAAGCATACAACCAATTATGAATGAAGGCCTAGTCCAGGTCTCTGGGATTAATCTGTTTTTTACATCTCTCTCTAATATATCCCACCTTTTAAGAATTACTTTTATGGTCTAAAAATTCTATTTTCAGTATATTTTTCTTTATACAGATTTCTATAATCACCAAAGTAATGACAGTGCCTATAAATTAGTTTTTGAAAGTCTCCCTATTATATTATTATGGTTTGTTACTAAGATTATTAAATAATTTTGATAAATTCATTTAATCTGCATTGGAAAAGACAAATTGATCTCAAAGAGATCATGAAAATTGGAATATATCTCTTCTCTGTAAATTTTAAGTTACAGCATCAGGGTCTCCACAAATTAGAAACATCATCTTTCTCTCAGGTAGTCAATAACATAAGGAAGCTGTGTGATGTAGGGGAAAAGTAGGTAGACACCTGGGTAAAATTCCAGCTGTCACTTAGAATCTGTGTATCCTGGGACAGGTTGCTTAAACACAGTCAGTTTCCTCATCTGTGAAATGGAAATGATAATACTTACTTTGGAAGGTTTGGTGTGGATTACAAATATCATGTACCAGTCACCAAGAACAATGTTTCAGATCTTGTTAAGAACTCATTAAGAGATAAAATATACGATTGATGCAGATTTTGAGTTATGTTTCACACTGTATTAACGATATGTGCCTGAAATTATTTCCTAAATAACTATATTCTTTACTGAAAATTCTTTAATACTGCTGGCCTTCGTTATATTTGGAAACTTTTATCTCTGGCAGAAAATACCTTAGACACTTTTAAAAAGTGAAAACTTTTCAAAATCAAATGTTTTAAGGAAAAAAATGAGTTTTCAAATATGATAAAAAATGTTCAAAGTCATAAGTGATCAATATAAAGAAGTTGATATTACGTCTATTCCTGGCACAGTAGCTTAAGGGTCCAAAGTAACACCCTCACACTTTACCTCTAGAGAATCCTCTGAACTGAAATATCAACCATCCCACGATCTGAATAGACTATATTACATGACTAGACAAAAATTTAAGAGTCAGAACTATTTTCTATATGGTCAACGCACTTTTTAAAATGAAGCTATGAAAAACTAATTTGACTTTTAAAAAATAAACGATTATACTCATTCAAAATGCCTTGCTGTGCTTTTTAGGCCCTAGTTTCTTCTTTTACGTCATAGATTTGGCCCAGGTAACCTCAGTGGATCATTCCAACTGTAATACTCCCTCATTCTTTTATCTGATACCAAAGAGTGTGACAGGGTTGGTAATCATGAGATTAGCCACCACACTTTGCCACACAGTTAAATGTTTTATGCAAACTAAAATAAAGCTCATATCCTAAAACAATTGTTCTTAGTCTTTTGGAAAGTTCCAGAATGATTTATAAAGCTAATGAAGCTATGACACCTTTCACCAACTCTATATAACATCTCAGGAGATCTATCTATGAGCCCCGCGGTAAGAACCACAGTATTAGAAAGCTATACCTACCTAGCAATGCTCTGTGAGTTCCTGGTGCCTACCCCTGTTTTTCTGAGATGTGACTCTAGAGCGTTTAGATGCATACCTCTAACAATTAACTCTGGTGGCTTACAAATGCAAATATTGCCACAAAATTTTAAGATTTGCCTGAGAATATTCGCTTCTTTTATTTTACTCAAACTTTTATTTGGTATTTATTTCTATTCTAAGATTTAAAGTATTTCTTTATAATTGAGAAGAAACAAATCAGAAGTCTAAAATCTATCAAAATGGTTAGGAAACAATTCTTTGGAATTTTCTGATCTCAGTTTTTCCTATCCATAAATTAAGATGATAACACATGGTAAGCCTAATCACAGATTGACTATGAAAAACAAATGAGATCATGAATAGAATAATTATTATTATTAAGAGTTATTGTTTTCTGATTCTCTACTATGTGCCAAACTCTTTGCTAAGGAGCGTAGATACATAAATTCATTTAATTCTTACACAAACCCAATGAAGTAGGTAGTCTTGTTATTATTCTCAATACATGGGGAAATGGAGGCACAGAGAGGTTAAGCAACTTGTACAAGGCCAAAGATCTAGTAAGGCATACAGCCAGGATTCAAACTAAAGCAGTCTGACGACAGGGTATAGACCCTTAAGTGCTACAATAAACTCCCTGCTTTCAGAGCCATACTTGAAAGACCTTGTAGATAATACCTAAGAAGTTACTCCTACGTACACGCTCATGGGATATTTATGCTATGCATAGAAGAGTAAAGGTTGAGAATTTTTTTCAAGTCTCCACTCAGGTAAAAGACTGGCATTTCTATTTCTACTAAACTATTGGAATGTTTTCAGTTACTGAGTATTGATGCTAGTCTATATACCTAAAGCAGTGGGTAAAGATGAACCAAGTTGTCAATGTATTTAAAGTAAACCTAAAGATTCATGATAGGCACATTGCGCCTGGTTTGGATTGAACCATGGCTGGTCACATGGTAAATATGTAACCAGCTCCAAGACTCAGGCAGGCTTTTCTGGGCGATGACATCTCATCCTCATTCTGGGTCATGACATCCCTGCAATTTCTAGCTGGAGAGAAAAATGTGTCTGTGTAATCCTGCAGAGAGAGGACAAGAAAGACTTTGTTCAACTTCTCTAGGCTTCACCTGTATATTTCCTTCTGCTGCTGTTGCTGAACTATATCCATTACTCTAATAAATCTTATCCATAATAACTTTATGTTAAGTCATATGAGTCCCTCCAGTGAATCACTGACCTGATAGGTGGTTAGGGGACTGCTGATGCTTATGGTAACAAGCAAACACTAGAAATATTTTTAAACCTGTTTAATCAATCTATTGCAGTTCTATAGCCATGGTGCAGGTAAAGATCAAAATGTTTTAAGCCTAGCTGATCAATGACAATTAGCTTCAGTAAATACAGCTTAACACTTTGAAAGTCAGCGAATGGGCTGTGGATTCCCATCAGTGATCACTCTTCTAAGGCTTATGTCCATCCATCCCTCCACAGAAACCAACACAAAACATGTTTCCAAAACTGGTGTCTATGCCCTCTTGCCTCTGTAACCAATACAGTCCCAAATCAACTCTTCCCCCAAATCTTATATAATTTTAGCAACTTTGGTACACAAGACTATCCCAATAGCATAAATCTCCCTTACTTACACAAGCAATGAATTTGGCTTTTTGCTTTCATATATTGGGTGCTCACTTTATCTTTCAATTAGGTCATTATTTTCTATATACGAGAAACTATATGATGACATGGAAGTAATAAGAGCAAAGAGACTTGGGTTTGCAGCCCAGCTCTGCCACGTACCAGCCATGTCTTTGGTTCAGTTCAAATTCTTTGACTCTCTGTTTCTTCAGTTAAAAATTCTGAACAATAACATCTATCTTTCAGGTCTGTGTAAGATTGAAAATATCCACATTAGTTGTCTGGAAATCAGGCAACCTCTATGGTCTAATCTATTTTATACCAATAAAGCCAATGCTGTTTAGGCAATTATTACCTTTTTAGTTTACCTATTTATGCAAGGTATAGAAATATATATATAACATGGATAAGATGCCAATGAAGAATCTGACATATGAACAAGATTTTATTTCTTTGAAAGATTAATACTATTTGAAGTAGAAGTATTTCATTTTCTTTCAAATACTTAAAGACAATCTGAATTAATTAGAAAAGAAATATCTTTGTTAATGCATAAATACTTAACTCTACACAGCCTTTGCATCGCTCAGTTGAAAGAGATCTTAGAAACTTTTGGGTCATACACTTTGTTATTTGGGTGAGAAACATGAGTCTCAGACAGATTAAGTGACTTGTCTAAAGATACAAAATGCTAAACTCCTGACAGAACAGGCGCTGACTCCTGGTTTAATGCCATTTCCCCCATACTCTGCAGCCTTTAGAGGCTTTCCCAGGACTTAATAGATTTCCGGAGTAATTATTTACTTTAGAAATAACACTTACTTCGTGTTTTGATAGGTTTACAAAAAAATGCCTGCATAATTGGCTTATTTTTTCTGCCTAAGCTGCAGTTTAAGCTAAAACTGATTATTTTTTTAAATCAGTGAGCTTATTTTACAAAAAAATTTAAAAACTTACTTATCAATGTTTAGAAACAAAAATCAAAGCCTGCAAATAATATGCATTTTCCAAATCAACACACATATTAAAATGTGTGTTTACTTAGCAAACCAAAATTTGTTAGTGCTCGACAAGCAGGAAACAGAAATACATGCTTTCCACTAATACGCATTTCTTGAATACAGTTTGAACAAAGAAAAAGTCTCTAATAACCTTCCAAAATACTTTATAAGGTCAGCATTATTTACATATTTAATAGCATTAAGTAAATAGAAAAACAATCTAATTATAATTCCTTTGGGATGTCCTTAAGACTGTCTTGATTTAAGGGGAGTATTTTCAAAGAGCTGTGTCCTCTAATGTCCTTCATCCAATGTGCTTTCAAGGTGGGATTATCTCAGAAGTAATAGCATACTTCCAGAGGGGTTACCGATAGGATATAATCAAGCATCTTCCCCAAAGGCAGTCAGGCCTTGAGAAGACAATAGAAGTGGGAAATTTTTATCTAACTTCACTTGAAGGAAGGTGCAGCAGAAATAATACAGTCTTTGTAGTTGTAGAGACCAAGCTTCAAATTTTAAAAAATTGCCAGTTTACTAGCTAAGTGGCCTTAAGTCAGTTGCTTAACGTCTCTATACCTCAGGGCCCTTGTGTGTATAAATAGATATAGTGAGACATATCAGTTGAGTAATTAGGATTAAATGTAGTATTAAGTAAAACCATGTCTCATTACTTAAAATGGAATCACATTTTATTATGGAGGTAGTTATTGTTGTTGATGATGATGATGGTAGTGATGAAAGTATGAGAATGATGATGTAGATGGGGATGATGGTGATTAACTGCTTTACCACACAGGCATACAATAACTTAATTTCCTCAAAGTGGACAGTACATATGGGTAGACTCAAAGTAAGAGGATATTACTTATAGACTCTTGCACTAACCCTTCTGTTGGCACACAGCCTATAAAAAGGAAGAATCACCATCATGTTAGGGATGCTGGTGGAAGTTAGCATATATTAATTGAAATGTGTCATGGCCCAGAGTGTATTTTATCTCTGAATTTAGGGAAACAATAACTTAAGCTCCCATCTTCAGCATTCAAAATAAGCTTCCTTTAAGAACTTAATTCCCACAGTCTACATTTCAGCCGTGTTCTCACACTTGCATCTGGAACTGGTCAAAAAGCCTTCAGCAAAGTCTGGGGTAATATTCTGGAGGCAGAAAGTGGTCTGTTCAAAGTGTTCACCAAGAGCCAGAGATCCACCTGTGTTAAGCAAGAGATTTAAAAAATAAAGCTGTTGATGGGATGGAGTGAGGGTAGGGAGATATCACAATAAATAGTGAAAAAAGACACTCCTCTTTTTTCCTTTTCTTCCACTTTTACCCTTTCCATATTTTGTCATAAAAGAACGTAGAATTCTGGGGGCTGGCGTGGTGGCATAGTGGTTAAGTTCGTGCACTCTGCTCTGGTGGCCCAGGGTTCGCAGGTTCGGATCCCAGGCGAAGACATATGCACCACTCATCAAGCCATGCTGTGGCGGCATCCCACATACAACGTAGAGGAGGATGGGCACAGATGTTAGCTCAGGGCCAATCTTCCTCAGCAAAAAAAAAGAGCATAGCATTGTACTGCTGATTTATGTCCCCCCTTTTTTCCTCTCCCTCATGCTTTTTGGAATTCCTTGATCTTATAGACAAAATTTCCCAGAATAAAAGTTTAAATCTGGTCATGTATATAATCAGAACATTGAGCTTCAGAACTTCAGTTTTCTTGTTAGCAAAAATAAGATATGAAAAATGCCTAGTTGCACAGTGACTTGTACACAGTTACGTGCTTAATAAATACTTATTGTTTTTATTGTTATTATTACAATCCACCAATAACATTGTTTTGGTAATTAAATAAGGTAATCTTTTTTAAAGTATCTAGCAATGCTGGTCACAATGGACACAAAATTCCTTAGGTGGTTGCTAAATGAAGAAAGGCTGAGGAAAATATCTCTTGGATCAGTGTCGTGAACAATTTGGCTGACTACAATCTTTAAGAACTCTCTCCAAGAAAAAATGTAAATCAAGTGTGTGGTGCTTGTGTGAGGTCTTATAAAGTGATTTTACATTTGACCAACTTACTATGGAGTTTGTGTGGAAGGAGTCAATGTAAATAGGTTGCATATAAACAGACGCAAAGCTCTTTAACGTGAAAACTGGGATTCATAAATGTGAATTTTATTGCAGTTGAAAGCAAATGTTTTCTTTTGCTCTCCCAGGCATAGAATTTCATAACCCATGATTTTATCATCCTGGTCAACGGAGAAATAATTCAATACTCCCAAATGTTGATAAAGTTGCCTGATTTAGAATAAATTTTCCTTTTAAAATCACTGTGGGAGATTCTTATGGATATAAGAGGAACTTGATCATAAATTTTCTATTTCTTTCTAAAAAGAAACAAAAAAAATTGAATAGCTGCAGAAAATAAATGAGTTATTTCTCTTTGGGTTCTTCTGGCATCCTAAATGGCATCTTGTGGGATTGCAGCTAGTGTGAGAAGAGGGAGAGATGCAGGATGGCGCCTGAAGGAAAAGAATTGTACGATTATGGCTAGAATCGGTCACTCCAGCTGTTGGTCAGCAGAGTCTCCTGTTCTTTTACATTGTCAGATGATTTCCTTAACCCTCCTGCAAGCAGTCTGTGCTGATACTCCAGGAATGGGGATGCCCATCTTCCTTTGTTTCATTTATAAACTAAATGGATAGTTTTCTGTTGTTGATCAGGCTGTGACAAGTCTATAGAAAAGTGCTTTGAGCATTTCACAGCAATTAGGAGTGGTAATAGCTACAGACCCAGTTTTGCCCACTTCATTTCACACTGTGAGAAACTGGGGTGACTGCCCTATCTCAACCCTGTGCAAAGTTCCTGAGGGCATAAAGCAGGGACAGCAACACTCTGCATTTCAAGAGAGGCATTCTCCGTTATGGTCCTTTGCTGTGGGCTAAATCACCCATCAGATCAATAGTTCCCAAATGACAGTCGCTTGCAGAAATTCTACTTGGAGTACTGGGATAGAGTGTGTGAGCATCCAAAACAGAACTGGAGGATCTCATTCCCTTTTCAGCTCTGATACAGGACTGCTGGGATCTTTAACAAGACAGTTACCCTCTGTGTCTCTGTGTTCACAAATTACTATTTCTTCAATATTGCTTCTAGTCACACTTTGGGTTATAAAGAGAAATGGTGAGATCTTACTCCATAATGCATGTTTCTTTAACTTACAAATTTAGATTAAGATAAAATGAATCCTGGTATATTCAGAAAATGGAATATAGAATATATTTTAGCTCTAAAAATAATGCTTGCAGAAGATTTTTAATGAAAAAATTAACGCTCATAATATATATTAAGTAATGAAAAGCCACAAACAGCACTGTTGTTTTGGGTTTTATTTTTGTTTTTTGTGTTTCTTTTTTACTTTGTCCTCTACACATTGAGAAGGAAATGCACTGAAGTGATAATAATATTTGCATCTGGTCATTTTTACTTTCTTTTTGCACTTTTCAGAATTTTCCAAATTTATACAATGAATAAATTCTTAGTATGGAAAATCACTAGAGAAAAACCTACACATTTCTACATGTACAGGTCTTAAGATCTACACCACTATTACGATTCTCTAATGCTTCCCTTACACCTTTGTCCTATATCTTTACATACACTCTGATGTTCACAACATTTGTCCCCAAAATCAATTTTCTTTAGCATTTGCTATATGGAAGATCTGAACTTGATCATTTCTAGAAATACTAAAGAAAGAAAAGATACACTTTCCATTTCAAAGAAACACTGGAAATACCTTGGCTACCACAGTGCTTATTTGGAAAATATCATATCCTCTGGCTGAGTATTCAAGTTTCTTTGAGCTCTACATTCAACCCAGGCAAGGGCAGCTCATTGAGAAGACCTCATAACTTAAAATGTTACTTCAAAAAGGATTTTTCTCTATTTACAAATTCTAATTTTGAAAACTTTATAAACAGAGGTGAACCTAGTCCACTTAAATCTTCCACTCCACTCAAGGTACTCCAACCTATTCTGCTTGACAAGCAATACAATGTACTGTCAATTAATATCCCAACAATATGCTGAGACGATATCCCCTGCCGTGTAATTCCTGGCATGTGATTCCTCAAATGTTCTACTAGAAGAAGAGATCCAAGAGCTAAGTGGCAAAATTCCAGAAGTAAGAGTTCCATAGTCAATTAGTTACGGAAACAAGAAAGATAATTAGACTCCTTTACTGCCAGGCTTCCCAGGGTTATTAATATGGTAATATGCATCCCTAATCTAAAAAGGGGAGTAAACACATTATGCTGCATTCCTCAAAATTATTTAATGAAAATATTTACCCAGGGAATCTTTTTTTAATCCCTACTCTTTGGTCTTGAGTGTTTGGAGGAGCACAGTTTGGGAAATGTTTTAAGGATCCAAACTGGATTAGTTTGTGAGATTTGAGAAACGAGGCTTACCTGGGTCAACTGTGCCATGCATTTCAGCATATTGTTTGTTGCCAGAATGAATCAAAGAGCCTGGCAGGCGGAATTTATGGAGTGGAAAGTTGTCAGAGGTGACAAGTGTATTTACAGCAAGATCAATGGCCCTGATCTTGCCTGGAAGGCCCTAAAGAAACCCTCCCATGCTATACCACCTGCTTCTCCATTCTAACATACTTTCATACTCAGCCTGAGTTTTCCAATGTATGAACCTGAGATTTAGAGTTATGAGGACATCCAGCAATCATACAGACCGGGCTTTGAGCTCTAGTCTTTCAGTGTGGTAAGCAGAATAACAATCCCTCAAAGATGTCCATATCCTAATCCCTGGATCCTGTGAAGGTGTTGTTAGATGGCAAAGGAGTTGCAGATGAAACTAATGTGGCTAATCAGCTGACCATGACACAGGTAGATTATTGTGGATTATCTGAGTGGGCCCAATGTAATCACAAAAGCTCATAAAAATGGAAGGATGAATCAGAAGAGAGAATCAGAGAGATGTCAGCATGAGAAAGAATCAATCTGCTGTTGCCGGCTTTAAAGATGGAAGAAGGAAGCCATGAGCCAAGAATATAGGTGGCTCTAGAGGCCGGAAAAGGCAAGGGAACAGATTAACCTCTAGAGCCTCCACAAGGAATACAGCTCTGCTGACACCTTGATTTTACCACAGGAAGTGATGCAGGAACTAAAATGAAATCAAGCATGTAAAGTGTCTAACATAGTACCTGTGACGTAGTAAGAAAATTCTTGCTGTTATTAAAACTTTGGACATATTTAATCTTCCTGAACCTCAGATTTAACATGGTTAAATTAGGATAATTGTCCTTAGCTTCCTAGGTTTGCTGTGAGAATTAAGGGATAACATTTGTAAAGCAGATACTGAGTTCCTGAAATGCAATAGGCCTTCAGTAGATATTAGTAGAAGAAGTAGATGGCAAAAATCAAAGGCAGAGCACACCAAGAGCCAATGAGGATGCTGAGTTATACAGACTGTTGTAAATTGTTGGTGAGGCTATGAATCAGGACAACTACTGTGATCAGTAATTTATCTTATAAAGCCAAAGTTGTGCATACCTTATAGACAGTAATTCAATTTCTACCTATATACTCTAGAGAAACTCTTACATAAATGTTCTAGGAGATGTGTACAAAAATATTTACAGTAGCAATTTTTGTATTAGGGAGAACGTGGAAAAAACGTCCACTGACAAGAAACTTTAGATAAAGTGTGGTATAGTCATAGACTTGAATATTATAGCCCTATAAAAATAATGAACTAATGCTTCACTTATGAACATAAATGAATCTTAAAAATATAACGTTGAGAGTAAAAAGAAAGTCATAAAAGGTTACGTATAGTAAGATATGATTTACTTAAGTCCACAAATATTCAGAACAACGAAATTTCATTTAGGTATATATGTGTGATAAAATATTGTGAAAATCAAGAGATGATTAAGACAAAATTCAAAACAGTATTTTAACTTTAGGGGCAAGAAGGAGGAAAGTATTGGGTAATTGGGGACAATACACGGTTCATCAAAGCATTGATAATTTCTTATTCTAGCTAATTGGTAGGTAAAAATTTCCTATACAAGACACAGAAAGCACAAATCAAATAGAAATGATAACCTAGACTTCATCAAAATTAAAAATTTTGCTCATCAAAAGACACTATTAAAATGAATGGGAAATCTATAGGATGGGAGAATATATTTTGTATAACTATATATCTTTATATCAATATTGTCATTGGTATATATATAGATATGACAAATGACTTATATCCAAAATACATAAAGAGATCTCAAACATCAATAACAAAAACACAAACAGCCCAATTTAAAAAAAGGGTAAAAAATTTAATAGCCAATTCAACAGGAAGAGGAATAGAAGACCAATAAGTACATGAACAAGCATCATACATCATTAATCAAGAGGGAAAGAAAATTAAAATCATAATGTAATATTGAAACACACCTATTAGATCGACTAAAATTTAAAAAATCTAACACTAAATGTTGATTAGAAAGTGGAGTAATTGAAACTGTCACATATTGTTAGTGGGATGTAAAATACCATAACTGTTTTGGAAGACAGCTTGACCTTTCCTTAAAATATTAAACATATATCCCTTTTAATACAGAAATTTCACTTCTATACATTTACCCAAAGAAAATGAAAACATATGTCCATAAAATGACTTGTACTAGAATGTTCGTAACAATCCATAAAAGCCCCAAACCAGAGACAACCATAAGCAATTTGTGGTATAATTATGAAATGTTATTCTTTTTGTCAATAAATAGCAACTAAGGACTAATACACACAACGAGATGGATGAGTATCAGAATATGAAATATTTTGGCTGAATGAAAGACACACAAAAATTGCATTGTGTGTAAGTCCATTTATATGAAGTTTCTAGAACAGGCAAAACTAGTCCATGGTGAAAGAAACAAGAAATGTTTTCCTGGGGGACTGAGAGAAATGGCAGTTATGAAATGACAGGGAAGGGCCACAGGGAATCTTCTGTGGTGATAGGATGTTCTGTATTTTCATAGAGTTGAGTGTTATCATGAATGTACGCATTTGTCAAAACTCATCAATCTGTAACACCGAAAATCTGAGCATTTGTTTATTTGTAAATCTTTCCTCTAAAAGAAATTTTGAAAAAAAATCTTACACCTGTGCCCATTTGGATCTGTCCACCACTACTTCTTCTCTTGTGCTTCTCTTCTAAGTCTCATGTGACTGCATGGTATTTGAAAACTTAAAATGTATCTACAACCTAGCTGATAAGGGAATCTGGACAATGTGGTCACCGGCATCCATGGGAAAGCAAAGTATACCAAGCGCTAACTGACAGCTTACAGCAGTGTATCCGTTCACCTCTAGGGACCAGGCAGGTTCTGAAGATCAAATGCTTACACAGCTGATGTATTACAAATAAGAAAGTGGACTGCATGGGAGAACAGAGGCTACATCTAACTAGCACAGCTACTCAGCTCCAGCAGATTGCTGACATGTAGAAATTTGGGTCCGAGGTTGCCAGATTTTCTAGATTTTTCAAGAAAAACTAGAAATCTAGATTTTTTTTAAAAGTGATATCTCCAAGTTCAAATGTGACCTCACATATTTTTTAACCAATTTCAAATCGAATGAAATCGATCTATAACAACCTAGATACATGGAGCATTGCATTGTAAGCAGGAAAATCTATGAGAGTCATGGAATTTTCCTGGGTTATCTGTGAACTTTTGTGTTCTCCAGATAAAGCAAATCAAGAAATGTCTTGTTAAATTCATAAAAGTCTCTTCGTATCAACGCATCTTCCTCCCTAAATTTGATACATTAATTTTAGGACTTGGCATTGCAAGTATTAGGAACTGCATGATAATACACAGAGAGTAATAGAGAACTAAAAGTTTAAATTTGGTTTTCTACCCACTCGTTATCTATTCTTCTGAAGCATTTGATAACATTTGTGCTTGGTCTCACCATCTCGCTTCAGCCTCTGTGTCATGATCCCCATTTTAACTGTCACCAGGTCTGAGGTGAAACTCTAAGCACTTGCAAATTGTCCACATTTTTGTTCCCTCAGGTTCCCATTAGAGAGCAGGAATTTAAAAAATATAATAATAGCTCTGTTCAGCTAATTCCCACCTCCTAACCCCTGATAATTTTGCAGATTATTATTTGAGAAGAGAGTCAAAAATGAGCTACGATTCTCTCCTTTATTTGTCCATGCGGTATTAATAGAGGGATTTCCTTCTTGGTATCCAATTGGAAATAAGATCTATGAGGGTAGAGACTGAGCCTATCTTGTTCACTGCTGCAACCTCAGCGCCTAGAACAATGTCTGGCCCTTAGTAGACCCTCGAAAATATTTGTTAAATGATGGAGTCAATGAAAGAATGAATAACGACACAAAAACTGGAATTGGGCAAATGCTCATTTGATTCAGTCTAAAGAAGAATAACATTAAAATTTTAACTATTCCTAGGAGAGTGGACTTTAACCTCTCATATTCTCATTTGTTGAGGGTCTACTACCTGCCAGGCTCTGGGTCAGTCGCTTTAAAGTCATTAGCTCACAACAACATCATACAAAGTAGATGCTTTTATCCCCATTTTAGAGATGAGAAATCTAACATCCAGAAAGGTTACATAATAAGATCCTATTCACATAGTTCATAGTGAGCCAGAATTCTAACCTGACTGCCCAGCTCCAAAGTAAACGCTTAGCTTAATGCTATCTTTACCTCAAATTAAACCCAATTTCCTTTAGATAGAGACATCTTGGGGATGGGGCACACGTTTTCGCTAGCCATATAATCTAACTGTATTTCATTTCCTATATAATGTTTTCACTCGCCTCTTTCACCAGGCTGTTCTTAATTCTGCCTTCCCTCTCTTGAGTAACTGCCACCTCAGACCATCTACCCAGTTTGTCACCCAAGAAATAAACCTAGGAGGCTTCATTAACTCATCCTTCTGGCTCACATCTCATCAACTCCTGTTGAATCTATCTTCCTAATGAATCTGAAGATTACTCCATCTTCATTGCAGTGTTTCTGATGTGGACCTTAATCAATTCTGTCTTGGATTCTTTCAAGAAACATTTTCTGCTTTCCATATATCTGATATCTTTTTCCTTTGATTAATTCTCCACTCCGACACAAAGTAAATGTCCTAAAATGCAGATATTGCCATGAAGGAAAGTGCTTTAAAACCTTTTATAGATCTCCATTGCCAAAAGGATAATGCTCGACTTTCTAGAAAGGAATAAAATGCCCCTCACAAACTATATCCAGACTTTGTTTATGGCATCATTATAGCCACTTCCCATTTACACACCCTCTACTCTGGCAACCCTGAAATTCTTGATTAAATGAATGTGCCAAACTCTTCTATGCATTCATTCTTTTGCTGCTACTTTTTTCTACCTAGAACGTCCTCCTCTTCCTCACTGCCTGCTTCTCTCCCTTGCCTTGTAAGTTAAACTCTCTTCAGCTTTCAAAGCTTAGATAAAGTACTGTCTCTTTGTGGTTTCCTCTGAGTTCAACACTCCACTCGGAATCATATACACTAACTGGTTTCCCACAGATTGTTGTGAGAAATCCCTTTAGATATCCTCCCCAACCATACTATGAAAATCTCAAGAATGGAACCAGTGCCTGGGACAGTGTCTGGCACAGAGGAGAAATTAGTCAATGTTAAGGTAATAACTGAAGAGTCTCTGAGCTCTGGAATAACAAAAAATGTGGTGTAAGATTTAATTTTCAAGAAGATTTAAAAAGACTCTCTTACAAATCCTAAATAAACAGATGTAAAAGATTTTATTTATCTTCTCAACGAGGGAAGCAGTAAGATATTAAAATTGGTTAAAAGAGCATTTGAGGAGTTAGGTATTTATAGGTAATTTAATAAAAGAATGTTAAGATTGCTGGATTACATACGAAACTGGAGTGATCTGTTCCACTGGACAGATATGATTTGCAGTCCACTGAATAAAATTCTACAAATTAACATGCAACTTCACTAAGTGTGGGAACTTTTAGTCAATAGACTTAGCAGTGGTATGGTTTTTATTTTCACTGACGACTACCTGTTATAAAAGATATTTTGGCACTAAATGTAAGTTATACCAGAAAAGTTAGATTCCATGATTCTGTTCTCTATGAAATCTGACAGAATTGTGCATAGCACGCTTTTAGGCTATTCTCAGAAATATGGAAAACTTCCTCACTTTTGGTTACCTCCTCTCACTTCTCATTTAAATGCCATTAAATCTTCCTATTAATAACTATTCACTATATATCTATAGGATGCAGAATAACGTATTAAGCATTCATAGGAGCACATTTAAGAATAAAAATTGGGGGCCGATCTGGTGGCACAGTGGTTAAGTGTGCACGCTCCGGTTCAGCGGCCTGGGATTTGCAGGTTCGGATCCTGGGCGTGCACCGACACGCCGCTTGTGAAGCCATGCTATGGCGGCGTCCCATATAAAGCAGAGGAAGATGGGCACAGATGTTAGCCCAGGGCCAATCTTCCTCAGCCGCAAAAAAAAAAAAAAAAAACAGGATGATTGGCATCGGATGTTAGCTCAGGGCTGATTTTCCTTACCAAAAAAAAAAAAAGAATAAAAATTGAATGACATTTCTATTGCTAAGCAGGCCATCACATTGGGCCAATTGTGGCCTAGGTTCATATAACTCATTTCTTTCTGGGCTTATCAGAGCCCTAAGAGTACAGCCAGCTCACAAGTCAGACCCAATTCAAAAACATGGGGCTGGTTCGGGGACCAAGCCATGGGATGAATATCCACTATATATCATGTCCAGGGTGAGTATGTGCAGAAAGACTAACAGCATCTTCAGGTCAATAAGTTTAATAAGGCTCTTGATCCTACCACCAAATGGACATACACCTCTAGGTCATTTAGTGAGCAAAACTTTCTGATCTGTTCTGTATCAGAGACAGAAGAACTTGACGAGAAAGGAAAGAAAAATGACAAGAAAACAATGTTTTCACTGTAAGCACTCAATCAACTAAGTCCAGCTATAAATTAGTGACAAAAAAATAGTCTCCAATTTGAACACAAGTAAATTCAAGCATCTAGGGCTTCTCATAACGCAGGAGAAACTTCTGTACAATGCAATATTTCAAGAGCTTGAAAGCCTCCTTCACCCACTGAGATTAACATTTCTTACTGGACTATGATCACTGACCAAAAATCAGCAAATAATCAAGGGTCAAATGAGAAAATAGCAAGTTTGGATATCCCCCGATATAGTAAAGTCAAATACTTAAATAAGTGATTTAATAGAGATAATCAATTATCAAATAAAGATTTGTGTCACACAAATGTGTTTTGTCCAAGAACTTCCCATAGGCTACCTTTTTAATTGTTTTTGCTGTTGTTAAGCAGCTTTACTGAAGTTTAATTACATACAATAAATTGACTACATTTAGTTATATAATTCTGTAAGTTTTTTTATTTAAAAATAATGATTTTTATTTTATTTTCACTCAAGTACATACAGATATCAAAATATTATGTAAGTTAGTCTACCTTATTTTTCTGAGAGTTTGATTTTCTTTTGTAATCCTTAAGCTTTGTCAATGTCAGTCTTTAAAGCCAGTGACTATCCATCGACAATCTGCAAAGTAGTAATCTTACTGAAAATTTCCTCAATTTCATTAGCTCATAAAAGGGGCTCTTGACAAAGAACTTCCTTTGTACAACTAACACACCTCTGCATGAATTAACAGAGGGTTTATAAGATCTCATTTCTTTGCACATTGAAGACAGATAAGACTGTAGCAACTTTGATTTTGCTAGATTCACCAATTTTTTTTCTTTCATTTTTTTTTTATTGTGAAATTTTGGTTGTACATTATCATTTGTCAGTCACCATATAAGTACATCCCTCCACTCCTTGTGCCCACCCCCCAACCCCCTAGCCCCTGGTAACCACCAAACAGTTCTAGCTGTCCGTGTGTTAGTTTATCTTCCACATATGAGTGAAATCATGCACTGTTTGTCTTTCTCTTTCTGGCTTATTTCACTTAACATAATACCCTCCAGGTCCATCCATGTTGTTGCAAATGGGACAATTTTGTCTTTTTTTATGGCTGAGTAGTATTCCATGGTATATATATACCACATCTTCTTTATCCCATCATCATTCGAGGGACACTTGGGTTGCTTCTATGTCTTGGTTATAGTGAATAATGCTGCGGTGAACATAGGGGTGCATAAGCCTCTTTGGATTGTTAATTTCAGGTTCGTTGGGTAGATTCCCAGTAATGGGATAACTGGATCATAAGGTATTTCTATTTTTAATTCTTTGAGGAATCTCCATACCGTTTTCCATAGAGGCTGCACCAGTTTGCATTCCCACCAGCTGTGTATGAGGGTTCCTGTTTCTCCACATCCTCTCCAACGCTTGTTTTTTGTCTTGGTGATTATAGCCATTCTAACGGGCGTGAGGTGATATCTTAGTGTTGTTTTGATTCGCGTTTCCCTGATGATTAGTGATGTTGAACATCTTTTCATGTGCCTATTGGCCATCTGGATATCTCCTTTGGAGAAGTGTCTGTTCATTTCCTCTGCCCATTTTCTGATTGGGTTGTTTGATTTTTTGTTATTCAGTTGTATGAAGTCTTTATGTATTATGAAGATTAATGCCTTGTCAAGTACATGGTTTGCAAATATTTTTTCCCAGCTGATGGGTTCCCTATTCATTTTGATCCTGGTTTCATTTGCCTTGTAGAAGCTCTTTAATCTAATAAAGTCCCACTTGTTTATTTTTTCTCTTGTTTCCCTTCTCTGAGTAGACATGGAATTCAAAAAAATCCCTTTATGGCTGATGGTGATTAGTGTACTGCCTACATTTTCCTACAGGAGTTTTAGAGTTTCAGGTCTCACCTTCAGGTCTTTGATCCATTTTGAGTTAATTTTTGTGTATGGTGAAAGAAGATGGTCTACTTTCATTCTTTTGCAAGGGGCTGTCCAGTTTTCCCAGCACCATTTATTGAAGAGACTTTCCTTTCTCCACTGTATGTCCTTAGCTCCTTTGTCAAAGATTAGCTCCCCATAGATATGAGGTTTTATTTCTGGACTTTCAATTCTGTTCCGTTGATCTGTGTGTCTGTTTTTGTACCAGTACCATGCTGTTTTAATTACTATTGCTTTGTAATATGTTTTGAAGTCAGGGATTGTGATGCCTCCAGCCTTGTTCTTCTTATTCAGGATTGCTTTAGCTATACGGGGTGTTTTCTTGCCCCTGATGAATGTTAGTATTTTTTGTTCTATTTCTGTGAAGAATGTCCTTGGGATTCTGATTCGGATTGCATTGAATCTGTAGATTGCTTTAGGTAGTACGGACATTTTAACTATGTTTATTCTTCCAATCCAAGTGCATGGAATATTTTTCCATTTCTTTATGTCATCATAGATTTCATTCCATAATGTTTTATAGTTTTCATGGTATAGGTCTTTCACTTCCTTGGTTAAATTTACTCCTAAATATTTTATTCTTTTTGTTGCAATTGTAAATGGGATTGTCTTCTTGAGTTCTCTTTCTGTTAATTTGTTGTTGGTATATAGAAATGCAACTGATTTCTGTAAGTTGACTTTGTACCCTGCCACTTGGCTGTAGTTATTGATTATTTCTAATAGTTTTCCAATGGATTCTTTAGGGTTTTCTGTATATAAGATCATGTCATTTGCAAACAGCGAGAGTTTCACTTCTTCGTTGCCTATTTGTATTCCTTTTATTCCTTTTTCTTGCCTAATTGCTCTGGCCAGAACCTCCAACACTATGATGAATAAGAGTAGTGAGAGAGGGCACACTTGTCTTGTTCCTGTTTTCAGAGGACTGGCTTTCGGTTTTTCCCCATTGAGTATGATGTTGGCTGTGGGTTTGTCGTATATGGCCTTTATTATGTTAAGGTACTTTCCTTCTATACCCATTTTGTTTAGAGTTTTTATCATAAATGGATGTTGGATCTTGTCAAAAGACTTCTCTGCATCTATTGAGATGATCATATGGTTTTTATTCCTCATTTTGTTGATGTGGTGTATCACATTGATTGATTTGCGGATGTTGAACCATCTCTGTGTCCCTGGTATAAATCCCACTTGATCATGGTGTGTGATCCTTTTAATGCATTGCTGTATTCGGTTGGCCAATATTTTGTTAAGGATTTTTGCATCTATGCTCATCAGGGATATTGGTCTGTAGTTTTCCTTCTTAGTATTGTCTTTGCCTGGCTTTGGTATCAGGGTGATGATGGCCTCATAAAAATGTCTTGGGCAGTATTCCATCTTCCTCTATTTTTTCAAATAATTTGAGAAGGATAGGTATTAAGTCTTCTTTGAATGTTTGGTAAAATTCTCCAGAGAAGCCATCTGGTCCTGGACTTTTATTTTTTGGGAGGTTTTTGATTACTGTTTCAATCTCTTTACTTGTGATTGGTCTATTAAGATTCTCTATTTCTTCTTGATTCAGTTTTGGGAGGTTGTATGAGTCTAAAAGTTTATCCATTTCTTCTAGATTGTCCAATTTGTTGGCACATAGTTTTTCATAGTATTCTCATAATGTTTGTGTTTCTGTGTTATCTGTTGTAATTTCTCCTTTATCTGTTGTAATTTCTCCTTTGTCATTTCCAATTTTATTTATTTGAGCCTTCTCTCTTTTTTTCTTCGTGAGTCTGGCTAAGGGTTTGTCAATTTTGTTTATCCTCTCAAAGAACCAGCTCTTGTTTCATTGATCCTTTCTACTGTTTTTTTTTTAATTTCAATTTCATTATTTCTACTCTGACTTTTATTATTTCCTTCCTTCTGCTGACTTTAGGCTTTGTTTGTTCTTCTTTTTCTACTTCTGTTAGGTGTAGTTTGAGGTTGCTTATTTGGGCTTTTTCTTGTTTGTTAAGGTGGGCCTGTATTACTATGAGTTTCCCTCTCAGGACCGCTTTTGCTGCATCCCATATGAGTTGGTATGGTGTATTTTCATTTTCATTTGTCTTCAGATGTGATTTGATTTCTCCTTTAATTTCATCAATGATCCATTGGTTGTTTAGTAGCATGTTGTTGACTCTCCACAGCTTTGTCACTTTCCCGGTATTTTCCTTGTAGTTGATTTCTAGTTTCATGGCATTATAGTTGTAAAAGATGCTTGTTATGATTTCAATCTGCTTAAATTTATATAAGCATGCCTTGTTTCCCAACATATGGTCTATTCTTAAGAATGTTCCATGCGTGCTTGAGAAGAATGTGTAATCTGCTGTGTTTGGATGGAGTGCTCTATATATATCTGTTAAGTCCATCTCATCAAGTTTTTCATTTAAGTCCATTATCTCCTTATTGATTTTCTGTCTGGATGATCTGTCCATTGATGAGAGTGGGGTGTTAAGATGCCCTACTATTATGGTGTTGTTGTTAATATCTCCTTTTAGGTTTGTTAATAGTTGCTTTATGTACCTTGGTGCTCCTGTATTGGGTGATATATTTAAAAGTGATATGTCTTCTTGGTGGAGTGTCGCTTTTATCATTATATATTGCCTCTCTTTGTATCTCATTACCTGTTTTATCTTGAAGTCAACTTTGTCTGATATAAGTATGGCAACACCTGCTTTCTTTTGTTTGCTATTAGCTTGGAGTATTGTTTTCCATCCTTTCACTCTGAGCCTGAGTTTGTCTTTAGAGCTGAGATGTGTTTCCTACAGGCAGCATATTGTTGGGTCTTGTTTTTAATCCATCACATCACTCTGTGTCTTTTGATTGGAGAGTTTAGTCTATTTACATTTAGGGTAATTATTGATATATGGGGGCTTGTTGTTGTTATTTTATCACTCTTTTTCCTGTTCTTTTGCATTTCTTTTGTTTCTTCTCCTGTGTGTTTCAGACTACCAACTCAGTTTGGTAGTTTTGTATGGGGGTTCTCTTAGTTTTCTCTTTGTTTATCATGTGTGATTCTGCTCTGATTATTTGGTTAGTGGTTACCATGAGGTTTGTATAAAAAATCTTGTGGATGTGGTAGTCGATTTTTTGATGGCCTCTTATTCCCTTAGACTAAGTCGATTTGATCCCATTCCTTTTCCTCTTCCAAGTTATTGTCATCACATCTTATTCCTTCTTGTGTTGTGAATTCGTGTTTAACATGATGAGGTTATATATATGCTTGGAGCTTACCTTCCCTTGATCTTTGGTTTTATAATTAAGTGTTTTCTAATCTATTTTGGTAGAGGACTGCAATTTTTCTGGTTTTGTCGACCTATTTTCCTTCTTGTTCAAAACTGTGAATCCCCTTTCTCTTTTTTTTCTCAGGGATGAGGGCCTTCTTGAGCACTTCTTGTAGTGAGGGTCTTGTGCCAATGAACTCCCTTAGCTTTTGTTTATCTGGGATAGTTATTATTTCTCCATCATATCTGAAGGATATTTTCGCTGGATAGAGTATTCTTGGCTGAAAGTTTTTGTCCTTCAGAATTTTGAATATATTGTTCCACTCTCTCCTAGCCTGTAAAGTTTCCGTTGAGAAATCAGCTGAGACCCTGATAGGAAATCCTTTGTGTGTTTTTTTATTTTTTGTCTAGCTGCCCTTAATATTTTCCCTTTGTCATTGACTTTTGCCAGCTTTACTACTATATGCCTTGGAGAGGATCTTTTTCGTTTTGATATATTTAGGAGATCTATTTATTTCATTCACTGGTATTTCCAGCTCCTTCCTCAGGTTTGGGAAGTTCTCATCTATTATTTATTTGAACAAGTTCTCTGCTCCTTTTTCCCTCTCTTCTTCCTCTGGAACACCTATAATCCTTATGTTGGATTTCCTAATTGAGTCGGATATTTCTTGGAGAGTTTCTTCATTTCTTTTTAGTCTTAGTTCTCTTTTCTCCTTCATCTGGAGCATTTCTGCATTGCTGTCCTCAATATTGCTAATTCTTTCCCATAAATTGTCAGCTCTGATGCTTAAGGCTTCCAGATTTATCTTTATCTCCTTTATTGTGTTTTTCATCTCTAAGATATCTGATTTTTTTTTTTATAGTTTCAATCTCTTTTGTGAAGAAGCTCCTGATTTCATTGAATTGTCCGCCTGTGTTTTCTTCTATTTCATTAACCTTTTTTATGATGGCTATTTTGAATTCTCTGTCCTTAAGGTTATACATTTCTGTGCTTTCTGGGTTGACTTCTAGGTGCTTGTCATTTTCCTTTTGGTCTGGAGATTTAATATATTTTTGCATAGTGCCTGTCGGTGTTGGCTTACTTTTCCTCATAGCGAAAATATATGGTCACAGTTTCCTCTTGCTGCTGCTGGGTGGGGGTTGAAGGCTGTGTATTCTGGCCCGCCTCAATCCATGGGCACTCTCCTCGGCCCCTGGCTGATCTGAGGGGTGGCTGAGTGAAGGCTGCCGGGGTGGAAGCATGGGAATAGCTAGAACTGGAGCTCAGCTAGGCTGAAGCAACTGGTATTCTGGCATGGGTGGGTTGAAGCAGCTGCAGCTGAAGTGCCACTGGGCCAAAGAAGCAGGAGCTAGAATGCCGCTGGGCTGAATAAGCTGGAACTGGAGTGTGCCGGACCAAAGAAGGAAGAGCTGGAGTGCTGCTGGTCCAAAGAAGCTGGAACTGGAGTGTGGTGAGCCGAAGTTGCTGGCACCAAGTCAGCTGGAGCCTGAGCACAGGCCAAGCCAAAGCAGCTGGAGCTGGGGGGAGAGAGGGCGGTCCAGCCAAAGGAGCTGGGGCCGTGGCATGGTGGAGCTGGGGAAGCTGGGCCTGTGGCTTGGTCCAGCCAGAGCAGCTGGGGCTGTGGCATGGTGGGGACTGAGCTGCTGCTGCCTCTGGTGCGGGGGTGTAGGCTCCCCATGCTGCAGGTCTGGCCCAGGCACCTGGGGACCACTGCCTGTGGAGGTGGGGCACAGCCACACTACCCCTCTGGTGGGGCCCGGACGCCTGTGGGTTGCTGCCTCTGGGGACCGGGCTGAGCTGAAGTGCCGCTTTGCTGAAGCACCAGTCGTGTGGGTGGGGTGGGGGAAGTGTGCTCACCTTCGCCTCCCTGATCTCAGAGGCCTCCTGCCTCGCTGTCCTCTCTGCTCTCCTGAGGGGCTAGCTTATTGAAACTACCCTCGCAACAGTTGCGCTCCCTCCATAGGGGGATCCCCATGGGCTCTGAGGGGTCTTGGAGACCGCTGGTTTCCACGTGATGAGCTGCCCCTCCCCCTCCTCTGAGAGCCGTGTGGTCTCAGGCTTTGGGTTGCAGTCCTTGGGGAAGGAAGAGAGCTCCTCTTACCACCTTTCACTTACTCTGGGGATTCCAGCACCTCAGTCCTTTGGTGTATGGCTGCCTGGGTGCCTCAGACATCCCCTGCATTGTGTGAATAGCTTCTGTTGGAATATGAATGTCCTTTTTGTTGTGTCTTAGAGGGGGAGAGTTCAACGGGGGAAGCTCACTCCGCCATGATGCTGACATCACCTAATTCTATAAGTTTTGACAAATGTATTCATTCATGTAAGTACCATCACTATCTTGATTTCAATCATACCAAAAAGTTCCCTTGTTCCGCCTTGTAGTCATTCTCTCCCCTTCTCCCTGACCCCTGGCAACCACTGATCAGTTTTGGTTCCTATGGAGTTTTTTTCCTTTTTTTTTTTTGGAGTTGTACTATATGCAGCCTTTTGTGCCTTGCTTCTTTCACTTAACATAATGTCTTCTGGCTTGCAAAATTTCTGATTGGAAATGTGCAGTCATTTTTATTGCTGTTCTGTATGAAACATTTTTTCCTTGGACATTTTTAATATTTTCTCTTTATCACTGGTATTCACCAATTTGACTATAACGTAACTTGAGATGATTTTCTTAATGTTTATTCTGCTTTTGGTTTGTTGAACCTCTTGGAGCTGTGGGTTTACAGTTCTTATCAAACTTGAAAATTTTTCAGCTATTATTTCTTCAAATATATTTCCTCTTCCTCTTCTTCTCGGACTCCAGTTATGTGAAAGTTTAACCATTTAATATTGTCCCACAGATCATTCACTTTCTCTTCATTTTTTTTGCAGTATTTTTCTCTCTGTACCTCATTTGGGATAGTTTCTCTTACTATGCACTCCATTTCACTGAGCTCTTTTTCCTGCAATGTCTAACCTCATGTTTATTTCATCCAGGTATTTTTTTTTCTTTTTCATTTCAGATAAATCTAGCCATTCCATTTCAGTCTTTTTGTTGTATTTATTTCTTCTCCTCATCAACTTAAACTTTTCATCTATCTTCTTGAACATAAGCAGCATGTTTACAATAGCTGTATTTAACACCTTTGTCTACTAATTCCACAACCCTGTCACTTCTATATCTGTTTCTATTGATCAGGTATCTTCCTTGTCATGAGTTAAACATCTCTGTTTCTTTGAATGGGGAAATTTTCATTTGATGCCTGACATTGTGGATTTTATGTGATTATGTGCTGGATTTTAATATATTTCTTTAAATAGCATTGGACTTTGTTCTGTCATGTGTTAAATTACTTGAAATTGGTTGAATCTTTTTGAGGCTGTATTTAAGCTTCATTAAGACTGATTCAGAGTAGACTTTTAGTAGCTAATATAGCCATAATATTAAGAAAATATATTTCTGAGGACTCTACCTGCTGTTAAGTGTATACTCGGGTCTCTCTACTCTGGCTGGTGAGAATACAAATTTGTTCCACCCCTCCATGAGCTCCAGGAATTATTTAGCCTATTGCTTTCTGCTGCTTCCTTCCCCAGATTAGAGTCATTTCCTCTCCTTCTGTAGATCTTTCAAGGGGATCCCTGCAGATCTCTCCATGCAGCCCCTTCCTCTCTTGTACTCTGCCTCACAAATATCAGTCTTTTTCACTTCCATCTTCAACTTCAACCTCTGTCTCTTCAATTTAATGCTCCTACAAGGCTCTGCTTGTGTTCTTCCTCTCTATGCTATGGCTTGGAAATTGCCCTCAGGCCTTAAGCTGAAGCAAGCATAAACCTCACGGAGTTTTGTTTCACTTCACTCAAGGATCACAGTCCTGCATTTCCCATTGTTCAATGTCTGAAAACCAATGCTTTATATACTTTGCTCAGTTTTCTATTTATATAAAGTAGGACCTTAAATTTGGTCCCTGTGCTCCAATATGGCCAAAAGCATTTGAAAATAAAATTTTATAGGCACAAATTTAAGTTATTCACAAGCTTTCACCTTTTCCCAGGTATTTCTCCACATAAATACGATGACAATGGCCAATTTAAATTGAAGAGATCAAGTTGCCAGGGGCTGGGGGAAAACATAAATAGGGCGTTATTCCTCAATGGACATAATGTTGCAGTTAAGCGAGGTGAATAAGCTGTAGAGATCTGCTGTACAAGATTGTACGTATAGTCAACAATAATGCACTGTGCACGTAAAAATTTGTTAAGAGAGTAGATCTAATGTTAAATGTTCTTATGCCAAGAAAATAAATTTTTTAAAAAAAAAGAATAAATTAAAGAGATCAAAACTTTCTACTCCTTTTCTTTTTGAATCTTCTATACACCATTCCTTGCAGTCTCTGCTCTAACAGAGTTCCTCTCCTAATAGAACATCAGGTTCTAACCTGGCATCTGATGTGATTATTTCCACCATCCTATTTGGCATTTTATGAGTAGAGTCACTTTCTGTACATTGCCACCTTCCACTTTGTGAGCGTGAGTCGCAATTGCCCCCCTGACAACCTGTGAGACAGACCATTAGTACAAGTTTAATTTCAACTTAACTCCTGTGCCCTTTTCTTTTCCATGACACTTATACTGACAGTTTCACAAAAACAATCTTTGTGAAAAGTTATTTCTACTTAGAATAAAAAATCTTCTTCTTAACTAAAATTTTATTACATTCTCAGACAATAAAAAAATCTTTGCCACTGAGAGTTTATTTTAGCAAAAAATAGATCCAAAGCTCAATGGTTCAGGTTCTGCAATCCTTTAGCATCCAGTTCTGCTCAGAAAAGTTGGCCCTTTTTTTTTTGCATATATACACAGATATTTACCTCTTAGTTCCTGACTCTTCAATTTGAAAGAAAATATACAAACTGTGCTTTGGTATCTACCCAACAAATTCTCTCTGACCTCTGATTTTATTCCTTAAAAGGTCATTTTCATGTAGACTTGAAGAGATGACATAATTTCATGAATTTATGTTATGACTGGGTATTATATTTCTTACATTTTAATTTATTTTTCTTTTATTTTCTTCCAAACTATTTGGACCGTAAATGGGTAGGAATATAAAGCCATTGCTATTTAAAGCTTCTCAGCTAATATCTTTTGATCCAATAGAGAAGCCAAGGTCTGTGGCTCTCATTCTTTTATACATGTTCTGGTAGGAGTTATATGACTAATACTTGCTCTTTTTTAAAGGCATGGATATGAGTACAAAGAAAGATAGAAGATGACTTAATGCATCAGAAACACTGAGCTCCTTGAAGAGAAAGAGTATTTTATACAATTCTGTATATCCAGTTCCTGGAAGATGGTTGGCCCTCAGTAAATGTTTATGGAATTGCTTTTGTTAAATGATGCTCTAAAACTGGCACCACTGATGTTTGGGACCAGACAATGTCTGGTTGTAGGAGGCTTTCCTGTGCATTGTAGGATGTTGAGTACTTTTCCTGGCCTCTACTAGTATCTAGTTTCCATTAGAAACTAGTAGCGTGGCACCTTCTCCCATCCCCAATCGTGACCATCAAAAATGTCTCTAGACATTGCCAAATGTCTCTTGTGGGAAAAGATTGCCCCCAGTTAAGAACTGCTATTCTAAATACCTTGATTGACTTATGCCCTTGTATCGTATTCACTTCAGGATGTGCTAATGTAGAGTTTTCAATATTTAAAATTAGTAAGGCATATATAACAAGTTGATTTTGCAATCAGTATGATGGCTTTTATAGAACCATAGACTTTTATAGATGTTAAAAAAGAAAGAGAGAGAGCATTTGGAAGAAAGAGAGAGAGTGAGAGATTCTTTAGCCACCTATCTATAATACAGACAAAAACAAAACAATGCAAGAAAACAAAACAGGAATACGGGAAAACAAAACAAAATAATACAGGAAAGAAACAAAACAAAAAATTTACCTTCAGCTCAAAGTTAAGGGATTTGCCAACAGCCACTCAGTTATTCATTCATAGAAAAAGGTTTAGAATCCAGGCCTCCTGGTTTGCAATCTGGTGCATTCCCACCACCACACTGCTTGGCACACTCTCTGTCCTGTATAATTTGTAACGACAATAATAACAACAACAAAGACTAATGTTTACCAAGTTCTTACTGTCTTACAGACAATTTGTTATGTAATTTGCGCATCTTTTCTCGGTTAATCTCCACAACAATTGTAGGAGATAGGTAAGATTGTTATCCACATTTTATAAATTAAGAGATTAAATAAATGGTTCAAAGTCACCAATCTAGTAAATGTCAGTAAATTAACACTTAGAGGGCTTTAGAGGTGCCTCCTACACTTGTGTCTGTTGTATAATCATTGCCATACTTTCCTCAATACTGTATTCATTTCCTAGTCAACTATAGCCTGGAATTTGCAACAGGCCCATTTTCAGAGCATATCCTTATTTCTTTTCAGAAGAGTTCTCCTTCCACCAATAAGTAATATAGTGTTGTGCATCTTGATTCCTTTAAGATCCTCCCAAAGGTAAACAACAGAGAATTGAAATTAATGGAAACTATCTCTGTTAAATGATTTTTAAGAAACCCATTGATCACATTCCAAGGCAGAGATTCACTTCAGTATCACACAAAATGTTTGTGATTCTAGCAGGCAGCTGTGACGTGTTTCAAAAAGCAGAGATTCACATTTTATTTTACTTGACTCTGAAACACAAATGAGTCCTGAAAAAATCATAATAATGAATACAGCCAACATCTAGTAATGCTGGATTCATTTTCCTGGGAATGCCATTTCACATTCGTTTAAAACTCAAATAAAACAAGCCATAGAGAGATCAGATTGGGCAGGATGCAATAACTCTTCTATGTTAGTGGGGGACATGATGCTGAATCACACCTGTGATGCTGGAGGTAATTCACAAGGAATCTCCTCTGAATATTAACAAACATGGTCTGGCGGCCTAGACATAAAAATTAGAAAAAAGATGCTGTTCTGATCCTTGGTGTTGGTACTGACTCACTTCCCTTAAGCTGTTTATCACGTTCTACTTGGTAATCTCAAGAATAATTCAATTACACACTACCTTTCCATATATCAAGCCATGCGCACGTTTGTTGTTGCCTTTGTAATTTGCATTTTCACAGATGCCAAAACAACGAGCTAGAAGTTTTGTCATATGCAATGTTTTAGAATTTCACATAACATTTAATTTACACGAAAGATATTAAAATGCTATTATGACATTAGTAACTGCCTATAATAGAATGTAACTAGGAAAGGAGCTGGAGAAAATTAGGCAGAAACAACCATAGACTCATAGCAAGTGTAGGGACTTTAGAAGCCAGTCTCCTCCTCTGCCAGAATCCCCTACATAATTCCCGTTATAATATTTCCAGCCACCTGAAGGCTTCCAGCTCATTTAATTGTTGAAAGACTCTAATTGTTAGAGAAATCTCCCTCTAGCAATTTTTGATCTTAGAGAAGACACAAAATTCCATGTACCTGTTTCCAGAGGATAAATTGCTCACGTGTAACTAGGAGGAAGAACAGACACATCTGCAAATCCCCTGCTTGATGCTCCTTTGTTTACAAATCACATATGGTCTATTTTTACGTTCCCTTAAAAAGATAGAAGGAAACTTATATTTCAGTGTCCCAAACAGACACTCTAGGTCTTAGAGCCTCTTGCAACTCTTGAATTGTATGAATCTCTGAATTCTTCTACCTCTTTTCTTCCAAAACATAAGAAGATTTTCATGAATGGAATAGTAGTCATTCACCTACATAAAGAAACTGAAGCATAAAGAGATTATGGCATACAATCAAATTATTATACACAGCAATTGTGGACTCAAGAAGATAACTCCAAGTGAGGCCAGAAAGAGACCTTGCTCAAGGTTGGTGGGGAAAACTACAGTGTTTTCCATTTGTTTTTTTTTTTTTCTTTTCTTTTCTTTTTTTCAAGTTCTCCCAGAAATGCCAGACCAAGGAAAAGTTCCTACCTCTTTGTACAGAATCTCATCAGAAACTGTTGGCACACCCTGTCCAAAGGCAATGACAAGAATTATAATGATTTCCAACTACTGTAATGTAGTAAAAGCAAAAAATAAAAGAAAACTTTAGTTTTGACATCCATATTCCTCTTGTTATAACAAGAGAGACCCCTTTCTGTGCATGTTTTGAATAGCAAATAACTCTTGCTGGAAGATTCCAAGGAGGAGTCAATTATTTCTCTTGTCATTCTTTTAGCGCTAAATAAGGCTCAGATTTCTGTTCTCCAAAGGCACAATCTGACTCTCTTTATTTAGAACCAAGGCAGCATTAAGCCCAACATTTACTTCCTTGATATTAATGACAACTGCATTAAATTGCTTGTGCAAGAATTAAACTTATTCTCCCCTGCTGCTATTGCTGATATGATAAAACGGTGTTAAATAGGGTAAGCGAGCTCTGTTTTTAACAAAAAGTGTGTCTCAGAAAACAGAATATTTTCTATCTAAGAAAGCTACACTGATACCTAAGAGGCCTCCCATCGCTCACCATGGAGATGATTAGATACTAGACACTTTGGGGTTCCCCTGTTACCCAGAGAGGGTAATTGGAAAAACTGGATTTTTTCCTTATTGGAAAGTACATCAAATATAAATTTAATAAAGCATTTTAATACATCCAAACTATAAAAATCAACTTTGACAAGTGCATTTCTTAATATGAATTTTTTAATAGTAAGGGGACATCCAAAGAATATTAAGTATTACAGCCCAGAAACTATCTGCTAGGAGCTGTCAATATTCTTCAAGGCAAAGATGTCCTGGATATAAAGTATGTTTCAAAATGACAGAGTAGACTAATATTCATTTAAAGGTATTGTTTTGTACCTTGAAAGGGAAAATATATTTTATAGTAGGGAGAAAACAATATAGCTTTTCTTGTTTGAAAAAAAAATCACAAGTTTTTTTAGATCACTAGTGGAAGAGGCCATGTTTTAAATGTGGTTCTCCCTTGATGCGTACAAGACTTGTCAGTTCTTTTTCTTTAGTTTCTCTGAATCTATTTCCTCTCAATCATCTGATTACAACTGCCTTATTTCAGGAGCTCATCATCTCTCCCTTGAATTACTGCAATGACTCATGTTTCCACATCCCCCTACACAGTATACAATTGTGTGTGGTCATTCTTATTGTATATAATTCATTAATAACTAAATAAATGCAAATATGATATTAGCGGTATTAAACGTAGGCTGAAAAATAGAGAGTCTACATGTAGAGTATCTTCTGCAGCACCCTTATGTTTTGATTTACAGCTTGTTAAGGAAAAGCAAGAGGTCTCGGACTGAGGCCTCTGATCTACCCCTTTGGTGGTAGAGCCACCTAAAACTACTTGGTATCAGGATTCTGTCAAAGAGCCACACGTATGTGTATGACACTGTGATAAGCTAAGTTTCTCTCCTGCTCCAGACCAACGCCTCCCTTGGAAGTGAAGAAAAGAGGATCCTCAGAAGCCCCACCCAGACCCAGTCTCAGCCTCAGTTTAGATTATGGACAGATTTTGGAGAGTCGCACAGTCATCTTAGGCCTATTGCGATGCCTTATTAGGCAGACTACTGAAACTCTCTCAGCCTGAGTATTTGCATCTAGAAGATCGTGGTAGTGTGGGAATGATATATACTTCACCCTATTGTTGTGAAGTATAAAAATAGTACTGCATGTGATCCCTCTATCACAAGGAGTCTGGCATGTAATAAGTCCTCAATCATTGGTAACTACTCTTATTATTAAAATGAATGACAATTTCTAAGCAGAAAATGGATGATTAAGGAAAAAAAGGGGGGGAAACTACCTTACTATTGTCCCATAACTAAAAATGCTGCCAGTCCAAAGTTGTGGCCTGGTTAAGAGAATTGTTACTTGAAATCACAGCCACCTCCACTGCCACAAAAGTACAGCACATGAAAAGAACAGCACAAAAATCTTTCTGGGTGATTGAGCAGGGAGAACAGGTATTCTTTGGCCCCTGGCCTAACCTTTATCTTTTTTTTTTTTTAATTTTTTGTTTATTGCAGTAACATTGGTTTATAACATTGTATAAATTTCAGGTGTACATCATTATATTTCTATTTCTGCATAGATTACATCATGTTCACCACCCAAATACTAATTACAACCCATCGCCTCACACATGTGCCGAATTATCCCTTTTGTCCTCCTCCCTCCCCCCTTCCCCTCTGGTAACCACCAATACAATCTCCATCTCTATGTGTTTGTTGGTTGTTGTTATTATCTACTACTTAATGAGGGAGATCTCCCTCTGACTTATTTCACTTTGCATAATACCCTCAATGTCCATCCATGTTGTCACAAATGGCTGGATTTCAACATTATTCACAACAGCCAAGACTTGGAAGCAACCTAAGTGCCCATCAAGGGACGAATGGATAAAGAAGCTGTGGTATATATACACAATGGAATACTACTCAGCCATAAGAAACGATGGCCTAACCTTTTTCTACCCACCACCATGTCCTTCTCAGGGTCAGATTTGTACACAACGCAATACTTGGCCTGAGAAATAGCTCCAAATTATACAAGAGGAGGGATGAGGGCATTTCAACATGCTTTCAATTCTACCCTAGCATCTCTGGGAGAAAATGAGATGACCGCCATTTTACCCCAATGTGTAAATCCTTATCAGGGTATTTCAAAGAGCAAACTTTTTAAAATTTTGATCAAATTCAATGTATCAATATTTCCTCTTAAGGATCATGCTTTTGGGGCAATTCTAAGAACTCTTTGACTAACCATAGATCCTGAAGATTTTCTCCTGTACATTTTTGTCAAAGTTTTATAGTTTTATGCTTTACATTGAAGTCTGTGATATTTTTTAAGATAATTTTTGTGTAAGAAGTGAGACAATCATTGCTTTTTTTTTGCCCATGGAATTCCAATTGCTCCAGCATCATTTGTTGAAAAGGCTATCCTTCCTCTATTGGATTGCTTTCACACTTTTGTCAAAAATAAATCAGTTGGCCATATTTATGTGGGTCTACTTTTGGGTTGTCTATTTTGATCAATTGATCTGTGTATCTATCCCACTGCCAGTAT
The DNA here is from genome assembly GCF_020826845.1 of Diceros bicornis minor. Taxonomy (NCBI): domain Eukaryota; kingdom Metazoa; phylum Chordata; class Mammalia; order Perissodactyla; family Rhinocerotidae; genus Diceros; species Diceros bicornis. Next base: position 47,479,165 of record NC_080745.1, on the reverse strand, counting down.
CACACACGTTTAATTACTATAGTTAAAAAATAAGTCTTGAAATCAAGTAGACTCATGTCTTTCACTTTATTCTTCTTTTCAAAATTATTTGAGATGTTCTATTTCCCTTGCTTTTCCAAGTAAGTTTAAGAATAATCTTATCTATATCTACAAAAAAACTTGCAGGAATTTTGATAAGAATTCTGTTAAACCTGTATATCAGTTTGGGGAGAATTGAGATCTTTACCATATTGAGTCTTCAATCTATGAAGGTGGTATAATTACCCATTTATTTACATCTTTTTTGATTTCTTTCATTAGCATTTTGAATTTTTCTGCATACAAATCCTGTACGTATTTGTTTAAATCTACACCAAAGTATTCCATTTTATTCAGTGATTGTATATGGTGTTGTATTTTTAACTTCAATGTTTACATGTTCATTGTTAGTATAGAGAAACAAGTTGATTTGTGTATATTTATCTTGGAACTTGTGACCAGGACAATCACATTCATTCGTTCTAGGAAGTTTGTTGTTTTTGATTTTTTAGGATTATCTGCGTAGATGATCATGTCGTCTGCACACAATTTTACTTCTTCCTGCCCAATCTGAATACTTTTATTTCCACTTCTTATCTTAATGCATTAGCTAAGACATCCAGTACAATGATGAAGAGGAGTGGTGAAAGAGGACATACTTACCTTGTTCTCAGTCTTAGGAGAAAAGCATCCAATTTCTCATAGTTAAGTATCCTGTTAGCTGTAGGTTTTTAGTAGATGCTCTTAATAATGTTGAGGATGTTACCCTCTACTCCTAGTTTGGGGAGAGGTTTTTTTGTGTGTGAATGGATGTTGTATTTCATCAAATGATTTTTCTGAGTCAATTGGCATGATCATATAATTTTTCAATTTTAATCTGTTGATGTGGTGGATTGCAATGATTTATTTTTGAATGTTCAACAAGACTTGCATACCTGGGGGCCGGCCCGGTGGTGCAGCAGTTAAGTTCATGCACTCTGCTTCAATGGCCCAGCGTTCGCCAGTTCGGATCCTGGGCACGGACCTACTCACCGCACATCAAGACATGCCAAGGCAGCATCCCACATACAGCAACTAGAAGGATGTACAACTATGACGTACAACTATCTACTGGGGCTTTGGGGAGGAAAAAAGGAGGAAGATTGGCAACAGATGTTAGCTCAGGGCCAATCTTCCTCAGAAAAAAAAATGCACACGTGAAGGGAACACAGGAAAGGAATAGGATTTCCTTAAAAAAAAAAAAAAAAAAGACTTGCATACCCGGCATAGATCCCACTTGATCATGATTTATGATTCTTTTTATACATTGTTGGAGTTGAAATACTAACATTTTGTTGAGGATTAGTGTATCTATGGTCATGAGAGATATACGTCTGCAATTATCCTTTCTTTTAATATTTTTTTCTGGTTTTGCTATTAAGATAATGCTGGTCTCATAGAATGAGTTAAGAAGCATTGCCTCTGCTTCTATTTTACTGGGGAGATTATGGAGAATTAGTAGCATTGTGTCCTTAAAAGTTTGGTGAAATTCCCCATTGAAATCATCTGAACCCGGTGATTTCTCTTTCATAAGGTTATTAATTATTGATTAAATTTCTTTAATAGATATATTCCTATTCAGATTATCTATTTCTCCTTATGTAAGTTTTTTTAGTCTGTGTCTTTCAAGGAATTGGTCCTTTCCATCTAGTTTATAAAATTCGTGTGCATAAAGTTATTTATAGTATTCCCTTATTATCTTTTTAATGCCCAGGAGATAAATGATGAAAAACAGTTGCAAATTTCAATAGTTGTAATTTGTGTGTTCTCTCTCTCTCTCTTTTTTTTTTTGTCTAGCCTGGCTAAATGTTAATTAATTTTATTTATCTTTTCAAAGATGCAGCTTTTGGTTTGGTTGATTTTCTTTACTGTTCTCCTGTTTTCAATTTCACTGAATTCTGCTCTGATTTTTAGTAATTTTTTTTTAAGCTAGCTTTATGGTTAAATTGCTCTCTTTCTCTAGTTTCCTAAGTTGGAATCCTAGATTTTTTATTTTACATCTTTCATCTTTTTTCCAATATATGCATTTTAAACAAAAAATTTGCCTCTGAACATGGCTTTACTCCATCCCACAAATTTTTTTTTTTTTAAAGATTTTATTTATTTATTTTTTCCCCCCAAAGCCCCAGTAGATAGTTGTATGTCATAGCTGCACATCCTTCTAGTTGCTGTATGTGGGACTCGGCCTCAGGATGGACGGAGAAGTGGTGCCTCGGTGCGCGCCCGGGATCCGAACCCGGGCCACCAGCATCGGAGCGCGTGCACTTAACCACCAAGCCACGGGGCCGGCCCCATCCCACAAATTTTGATAAATTGCATTTTTATTTTTATTTAGTTCAAAAAAAAATTTCAAATCTCTTGAGACTCCTCATTTGTCATATGGGTTATTTAGAAGTATTATGTTTAACTCCCAGTATTTGAGGGTTTTCCAGCTCTCTTTCTGTTGTTGATCTCTAGTTTAATTCCATTGTAATCTGAGAACATACTCTGAATGAATCATATGTTTTTAAATCTGTTAACATGTGTTTTTAAGGTCCAGAATGTGGTCTATCTTTGCAATGTTTCATTTAAGTTTGAGAGGAATATTAATACTGTTACCGTTAAATGGAATATTCTATAATTGTCGATTAGATCAAGTTGGTTGTTAGTGCTATTCAGTTCAACTCTAATTTTGTTGATTTTCAAACTGCTTGGTGTATCAATTATTGAAAGAGTATGTAGAAGTATCCAAATTATAGTAGTGGATTTAGCTATTTCTACATTCAGTTCTAACAGTTTCTGTCTTATGCATTTTGATGTTCTGTCGTTAGCTGTATATGTGTTAAGGACAGTTATGTATTCTTGGACAATAGACCCTTTAATCATTACATAGTACCTCTCTTAATTTTTGTTAATTTTTCCATGTTCAAAAGTTTGTTTTCTCTGAAATTAATATAGCTACTCCAGCTTTCTTTTGATTAGTGTTAACATAATATATCTTTCTCCATTTTTTACTTTTAATCTATCATATCTTGATATGTAAATTGAATTTCTTGTAGACAAGACATAAATGAGTCTTGTTTTTTGTTTTGCTCTTACAGTATTTATCTTTTAATTGGCATATTTAGATCATTCACATTTTAAGTGATTATCGGTATAATTGAATTGATATCTACTATGACTGTAACTTTTTTATTTATGATGTGTTGTTTATTTCTTTTTTTCTTCTTCTCTTTTTGTCTGCCTTCTCTGTTTTTAATTAAACATTTTATGTGACTCCCATTTATCTCCTGTCTAAGCATATCAATTATACTTCTTTTGATTTTTGTTTAGTGGTTTTCATAGAGTTTGCAATATACATTTATAACTAATCCAAATTCATCTACAAATACTAGTATAGCATCTCACTTGTATGTAGGTAACTTATAACAGAGTATTCCCTATTTCTCTCTCCCTTCTCTTATGACATTACTATCATTCATTTCACTTATCCATATGCTATAATCACCCAATGCATTGTTACTATTATTACTTTAAAAAGTTATCTTTTATATCAATTAAGATTACAAAATACAAAGATGTTATTTTACTTTCAATTATTCCATCTCATAGTCTATTTTTCTTTATGGAGATCCAAGTTTCTGACCTATATCATTTTACTGCTCTCTGAAGAACTTTTAATTTTTCTTGCAGCACAGGTTTTCTGACAATGAATTCCTCAGTTTTTGTTTGTCTGAGAAAATCTGTATTTCTCTGCCTTCTTGCACGTGTTTCAAAGTCTTCTCATGTACGTATTACATAAAAATGCCCAGGATTTTTTAAAAATTTCAATGATTTGTTTTTATTTCTCGAACTCCTAAAAATAATTTTTAATATCCTTTTTCTTCATTTTCTTTCTCCTCTTCTTTTCTTTCTTTTTTTTTCTTTATCTTTTGTGTAGTGTCTTGTTCTTTCTTTATATTTGTCAGTCCATTTTTATCTCTTCAATCATTTTAAATATATTTATCCCTTGGTATTTTTCTGTAGATTATTTCTTCTAGGTTTTGTGATTGTTAACCTCTTAAACTGTATTATTTAAATTGATTGTACTATTTGCAATTCTTCATAATGGATCATTTCATTAAATGGCTTTTGCGGTGTGCATGTGTGTGTATGTGAGAGAGAGCGGAAAGAGAGAGCTTAAGAATTTTTATTCAGTGGAAATTTTCTGTTTCCTTCATTTTATTCTTTGCCATATTTTATCAAAGTATGAAGAACCCTGGATAAAGAAAAAAAGAACAGACAGAATGTGAAAACAATGTTAAAAGATGTAACATAGAATGAGATGGCATAACTTAACATTTAGCATGAGTATGAGAGAGAGAGTAGACCCACCCAAACAGGGAGAAGAGCTGCTACAGAGCCATTTTGGCTTTTATCTGCTTGAAATCCATGTGTTTCACGGGTTGGATCAATTTTTATGGGAATTTCTTGGCTTGGAGATTGCAGACTCATTTGAGTAATATTAACTAAGTGTCCATACTTTCACAAATTTTACTTTTGCTTTTCTGAGCCAGAGGCTGAGTTTGTTTTTAAGTCCTTTAAGTGAAGGATTATCTCTTCTGGGGGAGCTGCTCTACTCAGGGTCCCCATTCAGCAGTAAGTATTACGGTTTAATTGGTGCTTTGATATGCTAATTAACAACTGTTCTTATATACCTTTAGAAACAAAGACTCTATTAAATATGTTGTTAGTAGAGCTCCAAATAATGCCTAAATTCAAAAGTTACAAATGTATACTTCTTTTTTTTAAAATAATTCATAAATCAGTCTTTTTATTAATTCAGCTTAAGCATTCCCCATTAATCTGAATTAGTGAAATTTTGCCATGCACTGTCGTTCTACTTACTCAGAAGGATGGCTTTGGGCAGCATATTAGCCAGGAGAGAAGTGTAATACTTATACAAATAGCTACCTGCCGTCATTGTCTACTTCTCTATATCAGACACTGAGTTTAGCACTTTACATTTACTGTATCACTTTATCCTCTTAGCAGCTTTATGATTCCAGTTCTGTTATATTGTCATTGTACAAAGACTAAAGCTAAGTGACTTGCCCAGAGTCACCACCTTATAAGGGACAGAGCTAGTATTCAAATGTAGCTTGGACACCTGAGTGGAGATATTAACCACTGCATTCTGCTGATGCGAGGTTTGAATGCAGAGAATAAAGAAAGATTTGTAAGTGGATGTCAGTCCTTCTGAGCTCAGCAAACATAAGTGTGTAAAAAATATCTCACATTTAATTGGTATCTGGTAACTATGGGTGGGAGGGAGGAAGTACAAAAGGGTGGCATGAGGAAAGTCTTGGGAGTGACGGATATTTTCACTATCCTAAATTTTATGATGGTTTCCCACGTTTAACAAATCAAATTGTACACTTTAAATACTTGTGGTTTATTGTATATAATTTATACTTCAATAAAGCTGTTCTTCTAAAGTGCTTTTTCAAATAGGTGAATATCCCCATTATAAGATCCTTCATATTGAAATATTCTTAATCTGAAGAATATTTGGTCTCAATAATGTTGAACTTTACTTGAGCCTCATACTCCCAGTAATCAGCGATGGTTATGAGAGCCCTTCACCCTCTTGTTTTCCAAAATGTCTCCACCTTTTTGTTTTCTGTGACACAGCTAACCTCAAAGGGCCACCCTGCTCCTGCATATTCCAAGAAAATACCATCTCCTCCATTCCTCACGACTCTCATAAGACTCATGGATGATTTCCTTGTTTACCTGCCTGTATAAAACCTCAGGTCCCCTTCTTTTCCTTTGAGATGTTCCTCATTAATGAACATTCTCCCTATTGAAATAGCCTGAATAAAATCACCTCCTTAATTGTCTGGTGGATTTTGTCTTTCTCACTACCCAGAGAAGTTCACAATGGCTTAAACACACCATGTATATTTCTGATGTAATACTATGCCTGGATGGAGGCAGGGACTGACTGTTTCAGGAGGCAATAATATCAGGGCTCTGGTCAGTTGTCATTTGTTTACGTGTCCCTGTAAATTTCTTCTATCTGTATTTTCAGACATTAATAGAAATAGTTTTATTATTTGTAGAGATTAATCTCTCGTTATTCTGCTTTTTCTCGTTCATCTTTTTTCATAGTTCTATGCATTATGTTGAGGGGAGAAATGAGCAAGGGATTAGAAAATCCAGTCTATCTAATGCTCTCTGTTTTATGTGGGGTAGGTGGAGGAAAGTGCTGAGTGGCTAGGGAGTAGTCATGCCAATTTTGCTGAACTCATGTCTATAAGTCATTTAGTCCAACTACCAAGGAAACTGACTCAGGCATGTTATTTTTAAGAAAAAAACTGAAACGGCAAGTTAGAGATGGGAGCAATAACTGCTTGTTTTGTAGCCTGGCCTATTAACCTGAACTGAGATCCTCTTGTATAAAAGGCATCATTTCAGGTCAGAATAGTCTCCAATGTCCTTTTAGGAAGAGAATACAATGTATCTCCTTTTTAAAAAGTCATTCTCGGTCCTTCTTCTATGGCAAGAGTGAATTTCCTGGAACATCCCATGGAGAGTCTGTTATTAATTTGGTTTGAAGCTTCTACTCACAAATATGCCCAATGACGTGTTATTTACTGCTCTGAAACAAGATTATTACTGCTATAAAAATGTTGCCTTTAATAAAACTACATTGTTTTCTCCTAATAATTAATAGCTTTGGGGACCAAATACAACCAATGGTAATTATTGTCTCTCTTAGCTGTAAGTAGCTCTTTCAATTTTGAGCTGAGGTTGGCTCTGATTTGGAATTGACGTATAACTGTGAACAAACCGTGCTCAGCAGGGAGAATTCAAAATCGGCGACTGCTTCCTAGGTCAACATCTTGTAACAGAACACAGACTACAGGAAGGAAGTATAGATGATTCACAATCGCAGCAGTAAAGAATGAGAAGTTAAAGATGAGACTCATTGAAGGCCATCTCCTCAAATCAACAGTCTTTTCAACGTGCTCATGGGATAAACAATCAAATCAGAAATAGCTAAATGTACATACTCAAATAAGTTGATTTGGCATGAGCACAAATACCACTAATAGCCACTCATGATACAAAATAGGAAAGAAGAATATTTGCAAACCATGTAAGTTGTTTTATTAAATACTGGTCAATTGCAAAATAATTACCAAACTACTACAGAGTTATGTGACATACTGGTGCTAAGAATTTAAAAATTAAGTTTAAAACCACACTAAATCTCCTTGCTTCTACATACTTTCTTACTACAAGGCACTATAGAATCTACCATAGAAAAGGAAAAACCTAAAAATTTGGCCTGCTTCGAATATCACTAAGCATGCCATCTACCAGTGATAAATAAATAAATGTGCAAATGAATACAAAAGAAAAAGAAGAAAAATATTTTCATCCTGATATTAAAAAAAAAAAAAACAATGGCAATAACCATGTCAACAATAGAAACAAAAACAGGGTCACCCTAACTATTTTCGGTTCTAAAGTAGCAAAACCTCAAATATGTTCCATAAACCTTGACTCACACAGAAACAAACCCTGATTCTGGCTTTGCTGCCGTCCGAAGACCTTTGAAATGACCTTCGTGAATGTGATCCTCATAGAGCAGTCACTGTTTCCCATCAGACAGACAATTTGGTGACCTTGGCAACTTTTGCATTTGTTTTTCTTGAAATTCTTGCATTTTTAACATGGCCAGCTAATCTATCTGAAGGCCGACTGTCACTCTTCATAAGTAAAGCTTTTTTTGGGGGGAAGATTGGCCCTGCGCAACATCTGCTGCCAATCTTCCTCTTTTTTTTTTTTCCTCCCCAAAGTCCCAATACATAGTTGTGTATCATAATTGTAGAGTTGTAGCTCTTCTATGTGAGACGCCACCTCAGCATGGCTTGATGAGTGGTAAGTAGGTCTGCGCCCAGGATCGGAACCAGTGAACTCTGGGCCGCTGAAGCAGAACTTGTGAAATTAACGGCTATGCCACCAGGCCAACCCCTATAAGCAAACTTTTAAGTAAACATTTTAATAAACATTTTAAGACAGTAAATGCGTCTGTCTCTGAGACGATATTTCATGCTTCATTGAGCAACAGCATCTTCCTCTTTCAACTTGGCCATTTTCCTTTGCTGCACATCCCTTTTATGTCTTATATGCAGAATAATGCAATGATTCTGAGGCCAGGCTCTTGACCCAGACTACCTGAGTTTGAATCTTATCTCCCACCCTTAACGTTACTGACCCAAACTAATAATAATGATAGCTAACATTTGCTTAGAACTTATTTTGTCATTTAATTCTCACAACAACTCTATGAGATGGGTGCTTTCACTATTTCCATTAATAGAGAGGAATTCCATTCCATGAGGCCCAGAAGAACTAAGTAATTGGTCTGAAATCATTCAACTAGTAAGTAGCCGACTGAGGATTTGACTCAGCTTTATCAAGCTTCAAATCTGTGCCCTTAACTAGCCTTTCTGTGTGAATAAGGAAGTAGAAGTCTTATAAATCTGCTTGAATGATGAGACACTATATATGTTGTCCCAGGTGCATACAGACAACAGGAGTTGTGTACAATCCAATTTGTTTTTTAGAGAAATACAGCTTTCTACATTTCCTTTTTCAATACAAGTCAACTCCAAGGGTAGGGTTTTAAATATTAAATTTAGGCCTTTGGTAACAAAGATAGAATATATCTTTGAGAAAAAATACAGTTTCCTTAATCGCATTTTGTTTTTTAATTCTCCTGAGCATTTTATAAAACATCCTCTAAATATTAGGACAGCTATTAATTAATTTCCTGGAGGTAAATTATCAACTGCAAAATGTTGCTCTGTAGGAATTGGCCTATTAACAGGATTCTTACTGCAATATCCCTTCAGTTTTCTTATTCCTATGGCAAGATCAGCACCTACTGCCCCTTCTAGCTTTTCCTGATATTTTCCCTAACTCCAAGAGATAGGACGTCTTAGGAGAGACTTTCTGAAAGACTACTTGGTGGATAGTGGCTGAATGTGAGAGATAGGTGCTCCCACGGGTGTTAAGCAAGGAGCAGCAGATGGAGCCTTTCCCACCTCACTACTACTTGATTATTCTTCTGTGCAAATTCTTGCTTCTGACCAGCATTTGTCTCTTCCCCTCCCCTTTCTTCTCCTCTGTGGAACAGAAGTCGCACAGTTTCTCCCCAACTGAGTTGTCCCTGAACTAAATACCCACGCTGCTTCATACATTTTACATCTACAAATATAAAAATGAAGAAAGAAAGCTTCTTTCTGTGTCTTCCCGCATTCATGATTCTTTTATACTCTTACATCTTGGGAATCATAGTGAATCTGTGGGCTTCTAAAGATCCAAAGATCAATTAACATGTAAAAAGAAAAACAAACTCAGGATATATTGATTTTTTATCACAAAGACGGACTCAAGTTCTAAGTAAAACAGCAGGGCTGAGTCTTGCGGAAAGAAGTGGGGGAGGAAATGAAAGCAGTGCTGAGGAACCTCTGAGTGAGGAGGCCAGTGCTGGGGGTGGGTAATCTGAGGTATTGATTAGAGAAAAGAGAAGCAACCTCCTGTCTTCCTCCCCATTGTACTTCCAAACTGCATTTCACTGAGAATTGGGAACCGACAGTGTTGTGTTTATGGGCACTATTTGGGTCTCCGGGCTACTGTTAACCTGATCCTTGCCCTGCATTCTCTGAAGTCTGTTCACACTTCAAGAACACACCTACATAGAGGACTGTGGGATAAGTCGAGGTTTTTTCACCTCCTGTCAAGATTGGTTCAAATCACTACGTGGTGGATTGGCAGTAACCACTCAGGTGAACAAGCCCTTTCTGAGAACACAGATTTCCTTTTACTTACAATTGGATACATTTTGTTTTTAGTTGGATTCCCACTGTTTGGAGTAGACTTTGTGTTTCAATCACAAAGATGCGGGAGGTAGTCCTTGGCTCCCAAAACAGAATATTCCAAGTCCCAGTCATGGAGACCACTTTCTGAGAGAACACAGGTAAGCCCCACAAGACCAACAAGAAGGTTTTCCACATGCCATGCTATCTAAGGTCTTGTCCAGATGCAAAAATTCTGATGCAACAATATAATTGATCTGATCCATAAGGATATTTCTTTATTATTCCTTGCTCATCATAGGCTTGCCACAATTGCTATTTTGAATTGACTTTATCAAATTGACATCATCAAACAAATAATTACTCCCAGGCTTAAACAAAATGATTAGAAAATGTAACAAGAAACATAAATTTAAAAATTAGAAATGTCGATGTCCATAGCGTGTTTGAGTTTAAAGAGGCCAAGAGAACATTAAGTCCAACCCATGTATTTTATGCATATACACAAAATGAAGGTCCCAGATCTATTGAATCTCTGTCTCTTAAATCTGCATTTTAACAATTTCTTCATGTAAGTAATCTACTCTATCAATTTTTAAAACTGCTATTATTCCACTATTTTCCTGTATTCTCAAAAATATTCAATTTTACTTGCAATAAAGATTTGCCCTTGAGATAGAAAATGTATTTTAATATAATAACAAGCAGCTAGGTAGCTGGGCTAGCTTATTAATAAATAAGTTATTCCCATAAAACTTTGTCCACACTCTCTGCTCCATCAATTTGTTTATTTTGCTAGCAGTATAGAACAGCGAGAACAAAGACGAGAAAAGAAGGAATACAATACATTTACCATGTATGTATACAAAACTTACAGTCCTCCTCAAACACCCTTCTCAGATGATGGCATTAGAAGAACAGGTTCTACAATGGAAAAAATAATTTAGTATAGTAAGGATTCTAAATAGTTGGGAGTAATTTTGTAAATCATTTTCCCTAAATGCAAAAGTATGGAGAAGGTTTATTAGTAAAGAATGGGAAAGTCAGTGGTGAAGTAGAGAAGGTAAGTGCCACAGTTTAGCAAGCTACTTCACTTCTGGAATATTGCAGAACTCAGTTAAAATTCAACTGCAGTTGTGAATGACATGCTTTAGTAAGGTGCTTCCAGTAAATGATTATTTCTGATGTACTTAATATATTAATCGAAAAGGAAATCTTAAATTAGAAGGAATTGTTTTGGTTGTCAGTTTATCATTATTACCACCTCCCTTTGCTTGGGTAGAATATACATGCTATTACTTCTTAAATGGGGAAGTCTTTGAAAATAAACATTTATAAATTATTTTACTAGAACAAATACAATAAATGACTCATTAGGAACTCTTATAGTTGTGCTAGCACAGTCATTTTTGGAAAATTGCTAAGAAAATTAATTTCACATATGTGCCAATATGTAATGAAAGAAACAAGTTACATTATAATACAAAATAATTTGTAATAATAAAAACTTATTACAAAATATTTGCCTCATCAACTTCAACCCTGACATAACAAGTTATTTCTTGGTCATTAAAAGCACAAAAGTACATCAGGCAAAATTAAATTATTTTTATTGATTTTTGTCAATAACTTCAATATTGGAAGCCTAATTCCTGCTCAGTTAGAAACAATTTAATGTTGGTAGTTATCTCATTTGGAAAGGAAAACAAGACTATAAAGGGACTGATGCAAACAGATGATATATTTTTTAGTTTTAACATAACTGATAATTATTGAAATTTATTGCAATTTGTTAGAAAACTTTAATGATTGAAACCTTTTTATACAGGGAAATTACTTCTCGTAGAAAGAATCTCTCTGTCTGTCAAGGAGAAGTAGAAAGAGAAAGAAAAACTAAAAGTTTATTGTTATGCAATTTTCCTGCTAAGATTTCATAACAGTGAGAAAATTAGTTCTGTGAGAGCCCTGTTCCACTGAGTTATCCACTGAAAACACACAACAACTTTGCCATCCATGAATGAATTGGTATTAAGCCTTTGGGCCATATGTTGCTTATTAGTTGACGTTCTACTCTAAAGAGATTGCCTTTTCCCATATTTGTTTACTTATTCATTTGTTATATACACAATGGACTTGTGTATTCTTATTTTACTCAGTGTGTTGTATTGTGATACTGTCATCATTTGTTTTAATGCTCAAATTGTACTAGATTTGGCTAATGTGAGCCATTTCAAGATGGCTTCACTATGTCTCTCTGATACGTTCCCATCATTTTTTGATCATGTCCTTAATTTTTACCCTGAGACATTCCATTTTCACATCTAGTTCAATAGTGAAGAAAATAACACCAAAAATATACTGATTTTCCCACATAAAATCAGACAATGGATCACAGTGCCTTTGCCCCCATCTATATTTTTATTACCTTGTTGACCCAGTTAGATCCTGACTGTAGAATCCTCCACAACGATCAAACCAACAGAAAACACTGACCAGATTTAGAGCAACCATTGACCGAGGAAACTGCTCTCTGAAACTCTTTACCTAAAAAATCAAATAAGTAAAAATAAACAAAAATAAATTTACCTTATTACTGATATTATTTTAACAATTAACTTTAGAAAAAAGTAGAAAATTTAAATAAGCAAAAATAAGGCAAATAAAAACACCTGTAATCCTAAATAGAGAGATTGCCACTATAAACACGTTGGTCTATATATTTTCAGTCTTTGTTTTTATACCTATGCACATACATACGTGTATAATGTGCCTTATTCATGCATATTTGCTTTTAGAAAACAAGGATTGTGTTTTAAGTACTCTTTTAAATTATGAGTGGATAATATCTTTGAAATAGAATACAATTAATCTTGTCAAGCAGAATCACAGTCCTAATCATAATTTTTACAGTTTGTCCTGCCAGGCACTGGTTTAGTACATTGAATGCTTTATCTCATTTAATCTTTGCAATAATCTTCTGATTTTGATACTATTATTATCATTGGTTTTACAGATTAAGAAACTGAGGCTTATTATCAAGCAACAGTCCAAGACCCCACCACTAGTTAGTAAAGGATCTGGAAGTCAATCTCACGTGAAATATGAATAAGGGGAGATATCCAGAGGAAACTTATTGAGCCACGCTGGCCCTCACAAGAGAAACTGATGAAAACCAGAGAGATATCTGGAAGACTTGGCATCTGTTTCCTTCCAGATTTCCTAAGTGAAGGCACAATCAAAGCACTGTGACTGCCATCCAACTTGTGCTCTTGTTGCTGTGGTGCATGAACTTTACTCAACTTACCCACTTTAAAATCTCCTCACAGGTGTCCCATCCAGACACTGAGAGGAAATGGTTGTTTTCACTTGTGACTGGACTCTTCTGGCATGAACTATGGGTTGTCATTGCCCCACTGACCCAGAGAGGGAAAGATGTAAGCAGGACAGCTCTGGAAGGCTGGAGGACAGCTGTGACAGGTGCATTTTCAGTAAGTGTGACAGGTGGGCTTCCCTCCTACCCTGCCTTTTACATGGAGAGGGAGTCAAAGCACAGAGTGCCCACGCCCCTCTTGGCAAAAGTCCTCACAAGGCAGATGTGAACACAAAACACCATCAGGCACAAAGACAACAGCTCTGGGGCGGGAGAGCCAGGATTCCTGATGTCTCTGTGAAGTGTAGCAGGGCCCAGGAAAGGGGCCTGACAGGAGCCTGGTGTCCTCAAGGCTGTGGCAGACCTTAGCAAGTGATAGAGTGGGTTCTCCCTTTTGACTGAGTGTCTTATAGTTTCTCCTCAAGAAGGGACACTGCAGAGCTAAAAATAGGCCTCCAACAGGCCTCCTGGCCCATCAGAGCTAACTCTACGGAGGCTTAGCCCTTTCCAGCTGGCCCTGAACCCCATCTGCCACTATCAATTCCTGCCAGCCTAAAGGCTGTGTAGGAAACCACTCCAAATTTTTGAGACCGTAGCATCTTTTCTGAAATGCCAAAGGCTTTAGTGAGACAGCCCTCAGCTGCTCACACAGGCCTCCAAAGAGACTCCCAGCCCCTGGGAGCTCTAATTCTTCTTGTACCTGCACTATAGCAGCCTGCGAAGAAGCCTCCATGTTAAAAGAAAAAAAAAGGTTCAAAGTTTGACTATAACACAAGCATGAACATTTTATTTGCTGACTGGAGAATCTTGTCTTACTTTCAAGTGACTAGAATTTAATGGACCAGAAGAAGAAATGGCCCAACAGAGAGAATTTTAAAAGGCTCTAGAACATAAAAATGAATAAAGTATATCCTTTGATATGTCATGCTTCTCCAAAGATGTAGTTATATACACATTAAAGGAATATTACCTATTTTTTATCACCTTTTCTCCATGTTAGTAACTTGCACATAGAAGGGGCTCATTCATTCACTTGTTCAAACATTTATTGAGCAACTCCTATGTGCTAGTCTGTATCATCTCTGGGGATACAGAGATGACAATAACATGGCCTCTGTCTTCAAAAAATACAAAAGCTTAATGGATTAGGTAACAGGAAACATGAGGATAATTTAAGCATGAAGTGCTTCATAAAATATGATATCCATAAAGTGCCGTTAGACATAGAAGAAGACAGGAGAACACCAGAGAGAAAGAGTAAATTGAGCTGATCACAAAATAATTTTTTCCACTTTATACTATTAAACTTATTAAATTGTTGCCACCTTATGAAAGTATTTGAATTCAGAGGAGGCAACCATTTTGGATAATCTTCATAGTGCAGGTCAGGGAGAAGCCCATAAACAAATTACAACTGCTTCCAACTCTTAGGAGGCAAGTGAAGTTCTGGAAGCAACTGTTGGCTTCTTTTTTTTTTTTTTGTGAGGAAGATCAACCCTGAGCTAACATCCATGCCAATCCTCCTCTTTTTGCTGAGGAAGACCGGCTCTGAGCTAACATCTACTGCCAATCCTCCTCCTTTGTTTTTTTTCCCCTTTCTCTCCCCAAAGCCCCAGTAGATAGTTGTATGTCATAGTTGCACATCCTTCTTAATTGCTGTATGTGGGACGTGGCCTCAGCATGGCCGGAGAAGCAGTGCATTGGTGTGCGCCCAGGATCTGAACCCAGGCCGCCAGTAGCAGAGCGCATGCACTTAACCACTAAGCCACGGGGCTGGCCCCCAACTGTTGGCTTCTAAGGCTGAAGCAACATTACCACCAGGAGATTGTCTATGGTGTATGACTTCAGGAGGGCCTGGGTCAGTTCTCTTTCGATGTACCCTAAAATACCACCCCCACCCACTTCACTGTTGTCTGAAACACCACCATATGGAGCAATTGATTCCTTCATGCATCCTCAATTTCTCTCCCATTAACATGAAAATATCTTTGAGGAGAAAGTAGACTATTATTACTCTATCATGGAGTTATTTTTCTATTTTCTGAGGACAAGTTTTAATAGAAAACTAGAGGGAAGTGAGCGATTTCCCTATGTACCAAGAGAACTACAAGGGCACCATTGAGTCTGATGAAACAGAGACAGGAGGTTGAGAACATTGGCTGAACACAAATTCTCTTGTTTCATGATCTTGTCCTATTCTACTAATTTCTTCCTTTACTCCTGTGAATTCACCTCAATACTAACTATCTGCTCTTCTTTCCTCCCCATTTCTGAATTCTCAAGCCTCCTCTTAAAAAAATAAATTAAAAATTTTGTTTAAGATCTAAGAAGCTCCTCTAACCATGTCAGTTCTTCTGCTGAGATCAGTAATTGGGAGGTTAATACAAGATGATTCCCAGACACCACAGATCAAAGTAAACACAATGTATATTGGCTCCTTCTGCTCAGAAGGACACTTCTGAGCCCTGTCCCAGGATATACCAACAAACATTTGAGGCTCAAGGAAGACACTTTATGTACAACACATGTTACATCAGCAGCATGCCTTGGAAGCAATAATATCTAGTCCTGTAGATCCCTTGGCTGTGTTAAGAGGCCAAAAATTCTCTTTTTATATCATAGAATTCTTTAGTGCCAGAGATTTTTCACCGGTCTTCCTAGACCCACATCCAAGAGTTGACACCCAAAGCCCCCTTCACAGGCAAACAACGCATGAACACATTCATTTACTCAAAAAACATTTCCTTGGTGCCAGGAAATGCACTTGGCAATGGGGATAAAGCGATGAATGAAACAATTCCAGCCTTTGGGGATCTCAAAACATTTTCATTTAAAAGGGATGGATGGGACTTCTATGTTTTCAAACAGGACACTATTGACTTACTGGAAAGAAAATGATTCACCTGGCCAGGCAATCTAACTTTTCAAAAAATGTGAAATATTCCTTGCCAAAATCCCAACAGAGGAAATTATCAGCAATGTGATTCCTCTTAAATAGGCCTCTATGTAAATTCCTCTGGCAGCAGATGTTTCTGTGAATTCTAAAATGGGCTCTTCAGTGACGGTTTCCATTTTTCCAAACTACAGAATAAGTTGTATGTTCAAATCAGGCCGTGGTATCCAAGGCTTGGCCAGACTGTTAGACACATATTAGACTTGAACACCAAGAGTTGATCAGCCTGATGAGGAATACAAGCACAGTACAGCTCTGACTCCCAGGAAAAGTCTAATCAGAATGTGTGCTTGATCACTTTGCAAATCCTCAAGTAATAATTCATCAATAGCTCCAAATAAAAAAATGAATGTAGATGCCATAAAACTTTGTTTTGCACTATCCAAATTATCTAAACTGAAAAATTAAATTCCTTTCATTTCATATCCTAAGGAGAATTGATTAAATATTTTTTTAGCATTGTGATAAAAAAATTATTAAGTAAGCTTTATTAATTAAGCCAAACTAGGCACGTTGTGGGAAATAGGATTGCTAAAATGATTTAGGCAGATCCAGAAAGACCTTGGGAGTCAGGATAAGCAGTTTGTCATTGCTCACCTGAGCAGAGGGGAGTCAAGAGGACTTCTAAGCAAACAAGAGACTTGGTAACATTGCAATTTTGTTAAAAATAAACTATTGACAATGTAGAATGAATTGGACACTGGATAAGGAGTCTAGATTGGAGTCTATTTCCTCCACAAAAGTAGGTGTATTTGAAAGGGAATAAAGACCACACAAGTAGACTATAAATTTCCTATCAAAGAAATAAATGCAATGTATTTAGATTTCTACACTCTTTGGAAACTTAAACAACTTAAATTTTAAATGCATGATGTTTAATCCCAGTTGGGTTATTTGGGAAGTTACTTATCTGGAAAATTGGGTTGATGATGGCACCTACCTCACAGAATTATTGTGATGACTGAATGATATAATGCACTAAGTACAGTGTTAGCAGGATGCCTGCTACATAACAAGTACTCTATCAAAAACAGTTTTTTTCAAGATTACTATAATTATTATTATTATAAACGACAAAAAGTGAGATAAAACTATATTTCTCTTTTGAATAATGTTCTTCCTTTTGTATTCACCATGTTCTTTTAAAGTTCCAAATGGAAGCTTAAATAAACAAATTTTAGCATAAAACATCACTGCATGAAATAGCAGTTGGGGCACTGGGGGAATAAGAAACTTACTTTTCACTATATATCTTTTAGTATTTTAATTTTTTAATGTATTACCTATTTAAGAAAAATATATTCAAAATAAAATAAACAACAATTTGTGGCCATAGAGGAAAATGATTAACGTATGATAGATATATGTTTATTAAAAAGTGAAGATAATAATTATAATAATAAGAATTAACATTCATTAAGTGCCTACTATATGCCTGGCACTGTTTTAAGCTGTTTCATATATGTAGTAACATGATAATGTGTGTATATATTACACATATGTAATAAACATGATATATTTCATATATGTATTAACATGACTAATTAGCGTCAATAGTCTCCTGAAGTACGAGGGCAGTATTATCAGTACCCCCAAGTTATTGATGAAGCACAGAGACATCTACCTACTTGTCTCCAGGTTACCCCACTTATTAGTAGCAGAACTAAGAAATGAAAGCAGATAATGCGGCTACATATATGTACATCCTTATAAATACATCACTTAAGAAAATAAAATCAGAAAGCAAGTCTCCATATCTTCACAGTTGGCTCTGCCAGCCACAATATCTGGGGCAGACGTTTCTGCGAGGAAATACTCTATGTCTATTTCCATTTTTGATAAGTCTTACTCTATGTTCCAATGACGGGCCACATCTGAACAACCTATTGATATTCAAGGCACTCAGTAGATCACAGGCATAAAGCCATTTTTTTTCTGAACAAAAAAGAAGAAAAATTAACTAAGAAAAATATCTGTAGTGTAAATACTTTGGAACTAGTAAATCCTCCTCAGTATCTAAATTAAATGTCAGCAGCCAGAATCAAATAAAGAATCAGTGAGTCTTTTTCTAATGCTTCCAAAATCCTGAGATTTATTAAAGATCTATCTACTCTGCACCTGCCAAATGAACTATGGAATTTATGAGGGTAAAGCTGAGCCAGAGCTACTGATCAGTGAAATTGGTTGCAACTGTCTGGAACCGCTGCACTGCGGATAACTCCGGCAACATCACTGGAGCAAATAGCAACATCACGCACAGCGTGTGGGTCCTGCTGTGGGAACATTGCAAAGAGACCAGCTTCTGAATGCCTGGCTCAGGTGAGAAGTCATTTTAGGAGCCTTGTGAAACTTCTGAATGATACTGGCCCATAGCTTTCCAATTTAATGGTATTAGAGTTTGGAAGGAAGGTGGCCTCTACTGTCCTTTCTCAAGATGTTTCCTTAAAACACACTTTATAGAAAACAGCTGTTCCATTTTTTTAGTTGCCTTTTGCCAACTATCTAATATCCCAATTTTACACTTATCTGGCATCATAAGGAAACTATAAGGCAAAATTAATGTCATATTTGTGTGAAATTGCCTAATGCTAAAATGACAAATTACTCTGTGATCTTTGGCAGGGGTTGGTGAGGCATTAAATACATCGAGTTTATCCTCAGCTGGTTATAACCTAGGGTGCAGTGTAGCAATTATAAGTCCCTAGGAAGGCTTTATGATTCATTTTTGCTCATTTTATTGTCAAATCAAGGAAGCTAAAGACACATTTTGATGAAGAAGTTAAGGTGATCTGTAAGTTCGCTTACTGCAAACCAGAGTTTCTCATTTATCAGAGAAACTGAGAGCTACGTATTTGTGACTGCTAAGCGAGTTATGAATGGTTACAAATAGCTGTATGTTACAAAAGTTTACTGAAGAACCTATTTCATTAATGCACTGCAAATCTTGGCAACGTTTAACAATATAGCAAAGTTCCTGCTAGGCACATGAACTTTGTGAATTCCCAAAATTTTTAGAAAGACTTCTTATCAATACATTTTGAATATTTTCTTGGGGCTTCCATGTTTTAATTGCTGTTTTTATTTTTAGTTATAAATTACTATTAGTTTAGCACCATCCTTTTCAATGTAGTTTCTAGCAGGTGTTTTGGTTAATTTTACAATATATAGTGATATATATTTACATCAACAGTATTTTTGGTCTGTAATTTTCCAGCTCTGATTGTATGAATTATGTTCCATAAAGAAACATGTGAAGACAGCTAATCTTTGACAAGAAGCCAAGAACATACAATGCAGAAAGGAAAGTCTCTTCAATAAATGGTGCTGAGAAAACTGGATAGCCACATGCAAAGAATGAAAATAGACCATTATCTTATACCATACACAAAAATTAACTCAAAATGGATTAAAGACTTGAATGTAAGACCTGAAACCATAAAACTCCTTGAAGAAAATACAGTCAGTACACTCTGACATCGGTCTTAGTGGTATCTTTTCAAATACCATGTCTACTCAGGCAAGGAAAACAAAAGAAAAAAAATAAACAAATGGGACTACATCCGACTAAAAAGCTTCTGCAAGGCAAAGGAGACCATGAACAAAATGAAAAGACAACCTACCAACTGAGAGAAAATATTTGCAATCATATATCTGACAAGGGGTAAATTTTCATAATATATAAATAACTCATATAACTCAACAACAAAAAAACAAACAACTCAACCAAAAAATGGGCAGAGTAGATATGAATAGACATTTTTCCAAAGAAGGTATGCAGATGGCCAACAGGTACATGAAAAGATGCTCAACATCACTAATTATTAGGGAAATGCAAATCAAAACTACAATGAGATATCACCTTACACCTATCAGAATGGCTATAATTAATAAGACAAGAAATAACAAATGTTGGAGAGGATGTGGAGAAAAGGGAACCCTCATACACTGCTGGAGGGAATGCAAACAGGTGCAACCACTATGGAAACAGTATGGAGATTTCTCAAAAAAATAAAAATAGAAATACCATATGATCCAGCTGTTCCACTTCTAAGTATTTATCCAAAGAACTTGAAATCAACAATTCAAAGAGGTTTATGCATCCTATGTTCATTGCAGTGATATTCACAATAGCCAAGACATGGAAGCAACCCAAGTGTCCATCAACAGATGAATGGATAAAGAAGATAGGATATATATATACACAATGGAAAACTACTCAGCCATAAAGAAAGACAAAATCGTCTCATTTGCAACAACATGGATGGACGTTGAGGATATTGTGTTAAGTCAAATAAGCCAGACAGAGAAAGACAAACACCATATGATTTCACTCATATGTGGAAGGTAAACAAACACATGGATAAAGAGAACAGATTAGTGGTTACCAAAGGGAAAGGGGGTGGGGAGTAGGGGGAGGCAAAAGGGGTAAAGGAACACATATGTATAGTGATGGATAAAAACCAGACAATTGGTGGTGAGCACAATGCCGTCTATACAGAAACTGATATATAATAATGCACATCTGAAATTTACACAATGTTATAAGCCAATAGGACCTCAATAAAATAATTTTTTTAAAGAAGAAAAGAAACATGTGAACCGCCACATGTTTGCAGTTAAAGCACATATATTTGTAATCCTCCAAAGTATGTTTGACAGTGTGACCAATCACTCACCTCCACAGAACTTCCTGGGTAAAACTAAAGAGAACTTTTGCCTGGGATGTGAGTGGGGGTGGGGTGGACACTACAGTGTGAATGAATGGCAGTGTCATATCCCAGTGATTTGCATGGAATAGAAGTTGGTAGATGTTGATTTGCATGGAACAGAGAGGTCTGTATATGTTCCTCTAAAAACAAGCTGTACTGGTGAAATGCTTTGTGGTCAAGACAAAATCAATCTTAAAATAAATGTTTGCTGGAATTCTCAGGATGTTTTCTATGCCAGCATGCACTGTGAATTTCTATGAATGGAATATATTGCGTAGAATTGCCCCAATACATTTTACTGTTAAATAACTATTAACCTTCTCAAGAACACAGGTTGGGAAACACTTGTTTGGTGGAGGGCTAATATTATTGTGACTCTCGTCTATGGGAAAGTAAAGGTTAAAAACCCTGAGGCTTTTCTTACCCTGTGGAAGCCATCGATATAAGCTGTAATTCCATTGAGCTAAAGCTTTAAAAAGCCAAAAGCAAGAACTGTCACAGATAAAATGCTGTTTTCCTTTGTGAATATCATCAACCAGAGGCCACCAGGAGCACACATTTAGGGGAAAAAGTTAGGGTTATTAATTGACATAGCAAAATAGACCACATTCTGTGGTGATCCATGAGGTATCTCAAAAGGGGGGAGTTGGGAAGAGTACTTACAAGATTTGAGGGGCCAGAGTTAGCCGTAGGATGATCTTGGCAGAGAATTTGCAAACTGGGGATTGGCTAGAAGAGGCCAGTGACCTTAAAAGGAATGCATGAGTCAATGCAGAATTACTGTTAGATCAGTTCTCTGCAGTCCTATCAAGGAACACACGGGTCTAAATGAAGAGTTTGAGCTTAGATATTCTGTAATGCACATCATGACTTGGTCTGACAGTTTATTTGTTTGTGAGATATTTTTCATTCTATCAACCTTTTTGGGAAAGGGCTTCCAGTGACATTCTACTGGTCTGTCCTTTCTTTAACAAAGTGTGAATTCCATGATAGAGCTGATTTGTCTTTCCCTTCCCCTCATACATATTGAGAATATATATTGCTGATGACATCACAGATCTCAGTAACCAGGGCCTCAGGATGGTAACATTTGGGAGTAGCTTCCAAACCTCAGAGAAGCAATAGACCCTTAGCTTCACTTGTCCTACTGTATCATTCAAATTTGCAGCACAAAAAATGTCATTTCAGTGGCACATAACAACAAGCATTTGTTTGTCCCCAGGTCCCTTGGGATAGCTCTGTTTGAAGGTGTGCATCTGTGGGTAGAGGAGGACAACCTTGCTCCATTCATCACCCCAGGGGCCAGGACAGAGGGGCAGCACCTTCCTGGAGCAAGTGGTTCTTTTAGCAATGGTAGGAGGGCAAGCTCAACAGCAAAATCACAATTGAAACCTCTGCTTAAGTCATGTTCACTAATCTCCCATTGACCAATGGGATAAATCGAGGAGAGGGAAGTGTTCTCCAGCCACTATGAAGCCATGGTAGGCACATGGATGTATAACCCTGCTCGCATACCCACTCATTTCTCTCAGTCAAGAGGAATGTGGACATTTGCTTCTTCTTCTTCGTTTATAGTTTGGAAAACTGAGGTTCTCAGGAGGTGGAACTTGCCGAGACATAATTCTATTAATTTCTAAGCCAACGTGGTTTTTCTCACTAAAAGATTACCATGTAATTACAACCAAACTAAAGCAAACTATTTCAACTGTCCAAAGTCATAATTTAGACTTTGGAAAAGACCATGTCCAAAATTGAGCAATTCAGCACTAATATCTTGAAATTTTTTTTTTTTTTTTTTTTGCCGCAAATGAGTTACTATGCAGTAGCTAACATATAAAGAACTTTATTATCAAGTCTTACCATTTATTTCAAATTTTATCAAATAAGCAGTTTCCAGAACCATTTTCTAATCAACTTATTGCACCTGTTGAAACATACATTGCTAGTATTTCACTTAAATTTGGTGTTATTTCACATGGTGTCCTGTCTTCTTCCGCATCATTAAAAAAAAGAAAAACGAACAAGAAATATTGATAAAACAACAAATGGAAGGGAAAAGCAAAGTTGACCTAACTCAAAAATTTTAGTTGACGAATTCAGAATGTTGGTTGTTTTTTGCCTTATTTTTTGCTTTGTATGTCTGTTACTGATGAAATATTAGTTACAGAGTTTCTGATGTACTACAAATCATGATAATTTATTCAGGCAACTTTGGTATATTTGCTCCATATGCAATCTTTCGTTTGATCGCAAGTGTCTACCAACTCGATTGTGGAGCTCATACCTGACTAACCACTGAGCAAACAGCACGTATTCACAAAATAGGCACTTTGAAAAGATGGTTGTAAAGCATGTGCTTCTGGGAACCTCTCTCATTGCACAATATAAGATTTTGAAGTGAAAGATCCAATGACCAGCTCGTTAGAGAGGGTACAAAGTCTTGAAATCAGACATGTCTTGGTTCAAATCCCAGATTTGCCATTGAGCTGTGCAACCTCTTTGGATTTCAGTTATTTCTTAGGTACAACGGGATAAGACATATCTGGAAGTATTCCTTAAAAAACATGTAACAAACTAGTATATATTAAGTGATATATATAACATATATATGCCTATATATTCACATGAATGTAGAATATATACATATATAGCCGCATATATACATAGGGAAACTATCTCTGGATAGTGGAATTATAGCTGATTACTGACTATCTTCCTTAAACTTTTCTATCATCTTTCTAAAACACATTACTTTTTCAATTAGAGAAATAAAAATGTTTCCAGTTCAAAAGCAGACATATTTGGGAGCCCCTGGATTACTATCTTTACATGCTTAAGAGTCAGATATGACCACAGGGAAAATCGTGAATTAATAAATGTAGAAAGAGTCAGAATATTATTTTTATTTATTCTCAAAGCTCTGAAGAAACCAGGCAGAGTCTTTCCTCAGCCAGTAATGAACGATATTACTTATCAACTCATGTATTGTGACTCCTTGCTAAAAGTTAGCTACATACAGATGGTGCTGCTCTATGCAAGGAAGTCCAGCCCTGGTCAGCCATCCCGGAAATGGTTGGGTTGGAGCCAAATGAAACAAAGCAAGAATTTGACTCTGCTCTAAACAAGTCAGTGACCATGTCCTGACTAGATCACGTCCATCTCAGTATCTCTAGCACTTAGAAAATCACCCCTGAACTCTGTGCTCAGAAAAGCTTCTTCACTGAATGATACTAGGTACACTAGGAAGGGGCCTGGAATTTGGAATCAGGCAGCAATTCTGGCTCTCACACTTAGTCACTATCAATTTAGACCAGGGTAGCTGTCCTTTCTCACTGAATAAACACCTGAACTTTTACTTAACCAAGTTACTTAGGCAGCTGTATGCAATGAATGCTCTCTTGCCCTCAATTTTGCATCTATGAAGTGGAGATGCCTGATCCTCAGGCTTCTTAAAATCATTAAACAAGATTGTGCATATACAGCAATTAATGCAATATTGCCAATGTATTGATAACTATTTTATAGTTATCATCACTCATTGTTATTTGAGAAGATTGAGAGAAGATTACTCCATCTTCTCTCATCTCTTGGAGCATTTTTCCTCTGACTTCTAAGTTAATTTTGATTGAGAGGTTGAGTGTGCCGCCTTTTACATCTATTCTATGATACAGAATATTAGAGATTTAGCTCTCTTGCAGAGGAGAGTCCCAGCATCACAGATTTCCCAGGGTGATAGAAATCAGGAACTCTGACATTACAAGTACTCTTCTGTGACACGCCACAGCCAAGAAAAGTGCTAACCAACTTCTTGGATAGTTTAAATAGCTCCTTTTATTATTTGCCACTGATGCTATATATTTAATTGAAAACTTCAAGATAGGAGTTAAACATACATCTTTCTGATGTATGTAAGAATGTCCATTTTTCTTGTTTCACGTTTCCAAGGTCATATCAAAAAGTGGAAAACTTAAATTTGTTCAGTGTTCATTTTCCCAGCTTTCAAGTCCTGGTGGTCCTGGAGGTGACAATAGTAAATAAAAAGGTCAATATCCTGGGGCCGGCCCGGTGGCGCAAGCGGTTGGGTGCGCGCGCTCCGCTGCGGCGGCCCGGGGTTCGCTGGTTCGGATCCTGGGCGCGCACCGACGCACTGCTTTGGCAAGCCATGCTGTGGCGGCGTCCCATATAAAGTGGAGGAGGATGGGCACGGATGTTAGCCCAGGGCCGTCTTCCTCGGCGAAAAAAAGAGGAGGATTGGCGGATGTTAGCACAGGGCTGATCTCCTCACAAAAAAAAAAAAAGGTCAATATCCTCATGATATTCTTCTCAATCCACAGCAACTGAAAATAGTATTTCCCAAGATGTTTCTCAGTCTCAAGTTGCTTTCATGTATAGCTGGTTCTCAGGCGCATTGTGGTTGAACGTGCAGATGCACTCTGTGTGCTGAAGTCATGTTGGTTCTAACAATAATGTTAATAAAGGCTGAGGTCAGATAGCTCTTCCTATATGCTTTACACATATCAATTCATTTAGTTCTCCCAAAACCTTATGAATAAGTACAAGGATGAATTTTTATTTTACTGATGAGGAAATTGATGCACAAATAGAATAAACAACTTGCCCAAAGTTTCACAGCCAGCAAATGATAGAGCTGGGATTTGAAAACAGGAAATTTGATTTTAATCCATGTGCTTATCATCTTCATCAAACTGCTTCTAAAATATCAAATGAAAATGATCCATGTAATTTATGCTTTCATAACACTAGAACACCAGTTAAAAATAAAGTGCCATTGACTCATCCAATCAAAGATTAGAAAATATCTACTCAGCACATTGTATTTGTCAGTCCCTGACTGTTTAACTTTTACCGACTGTTGCTCCAATCAACCTTTGGCCCCATTATAGGAAGACTAGGTACTCAGTAAGAATAAATAGTAAAACATGAGCATCAGGACCCTCTTCTTGTGCTTCTCAGGTAATTAGTTTCATGGAACATTGCTTTTAATGGAATAGTCTGTGACATCACTCCATCCCTACCCGTGATCCCTATTATTCCTGTAAATCATTCCTGAGAATATACCAGCTAGGGATTATTCATGCCTTAATAATCTTCTGAGAGAGAAATTAGAGTAGCAGAAAATGATGTATATCACATATTAAACTGGTAAATAAAACTAAAAACACTGTAACATCACCATATGGTCCATTTGCTAAACCACGATGGGGTCAATATTTTCTAGTGACAGGAATGCTCCATTGCCTCATCCAGCCCATCTCTTCCAAGTTTCAGTTTACTTTTGAAGAGGAGCTGGTAATAAGAATTTTGTTTGCAGATTATAGAAATGGAAGAAGCAACGGCAGGTTGTCTTGAAGGACAGTTCATACGATGCTATGAGTTGGTCAAGTGAATCTTTCCTTCCTCCATGGTATATTATATTTGTTTACAATTATAAATTTGGATTGGCAGCATTCAGTCTCTCTTTTCTCTGGACAAGCACTGGATAAAGATTGTTACTTTCTGAATCTATGACAAACAATCTTTCAAAGGTATTTAACTGTGCTTACAGTGGTCTATCTTCTTAGTTTGGTTGCATATTCTCTGATATAGCACAAAAATTTTTCCCTTAAATTCTTGCATTTATTCATTCAACCATTAATTATTAATAGCCCACTATGTTTGCAGACATATGCTAGTTGGTGGTGGTGTCTGTTTTTAAGGCATTATAGCCTAGTGGGAACTTACTAACAGAGAATTACAAGTGCTGGATATGGACATTGCCTCCAGGAATTGCAGGCAATCTATTCTATAATCCTTGGCACTGTGACATCTCTTAACTTCAGAGATGATTTTAAAATCCTTCACTCTCATGCCAAATCTCTAATAGCATTTTATTTTCCTCTCCAATACTGCTGTGCTATATAGCTTCTGTTTACCCCAAAAAGATCCACTTTCCTCTATTTCTACCATGCTCTGTATTTCAAGAGGCTGACAGGAAAGGATATCAACAGGCTTCCTTGCCTTCTGGCTTCTCCTTGGGTTTAGCCAATAGAGAGCATTGGCAAAAGATTGAAGAAAGGGAGGAGAGTAAGAATGGGCTATGTAGTCTCCTTCTCCCTGTCAACAGCATCAACATGGGTTGGCTGCATTCCTGACTAAAGATCACAGCTCTCATAATGAAGCCTTCGCCATACAGTTCCCTCTTCCCTGGATTTAACTGTTTCCACCCCTCCCAACATCAGCCTAGAGGTGGTCATGTCTCTCTCCTCCCTTGTTAATCATGATGTTACTTCGCTACCTTTATTCTTTCCCTTATGTTTTTTCCACTTCTTTGTACAAAGTCTATTTATTAAACTCTCCTCAAATCACCCAATTTGAATGTGCATTCAATTTCTTGCCAGCTCCCTGAGTGATATAGATGCCTTTCTTTACTTCTTTGTCACAGATTTTTCACATGTAGAAAATTACTTGATATTTCAGGGGTTTTTTTTTACCTGATCTGTTCCATAAACCTTAATGGAGTGTCCACTATGTTTGATGCTGAGCTAAATCCTGAAGATACAAAGATGAATGAGGCATGGACTTTTCCACGAAGGAACTTCATCAAGTGTAGAAAAAGACATAAATAGTGTGGCCATATGATTTGTCATCTAATTTGGGATACTTTTGAGTAAGAAAGGGATCACTGTTAATAATCACTCTAGAGCACCGGCCTAAACTGTAACTATCTTGTGCAGACCAAAAGCGAAGAGATTATTGCTTTCCAATGTAATGAGCACTTTGACTGAGGTATGAACAGATTCGCTGAATACTACCTATACAATTGTAACTGGAGATGTAAAGATAAATATGAAGACGTATTTGCCCTCTAGGATTTTAGAGTCCAGGACAGATTGTGGAACCAAATAATTTCAACCAATATGATAAGTGTTTGCAGATAAATAGACATTCCAATAGGCTGGAAAACTAAAGGAAAAAATAGCTTTCTCCCAATGAGAAATGAGAAGGAAGCCATACTGATTGATATGTTCCATGATCAGGAATGTTATAAACATTCTTTTAAATTGAAGTAAATGGATTGCCAGTATAAGTGCTTTGGGAATAGAGATGTAAACTCCAAGGGAAAATAGACAATGATGTGGCAACAATCGAGGTTTACAGATTTGGCAATACCCTACATTGCTTGGTGTCACCAGCAGTTACTGGTCAACTGGCCAGAATAAGCACATCTTTGGTAAGACCCTGCAGAGGTAATTGACCTGACAGTGCTCTCTGCTTAGAAGCAAGGATGTACACTCAGTTCTTCCAAAATACCCAAATAACTGTTCACTTAAAAAATAATATAATTTTGAAGACTAACTGATATCTCTGGTGAGTAAATTAGTCATCAGTCTGGCAATTATATGGGGCATAGTTCCTAAATTGATAGCAAGGCTAGGGGTGGTAGAGATTTCATTAACTCTTAACAGAGTCCATGCTATTCTATTTCCCTTAATGGTCATTTTTAAGCTTCTATAAAAAGAAAAAGTGGTGAATAAGTGGGGTTTTTTTCCCTTTTCCCTTAAAGAACATCAATAAGGACCAATGTTTTACTGACATGTTTAGAAGCTTTCATCGCATACTACACTGTATTCATCAATTCTGCGTGAAATTTAGGAAATAGGCCAATGGAGATTTGACTATATTTTACACAGGTATTTTCTACAACCCAGACAATTTTTAGGATTTAATTTCCATAGTCACTAATTTATATACATGAATAGAATCTGCTGTCAGTGAAAATAAAAGTGGTGGATTATCAGCTACATAATCCTGCTGGACCAGTAAACCAGCCAGGAAATAGGAGTCTGAGAAGGTTCTCTCCTTCACACCAAAATATCTGGACCTGAGGTCTGAGGAGGAAGTTCCTAAGATTTAGAGTAGGGATTTGACTTAAATTTAACTGTTTCCCTCTTTCTCTCTTTTTCTTTCTTTTTTGATGAAAAAAAAAAAAACCCTCTCAGGGTTGCGTTTGTTTTCTGTTTTGTTTTGTTTTTCCAAAGAGCTTCACTGTCATCTGGTTAATTAAGAAGGCTTGGTGACAAAGACAGGGCTTCTAATGAGTGAGTAGCCACAAAGAGGCTGACACTGATTCTGCTCCTGACAAGCAAAATTCAAAAAGGGATGTCCATGTCTTGGAATAACTGCAATTAATCTACAACCCCAGTGATGCAGCAGCTGAGAGGAATTTATAGCTACCACAAAAGTAAAAGGAAGTAATTGGCTACTTCCACTACCCTAGCTTATTCTCCATTGCCTCATACCATCTTATCAAAAATAGTCTTCTGAATATTCAAAAATCTCAGCTGAAATTTATCAAATTATCATGAATTTGAAATTAATAGGGCATTACTAGCCCGAATTCTGACTTAAGAATTGCTCTCTCTAGCAAGCAATAACATTAGCCAAAACTTGCAGGCTGTACATGTGTTGTACCCACACATACAGATTTACAATCATAAAACACAAAAATACATCAGCTTTAAACAAGAACTAATCTGTGGTCATAAGTTTATTGAGATATCACCCTTTTAGAAAGCAAAAATCATTAAGTGTCACATGCAACTGGAAATATTTTTCCAGGAATAACCGTTGTTATTCCTATAAAGGAATGTAAAGCCTAGATATAAAAACAAATAATAGATAGAAAAAGCCACATCTTAATCGTTAGAAAAAAAGGCAAAGATGCAGGATATTTTATTCAAATGAAATCCTGGTGTAATAAATTCAACATTAATTATTGATAATGAAACTCTACTCCTCTGAACAACCAGTGTCCTCCTTTAAAAAATGTCAGATAATGTTGTTCTTGTGTTCAAAACCCTCCAAAGACTTCCCAGTCACTGAGAGTGATTCTGTAATCCAAACCATAGCCTACAAGGGTTTAGTTGAACTCACATCTCCAGTATCTCATCAGCCTCAGCTACCACCCCTTTTGCTGCCCCTGCGCTCCAGCTACACATACACATTGCTTTTCCTCATCCATATACATCTACAAGTCCTATTAACAATAGCCGCCAAACTTCTCAGAAAGGTATTTTCATAGAATCCTATATAAAATGGCCACCTCATCACATATTTTAAAGCAGATTTATTGTTCCTCGTACCACTAATCACCATGTGACATATAATATATTTGTTGGTCTGTTTTCTGTATAACCCCACTAGATTGTAGGCCTCATGTGTGCAAGGACACTGCACGTCTTATTGGCCAGTATATCCCCAAGGCCCCAAGTGGTACTTGGAACATAGTAAGTGCTTGCTCAATATTTGTTCAATGAATGAATAAAGGGGTATACTTCAGTGCATACAAACCGACGCAGAGAGTTTTGAAGAAGAATCAAAGAGGGCGTCCAAAGAGGACTTCCAATAGGGTACTTACTGTTCTTGTGGCTTAGAATCTGAATTCTAAGGAACCTCATGGGTAAGAGTGTTAGCCTTGGGTTAGCCCAAGCGGTTAGCCTAGCTGGTTCCACCAGGCCAGGGCAGGGAGGGAGGAATTTCTAAGAGGAAGAAAAAGGAAGGGCCAAACCACAACTAGTGAGAAACTATAGACCACCCTCTGGACTTGGAGTCAAGAGTTTGAAAACCAGGGAAATGTATATACCAGCCAGCATGTTAAATCCACAGCCAAAAAACAGGCATCTGATGTGTAAAAGCTTGTGGTTAGAAGCTAGAATCCGAGGTACAGGAAATGGTTTCAAAAAGATTGAGGCTGGAGCTCTCCTATCACAAAACAGCAATGTATGCAGGGAGTTCTCTGTGGCTGATTCCAGGCTTGAAGGGATGTACCCACGTCCTGCAGTTGAGAAAAAGAAATCACATAGCCACTTTATGCACTCTCATTTCTTTTGATTCAGTATCTTTTCATTTTATATTTTTCTCATTTTTAGTATGTAATCCAATTATTTTGGGTAGTAACTGTGCACCAGAATCACCGACGCAGTTTTCTGAAAATACAGACAGCCAGGACAGTCACCTGGAGAATCTGACTTAGCAGATTTGTATGGTTGGTTGTTGTTAATTGTGTTTTAGTTCCAGAGTCAACTCAACGGTCAATCAAATCTGAGAACTGCTGACCTAATTTATGCAAAGCACAAGACCACCGCTAGGGTCTCTGCCCTGAAGTCACATTTCAGAATACATTGCTATCTCTGGACGCTGGGATTGTGGCGTGCATTTTTTTTCTTAATACCTATCTACATTTCGTAAATGTTCCCTCAGAACATACATGAATTTTATAATAAAGTAAAACAAATGTTATTTTTTTAAATACATGAGTTTGAAATATTTTTGTTTTACTCTCTTTAGTTTTTATCCAAACCAGAGAAATTATTAACCAACAACTTTGACCAAGTGCAGGTAGAAGTTATTGTACTACACAATGGCTGATGGCAATTCTGAGACTTCTTTTTGTCTGTTTTGCTTTTGTTTTTTTAAGTGAAAGTTTAGTTTACAGGAGCTCTTGAAGTTTTTAAAGGTTTAATCAGAGATAACTCTCTTTAAAAGGAAGAATGTAAAAATATCTCCACTAAACATTCGTCTTTCCCGGTGTCAAAAATCACTAACGAATTAACCCTGTAGTAGTTATTAGCTACAGAAGTCCACTGCTAAAATGAAAATGTTTCTCCTTGCTGGGCTACAGACAGCCCTTACCGTGGTCTGTTTACAGTCGTTCGACGTTGAGTTACTTTCTCTCTGCTAAGCGAGATGCCTACGAAATCATCATGATGCCTGTTGAGTGATCTGACTTCAGTTTTCGTTCTTGGATATTGAAATTCTTTCAGAGCCAGAGCCAAGCAAAGAATTTGCAAGCAGCCCTCACTACCATGATCTACAAGGATGCCTGTAGCAAGCAGAAATCAAAACCACGCTGCAGCGTCAATGTCTGGCTCAGATCCGCAGCTCCAAGGACGCCCGAGGCGCTTAAGAAACCAAACCTTCCGAGATTGACTGAACTCGAGTCCTGCCACAGTCACATTGAGGCATCAGAAGTGCGCAGCTCCGGGGCCACGTAATTACGCTGCGTTAGGAGGACCTGGTGTCCCAGGCTCCCACGGGGACTGTTCCCAGAGCATGTGTGTGGAACTCGGTGAGGCTGCTCTTCTCCTCGCTAACGCCTCCAATCCCGGTCGGACTGACCCAGGCTTCCTGCAATGTTTCCCTTTCCAATCCCTTTCATTTTCTATTATCTCGAGTGGGTTCATTTGGCTGGTTCCGTGTTTGGCTCATTCTGGAAACAGTTGCTATAGGGGGAAATTTTCTGTGTCTGGGAGTGAAGTGATACAGAGGAGCAGGTGCAGACACAGAACAACATGCTGGGAAGACAAACATTCCTTCCTCGATCTATTCATTATACACAACGCCGCTGCAGTGAAGGCTGTGGATGCAATGCTAAGGAGAGGGGGCATACACTTTTCAGCTCATAAAATTTTGGTGCTAAACAAACCAAACACAGGAAGCAAAGGAATGTTAATAAAAGAGAATTACTATAAAGTGTTAATATCAGATCAAATTCTAGTATTAATTTCCAATAGAGATAAAATTTGCAGAGGCCTAAATGACTATTATAGGATGTCATATCTGCCACATATATGTATATAAAACACATATATATAGTATTTACAATACTATATATCATCTATCCCTAATTAGATTTTAAGTTCCTTAAAATGCAGAACCTTGTAAGTTTTATGTATCCCCTAAATTGTCAATGATAGTTTCTTACATGTACCAGCATTCAATAAATTAGAGAAGGAAATTAATATTTGTTGAGTACCTCGTGTATACTCCCTTTCATGAATTATTATGTTTAATTTATTTCCCATAGAAATCTTTTTGCAGATTTTATATTTTGTATTTTGGAGACAAGGAAAACATGAGCAGAGTGTTTTCAGAGCTAGTAACTGGCAGGTGCTTCATTCAAATGCATGTTCTCTCAGCTGCACCACCTGGAATCCCAACTTCTTATTCTCTTCCTTTCTTTTCTACTTTTAAGGGTTCATGTGATTACAGTAGACTCACCTAGCTAGTCCAGAATAGTCTCTTTATCTTAAATTCAACCAATTAGTAACCTTAATTACCTCAAAAGTTCCTTTTGCCCTGTAAGGCAATCTATTCAAGATGGTGGTGTTTCACCATATTCAATTCACAAGGATTAGGGTGTATAATCATCTTGGGGGTCATAATTCTGCCTACCACACCACCCCTGAGAAATCTAAGCCCTCTAGTCAAATATTGTCAAACTGGTTGCTACACTTGTCCATTTATCATCAAAATTGGGCAAGAAAGTATCAAGAAGCACTTGAGTAAATCCTCTGTGTGCCAAACATGGTTTTCCCTGTTCTTATTGATAAAGCACATAAAATGAACAGGATCAATAAACCCTGGCAGGATGATAACTCATTTCCTTGCTTACTAGTTGAATAGTTGAAAGTGACTGGGAGACAGCCTGAGCCTAAAGTGTAATGAAACACTTGCTATGCCCCCTTGTGGAAGAATTCCCACTCTGGGAACTAGGATCACCAGAAAGCACAGCCCAGCGTTGCAGATTTGGGAAGCACAAATTTCTCAGTGGGTCACTAGAAGCAATGGTAAGTAAGGTCACTCCTACTTTCACTCTTAGTTCTCAGGCCTGGTATTCTACCTGCTGATTACAATATCATATGTTTTGAGTCTCTGAAGATGTGTGTTGAGTCTCAGAAAATGGTATCCCATCTTTGAATGGAATAATTTCCAAACTGTCACTCAGCTAAACCTTTATAAGACCATTCCATTACTGTATCGAGTGAGTAGCTTTTGAGAGGTGTGTTATCTAATCGTGCACCCAGCTGCATTTCTCTTTCTTTGACATGGGTTCCTTGGCCTAATTAGATATGGAGTCGTGTGTTGAGTAAAAACACTATACACCATCAGATAATGGTACCGATTGAGAGTCTTAAGGCAAAAGGAAAACTCATATGCAGAATATGTGTCAATTCCAGTCAAGATAAATGGCTGTGCTTTCTAGGGTAAAAACTGTCTCATGTAATTAACTTGCCTCCAAGAAACTGATTGGCCTCCTCAAGGGAGATGCCATACTGGAACTTAGTGTTGGCCTCTGTCATTGTCAGTTGGATATTCAGCAGGTATGGGAAGAGGATTAGCCTTGGTGATGGAAACCTACGTTCTTGAGTCTGTGCATGGCCTTGATTTTCCCAGCCCTTTCAAACATCTGTGATATGCACCAAACGGTGCATTCCCTTACATAGCTATTCCATCCTAGTTTAACACTAGGAACATTTTACCAATTGTACCACTACAACAAGCCAAGACTATCAGTATTACATCTACTATCATTGGTATTATCCTCATTGACAGCTGGGGGTACATAATCCAACTCCAAAATCCCACTTTAGAGTCTGCTTCCTTGGACCACTATTGACACCCACAGTCTTAGTTTGAAATTCCCGGGAAACAGACTCTTAGGTGGGATTTACATGTAGGAATTTTTTAGGGGTGGTTTCTCAGAAACAAAACTTGTGGGAAGTGAGAGAAACAGATTGGGCAAAGGGAAAGATTGAATTGTGATACAGTTGCAGTAAAATTGTCAAAAGGGGAACCCTAGAACTCAGAGTACCCTTAGAGTTTCCACAGTTGAGTT
Organism: Diceros bicornis minor; assembly: GCF_020826845.1. Classification (NCBI taxonomy): domain Eukaryota; kingdom Metazoa; phylum Chordata; class Mammalia; order Perissodactyla; family Rhinocerotidae; genus Diceros; species Diceros bicornis. The sequence goes on along the minus strand of NC_080745.1, from coordinate 47,444,544 downwards.
AGTATCAAGCTTTGTTGCCCTATTTTAACAACTCATTGAATTCTGACCACTCCTGGGAAGGAGATTCACCTTGGGTGAGACTGCTACCTTTTGCTGAGGGCAGTCCCCAGAGAGGAGTCCAACTATGAGCCATCAGCAGCCAATGCCTCCTGTGGCTGGGGAATAAGATCCTTAGTCTGGAATGAGAATCTGGGCAGCAAACCACAATATCCATTACACCTCGAAGTTGGGGAAATGGAGAAAAATTTTGGAGGTTTGGAAATCTAGGAAGTGTTTATTCTTATTCTGTGTAATTATTTTCACCTTCACTCAATCACTTTGGTTACATGTAGATTCACGTACTGTAAGGGTTGGAAAACCTACTTGTAAATGCCCAGATAGTAAATATTTTAGGCTTTATTGGCCACATACAGTTCTGCTGCTGATGCTTCTTGTTCTTCTTTGTTACAACCCTTAGAAATTTATTAAAAATATTCTTAGCTTGCAGACCCCAAGAAAACAGGCCATTGCCAGATTTGGCCCCCAGGTCATAGATTGCTGACTACTGATCTACAGACCTTACAAATCAGCCAGCAATAACTCTTCACCTTCTTTCACTTCTTTATATAGCATCTTCTTGTAATAATAAAATAAAGATAAACTAATACTTATTGTGGCTTTTATGGGCCAAAACAAAATTTTAAATGTATTACCTCATTTAATTTTCACAAATCTTGTTAGGTAAGTAGCCTTACTGTTCCCATTTACACATGAGAAAACTGAGGCACAGAAAGGAGAAGTAACTTGCTCAAGGTTGCATAGATAGTAGGTAGTAAGCCAGGATTTCAATCTAGGTAATCTGACCCCAAAGCCCACAGTCATAACCATATGTGTGTCCTACATCTTTCCATGTGTTGGAAAATGAAGGCCATGCGCCTCAGCATGATATCTGAGACTTTTTATAATTGAGAGCCACTGGATTTGGGGAGATCTCTCGTTCAGTCTTCAAGGTGCTGCTCAAGGATCATCTTCTCTCCTACAAGTCTACAGTCAGACTTGTTCCTTCCTCTTTTCTTCACCTTCCCATATTCTCACCCCCACCATTGTTGATTCCTATTTATATATTAAGAATCAGCACATGTCACTTTTTCTGGCAGATCTTCCTGACATTTCCATCCTAAATAAAAACACTGCCCCTCTATCCCTACTTGCATTTTGTACATTTTTCTCTTAGTACGTGTAATATTAGTTTGTAAGTGTCCATGCCCACTTCTGCCTCCATTTCTAGTCTAGGTGTTTTCAGACTGAAGGTTGCACGAATTAATGTGTCTTTAAATTAATTCAGTGAGTTATAAAAAGCATTTTTTAATGAAATGCAAAAGTAAACATCACACAATATGGGTCAATATATCTCCATGAATCTTTTGTTTGCATTCTGTGTGCGTGTGTGTATGTGTGTGTGTATTTTAAACATGGATAAACATGGAGTTAGTTTCCAACTATTAGATCTCCATGATTTTTAAGTATATATTAACCCAAGACAACAAAGATTGGAAAATATGATCATTGCATCTACTGTGATGATTCCTAATCGTATTTTTATGTTCCAGTCATTTGTTTTCAATTATAACGCCAATTAATTTGATGCAAAAATAAATACCAGCATGCATTGCACTTTGGTGAGCATCTTAAGCAAAAGCAATGAAAAATTAATTTTTCCAAATATCTTAAAGTGCTTGAAAATACTATGGAATATTGGGAAAAACCAGACCTGAAAATTGTGGATCATGCACTATGATTTATATTGTAACTAAAATGTAGCCAACTCTTCTCCATGTCCTCTGATCACAGAAGGAAAAAAATTAACCTACTACATAAGAGGTTACGTTCAGTGTAAACATAAGTATAAAATATTATAATTTATGGAAAATGAGAGGTTCCTTTCTGGAAAGCCTTAAGAAAGGGTGATGCCAAAACTGCAGTCATTTGTGTTATCACCCAAAAATTTTTATGAGAGCAGGACCTCAAAGGACTCCCAAATAATCACACTTATGGTCAGCGTAGCTAATGTCCCTAACCGCCTGGAAGGTTTTACTAAATTTTCTGATTACTCACACTGGCTAATCTCTCTAAGTTTCTTGAGAACTCCCTATTCACTGAGGGTGTTGTTAATGGTATTTAAGGTATGTTACTCACATGGCTGTGGCCTTTGTGAAAAAAGAAGAAAAGTACCTAAACTTAAACAAAACCTGCCAACTTTCTACATTCTTTCTCTATCCAGACATGGTGTCAGATTTGACCTGTGACTTAAAGAGTTTAATGACTGCATGTTTTGCAGTTTTAAAGGTACAATTTCTGACATCCTTTTTTTAAAATATAGACTTTTTAGTTATATAAAATAGTGTTTTTACCCAATTCAGCATGGGGAAACTACCAGTTATTAATATCCACCATTTTGGTAGTGTTTGTTAGAACCGCCTAGAATTTGAGGTAACTATAATGCCTGTAGCCTTGTTTTGACCATATTTTTTAAATATTTGTTCACTTTATACAATAATAATTGGCTTTTTCCAATAAGAATAAGTACATTTATAAATGTAGTTAGATATCTGGAAAACACTAATACCCTCTTTGGATTCACCAGTATGACAGAAAGAAATTGAGCATATTGATGACACAATGGTACTGGATTTTTGAAAGAGAACATGATAACTGATTAATAACATTTTAGAAACAATCTACCTCAATTACCTTGTTTTATAAATGACAGATTTCATCCCAGCAAGGTCAAACAGCCAATAAGAAAAACATCAGATGAGGGGCCAAAATAAACCAGGGAATTCTTAATTTTTCATGTTAATTAATTAGTTAACTTAATCTCTTACTTATCTTTCTACGAAAAGATCTTCCCATCTGCCCACCCAAGGGGAAGCATAGAATTGGATTGTAGATTTATTTTCTTTATAGGCTTACATGAGCTTTTAAGTTTTCACAGGGGCTTAAAACATTTAGTTATTTATTTGTTTTTAGTAGCCCTTTAAATGGAGACTATGCAGGTTATCAATATACAGAAAGACTGTAGATGTTTTCTTAGAAACTTGGTATTTCAATGTTGGAGAGTCCAGCACTTTTACCTTTCCTCTGAGACACTTAAGATGGATGCATAACTCAACTCCAGGGAGAAAGGTACACAGGGCCAGGCTTAGTTTCTGGGCCATTTATCCGAACCCCCAACACCTCTTTCTCTTTTACTGAAGAAAGCATATCTGAATGCAACAAATACAAGGGCAATTATTAAAATGTTAGCCTTAATTCACTCTATTATAAAAATATGTAATTCCCAAACTTTATTATTTTAACTCTCATTTGTAATAAAATACTTAGGATACCTCACAACCAATCACAACACACCAGAGTGTTACTGATCATATTCAACACATTTAGCAAATTTCCTTGTGCACTTGTAAGGGGGAGTGGGGACTCTGAGATACATCTCCATTGCTCACATCAGAACCACAATTTTGTTCTCTGAATCCAGTTTAAGTGATTTTATGCAGGATGACTGGAGACTGAAATTTCCTTAAGCTATTCTGCTCATAACTCTGACTTTGAAGGCTGATAAAGTGATTCATTCAGGCTGCTGTACAAACTGAGTAACTGCTTAGTGTGCTGGGATTAGGATGTGACACAATATCCTGTGTCAGGGCATAGATCTTGGGCAGGAGAGGAAGAACATCAGTGCTTTGATATTGCCGTTAAGAGACTCAGGTTTATTATTAAACCCCCCTTGGATGGAAAAACCAATGGTGAATTTATCAAGATGCCTGCAAGCATTCTTAAGTGAGTGATTTCTCTGCATCTCAAATGAGAGCCTCATATAGGCACCAAAGATAGCCAAGGTAAAATGTCAAAAATATGAACATGAGGAATTTATGTGTGCAAGTCCATGATGTCGTTACCCTGAAAAGATGTCCTTCTACTTAAGATGACCTTCTAATCAGATGATTTTCCTGACCTAGATTTTTCACCTTAATAGTCCTATTTGCTTCCTACCTGTCTAAATGCTGATTTGGTTTTCATCCATATATGACAGGAAAATAAATCTGAGAACAATATTTCCTACCTTTTAGATATCATCAACAAAGTTATAAGAAATGTCTTCTGCCAGTAAAAATCTCCTATGAAGCCTTCTTAGAAAGAAACTGGAGCATCACACAAGACAGCTAAATGTCCAAACAATACCTTGAAAAGGGCCAAGACTCTTGCCAAGTAACTAGTTCTGGAATTTGGGTTGTAGGATGGAGCTAAGACTAGTTACTCTATCTGAGGCACCTAGAAGGAGAGCAGGTTCTTAGAGAGTGCCAAGGATCCAGCCAAGGAGACTAAGATCAGCCTGCTGGCCAACTGCAGTGATATTCACTGGACAAATGTGAGGACCAGGAGCCAGACAGAAGGTAAAAACAGAATGTGAATAGGGTTGGGGCCAAGAAAGGAGGGTTGCAGGCAATCAATTTTAATGAAAATAAAAGGAACTGAGTTCAGGAAATGGGTAGTGTTCACTTAAAGGTATAAGGAAGGCAGGCAAAAACCCTACAGATATTATTAATATTTTTCTTAGGATACACACTGACTGTATAAAATAATATGTGTAATTTAAGGGCTATCAAAATACATTTCCTTAAAAGTGCCTAACTTCTTTGCCGGTCATATTTCCAATACTTCTACAAGCCCTTGTTATATTAGACTGAAAGGGGCAGTATAACATAACCACAGGATCTCATACCTGGACATGGCTGATTGGTCCAGTAGTACATGACCCCAAACCAGGCAATCCATTGTCTAGTCAGCAACCAGGGAAAATATCTTTCTTAAGAAAGACATTGGATATGGCTCACTTGTATTCATTGATTGGAAGGTGTAACAGCCAAAAGGCTATGTAGACTGTAACTGAGATCTCCACATAGTATCTGGTATATTTAGGTAACTAAGTAGAAGAAGCCAATCTTCACATCAGGAAAACAGAACGGAAGTAAGAGACTGGAGTTCTAGAATAGTTGAGAGAGACATAAGAAGGCTATCTGCCTCAGTTATGATTTGTATGAAATCTACCTACATATGCTTTTCTCAGTGAAGTGTCCATTTTCTTACATCAAACCCACTCCTCTTTATTTGGACCAGCCACAATGGGCTTCTATCTCTTATGTTTAAAAAGCCTTTGGTTAGAGAGCATCATTATTATTGCGATTCTTACACATTATCTCTGCTGTTTTCAGAGGGCCCTGAGTAGACAGAGGAGTAGTTGATAACCCTGGGAAAAGAGCAGAGAAAGGGGATTAGAGAAGATACTAAGGATAAGCTTTTTCAACATCAATATTATCATGGGAGTTCAACCTTTATCTGCTGAAATGTTTGTGCCTGTACATATGCACCTTTACATGCAAAATAGTATAAAATACCGTGTGACTTAAAATCACTGTCTTGATAGGCTTAGAGTTAACTTCACTCACGGCTTATAACTGTTCAAACTGATTTAATATATGTGTTCCTTTTTCCCTTATCTTTCTTGTTCTCCAGATTGACAATGACTAGTCTCTATTCTACTCAAGGGGAAAGCTGGAATGTCTATTTTTTTTTTTTTGTGAGGAGATCAGCCCTGTGCTAACATCCACCAATCCTCCTCTTTTTTTTTTTTTTTTTTTTGCTGAGGAAGACTGGCCCTGGGCTAACATCTGTGCCCATCTTCCTCCACTTTATATGGGACGCCGCCACAGCATGGCCTGCCAAGCAGTGCGTCAGTGCGCGCCCAGGATCCGAACCAGCGAACCCCGGGCCGCCGCAGCAGAGCGCGCGCACTTAACCGCTTGTGCCACCGGGCGGCCCCTGGAATGTCTATTTTTTTAATACTAGATGAAGTCTCGCTGAGACATGAGAAAAGTTGGTCAGGTAAAGTGATAAGGACAATTTCATTAGTTCCATGATGAAAAAGAGATAATTGGATAATTTTACTTCTGAACCTTTAGCGGAAGGAAGGTTCAAAGAGAAAATGTGCTGCCTAAAGGAAAGATTTTTTATCAATTCTTGTTGACTACAACATACAACATCTCAAATAAGAAAGAATAACCAGAAATTCTAGTTGATATCTAGGCATCTCCAAGTTTGATATAAAGGACCAAAGATAAGTCCTGTAGTAAATGGCATAATTAACATTTGAAAACCATGTAAGGCTTTCTTCCTTTTAAAAAGAGTAAACAGTAAAGTATGGAGGTTTTTTATGAGGCTGTCTTGTTGTGTTTCGTTTATTTGTTTAATTATGTGTGTGTATTTTTTTGTTAGTATTTTGTTTTGTTTTGTTTTGTTTTAGGGTATGAAGGGCAAGTCTTTGATCACTTTTTAAACTTCTTCCATGGTTATGGAAATATTTAATTTTATCAACTGTAGATTTAATTATGATCATTTTTATATTCTTAGAAATCATCTATCTATTTTACCCAGAATTCTGAAGTTATTTACATATTGCCATTTAATTATCTTGGTATCTCTTATTATTTCTTCTTTTTCATTTTAGGCTGTGTACTTTTTATACCCTTGGATAGGTTAGTCAGTGATATGTGCATTTTAGTGGTTCATAAAAAATATTAGCTCTTATAATTATGTATTAGTTTTTTTGTGTTCTAAATCATCAATATTTTTATTGCTTCTTTCTTTCCTTATTTCCTTCTTTCCTTCTTTCTCTCTTTCTTTCTTTTGGTTGTTGTTGTTACAAGAATCTGAACTTGCTGGGATATTGGAGAGGTGGAGCAGATTACTGTTTAGGGACACTTGGACATTATAATATAAGAATATTCTAGTATAAAGCCTGAATACAAAAGAAGAGAATTTCAGAGTTTTTTCTCAACACTTTTAGAACTCTATGTGTGTAGAGAATGTCTACAATATCCTCATGACTTATAAGCGAACCAAAGACAAATAAAAGAAAATGTACCAAAATGATTCTATCCCTATTCTGTGTGACCACCTCAAGGCTTTTAAGTAATGTAGCCTCGATTAAATATATCCACAACTTAGAAAAATCAATGATTATAGCCTCTTACAATCAATTCATAAGCAAACTGAAATCTTTAGTTCTTCTTTTTTTCTGTCTTCCATAATTGAATGTTCAATTCTTTATTTTCCTTTCTTTTTAATAATCTGTTTAAAATTGTTAGATTTCCTCTGTGTGCAGCTTTTGACATGGCTCTTGGATTTAGATTATGAAGTACTTTCATTATTTTTATTTCTATATATTATGTCTTTTATTTTTATCTCCAATGAGAGAAGAATATTGTTTGAATTTTTAAACTTGTTTTTATTATTAATTTTTAACTGTATGACAATGTGGACTAAAAATGATTCAAAAACCCCATCTTAACCTTCTCAGGAATAAGATACACCTCTGAGTACCGACACTTGAACACAATTATGTAGGGAAAGCAGAAGTCAGGTCCACTATGTGTAACTTTCCAGAACATTGACCAAGCTGTCTTTTTCTTCAAGAACTCCTGAAACTCCCACTCCCACCTCAAGCTCTAAGGAAAAATAAATATGCCTTGGATAAAGTGGGAAGAGAATTAAGTGGCTTGTTGGGCAAACACTAACCAAAATAAAGCTGGCTTAGTTACATTAATATCAGAGAAAACAAAAATCAAGGGAGAAAATGACAAAGCAAATAAAAAGGGCACTGAATTATGATTAAAGGAAAAATCCATAAATCATAATCTACCAAAATACAGCATCAATAAAAGTATAAGACTTAGGCCACCCAAGGAAAAGCACACTATTATAGAATATCGAAATTTACCACACTCAGGTTGTTATAGCTCTAGTGGAAAAAAAATTAAGTAAACACACAGAGTATCTATCTCTTAGACCTAGTCGCTTACCATGACATACAGAGACCTCAGTCCTAATCCCTCAAACCCATGCCCACCTCCTCCATTCTTCACATCTACCTGATGTCACATGTGTGTCCAACACTTTGACTTTCTTGAATAATGTGCCATTGCTTCCCACTTACTCTTCCACCATTCTGCCTTGGCATATGTTTTTCCCTCTTTTGGAGTGCAGTTACTGTCTCCTTCCTCCCCTGAAGCCAGTTTCACTGCCCAAATCATGCCGTTATATGGGAGGTAGTACTTTGAGATAAGTAAAAGCATGGGTTCTGGGGTCAGACTTGATTAAGACCCCATTTATAGTATGACATTGGAAATGCTGTTTAACCTACTATGTCTCAGTGTCCTCATTTGTAGACTGGGAATAATAACATAACTCACAGAGTTATGGTGACAAATAAATGAGATAATTCTCTGTGCTAGTAAAACACACAATAAAGTTATCAAAGATATTAGACTACTGAATTATTGTTTTTAAGGCAGTAGAAAACACCTTAGAAACTATGTTAAAATTGCACATATAAACACGTAACAGAAAATATTTTAAATTTCACTAATAAATCTAAATTTGTAATCCCTTCCTAGCTAATTAAAGGTCAGAAAAAGTCAATAAGATATTCAACCTTAAGTTATTCTTAGTAGATTTTGCCATATGATGATAAAAAGTATTATAGAAGCCTGGAGAAGAATAGATGTCTTCTAAATAAATGCTTCTAAATAAATATTCTTCTACATAAACACGTCTTCTGTTTTTCATATAGAAACCTAAATTTGCAATTCAAAGAAGTTAATAGAACTATGTTTGGAGAAATAAACAATTACCTTATTTAACTTGAGATAGATGATACTCTAGATAATACACAAGAACTCAAATGGAAGCCAATAAAATGAACTGCATGTCCAGCCAACATTCAGAGTGTTCATTCACAACTCTGAGGGAGGAATTGTGCCATGTAGGTGGTTGATCTTGCTCTATAACGTTAGGGAAAGAAACCCTCTGAGGCATCCCTGTGAACCTATGCTTCATTATCCTCAGTCACTCAACTCATACATGTGGAGTCCTAGTTTCCATTCGGCTCTCGTTTCCAGATCTAACAGGCAAAGTCAAAATCTACCTATGGGTTTATTACATTTAAGTGGTTTTGAGACAATGAGAAATTTCACTGAGCGTCACATTACTTTTGATGTTTCCTAATTATAAAAAGAGTATATATACTCCTCAAACTCTCTGGGATATATAGAGTTTTGCATTGAAATGTTATCTATGTCTGAATAACATTTTATTTTAGTTATATTTTTCTTGATGATCTCTATTTTCTGAATGTTTACAGAGAATACATATCACTATAGTAAACTGTTATTTTTAACAACTTGTAAGTTAAATTTTGATTAAGAAGAAGAAATACTTCTTCCAAGTCCCTGGTTTATCTGATAAACCCTGATACTATTCCAAGCACCACTGAAAATTTGACTTTCATTAAAGCTATTTGCCCAAAAAATAAATAAGTTAAATTTCTAAATCAAAGATACTTACTTGAAAGGGAGTTTTCAATTTTTGTTGTTATTGTTCTTTGTTTACGTTTTAAAGCAATCTAATGGTCTATTAGACTATAAATCACTATCTGGGAAAAGCATCAGTTACTTAATCACTATAATAGTCCTCAGCTATTTAGGTTTTTATTTTCACTCATGCATTTTCCCCGATGACAGTCTCTGTGATAAAACAACCTCAACAAGAAATAAGGAAAATGATCTCTTCTTTCTCGTGTACGTACCCACCCACTAATTTTTTTCTCCACACTCTTTAGGAGCTTGGATGTCTTTAACATATGTTGCTGACATTTTTATCTCTTTTTATTTATCTGGTCTTTGCAATGTGTTGAGGTATATAGGAGATAAAACAAAAGTTATCAAATTTCAAGGATAGAATCATAGACTATTACAGCTCAAAGAACCTTAGGGATCCTGTTAACCACCGCTTCATTTTGTGCATAGGAGCACTGAGGACCAGAGAGGTGGAATGCTACTTAGAGTTTACCAGACTAGTTGATGTCTTCCTCACAGGTTTCTTACAGTCACCAGTGCCTGCCAGCAGAAAAAAATTATTCATTAGGAAATCCACAGACATTGGAAAAGTAAGTCAAATGCTAAGATCTTTTCGAGATGATTTTGGCAATGTCAGCTTTCCATGGTGTCCTTGCGGTAGAGAGAAGAGAGGTGCTGCCACCACTCAGCAGCTGGACACCTCCAGGAGTCTGATGGGCTCTGACATTCAGCCACAGATCTAACCATAGCTTCTCAAGGCAATTAGGCAGCACTTTGCAGTTGATGCAATGCTTTCCAAGTCATTCACTCATTCATTTACATTCCTTGAGCATCTCCCTGGGCGAAGTGCCATATGAGGCCCTAAGGAACTGTCAGAAAGTGAACCAAACAGAAAGGTCCCTGGAGGTATGGAATTTGTACTTTGATTGTCGGGAGAGAGTAGCACATAAACCAGGAAACAAATGCACAAATGATTAGAATATATCATAAGTGCTATGAAGAAAATGGGTATTATAGTTTTGGTTAAAGGGTGGTGGAAGGCCTCTCTGAGGAAGGAAAATTTAAGCCGAAGACTTTTGAAGGTAAAGTTAATTTATCTTTCCAATCATAGTTTTTAAAATATGCCATCTCTTAATGCATTTCAAACTGAAAGCTCAGAAAGTCAAGTTTATTGTCATGCTCATTCTACCAAAGAAATGCTTGTTGAAATTTACCAGCTAATTTTCAATAGCTCTTGTCACTCAAGGAGCTTTTCATCTCCAACTGATGCACAAAGCCAGGGAATTATCAGAGAGATGGAATTGTTTGGTGAAGACTAAACATGTTTTCTCTTTGAAAGCTTTTCCCAAGGAGTTTCACTGGAACAAACAATTATTCTAAGAGTGAACGTGAATATTAGTATTCAGACTATGAACAGTTCTCTGCTGCCTCTGTTCTTTGTTATCCAGGATAAAAGATTGCCCTGCCCCCACTCGAAAAACAGAAACAAAGAAAAAAAAGAGAAAGAAAAGATAATCCATTTTATTAGGAGTCTCAAGAAAGTGACTTTAGCTCCCTCAAGGCTATTACTTATCTCCTGCAAAATGGAATAAGTGAAAATTTCAAAAAAGATACAGATTTATCAATAATTTTCAATCCAATGCCCATTTTTTGAACATTTCTTAAAAAGCCTTTGGTTGGTCCACACTAAAGTAAATCTTAGCATTAATAAATGTCGTTCACAAGAAGGATCTATAATTGTATTAAATCCTCATCCAAATTAACTGACACAACCCCAGCCTAAGCACAATCCTATTTGTAACTGATCTATTGTATTTAATGGCTGATAAAGCAGTATCTTATAGGAAGTGAAATTGCTAGTTTCATCCAGAGGCTCAAACAATAATAAAGCCGTTTATACTGATTAACACACTAGTGAATGACATTTCCACTTCTAAGCATCTGTTTGATACCTGAAATGTTTGCCTTACCTCCTAAGCCCTAGACGTTGTCAATAGGCACAACCTCATTTAGCTATGTTCCTTGTTACTATTATTAATTAGAGGAGCTACAACCAATTCTTAGGAGAATAACTAGGAAGTAGAAGGCACTCTTCACTCAGAATGTACTGTGGTAGTAAAGCCTTTAGGATGAAAGCATTAGGAAAAGTATAACTTGTTCGTAAAAGGTAAACTGAATGAAATTTCAATGAAAAGAGTAGAGTGTGTACCACTGGTCCTGCTGGCGAGACATTGGGATAAAATGGGATTCACAGTTTATTTATTTACATTTTTTAAAAAAATCTAAAGATAAATTCAGGGAAGCAAAGAGATGAGACAACAGATGCTCTGGATGCTAAGTGGAAAATTCCACTGAGATTGGGATTATGCCTTCGCAGCTTGCCTTCGAAAATATCAGAGGCTCCGTCAGTGATGGACAGGCCATTAAAAACTTTGATGCATGGCCTCCATTAAAACAGGATTAGTGTCTATTTGAAAGAAATTCATAGGACTGTAGGTGTGGGGAGGAGAGAGAGGAAGAGAAGTAATTCAATTTTTAAATCTCATCCAAATATGAAGATAACATCAGAAAATCTGCATAGAGACGTTATGAAATTACTTCCACAATATATGAACATCATGACCACCATCAGTCTGTCATAACGTTCTTTAAGGGATTTTTGATCCAAGTACTTTAGATTTTAGCTCTTGGCTGATAACAGCCTACAAAACATCAGCATGAATTAAACATGGAAGGATCATCCTGAATACTACAAGGGAAAATTGATCAGAGTTGGTTTCATATACATGCAGTTTAAATAAAACACATTAGAAAAAAAAATATATATATATATTATTTTGGTGAGGAAGATTAGCCCTGAGCTAACATCTGTTGCCAATCCTCCTCTTTTTGCTGAGGAAGATTGGCCCTGGACTAACATCCGTGCCCATCTTCCTTTACTTTATATGTGGGATGCCTGCCACAGCACGGCTTGACAAGCGGTGCATAGGTCCACGCCCAGGAGCCCAACCTGTGAACCCCGGGCTGCTGAGTGGAGTGTGTGAACTTAATCAGTATGCCACCGGGCTGGCCCCATAGAAAATATTTTTAGAGACAAAGAAAGTAGCCTTACAGAGCAGTAAACAAAAATGTGATAAAATAAATGATGGATAAATGTACTTTCTGCAATAGATTATCTAAATTGCTATAAAAAGCATGACAAACAGCTTCAGAGTTGGTGCCTTACTTGTTTATTCAATGAATATGTGTGTGCCTACTATGAGCCTGGCAACATACGAGGTGCTGGGGATAAAAATTTGAAGAAGGCAAAGGTGTTCCCGCCTTTGTGGAACTTACATTCTAGACTGGGGGATGAGGGAGCAGATGATAGATAAGCAATCAGTGGCAAATAAAGATGAGACTCCTGTCTTCTGGGGACTCACAATCAAGTTGGGGAAAAAGATATGAAAATAAATAATTACACCAACATAAGAAGAAGCAAAGAAAACACTATAGATACAGATGGTCATTCTTTGGTCACTTAGTACCCTGTATTCATTTGATGAACGGTGGTTTGTATAAGAGCCAGTCCAAGCCCCACAAAGTCACATTTTATTGGTGATGCTAGGTGTGTATGGGAGCAGGAGGAGAAATTAAATGGGGAGGTGTGTCAAACTCTTAGGAAGTTGGGGTACTCTAGAAGCCTCCCTAGCCAGGATTAAGTGTCAGAAACAAACCATCTTTTTAATTGGGGACATGTAGAAAATGCAATATATACAATAAAACCCTGCTATCTGTGCTACGGGAAAAGGCTCTAAGAAAGGTTTCTCTTACATGGCAAGCTTCATTCCTTTCCTGGCCAATTGTTACTCTCCCGTGTTCTTCCCATTTCCTTTGAAGCCTGAAAGTCCAACCCAATGTTCTCCCTTTGGTTTAGAGTTCGAAAACTTGGATTTACATTCAAATGTGTTATGTGGAATTTATGATCTCTTAAGCCACTAATCACCCAGTCACCATCCATAGCTTCTGTGATGACATAACCAATGGCAATAGTTTCCCACCATACTATGGAAAATTCCAGGGATCCTGAGTAAATGACTCAGAGGTCACACTGGGAGGACAGGGGAAAGCAGGAGCAACTCCTACTTTTATGTGATTTATAGCCTGTCCTTTAGGATAAGATTTCCTGCTTTGAAAGAACTTTAAAACTCACTGATGTAGACACCCTAAAACTATCTATGTAGGAGACACGCAACACGGTGTCAGTAACAGCAGACACTTGACGTTAAAAAATTATTATTTTCAAAAGCAGTTTCTGGCACTGTCCCCTGGATCAAACTGAACCTGAAACATCCTAAACAAAGATATATTGGGAGATGGTTTTTATTTTTGCTAGACAGTAAGCTTCTTAAGTTAAAAGTGTTTCTGCTCCTACCTTCTGACATCTATTAGACTAAATTTCTCCCTTTCACACTCCTATCTTTTGCCCATAGAGGCTGGTGAAGAGGTCATTTTGCTGTCATAGTCATACATCTGACCCTCCTTCAGAGCCATGGCAGGTAGCAATAATCCATAGGGCTGGGGAGAGAAAGGAAAGATGCTACCAAGTTATCTCCTACCATCCAAGTGTCCTAAAAATTTCATTGGAATTTGAGAAATGATTCAGAAACACTCATTAAGAATTCACTTTCATATAAAATGGAGATTGAGGTTATCACCCAGCCAAAACAATTTTGGCCACAGATGAACCTTTTTCTCCTACTTTCCCCTACCACTGTCTACTTCTTTTCTGTTACCCTGTAGTAAATTCCTACTTGTTTTCTTCTTTCTCCTTCTTTTTTCCCTTTTCTGATGTCCTTTGTCTGTCTTCTCTATTTGCCTTTTTGTCTACTTTTCTTCTCAAAGATTAGGCATATATATGTAGAAAAGGCATAGGCATTGAAATCAGCAAATCATGGATTAAACTGTCTCTTCATTTCATGGCTGTGTGATCATGAGGAACTTGCTTAACTTCTCTGATTTTTAGTCTCTGCCTTCTAAAATGAAAATAACAATACCTATATCATAGGTTTCTGTGAGAATTAAATGATGATGATACTTTTTACGTACCCACTATTTATCGGGGCTAAATGCTAAATAAGTTGTATTTATCATTATTTTTTTTACTGTTAAGCATAACCCCTTGTGTTTCCTAAGCATTCTCCTCTCTTCTTCGTACTGTAGTATTTGAAACTCCACTGTTCCTCACTATTTTGCATTTTCCAGAGACAATGAGAATATAGAGAAAAAAGGAGAAGAAAAAGAAGAAGGAGAAAAAAGAAGAGAAGGCGGAGGAGGAGGACAGAAGAAGAAGGTGGTGAAAGTGTTAGTTGCAAAAGGAACACCTTGTATTCATTCTGTTCTCACTATATCATTGCATCTATTTTCACCTTTAATACCCAAAAATTTAGAATTTGGCTCTATTACTGTCATCCTTTCTGCACTGAAGCATGAGAGGTAAATTAACTTGCAGACGTTTACGTAGCTAGTGTGTCAGTTTAGGTTCTTGAATAAGCAGATGCCAGGATGGAATTAGGTGTTCAAGAGATTTACTGGGGGGAAACCCCTGTGAAGGATGAAGGAGAAGAGAGCAGGACTGGGCAGGGAGATCCTTCAAACCACTACACAAGTGTGTATGAGCCCTGTGAAATGAGAGAGCAAGTAAAGTTGAGTTGGAAGAGTCTCGGACTGCATGACAGTTCCGAGGAAGTCTTGACCAGGTTGACGGGGTGTCACTGAGCCAGAATTGTCCATGAGAGTAGTGTCAGGCAGGAATGGGCTGGCACCGGTGTCCTTGCCATGGTCAACCACTGACCTCAGCTGCTTCTCCTAAAGGAGACCCAAGTGGCGTGTCTCATGACCACCACAGCTCATTGCTAGCACTGCCAGCATCTGAATCTACAATGTATGCACTTAACCCTACACAACCTGCTTACAAAAGATTTCTCTCTGTTATGTGAGTCAAAGATATCAGCAGTGGCACAATTCATCTTACTTTTAGAGAGAAGAGCCTGTTTCCTGAAAGATGGGGAGGACAATGCTCAAAGTTTGTGAAATAAACTATTTTATAGCAGTGAGTAAGGTACCTGACTGAGCTCTCCCATGGAAAAAGTAAAAGCCCAGGCTTTTCCCCAAGAGAAAGCACTGGATGTGCAGTGATTTATGAACTCAACAACGAAATTATCTAGTGGCGGAGTTTAGAAAGCTCATGGTTTCTCTCAGTTTCCCGCCCTTCCCTCCTCCTGTAGTGCAAACATTGAAGAATGTTGCTATGAATTGGTTGGGTTACTCGACAACAGTCCCAGTCAATGGATTTTTTTAAATGATTAAGTTAAAAAAGAGATATGAGTACGGTCTATCATCAAAGGTACTTTCTTCCTAGAAGCTAATTAAATGAGAACAACTCTGGAGTTTTCTCCCTTCTGGAAATCCTTCTCCTTTTTTTTTTCTTAAACTCACAGTAGACAAGCGTGGCCTCATGTATCAGATTATGAGATTTAAGATCTGACAAAATCCAGGAAAGAACTAAGAACAATCTTCAGATTGGAGGAAATGGGAAAACAGTGGATTATTTAGTAGAAATTAGTTGAGGGGCTCTTTTACTGGAAGAAATAATTAATACATTTAAGTAATTCCAGAGGAGAAGTCAATATCAAGAAAGGCTTAGAATCCTTCTGGGGCATAAAATTTCAGAGATGGCCATGAATTTATTCTGGAGCAATGCTAGCTACAAACATAGAGCACTTTGCTACAGGAGAAAGTGGTATCCCTAGACAGGGTCCCCACTTAATTCAACATTGCAGTGTCAGGAATGTAGAGGGGCAAAGAAGAGATGAAAGAATGGAGGTGTTACGTACCATAAGAACAGTAAACAGAAGATAGTGTCCTCAGGAAAGTCTAATGATTGGCAAAGCCACTAGAGCAAACTTCATAATTTTTCAAAGATACAGTGTGTTTTATCTGCCACTTATAGAAAGGAGAAAATTGTATTAAATCTGGATTCCCCTCTTCCAGGATATGAGAGCGATTTTTGTTGCAACTGAACTCGTGCTAAGAGATTAGTACCATGTGAGTTTAAGGCCATAGGTCCTACGCTTTGGAAAACTAGCACAGATTGACCCAAACCTTGACAAAGCTGATTTGTTCTTTGTCTTTTGCTCTACCTTATTTCCTTTATATTTAGTTTTCTCCCAAATAAATCTCTGTGATGATCTATGGTTCATAGCAATAACTTTGCTCAAGATTAAAATGTTTGTCATATTATGAGACTAATGATTTTGCTGGAGAAACACTACTCTACAAGGCAGCCCGTACTGAGATTGGCAGTTGCTGTAGCAGACATAATCGGTGCTGCAAGTCGTATGTATCCTGTTTATGCTCTGTGAAAAATTAGAAACATGAGAGAGTTGGAGTTGGGTGAATCCAATTTGAGAGGTGTTTGATGGTGCTAAAGGAACAACTTGAACTTCATGGAAGACAACTCAGGCTACAGCTAGTGAAGAAAAGAATCAAATATCCAACTAGCTACTGCTGCCATGTCAACTAAGAAAAAATGAGAAAGGGTGTTGGTTTTGTACTTAGAGATTTTATTTCTTCTATACTAACAAAAGGATAGGTGAATCTTTACATTATGACTTTAATTTCTGTGGGGAAATAGGTATTGCCTTACTAAAGGGAGTCATATAGCATAAATTTAGGGTATGTTATATGATACCATAAATCATATATCATAAAATGGTTATTGATCATATATCATAATACATAAATCACATATCATGAAATGGTTATTTAGAATGTGGGCTCCAAAAAAAGACAGATCTAGGTTGAAATCATGGATTCGACATTTTTCTATCAGCCTTCTGAACTGGCAACTTAAACTTTCTGAGTCCCTACCTTTAACATTGGAATAATGAAACCACATGTCTCACAGTGTGTGATGGTTAATTTTATGTGTCAACTTGGCTAGACCACAGTACCCAGATACTTGGTTAAACAATATTTTAGATCTTTCTGTGAAGGTATATTTTAGATGAAATTAATATTTAAATCAATAGACTTTGCACAAAGCAAATTACTCCATAATATGGGTCAGCCTCATTGAATCAGTTGAAGGCCTTGATAGAAAAAGATGACCTACCTAAAGAAGAGGGAATTTTTTTAGCAGACCACCTTTGGACTCAACTGCAGCAGTTAGTGATTTTCTCTTTTCCAAAGGGCTTGATCACTACAGCTCAAAAAAGACAAACTGAGGCAATTACCTGGATAATAAGCAGAGCATTCATACGGCATTCAGGAGACTCCACTGCATTTTTATTTTAAAATAGGTAAATTAATGTATTGGTAAACCAGAAAAAGATAGTTCACACTTATTAGGCAAAACCATAGAAGCAATATGCTTCTCAATCTCATTTTTTTCTTCTTAACCAAATGTAGCATTTCAGTTAGTTAATCTTCAAAGCACTTTTCAGTTAGCAGAGGAGTCTGGCTGTGAAGGCTCAAAGCAAAGCAAAACTCTTTATCCAATCAGTTATCACTTAATCCTCACATTATCTTATTTACTTATAACTGAGTAGTCACTGAATATCAAAAACAAGAGAAATCTGATTTTTTTATTTTTCCTTGAATAATGTAAAGGTTTGGTTTTAAATTAAATATATATATATATATATACACACACACACATATGTACACTTCATCCCATGCATGCTACTTCATTAACACATGACTGGTGACCGTGTGATGATTTTAAATTTTAGTTATTATGTTCTACCAACAAGCACAGAGCTGAGCCTGATCAAATTAGAAGCCAGTCTTTCAAATCAGTACCTTGTGATTCCTGTGCCATCCAAAGAGTATTTGAGTGATGTTCTCTTTCCAATAAGGATAGAAATCCTGAATCTTGTTTCTTCTCAGTGTACAAAATAAAATCAATCAATGTAAAAGGAAAAAAAAAAAATACGTGTTGCCAAAACCCAATTTCTGAGCTAAGCTTCAAGACAATATTTTTATCCCAATGGAATATCTGTGACATTTTGCCCTGAGAAATAATTGCACTGTCCATAAATGTCTATACTGAAAATTCTAGTTTGGGAAATGTAAGTTGTTTTTTATTATTTTTCTTGGTGATTTCACATAACTTTCAAATGATAGAATACTGACCAGTGATGGAAGAACCCTAAGAGTTTCTCTCTCCAGACACGTACCCTGCACAAGTGTACATTGTGAAACTTAAAGAATCTGGCTGCCCTAAACACACGTTGCTCTGCCTTGGATGAAGACCTTGCCAATACATCTTACTCTTATTTTTATTGTGCTGAAATGTAATAATTCATTAGGAACTAGATAGAGATATGGTAAACATTGGAAAGTCAAACAAGGCTGTTTTTCCAAATGATGTGTTTTTGAGATTGATTAACCAGATGGACAACCAGAGAATACCATGTCACTAGCATAGAAGTGATTGTGATTAGTGCTTTCCTGGAGGTGTAATAAAGGATGCATTACTAGAGAATTCAACAGAGAAAAGTTCTAGCGAAATTTAATGAAAAAGCAGGTAGCTAATTCAGAGCTAAAAGAAAAGAGGTTTTCCCCAAAATGAAAAAATTTGCTCCGAATATTTTTCAATAGTTGAGGCCAGCAACTTTGGGCTGGCTATGAGATGACAACACATCTACTCAAAGTTACATTTAATTGGAGGGCTTTTGTACTTCCCAACATTGAACAACAAGTTAAATTGATTTTCATTGAACTGACTAGTTGTTGAACACAATTGTCTTAAATTGACTGGTTATTCAACCTATGCCTATGTAACACTAAAATAACAGATCAACCCAGAGGAAAAGAAATAACAATCGAGCAGATTGGATTCACACAAATTTAGCTGACTGATAGAACTTTCTACCCTTTAACCCCTCATTTCTGTGTTAGAGATAAACAGTCTCAGCTCAGCAGCAATTCTATCAAATCCCAAAACCTACACGCAGAGACCACCTGACCTCATTTCCATCACTGAATTACAGCCTTTCTATTTTTGCCTTTGGGGAATTAATGTTATTACATTTGTCTCCTCCATACTAAGCAGTGAACTTGGCCAGCAGAAGACAAAATAAAGAAACAAAGTCTGCGTTGGGAATGCTCCAAATCCCCTTATCAGAGCCTTTCTGCTTCTTGATAAGATTTCCACCATTCTCACAGTTTCCCAACATTCTCAGGATAACCTGTGTACTTCTGAGCCACACATACTCAAGCCTGTCTCTCCCAAGAGCACTTAATTTCACGAGTTCTCCTCAGTGCGTCAATCTTAGTGCTTTATTGATGGCTTTTGACAATGTAGTAAATTACTTGAAGATTATGAAGCTAAAGGCTGTTAACGGATTACATTCCATGGAACCTTCGGAAAGCCTAGGAGACTTGGGCACAGAGTAGTGACTTGGTGAGGAGACTCTCAGATCTCCTTTTAAGGCAAAGGGGGCAAAGGATTTGTTAACCCTGGGTTCTTTCAGGGATCCTGACATGGCAGGTTGTAAGGTGTTAGCACATGTGAGGCTGATCCTAAAAACCTGACTTGTTTTATGCTTAAGAAGTTACAAAAGTTACTCCAAGGATAGAATTTTACAGTTTTTCAAACTCAAGAGGCCCATGCCTATTACCCACCTCCAGGGATTCTGACTCACTGTACGTAGGCTAGACCGAGTCACCTTTATTTCTTGAAAGCTACGTGGGTAAGTTTGAGACACAGCCAAAGCTGAATGCTACATGACTAGATTTTGGTTGTTAAATGATTACCCAGAATCTCAAAAAGATTATGCCATGTAAAAGAAGCCAGTCACAAAAGACCACATTATACGATTGCACTTAAATGAAATGTTTAGAATGGGCAAATCTATAGAGACAGTAGATTAGTGGTTGCTAGGGCTGGAGGGTAGCAGGGAATGGGGAATAGGGTGGTGATAGCTAAATGGTATGGGGTTTCTTTTGGGGTTAATGAAAATATCCTAAAATTAACTGTGGTGATGTTTGTGCATATCTGTAAATATATGAAAAACATTGACTGGTACATGTTAAATGGGTGAATTTTATGGTATGTTAATTATACTTCAGTAAAATTGTTACAAAAATTGTATATGATATGCAATGAAACATTATTTCTCCACAATTGTAAGAGAAAAGAACCTCATTCTCTGTCACTCTTTTTGGGCCTGAAAACTTATGCTAAAGAGTATCAACACCAAAAATGCTGTCTGTTTTTAAATCCAGATTTTATTTTTCTTCTAACACTCACCGTTGATGACTCAGTGATTGAAACCCTATGTAGGCTCTACTCCATTAGTGAAATGAAGCCACAATCCTTGAACAAGCACCAGAGCCAAGCCATTGATAACGTAAAAGAAAGTTTCTTGTGGATGACAGAGTCGATCTCTTTTTTGATGACAGTATGCTGTCTGTTTTTTATGTGTATGATGATTATTTAATTAAGAGAGTACATTATTTCTGTCAGGGTAAATTTGCTTTCTTGGCTACCCACCAAATGTTAACAAGAGCACTCTGTCATCCCCTGTTCAAAGCCAACACAAAAATCTGTCAGCCTTAAGGGAAAAGTAGCTACTCTTCCCCAAGCAGAATTAAGTTTTTGCTTCCTGTAGCCACGGTCCATTCAACAATGCTCAGTAATCAAGAGACCAATAAGAAAATGTGTGATCTTCTAAATATGTTTTGAACAAAAGTTTTAATAAATGTTTTTTGAATGAATAAATAAATAAGATAAATAAATAGGGGACATATTAAAAAAACTTCATATTTATTTTGTCAACTATCTCTCACTCAAATTAAGTGATCATGTTTTGAGGTGCTCCTAAGGCTTCCTGATTTAAATACTCTTGAAATGTATGGTATAAACTAATAACTATTAAATACATGAATGCTAATTAATTCTTATGCATATCTATTGAGATTTAAGATTACGTCCATACCCAATAAATCTTTAGATGCTAAATCAAAACATGTTCTAACCATTTGTCAACACTAAGGTTCCCTTTACTAAGCTTAGATTCCATACACTTATTTTTATTGGAAGGAACTTAATCAAATCTCTCATTTTCTAGATAAGAAAATGAAGGCCAGAGACATGAAGTTACTTGCCCAATGTCACACAGCCAGGAAGTGGCAATGCTGGGGCCAAATCCAGGATTATAGGGTGGAAACCTCGCCTAGAGATACGGTCCAATTCAGACCCTAAGTCATCACTCGGAATTCGATCTGGCTTACAAGTACGTTGTAGTAATCAGCTTGGGCTGCCATAACAAAAAGCCATAGACTAGGTGGCTTAAACAAGAGAAATTTAT
Source organism: Diceros bicornis minor (assembly GCF_020826845.1). NCBI lineage: Eukaryota > Metazoa > Chordata > Mammalia > Perissodactyla > Rhinocerotidae > Diceros > Diceros bicornis. The sequence continues at coordinate 47,422,733 of NC_080745.1, read as the reverse complement.
TTCTCAGAGTTCTGGAGGCTGGAAAGTCCAAGATCTAGGTGTTGGCTGATTCAGTTCCTGGTGAGAGCTCTCTTCCTGGCTTCTTTTCACCTTCTCACTATGTCTTCACATGGCCTTTCCTCAAGACACACACACACACACACACACACACACACACACACACTCAGAATAAGAGATCTTTCTCTCCTCCTCTTCTTCTAAGACCACCAATCCTGTTGGATTGGGATCCCATCCTTATGACCTCACTTAACCTTAATTACCTCCTAAAAGCCCTATCTCCAAATACAATCAAATTGGGGGTTAGGGTTTCAACGTATGAATTTTGAGGGGGACACAATTCCGTCCATAGCATACATCACACTCATCCATCATGATTCAAGGAAACAGGTAACAATGTCCAGACTGCCATGTTCCCTCCTGATAAGCCAAGAATAGTCCTTCCTTTTCTACCTATCTCCAAGTGTCAACAATTCACTTATTCAACAAATATTTACTACCTACTATGGACCCAGCACTGTGCCAGGCACTAGAGATACAAAGTGAATAAGCATACATCTTGTCTTCAGAGTGCTTCTGGTTCAGCCTCACTAATTATCAAGAAATGCATGAATAATTAAAATTTCTTAACCATCAAATTAACAGAAATTTGTAAAATAAACTGTATGTGAACACAGTGGACCAGGCACTCTTCATAAACTCTTGGTAGTTTATAAATGCGCATAACTTGTCAACGTTTATTTATCAATTACTATGTGAAATATTCTTTTATTTAAACTTTTAATATATATGATTCATTTAATCCTCATTACAGTATGAGATAATATCTTCATTCCTCAGCTGAGGGAAACAAAACAGATGAAAGAAGTCTTGCCTAAGGCTGCACGTGGTCCTTGCGCTGCCTCTCATACTGTGCGGCGTGCCTCCATTGTCTATTTGCTTATTCTCAGCCCAACAGGAACAACAACAACAACAGCCTTAAAGTCATAACGTTTAACTTGTAACAAAAATGAAGAATTTCTCTTGTACCGCTAAGTGAGCAGGCTGTTATCCTCCAACTGGCTGGCTGACGAGGGATCTGCTCTGCACCCCTAGTTGTGCAGTCTAATCTCGCTTTATTTGTAACAAAGTGAATTCTGCATTTAATTTCTACCTGTCTGCTAAGCCTTTAGGGCTAGGTCTCCTAACTCATACACTTCACTTTCTTTGTCTTTTCCACCCTTTCCACTGCCTCCAGCACACACACACACACACACACACACACACACGAACACACTCTATCCTATATCCTAACTTCTTGAAAATAACTTTGTGGCTAATTCCCTTTACTCTGCAGAGTTACATACTCTACTATTTTCCCCAGTGTGCCTCAGCATGGATTTTGTATGAGATTATTATACAAAAAAAAATCAATGCCAGCTATTCCAAAATGATTGTTAAAGAACATTCAGGGCCCGCCCTGTGGCGTAGGGGTTAAGTGCGGACGCTCCACTCTGCTGCCCTGTTTTGGATCCCGGGTGCACACAGACGCACCGCTTGTCAGGCCATGCTGTGGTGGCGTCCCACATAAAGTGGAAGAAGATTGGCTGGATGTTAGCTCAGGGCCAATCTTCCTCAGCAAAAAGAGGAGGATTGTCATGGATGTTAGCTCAGGGCTGATATTCCTTACAAAAAAAAAAGAACATTCAAACTCCTCTTTCATGTCAGTCTCCTATATGCAAACTCCATTTACACCGGAGATAGAATGGAAAGATAGTTTTGTTGTCACTTTTAAAAACTTCTCAGATTTTTTTCTGTTTAAACAGAATCACTTTTTTTTTAAGAGAACCAGGTAAAGTAGTAATGGAGAAGTAAGTGCACCTTCCAAAATTGATCATCCCAAGTCTCTTAATACCTCCCTCCCCATGGAGAATTCCAGAGTATATTCTTGGGGTAGCAATGAGAGAAAAAGAAGGAAGAAAGAATTTCATACAGGGAAACAACAGTGATACCAAAGCATAGAACCAATTAAGAACTTTCCTGTGTTTTAAAGAAACTATCTTTTCCAGCAATTAGCTATGTAAAATCAACTATCATCAAGTTTGATTTTGCCAATTGCCAAATTGAAACTGATGATAATACACACAGTAGTTGGTTTACTTTTTTGTTGGCTAAGGAAAAGAAAAATTTATTGAGAAAACCAAGAGCATTGTCAAGCATATGTGGGGGAGGTATTTTGTTTTAGAAAAAAATAGTGTTCAAGTATTTTTAAGTATTTTGGTAAAAATTGATCTTCATTTAAGAAGTAAACATATTGTCTCATTACACATTCTATTCTCTTTAGCAGATGAGGACAATCCACACACACAAGCAGAGCAGTTTCTACAGCCATGGTGGATGTTCTCTTCCATTCCTATTCTCACTGAATGGCAGGGCTCATCTGAAAGGATATATGATGTTGACACAGAGTAAAATTAATTGACCCGCGGGGACATGGTCTGAGACTGGTGAAGCTTGGCACACAGTCCTACACAGTTCCAAAATCTGTCTACCTTTACTTCCTAAAATGTCCATTTACTTACAAGCAATACGACAGTAATATTCTTGTGTTTTCATGTACAGGTTACTAACTATTCCTATCTGTTCATTAAAATAAGCTTTGTAGGAAGCTTTGCATATAAGTAGGCAGGTGAAAGAAATTTATAAAACCTTATTTTTCCCCAAATATTCTCTTACTCAAAATTTTCTTATAATTTGCCTTAATTTGGTGAATCTTAATTAGTGATATGGGACAATGGCTTTGAATTTTGTATCCTGTTACCTGCTGACCCTCTATAAAATGATTTGTGTTAACAAGATGTATTATAACTGGGTTTTTCCACATTTCTTTTGACTAGGAATGATTATATATTCTTCACCCTTAGCTAATGTTTTAAAATAATTTTTACTCTAAAAGATAATACACAAAAACACACATATATATGTATGTGTATATTTACATGTGTATATTCATGTAAACATGAATGATATCTATTTAGGATTTCAAAAGATATGATCTTGCCATTTTTCTATATACCTCCCATTAAAAATATTGATATCCTTGGCAAGGCATGTTTCAACCAGGGAATTATTTAATCAGCATCTGGAAATGTTTATTTTACATATAGCTGAGGGGAAGGAAACGGATTAACTAGAAAAGAAAATGCAATGTCCCCTGCAAGGACATTGATTTGACCATATGGATGAGACTTTCCTGCTGGATTTTACTAGCAGGAATCTCTGGTTTGGCCTCCTAAGGTCAATTTTCCACTATCATTTCAGATATTTGAAAGTCATATTCTTTCACCAAGTTGCAAAATTATTCTTTTCTTGCATCAAAAATTGATTTCTCTGAGTGTTTTCCATTTTAGCACAAATAATTTGTTGCTAGCTGCCTTTATGAGACAGCAGGAAATATGCTTACCTCTTAAATATCTTTTTAATAAAAAATGGACTGGAATCCACCAAGAATATTTAGTCACATCAGGAGTGAGGGAAATTTGACTAACTTGTTATTTTCTTATAAAAGTGTTGAGAAGGGGAATTTTCTAAATAAGTTCTGATATTTGTTAAATTTCTCTCCCTAGAGAGAACGCCAGTATTTGACTGAAGTGAGAAGGAAAATTTATCCTCTATTTATACTTCCTCTGCGTGATTTGGCTAGAAAAGCATACAAAGTGAAAGGGAAACTAATATTCTACAAACTCTACAAACTCGATTGTGACCAATGCTGTAGTGCTATGTGCAGAGGGACTCTCTAGTTTGTTAATTATTGAAGGAAATAAAATCAGCATCCTCACTATTACTAATGATCTTCTATGCTTATCATAGGATTCTTTTAAAGCAACAATTAAAGAATTGGGAAAACCTATGCTCTCTTTAATTACAGGGTATATTTAAAATTATTTTTTTAAGATGGACCTTGAAGATCACCTTTCTGTCCAGCCATTCCATCATTATACAGATGAGGAAACAAGATCCAGGGAGGATGTGTCAGTCAGGATTCAGCCAGACAAACAGAACAAGTAGGATATATATATTAAGGAATGTTATGAATTAAATTGTGTCCCACCAAAAGATGAAGTCCAAACCCCTTGCACCCGTGAATAAGACCTTATTTGGAAGGCCTTTGTCGACGCAATTAATTTAAAGACCTGGAGACGAGATCACCCTAGATTATCCATGTACACCCTAAATCCAATGACAAATGTCCACCTAAGAGAAACACAGAGACAAGACACATAGGGAGAAGAGGAAAAGGCCGTGTGGGGATGGAAGCAGATACTGGAGTTATGCAGCCCCAAGCCAAGGAATACCTAGAGCCATCAGAAGCCAGAAGAGTCAAGGAAGGACTCTCTCTTAGAGCTTTTGGAGGGAGCGTAGCACTGCCAATATCTTTATTTCAGATTCCTCTCCTCCAGAATTGTAAGAGAATAAATTTCCATTGTTTTAAACCAGTGAATTTGTGATAATTTGTTATGAATTGTCCCTAGAAAAAGAATACTAGTAGGCCATCAGAAACAGCAGGCTGGAACTCTGGCATGAGCTGAGGCTGTAGCCCACAGGTAGAATTTCTTCTTCTTCCAGGAAACCTCAGTTCTGCTTTTAAGGTCTTTTAACTGATTGAATCAGCCCCAGCCAGAATACCTAGGATAGACTCCTTTACTCAAAGTCAACTGATTAGGAACGTTAATCATATCTGCAAAATACCTCCCCAGTAACACCTAGATTAGTATTTGATTAAATTACTGGGGACTATATCCTAGTCAAGCTGGCACATAAAACTGACCATCACAGAAGATAAGTGACTTGCTCAAAGTCACAAAATTAGTAACAGTATTCTTTCAACCTAGTCCAATGTTAAAATAGCTCTTAGATCAGCCAGCTGACATAGACAAAAGATGGATACCACCTAATATTTATTTATAAATATGGGGGCAAAGAAAATAATAATATATAGAGCCTTCAGCCAAGTCAATGTTAGAAACCTGTCACTAAGAAGAGAAAGCCGAGAATATCATCTGTAGATGAACTGGGATGAGAAAAGTTCCCCAAGGTGCATGTTTGTATAGTAATAGATGGTGACTGTCCAGCTAACTAAAAGGGCTCCTGTTTTGTTGAAGGGGTTATTCACGTGGTGAAGGAAAAATAAATTGTCCTAAACAACTCAGAGGCTTCTGATGACCTATGAGGGGAAAGGGAAAAAAGAAGTTTAGAGCACAAGGGACAGGACAAAGACAGAGATTGAAATGGCAATTTTGATTGTTGTTGCTGTGTTTGTACTATGTAAATCCTTGTCCATATATTGTTTCTTGTTAATGTGAGAGGAATTTGGATCCATTTGGAGTTTGTATAAAGCTGGGTCCTGCTTCATGGTGAGCCCAGGGCAAGAACACAGTCTGCCCACAGGAACTCTGCTACACTGGGTTTTGACCAAAATGGCCTTAACTAGCTTTCCTTCAGCTTGATTAAACCCTAGAATGATTGTTCCTGACTGTACTCCTTGATCTCCCTTTTCTTAGGGTGTTTCCTTTAGAAATCTTGCAATTGTAAATTCTTTTTCTGCCCCTTTTCAGATGTAATTCTTCTTCTGGTCTGTTGCCAGTTTTATGGCCCAGGAATGTCTTTCTCAAGGACCTAGGAACCATTCTTTTGATATGTGGGAGGGTAGGATTCTAACTTTGATAAGCACAGTTAACAAATATAGGCCTAATCACGTTGACCAACCTCCCTGCACTAATGTCCTCCCGTGCTTTTCCACTGGCTCACCTCAGGGCTTAAAAACTTTCCTCCCTTTAGTTTTAGTGAAGTTGAGTTAAATCTCTCTCCCCTATTCCAATAGTCTTGAGAAAAGTCTTCCTTGCTTGTTCAACTCTGTTCAGCACAATTTTCCTTTGACAGTTCATGTAAATCAAAGCTTCCCAATCATGTGCAGAGGAATGAAGGATGCTGCACATGAAACAGGGATATGCTGAAATATTGATACTCTTAGCACTCAGGGCAGCTAGATGGAGCCGATGCACCCAGAGCCCCAGGCTAGTAACATTTGGGTGCAAGGAGCCTCTTCCATTTAACTATATCCATTTCCATCTATATCCTTCTCTATGTGAGCTTGTAGAAGAAAGAAATGAGAGATCTTTGACATGGATGGTAGAAAACACTAAGTGCCTGATTTAATATATATTTCTAGAATGTTTCCTAGGTACAAATATTGCATTCAAATCTAAAGGAGTTTTGAAGAAGCCTGGGAGGAGAGGCAAAGCTAAAGTGCTCACAGGAACTTGAAATATAATATCAAGTAGTAAAAATAACAAAAGGGATACTTCAAAGAACATAAGAAAAGTTACAGGACAGTACAAACATAGATCAAATGGAAATGTGTAAATTGAATTGATGGATGTAAAAAGGATGTCAGGTAAAGAAAATGTATTATATGGAGAGAGTGAGAGCAAGATTTAGTAAAGGAGCAAAGTTGGGAACCAGGCAAAGAAAGGGTTACTGAGGATCTGATCAATAACTAACATGGTCTGTCAAATGTTTTCCAGACAGGAAGAAACTATGTGTTCTGTTTGGTAGAAATCGATATCCCTATTTTGCAGATGTTGCTATCTTGCAGAGAAAGTCAAACGTTTGCAGCAAGACTCCTGCAAAATGTTCCAGCTCCAAGCATCCTCAAGTTACCTTAAACTCATTAGCGTCTTAAATTCCTCTCCTCTAGGAGGGTCCAAGCAGCCATTTTCAAATCATGTCGTGTATGTAGTAGCATATTTACCTGCTGCCCACATGCCTTGAATGAGCACAGTTGTTACACAGTTGTTACAAATAAACCTGTTATCCTCTGCTCTCTTGTGTATAAAGTCTCCACTGGCCCTGAGCTGGGAGGGACACTGCATTGGGAGATGTCCTGAGTGTTCTCCATTGCTTGTGCAAGCAATAAACCTTTTCTTCACCTACTCCTGCCTTGGTTTTGCTTCTCGGTCCACACTCACCAAGAGATGAACCTATCGAGATCCGTTACAAATTTAGTCACCTCGATGGGACTGCTCCTCAGATCCCTGAGACCGTTGTCACTCAGCTCCACCAGGGGAAGCAGTGGGCAGCTGCCGCTCGCCTAGGCTAGCTCCCCTACGCTGCTGGTGACTTGGAGAAGGGTGAAGGGAGAGGTCCTCTTGGCACCTAATTTGCCGGCCCTGCACTGCTGCTGCCTCAGATGAACTTAGCGGTCGCACCGGACCATTTTGTTTGGAAGTTCTCCTGGAGCCATGAGGATCGCTGGAGCCGCCAGTCGGCTATAAAAGCCTTCCAAATTGGGGTGAAGAACGGTTTGGAGTATAAACTGAGCAGATTTTTGGCTCCTGGGTTTGGTTTCTGTTCTGGCTGAAGCAGCTAAGGTCTGGGAGATTACAAGGCGTCTCCATCCTGGCTGAAGGGGAGGCTTGCCAGGGACGCCTGACCAAGAAAAACCTCCTAACTTGGGGAGAGAGATCTCCACAGGCAGCTCTGAGGTCTGGAAAGGGAGGCATGGCTATAAGACATCTCTGAGCTCCCTGGGTGTGTGATTCTAAGACATCAACAGAGAGAGCTCTGGTGGTAGTGGGGAAAGTATTTCAATGATATCTGGGTTCAAGTTGTGGGATTTGTGTGTCTACTAACCATTACTAACAACTCTTTGGGAGCTAGAAACAAATCTGTAACAAAAACCCTCCAGTAAGGGCAATACACCATCTATACCAAAGGAGAGCTCATTAGGGTGACTCCTCCATCATTGGCAATTAGTTGGCTATACTTTCATGACTAAAAACAGAGTGATATTCTTTTGTAATCCAGCTTGGCCCTGATATAGCTTGGGAAATCAAGAAATGTGCCCAGAAAATGGGTCACTGAACTATAATACCATCCTACAATCGGACCTGTTTTGTAAAAGGAAAGGAAAATGGGAAGAAATTCCCTATGTACAATGCTTTATGGCTTTATCTCAGAATGAGGGACTTCAGCAAAAATACAAATTGACTAAATTAGAGACCAAACCATCTACCCCAAAAGGGAATACCTTCCCGTTGCTGGAAAGCCCTCCAGATGACAAGGACCTGCTCTATCCTGCTAGGAGACGGGTGGGGGAAGCTGTGCCACCTGCTCCCCTCACCTCTGCTCCAACGGGACTCACAGAGCAGCCCGCGTCTCACTCTCCCCATCAGAAGTCTGCCCCCAAGGAGCCACACCCATCCACGGCTGCTCCTAAACCTATCTCCCCTCCCCTATCCAGCAGTACTACTAGACATGGGACTTGCTACAATCCAGGAAAAGGTGGAATTTCTCCTCTATGCCAAGTCCCCAGTGAGCATGGGAACCCTATAAACATGCTTGTGCCTTTCACCACCTCTGACTTTTACAACTGGAAGGCACATTCTCAGGGTCTGTGGGCATACTCTGGAGAGTTCCTTAATTTGGTGAGGGGTATTTTTTCAGCTCACAACCCTACTTGGGCTGATAAGACTCCTCTGTCAATTCTCCTGATCAGAGAAGAAAAAGCAGATCCCAATAGAATGGGGGACAAGGCAGCCCTAGAGCCCTATAGAAACATGCTCTTGAAAGGGATGCAGGCAGCAGGAAAATCCCTTGTTAATGGGAATAAACTGAGGGAAATTCAAAAGAGACTAGACAAGAATCTGTCAGCATTTATGCAAAGATTGAAGGAATGCCTTCAGAATACCCCCTGGAACCCTGATGGTGAGGGCAGCCAAATAGTGCTAGGAACCTATTTGCTATCTCAGAGTGCCTCTGATATCTAGAGGAAATTCCAAAAAATGGCCATTGATCCTGAGAGCAACCGCTCCCAGTTGGTGGAGATTGCCTTTAAGGTTTTCAACAACTAAGTTGTGGCAGAACAGGAAAAGGAAGAAAAGATGAAAAAACAAGCAGCCTTCTTAGCAGTAGTGCTGCAGTCTATCCCAGATAACCGGAGAGGAAGGAAGAAGTTGCCACAGATGAGTGCCCCCGCGCCCCAACATGGAACCAAAAGGGTGCTTGTAAAACTCGGGCCTAATCAATGTGCTTGTTGTAAGCAGGAGAGGCACTGGAAGAGGGTATGCCTGCACCGTCCCCAGAGAGGGAGGGGGCTGGACAAGCCCAATTCCTTCCAGCTACCCCTAAGGGGAGAGGAACATTGATGATGCCAGGGGGCACCCTGTATGCCTCTCGAAATCTCCTTCAAGGAGCCGCAGGTTACTTTAGATATTACTGGAGAGGAAATCGAGTTCCTGCTCCATGGGGAAGCCACATACTCTATCCTGGCTACTAAGAAGGGCACTCTATCCAAGAAGGAATGTAACATAAAAGGGATATCAGGAAAAGGAGAAACAAAGTGTTTCTTAGAGCCTCTGACCTGTGAAATAGGTTCCAAAGTTTTAAAACACTCCTTTTTGCATGTTCAAGAGTGTCCAATTCCTTTGTTGGGAAGGGATCTATTGGCAAAATTAGGGGCCACCATAAGTCTTCAGCAGGACAAAATAGAAGTTGAGGTTCCTCGGAACTGAGGAGCAGGATTTGTGGCACTCCTTCACGAGCCAATCAAATCTGCTGAGTTCATTCCAGAAAATGTTTTAACTCAAGTTGATCCTGAGGCTTGGGGACAAGGGCAGGGGGACGGGCTATTAGCACTCAACCTGTTAAGTTAACCTTGAAGCAAAACAACAATTGGCCTTGGGTAAACCAATACCCTCTAAAATCTGAGACTTTAGCTGGGATCCTACCTGTACCAAACAGGCTTTTGAGGCAAGGCCTTACAGATCTCCCTGCAACACTCCCACCCTGCCTGTTAAGAAACCAGAGACGGCAGAATACTGGTTTGTACAAGACCTCAGAGCTGTAAATGAGGCTGTCAGGGACATTCTCCCGGTGGTCCCAAACCCATACGCCCTTTTAGTAAACTTGCCTGGAGACGGTAAATATTATACTATTCTGGACCTAAAAGGTACTTTCTTCTGCATCCCTTTAGACCCCGAGTCTCAGGAATTATTTGCTCTTGAAGGAAGGACCCTGAGACTCATCAAAAACAACAGTATTGCTGGACTGTATTGCTGCAAGGATTTAAAAATTCCCCAACCATTTTTGGAGAAATCTTGAGTGGAGGAGACTTAAAAGTAACCTGTGGCACTTTATTGCGATATGTGGATGACATCCTTATTGCATGCCCTACAAAGAAGAACTCTGAAATGAACACAGTTATGGTTCTAAACTTCTTAGCTGAAAGGGCTTATAAAGTCTCTAGGGAGAAGGTACAAATGTCTAAGAAAACTGTTAAATATTTGGGGTTCATAATTTCACAAGGCCAATGCCATCTTCCCCAAGAAAGAAAATTAGCCATTTACCATTCGGCCCCTCCGACCACCCAAAAACAATTACGAGAGTTTTTGAGAATGGCAGATTTCTGCCACATTTGGATTCCTAATTTTGTATTAATAGCAAAACCCCTGTATGATAAGCTGCAGGGGCAAGAAACCGATCCCTTTGAGTGGGACAAACAATGTGAGCAAGGCTTCAGAAGACTAGAGGAATTCCTGATGAGTGCTCCTGCTTTGGGCTTACCTGATTTAACTAAACCTCTTAATCTCTTTGTACATGAAAAACAAGGAGTAGCCTTAGGAGTATTAACTCAAATGCTTGGACCTTTTAAGAGAGTGGTGGCCTATTTTTTAAAATAATTGGACACCGTGTCCCAAGGCTGGCCACCTTGCCTGTGCCATGGCAGCAACCTGCCTGTTAATTAAAGGAACAGAAAAACTCACTATGGGACAGCTCCTTATTGTGTGGACCCTGCACCAGGTTTCAAGTGTTTTGGAATGAAAGGACACCACTGACTCACGAAGGGCAGAATGTTTCAGTATCAAGCAACACTGCTAGATACTGATCAGCTACTCTTAAAGACTTGCCAGGTCCTAAATCCAGCCACCTTGTTTCCTGTATTGCAAGAGCCTCTCATACATGACTGTTCTGAGAAGGTAGATCCGGCATTTTCAAGCAGGAAAGACTTCCAAAGTGACCCTTTGCAGAATGCAGAGGAAGTGTGGTTTGTGGATGGAAGCAGTTCTATTGTTAACGGTCAACGCTGAGCAGGCTGTGCCGTGGTGTCCCTCCCAGCCGCCATAGAAGCAAAGGCACTCTCCCTGGGAACATCAGCACAAAAGGCAGGACTTATTGCCCTGACAAGAGTATTAGAATTAGGAAAAGAAAAATTTTGGCTATCTATACTAATTCCAAATATGCCTTTTCTGTCATTCATGCTCACAGAGCTATTTGGAAAGAAAGAGGTCTTTGGTCAGCTGACAGCAAAGAAATTAAATATGGAAAGGACATTCTCAGGCTTCTTTCGGGGGTCAATGAACCAAAGGAGGTTGCAGCTGTACACTGCAAAGGACATCAGAAGGGGGAATCAGAAGTAATTAAGGGAACTCATTTGGCTGATGCAATTGCCAAACGAGCAGCCTTAACAGAGGAGGCTCCAACTGGCCCTCCTTCCCTCTCTACCCTTCTATAAATTCACTCCTACATATACCCCAGAAGAAAGAGAGATAGCTAAAAGAGCTGGCTTCCAAACGTCTCCTATCTTGGTGGTGGGGGGGGGGAGTGGATGATGGACAAGAAAGGAAAGGTCTGGTTGCCTAAAGATGCAGCCTGGGCAATGATATAGTTTGCTCACAATGGCACTCACTATGGAAGGGAAACCATGTACAACTGGCTTCTGGACATAGCGAGAAGCCCGGATTTAAAGGAAATATAGACAAGTTAACAGAGCAAGGTGTACATTGCCAACAAAATAATGTACAAACCCAGCCACAAATACCACCCCTGGCAAGAGCTGTACAGTCCAGAGCAACCCTGGCAGGGAGAAGATTGGCAGGTAGACTCTATGGTTATGCCAACTGCACCAGGAGGATTTGGGTATCTCTTGGTTTTTGTGGACACCTTTACTGGACGGGTCAAAGCCTTTCCTTGTAGAACAGAAAAGGGAGGGGAAGTGATGAAAGGATTGACAAAAGAAATCATTCCAAGGTCTGAACCACCTAGGTCAGTCCAAAGTGACAATGGCCCTGCCTTCATATCAAAGGTAGTTGCCAGAGATTCTCCAACACTGGGAGTACAATGGAAACTACATGCCGCCTGGAGACCTCAATCTTCAGGGAAAACTGAAAGAACCGACTGCACCCTGAAGGTCACTTTGGACAAACTCTGCCAAACAGCACAGGACAACTGGTTAAAGCTCTTGCTCATTGCCCTGACCCACATCAGTGCTGCTCCTAAAGGAAAACTTAAGCTAAGCCCTTTTGAGATGTTACATGGAAGGGCCTTTCCAGGTGATACTGGTTTAATAATTCACCCTGTAAAGAAATTGAATCAGCTATAAAGCACATAATTAATCTATGGCAAGTAATGTCTAACCTTCATAAACATGCCAATCTGAATCTTCCTTCTCCTACAGGAATAAAGCTTCATCTCTATGAGCCAGAGGAATGGGTGTACTTAAAAACCTGGAAGTCTGGATCCCCCCAGGACCAGCTTAAGCCCATTTGGACAAGGCTTTATTTGTTCTTACTAACCACTTATTCTTCTCTTAAAGTGCAAGATGTGACCCCCTGGAGCCACCACACTCAGGTTAAGCGACCTCAAGAGCTGGAAACTGTCACCATTCGCACCGACTCCTATTCCTGTGAATCAATATCAGACTTGAAATTGCTGTTCAAGAAGGGTGTCAAAGATCCAAAGCTAAGTAATGCCTGAATCTGGTGGTTGTATTATAGCTTTTATCCTTATTGACCTTTATTCACACAGGGCATTAACACAGACTCCCTTAATTCCCAGGGATAAAAAATGCAGTAGTAAACCTTTCCAGAACCGTGGTAAAAGTAATGGATTATCCCAATGCTGAATATGCCATAGGCACCCCCAAACCAAAATGGGTGGACTGTTGCTTATCCTGTACAACCAGAACCCAACATTAGCCTCTTTGAAGGGCCCCCAAAAGCCTTTAGTGGACCCCCATCTACTGCAGTAGAGTTTGGTTCCTCAGGTATAACCCTAAAATATTTAAATCTTACCCCAGTAACAAATCACACTAGCTGTGAGGGGGTAACATATCTGAACTGCGCTTGTCAGTGAAACCTGTCACCAATGTTCACCAGTAGAGGGCAACATAAACCAATCCTCTATGTACCCCATCACTTCTAATATTACTCAATCTTGCAGCCCAAATGAAACTCATTGGTACCCTAAAACTGAAAGGTATATAAAAAGCCCAAGGGAAAACTTTCTAAATCAGTGCAAATTTTGGACAGGAATACAAAAGCAAAAGCCCTTTGGATGCTGGGGTCTTACTTATCTGTCTCCTTGGGTAGCTGGAAGGGTACTCACAGGCCCCACAAAATATAACTTAACTCATGGGAGACTGTTATCTCCCAGTTGCACAGACAGTGCCTCTGGTTGGGGCATTATGTTACTCGACTGGTTTAGTAGTACCACGCCCCAACAGGCCTGTGCACCCTCAGGATATGTCTTCCTCTGTGGCTCCCCACACCATAAGCTCCCTGATTATCATTCCCCTTCTGCTGTTTTCCTTTCCCCGCTGCTTGCAATAGCCCGTCCATGCTTAGCTAATGTACAATACGTGGGACAATGTACAATGGGAATGCTTGGTCCCACAGGTATCACAATATACAACTGCACAAAACACCATCCCAGAGAAACAAGAGCTATTGGATTGATCCTGGCAGGAATTGGATTAACAATGGGACTGCCTGCACCCTGGGGAGGATTCACATACCATGAAGTGACCCTAAGGAACCTAACTAGATCTGTTGAATCATTAGCCAGTAATACAGGAAAGGCACTCCACAACATACAAGTATCCTTATATTCACTAGCTAACATGCTGCTGGATAATACATTGGCCTTGGATTACCTAATAGCACAACAAGGAAGTGTATGCGCAGCGGTAACTAACACCTCATGCTGCACATGGGTAAACACTTCAGGGGAAATGGAGATAAGTATTAAAGAAATATTTGACCAAGCCTCATGGCTACACACCTTTAACCAAAAGGGCAGTATGGCCAATGAAGTAAGGGACACTGTAAAAAAGCCATCCCCTCTGTAACCTGGTTCTTGCCTTTGATAGGCCCCCTCCTATTTCTTCTGGTATTATTAATTTTTGGCCTATGCATCCTTAATATGCTAGTTAAGTTTATTAGCTCCCATTTGGAATAATTCAAGTTACAAATACTCGTTCTGCGACAGTACCAACCATTGCAAAACTCTTCAGATAGCCCTAAAACTTATCTTAGCCTGGCAGCACAAGAGTTTTACTCCTCTAATCCCCCTGATAATGTCCCTAGCCAGCAGGAAGCAGTTACAGAAGAGTCCGTTATTCCTCAAGAATGAGGAGTAAAATATCTCGGGGGATTTTGTGACCAGGGAACCAGTCAAAGAAAGGGTTACTAAGGATCTGATCAATAACTAACATGGTCTGTCAAATGTTTTCCAGACAGAAAGAAACTATGTGTTCTATTTTGCAGAAATTGATGTCCCCATTTTACAGATGTTGCTATCCACAGAGAAACTCACACGTTTGCAGCAAGACTCCTGCAAAATGTTCCAGCTCCAAGCATCCTCAAGTTACTTTAAACTTATTAGCATCTTAAATTCTCCTCCTCTGGGAGGGTTCAAGCAGCCATTTCCAGATCATGTCATGTATGTAGTAGCATGTTTATCTGTTACACATGCACCCTGAATGAGTACAGTTGTTACACAGTTGTTACAGATAAACCTGTTATCCTCTGCTCTCTTGTGTATAAAGTCTCCACTAGTACTGAGCTCAGCGAGACACCGCGTTGGGTGCCATCCCTGGTGTTCCCTCCATTGCTTGTGCAAGCAATAAAACTTTTCTTCACCTACTTCTGCCCTGGTTGTGCTTTTCAGCTCTGCATTCACCAAGAGACGAACCCAGTGAGTTCTTTTACAGGGTGAGTTGTGGATAGTGTTGTTCTGGGAAAGCTTCATAAAGAATATGAGTTCTCCAAATGTGATCTATGCCGTGAGGTAAAAAATAAAATAAACCAATACACTTTCATTTGGGTCTGAGGGGCAAGCAGGGCAGGCTACTAAATGCTTCTGTGAAGAAGAGCCATGGAGTCTTTAAAGAACTTGCTTCCTCATCGGTGAAGATGTGGTCCTACCCGCAGAAGTGTTTGCCTGGCGTGTGATGCTTCTTGACTTGTCCAACCCTGAAAGCTTTCCCTGAAATAATTTATTCTTGCTCTGCTCTGTGGTCTGCAGTCTGAGCTCTTCTAAATATTTCCTGAATCTCAACTTGTAAGAAATTGGGGTTAACCTGTATTTCCTAACTTCTGACCATCGTTATCCATCTTCTGGCCTGAATTGTGAAGACCCTTATGACATTTTCTAGGTGATAAAAGAAACCTGCCACTTCCCCTCACCCTCTGGCTACCCATGACATTTCCAATTCCTTTTGGGACTGAATACCTCCTCTGGACTCCTTGTTCCACAGGTAAGCTGATGTTTGAATCTGGAGGCCTCCCAAAAGACCACGGAAGGACAGGATCTGAGAGATGATCTGGCGCGACCAACTTGTCTGGCAGCACTGTCTCTCTCTTGTTTATTCGTTCAGCAACCACGTGCCTTGAGCCCCTGCTGTGAGCCAAACACAGTACTCAGTCTGGGGCACAGTCATGACAACCTCTGCTTTCTCAGAGTTGAAATTCAACTGGGGAGACCAAAACTACACAGGAAAGTGCTGCAAGGAGAAGCATGGGCTGCTGTGAAGAGGAGGCGGTGGCCAAGCCTGGTGTGAAGGATCACAAGGCTTCGCAGAGGTGACATGTCAGCAGTGGAGACTTGACTACACTTGATAATTCCTCATATCAAGTTGGAATTACCAGGAATTATCAAGGTGACTGTCTTCTCACCCCCAGATGTCTAGTCCCTACATTTCCAGGGCTCCAAAGGGCATCCCTAATTTAGTACTTCATCCCAGCTTTCCTTTCCCAGGAAATACTGCATTTCCCCTAGTCACTCCACGCCCACTCCCCACAATGAAAAAGTCAGTCCCTGTTTCACATTGCCTTGGGGCCTTTGTAAACAGCGCTGAAGTCAGCATTCAGACTCCACCATTAACAAACTTTGTGAGCAATGGAAGTCATATTTTCTTTTGTGAGCCCCATATGCCTCAACTATAAATGAGGTAATTTCGTGAGTATCTGCTTCACAGAGAGAAAAGTGAATACAATAGCACTGTTATTGTTGTTAACATTTTAAAGGAGAATTAAAGAAGAATATTATCAATTTCTGTTAGGCAATTTGCACTCAAAATACCCATCCCCTCCCATGTCTGCACTTAGCCATATTCACAGCTTTCATCATCATCATCATCATCATCATCATCGTCAAAGCTAACGTGTTAATTGCTAATATGAAGAATGCACCTAGAGACACTGTAGAAATACTTATTCACTCATTGAATCCTCCCAACAATTCTTTGATATTAGTATTGTTATATTCCAAGTTTACAAATGGAGAAAAGAGGCAGGAAGAGATTAAACGCCTTACTAAAACTCAAGAGCAGTTGTGTCTGTTAACACACCGTGACTGACCCTTTATCTTCCAACTATCCATTTCTAGACCCTCCCCTCTTTGTGCCCCCGTACTGCTTTCTGTGGTCCACATTAAAAGCCAGAAGCAGCCCGGCCCATCCTTGTCTTCACAGCACCACAGCAGAGCTGTCTTTTACACGCTGCAATCACAGAAAATTTCACGCCACTTCTTGAACAGGCAGACACACGGTTACATGATGCGACAGTGCTCCACTCTCTAGTCACCACTGGGAGACTGATTTCATTGAGTGGAGGAGAAGAGGCAGGTAAAATGAAAGCTTCCTGCCAAAAGTGTTAGATGTCCTTTTAAACAACATCACCTCTATTTGCAGACAACAGCGTGTGTATCCATCAAGCCTCATGACTCATTGCCTCTATTCCAGTCTCTGAATTAGTTTCAGAAAAGCAAACAAAGAAAATATGATACTATCAGAGAACCCTGCATCTTTTTGTTACTCTGGGATGTCGGCTATTGATTATCACCATAGATGGGCAAGACAGCAATGAGGTACTTGCTCGTTTTCTCAGCTGAAATTCATGGGAGACTTTCTTTGCAATAGACAGGAAATTGAGAGTCCTAGATAGTATATGTTCAAGGCACTCTCAAGTAGGCCATTATCAAGAGAAAGCTGAATCTGCTACCTTTTGGGGGCACACCTAAGAATGTTCTATATATAGTGAGGTAGTAATAGAAGAAGAAAGACTACAAAAAAATGAGTCAAACAAAAACAAAATCAAAAATGTATTTATTCAAATAATGTAGTGACCTCAGGAAGCTATATACTTATTGAGAAAAAATCAAATTATTTGCTGAATGAGCCTGGCACCTCTCCCACTGTCATCCATTACATTTTCTAGCAATGAGTTAGCTCAGCAGGAAGGAGCTGGATGACCTGAAAGGTTACAAAATCACTAGTCCATGCTGGTGCTGACATAGAAACTCCCTAAGTTATTGGCATCTGGACTTTGAATACTCCATTTTCCCAGAAAGGTTATTTCTTACAAACAGAAAGCTTCTGTTACCAAGGGTTAACTAGACGTTTCCTGCTCCTTCCATACTCTCAATAAATATTTCAAGTAGCGCAGAGTGAGGCACCTCTCTGGGAGAACTTTCCATGGTACATCCAGTTATGCCTAAGCCCCTCTCTTTATTGCACAGTAAGAGCCCTAGGAACACTGGGTATACAAGGGTAGAAATGATATTGTTGTTGTACAGTAAATGGAGGTGTGTATAGCAGTGAGTTGGGTTTAGCTGTAGATTAGATGAATGAGTGCATTTTGCTTACTCTTTGCTTAGAAGTCTTCTCTAGTAAACTTTGATTTATGCTTAGCCATTAGACTTGACCCTTATCTGGCATGCCTTATTGATTGTGAAGCTTCAGGCAATTTGTTAATTTCTCAGATACAAAATGGAATAGTAATGTCTTTCACGTAAATTCATATGAAGATTAAATAAGGAAATTCATGTAAAGTACTTAGCATCATAACTGGACCAAAGCATGTACTCAACTAATATTAGCGGTTATGTACAGCATGTTTAGCAAAAGACCTAGTGCATGGTAGGCACTTAAAAAAAGTAATTCTTTCTCACTTCCACAACTACTACCCCATACTTTTTACCTCTTTCATTAATTAACAGATCTCACTCCAGTTGCGTTTTGGCTATTTGCAGAAATTGCATCATATTTCATAGAACAAAATTTATCAGTTAAAGGTATAACACCCAAATGGCACTGATTCTGAAGACAATTTCAAAACAGTGGCTCTCAAAATGTACTGAGCAATGAAAGTATCATTTATTGAAGGATTTTGAAGGCAACAAGCATTTTGTTTTATAAGTTTGGCTTGTTTGAATTAAATTAATGAGACATTAGATAACAGTCAATCATGTCTGGTGTTTTACCTCAATTTAATTCTGCAAACATTTATTCAGCAACTGCTCTCATCAGAATACAGTGCTGGGATCTGTAGGGAGTGCAAAACTTAATAAGATTGACCCGTACACTCACAAATTCACAGGATTGTTGTAAAAATTAATATAAAAAATACGTTATAGCTTTTGTGAATGTCTAAATAAATAGGGAAAGTATTACTCCATTATTCTTCGGTTGCAGATAGCACATCCAACTAGTTTAAAAGTGGGAGGGGATAGAATAGTAAGGTACACAATGCTTTAAGGAACTGAAGTCAAAGACAATTTGGTTTTAGGCCAGGCTAGATCCAGATTCAGAGTCTTAAGTGATGGTATAATCTGTTTCTCTCTCTATGCTATCTCTGCTTTAGCTGGGTTTCCTCTGTGCTGACTTCATTGTCATTGTGTTTCCCCTTTGCTGTGCTGTTAGCTAGGTCCAGATTCACATTCTTATAGTCGAGAAATCATGAAAGAAAGAGAGCCTTTCTTTCCCAAAATGTTCTGCAAAAGTTCTGGAATCTGAACTATGATTCTCGTTTAGATTGCATAACCATCCATGAATCAATCACTCTGGCCCAAGGGATGGAATGTTCTAATTGATCAGACCAGGGCCATGTACTCATCTTGGGAATTTAGGGACTAGAGTCAGCCTTATATAAAACATTTAGATTAAAAATAATATAATTAGGGCAGCATTTTCTGAAGAATAGGAAATGTACGTTAAGCAATTAAAAAAAACTATAGGATGCATTAGTGAGGACTATGTTAGAAAGTGGCAACAAAATAACTACACTTTAAATAACATAAGAGTTTATTTCTTTCTTATAGTCAAATATTTCAGGTAGTCAGCCCCTAACTGATAAGATACACCATGGTATAAGAAATCTAGGCTCATGTCTCTTATAGCTGCAACATGGGTTTTATTCCCAACAGTACAACATGTTCCAAGATAGTTGCTGGAGCTACAGTCATTACATCATATTCTATGTAACAGGTAGTAGGAAGTATGAACTTGCAGAAGAAGCCCCCGCTTAAAGATGTGCCCTGGATGCTGCACATACAACTTTCAGTTGCATCACATTGACCATAACTGAGTCACATGGCCACATCTGGTTGTAAAAGAAGCTAAGATATTTACTCTCTATTCTATACAGCTAAAACTTGGGGGTTGTACTATTATATCAAAAAGAGAGAATGAGAATTTGGTGTAATAAGAAGTTTTCACTAAACACATGGAAATAAATACATATAACGTATGATAAATGCTATACAGACACAATAAGAAAGTAATGGGTTTGGGTTTTGTCTTTCTGGAGAGCTATGAAACTCTAAAATCAAACCAGCTTCTTGATAACATTGCCAACTTAGGGAAATGCTGATCCCTCTATACACTAAGATAATGCTAAATAATGATAAAAATGAAATTGTGGCGGGGGATGTTCCAGGCACGTCATAAACATATCTTGGAAGAGCCATCAAAGGCAATCCTCTGAGACAAGCAATGCTATAACTTCCTAGCCTTGGGATTTCAGCATTTTAGATCCTCCAGTCACGTCACAAATAGTGATAAGCAGTTAACATGACAATTTAAGAATGAAATTAATGAAATGACGCTCTGTGACATAGTGATTTAGTGATTTAGTCCGGGCCATAGTGAAAAACAGAACCTAAACTGAGGCGATGATCTCTAATGATGCCGGTTAGTCTAGCACAGGAGTCAGCAAACGTTTTCTATAAAGAGGTAGACGGTAAATATTTTAGTTTTTAAGGGCCATACGAAGTCTCTGTTGCATCTACTCAATTCAGCTGTTGCAGCATAAATGAAACAAGAGAAAACATGTAAACAATGAGTGTTGTTGCTCTCCAATAGAATTTTATTTATGGTCACAAATTTTTATTTAATATAAATCTCATGTCACAAAATATTTTTTTCTTTTGATATTTTTTCCAACCATTTAAAAATGTAAAAACTAATTAGCTCATAGGTCATAAAGAAACAGGCAACAGGCCAAATTTGGCTGACTCCTAGAAATGCACAATAGAATACATGCTCTTTAGTCTTGAACTTAAGATTCTCAGTATTATGGATCCAGTATACATTTCTAGTCTTATCATCCACATATTCTCCACACATAACTGGTACTATTGCAAAACTGGCTTATTCATCCTGAATATTCACCCACTTTCCCACTTATGTCTCTTGATATGCTCTTTAGTCTAGCTGAAACTTACTGTGAAAATTATGATCTGTTGAAATTTATCCTTTTCTTTCCAATTGCAGAATCACTACCAAGGAGAGAATACATAACCAAAACTTAAAGCTCCCCATCAAAACGAGAATGCACTTACTTCAAAACACATGAAATATTCTCTCAGAAATGGATAAAGCAGATGATACGTATCAGAGAGATATGCAGCAGAGATAACTAAAATCTGAACAACTCAATAAATTATCTTGATCTATTCAATGTGAACAAAATTAAATCAAAATGCATGTAATAAGAGGATGAACATCAGTAAAGCTGATTGAAAATGCATGGGAAAACTTTTCCTTCAATTTTAAAAGTGATTATAATTGCTATATCTAGATATATGTTTGCATTAGCTCTAATCATACCAGTAACAATTAGAAATAATTTAAAAAATACTTGGAGATGTTCCTAGAATTAAGATGTATTTACATTTCATTCAAAGAAAAATTTAAAATAATGGTTTAATTTTAGATGTCAATTGTAAAAGACACAATGGGTTAGTTTGACTTGATTTTTGGGTTCCAAAGTATAGAATCTTTATTTATATTACTTCTTAGAGACTAAGCAGTAATATAAAGGCCATAAGTTGAAAACAGATGAAATTCTCAAGCTCTTTATTATGTACACTCTGACAGGCATCTTAAAATTAATATGTACAAAATAGAGTTTCAACTCCTACCATCTTCTTAAACCTATTATTTTTCTAGTATGCCTCATCTTAATAAATAAAAAACGTATCTACTCAACTGCACAGTTAAAAACTTCCATCTCACTCAGCTCTCTTATTAGTTAACTTTATTAAAAAGGTAACTGCGTTGTCATTTAAAATAATGAGGTAATCCATACAGTTACTCCTAGAAAGATTGCCTGAATGTAGTATTCAGTAGCTCAATAAAATAAAAAAAAAAATAGCATGCATCAAATGATCACTTTACTTAAATTTTTATATAAAATCAAAAAATAAAGCTATCTGGAATGATATATGCCAAATTTTAATAATAATTCTTCCTGATGTAACAGAGGCAATGTGTGTGTTCATACCAGTTTCTCTTCCTGCACTCACAGGATAACTCCATTTCTCAGATTCTCTTTTAGTTATAATTGGGGCCATATAACTCAGTTCTGACCAGTGGCACAGGACAGAAATGAAATAAGAAAAGCTTGGCCCTATGCACCTATCCAGAAATAACTCTGGAGATTATGTGTTCTGACAGCATAATTATCACTAAGATGGAGATGGGCTGCCTGGTCAGTATAAGACTTAATGCAAATAAAAATTAAAACTTTATTTTTCTATGACACTGAAGTATAGCATATCCTCTCCTGATTAATATTTTAGAGAAATGAAACGATGGGCAAAATATTCACTTTTTAATTTAAATGTTACTAAATTGCATGTTCTTAAAAAAATTAGGTACACATTCAGAAATGTGTATATTTAACTTCCTTCTGCACAGCTGTATGTTAAAGTCCCCAGATATAATACGTGCATAATTGAACATATCTTTCCTTTAAGCATATTCTTATGGCCTCATTCTTTATATTTATACCACTAACATTCACTTACTACAGAAAACTCCAGGCCATCATTTAATTCTCTAACCTATGAAAAACATTCACATAACACATTTTTTACCAAATTCTCTGGATTCTACTTCCAGCATTTTTCTTGAACCTTTCTTTCCCTCTGCCTTGTGTTTGCCACGGCTTTTGTTCAGATCCCCATAGCCTGTTGCCAGGTCTTGTGTAGTAGTGTTAGCCTTCTTGCTCCCTGTGCAAATAGGACATCCATGACTGACCCCACAGGACTCACGATACAATGGAAATGTGATTATATCACGTACCTTCTTAGGAAAGTTCATCGACATTTGGTATTTTATAGATGTGCAAAAAGACCTTTATAATCTAATCTCAATCTATATTTCTACTACCTCCTTAGCTCCAATCACACTTTCTTAGTAATGTCCCAATAAGGACAGACAATCTCATTCTAATAGTACATAAGACACAGCTGTATTACAGCACTTATCATATTGTTTGTAATTATTTGCCTGACTGCCCTCTCACTAAGTGGAAGAAGCAGTGTTTTATCTATCTTTGTAGTAGCTACAGTCTGAGGAGTGTATAACTTGTTAGGCATTCAATAATTGTGTGTTGAATTAATTAATGAATTATTCATACACTCCTAGACACTCCTTACTGCTCTTGAAATAAATGAAAGCAAGTCCAAGTTTTACCAATACAGTCATATCATAAATAAGTATTATCATATCATGATAACTATGTCATATTATTTACCTGGTTTGATTAAATCATCCTTTTAGAAGCTTCTAATTTATTGAAGTAAGTACACTGGATATTTCAACAGTACTAGACAAAAACATTCAACATCTATGACGATATCTCTTTAAGAATTACGTAATTTAAAGAACAAATCTGATTGTACTTTCTTAGCAAACGACAATCCTGAACTGTAGTGTCCAATACAGTAGCCCCTGGCCACCTGTGGCTATTTACATCTAAATTAATTAAAATTAAAAATTCAGTTCCTCAGTCACACTCAGGATTTTAAGTGCTCAAGAGTCCCATAAGGCTAGTGGTTACTGTCTTGAACAGTGCAGATACAGAACACTCTCATTATTGCAGAAAGTTCTATTAGTCAGCCCTGATCTAGAAGGGAAAAAAATACATAAGTATAATGTAAAACTGCTATAGCAAACTTGAGAAATTAAGATTTTACATTTTTTAGAGCAGTGAAAGAAATTTACCCATTTTTACGTGTCATCCCTTCACCTCACAACTTTTTATTTCACAACTTCTTTATGCCATTTGCCTGTCTGTACATTCTTTACTTGTCATTATAATCATAACCATGGTAAAGATTCAAGTGTCTCTCTACATACAACTAAAATTTCTGCCTTTCTTGTTCTATGTAATCTCACGGAAAAGGCCAATTTGAATGATCGCTTCCTGAGTGCTGCATATTGATGACTGTTACATCAAGATCTAGCAGAGCACAGAATAAACACCTTCTTTTGTAAAGGTCACAATCATTTTATATGTCACTCAGCAGATTTTCTTCAGATTTTAAAGTAAAAGAACTATTCTAGTGTACTAAACGCAAAAATTCAGTAGCCTTAGAAATTGGATGTATCTTGAGCCACTGGGTGATTGTTTGTCTAACTATTATGGAAATTTGAGGAGTATCTCATACTTATAAATTAAATACATCACAAGAAAATCTCATGATAGTTACTCATACATCACAAGAAAATCTCATGATAGTTACTCTTACTTTAATTGTCAAGAAATTTTTATTAACTTTTAAAATGGCCATCTTCTTCTATCTTCTATTTAGGTAAAAATATCATATACACACACAAAAATGTTCCAGAAGAGATCATTTTTAGAATTATACAAGACAAATATAATCAGCTATTTCAGCTCCTTTTTATTTAAAGTCATACTAGAAACAAAAAGGAGTAATAAAATGAATGTGGACATGTGAAATTAAGAAAGGTAGCAATTTTCTCAACATAGAAAATAAAATTTGATGAAAAAAAGTTGGTATCAGATGATGGTAATTTGGAGGAAAAATGATAAATTCAGTCAATAATTTGATATTTGCCTAAAATCTACTTTGTTATCGACTAAAAAACATGACTACTTCTGCAATAAGAAAGTTTAGCATGAGACCAAAAAGTTGCTTTTTCCTAAAAATTATGACGGATATAACTGTTAATAAATGATATCTCGTTACCTATTTTACGTGTTCAATAAATCAAATATATAGCTGGGCTTCTCTCACATATGTAGACGAAAACCAAAATGAAAATATTTGAAAATTGTTATGACATCTCTGTGTTGTAAGCTTCACCAAACTGCATCTTTAAAATCCACTTGCATTTCTTCTGTATATCCAATTTATTGGGACAGAAACTACATTCAGTACCATTGCAAGATTAAGATTTTTCACCATTGCGGTTTCTCAAATACAGCCACAAATTTGTTCTGTTTGTCCACTGACTCTCTCAATGAGCTATCTATATGTTATAGCTTTTGTGAATGTCTAAATAAATAGGGAAAGTATTACTCCATTATTTTTCGGTTGCAAATAGCACATCCAACTAGCTAAAAGTGGGAGGGGATAGAATAGTAAGGTACACGATGCTTCAAGGAACTGAAGTCAAGGAGAATTTGGTTTCAGGCCAGGCTAGATCCAGATTCAGAGTCTTAAGTGATGGTATAATCTGTTTCTCTCTCTATGCTATCTCTGTTTTAGCTGGGTTTCCTCTGTGCTGACTTCATCGTCATTGTGTTTCCGCTTTGCTGTGCTGTTAGCTAGGTCCAGATTCACATTCTTATAGTCGAGAAATCATGAAAGAAAGGGAGCCTTTCTTTCCCAAAATGTTCTGCAAAAGACCTGGAATCTGAACCACGATTCTCGTTTAGATTGCATAACCATCCACGAATCAATCACTCTGGCCCAAGGGATGGAATGTTCTAATTAATTAGTAGTTTTTAGAAAACTATGAAGATTGAAAGAATTTAGGAATTAAGCATGGAAAATGGTACCACATGGATTAACTTTCCGTTTAGTCTAAGGAAAATAAAAACCGTCATTCAGTATTTAAAGGTTACATTAGCTTTCTGCAGCCAACTTATCAATAAATCTCTTGAACATGAGCCATAGCTAAACAGGTGAGTTATCAATATACTGAAACCATAAGCTGATCTTAATATTGACTTTGAGTATGTCAGAAGCTATTAAAAATCTACTTTAGAAATAAATTATGTTTAGGTTCATAATTTAGTATAAAGTCAGCATCAGCATACCAGAAGTACTACTTGGTGAAATGATTTAGACCTCCTCCTGCTGTATATTTATTCCATCCTCAAATCCCAACAGTATCATTTAGAGCAGGATGAAATGTGGGAAAACCCATCATTATAAAATCCGTTTATTTTTTAAATTTAAATTATAATTCACTGAGATGGAATCAGAACAGCCGTTGTGGACATTTGAACTGTAAGGATCTATGGATTCAGAACTGCCCATTATTCCTGCCCAATGTAAACTAATAGATATAGGAAACTTAATCATAAAGAAAGGCAGAAAATTGGAACAAATTTGCAGAGACAAAGAGGCGTGAGGCCATGCTGCCTCAGGAGAAATGAAAAGTTGCACAGCTTGTAACTTTCCACATTCAGTTCTGAAGTTGAACACCTGTATCCTGTCTTTGGATGTCTGTGAGATGGAATAACACAAAAATAAAAATCTAATCTAGTAGATAAACAAGCAGAAAGAAAATACATGTTGGAAAAACACCTGAAATATTTCTGGGACCTTCCCTTCACAATTTCTATGTGAGAGAGGGTTGCACTATATTTCTTACTAAACCAATAATATTGCTAATGAGGTAATGAAGGAGATGGTATAGCTAGTATTTTACCTTCTGAACAAGCATATCCTCTCCGCTTTCACCTAGAACTCCTCCTTTTGGTCAACGGTACGTGCCCCATGGACCTCTATTCCTACACAAGCTGTGACCTAGCCCAAACCCGGGGGGTCTTGCTTCTTTTCCCCTTTGTGTTTTCCAAAGGAGTTTGCATAAGATCGGTATTATTTCTTTTTTAAATGTCTGACAGGGAAACCACAGGGGCCTGAAATGTTCTTTGTTGTATTATTTTTAACTAAATTCAATTTCCTTAAAACCTGTTTAGATGTTCTGTTTCTTATTTTTCATGGAATGTGTCTATTTCATCTAGGTTGTCAAACTTATTAGTAAATGTTGTTCATAACATTCTCTCATGATCCTTTATCCTGTAAGATGTCTAGTTGTTTCCATTCTTTTATTTCTGATGTAGATGACTGTAGTTTTTTCTCATTTCTCTTGATCAATCTCAATAGGTATTTCTCAACTTAATCTTAAAAAAAAAACAACTTTAGTGGAATAATTTTCACTACTGTCTTCCTGTTTTCTTTTTCCTCCCTGTCCTTACCTTTACTACTTCCTTCTTTGTAGTAATTGGAGGTTTAATTTGCTATTTTTTCTAGCTTCTTTCTTTGGAAACTTTGAACACTGATTTCATAACTTTTATTTTATTCCAATATAAGCATTTAAATTTCCCTCAGTTTTGCCTAACCTGCACACAAAAACTTTTGATATGTTGAGCTTTCATTATTATTCACCAAAAATTATTTCAATTTTCCTTGTAATTTTTTTGACCCATGAATTTTATAGACGTCTGTTTTTATAATACATTGAAATTTTCTAGAAATCATGTTACTGATTTCTGATTTAATACTGTTGTACCCAGAAACGCTACTCTGTAAGATTTCAGTCTTTTAACACTTAAGGACGCTTGTACTGTGGCCCAGCTTAAGGTCTATATTAGGAAATGTGCAATGAACACCTGAAAGCAATGTGTATTTTGCAGTTGTTCAGTGTTCCATTTTGTAGATGTTTGTTGATAATGTTGTTGAGATTTTTTATTTCCTTATATATTTTTCCTATCTATCTATCTTCTTTCAATTTCTGATACAGGGGTGTTAAAATTTCCAATTAAGATTGCTGTCTTTTTCTCCCTTTAGTACTCTCAGTTTTTGTCTCTTTTAATTAATTAATTATATGTTTTGCTGTTAAATTAACTCTTTTATTATTACTAATGTCTCACTGTACCTTTGGTAATTATCTTTTCTTTGAGTTCTACTTTTTCTGGTATTAATATTGCCACGTAATCTTCCTTATTCATATATTTTGCAAAATGTATCTTTTTTCATCCTAGTGCTTTCAACCTATCTGTAATTATCTTTAAAGTGTATCTCATTCCAGAACTTCGATTACGTGTTTTGGTCACTTGATGTTATCCTAAGGTCACCAAGTCTGTGTGCACTTAATTTTTTTGTTCTTTTTCTTTATTCATCAGATTGCATAGTTTCTATGTACCTGCCATCTAGTTCACTGTCCCTTTCTCCTACCGTCTCTGATTTGCTACCTAGTTGACCAGCCAATTTTTTACAGCAGATAAATTTTAAATTGTTAAAATTTCTTACATTTTATAATATAATAAATAATATGATATAACTTAAAATTATTATAAGTTTTTAGAATTTTAAATTGTTAAAATACTATTTGATACTTTTATATGGTTTTCATTTCACTTACTAAGAATAATTTATTTTAAGGTTAAATATAAATATGTTACAGTAGCTGTATTAAAGTTCTTCTCTACTAATTCCAATATCTTAGTCATGTTGAGATCTATTTCTCCTGATTTATTTTTTTCTTAATTATAGGTTGCATTTTCTTGTTTCTTTGCATGTCTAGTCATTTATGATTGTATATTGGATATCATGAATGATACATTATACAATTAGGAATATAGGTAAGAAAAAGATTTCTCACCATGATACAGTATTTTATGGTACACGATGACTCAGCTATTTCAAATTATGTGAATTATGTTCATACATTACCAACATAATGGACACTAACTATGGGTTGAATGATTTTTCAGATCTTTATATTTTTTCTAATAAACAACTGCCAATCACCTTGTATTGTCCTTATTAATTATTAATTATATATGTCTATATATAATTATGTATATATAAAATCTTGGATTACAATTCAAAATTTTATAAACTGTACACTTATAGTTCATTTTTGTTTTTTCTTTCAATGATTTCTCACCTAGATTTCCTGCTAGATTTTTTCATTGGCACAATTCAGTAGGAAGACCAGAGAAGTTATGCATTGCAGATCAGCCTCTAGTGGGGTAGAGAAAGGTGGAAAGTGGATCTGTAAAGGCAAACAGAAGGTGTTCAGTGTACTAACCAATTATTTTAATAAAACAACTCTGAGTTACACAGGAAGCAATGTAGTCACTATGTCAATGTAGAATCAGACCAATCCTTGCAGGTGGAACTTCTGAATGCATTAGCTCTGTAGTGTTGCCTCATCAGTAAATTTGTGATTCTTATCTTTATGATAAATAATTCATAATTGCTCATTATTTTATGCTAATGTGAAGAAAAGTGAACAATTTTCTTTAGTGAGAATGAATCTTAGACCACTGATTCAGGGATGCAAGAAAATTAGCATTTTTAAAAAATGTACTATAACTCAGCTTAAGTTCTGAATTCAAACTGTATTATACAAGACTTGCAAAAAATTGTAGCATCTGAGTAATCACTTTTGCTAATAGATAGAGTGCATGGATAAATTTAAAATTATGCATATTTGGCATTCCAAGTTTAACTATCCCCATGACTGAGTCCATGATGTCCTCCTTTCCCATTAATAACTTGCTACCTTCTGATATCTTGGTACTATATCACAAACCTCACATATTATGGTTGGGCTTAGAATAAACAAAAGATAAATTAAATAAACTCATACAAATTAATGGGAGTTTTTTAATAAAATAAACAATTATTCAAGGGCCATTATTTAAATGAATAAGATTAATATAAATTTGCTCAAGGTTTGAATAAACAGTTAGCTTTATGATTCATATAAGCATTGTTATACCTCATGATCTGCATATAATTCATTGGCCAATGATTAGGTCAGAAGAAACAGCTATACTGAGGAATATGTATTCACATATATTTGTGATATATATGGATATACATTATATATGTATATATATTTCGATTTCAAAACTGCAATACACCCACACGTATATGACTATTTTGTGATTAAATTTCTTGCTAATATGTAATGATCTGAAGTTTTCACATAAAAACCTGAAATATAATTGCTCTCGAAAAATCATCAGCCTGTGTTTTTGCATGGAAACTCCCTACAGGCCTGATTGGTGGACTTCCCAACTTGCTTCATTCATTTACGTTGCCTTCCTGACCACGAGAGCCACTGGAGTTCGCAAGCAACCATTGAAAAAGACTAACCAATTTAAATGATTAAGAAATGAACAGAAAGGTTTAGATAGAGCTTTATAGGATTACTGTATGCTTCTCAGTTTGACTATTATAAATAAGCTGGGAAGAAATCAGATTCTGTAAAAAAGGATTCATACAAATTAAACTTAAGAGAATTATTATGTACATGAAATTCCAGTTTACTGACTTACAATGGCGATTGCACAAATTTCAAAGTTTATTCTATTGGTTAATTCTTCTTGAAAATGATTTAGAAATCTAAAGTTTGTATGGGCAAACAAGAAAAAAAAAAGGATATTTACACATTGTCAGTCATGAGCCAGGTAATTTGTCTATACACAAAGAAACACGTAAAAAATATACATACAATGGAATAATAATATACAAACAATTAAAAGGATGAATGACTAATATAGGGCAACAGTGTGGATGAATCTCAAAGATTATGCTAGTGAAAGAAGTCAGGGGAAAAAAGCCCATATTGTATGATTGCATTTATATAAAATTCTATAAAATACAAACTTACGTATAGTGAAAGAAAGCGGATATTGTTGCTTGGGCACAAGGTGGGTGGCGAGGTGATGAGGAGGGTTGGGTGGTAGGGATTACCAAGGAGCATGAGGAAACTTTTTAGGGCCATGGTATTTTCATTATCTTTATTGTATTATTACAATACAACCATTATTGGTTTCACAGACATATGCATATATCAAAACTTTTAATTGTACTTTAAATATATGTAGTTTTTGTATGTTGATTATGCCTCAGTAACAGTTAGCTCAATTAACCAAAGTCACATAGCTAGTGAGTTGAACTGAAGTTTGTCTGATACCCAAAGCACATTCTTCCTTGGATTATATTTAATAGTTGAACATTTATTATCACCTGCACTTATCATTCTTGACCTGTGTCATTTTTTATGTCTTCCTGTACACCTAAGCCAGGTTTCACACGTAGCAGTTGTTCAGCAAACAATTTTTGAATAAATTAAATCGTTGACTAAAAAGTTATCAATGTTTTAAATATTCTCCTTTAAGTTGTTACTCCATTATGGTAAATATTTTTGCTTCAACATTCTTATCTCACAAAGCAAAGTGAAAATTTGAAATCAGCTAATATTCTTATTGTTTCAGTCCTTTTCTTCTGGACTCTTTTCCTCATATCTGGTCATTTCACGCTCCTGAAATTACAGTACATGCTTTCCCGCCGTTGATACAGTGGACAGACACAGATTTCAGCAGGCTGCTGGCTGCTTCTGACAAGAAATCCACACATTGAGAAACACCTGCTTTTGTCTCTAGACAAATATCACACGTGATTGGATGTCTCCTTTAGAGGGAAAAAGAGAAAAGTGGTCCAGAAAACTTGACACCAAAGAAATGTAGGCATACTTGATGCATATTACCCTGGAAGTAATTACCTTATTGAAAAGTTTGCTTTTTTGATGCCTGTTCATTACTCTGTTATTTCACAAGTTGTTATCTGACCAACACATACTTGTTGCTCTACCAAAACTAAGCAATCAATTCTGACAGGTTGAATATTTTTTCTTTTATTATGTGGCAGAAATTCATCAAAATATGCATTACTTTTCCCACATGGCAAAGACCTTTATAAACTCAAAATAGCAATCTTCCATTTTAATGACAACTGAGTTGTCTAAAGCACAAATATTTGATAAAATTTTGAACTCACAACAGGAAACCAAAGATGTGGGTTACAGAAATTTCTGTGACAGAATAATTGGTTTTAAAACACAGATAATAGGTGTACATATTAGAATGATAATAATTTATCTCAAATATTTGCACTAACATATCATTTGCAAACCTTCACCTGAAGAAGACAGGAAAAGCTTGTAAAAACGTCTTCTTCAAAATACAACTCTAGGATTGCTAGTGATAGAGAAGGCACCACAAAGAAACTTTTTAGTATTAAAATTATGTTACGTGTTAGAGATTTGAAAAGGAAAGTGAAAACACTTCATTCATGATCATAATACCCTCTAAGAGAGGACATGTGATAGAAGAAAAATGGATAGTGGGCAAAAAACTGAGTTTAAATTCTATGTGGCTACTTTCATTGAGACTGTAGGCAAATAAAGTAACTATTGTGTGGTGTGGTTTCCTCAGTAAGAAAAAGGTATTAAAAATGCCGATCTTACCTACTTACCAGTATTCTTATAAACATCAAACTCAAAGAACATGTGAAAATGCTTTGAGGTGTTATGTAAATGTATGGCATCATTGTTTCTCCTCTGACGATCAGTAAATATATACAAACTCGTTGCATGAGGCAGTAATACTTTTATTAATCTAAATTAAAAGAATAACTCTCTATAAAAATTATTTGCCTATATCCTTTTGAGTAGTCTAATAAATCAGTATTTTTTTCCAGCCACCTATGATGTAATTTTGTTTATATCATTTTTTCTAGCCATTTATAATTCACAGAATAATTTGCAATGACACTTGCAGCATTCTTCTTCTTTATAATTGTCAATGAACTCACTGCCTAACGTTGCAAAATCTGAATAAGTAATTTGGAAAACATGCAAAATCTAAACTGACTATATGTGTTGGACTAAATTATTTTTCTCCTTTTATTTTTGAAAACACAGTTATGCACCACATCCTAATGTTTCAGTCAACAACAGACTGCATAGAGGATGGTGGTCCCATGAGATTAGAATCATCTAGCCTAGGAGTGTAGTAGGCTATGTAGTCTAGGTTTGTGTAAGTGCAAGTGCTGTAGAGGAGAAAGAAATTTCCTTCTACCCTTATAAGCTCTTCTGGCTGGTCTAAGAATTAAATTGACATGAGACAGATTAACAGGAGAAAAACAAAAGTTTAATAATATGTATACATGGGAGAAAGCTAGGAAAACTGAGTAGCTTGCTAAAATGTCCGCAGCCCTCACCTTAAAGATCATGCTCAGCTAAAGACAAAACAAGATGTTAAGGATGGGGAAGAATCAGGGACTTCAA
The DNA here is from genome assembly GCF_020826845.1 of Diceros bicornis minor. Lineage (NCBI taxonomy): Eukaryota > Metazoa > Chordata > Mammalia > Perissodactyla > Rhinocerotidae > Diceros > Diceros bicornis. Next base: position 47,390,002 of record NC_080745.1, on the reverse strand, counting down.
AGGGAAGGAAGGCAATTTTCAGGTAGGTGAAAAGGAGCAAACATTTGGAAAACAGTGCTTGGCCACACAGAAACAGAAGAACACAGAGGGGAGCCCAACAAACAGGCTTTTCTAGGTTTCTCCCTGTCCACCACATAGTTCATGTTATGCTAAGGTGATAGCTCACTTCCTGAGACAGGTTTTTTTATCTGAATTCTTTTAGGCAGTTAAAGGGGAGATAACAAGAAAAACTTTCTAAGTTTTTTGTTTTTTTTAAATAATCAGCCTAAAATAATCCTCATGTAAGACACATTTTGAGGTGGCAAATTTTGTTCCCCTTCAATACACTCTATGATGTTCACCCAACAACAAAATTGCCTAATGATGCATTTCTCAGAATGTATCCCTGTCATTAAGCAACCCATGGCTGTATAAGTATTGAATAAATTATTTTGATCAAAGTAATCAAGACAATATGGTAAATGAGCACTACTTTAAACCCTGAAGAAGTTACAAAAGTGAAAAACTGTGAGAAAAACTTGAAGTAACAGATGGTGATTTAGATCCTAGTGTTGGAGGCAAATGGTAGACAATAAAAGGAGCGAGCCAGTTGCCACAGAACTTTCTAGGTGTGTTCTTTACTCAATTCTACTCTCTCCTGAATGACTTCCCCAACACCACCTTGGGACATAAAAGCAGAAGTGCCCAAATATCATGAGCTGAAAAGAGACTTATTAGGGCAACACCTAAGACAAGCTGAACTTGGAAAAGGACACAGGGGCCAACAGACAAGGAGGTCCTGAAAATTCTGTCTTTATTCCTTCCCCCCACCCCAAAACAGTGGGCTAGGTAATTACATCAGATTGCTGTTTTCCCTGTTCCCAAAAGAGCAGGATTGCTTAGAGGGGTGAGGGAGAAATTTAAATCAGGTTGTAACATTAGCAGTTCCCAGCCCTTACATGTTTTTTCCTCTGCTGCCTTCCACCCTCTGTAAACATATTGAAAAACTGAAGCTAATGGTTAGAATTTCTCCCTTCTCCTCAAGTACACATTATTAATATGCTATCTTTGAAACACATTCATGGGGTGATTGCTGGGAAGATGGTGGTGTAGGATGCTGAACTCACTTCCTCCCACAGACAAAACAAATTTACAACTACCTGTGGAACAATTATCTCTGAGAGAGAACTGGAATCTGGATAAAAGGAACCCACACAAGAAGGGACAACAATGACAGAGATGGAAGAGGCAGAAATACCTCTCTGTTAAGGAAAAAAACACATTCTAGCCACGACACTTCATGGCTTGGAGCAATCTGAAGGTACAAAGCTTTTCCTAAAGGAGTGGGGTATCTGAGCAGGAAAGCAAATCCATAATAAGCAGCCTTTGATTTCAGCACAACCAAGGTGAATGTCATAATACCTGGCTTTGCTGGCTATTAAGGCCAACAAGGTATACCCCCAGAAAAGCTATCAAACATAAAGAAAAGAAAAGCCTGTTCTTAAAGGGCCCACATACAGATTCACCCATTCTGGAAACCAACAGAAAATTACCAGAAAGAAAGGTGCACAGTCCTTTGGTAAAAGAGACTCACTTGATAAGCTCTGAGAATGTCTCAGAGAGGCATGACATTGTGGGGCCCACCTCCCCAGGGACTGAGACACTGGTGGCAGCCATTATGTGACCTAGTACAGGCATGGTGACACAGATGCTGGCAGATGCCATTGGAGTTCTTCCTCTGGCCTGTTGGCACAGGGTTTGCCCCTCCTACTAGAACATTGATTTGATCCATCTCAGCCAGGGACTAGCTCCACCCACCAGCAAGCCCACAGGGAATTTGTGTGCTTGATTAGGCAAGGTGTGTGGGATCTCTGCAGAGGGGTCAGTGGGTCCACTTAAGCAGGACATGGGCACAGGGCAAGGCTGGTTCATGGAGTGTGTGGGCCCAGGGCTATGGGGCTTGTTGGTTGCAGCAGATTTGTGCCACTGACCTTCTCAAACAGCCACATAGGGGATCTGCCCCCACTTCCAATGCCTGAAACAAGTGTGTGCTGTCATGCCTGGGGCTGGCCCCATCCAGTTGCACTCCTAAGAGCTGACAATATCCTCTCAAGCCGGAGGCCTACAGCAATTGTGAACCCTTGAACCCAGCAACCAGCCACGCTGGGGGCCTCACTCACTTAACAGCAAAACAGCAGCAGATGTGTGCTATTATACCTTGCAGCCAGCTGTGTTGGGGCTCCTCCTGCCCAATAAAGTGACTAAAGGGACCATAGCAGCTGCATGCAGCTGACTATTACAACCAGCCTAGCCTACCTATGCACCCACAGCCAGTGCAACCTACCACATCAGAAGGGTACATATTGCCCAAAGAGGGGACACTCCTGGAACATTCGGAACTGGTAATGAGAGAGAAACACATTGCTGGGCCCGATAAGGCATCTCTTACATAAGGCCACATCTCCAAGATTGGGAAATGTAGTTGGTCTACCTAATACAAAGATATAAGCACAGAGAAGTAGGGAAAATGAGGAGACAAAGGAATATATTCCAAATAAGAGAATAGGACAAATCCTCAGAAAAAGAACGATAAAAATAGAGATAAAAAATCTACCTGATAAAGAATAGAAACTAATAGCCATAAGGATGTTTGCTCATCTTGGGAGAAGAATAGATGAATTCAGTAAGAACTTCAACAAAGAATTGGAACACATAAAAAAGAACTAATCAAAACTGAAGAATACAATGGAAATTAAAAATTCACTAAAGGGAATCAACAGCAGAGTAGATGACACAGAATAATGGATCAGTGAGCTGGATGAAAGAGTAGGGGGAATGACCCAAGCTGAACAGAACAAAAAAATGGAATTAAAAAGAACAAGGATGGTCTAAGGGACCTCTGGGGCAAGATCAAGCATACTAATATCCATATTATAGGTATCTCACAAAGAGAAGAGAGAGACAAAGGGGCAGAGAACATATTTGAAGAAACTAAAGCTGAAAACTTCCCTAATATAAGGAAGGAAAGAGGCATCCAGGTACAGGAAGCACAGAGAGCACCAAACAAGATGAACCCAAAGAGGACTACTCCAAGACACATTATAATTAAAATTTCAAGAATTAAAGATGAATAGAAAATCCTAAAAGCTGCAAGAGAGAGGCAACAAGTTGCATACAAAGGAATCCCCATAAGGCTATCAGCTGACTTTTCACCAGAAACCTTACAGGCTAGAAGGGAGTGGCACAATACATTGAAAGGGCTGAAAGGAAAAAACCTACAGTTAAGAATATTTTACACAGCAAAATTATCATTCAGAATGGAAGGAGAGAGAAAGAATTTTCCAGACAAGCAAAAATAAAAGAAGTTTATTGCCAATAAACTGGCCTTACAAGAAATGTTCAAGGGACTTATTTAAGTGGAAAAGGAAAGACCATAAATAGGAATAAAAAAATTATCAAAGAAAAAAAATCACTAGTACAGGCAAATATACAGGAAAGGTAGCAGATCAACGACAAATGAAGCTCATATGAAGGTCAAAGACAAAGTACTAAAATTATCTATTCCCATGATAAGAGGTTAAAGGATATACAGACATACAAGAAAGAGGTTAAATATGATATCAAAAACGTAAAATGTGGCGGGAGGGGAGTAAAAGCGTAAGGCTTTTAGTAAGAGATTAAACTTAACAGACCATCAATGTAATATAGAGTTCATTATATATGAACCTCATGGAAATCACAAACCAGAAACCTGTAATAAATAAACAGAAAATTAAGAGAAAGGAAGCTAAACATAATACTAAAGAAGACCATCGAATCACAAGGGAAGAGAACAAGAGAATAAAGGAACATAGAAGATCTACTAAAACGCCCAGAAGAAAGTAATAAAATGGCAATAAGTAAATATTTATCAATAGCTACTTTAAATGGACTAAATGCTCCAATCGAAAGACAGGGCATGGCTGATTGGATTAAAAAAACATAACCCATATATATGCTACATACAAAAGACATACTGCAGATCTAAAGACATTCACAGATTGAAAGTGAAGGGATGCAAAGAGATACTCCATGCAAATGGCAATGAAGAGAAAGCTGGAGTAGCAATACTTATATCAGACAAAATAGACTCTAAAACAAAAACTGTAACAAGAGACAAAGAAGGGCGCTACATAATGACTCCAAGAAGAAGATATAGCACTTGTAAATATCTATGCACCCAACCTAGGGGCACGTAAATGTATAAAGCAATAATTAAAAGACATAAAAGAAGAAATAGACAGTAACACAATAATAGTAGGAGACTTTAATACCTTGCTTACATCAATGGATAGATCATCCAAACAGAAAATCAGTAAGGAAACATTGACCATAAATGACACATTAGATCAGGTGGACTTAGTAGATATATACAGAACATTCCATCCAAAAACATTGGTATACACATTCTTTTTGAATGCACATGGAACATTCTCCAGGATAGATCACATATTATGCCACAAAACAAGTCTCAATAAATTTAAGAAGATTGAAATAATACTAAGCATCTTTTCCAACCACAATAGTCTGAAACTAGAAATCAACTACAAGACAAAAACTGGGAAAGCCACAAATATGTGGAGATTAAACAAAATGCTACTGAACAATGATTGGGTCAATGAAGAAATCAAAGGAGAAATCAAAAAATATCTGGAGACAAATGAAAATGAAAATATGACATACCAAAATTTACGGGATACAGCAAAAGCGATATTAAGAGGAAAGTTTATAGCAATACAGGCCTACCTCAACAAACAAGAAAAATCTCAAATACTCTAACAGTGCACCTAAAGGAACTAGAAAAAGAACAAACAAAGCCAAAATCAGTAGAAGGAAGGAAATAATAAAAATCAGAGCAGAAATAAACAAATAGAGACTAAAAAAAAAAAAGAAAAAAATCAATGAAACTAAGAGCTTGTTCTTTGAAAAGATAAAGAAAATTGACAAGCCTTTAGCTAGACTCACCAAGAAAAACAGAGAGAAGGCTCAAATAAATAAAATCAGAAAGAAAGAGGAAAAATTACCACAGACAACTCAGAAATACAAAAGATTATAAGAGAATACTATGAAAAGCTATACAACAACAAATTGGGTAATCTAGAAGAAATGGATAAATTCTTAGAACAATACAACCTTCTAAAACTGAATCAAGAAGAAACAGAGAATTTGAATAGACCAATCACCAGTAAGGAGATTGAAACAGTAATCAAAAACCTCCCACAAAACAGAAGTCTAGGACCAGATAGTTTCCCCAGTGAATTCTACTGAACATTCAAAGAAGACCTAATGCTTAACCTTCTCAAACTCTCCCAAAATATTGAAAAGGAGGGGAAGCATCCTAACTTATTCTATGAGGCCAACATTACCCTGATACCAAAACCAGAGAAGAACCATACGAAAAAAGAAAATTACCGACCAAAATCACTGATAAACTTTGATGCAAAAATCCTCAATAAAATACTAGAAAATCGAATACAACAATAAGTTAAAAAGATCATACACCATGATCAAGTGGGATTTATTCCAGGGATGCAGGGATAGTTCAACATCTGCAAATCAATCAACGTGATACACCACATTAACAAAATAAAGAATAAAAATCATAATGTCATCTCAATAGATGCAAGGAAAGCATTAGACAAGGTACAGCATGCATTTGTGACAAAAACTCTGAATAAAATGGATTTAGAGGGAAAGTACCTCAATGTAATAAAGACCATAAGTGACAAGCCCACAGCTAATATCATATTCAGCACAGAAAAATTGAAAGCTATACCTTTATGAACAGGAACCACATAAGGATGCCTACGTTTGCCTCTCTTATTTGACATGTTATTGGAAGTCCTACCCAGAGCAATCAGGCAAGAAAAAGAAATAAAAGGGATCCAAATTGGAAAGGAAGAAGTAAACCTTTCACTATTTGCAGATGACATAATTTTATGTATAGAAAACCCTAAAGAACCCACAAAAAAACTATTAGAAATAACAAATGAATACAGTAAAATTGTAGGATACAAAATTAGCAATAAAAATCAGTTGTGTTTCTATACATTAACAATGAAATAGCAGAAAGAGAAATTAAGAATACCATCCCATTTATAATCTCAAGAAAAAGAATAAAATACCTAGGAATAAACTTAACCAAAGAGGTGAAAGACCTGTACACTGAAAACTATAAAACATTGTTGAAAGAAATCAAAGAAGACACAAAGAAATGGAAAGATATTCTGTGCTCTTGGATTGGAAGAATTAGCATAGTTAAAATGTTCTTCTTGGGCTGGCCCCGTGGCTTAGCGGTTAAGTGCACACGCTCCGCTGCTGGCAGCCCGGTTCAGATCCCGGGCGCGCACCGCTTCTCTGGCCATGCTGGGGCTGCGTCCCACATACAGCAACTGGAAAGATGTGCAGCTGTGACATACAACTATCTACTGGGGCTTTGGGGGGAAAAATAAATAAATAAAATCTTTAAAATGTCCTTCTTCCTAAAGCAATCTACGGATTCAATGCAATCCCTATGAAAATCTCAACTACATTTTTCACAGAAATAGATCAAAGAATCGTAAAATTTATGTGTAACAACAAAGGACCCTGAATAGCCCAAAGAATCCTGAGAAAAAAGAATAAAGCTGGAGCTATCACACTCTCTGGTTGCAAAATATACTACAAAGCTATAAGAATCAAAACAGCATGGTACTGGCACAAAAACAGACACACAGAGCAATGGAACTGAATCGAGGGCCCAGAAATAAACCCACACATCTATGGATAGCTAATTGTCAACAAGGGATCCAAAAACATACAATGGAGACAGGAAAGTCTCTTCAATAAATGGTGTTGGGAAAACTGGACAGCCACATGCAAAAGAATGAATGTAGACCTTTATCATACACCATGCACAAAAATTAACTCAAAATGGATTAAAGAATTGAATGTAAGACCTGAAATCATAAAACTAGTAGAAGAAAACAGGGAGTACACTCTTCGACATGGTCTTAGCAGTATCTTTTCAAATACCTTGTCTCACCAAGCACAGGAAATAATGGGGAAAAAAATAGGACTACATCAAACCAAAAAGCTTCTGCACAGTGAAGGAAACCATCAACAAAATGCAAAGACAACCTAACAATTTGGAGAAAGTATTTGCAAATCATATGTCTGATAAGGGGTTAATATCCAAAATATATAAAGAACTCATACATGTTAACAAAGAAACAAGCAATTTAATTAAAAAACGGGCAAAAGATATGAACATTTTTCCAAAGAAGATACAGATGGCCAACAGGCATGTGAAAAGTTGTTCAGCATCACTAATTATTAAAGAAATGCAAATCAAAACTAAAATGAGATACCACCTCACACCCATCATAATGGCTATAATTAACAAGACAAGAAGACAAGAAATAGCAAGTATTGGAGAGGTTGTGGAGAAAAGGGAACTCGTGTATATTGCTGGTGGGAGTGTAAACTAGTGCGACCACTATGGAAAACAGCTTGGATATTCCCAAAAAATTAAGGATAAAATTACCATATGAGTTGCCGGCCCCATGGCTTAGCAGTTAAGTGCTCACGCTTTGCTACTGGAGGCCTGGGTTCGGATCCTGGGCACACACCAATGTACCGCTTGTCCAGCCATGCTGAGGGGGCATCCCATATACAGCAACTAGAAGGATATGCAACTATGACATACAACTATTTACTGGGGCTTTGGAGAGAAAAGGAAAAAAAGGGAGGAGGATTGGCAATAGATGTTAGCTCAGGGCTGGTCTTCCTGAGAAAAAAGAGGAGGATTGGCATGGATGTTAGCTCAGGGGTGATCTTCCTCACCAAAAAAAAAAAAAAAGAGAAGAAGAAAGAAAGAAAGAAATTAAAAACTTGCCATATGATCCAGCTATTCCACTTCCAAGTATTTTTCTCAATAAATGTGTTTCCAAAGAACAAGAAAACACTAATTTAAAAAGATATACACACTCCTATGTTCATTGTATTATATAAATTTCAGATGTATATCATATTTTTATTTCTGTGTAGACTACATCAATCACGTTCACCACCTAAAGACTAATTACCATCCATTACCATACACATACGCCCTGTCAATCCTGTCACCCTCCTCTATGGCCCCTTCTCCTCTGGTAACCACCAATCTAATCTCTATGTCTATGTGTTTGTGTGCTGATATCTTTCATTGGTTTTTGAAAATTCTCTGTCAGGTGTCTCTGTCACGTTCTCTGTCATATGTCTCCAAATATTGTTTCTACTCCATTTTTTCTTCCCTGTATTTCTAGAAATCAAATTATCACAGTACTAAGACTAGTACTAGTCTCTATTGGTCTCTCTTAAGATATTGACAGGAATCATAAAAACATACTTGAATTTACACCTTTTAGTATTGCCTACCACATAGGAACTTCTCAATAGAAAAATGTTATCAGAAACCTAAACTCATCAGTATTCTTAATTATAATATTATAATAAGTTAAGGAATGTCTACTATCACTATTAGACAATGTGCTTCAAGATGTTATAAGCTAGAAACCAAGTAAAAAGATGAATGAAGAAGTATAAATATTAGAAAAACAGGAATTTAAGTTATCATTACTTGCAAATGATATATTAAAACATACAAAATTCCAAGAGAATTAATGGAAAAATCATTAGAAACCTAATTACCATTAAAGAGGAAATCTACAGGAGTATGGAATATATTAATATCAATAGCTTACCAAATTCTAAAAATAGTACAAATGGATTACCATCCTTAATATACAAAAAGCTTTTATAACACATTGTAAAACCTGACAAAGAAAGTGAACAATTTACAAAGTAAGGAGGGTAAGTAGACAAAATGCCAATGATAAGAGGAGTCCATATATTTGCACACAAAATTAAAGACAAATTATTATCAGGAAAATTTATAAATAATATCAGACAAATCACAAAATGAAAGATTGATTTATAAATGGAACAAGAACACTCACCACAATTCACAAAAGAAGTAAATGTGCAAAATGTTTAGCTAGATTCAAATAATAAGATTTTATTTTTGCTCACATAGTTGGCAATGAATTTGTTTTCTTTTTAATGAGATAACCCATGTAAATGAAAGTATAGAGAAAGATTCACTCTCTTCCAGCTTCCAGCGAGAGTTTAAATTCATGTAATGGTTCTAAAGGAATATTTCACAAAATGTATATAAAGGCTTTAAGTGTGCATGGCTTTTGATCAAGCAATGACATTCCACTCTGAAAGTTTATGCTAAGAAAATAGTAATAGATGTTCAGAAATATTTTTTAATATATTTGTCAGTGTGTTTATCATGAAATCATTGTATCCATGAAAAACTGGAAACTACCTGAATATCCAAATACTGGATAATTGGTTAAATAAATCACAGGTATTAATTAATGAAAAAATATCAAACTATTTAAATTCTGATGGTGAAGGAAATTTAAAGACATTGAAAAATATTCAAGGTACAGATTTGTGAAAAAAAGGCATAAGGCAAATTTGACATATCAGCTGAATATTCTATAAAAGAATGTCCTTATGGACATATAGATGGAAATGTGAGTAAATGGATGAATGAAGAGATGGACAGAAATAATTTGGAAATAATACATCATTTGTATGTTAATACAAATGTTATGTTAATAGTTATTCCATAATAATACTAACAGTTAATAGTAACAGTAGTTGTGCATTACAATCTTCCTATAGTGCATATTAATTAGTTATATGATTATAAAAGAAAATTTCAAATTACTTTAACAATATTGAAGCAAAAAGTATAATATTTAACTCATATGATTATAGTATAATTCAAAGTGAATTTAAAATATTTAAGATGCCTTCAAGTTTTAGGGAGTTTGTATTTTGCTGGATGGATTGGAAAAGGAGATTACTAAATAGGTAAAGAAAATTTATAAATTATATAGTCAGAGATTTACAAAGCTCTTGCTATTGGAAGTAGTCACACCAACAATGTATGTTTTAACAAATTGTTTAAACTTTTGCAAGAGCACCTTGTATGTAAGACAGAAGAAGGAGATAATGTTACGTCTTTAGGTTATGCCGTGATAAAGAATGTGTATTAAATTCAGGAAATGACAGGGAAGTCATTTGAGACATTCAGAAAGGTACTTGGTACTACTAGGTGTGTTCTTAAAATTAAACTGGAACTAATGTGATGGATAAAATGAAAGATTATCTGTAAGCCCGATATCAATCAAATAAGAAGTGATAAAGTCCTCATCCAAAATATTGACAGAAGAATTAGAATGCAGGACTAAAAATCAAAACAAAAAAACAAAACATCAATATTGAGAGGATAAATGTAATAAGACTAGCTTACTTATTTATTGTATGTAGGCAAGATGATTCAGAGGTAATGCTGAAGTTTTCAACATGATGAAGTATGAGAAAAAAACAGTTTGTGATAAGGCTTTTCATATATAATATCTAATTCTTCCCACAGAAGCTCTATGAAGTAAATATGAAAATCCTCATTTTGAAGAAAAAAAACTAATGCTTAGAAAAGTTGAGCAAAGTTTCCAAATTCATGCAGCAAATAGACGATTAAGGAAGAATGAGACCTCAGCCCTGTGTGAGTCCAGAGATTTTACTCTTAGTCACTTTGTGCGTTGCCTGTGGACAGAGAAGACAGTGGAAGAAGTTTTAGATTCAACATACATTTTCAAACTATGCCTGGCATTGTGGAAGCCATGAGCAATGCCTTACATATTATAAAACCAAAAATATAATATTCCTATCAACACATTTTTCTACCTTTTTATTTCTTACTCATGCATATGTTTTAAAGTACACTTTGAAGTGAGATGAGGCTGTGTGACTGAGTTTAGACCAATGAAGTGTAAGCAGTAGTTACATGGTAAAGTCTTAGTGTGCCTTCTTAGTGTATTAGTTTGCTGGGGCTGCCATAACAAGGTACCACACACTGGATGGCCTAAACAACAAACTTACCTATATGCACAGAAATATAGAATATACAGATATACAGACACTACATATATAGACTATGTATAATGCATAGATAGACAGATAAATAGCATCTTATAAGTATAAAGAAATATATTGAAGCATAAATACTAATTTACTTGACTGACCTTGAGGAGAAGAGGCGAAAAAGGTGTGGGGAAAGTCGAACAAACAAACAAAATGCATAGAACAAAGTATTTAAATTTTAATCACATTTAACATTTATACGAAAGTGTATTTATGTCATGGATGTAAAGATAATCAGTGTATATTTGTAAATTAAAGAAATAGGGATCAAATAAGAATTATCCCCATGATGAAAGAATCTACACAATTATATATGTGTTAATATTACATATTACATCATAATATACAATGAAATGTTCCATTTATTGCTATCATAACGCCTGGCATCGAAAATTCTAGGGAGGGAATCGTTTTAGATGAAAAATACCTTAAGAAATGCTCTGGGATGGGAGTGGAGGGATGAAGCTTCTAAACCTGCTTATCAATTGATGTTAAGATAAAAAGTGGAACATTTTGTAGTCTCTGTGACTAATCTTGGCTGTAGGAAATAAACAAATGAAAAGGGTTTATGAGGAGATAGCAAAGCAAGATGTGGGAACACTGTAAGCTTCACCATATGACTCCTTCCTGCAGCCCCAAATAATAAAGTTATGAAGAGCCAGTCCCCCCAAAGGCAATTTAAACATCTAAAAACAGCCGCTTATTTTGTACTAAGGGTTTTAAAACTTAAATGTTACCCTGGTCTTATACAATTTCCTCATCATCCATATGGCTGATGCAAGTTAAAATCTTCTTAACATGCAGCTATCCCAAGACAAAAGAAAAAAACCAAAATCTTTAATTCACCAGAAGCCTGTTGTTTTTTTTTTGAATTTTTGTGTTTTATTTTGTTTGATTTTTTTAAAGGCACTAATAAGGTACTGTTGTATCCACAAGGAAGTAACACTCATGGACAGGACTTTTTATGATTTTGAGTCTATCTTCATTCAAATCTTTCTGAGAGTTTTCTCAGATTTGAGCTTTAGGAACACAGGAATGCTGTCTTGGAGAAAATGTAATACTGTGTGTTATACAACATTAACATTCTAATATGAACTTGTACCGAACTCAGTAATAATGGTTGCCAACATGCTGGCCTGAGACACAGAGTATCCATAAAATAGCTTGTAATGGTTTTTAAAACTTGGTTTTACATTTTAGACCAATGGGTTGTGATCTCATGAGATAACTAGCTAAATATCTCTGGCTCTGAGCTTTAATAAAAACAGAAGCTAGGCCAAAATCTCTTTCTAGTCTGTTCTAGGAAACCGTCTAATATAGTTATATTGGCTAGAATTAAATGAAGAGCTCACAATTGTCAACAATCCCAGTCTCTAGGGCTTTGTGAGCTTTTATGAGCGTGGTTCAAAGAAATTAGATTTCAATTTTATGAAAAACAACAGTTAAACGTGTTGCCTGCAGATTAAACTTCCTCATAATTAACCTTCCGATTACCCTCTCATCACTCCCTTTTTAGGACCACAAATACAGACGCCACAGCTCTCTTTTTTACCAAAGAAGGAGCTTTATAAATGACTATAAAAAAGAATTTTCAGGGAAATAGATTAGCATTGCTCAAGGTTTAGAAGCTCTTTGGATTGCTAAAATAAAATACAGTAACCAGTTAAAAGACAATGAGAAATGTCAAAATCATTTTATAATTGTAGTTTTTATGTCTTTAGAAAACTTAAAATATGAAGACTCTCCAGAAATTTTTAGGAGCTATAATTGGTTGCTATTGCATTTCTGTAGTCTCTAATGAAAGTACAAAAGAAATTATGACAAATGGATGTGTTTAGGCTCCAATTTTGCATTTTGTTTATCATAAACATTAATAACTTAATAGCATAGAATAAAATTTATCTTTAAAAATAAACAATTATGTCTAGTTAAAATGTTATTTTAAAAAATTGAGTGACTTTGATATTTGGTGTTATTTCTTCATTGATTTCAATATTGTTGGTTCAGAGCAGGCTTGGCCATGTTTATTGGTTTAAACTGGAATTAGATGTCTGATCTATAACCCAAAGATTATAGCGACTTGGTAAAATATTCTAAAAAAACTTAATCTTGGATATTTTTACGTGCAAGTAATCTTAAAACTGATCATAAATTAATTTATACTAATATGACATTTTAAAAATCATCTAATTTTAATTGAAATTTTATTGAGATAATTGTAGATCCATATGCAGATGTAAGAAATAATACAGAGGGAACGTGTACACTCTTTTCTTATTTCCCCAGTAGTAACAGTTTATGAAAGCATAGCACTCACAGGATGTTGAGATTGATACAATCCACTGATCTGATTTGGATTTCCTCAGTTTTACTTGTACTTGTTTATATACATATGTGTCTCTAATTCAATACGATATTATTATATGTGTAGGTTCATGTATACACTACTACCATCAAGATACAAAATCAAAATACAAAACAATTCCATCACCACATGTATCCCTCGGGTTGACTTTTAATAACACCGTCTCTACCCTCAACTCTCTATTCCACTTCACTTCATCCTTATCCTTAATCTCTTCTTCATTTCTAAAATTTTGTCTAAATATTCTAATTTTGAGGAAATATTTTTTTAATATTAACACCTTACACATAATTAGATATCCCTTTTTACTTAATCAAAAAAGAACACAAATATACTCTACATGAATGATCATTATAAAAAAAAATTGCTTCTTGTGTGGAAATACTTTCTTAATATTAATACCTTACATATAATTAGATATCCCTCTTTACGTAATCAAAAAAGAACACAAATATACTCTACATGAGTGATCATTATAACAAAAAATTGCTTCTTGTGTGGAACCTCATTTGTGGCTCTGTGAAGAACTGGATGAGATTTTAAAGTAATTTGCTTCAAAAATTCTTTCAGGTAGTTTGTTGTCTTTGCATCTCACTCAGAAAGGATAGAAGATAATCTGACAAATAAAATATCCTCCCTACCAAAATTTTACCTACCACCAGCTATATGATAGGTCTTTGGATAGTTCTAGGATAAAAACTATTAGCTGCAACATCTGTCTTCATATGGTCTCTGTAGGGGAGGAAGAAACTTTCCTCTACCCTACTAGGTTCTTCTGGCTGGTCTAAGAATTAAATTGACATGAGACAGACTAACAGGAGAAAATCAAACAGTTTAAGAACGTGTATACATGGGAGAAACTCAGGAAACTGAGTAACTCACAAAATGGCTAAAGCTACCACCTTAGATAACATCTTCAGCTAAAGATAAAAGAGAATGTTTGGGGTAGTGGTTTGGCACTGCAAAGGGGAAGAAGGCAATTCACATGGAGATGGAAAAGCAAATGTTTAGTAAACAAATGTTTGCCATGCCATACAGAGACAGTGGGACATGGAAAGGACTTTGATCAAATGGGCCTTGCTAGGTTCCTCCCTGTCTACATATAGTTTATATTCTACTGTAGTTATCTATAGTCATAGCTCCTTCCTGAAATAGGCCTCCTATCTTAAACTCTTTTAGATAGTTAGGGGGTAGGCCAAAGTTTCTTCCTGAGTCTTCTGTTCTTAAAAATAATCAAGCCAAAGAGACCCATTTTGGGGTAGCAAATTCTGCACCCCTTCAGTCTCAAACAAGGTGAGACAATAAATTAGGCTCTGTAGCATCCATAGATCTTGAACAGGTAATACTTTTCCAAAAATAAGAATAATTTATGAGTTAAAGTTTTAGATCGAGGGAACTACCTAGATCTCTTTCACAAGTACGTTAAACACATTCATTATGTATGACCTACAAAATGTAACAACATAGTATAAGAACTGTAGAACATAAATAGGAAATAATTGCATTCTTTGGTTAAACTGGAACTACTGCTTGATACCGTTATCTATAAGACTATTAAAAACTTAGAAATTTTCCTTTTGCTAAAAATGAGACAATAATAATTAGATCATGTTTTGAGAGGTTCAGTGGATTTGACAGAGATGTAAAAGAAACTTTCCACTCCAAACAAATGGACTGAAGGTATATTTTATTATATGCAGGAGAGTAAAGGCGATAGTCTGCAAACAGATCCAAATAGGTCAAATAATAAGAGGGAAAAATGTCAGATCAATCAGAAAGGGAAACACCAAATTGACTGAAGGGAAATGACACAAATCAACCAGAAAGAGAAACACCAAGTTGACAGAAAAGAAAACACATCAGATCGGTTACTCACAACATCCATGCCCCACTGCCAGGGAAAGTCCCTTCAACTGACACAGCTAGGTGGGAATCTTGTCATCAGAGGTCCTGGGCAAGGTGTCCCCTCCACAGGTGAGACTCTCACCAGGCCTCAGTTTCCAGCAGTTTATATAGCATCAGTAATTTCCAGCGTAAGTAGTTACAGAGTTTGCAGAGCAAGCATTTAGCGTTCCCAGGCACAAAAGGTTATCAGTGGCATACGCACTGAGCCCCCTGGCTATCATCCCAGCCCAGCAGTTGTGTACATGCATTGTTCTCCCCGGTTATTGTCCCAGCCCGGCACAGATGGCCAGTCAGTCCCAGGCTATGATGCCCAAAGAGCCTTGAAATGATACAATTTGCAAATCTCTCCGTGGGAGAAGGGCCAGTTCCCACCAGACAGAAAGCTGCTTTATATTTCTTTGTGTGCTGGTGGCTATAGGTCAGTGGAACAGCCAAACATGGCTGTACTCATGTCAAGACAGACCATTAAAGCTCTTAATCATTAAAATTTAAATTTGCTAGAAATTCTCAGTGTGGTGGGTTTCACTGCAATATTTTCTGTTTCCTAGCGCAGGGGCAGGGGAGGTAGGGGAAATCAAAGTGCTATAAACAAACAAATAAATGAGCCATCTTTGTTCAAGGTTAACAGTAATAATGAGTTCTATTAAACAATTTACTGAAAAAATAGAATTACAGATCTTACCCTTACTCATATTTGGTGGGGGGTGGGGTGAGAGGGAAAATTAAAGGAAAAGAGGCCAAAGATCACAGGGCTCATGGAACCACACTGTTTTACTACTCATGTATCAGATTTCGTTTTTCATGTTTATTGCCTGGATTGATTCTGACTTCCTAAGACATCAGGATCCCTCTGTGAGGAGGAATTGCAAAACCTAGATCCAATAATATGCTATCAATTGTCAAAGTTAATTGGAAGACTTTATTTACATTGGGTAATACAAGATTTCAGAGAGGCCAAATTACTTGCATGGTGGTTAGAGTACACAGGGAAATTTTATATCATATATCTTTTGATTTCGATTCCCATTCTTAGCCATTGGAGATGAAATTTGTTTTACATTTTATCAGTTTTCACTAAGCCACCAATTCTCACTGAAATTTCTATTTAAGTCACAAGAGAAACAGACTCATCTTTGAGAAAGTCATTAGGATATAATCTTTTCATTTTTGAATCTGAGTCATGATGAAATAGTCCATTAATTTGAAAACTGCTTAATAGAGGCTAGGTTTTCAATAGTCTTTTTCTTTGCTGAATACCTATATCTATACTATATCTATCTATATCAAAATCTATATCTATATCAAAATCTTTATCTATACCTATATTCATTTTCATGAACAAAAATCTACATCTGCTTATGAATGTTTTTCAGTTGTGAAGCAATATTTAGAATTACAAGGCAAAGACAGAGAAGCATGCTTATAACCTTTGTATTCTGGTGAGCCTATTCAGAAAAATTACATTGGTTACTCTTAAGGGTTGAATCGTGTCTCCCAAAAACATATGTTGAAGTCCTAACCTCTAGTACCTCAGAATGGGACCCATAATAGGTCCCATAAATAGGGTAGTTGCAGATGTAATCAGTTAAGATGAGGTCATATCAGTGTAGGGTGGGCCCCAAATCCAGTACGGCTGGAGTCTTTACATGAAGATGGCCATGTGAAGACAGAGAAAGGGAGAGAACGCCATGCACATGGAGACAGTGATTGGAATGATACATTTACAAGTCAAAGAACGTCAAGGATTGCTGGCTATCACCAGAAACTAGAAGAGAGGCTTGGAACAGATTCTCCCTCAGAGCTCTGAAGGGGAAGCAACCCTGCTACCACCTTGATTTCAGACTTATAACCTCCATAACTGTGAGAGAATAAATTTTTGTTGTTATAAGCCACCTAGTTTGTGGTACTTTGTTATGGCAGCCTATAAAACTAATCCAGTTAATTTAAATATTTACCTTTCTTCAGAAAATTTCCTCTGGCTGTTAACTCCAGTCAAAAACAAAACAAGCAAAGCAAAACATAAAAACTATTTCTGGGGCCAGCCCCAGTGGCCTACTGGTTAAGTCCAGTATGCTCCAATTTGGTGGCCCAGGTTCGTTTCCAGGCAGGGACCTACACCACTCTGTTAGTGGCCATGCTGTGCTCGCAGCCCACATACTAAAAAATAGAGAAAGATTGGCATAGATGTTAGCTCAGGGCAAATCTTCCTCAGCAAAAACAAAAAAAAACTATTTCTGAACATGTAAGGTATTACAGATGAACTATAGACTGAAGCAGGCAACGTTTGTTTGGTTTTTATTTTCTTTCCTTTTTTGGAAAGGTAGGGTATATTTGAGAACAGTAGAGGCTGGAATTTATCAAGATTTTTATAGTCATCTTTTAGTACTAGTGCCTGACCAGAAAAATCTAAAAATATATAATAAATATTTTGGTACTTCATTTGAACATGACCTTGGCTTTCATGTTTATTGGTGTAACTAACCAATGGTCATTTTTCACTATTACTTTGTGCATGGATGACTTCTTTGTAAATAAGAACACTTTCTTCCTTTTGTTTTTTCTAAACCATTTAAAAGTAAGTTGCAGACATTGTGACACATTCCTCTGCTTATTTTTACAATATTCCCTAAGAATCAGGGCATTGTCCCCCATAGTCACAGTACCACTATCACATTCAATATACTTAAAAATATTTCGTGATATTACCTTACTTAGAGTCCATTTTCAGATTTCCTTAATTGTCCCTAAATTGTCCATAATTGATTCAATTATTGTTGATGTTTATTTTTAATTCCAGTTCTCTTCCTTTTTTTTTGGTCATATTATTGGCTTTTTTTTTTTTTTTTCCCTGCAGAATGTTCCACATTTTAAATTTATTGAATGTTTTCTTATGATTACATTCAGGTTAAATATTTTTGGTAAGAACATTAAATAGTTGATGTGTAGACTTCATATTTTGCATGCATCAGAAAGCATGCAATGTCAAGTCATCTCATTGTTGGTGATGTTAATTTTGATGACTTTGCTAGAATAGTAACCATCAGATCTCTCCATTTTAAAAGTGTGATTTCCATTGTAAGTTATCTGTAATGTAATACCCTTGAGATCATGGAAATATATTCTTCATTTACGTTCTTCAGTGTAGTTTTTTCACTAGTTATGCAAGGCACAGGGTACCCTCTGTCAAATTCATTCTGTTATTTTTTAGTTCTAGGACATTTTCTTGTCATATGTCTTTGTTAATTTTTTCCTCTCCACTTTCTCTTCTCTCTCTTTTGGAAACTCTTATTCACCAGATGTTGGGTATCTCTATTCTCATTCCTCTCTTATTTTTATCTCCTTACTTTTCTTTTCCTTTTGGAAGATTTCTACTTTTATCATCTAAACCTCTTATTGTTATTATTATTATTATTATTATTATTTTACACTTAACTGGTATATTTTTTAATTTTCAAATTTTTTGTTTTCTTATTGTTTCTTTTATACCATTGTTTTCTCCTACTAAAGATGAAATTCTTCTATTATCTTTAAGAGGGTTTTAATAATAGGTATATTTTGAAGTTATGTTTTGTTCCCTTTATTATTTTTTCTTCTAGATTTCTAAAGGATAGTGTACTGCTTAAGTACACTTAAGAATGGAGCACTAAAATGCTGATTTGATATTGTTTTATACGGTCCAGGCTTGTAGAGTGATTGTGTAGGTAATGAATGTTTTATTATCAGACACCCACATGTCAGCATCTGGAGATATTTTCTCTGAAGCTATTCACTCTCTTCAGGGACAGATAGTCTATTCTTCTGAGCTGAGGCACATAGTTGGCTTCTGATGATATAAGAACAGAATAATAAATGGAGACTGGGGAAGTGGGTCTCACTGTTCAATATATGATCTATTTAATCCTCTTGTTTTCTGCCTAGGATCTCATAACCTCCAGATGTACCTGGGTCCTGAGGCTCTCCACTGGCAGTCTTGGATGAAGATTGGTTCTCATATTTGTATGGGCTCCAACAAAAGAAAGTTAACTGGTATCTAGAAAGATGCAGGGCTTAAAGAAGCAGAGTTTGTGAATCAACAGTTTTCTTAACTATTTTCTTGTCTGTGAATTGCTTTGCATCTGATGTAGAATTCAGCAATCCCAAGAATGTAATTGCATGCATGATGGAGAAATATTTTGACAACTGTAAATAAAGGTAACAAAATGAATGTGAACTAGGCCTAGGAATTAAGCAAGATCAATCCCAAATGCTTAATAAAACATTCTAGCTAACTGGGGCATGGCATTATCTAAAAATAACACCTGATAAAAGATTATGTGATATTAGATTTAAAACTGTATCACTCAGGTTCATGCTAGCTTTTTTAATAGATTATCCTCAGATTCTAAGTGGATTGACAAAATGAATGTTTATTTCTTTCATTGGCCATTCGGGGACCCAGAGTCCTTAATAGCTGGACTCCACCCTTTTATAGGCCCTCAAAGGCCTTTTCAGACAGAGAGGAAGTGGGGAATGTAATCAGCTTCATAACCATTTCACCCAGGAAGTGACACAAATCACTTCTGCTCACACAGAATTCACTCATGAGTTCTTAAAAAGTCTTACTTGATAAGTATGTATGCAACTGTCCTTTATGAGTTTGTATATCATACTTCATGAAAAAGACATTATCATACTCTGGATTAACTTTCTTATTTTCACCCATTTCTCTTGGACTTGGTTATTTCCTTTTTTACTATGGTGGCAATACTGTGATATCATACATCTCTAATTCGGTTTTCACTAATTGACTTTTAGTAGTGAATTATAAGACACTTGATGACAACAAATTATAAAATAAACAAACAGTAAAATTTAATATATTTACTATAATAACTAATAATTCAATAACTCAATTCCTATTATTTGTATTCTGTAAAGTTGTTTTTCTCCTCTATGTTTTCCTTCATTGCATCCATTTTCTAAAATTGGATTCTGTTTTTCTCAGTGCCCCTAGTATGTTTGTCTATCTCTGATTTAATTTCTTCTTTTGCATAATGCAGTGGTAAGATGTCTTGTCTTGGTTCTCATCTCGGTTTTTTTATAAATACTTTTGCGGCCCAGATGTATTCACACAGCCTCTCTTGGCTTTAGCTTTCTGGTTAGTAAGCTAAAATGTAGGATCTTGAATAGCTCCTTAAAGGTGCTCTCAGAGCCAAAGTTCTACAATTCCAAGAGCATTGAACTTAAACAGTATTTAAGGATTGCATATATACTCCCCCAGACCACTGTAAATCATTAGGTTGTTGTTAGGGAGTTTTGGCAAATTTAATCTTCAATAATCTTCTACCTTAGCCTCTGAAATAAAAGCAATTATAGTCAGACGTGTAATCACTGAAGCTTTCAAGATTCATTTGCAGCAAACTGAAACTCATTACTTTCTCTAATCAGCAAGCTAGTCTAATGTTACCTGCAAATCTAAAGAAGTAATAAATAACCTGAAAAATGCTAGATTAAAATTAATAAATAAATCATTAAAGGAAGTCTTATGAACCCAGAAACTAGAGAACAAGAGAATTCTTAGTGAATAGGGAATGCTAATTTAGAATCACTTGATGTAGGTGTGCCTAAGAGAATCAAATGTGACTTAATACTTTTGTGCTTTGGTTTTTCTGTAACCAAATTGCATAATAATACATGGCATTTATAAAGTAGTTGCAGTTTTTATTGCACTTTTCTGCACCTTTTCATTAATTCCCTGCTCTCAACCCCCCAAAGTGATTAATCATAGTAGCATATATTTTTGAGCACTTGAAACATGTTTTTTCTTGCTTATTTCATTTAATCCTTATAAATCTTTTTAAAAGGCCACTGCATTTATACTCTGTTCTATGACGAGGAAAATGAAACAGAACAATTAATCACTTGTTTAGGACAGTTCAGCTAGTAGGAAGGAGTGCCAAGAAGCTTCCCAGGCATTGTCATGTCATTAGCATCAACACTGAACTGTCTGTGTCTTGGAGAGACAATTGGATGTTGACATGCTTTGCAAACAGAAAATACTGCACAATGTTATGATAATAATAAAGCTATTGGACGTGATTCCAGAGAGGTCTCAAGATCACACAGACCTTTCCTGTTTGGTACCTAGGCTAGGCTTGGTAGTTGTGATTCCAAGCACCATGTAATTTCTGATGCATTACATTTTGTCTTCATCATATCTCAAAGTATGACATGACATAGAAACATCCAGTGCAAGATTTTTTCTTTATTTATTTATTATTTATTTTATTTTATTTTTTTTGAGGAAGATCGGCCCTGAGCTGACATCTGCCAATCCTCCTCTTTTTGCTGAGGAAGACTGGCCGTGGGCTAACATCCATGCCCATCTTCCTCCACATTATATGGGACGCCGCCACAGCATGGCTTACCAAGCGGTGCGTCGGTGCGTGCCTGGGATCCGAACCAGCGAACCCCGGGCCGCCACAGCAGAGCGCATGCACTTAACCACTCGTGCCGTCCCCAGTGCAAGCTTTTTTAAATGACTTCCACTTCACTGACTCATCTGATAAACCAATACTCATCATTTCTACTGGAAAAAGTACTGACTAATTCTCTTAAAAAGCTGAAGACTTGCAACTGAAAGCTTCTCTCTAGAATTCTCACAATAATATTGCTCCACTAACCAAAGTACTTCCCAAGTAAGCTGGGGCTTCTACTGTACTCATAAATGAACAAATGCACACAGAGTCAGACTTAGTAAAACATAATCCATTTCAATTACTGAGTGTGTCTTTCCATCCTAGTGCTACCTCTAATAGTATTGGTTATTTGGAGGAAAAAATAAAAAAGACCTTTTGGGAGAGATTCTGTAATGATTTTCAGGATAGCAGCGTGGGACCCACGACTGCCTGAGAGCTCACTCTTTCATTTTCAGGCATGATTATTTACACTTTGCCCATTTTCAGATGCCATATTTCAAATCAGAATATAAATTCTATGAGAATAGGATTCCTGGCTATTTTTAGTTCATTGCTTTATCTCTAGCATTCCAAACACAGCCTACCATATAGAAGGTATGTAATGAATATTAGCTAAATGAAGTAATAAATGAACAAATAAAGCCCCAAAACTCTTCACTAAATTCATGCAACTTTCTGGTGACAAAAGTAGATATGAAGTCCAAAATAAGATGCATATTTCTGGAATTAAATATGTATATATATACAAGTCTGTATATATGTATATATAATTATATATATATATACAAGTCCTCACAGATAAAAATCAAGCTCTGAAATCACGTCCACAAAACAAATAATGAATAAGGTGGCAGCTTACTATAAATAATCATATAGTACACAGCTTCTCACTGTTTAATTTTTTAGCTATGAAAGTATATAGCCAGTTGTGGATGTCAGAGAAAGATTTCATCTGTTCAACTCATAGATTCCTGTAATTTCAAATGAACATTTTGGATGACTAATTCTTTACTAAGAAAGCAAGAAGGTAGAAAGAATAACAAGTAGAAAGAATACCAAGGAAGGAAGGAATAACACGTCATGCTGATTGCCAGTTTGTTTTCTATGATCTCGGGAGAAACTAAGATATTTTCCCTTTACAATATGTTAACAGATGCTATTTCCTGATCAGTTTTATGCTAACCTGGGGAAAAGAGACTTTAGTTTGACCAGGAATATTGAAAGACAGTTATAGAATCAAAAAGATTATTTTATTTTCAACTTCCTTTTGTTATGTAGCGTTCATGTAGATAAAATGGGAGAGAAAGCGAGGAATTGTGATTAGGAATTCATTTTTTTTTTTTTTAACTGGGCCAAGGGGCACACGTTACTTCTACTAACATTTAATTGTCTATGAATCAGTTACATAGTAACATCTGACATCAAGGAATGCTGAGAAGTGCAGTTTTCCGGTACTCCCAGAAGGAAATGGAAATGAAGTTTGATAAACAATCTCTGTCATAGAATCAAATATAAAAGTTTAAAAAAATTAAGTATTTTCTCACATTTGATTCTGTGAGTTTTGTATTTTCTCCATAATATACTCCTGCTGTCGTCCTTTTCCCTTCCATCACTCCTTGCTTCCTTCATTTCTGTAGCCCCTCATTAGCGTGGAATTCCACAAATATCTATTAAGTAACTACTGATGCAGCCCAATAAGTTCTATACAGGATGAGTTTAGGAGTGGCAGTCTGGGTCAAAGCGGAGCTAGGGGACTTTTCCTGAAGCATCATGTAGTGTAATTCCATCCTTTCATTAGATTCTATCATTATTTGGAGTGGAATGGTGAACAAGGAGTATGATGAGATTTGAAGAGGGAGTTGAAAAGTCTCCAAGACTCCTCTTTGCCCTCATTTTTATTCAGGTTGCTGATAAGGTAGCCACACTGGAATTCATATGCTCACGTGTTCATATTAGGGCCCTAATAATTTTTCAAATTCTATGGCTTTAGCAAGCCATTTTATCCTTTTGAAATTTTAAGCCTCGTTATTTTCTACCACAGTTTCAATGAGACAGAGGTTTAACAATCACAATATTATGTATTGAATAAAATGTTGCTAATGTTGCTTTTATTTACTTATCACATGCATCAAAATAAATGTGGGAACATGTTTGTTTTATATCAGAGAGTATGAAAGTTAGTGCAACGACTGAGATGAGGTTTCATCTTTCAATGTAATTAGAATATAATGATCACAATCTGTCTTTCATTTTAATGTGCTCATATCAGACTAAATCTTGTTAGCTATTAATGTGAATGAGCCTGAGAAAGGTGAATAATGAAAATAAAACTTCATAATTATGATGATATTTTATAAAATAATTGTATGGAAGTCACATATCTCCAATATTAAGCATATTATCTATAGCCGATAGGCTTTAGTGACTATGATAGTCTAAGATTATAGAAATAAGTGGTCATAGTTGAATAAAGAGGAATAATTGTGTTCCTAAGTAGCAAATCACATAAGATGGTCCTTCTTTTATAGTTAGTGTGTAGTTAGGCATTAATCTCTTAAATAATGGTAGATATTATTTCTAGGAGCCATTTTACACACTGTTGAGTCAAAAAAAGTAAAAGACTCTATTTGTTCTATCAAATAGCTTGAAATATCATTGGGAATATATGCTACATAATTGTAAGATAAAGCTATTTAACATATAAGTTATTTCAAGAGTAATTGAGTTAAATTGGTAGATCAAAGGATGCAGATGTTCCTGTGGGTTAGGGATCATCAGGAAAATCTTTTTCTAATGCAAAGAGATTTTCCAGGTCTTCAAGGATAATTTGTATCTGTTTTGGTGGAGGGGAGGGAGGATTGTTTCCTAGCAAAGAGCAAGAGTGTGAGTAAAGGCACGTAAATGCTCAAGGTAAACTCAGAAGATATATTAATCTAAAAACTTTGGTTACAAATGACCAGCACCCAACCTAAACTATCTTAAGCAAACAAGAAATCTATTGACTCCCACAACTAAGAATCTTAAGGCATTGCTGAATCCAGGGACATAAACAATATGGTTAGGACTCTGTCTTTCTTTCCATCTTTGGGATCCAATTCCTTCCATTCACTGACTTTGTCTTCAGATAGGCTATGCCTGAGTAGCAGGAAAGAAGGCAGCTTATACGATATTCATATATTAAACATTTGGAAAATTTGATTGATTCTGTCATGTTTCTATCACTGAACTAACTATGGTGATCTAAGTGATATAAATTGTGATTTAGACTGGATTATAGGCCCATCTCTCAAGTGGTAATGGAGGAAGATCTCACCTGAACTTGATGAAATGGGTTGTCCGTGGGAAGAAGGTTTCACTTACCTGAATAAGATAAGTCATCTTGGAAAGGCACAAAACAACCTATATTCATTACAGGGACATCTAGTGCCTAAACTGCCAAAGTAAAGGAGATGTTTCAGGGAGTATCTGGAAATAAAGGAGGAAAGTTAATTTGCTGTCAGATTGTGGAAGATTTTAAGAATAAACATGGTTTCTTTTATCTTCTAGATAACTAAGGTGATATCTTTGAATGAGTAGTGATACCCTGAAGGCCATATATTAGGAAGATTACTCTGGCAGTGGAAGGAAAATGGATTGCAATAAGGAGCAAGCAATAGCAAGAAGATGAATTTTGGGACTACTACAGACATCTAAGGGTGATGTGACAAATCCCTGACCACGGTTGATGACTGTAGACATAATAATGTGGAGATTATATATATGAGAATTTGCTAAAGAAACATTGACATAACTTGTGGAATGATAAGACAAAGGAATTGAGGAGGTAGAAAACATTTTAAGGAAACTTCTAGAAAATACTTGATCAGAACTAGAATGAACTGGGAGTTAAGGGAGAAAGAATTTTGAAAATTCGTCCTCTCCATTTTTCCCGAGACTGAATATTCTATTTCAAAACTAAGTAGCTCTGTGCTTACAGAAAAGCATCTTATTTTCATTTGTTGTTCCACTGAATTGCTCTTGGCTATTTCTCCTACATCCAGCTTTTCCTCGTGTAAGGGACTTCAACTCCTACGTTTTTTTTTTTTTTTTAATTGATGTTTTAATGGTTTCTAACATTGTGAAATTTTGGGTTGTACATTTTTGTTTGTCCATCACCACATATATGACTCCCTTCACCCCTTGTGCCCACCCCCCACCCCCACTGCCCTGGTAACCACAGTCCAGTTTTCTCTGTCCATGTGTTGGTTTATATTCCACATATGAGTGAGATCATACAGTGTTTGTCTTTCTCTTTCTGGCTTGTTTCACTTAACATAATACGCTCCAGGCCCATCCATGTTGTTGCAAATGGGACGATTTTGTCTTTTTTTATGGCTGAGTAGTATTCCATTGTATATATATACCACATTTTCTTAATCCAATCGTCAGTCGAGGGGCACTTAGGTTGCTTCCACTTCTTGGCTATGGTGAATAATGCTGCAATGAACATAGGGGTGCATAAGCCTCTTTGGATTGTTGATTTCAGGTGCGTTGGATAGATTCCCAGTAGTGGGATGGCTGGATCATAGGGCATCTCTATTTTTAATTCTTTGAGGAATCTCCATACCGTTTTCCATAGAGGCTGCACCAATTTGCATTCCCACCAGCTGTGTATGAGGGTTACTGTTTCTCCACATCCTCTCCAACATTTGTTGTTTTTTGTCTTGGTGATTATAGCCATTCTAACAGGCGTGAGGTGGTATCTTAGTGTTGTTTTGATTTGCATTTCCCTGATGATTAGTGATGTTGAGCATCTTTTCATGTGCCTATTGGCCATCTGTATATCTTCCTTGGAGAAGTGTCTGTTCATTTCCTCTGCCCATTTTTCGATCGGGTTGTTTGTTTTTTTGTTGTTCAATTGTGTGAGTTCTTTATATATTATGGAGATCAACCCCTTGTCAGATGTATGTTTTGCAAATATTCTCTCCCAGCTGGTTGGTTGTTCATCTTGATTCTGGTTTCATTTGTCTTATAAAAGCTCTTTAATCTGATAAAGTCCCACTTGTTTATTTTTTCTTTAGTTTCCCTAGTCTGAGTAGGCATGTCATCCGAAAAGATTCCTTTAAACCCAATGTCAAATAGTGTGTTGCCTATATTTTCTTCTATGAGTTTTATAGTTTCAGGTCTCACCTTCAGGTCTTTGATCCATTTTGAGTTAATTTTTGTGAATGGCGATAGCAGATGGTCCACTTTCATTCTTTTGCATGTGGCTGTCCAATTTTCCCAACACCATTTATTGAAGAGACTTTCCTTTCTCCATTGCATGTTCTTAGCACCTTTGTCGAAAATTAGCTGTCCGTATATGTGTGGTTTTATTTCTGGGCTTTCAATTCTGTTCCATTGATCTGTGTGTCTGTTTTTGTACCAGTACCATGCTGTTTTGATTACTATTGCTTTGTAGTATGTTTTGAAGTCAGGAATTGTGATGCCTCCTGCTTTGTTCTTTTTCTTTAGGATTTCTTTAGCTATTCGGGGTCTTTTGTTGCCCCATATAAATTTTAGTATTCTTTTTTCTATTTCTGTGAAGAATGTCATTGGGCTTCTGATTGGGATTGCATTGAATCTGTAGATTGCTTTAGGTAATATAGACATTTTAACTATGTTTATTCTTCCAATCCACGTGCATGGGATATCTTTCCATTTCTTTATGTCATCGTGGATTTCCCTCAATAATGTCTTGTAGTTCTCATTGTATAGGTCCTTCACCTCCTTGGTAAGATTTATTCCTAGGTATTTTATTCTTTTTGATGCAATTGTAAATGGTATCATCTTTTTGAGCTCTCTTTCTGTTAGTTCATTATTAGCATATAGAAATGCAACTGATTTTTGTAGATTGATTTTGTACCCTGCAACTTTGCTGTAGTTGTTGATTGTTTCTAACAGTTTTCCAACAGATTCTTTAGGGTTTTCTATATATACAATCATGTCATCTGCAAATAGTGAGAGTTTCACTTCTTCGTTACCTATTTGGATTCCTTTTATTCCTTTTTCTTGCCTAATTGCTCTGGCCAAAACCTCCAGTACTATGTTGAACAGGAGTGGTGAGAGTGGGCAGCCCTGCCTCGTTCCTGTTCTCAGAGGAATGGCTTTCAGTCTTTCCCCGTTGAGTATGATGTTAGCTGTGGGTTTGTCATATATGGCCTTTATTATGTTGAGGTACTTTCCTTCTATTCCCCTTTTATTGAGAGTTTTTATCATAAATGGATGTTGTATCTTGTCAAATGCCTTCTCTGCGTCTATTGAGATGATCATGTGGTTTTTATTCTTTGTTTTGTTGATGTGATGTATCACGTTGATTGATTTGCGGATGTTGAACCATCCCTGCATCTCTGGTATAAATCCCACTTGATCATGGTGTATGATCTTTTTAATATATTGTTGTATTTGCTTTGCCAATATTTTGTTGAGGATTTTTGCATCAATGTTCATCAGCGATATTGGCCTGTAATTTTCTTTCTTTGTATTGTCTTTGTCTGGTTTTGGTATCAGGGTGATGTTGGCCTCATAGAATGATTCAGGAAGTGTTCCATCTTCCTCTATTTTTTGGAATAGTTTGAGGAGGATGGGTATTAAATCTTCTTTGAATGTTTGGTAAAATTCACTGGAGAAGCCATCTGGTCCTGGACTTTTATTTTTTGGGAGGTTTTTGATTACTATTTCAATCTCTTTACTTGTTATTGGTCTATTCAGATTCTCCATTTCTTCTTGGTTCAATTTTGGGAGGTTGTATAAGTCTAAGAATTTATCCATTTCTTCTAGATTGTCCAATTTGTTGGCATATAATTTCTCATAGTATTCTCTTATAATCCTCTGTATTTCCATGGTATCCATTGTAATTTCTCCTCTTTCATTTCTAATTTTATTTACTTGAGCCTTTTCTCTTTTTTTCTTAGTAAGCCTGGCTAAGGGTTTGTCGATTTTGTTTATCTTCTTGAAGAACCAACTCTTTGTTTCATTAATCCTTTCTACTGTTTTTTTGGTCTCAATATCATTTATTTCTGCTCTGATTTTTATTATTTCTCTCCTTCTGCTGGCTTTGGGCTTTGTTTGTTCTTCTTTTTCTAGTTCTGTTAGGTGTAATTTAAGGTTGCCTATTAGGGCTTTTTCTTGTTTGTTAAGGTGGGCTTGTATCGCTATGAATTTCCCTCTCAGGACGGCTTTTGCTGCATCCCATATGGTTTGATATGGCATGTTATCATTTTCGTTTGTTTCCAGATAGTTTTTGATTTCTCCTTTAATTTCATCAATGATCCATTGGTTGTTCAGTAGCATGTTGTTTAATCTCCACATTTTTGTCACTTTCCCAGTTTTTCCTCTTCCTCTACTTTGTATGAGATGCCACCACAGCATGGCTTGATAAGCAGTGCATAAGTCCGTGCCCCGGATCCCAACCTGCGAACCCTGGGCAGCCAAAGTGGAGAGCGTGAACTTAACCGCTACTGGGCCAGCCCCTATAAAGAGCTTTTTAAGTTTTTTTTGTCATGTATATCATTCAGCTGTATAGTTGCTTATAGTGAGAGAGGAATCTAATATGAATTACTCCATCTTGGACAAAACTTAAAGACCCAAGCCTAATTTTTGAGACTGAATAGATTAGCCACACAAAACAAACTACCTAGAAAATTCAGTTCTTTAGTACTTTTTGCTTGTATAGGAAGAATCTACAAAAGGTGATGTATTTTATTAGTGAGAGGGAGGTTAAAAATAAAAGTTGGGTTAAAATTCAAAAGATCAACTGAAGTTTAACATATAAAAAAACCCTCTCAATACTGAGGCAAAACTAAAAATGTATCAGCAGAATTTTGGCTACGATTTTGCATCTGGAAGTAAAGATCACTACGCAAATCATTGCCTTCTCTCTATACTTCTTCAGCCACTTTCCCTTCCTTTTTTCCTTCTCCATACTTTCCATTCCTTCCTTGTTTTCCCTGTTGATACTATCAGCCTTCAGAAAGAGTTTAGGTAAAGATTATGTCTTACAGATTATTTTTATTACTATTTTATTTTAAAATTATTTAACTCCGTAGTTAGCAGTTCAGATGGGTGGACAAACTATTCATGTTTAATTCATCAAGCTGCAAATCATTACCTTTCTTTTATCTGTACCATTTTTCAACTAGTGGATTTGTGTTCTCAGAATGAAACAGCCTATGAAATAGAAAGATAGCTTGAAACCAAAATACTCTATATATTTTGACAATTCTTAGTTGGGAAACAGGAGTTACACTGAACAATGCCACATGAGAATAAGCTCATAAGTGCTTTTTTCTAAAGCAAAAAAAAAAAAATTTCAATGCTTATATCCCATATCGTTTGTTTATATGGCAACTGACAGCTGAGAAAATGTAAAACAAGGAGTTACAACTTTTCAAGTAGTCAGTTTCAGCCATCAAGACCTCAGTAAATATTTCCCTTACTAAATAGTTGAGAAAACGCTTATGAATATGATGGGGTTCAGGGCAGACCACCCCAAGATGTGCCACTCTGGTATGCAGATTATTTCTAGCTGAAAATAATAAAGGCTCAGAAGACCCAGAAAGGAACTTTGACATCCCCACCACACACACACACTAACTGCCTAAGAGAATTTAAGATAGAAGTCCTGTCCCCAGGACAGGCCATCACAATGGATAACTCTGGGTATGGATATACTGGGAGGGTCCTTGATAAGCTCATTCTTATTTTTTTTTTGTGAAGAAAGATCAGCCCTGAGCTAACATCCATCCAATCCTCCTCTTTTTGCTGAGGAAGACTGGCCCTGGGCTAATATCTGTGCCTATCTTCCTCTACTTTATATGGGATGCCACCACACCATGGCCTGACAAGCAGCGCCTCAGTGCGCACCCGGGATCCGAACCCAGGCTGCCAGCAGCGGAGCGCATGCACTTAACTGCTATGCCATGGGGCGGGCCCCACTAAGCCCATTTTTATCAAAACTCTGAAAACCAAGTAAAAGTAGAAGTTACCCTTTGTAAGAAACATTTACATTTACAAGGGAAATCTCCGTTTGTAAAGGTTTCTCCCTCTCTGTACCAAGAAGAAGGGGGGATGACCTTATCTTTAGAAACTCTTATCAGTGCGGAAGACAAGGATTAAATCTGCATATTAACCTTACTCTTGTTTACTGTGCTTTTCTGCTAATCTCCCAGGGCTGACTTCCCCCATCCCCAACATTGTCCTTTGTCTTTACCTGAAGATAGTATTTAAGATGAGAAGTTCTGCCATTTTGTCGAGTTACTCAGTTTCCCTGGGTCTCTCCTGTGTATACATGTTATAAAGCCTTGTTTGATTTTCTCCTGCTGTTCCGTCTCATGTCAATTTAATTTATAGCTCAGCCAGAAAGGACCCAGAGTGGGTAGAGGATAGTCTTCTTCCCCTACAAATATTATCAGTAAATAATTGGTCAACTATTAAATCAATTCAAAAATAAAATCATTATGCTATAGTAGATATTGTTACATGTTATCTGTTTTAGCTTATATGAAAAGATAGATTTTTCTCATTTCTGAATAATGCATCCTGCACTATTCTCATTTCTGAACTACACATCCTTCAAGAACAACAAATACTCTTGTATATAAAGGTGGCAATCTTTTATATATAAAGACAATAGTTTTTAATATGCCAGTACCTCTAGATGATGTTAAATATCATAGTAATAAGATCCCCAACATTACTCCAAATATGTGCTGAGATTAAACTATTGTGTGTAATTTGTGGTCTCTACTTTTAGATATACCTGGAAGTAAATTGATGTGTAACTATAGGCCCATTGAGAGCCAGTACGAACAGACCCCATCTCTTATCAACAAAGTGATTAAGGATCGTCTTTCAGAAAAACTGCAAAGTCACGTAGCCAGGGCATGTGTAAAAGAAGAAATCATGACCTGAAACGACCTCGGAACCAAAGATCCTCCTTCTACAGAACCCAAGGACCGGGACGCGAGTGGAACTTGAAAACCAGACTCTTATCAGAAGCGAGGGGTCCCTCATTCAGGAAGATCTGGTGTTAAAATTCCTTCCCAACTTCATCATAAATGTTCAGAACCTCATCATAGATGTTTAAAACCTTACTGTAAATACCTGAAGCCCACCAATCAAAACCTGTCCCACCAGCAGTTCCGTGTGCCAACCTGTTCTCCCTAACTTCTTAAATTTTGTCTCAAATCCTGAACTGGGGAGACAGATCTGAGAGCACATGCCCCCCATCTCCCTGGAGATCGATCTTGCTGAATAAAGCTGATTTCTCTCCTCCAAAGTTGGTGCCATAATTAATTGGCTTCTTTATGTACATCAGGCAGAGAACCCCAATTTTGTGAGGTAACAGATGGTCAAAGTTCTCTGAAGGTGATAAGAAAGTCATTGCATCGCTTGCCTATAATTGCCAATCTATCTCACAGCTTCTTAAATGGAAATAATCTTTGTAGGGGAGGAAAAGTAATTTTCCCTCTACCCTTCTAGGTTCTTGACCACTTTGTAGTAAAAAGATAGATTAACAGGATAAATAACAAACAGAAGTTTAATAACATAGATACCTCCTGTATACTTGGGAGACACCTAGGAAAACTGAGTAACTCCTTGAAATGGCCCAAGCCACCACCTTAAATACCATCTCCAGCTAAAGATAAAAAAAGATGGTGGGGGGAGGTAAGCCAGTTATGGGAGGTTACCAGGCCAAGCACTGCAAACAAGGGTAAGGTTGTTATTCAGATTTAAGTCAGGTACCTTTTCTGATAAAAGTTTGATAAAAGTTTCTAG
This sequence comes from Diceros bicornis minor, assembly GCF_020826845.1. Taxonomy (NCBI): domain Eukaryota; kingdom Metazoa; phylum Chordata; class Mammalia; order Perissodactyla; family Rhinocerotidae; genus Diceros; species Diceros bicornis. The sequence continues at coordinate 47,357,437 of NC_080745.1, read as the reverse complement.
AGATTTAGTAACTCCCTTCTTCCTGGTACAGAGAGGGAAACACCCTTACAAATGGAGATTTCCCTTATAAATGTAAATGTCTCTTACAAAATGGTAACTTCTACTTGGTTATCATCAGAGATTCTCTTATGTCTGCTGTTTCTTAAAAATAATCAGTTTAAGATAATCCTTATGCCAAAGAGGCTTATTTTGGGGGGACATAGTCTGCTCTCCATCTTCAAAAGTAGATTGAAATAGCCTTCCATTTTAATGCGAAAATTTAAGGCATTCTGAAGCATATTTGATTAAAAATAGGGTTGAAAGTCCAGGAAAACCTCTAAAGCGTTCTCAACTTCCTTTCAAATTGCAACTCAACTTGATTCCTATGCTAAAATTTTTCGTTGTTGGACTTGCATAATGACAATGGAGGGCTTACATATTCCAACGGAAATGGGAAAAATGCTTGAACTGATGCTACAGTAAAGAATATATAGAAAAGCCCAATAAAGACATAAAATTTATGACCTTAATTAATCATCAGGTAATGCAAATTAAAATGACAATGAAATAAAATTTCAAAACCTTTACTAAGGCTAACATTAAGAAATCCAACAATCCCATGTTCTGGTGAACATGGGTAGTGACAAAAGATTTTTACATATTGAGGTACATAGGGTAGCAATTCTGGTTTAAGGCTAATTTGGGTTGAACCAAAGAAGTCTGACTTATGGCCTATCAAACATACATTGTACATCTGCTTTAACCATTAAAGAATGCATTAAACATGATCTCAAAGTAAAAGAAAGCACTCTTTTAAGATAAGAATGCATACTTCTTCTCCTACACCCACCAGTATCAGTAACGCCCATATTAGTACTCCTGCAGGTCTCATTCCCAGACATCGTGGTCATGTTGACCTGCTAATTTGCAACTGAATACCTCTGAAACTTTGATGAATATGTATTCCGGGTGTGTTTAATGCATGTTCTTTGTCCTAAAAATGTAGGAAACTGTACTGAAAACCATGCTTCTCTAGAACCCTTTCTTCCTTTCTGGAAAAGTCCTTCCTGGGTGATAATCCTCAACTTGGCTCAAGTAAAGGTCACCTTATCTCTCTTGTCTATAGAATGGTTATTGGTTATTTTGCATTGATGGTAGCATGTGGGTTTCTCAGATGTTCTTAGAGGTTGTGTAAAATGATACAACTTTGGAAAACTGGTTAGTGTTTACTTTTAAAATTAAACATGCATGCACTCTATGACCCGGAGGTATTTTCAAAGAGGAGTGGAAAGATAGGTCACCAAAATGGCTTGTATAACAATGTTATGGTCATTTTATACATAATCAAAAACCAGAAACAACCCAAATTGTCCTTCAAGGAAGAAAAAATAAACAAATGTTAGTATATTCATAGAATGAAATAATATCCAGAAATACAAAGATACAAACCATTGGTACAAAAAATTACATAAATGAGGAAAAAGAAGCCAAGACAAAAGAGTTCCTACTTAAATTTCATTTGTATGGTATTCAAAAACAGACAAAGGTAATGTATGATGGGAGAACAGCAGTTACCTCTAGGGTGGAAAATTATCAGAAAAAGTGCATGAGGGAAATTTCACCTTTGACAGGAATTATACTATATTCTGATTGAGCTTAGATTACATAGTAGTATATATTTGCCAAACTCATCAATGTCTATACTTAAAATCTGTGCATTTTACTGAACGAACACTATGCCTCAATTTAAAGAAATGAGATTGAAGCCAGGTACCTGAGGGTTATTTTAAATATTCAATAAGATTACCTTTCAACCTTGTTATGAAAAGAAGTTAATCTTGTCAATTTGCTGTTTTTCTGTTTAATCTGGGGCATAACTCAAGGGTCACAAGGGTTTATGAACTTGTTTTATAGTAGAAAGAGAATGCCTTCAAGGATCACCAGATAACCAGCTCACAGCTGCGGTTGATGCCCAGAAGTCAGATTGCCTAGGGGCTTATCACGAGTGAAGGAAACATGGATTACCCTTTTCTTTCTCCAAAACTCTTCCTGCCACACCCCTTAGCTCTATAAAAGCTCTTGCCTTCTTCTCTTGTTAAGGTGGATTTGAGAGAACCTATGCTCTTGCCTTCTTGTCTTGGCCCATTCAAATAAACCTTTCTCCATCTCCAAGCACCATGTCTCGGTGTTTGGCTTACTGCACATTGGGCACATGAACTTGAGATTAAGAGGTTTGGTATCAATTTCAAACTATTAATATTTCTCTGCAATATGTTTTTTTCACTGCAGAATAGGGTTGCTGAAACCCTCGAAAGTAAGTGTTATACATTTAGAATTATTTTTATCACCTGTAGTCTTTCCCTATTGGGCCATATCTAGTTTTTTTGTTTTGATACTTGTTTGGTGACATGCCCAGCAGGGCTAAGACAGCAGGGTATCATGCTGAGAGACTGAAGAAACGACCTGGAGATGACAGGTGAGACATATAGATTTACTGGGACTTACGTACAGGGAGAGTCCAGGGGCCAGCCAACTGGACATAGATTTGCACACTGCTACTGCCCCAAGAGAAGCTTGCTTAAGTCTGCAGAGGAACAAGGGCTGCATGCTTGTCAAGGGTGATTGTCCTCCTATAACCTGCATTCCAAAGACCAGAGCTCCCCTCAGGAGAGCCTCTGTGTTCCCTCAGACTATGACAGTCTTTGTGCTAACTATCCCACAAGAAATATCTGAGTCCACCAAGCCCAGGACTGTTATCATCATGAGCGCTGGCACATAGCCCAGACAAGGGGCCTCAATGATGCATGGCTTCTGTAAAGCACACAGGCCCTGTTCCAGCAGGGCCCTACAACACCACAAGCAATGCTGCAATTAGCAGAAATTGTCCTCTTGCAATTATCCTCTCTCTTCACATGTTTACATCTATAAACAGCTATAGCTATCTCTATCTACCTAGCTATCTATCTACCCATACTGATATTTTTTCTGTAACATATGTTCACAGAAATGAAACTTCTGAATCAAATTGTAGGTATATTTAAAATTCTGATAATTATTCAAAAACATTTTTTCTTTTTTCTCTCTTCTCACCAATTTTTAAGACTTCTTTGTATATTATGAATGTTTTATCAATGAGGGTTCTTTTCACAAGTAACAGAAGTTAAGTGTTCCAGTTGTCTATTGCTATGTAACAAACAACCCCAAAACTTAGTAACTTAAAACAAGAACTTTCTTATTCTTCACAGTTTGGTTAACTGGGCTCAGCTGGGGTCTTTTTAGGGGTCATGAAGTTGGAATTAGATGGCAGCTGAGCTCAACTGAGTTGAACATCCAGTATGGTTTCTTTACTCACATAGAGGACCCTGGAATAGCTGGGGTCAGGGGATGGCTGGACATCTCTCCCTCTGTCTTTATCCATATGACTAGCTTGGGCTTCCTCACAATATGATGGTCTCAGAGTAGGTAAACCTTTACATGGTAACTAACTTTCCCCAGAGCCAGTATTTGAAGAGACAGGCAGAAGCCTCAAGGCCTCTTAAAACCTAACATTAGATGCCATACAGCATTAATCCCACCACATTCCATCAGTTACAAGCCATTCATAGAGTCAGACCTTATTGAAGAGAAGGAAACTAGAGAAGGGCATGAATACGGGGAGGGGTAAAAATTAAGGGACCTGCTTTGGGAGCTACCTACTACAATGAGTTAAATAAAAAAAGAGTTAGGAACATCGAATAACTCACTGGATCATTATAAGGGCTAGAGAACTAAATCAAGGCTACACAGTGAGGAAAAAAATGTCCCAAATCATGACACAGGACTGGTAGTTGCATTGCAACTGCCAGGAGAATCGGAGAACTACTTGTCCTTTGCATACTTTGTCAATAGCTCTCTGGTGACAGTTCTGTTTATGCATCTGATCAGTTGCATTTGGTTTACATGTTTGTGTCCTCTCTGTAAGAAAAGAAGGAAAGGAATTTTCTAGCTTCTTCAGTGCCTCTGGCCCATGTAGTGAGAGTTAGCTGTGCAGATATTTGAGCAGAGAATGTCCCCATCAGGGGGAAGTACCTGTACAACGTCCCTGGGGCAGAAACATCCTGGTGGCATGGCAAGTCAGCCAGCAGCTGAAGCGAAGCAAAAAAGGATGAAGGTCATTGCAGATATTGGAAAGGAAACGCAATGTCAGATCATGTAGGATCTAGTAGAGACCATCATGAAGATTTTTCTATTTTGCTTTAGTGAGATGGGAGTCAGGGAAAATTTTGAGCAGAAGAGGGTTATGATCTAGTTTAATTCCTCTGGTTTCTGGGCTGAGAATAGATAGTAGATATCAAGCCGGGGGGGGGGACCAGGAGATCCAGTTGAAGATGATCAAATTCAGATAAGGGACGATGGAGGCTTGTACCAGGTAGTAAGTGGGTAAAATAAAGAAGGAGGGAAGAACAGTGGATTCTGGATATATTCTGGTATTTCCTGAGTGGTTGGATGTGCATGAGTGAACAAAAGTAAATGAGTGAAAGATGACATGAAGTTTTTGGCCTGAAAAAATTGAAAGTTGAAGCTGCTATCATTTGTGGTCGGGAAGACTAGGAGAATCAAGTCCAAGTGGTGAAGTCCAGGAGTTTATGTTAAACATGCTACGTTGGAGATATATATTAGAATACATGTATAATTGGTAATGCAGTAAGCAGTTGCATATAGATGTCTGGAATTTAAGAGAGAAGATTGGGCTAGAGATGTAAATATAGTAATCTCTATCATATATAGTTTTTAAGATCATAATATAAGTATAAAAAAGACAGGACTGAGCCCTAGAATGATCTGACCTCAATGTTGGAGTGAAGAGAAGAAACTCTCAGAGGAAACTGAGAAGCAGTCACCTCTGAGGTAGGAGGAATATCAAGAAGGTGAGGTATCTTGCTTCAGCTAACACAAATCGCCATTTTGGGGGGGACATCAAAATACAATCTTTTTATTATGGCACCTACTGCCATCTGCTGGAAAATGTATATCATAAGTATATAAATATACAATTACTACAAGGTAAACAGTTCCCCCTTGTATTTGTGCCACGCATAACTTGCATAGCTGTAAACACTTGAATGTTAACAGAAGAAAAGTATATCAAGATGGAGGGAGTATGTCAAATGTTCCAGTAACTGATATTACTGGAGGACTGAGAACTAATCAATGGATTTAGCAAAATGAAAGACATTGGTGAACTTGGCAAAGCTGTTTTGGGCAACAAGGACATTGAGGACTTTGAAAAGCAATTTTAGCGGAGTCTTGAAGGAAAAAAACATAATTGCTTTGGGTGTAAGAGAAAAGCTGAAAATAGTGAGGATACACCATGATATCGGAAATTTGCTCGAAGGGGGACAGGGAAAGATTGATAGCTAGTGGAAAAATGGGATTTAAGAAAGTACGTCTTTTTTTACCCCCCAAAAACAACAGTATCTACCATCTATTAAACATCTTCTTCTTGCCAAATGCTATAAAAGACACTTTTTATATGTTCCCATTTCAACATCACAACAACCTAGTTAGACAAGAATTATCATCTGCCTTTTAGAACTAAAAAGATGGAGTCTTGGAAAAATTAAATAATCTGTCCGAGGTCATCTACTAGTAAGTGCCTGGGCTAGGATTTGTGGCCACAGCCATTTGATTTGAAAGTCATTTTCTGATCATGCCTTTAAGTGTGTCTTTTTTTCTTTAATGGAAGAAATAACAGTACACTTGTATACTGATGGGAATAATCCAGTAAAAAAGAAAATACTTAATGGTAACTGGACAAGAGGAGAGAAATATTAAAGAAATATCTTTGAGTTGCTGAATGGGGATGGACTCAGTATTATAAGGGCCAGAATTGTCTTTGGAAGTAACACACACACACACACGCATACAATTTATGAGAACAGTTAGGAAAGCAGAAATTAAGGGTAGAGATGCTAGTAGGTGGGTGGATGTGGTGATGAGTGTTTGTAAAGTTCTCTTTTTATGGTTATAATTTTCTCATTAAGTAAGAAGGAAGTATATTAATTAAAATGAAGATTAGAAAAGATGTGGTTGAGATTTTAGGACAAAAAAGAGAAAGCATGGAATAGTCATCTGGGAAAATGGGAGAGTGAATGGACTAGATAAATATACTGTGACTTCTAAACATAATTAAGACTGCTCATGTGGTTATAAATTTAAAGTGAGACAAGTCAGTGTTATTTTGTGTTTTTCTGTAACCGTGTTCAGCAGCATGGGTAAGGAGCACAGTAGGGGGATATTTGGATATAGCAAAGTAACGTCACCTTCTGAAATGGCTACATGGTTATTTAGAGTCGCAGGACAGATGCTATCAAATTAAAAATAAAGAAGAAAACGTGAATGGCTCTACAAACATTTCGGTAAGGAGTAATTAAAGGACATTGTAAAATGCATAAAATTGAAGTAATATTACTGAGTAAAAGGTGCAGATATGAAACTCCAGCCTTAAGAACTTCAAGGTGCAGTGGTGTGTTCACTTGTTTACTGTTTAAAGTCAAAAGACTGAGCAACAAAATTGCTCTAAAATATGACAGACATAAGTGAACTCTGATAACTTATTTGCATATGAAAAGCATAAAAATGACAAACCAAGTTTCTTAGCAGAATCTGCTTGGCTCTATGCAGAGATTTTTACCTCCGGTACCATCTTGCAACATTTTATCCTCTTCAGCATCAAGTATAAGAAATATAAGTATCAACATCAGGTTCCGCAGTACGGAGTCTTCCTATTAGCCATTTGTAATGACACAAAGACTTAACTGGAAGAAATGTACCTGGGACTTGATCACTGTGCATTAGGAGCGAGGGCAGTTGGATTGCTTACCTGCTAAAATGAAGACATTTGGGTTACTGAAAGAAAGCATCTGGGGCTGAATTTGAGGAAAGAGAAGCTGAACCATGTTAGGGTTGCTGCTTCTAATGAGATCTGCACTCCTTCTTTCCCGAGTCACATCACGGAACCAACATTTTATGAAGATTTTGTCCGATGATTTTTAAGGAGGAGTAATAAAATCAGGAGAGAGTGAGCACTGCTGGGGTATGGAAATGCACATTCAGCAAATGGTGAACCTCACTGTCAAGTGCATTTATAACCGTTTATTTTGATGTGTGACTATTCTGAGACTCTTTTTTTCTCATTGGATTTATTTAATGCATGTTTCAGAGAAACGTCTCTGAGGCTCAAACTTAATAGATCAACATCTATGTTGGAATATCTTAAAGAAAGAAAATATTTGAAAGCTAAGAGTTTTGAACTTCAGAGACATTATTAAAGAAAAGAGAGAATCTAAAAGTAATGTTTTTGAAACTTCTAAAATGGATCCATATGTATCTAATGACCTGCAAAACTAAGGTAATTCCAAAGGACTCTATGAGTTTAGAAAACGCGAAGTAATGAGAGTTAAATGAGATGACCTAGTTATTTTAATTAAATTATGCTGTAGTTATAATTTTAAAACTGTAAAGTATAAGGGATCAGCCAAGTGGCATAGTGGTTAAGTTCATGTGCTCTTCTTCGGAGGTACGGGGTTCCCAGATTCGAATCCGAGGTGCGGACTTACACACCGCTTATCAAGCCATGCTGTGGCAGGCGTCCCACAAATAAAGTAGAGGAAGATAGGCACAGATGTTAGCTAAAAAAAACTATAAAGTATAAATTGCTGTAAGGTAACTGTATGAATTATACAAGATGAAAAAGGGTAAAATAATACAGAGGACCATAAAACTGATTATCTCTTATCTTGCTCCCTTTAGTCATCATAGACAACATATGTTCATTACAATATTTAATGAGTAAAGATGAAATGTTGTAATCCAAGCTTCCATCTTTTCACAAAGCTATCAATCCTATTCTAAATTTAGAATCCAATTGATCAGCCGTGGGATGGACATAGGGCTCGTACAGTCAATCCTTTGTGTATCAGTTGAAGTTTATGGTATAAATCCGTGTATAAGGAAAATTGATATCAAAAGGTCTATTCCTCACATTAGCATGTCTTGGGTGCCAACAAGGTTTAGAAAAAAGTGTTGGTTTCACTTTTTCCATGCACTTTAAACTATGTTATTGAATACTTTGGGAGGATGTTATTTACCTTATAAGAAGACTTAATCATAATACAAAGTGTGGCATAGGAGAAAAGGCATGGGCTTTCTGGTAAGAAAGATCTGTTGGTTAGTTTCTTTCTTGTTCTCTTTCTCTACCATTCCTTCTTTCTACCTTTGTTTTAACATTTATTGAGCCCCTTATGTGTACTGGATTCTGCAATAGGTGTTGGTACTGCCACACAGTAGCTGAGTGGCTGTGACTATATTACACAACTTCTCTGCATCTAAGCCTGCTCATTACCTTTTAATTAGGCGAAAGGTGAGATAATGGATGTCAAGTTCATATAAAAGTGTAGCCAAAAAATACTATTTTATCTTTATGACTTCAACCTTAAAATGTCCAAATTATTGTTTAATTTCCATATGGACACCAGATAAAAAGCATCCATTAATACAGAGAAATCATATAAAATATTTTTAGCAAAACACTTTGCACATTGTGTTTTCTTTTAGCAAATTTATTTCCCTCCTACTCTTGATAGCCAAGCCTCTTTGAATTTAGTTTGAGTCTCAGTTTCTTATTTCTCACTTACTATTCCTTTCTTAAACGTACAACATCACTATCCTCCCTCTCCTTTCTGTTAAAATGATATTTGCAAAATCTATCACTCCTTAGTCCAAATACAACTTGCATCTCTGAGGCATTTGACATTCTTCTATTTATTCAGTACATTAAAGTAATATCTCTACCGTGTCTACTTGGTGTTGCTTATTGGGCTACACCTGGTAAAACAATAGTAAATACCATGGAAACAGTCTCTGTTTTCCCTGATTTTGCAGTCTGGCACTACTGGTCATTCCTTACTTCTTGAAACTCTTCTTTTGGATCTTGGATCTTGTAACATATATGCTCTCTATTCACCTTCTACATTTTGGTGTCTTTTTCTCTCCTTTATTTTTTTGTTTGCATTGGCACAGTTTGTTTAATTAAACTTATTATTTAAAGGCAGTTGTAGATTCACATGCCACTTTAAGAAAAAGAAAAGAGACAACTCGTGTATCCTTTACCCATTTCTCCCAATAGTGACAATACCTTGCAATAATGTAGTACAATATCACTACCAGGATATTGACATTGACACAGTCGAGACACAGAATATTTTCATCACCACAAGGATTCCCTCATGTTGTTCTTTTATAGCCAGACTCACCCTCTGCTTCGCACCCTCAAACCTTTCTTAACCCCTGGCAACCACTAATCTCTTCTCCATTTCTATAATTTGATTATTTCAACAATGTTATATAAGTGGAATAATGCACTATATGGTCCTTTATGATTGGCTTTTTCATTCAGCATAATTCTCAGGAAATTTATCTGGTTTGTTGGGTGCATCAATAGTTAGTTTTCTTTGTTTGTGCTTAATTGCTGAGTTGTAGTTCACTGCAGTCTGTTTAATGTTGGAGGATATCTGGGTTGATTCCATATTTTGACTATTAGGAATAAAACTGCTATAAACATTCATGTACAGGTTTTTGTGTGAACGTAAATCTTTATTTCTCAAGGATAAATGCCCAGGAATACAATTACTAGGTTGTATGGTGGCTGCATGTTTAGTTTTCTTAAGAAATTGGCAAGCAATTTTCCAGGGTGTCTATATACTTCTACCCTCTTACCAGCAATTTATTAGTGATCCACTTTCTCTGTGTCCTCGCCAGCATATGGTATTTTCATTATTTTTTTTTATTTTAGCCATATAACAGGTGCATAGTGGAATACTTACGTGTAAATCTAACAAAATATGGACAGATGTTGGATGCTGAAAACTACAGAGTGCTGATGGAAGAAAATCAAAAGTCAAAATAGAGAGTGTTGACTGAAATAAAGTCTGAGTAAAGGCTAATTAAAGGAGTTTATTTGATAAGCAAATGAAGAACTCAAGTCCTGGGAAACAGTCCAACAGACTATTCTGAGGAACTGCTCCAAAGTCTACAGATCTCAGTGCAGTTGACACACATTTTTTTTCTTTTGGTGAGGAAGATTGTCCCTGAGCTAACATCTGTGCCAATCTTCCTCTATTTTGTAGGTGGGATGCCGCCACAGCATGCCCTGATGAGCGATGTGTAGGTCCATGCCTGGGGTCCAAACCTGCAAACCCCAGGCTGCCAAAGTGGAGTACATGAACTTAACCACTACACCACTGGGTTGTCCTCGTATATACTTTTTAACAAAGCAGTGTACATGCAGGAAAGGGCTTACACACCTAATAGTCGTATACTTTAAAGATAACATAAACAAGAGCTTTTTGGTTACACATCAAACAAGGCTTTTAAAGTCAGTATTATCTATGTGTGGAAGGAGGCAAGGACCAGGGTCATTATTTCTTCCTCCAATCTCTAAGAAATGCAGCTGGGAAATATGGGAGTGAGGTACACTTTATCTTTTTTTGTTGTGGATCTGTCTAGCTGGAGTCTTCAGTCATGAGGTGTGGGGTTGCAAGGTCATTCTAACACAGGCTTAGGATGACCTGCATGGCTACTCCAGAGTACAGCATGGATTTTTGCACTGATTTTAAGCCTACACAGTTTGCTTGCTAGATTCACCTGTTAAACCAGGGAGAAGAGTCCCAGTTTCAGTCACCAAAAATATACTGTGTTCATGGATTAGAAGACTCAACACGTCAAATCTCCCTAAATTGATACACAAGTTAAATGTAATTCCTATCAAAATCACAGCAAGAATTTTTGGTAGGTATAGATAACGTTATTCTAAAATTTACATTGAAATATAAAGGAATTAGAATTGATAAAACAATTTTAATAAAGGAGAATAAAGACGGAAAATTAGTCTACCAAATTTCAAGACTTACTGTATAGCTATATTAATCAAGACTGTGAGTTTTGGCGGAGGATAAACCGAAAGCTGAATGGAATAGAGAACCCAGAAACAGACCCACACAAATATGCCCAACTGATTCTTGACAAATGTGCCAGAACACTGCAATGGAGGAAAAATAGTCTTTTCAACAAATTATGCTGGAGCGATTGGACATCCATAGGCAAAATTCTCACAGGTTATATAAAATTTAACTCAAAATGAATCACAGACTTAAATGTAAAAACTATAAAAATTTTAGATTAGGTAACCATGTTTATATTTCATCTATTTCTCTCTGCTTTCTTGAATTTATTTCTCCTGATTATATATCTGAATCAATCAGATTATTTTACACTGAAGTATCATGGGGCTTATTAGCTTTATACTCAATATTATTTGACTTTGGCAATATTAGGATACATATCTATAGTAATATAAAAGAAGAACATAATCATGTGTTAATAAATCATATATATTTTTTAATTGTCTGTACTCAGTTGAGTGCATATATTTCTGCATTCCTCTAAATTTAACATGTGCTTTTACAATACTGGAAATGAAATATGGCCACGCCACGTTGACTGTCTATCATGGGAAATGAGTTTGTCTCTCTGGGCAAATTTCAGTGGCACGTATTTCGATTTTTATATTCTTGAGTAATTAAGTCTTCACTTTATAACTCTGAACTTAAGAGATTTCTATTAATATATCATTTTCAAGGGTACTTTAATCTATCAACATGGCTTATACACTGCACAAGGTAGACTCAGGATACAGGAAAGAAGCACAATCTTTTCCTTAGAGTAGTGATTTTATTTATTTTTTGTACCAAAACCCATCTTTCAAATAAAATATTATAAGGAAGTCTTACAAAACAAGTAAAAGTGGTAGATGTCTTTGACTGAAATAAAGTTGAGTGTCTGGGAACACAATTGCTTTATACTACTAGATGTTCCCAATTGTCCCAGAAGTAATCTCTATAGTTTCCCTAATACTCCTTGGAAGGCATCACTATTTTACAGCTAAAATTTTAAAGATGCTTTGGAAGGCAAAAAACTCACTTACAAACATCTTCTCTGAGGTTTATCTGTACTGTGTGATTTAACACCTCTTGGCCAGAGCTTACTGGACCAAAATGGATATCTGACTCAACAGGAAGCAAATAATGAGCTACATACATAAAATTATTTAGCTTTAGGGCTAGTAACATTATTGGGCAATTATAAGCGGAAGATGTGAATTGAACAAGAGGTAATCAACAAAGCAGAGATGGGAGAAAAAAATACTGCTCTAATGTATGAGAAATGGAGAAAGTAACTTCCATTTCCCCTGCCAGAGTTCCAGTTCTCAGGCCCAGTTGCATTTCTTGTTCTTGGATTCCAAGACCTCTCCATCCAAATAATAAAAAATACCTTTATATAAATTAATTTGAGAGGCTTTCTATTACTTGCAACCTAAAGGCCTCAGGAGAGCTAAAACAACAGAAATGTGCTCTGGTTCAAGGCCATTAACTGTGTTGCCCAGGAGACTTGAAAAGATAGAACAGTTAAATCATTGGGATTTTCCTCTCTGGATATTCTTACAGATCTACTGAAAGCACTTGTAGTGAAATAGACCTGCGATTATGGCGCTGGGATCGAGCTCGGTATCAGAAGCACTCATGTAGAAGATTAAACGAAAGCTGGGCGTAGAATTGAGGATATACAGGCTTTCTGCAAAGCTTCAAAGCCCTAGGCATAGATAAGGTTCAGCCCTCCTGAGCACAGACTCTGCTTTCTCTCCCCTGGATTAGGCTGTGACAATGCTCACACTAAGTATGATTGAAGAACCAGGAGAGTCTCATGAGTATAAGCATTCCAATTAAATGTTGGATCCCAAGTGTTATTCTGTTAAGATATTCTTGACCAATAATTCAGGCACTAAGTAAGACGGGAACTGAAGTAGCAAAATCTGTTTCCATCCTTTGAGAGCCTGCCCTGCTCTGACAGTATCAACAGCAATGCCTGACTCTCCTTACAGGCTCTAGTGGCCTAGGAGAACTAGACAATGACAGAGGACATCTATTTCTACATCTTGGACACATCATTTATGAAAATATTTGTACCTTTAGTTAATTAGCCTGGATGTGGCTAGTTACAAGGATATGCTTAATGACTAGCCTGACACTGATTTGGAAGTCAGAGAATTTGTGTTCCCTAAAGTATCAAGAAAACGTAATTTTAACTCCTTCTTCTCTTTCTTCTGCGGCTGCCCTAGTTTCTACTTTTATTCAAATAACAACTGGAGAGGAAAAGGGAAATAAAGTAAGAGGAATGAAAACATCTTGAATTTGGGAAAGATTTATTTTTGTACTTTTGCTTGAAAAGTTTTCATATATATAGCACCTTCCTTTTCTATGCAGAGATTCTAAAGAAGATTGGCTTTGTAATCAGAAACTTGGATTCTAATCCTTGATTTGCTACTTCCTAGGTATATGTTTTTCTGCATTTTGCACACAATTTTTTTTAGCTTCAATCTCATTATCTGCCAATAGGGTCTAATTTGACACTTGATAAGTTTTTTACAAGAAGTGTATGAATTATATATGAAAACTTTGACACTGTGCCTGGCATCTTCTAAGTAACTAACGAAGTTAGTATATGTAACTATTATAGAAAACTGCCATAAATTTTTCAGTTATATTTGCAGTCCACTCGGAATCTTAAGATACCACAAGGATACCAGAAATATGGTTGGTCTGGAGAGAAAAGAACAACCTTTACCAGACATAGATGGCTTTTATGAATTCTCCCTTACATTCCTTAGTTCCAGCTACATGGCAGACATTCAGTTTTGTTACTTAACTTCAAAAATAAGCTAAGAAACACTGGCAACCACATTGCTGATGGGCTGAGGGGTTGATGGGGAAAAAAAGAGAGTAACAGTATTTCACATGATGCATAACCAACATATTCACTTGGAACACTCTCTGATGGCAACTGTCAAGACAGATAACAGGGGGCCAGCCCACGGCTTAGCAGTTAAGTGCACATGCTCCGCTATTGGCAGCCCGGGTTCAGATCCCGGTTGCGCACCGATGCACGGCTTGTCGGGCCATGCTGAGTCAGCGTCTCACATACAACAACTAGCAAGATGTGCAACTATGACATACAACTATCTACAGGGGCTTTGGGGAGAAAAAGGGGAAAAAAAAGGAGGAGGATTGGCAATAGATATTAGGTCAGGGCCGGTGTTCCTCAGCAAAAAGAGGAGGATTGGCATGGATGTTAGCTCAGAGCTGATCTTCCTCACAGAAAAAAAAAAAAAAAAAGACAGAAAATACTTCGAAATGAGTATTTTTGGATACATGTGTAATCCCACTGTTGTATAATAAAACATTTGGCTAACCTTTGTTCCTGGGATGTAACCTCAAAATCCTTGGAATCTCCCGAGCGATACGATCATTTTGTTATTTATGGTGGTCCTTAGGGCTATACCTGATTTGTTAAGGAAATGACTCAAGATGGAGGCTGGCCATGCCAGAAAGAGCCAACATGTGATTAAAGTATTGGGGCATTGAGCCAGGTGGTGTCACCTGACCCCTGGCTTGGGGAAGAGGGCTGGAAATTGAGTTTAATCATGTGGTCAATGTGAGCTTCCTGGTTGCTGAGGCTATATATACATACACATATATATGTATACACACACATACATATGCCCGGAGGATGACATGTCTTTGCGATATAGAAGCTCCATGTTTGGCACCTTTCCAAACCTAACCCTATGTTTCTCTTCATTTGGCTGGTCTTGATTTGTATCCTCTATAATAAAACTATAATCATAAGTATAAATTTTCCTGAGTTCTGTGAGTCATTCTAGAGAATTATCCAACTTTAGAAGGGGTAATGGGAACTCCTAAACTTATAACCTGTTGGTCAGAAGTGTAGGTGGTCTGGGAATCCCGAAGCTTGCAACTGGTATCTGAAGTGAGGGCAGACTTGCGTGGACTGTGCCCTTAACCTGTGAAGACTGTGCTAACTTTGGGTAGTGTCAGAATTATACTGAACCTCTTCAAAAAATATTCCTAAATGTAAGGCTCTCAAAAAACATAAATAGAAAATTACAACATAAATTATTAATTTTCAAAATGATTTTCACTAAATAAATATCAATAAAAACAAAAAGGCTTTATTTTATAGATATGAAAATTATATACCTGAAATTCTACCCCTAATATTATCCAAATTTGTTGAGATTTGTGGAATAAGTTTTCCTGATTCTCTTTCTTGGAATAGTTGCATGACTAAAAATTGACTATCTATAACAATATTTCGAAACAATTAAAGTAAAAATTAACAAAGATTTCTTTTTAGAACTTATTTTCAAAAATATGTAAAATAGAGTATGAACAATTTAACTGCTAACTCTGCAGTATTGAAAACTAAGCAATCAGATAAACTGCTAGCATTGGGGCCCAGGGCAGGCCGCCTCAAGATGTTCCACAATAGCATATTGACTATTTTGAGTTAAAGTTACTTAAAAAGTAAAAAGGGCCTTTTGACCCTCCTGCTTCTGTTCCTCTGAAAACAGGAAATAAATCTCCCTTATAAAAGGTGCTCTCCCTGCATCCTTATCATCAGAGCTAGGGAATTCAGGGCCAAGAACATGTGTAAACAAACCTTGGTAACTGTGTACCCAAAACCTAAGTTTCTTTGTCCTTATGTAAAAGATATATACACTGCCTGCTTTGTTCACTCTCTGAGCATCATCTTTAGGATTCTCTGGTGTGCAAGTAATTAAACTGGATTTTTTTCGTGTTAATCTGGTCTTGTGTCAATTTTACTATTAGTACAGCCACAAGAACACAAGAAGCATAGAAAGGGGATTTCCCCTGCCCCAACACTAGTGTGTCTGAGAATTTCTAACATTCTACCCAGTTAGAATTTGCCATGAACAATAAATATATTGTGTGATATCATGCTGAATACTTGCTGTTTAATTAATATAAGATTTAGAAGTTTGTTTTGAAGCTGTTTCATTAAGGAGAAAAGATACTTACATTTTAATAATCAAGATATAAGACTTTATTCTATTTTTTCCTCTTTTTAAGTTCGATATTCTGTAACCTGTGATTTAAGGAACCTTAAGATTTATTTCCTAGAAGTCTATGTATAAATCCCAAGTGTTTAACAGTTAACCTGTAGGAATTAGTGTTAAATTTGGTGATGGTGCTATGATTACTACATTCAAATAAAAGCTGAATACAATTATTAATATAAGTAATAATGTTTCACCAAACTGCACTAAAATATTAATAACAGTTACTTGAATATAAGAACATTCATAGTCTTATAATTTTAATGATGATTGCTAAATTTGCTTTATTTTAATATAAAAGGAATAATAAATGTTTAATAATAAATTGTTTCATAAGAATAAATAATAGTTCTTCTGGAAGAATATAAATTAAGTTGAAAAAATTGAAATAGAATGAATAAAAACCTAGAAAATACAAATTAAAAATCAAATGAACAAAGACAGAAGGGATGATTGAAGATTATAGTTGTGGCTTGACCAAATGGAATAGAGGGTCCAACTGAAGTCAAGTGCTTTTGCTCCACTCCCATGTATCTTGGCATTGAGATCTAAGTATGGAACTGCGTGAGATCCAACTGGATTTACCTTGGAGATAGGTATAGGTGTTTGGAAGACATTTGTGCCGTGAACATAAAACGATATCAATACTGTGAGGCATTCAAGATACATAAAACAGATAAAATGAGCTTTACTGCTTGAGAAACTGCTGAGCTATTGCTTGTCCTGCTGACTCGGGTCAACTCCATGTCAATTGTAAAGCATGTAGCTGCATATGCACATGTTCTTCCCTCCTCTACATCTCGGCGTCGCTGCCTGGAAAGGACCATTTCATGGAAGTTGTAGAAGCTCACTCTTTTGATTCTGTCCATGAGTTGGCCTCAAGGCATTTTGCTGCTTTGTTTGCTCCCCTTTTCCTCTTTTGTTGAAGGAACAGGACGAGAACAACAATAGAACTAATAATAGATACCAGGTGGGTTTCAAAATTCAGAAATTTTGAGAGTGCAGTAAGACAATGCGGTGCAAATTCTGTATTACATAACATTCTTAGGATCTGGAGTAACATCATGTAATCAATGATATGTTTATAGTCAAATATATGATCTTTTACACTAACTAGGATAAATAAAAACTATGGGTAACTTTGCAATTATTTCAAGGCAGGCTTTGCCTTCAAATGAGTTTTGCTAAATTTTCAGTTTCAGGTATTTTGTATTTCAGAATTTTGGTTAAAGAATTGTGTATTTGTATTATCATTGTTATTTCTCTTGTTATCATCATTTAATATTCATAATTATCCCATGAGTGAAGTTATGTTATCCCTTGTTTAGAAGCTAATAAACTTTCCTAGAGTTGTACAGCTAATAAATTGTGATGTGAGATTTAAAATCATCCGACTTGAAAGCACATGGCATTAACAACTAAATGACACTATTCTGCAACTCTACTCACACCTGAGTATGTATAAGAACTTGATGTAACAACCTGAACCAAAATTTGAGTTTAGGATAATAGTGATGGTTTCATCAGAATCATTCTGCCTGTGGGTAAACAGTAACCAAGATAATTATTTAATAATAAATTCTGCTATTTTGTTGGTCAATGTGTATCACAGTTACGGTAGGTCACCAAACAGGTGGATTTTAGTTTGATTCGTCTTCAGTCCTTGTGCTTTAAGATGGGAGTAATAGTAATTGGAGGGAATTCTCTGGCAGGAGGAATGTGAAATTATAAAAGTAAAGTAGAAATGTAGTAGAACTTGACTTAATTGGAAGTTATTGTCAATGGATTTTTCATATATTACTAGAGCCTTAAGCTAAACAGAGAGGGGAAAGGAAGTTGGGGAAGTTCAAATCAGGCTGAACTTTACAAAGAAAAATAAATAAATCCTCAGTTGGGTTCAGAAATGGCTTTGGTAGAAACTAAATAACAGTACGAAGGTATGTGTGCAAGGACCTGAGTGTAAAAATTTGTATGAATGTGTGGCGCCATACTCTGCAAGGTTGTATGTCCCTTATGGAGATTGTATATTTTAAGGAGATAAGTATTCCAGATTCTGCTCTAGGTAAAATAGTAAGAATAGAAGCTCATTGATGTCCTCAAGTTGAAGATCACCAGTAACATACCTGTAATTGACTGAAGTTGAGTTCATTGACTCATTGCAATGATGGAGAATGTACAAGATAGGGAGTCCAATGGTGTTTCATTAAGAGGATATGAGAAAGAATTTGGACTCATGTTAGGTGATTTTTGAAGAGTGTTCAAGGAAATAGGCCTTTCACTTGGATTGCCTGCTGTCAGGATGTGGGGTTAATTCTGTAATTGGTTCTTCAATAAACCTCATCTATATGGTTGGTGGAATGAAGCCAGGCTAAAGCTGCCATAAGTAAAGAAGCCACAGTCACGATATTAGCCATTATGAGGGGATGCTTGCTCATTTTTATGCTTTGGACAATGTTCTTGTTTTTATGATTAGAGGACCTTTTGTTTTTGCTTGATCTATCACAGTCACAGAGTGGCTTTGTCTGCGCTGGTGTTCTGTGAAATAGTTTGTATTCAATAGAACACACGGCCCAGCTGTGAGGCCAGCTCCTAGCAACACTAAGGTATAACTGATAGAGCCAAGACATTTTCAGGCTGTCAGGTGTTGCTGTCCTATTTCTCAAACTAAAGAAAGATCACAAGAGTGTAAAAGGACAACATGAGTTTTAGGAAGTGAGTGAAGCCCTCCATAGGCAAAGGTTTAGGAATGAGTGTGCTTGGTAGGTGTTATTGAAAGTCAAGAAGAGTTACCTTAATGGAAGAACCAGCTATTTTACTGGTTTTGAGATCAGGAAATATATTCTGCCACCAAAATACTGGGGTGGCAGTTTGCAGACTAAGAAACTTGAGAAAACATGACTTATTAGTTTTTTTATGTTGCCAAATGTCTTCGTAGTATATGACACTTAGTTGATTCTCTATTTCTGATGTGCATCTCAGTATAGTACAGAGTAAAGCAGTACGTGCTAATGGCTAAGAAATGCGTTTTAGTATCAGGTTCAAATAAGGACTCTCCAATATCATACCTGTGCGATCTACAACAAGTTTAATTTTGTGCCTGCATTAGATTATCTATCATATGATAATATTAATACTAATCACTTCATAGGGCTGATTTCAGGAATAATATAGCATTAAAGATACTTAGAATTAATTAATCAATTTCAGCTTATATTATTATTTCTTTGACTGTATTGTATTTACTAACAAAAAGGCAACTCCAATATCCATCATTCCTATTTATACTTCGAAACAAAGAATCATAGAGAGAAAAGATAGTAATTGAATCAAATAGGAAGAACAAAGAGCAAAATGAAAAAACGAACATAAGCCTCCAACAACGTCCAAATAATCCTCATATTTGCAAGTTTCCAAACTATAGGAAATGACAATGAGTTCCACAGCCTCTTTAGAAAGTCAACCCCATTGGATTCTAAGCTCCATCCACAAGCAGATATTGAGGCTGGGCTACACGCAAGTGAGGGGTGTGTGTTATCCTTCTTCACCACAAAGGGAATTATAACTTTGGGTTTTGGAAAATCTTGAAATTAAGTAATCATTCCAAATTGTATTCAATTAAAGTATATAATTATAGATAATCATTTTGGATCTGTCCATCGTATTCAAATATAACAAATAAAAACAAACTCTGAGAATATCCCCAAAGTGTCTGGGCAAATAGCAGACCATTTACAACAGTCAACTAAGTTGTTTAATCACCAAAGCATCAAAAATGCTTAATGATTTGGTGGAGGAGAAAGGACTAGTAATATATTGTTTCGGCATGAGCAGGAAATGTAGACAATATTTTGCCCATTAATACACTAAATTAATAAAATGGTCCCTGGACAAAGTTTTAAAAGAATTTCATAAATAAAATTCAGATATATGGAATGAATAGATGATGGCACCTGGAAGAAAAAAAAAATTTAAATGAAAAGAGACATTCTTTGAGGAAGATCAGGGAAAGAAAGCATACTTGTCAGAGCCAAAACTGGACTTCAAAGGTGGATGCATCCCTTAACAGGGTGAATCATTCTGTGTACTTATTCAGAGACGTATCTGAAATAGTCTATTTTCCTGATTGAATGGCCTCAGAGCCACTGAGTTTCCAAGCTTATTGGTTTCACTCTTTTTCCTTTTCTGTGAAGGTCATTGTAGGAAATTGTCTGAAATATACTGCATACAAATCTTCCCCTTTGCACAAATGTTCAACATCTTTCTAGTTTCTATTCTCATCACAGTATATTGCTCAAACCAAAGTAGGCCAATATATATGAATAAAATATATCAGCATATCTAATTTCCTGTTTCTGTACAATACTCAGATCCTATTCTGACAGTTATAAAGAACTGAGTTTATGAATTCCCTACACTTCTGCCCTCCAAATTCTGCTCTTCCTCCTCTGTTTTTTGCTCAGAAAATTATTCTTATCATCCTTCCATTGGTCAATTCAGAAAAAGGCATCATTCTTTAAAAAGACAGCTATAAATGACTCTGCTAAAATTTGAAGTCACATAATGTCATTCCCCTGCTCAACACTGTCAAGCAAATTTTCATTTCACTTAAAGTTCAGATTTCTTACTTTGGCATACAAGGCCCTATATCAACTGGCTCTTGGCTACTTCTCTGACCTCATCTCTTCCCACTCTCCAAGTAATTCTCTCCACTCTAACCATGCTGCCTCCTTGCTATTTCTCCAACATACCTCAGAGCTTTCGGACTTGCTGTTTGCCCTTTGGCCACGTGGCTTGTTTCCTTACTTTGCTTAAATTGTGTCACTTTCAGAGAGGCCTTCCTTATTCACCCTGTCTAAAGTAGTACCTCCATAGGTCTCTCTACTTACTTTGAATTGCTGAAATTCTAGTTGAAGCACTTAAAAGCCAGTGCGTGAATTCCCATGTTCTTGCTTTGCAAAGAAGCTCATGCAAGTGCTTATTAATGTCAAGTGTGCTGGTAAATGTTTAAGCAACTGGCTTTCTGACACGAGGAAAAAAAATCCTAGTAGCATTTGCTGATTTCCAAGATGTAAGTGACTCCTGATTTCAAGCTACTAACATTATGCCACTGAACATGAAGTTGGAAAGAGATGCTAACAATCGGCTGGAGATAGAGTATGAGTTAGCTCCGTCACAAAAGAGAACCCTAACATTAACGCAACTTGAAATGTTGGAACAACTTCTGGTTTACAGCTTCTGTCTGTCAGTGGTCTTTGTCTTGTTAAACCATTAAAATGTTGATGTTTTTAGCTACCACAAAATAACCTAGCCTATCTTGATTTGTACAAATGAGTCCGGGGTTGGGGGTTGGGACATCAACCTGGCTCTAAGATTTCCGGTAGTCAAGCAAATGTCAGCATTACACAATTCACAGGTTTTGTGATAAAAAGACACAGATTGCTCAGGAGAAGAATTTCTGTATGTGGTACTAAAACCGCTGGTAATTCTCCTGAAATCTTCAAATAAGAGGATAATGTGTAATGTAATAAAAATAATAATTGTTAACCATTATTAGTTGCTTACTTTGTTCCAGAAACTGTTCTAATCACTTTATCTCTAGGCATATTTCATCTTATCTACCGAATAAACCCTAGACGAATATGCTGTCATTATCTCCAATTGACTTTTATTCAACATAAGATTCAGAGGGATTAAGGATTTTTCCCATGCAGCTAGTAAGAGGTTGTGGTATTTTTTTTAAATGTCTTTTCTCTGTAGAAAATAGAAAACAAAATGTATACAACTTTTCTTTAATCAAGGAAAGATAACATAAAATCAGAATTGTGGGTCTCCCTTTATGCAGGGATTCAGTATTAGTTAATGAAAATATAAAATGAGTCACTTGGACCTAAAATACATTGTTGTTTAGATGATAATTTATAAAGCACTTCTCTCTGCTGATAAGAGAAGTTAATGATACTGAATATTTATGACTCAGATTGTTAAACAATGAAGCTGCCTGCTAACTGATCAGAATAGACAAAAATAAATTTGATTCTTCTAGATGTGGCAAATTTCTTCAGTGGTTTTTTCCTGCAATAGCAAAAAAATTTTCAGTGCAAAAACATAAACTTTGTTTATCATTAAACATCTATAGTTATATCTGAAATATATCCTTTAAGCTTTAAACTTAAGAGAATTGCTTCAATCACAAAACATGTTTTTGGAGGAGATAGTGTTATTGCACATGTTTTACTTAAGTTGCAAATTACCAGAATAATTTTTTGTCTCCTCTTTTTCTCCAAATTACTATTAAAGAAAAAAGAAAGTTTTATTTTCTTTTCAGGTGTCTGCTCTGATTTATTACCCCTTTGTAGAAAAGCTTGATTGTATAGATTTTTAAAGAAATGAAAGTGCTTTTGACAGTGTTAAACATTGCAAAGCTTTCACTATAACAGTAAACAAGAGGATTTAAATTTCAATTTCTGACTCTGGAGAACGTGATCTTAATTACTAAGAATTACCGTATATTGTCATGTTTCTAAATATCACCTGTGGGTCAACCATGCAAATACAAAAATTTAGTGAAACATTGACATGTATATTGTTTGTCCTAAGCATCCAGATATCACTATGGGGCCAAGACTAACGGTGTGTTGATTCGTACTCTCTGGGCTCCCCGACAGCCAATGAGAGAACTGGCTGAGTTCAGGGACCAAGTTATATGAGCTCATGGACCTTAATTTCCCCAGGTGAAGCAAATTCACTTAAAGTATTGAGATTTAGGAAGTTCTTTGTCCTCATTAATAATAAACTAAAACCAACCTGCCTCTCAAACTGTCCTAAAACTTCCCTACTCAGTATTAGCAGTTTAGTGATTTGGAAGCACATAATTGTTTTGTGTTGATGAAATTAAGAAAAAAAACTATGAAGTAAAATCTTCCTTTGCTAAACTGCAATTACAAATTATATAAACCTTGGTTTACTCTCAATCTTAGCAGTCTTGCCGCAAATGTCATTGTTTCACAGTCCTAATTTCCAGGTGTGGAAAAGAAAGGCTAAGGTCAGATGGTGAGTTACTGTCACAACTTTTAACTCCAACACCAGCAGGATGGCTCCAGAGGTTCCAAATCCAAAAGAATCATTTGGCGGCAATTCCTTTGTAATCATTTGTAGTAAGTTGTTTCTACACATGATTTACTGTTTCAGCTTCTGCTTTGTAGTTACTCAAGGGCAAACACCAGCCCCTTGAAAATTAGCCCCAATTATAAGTTAAATCAATGAAGAATTCAAGAAAAACAATAGCATTTTTCTCTTCTCTGGCTGTTTGCTTTGAATTAAAATGTTATTTGGTACTATATGATCTCACTCGTTAAGTAGTAGATGATAACAACAATAAACAAACACAAAGAGACAGGGATTGGATTGGTGGTTACCAGAGGGGAAGGGGGGAGGGAGTAGGGCGAAGGGGATAATTAGGCACATGTGTGTGGTGATGGACTGTAATTAGTATTTGGGTGGTGAACATGAAAACATGATGTAATCCATGCAGAAATAGAAGTGTAATGATGTACACCTGAAATTTATACAATGCTATAAACCAATGTCACCACAATAAACCAAAAAAAAAAGAAAATGTTATTTGGCAAAACAGAAATGGATAAAGGAGTTTAAAACAAAAAGAAGACAAAATGGTGTCTTAATACTTTAGATACAACATGTCAGAAAAACAAACAATTAAAAAACATTCAAGGGGCCCACTCCCGGTAGCACAAGCAGTTAAGTGCTCGTGCTCTACTGCAGCGGCCCAGGGTTCACCGGTTCAGATCCCAGGCACACAACGACGCACTGTTTGTCAAGCCATGCTGTGGTGGCGTCCCATATAAAGTGGAGGAAGATGGGCATGGATGTTAGCCCAGGGCCAGTCTTCTGCAGCAAAAAAAAAAAAAAAAAAGAGGGGGATTGGAAGATGTTAGCACAGGGCTGATCTCACAAAAAAAAAAAAATTTCAACATTTACCTTGCATGACAGAAATAAATAACAAGTTTAAACATTCTCTATCTTGAGACTGGAATAGATCTTTAGCCAGATGTCTTGACATGAGTACAGCCATGTTTGGCCGCTCCATTGACCTACAGCCACCAGCACAAAAAGAAATATAAAAGCTGCTTTCTGCATGGTGGGAAATGGCCCTTCTCCCACGGAGATAGTAGCAATGTGTAAAAATTTCAAGGCCCTTTGGGCACCACAGCCTGGGACAGACTGGCCATCTGTGATGGGCTGAGACGATAACCAGGGTAAACAATGCATGTACACAACCACTGGGCTGGGACGATAGCTAGGAGGCTCAGTGCACATATGCCACTGATAACCATTTGTGCATGGAAACACTGAATACTTGCTCTGTAAACTCTGTAACTGCTTATATAAACTGCTGGAAACCGAGGCCTGGTGAGAGTTCCACCTGTGGAAGGGACGCCTTGCCCAGGACGTGTGATCCTTGCCCAGCCATGTCAATTGACAGGACTCTCCCAGCAGTGGGGTGTGGATGTTGTGAGTAATTGATTTATTGTGAAGTAATTGATCTGATGTGTTCTCTTTTCGGTCAACCTGGTGTTTCTCTTTCTGGTTGATTTGTGTCATTTCCCTTCAGTCGATCTGGTGTTTCCCTTTCCGATAAATCTGATGTTTTTCCCTCTTATTATATGACCTACTTGAATCTGCCACTATCTCAGCCGATCTGGTGTTTCCCTTTCTGATCGAGCTGGTGTTTTTCCCTCTTATTATTTGACCTATGTGCATCTGTTTGTGGACTATCGCCTTTACTATCCTCTATATAATAAAATATACCTTCAGTCCTTTTGTTTGGAGTGGAAAGTTTCTTTTACGTCTCCGATCGAATCCCCCAACCCTCTCATAACACCAGAGAAAGTGGTAAAATTATAAAGGAGTGAGTTCCATTCTATTCAATTTATCCATTCTTTAAAGATAGTGAGTATTATTTTCCCCATGAGTATTTTCTGGATCTCTGTTCCACCAACACTGTTGATACATTTCTACAATGGCTACTGCTTAATGACATTTCAGCCTTTTGTCAAAGATCCTGTAATGTATTTGCACCTTGCGTTAAGCTTACTACACTGAAATAGCGGTCGAGTGGTCACTGTAGATGTCTTTCCCAATATCCATTCCAGAGATTAGAGTAAGTCAGTCATGGCAATGTATGCCCTCTTACCAGTGATTTGTTAAGAAAAGATCAGGGAACCCATCTCTCTGCCTTCAAACTCAAAGTAGTCAACAAAAATCTTAACTGATAAAAACTAATACTACAACAATGCTATCAAGTTAGTTCTATCACAATCTTTCGTCTACTGAAGAAAGCGTAGAAAGTTAAAATAGTTTTTTGCTACTAAATCATAGAGGCACGTATCAAATTCATTGAACATCATGTTCTAAAGGGCTTTTTGTACCACTGCGTTCACAGACCCTCAGTTTCCCAGGTGGGAAGCCAACTATCTCCCGTGGATGGAAAGGGAGTGGGGAGACAGCTGGGACTTCAGGGCTTGAGAGACAGCAAGCCAGGCATCTACACTTTTCAAAGCCATGGAAAAACCTCTGTCTGAGACTGAGAGGAAATGACCTCTGCCTAATCTTCTCCAGGGGAAGAAACTGACGTACGTTTATTTTTGGATGATATCCTACATATATATAAAATATCCTCCTGCTCTGTGAAGGATAAGGCTTTCCTATTACTCAGGAAATGATGTGCTGCCAAGCAGCAGCTACTGCAGATGGGAAAGTTGCTGCCGAATGACTGAATGCAGAAGAGTTTTGCTGCCTGATGGGGCTGGATTTGAATGCCAGCTCTTCCATTGATTAATTGTATGGCTGTGAGCAAGTTAATTTTTTTTGTCTTAATATTTTCATTTCTAAAAAATACTGATGTGTAGATTTCAATGATTTGCACAAAATGGGAATATACATAAACAGACAGCATGTTGCCAGGCACACGCTGTGCATGTTTCTCAAAATGGGTTCCCTGTTCTATGCAGAGTTGGTTTGATTCTTGATTCTTTTATGAACTCTCTTGAAAATTCTATTGAAGCAGAGCCACGGTTAAAGATGTGACAGATTTAAAATGGTCACAAATTCTTCAATGCTGCTCTCATTGAGAATTTGGATTTAAGTGTCTCCCCCTGAATGTTGATCTGCTGAATGACTTTGTCTGCTAGAACAGGGCAGGAGAGATCCTGTTCTAGTTTTTGGGCCCAGGCCTTAAGAAATTGGTGACTTCCATTTCTTCTTACTTAAAATGCTCACTCTTAGAGACCCAACCAGCAGTAAGAGATACCACCTGGAGGGATCTGAGATTACGTGAAAGGAGAGAGGTGCCTGACCAAGCTGCAACTATTCCAGGCCCCAGACTCTTGAGTTATCCTGATTGAGGGACCAGTTACTTTTGTAGAGCAGATACGAGTCGTCCCAATGAAATCTGTCCACATTACAGATTTGTAAACAAAGAAATAATTGTTGCTGTTTCAAAACACTAAGCCTTAGTGTCTGTATGCAATAACGGGTACCTGGAATATGTGATAAGAGATTTTTTTTACAGGGATTAGACTTGAAACAACTATGGAAGAAGCTGGTCAAGTAAAGTTCTGGAAGGGGGAATTAGAGGATTGGGGGAGACACTAATCAGCATTAACCCACTGGTTTGGGTGCACTCAAGTTGATGCTTGCACAGAAATCTGAGAGCCATGCGAGCCCATCAGGAAGAAGAGGTGGATGTGGAAAGAAAGCAAGTTAGAACAAGCTGGAGCCTACCGGGCATATTTGCATCAGTCTTCCACTCTCTGACCGTGAAAGCTTCGCGTAATAATAATTGCTGCTTAACTGCCTCTCAAATCTTGTCCATGTTCCTCTTTTGGCTAGCTCTTACCTGAAACAATACTGAGAAGGAGATTCTGAAAAACATAATTATCAGAATAGCAAAGTTGATGAAGTGAAATCCAGCATATGTACAATGTACAGCATAGTGCTAGGCACAGCAAAAAATATACATTTTTTTCTTAATTCACGTAGATCATCATTTGTCCATATTAATGCCTATACTTGATTTATCATACCTGGTTAAAGATTTAGGACTTTCTGCTATTCCTTTTGAGATTGTTACTAATAAACGTATATATGCAAAGAACTGAAGTCAATGAGAAAATAGATATTTGGTATATAAAGAACTGTAAAGGGCCTAATAAATTTAAAGGAGGTTTTTTCTGGTAAAAACTGCATTGGAGGATATGGGTCAGACGTGAAGCCAAAATGGGACCTTTTGCTCTCCCACCTTGAATTAGGGGAAAACTTGCAGTGGAAGCTACCTTACCTCTTGTTTATAAGCCGAGGAGACAGAGAGAGAGAGAGAGAGAGAAACCAGGAACTTCA
The DNA here is from genome assembly GCF_020826845.1 of Diceros bicornis minor. Classification (NCBI taxonomy): domain Eukaryota; kingdom Metazoa; phylum Chordata; class Mammalia; order Perissodactyla; family Rhinocerotidae; genus Diceros; species Diceros bicornis. The sequence continues at coordinate 47,330,007 of NC_080745.1, read as the reverse complement.
CCCCAGAGTAGGTCCTTCCCTGATGACAGAAACCAGAAGAGTCTGATGAACTAGGACAACAGAGCAAAGAGCAGCCAGGAACAAAGTTTTATGTCATCAGTGCATGACTTCATGCATTAATAAACCATACATTAATAAATGTCAATATCTGACCAATCTGGACCATTGCTATTAGCTTGAGGAAAAAACGGAAACTGAAAGCGTTCATTGCACGTCTCTATTCCGCATCCAATTGGCATAGGGGCAAAACTTATCTTATAGTGCCTGTTTTCAATAATAAGGCATATGAGGGCCAGCCCTGGTTAAGGTCCGTGTGCTCCTCTTGGGCAGCCTGGGTTCAGTTCCCAGGCACGGACCTACACCACTCATCTGTCAGTGGCTGTGCTGTGGTGGCAGCTCACATAAAAAAAGAGGAAGACTGGTGGAGGATGTTAGCTCAGGGCAAATCTTCCTCAGAAAAAAAAAAATAAAAAATAAAATAATAATAATAAGGCATGTGAGTTAACTGCATGTATCCTTTTTAACTCATACTACTATATAATAATATTTATCCAAAACACAGGAGAGAAACTTTTATAAAACAGAAATCTTTACAGGACTAATTTTCAAAGTGCTTAGGCAAGAGCACATATTAAAATAATTGTTTTAAATGCAAATGACAAATAATTAGATTTGATGATCACAAGGGAAAGATTACACTCAAATATGGTAGTGGTTTGTTAAATTTTATCCATGAAAAAATAACTATAAAGAAAATATGATGATTAATTCATTCGGAGAAAACACTGAGTTAAAACAATATGGTATAAGAAAACTAATACGTTAATTTTTAAAATATCAGCTCATGTGAGAAAGGATTGGATAAACTATGCTAGGGAAACTTTTTATAAATAAGTAAAGAGAGCAAGGGTTTATATGCGGTTATATTCTATAGTTAAACTTTGCTTAACTATACTACTTGGAGAATAAATCTAAGGGTAACTTCATAAAAGAGGCTTCATTTCTCTGACATTTTCTTTATTATATAATTTTAATAACTTTACAGTGGTATAATTGATATTCAATAAAATGCACATATTTAAAATGTACAATTTGACAATTTTGGCCATAAGTATACACTTGTAAAATCATCACCACAGTCAAGATAATGAACATACTCATCACCCCTGAAAGTTTCCTCATGCCTCACTGTAATCTCTTGCTCCCACTCGTTGGCCCCATTCTAGGTAGACACTCATCTGCCTTCTGTCACTATAGGTTAATTTGCATTTTCTATACTTTTACGAAAATGGTATCATATAGGATGTATTCTTTTATTCCTGGCTTCTTTCACTCAGTATAACTATTTTTAGATTCATCCACATTGTCGATACTGTCAGTAGTTCATTCCTTTGAATTGATGTGTATTATTCCATTCTATGTTTAGCCATTCATTGTTGATGGGTGTTTGGGTTGTTTGCAGTTTTCGGCTATTACACATAAAGCTGATATGAACATACAAGTCTTTGTATGAACATATGCTTTCACTTCTTCTGGGTATATTTTGGAGTGGATGGCTGCATCATACAGTACATGTATGTTTAACTTTTTAAGTAATTGCCAAACTGTTATCCAAAGCAGTTGTAACATTTTACCTTCCCAACAGTAGTGAATGAGAGTCCCAGTTCCCCCCACATCCTTAGCATGTGTTATGGTCAAGTTTGTTTGATTTCTTTTCTTTTCTTTTTCTGTTTCTCTTTCTTTCTTTCACCTTTTAATAGATGTGAAGAAGTATGTTATCATGGTTTTAATTTGCATTTTTCTAACAGCTAGTAATGTTGAATACGTTCTTATATGCCATTCATATATGTTTGGTCAAATGTTCAAATTTTTTCCCATTTTTTGGGGGTTGTTTTCTTATTTTTGAGTTCCAAGTATTCATTATATATTATGGATAATAAGAATTTTATCAGATATATGACTTGAAAATATCTTTTCATTCTCTGATGAAAGTAAAATTTATCAATGGTTTTTTATGGATGATGCTTTGGTACCATATCTAAAAAGTCTTTGCTTATCCCAAGGTCGCTAAGACTTTCTGTTTTTATTTTTCTACACATTAGAAAATGTTTAGTTTTAGGCTTTATATTTGGCCCCATGTTCCATTTTTGTGTTAATTTTTGTATATATGTAATAAATGGATTGAAGTTTATTTTTTTACATAGAGATGTACAGTTGTTGAAAAGATTGTCCTTTCTCCACTAAATTGTCTTTTCACTTTGTTGAAATTGAGTTGTCCATATATATGTGAGTCTATTTCTGTTCCATTCATCTATTTGCCTATATTTATGCCAATATCACACTTTTGATTATTGTAGCTTTCTAATAAATAAGTCTTGAAATCAGGTATCATGAATCCTCCAACTTTTTTTTCCTTTTTATCTCTGTGGTTGGCTATGCTATGTCCTCTACATTTCCATGCGAGTTTTAAAATTGCTTTTCAATTTCTACTTATATACATGTTGGGATTTTGATTGGTATTGGATTGAATTTATAGATGAATTTGGAAAGAACTGATGTCTTAACAACATTGACTTCTCCAATAAATGGACGAAGTGATTCTATTTCTTAATAATTTTTCTATGCAATGTTTATAGTTTTTGTTGTATGTCTTATACATCTTTTGTCAGATATATCCCAATGTATTTCATATTTTTGATGTTATTATACGTGATACTCATTTTTTAATATCAATTTTGATTGATTTTTTCTGAAAACAAAATACAAAGATTAATTTTTGTTTCTTGGTTTTTCTAAAGATATTTTTTTAGAACAGTTTTAGGTCTGCAACAAAATTGAGAGGGAAGTACAGAGATTTCCCATACATCTCCTGCCCTAAAACATGCATAGCCTCCTCCATTATCAACATTACTCAACAGAATGGTACATTAGTTACCAAGGATGAACCTACATTGACACATCATAATCACCCAAAGTCCGTAGTTAACTTAGGGTTCACTCTTGGTGTACTGCATTCTACAGGTTAAGACAAATGTATAATGATATATAACCATCATTATAATATTACACTGTTACATTATTATATTACAATAAACTGCCTTAAAAATCCTCTGTGCTCTGCCTATTCATCTGTCTCCCCATCTCCCCACCCCTGGCAACCACTGATATTTTTATTACTTCAATAGTTTTGTTTTTTCCAGAATCTCATATAGTTGGAATCATACAGTATGTAGCTTTTTCAGATTGGCTTCTTTCACTTACTAATATGCATTAAAGTTTCCTCCATGTCTTTTCATGGCTTGATAGCTCATTTCTTTTTAGTGCTGAATAATATTCCATTATCTTGATATATCACAGTTTATTTATCCATTCACCTACTGAAGGACATCTTGATTGTTTTCAAGTTTTAGCAATTGTGAATAAAGCTTCCATAAACATGTGTGTGCAGGTTTTTGTATAGATATAAGTTTTCAACTCCTTTGAGTAAATAGCAAGTGTGCAATTGCTGTATTGTATGATAAGAGTATGTCTAGTTTTGTAAGAAACAGTCTTGTAAAGTGACTGTATCCTTTTGCATTCCCCTATCAACGTATGAGAGTTCCTGAGCTCCACATCCTCTCCAGCATTTGTTATTGTAATTGTTCCAGATTTTGGCCATTCTAACAGGTGTGTGGTGGTATCTCATTGTTGTTTTAATTTGCGTTTCCCTGTGACCTATAACATGGAGCATCTTTTCATATGCTTATTTGCCGTCAGTGTATCTTCTTTGGTGAGGTGTCCATTATGGTCTTTGACCCATTTTAATTGGGTTGATCATTTTCTTTTATTTAAATTTTACTTTATTTTTTATTGAGGTTACATTGGTTTATAACACTACATAAATTTCAAGTGTACATTATTATATTTTGACCTCTGTATAGACTGCATTGCATTCACCACCAAGAGTCTAGCTGCCATCCATCACAGTGCACATGTGCCCCTTTACCCCTCTTCCCCTCCCTCTACCCCCTTTCTTTTTGGTAACGACCAGTCTGTTCTCCGTATCTATATGATTGTTTCTTTATCTTCTACATATAAGTGAAGTCATACAGTAATTGTCTTTCTCTATCTGACTTATTTTGCTTAGCGTAATACCCTCAAGGTTTATCCATGTTGTCGCAATGGCAAAGTTTCATCTTTTCTTATGGCTGAGTAGTATTCCATTGTGTATATATATATATACATATATACACACACCATATCTCTATTCATTCATCTGTGGATGGGCACTTAGGTTGCTTCCAAGTCTTGGCTGTTGTGAATAATGCTGCAATGAACATAAGGATGCATATATCTTTTTGAATTAGTGTTTTTGTGTTCTTTGGATAAATATCCAAAAGGTGTAACAGCTGGATCATATGGTAGTTGTATTTTCAATTTTTTGAGAAATCCCCATACTGTTTTCTATAGTGGCTGCACAAATTTACATTCCCAACAGCAGTGCATGTGGGTTCCTTTTTCTCCACATCTTCTCCAACACTTGTTATTTCTTGTCTTTTTAATAATAGCTATTCTGACAGGAGTATGGTGATATCTCATTGCAGTTTTGATTTGCAGGGTTGATTGTTTTCTTATTGTTGCATTTTTTGTTGTTGCGTTCTTAAAAAGAACGGTTTTAAGAGTTCTTTTTCCATTTTGAATAATAGATATGTCTTTTGCAAAAACTTTCTCACAGTCTGTGGTTTCTCTTCTAATTCTCTTGCCATTGTCTTTACAGAGCACAGATTTTTAATGAAGTCTGGCATCAATTATTTCTGTCACAGATTATATCTTTGGTGTATCTAAAAATGTGTCACCATACCCAATGTCATCTAGATTTTTCCTATGTTATCTTCTAGGAGGTTTATAGCTTTGTATGTTGCATTTAGATCTATGATCTATTTTGAGTTAATTTTTGTGAAGGATGTAAGGTCATTTTTTTTTCATGTGGATGTCCAGTTGTTTCAGCACCATTTGTTGAAAAGACTATCTTTGCTCCATTGTATTGCCTTTGCTTCTTTGTCAAAGATCAGTTGACTATTTTTGTAAAAGTCTATTTCTGAGTTCTCTATTCTATTTCATTGATCTATTTGTCTATTCTTTTGCCAATACAACATGTCTTGATTACTGTAGCTTTATAGAAATCTTAAAGTCGGGTATCATCAGTCCTCCAACTTTATTCTTCTCGTTCAATATTGTATTGGCTGTTCATGGCCATTTGTCTCTCCACATAAACTTTAAAAGCAATGTGTTGATATCCGTAAAATAACTTGCTGGAATTTTGATTGAGATTGCACTGAATCTATAGATCAAGTTGGTAAGAACCGACATTAGGACAATGTTGAGTCTTCCTATCCACGAACATAAAAGATCTCTCCGTTTATTTAGTTCTTTTTTGATTTCGTTTATCAGAGTTTTATAGTTTCCCTCATGTAGCTCTTATACATATTTTGTTAGACTTATACCTAAGTATTTTATTTTGGGGATGCTAATATAAATAGAATTATGTTTTTATTTTCACATTCCACTGGTACATTGTTGGTATATAGGAAAGCAATTGACTTTTGTATATTAGTCTTGTATCCTGAAAATTGCTATGGTTGCTTTTTATTCCAGGATTTTTTATGTTAATTCTCTAGGCTTTTCTACATAGGTGATTATGTCCTCTGCAAACAAAGATAGTTTTGTCTTCCTTCCTTATCTGTATACCTTTTATTTCCTTTTCTGCCTTATTGCATTAGCAAAGACTTCCAGTATGATGTTGAGAAGGAGTGGTGAGAGGGGACATCCTTGCTTTGTACCTAATCTCAGTGGGAAAGATTTGAGTTTCTAACCATTAAGTATGAGTTAGCTGTAGTTTTTTGGAGAGTCTTTATCAAATTGAGAAGTCCCTCTCTATTACTAGTTTACTGATTTTTATCATGAATGTGTGTTGGATTTTTGTCAAATGCTTTCTCTGCATCTATTGATGTGATCATGTGATTTTTCTTCTTTGGCCTGTTGGTGTACTGGATTACATTAATTGATTTTGGAATGTTGAACCAGACTTTCATACCAGAATAAATCACACTTGGTCATGGAGTACAATTTTTTTATACTTTTTTTGGATTCTATTTGCTAATATTTTTTTGAGGATTTTTGCATTTACATTCATGAGAGATATTGGTCTGTAGTTTTCTTTTCTAGTAATGTCTTTGTCTTGTTTTGGTATTAGGGTAATGCTGACCTCACAGAATGATTAGGAAGCACTCCCTCTTTTTCTATCCTCTGAAAGAGATTGTAGAGAATTTGTCTAATCTCTTTCTTAAATGACCAGTATAATTCACCAGTGAACTGATCTGGCCTGGTGCTTTCTGTTTTGGAAGGTTACTGATTATTTATTCAATTTATTTAATAAACATAGTTCCATTCAGATCATTGATTTCTTGTTGTGTGTGTTTTGGCAGATTGTGTCTTTCAAGGAATGGTCCGTTTCATCTAGGTTATTAAATATATGAACTTAAAGTTGTTCATAATATTCCTTTATTATCATTTTAAATTCCATGGGCTTTCTAGTGATGTATTCTCTTTCACTTCTAATGTTAGTAATTTGTGTCCTTTCTCTTTTTTTCTTAGTTAGTCTGGCTAGAGGCTTATCAATTTTGTTGATCTTTTCAAAGAAACAGCTTTTGGTTTTGTTTTTCTCTCTTAATTTCCTGTTTTCAATGTCATGATTTCTGCTCTAATTCTTATTATTTATTTTTTTATTTCCACTTGGGATTTATTTTGCTCTTATTTTTCTGGTTTCCTAAGGTGGAAACTTAGATTATCAATTTTATATCTTTCTTCTTTCCTAATGTATGCATTCAATGCTATAAAATTTCCTCTAAGCATTGCTTTCATTACATTCCACAAATTGTAATGTTTGTTTTCATTTTCATGTAGTTCAAAATATATTTGACTTTCCCTTGAGAGGTCTTCTTTAGCCCATGTGTCATTGAGAAGTGTGTTGTTTAAACTCCATGTAGTTGGGGATTTTCTATTTATCTTTCTGTTACTGATTTCTACTTTAATTTCACTGTGATCTGAGATCAGACGTTGTATGATTTATATTCTTTTAAATTTGTTAGCATTTGCTTTATGGCCCAAAATGTGATGCATCTTGGTGAATGTTGCATGCAAGCTTGAGAAGAATGTCTGTTCTACTATAGGTATCAATTATATCTGGTTGATTGATGATGTTGTTGAGTTCAACTATGTCCTTCCTGATTTTCTGCCTGCTGGATGTGTTCATTTCTGAGAGAGTAGTGTTGAAGTCTCCACCCCTGATAACGGATTTACCTATTTCTTCTTGCATCTCTATCAGTTTTTGCCTCATGTAGTTTGACACTGTGATGTTAGATGCACACACGATAAGAACTGTTATGTCTTCTTGGAGAATTGACCCCTTTATTAGTACATAAATTCACTTCTTTATCCCTGATAACTTTCTTTGGTTTGCATTCTGCTCTGTTTGAAGTTGATATAGCTACTCCTGCTTTCTTTTGATTAGTGTTAGCATGGTATATTTTTCTTCTTACATTTACTTTCCATCCATATGTATCTTTATATTTAAAGTAAATTTTTTGTTGTCTTTATTGACCAAGGATTTTCCCATGGGACATCAATTCCTCATATCTCCAGGTTGCTTACATGTCAGTGCTAAGGAGATTCCTATGGGTGCCCCCAGGGTGAGGCCTCAGGAAGTCCTAGAGCCTGAGGGGAGAGGCATAGGCAAGGTACAATTATCTACTCAACACTGGTAAAACCTACGTGGAAATGAGTGCCAGAGCATGGCGTGGGATTTGAAATTTTCACAAGAGGTAGCCGGTCAATGGAGAGGCTTTTTTTCTTGCTTATTGAAATCTGTATTATTTAGAACCATTAATTATTCTCATTTTATTAAGATTTCCTTGCCCTCCCTTATTATAACTTTTTCCTTCCTTATTCAGCTTTATCTGTTTTTTAATGTTTTGCTTCACCGTAGTTCCTCTGTTGCTATATGTACTTTCTTCTTCCATTTTCTTTCCTCTCTTTCCTTGAAAAGAAATTCTGGTTGATTGATTCCCTTTTAAAAGAGGCATTTCCACAATAAAAAGGTTATATTAGTGTTTCGGGAACTGTCTATTTAGAAAATAAAATGCAGAGTAACGATTTCCTAAGGAACATGTTTAAAACAAAAATGATAACATGTAATGTCTTCCTGTACAAATTAAAAAATGATACGTAGTGCCAGTCTATTCCTAAAAGCTGGTTTCTACTCCCTTTCCAATCATTGGAAGAAGTGTTTTTGTTTCATTTTCTTTTTCAGTCATTATTGAAAGGAATTACCTAGTCCTGCTATTGCAGTTAAATTAGTATTACCTTGTTGCTAGAGAGATGAGGTCACGGATATTCCAAAATATTGACTCTTTGCATTAAATACTTTCCCTCATAAATATCTCCATAGTAGATTTGTTTTACAAAATAAATTTTGATCAAGCCAGTGTAGATATACATATGGAGTATGTAAATACAAATTAACTAATTGTAGAAAAGATGACTGAGGCTGTTTAGAGGAAATCATTTGGAAAGAAGTAGTTTAGGTTGCTCCAAAAAGAATCATAAGCATGTTGTTAATGGACGTGGCTTCCCTTGGCAGAATAGGACATCTATATGCTTGCAAGAATGTAGGAGATGAGAAGCTGGAACTTGAGACAGAATTTAAAAAGCTGCTATGTTACCTTTTTAGTAATCGCTGGCACTTGGTTCAAAACCAACAAAACCCGAAAATCATTTTACTGTCATGGAACTTGAGTCAATCATTTCTCAAGAACCCTATCAGGGTGGCTTCAGTGTTCCTTTACTCTCTTTTCCTGGAGACACTTACTATTGAGATACCTTAGGAAGTAAACTTGCATTATAAAATTACAGGGTACTAGCTCTGGCTTAGAAACTAAGGAAAATATCAGTTGCCTCCAAAGGCAGCCAGCCATTGCAACCATATAAGGGATACGGTTGTCTTGGCACTGGATAATTTTTTTAAGTTCCAATTAAAGTTGTTGGTTGTAAGCTAAGGTCCCCAGGGCTCATATGCTCATAAAATCTGTTTAATGTGCTTATTAAACTACACAAATCCCTTGCCAGATCTAAGAACGTAATTTACTCTCTTAGGTTCAACATTCATGCATAAATATTTATCCATGGTCAGTTTGCTTGTTTCCATAACATAAGTTTTATATTATGTTAACTCTTTTTAATACTACAGTCAGGGAACAGAGCCAATATTTTCCTTACAACTCGCTCCTTTATATTGAATTTTATCATCAGCATTTATCACAAATTCAGCAGGCGTAACTTATTTGTAAATTATGCAAATAGTCATAGTTATAATGCTTCATTTTGTATACCAAATATATAGAAACTATGTGTGCAGCTATTTATGAAGGTGTTAATGTTACCTTTATATAATGGATACACTATTGTAGCATGATTGGAAAATGCACTATGATATATAATATCCAAAGTCCTTTACAAGACAAGTCCATGCAAAGTCCTCCATTATTTAGTCCAGGCTTCATTTCTTAAAACTTTCCCACTCATCATCCTTCAGCACATCGGTTTCCTGTTCTTCAAACACAGTACTCCTCAAACCTCAGATAACATCAGGATCACCTAGCACACAGATTGCTTGGGCCAAATTTCAGAGTTCCTGATTTAGTAGGTTTGAGGTAGAGGCCAAAAATTTGCCTAACAGGTTCCCAGATGATGGTGATGTACTAGTTCAAGAACCCCAGTTTAAGGACACCTGCTCAAACACAGGAAACTGAGTTTCATCTCAGGCCTTTCTCACTTCTTATTTCCTCCACCTGGAAAATTCTTCTGCCAGTTATATTTCCTTGATACCATTCAGGTTTATACTCAATTGTCACACCCTTGGAGAGGAATGTCCTGACCAATGGCTTATCTAAAGTAGCACTCCCGTGCCTCTATCCTGTTTTATTTTGCTCTATATTACTTTTCTTTCTCTCGTGCTCTCTTTTGAACACACGTTCATATACACACGTTATGAAAACATGTGTGTTTATATAATAAATAATATATAGTATACTTATAAACAAGTAAATAAATATAAAACAATTTTTGTTTATTCATTTATTTGCATATAATCTGCCTTCCACACTAGAACGTAATATCCTTGATAAAGAGAATGCCTTTTTGCTTGCTGCTTATCCTCAGCTAGTAGAGCAATGCCTGTTGCATAATAGACTTGTAGCAAATATTTGTTCAAAGAATGAATACATTGTAAATCTGCCATACTCCCTTTCCAAAAAAAAGGAGCAAAGCTGAAACAGTTATGAAAACTAAAGTTTGAGGTTATATAAAAGAGTTATATAAAAAGTAAGGTAAATTGGTCTTTATGGAGCAGTGGAATGGTATAAGGGAAAGAACATTAGACTTAGAATAATAATTCCTGGATTTCAGCTCTGACTACATCACTTGTCAACTGTGAGAATATGGACAAATCTTACTTTCTTCACCCATGCAATGGAAATTATAATGACTACATGGTTATGATGATTAAGTGAGATAAAGTCTTCAAAAAACTGTCATTCAGTAGATGTATAGTACGTGTTTGTTGGATCTGAAAAGACCCCAACTTCCTTTGGTACAATCCTTTAAGTAACAGGGCTTAACATTTCTTGACATCTCCAAATGATCACATGAATCTGCAAAGAACTGCTATGGAAAGCTAAGATTAGCAGCTTCTCTCTTGACACAAGTGAAGAAGTATTCTTACTATGATATTACCACAGTGCTTCAATCTCTTAGATATCTGTTAGACTACATAGGAGGGCAATTCGTTTCAGGAAGGTGATATAAATTGAAAATACAACTCTGTAGATTAAATTTCTGTTTAGAAATATCCATCCCCTCCCCCACCACTCCATGTGCAGAGTATTCTTCTTTGTCCCTTGATTTGGGGCTTGGCCATGAAATATGCTTAAGCCAATGCAATGTTAGCAGACCTGATGTGTTCATAAGCTTGGAAAATTCTTCCGTCATTGTGCTTTCTCTCTTGTACTTTGATTTTGCCAGGAGAATTACAAGTTCAGGATGGCCTGACAGTCCCAGGAGGAGCTTGGCAGACATGTAGAACAGAGCCTCCCAATTAAGCCTATACACTAAATAAATATTTATTGTTGTGTGTTAAAAGATTTTATAGATGATAGAATCAATCAATACAGCATCATATAGGAAAGTAAATTTAGAGCATATTCTAGATGATAAATTGAAGCATATCTATGGATCTATTGGGAAAACATATTTTCTTCATCAGAAAATGTGTTGTAAATAAAAGCTTTTTCATAGGGTTGCTGTGAAGTTTAAATGAGATGATGCAGGCATGAGGTGGTGCTCTCAGTTATAATCATAAGCACTTATCAGGCATTGTGCTAAGCCCTACAGCTCACTTAATCATTGCAATGGCATTATGAAACAGGAGCTATTGTCATCCTTACATATCTCAAATAAAGTAATTGAGATTTATAGAAGTTTAGATATTTGCCCATGACCAAGCAGCCAGGAATTGATAGCTGCCCTCTCTCAGTCTAGAGTCTTAGACGTTGACTACATCTCTGGGCTATGGCCCAAATGTATTGGTCTCTTCTTCCTACTTCTCTACCTTATAAGTTTGCTTCAAACAAAACTGCTTACATATTTAGCATTCAGTAAACTTTTCCTATTAGTTTTGCTTTTGAAACAAGGAAATATAAGCCACATCTATTCTCTTTTGAGTATTTTTAAAAAATTAATTTCTAAAGAATGTTTTTGCTATTTACATATACAGGAGGCTGGGATTTCCTCATATATTTGATAAATTACTGATAACTCTAAGTTCATTGTTCAAACATAAAAATTAAGTGTTCCAGGATTATTACATTTTAGAATGCCTGACGAAATGTTATGTGCAACCTCTCTCAGTTGTCTCATATAGTAGTCTCTGAAGAGTTTTAACATATAACTTCCTTCAGTACCAAAGACAGCTTTATACATTGTTAGAATAGGCCGAATACTTCAAAGAAGTATTCTCCCAGAAAAAGATAGTGGTTTAAGATCAGTCTTTTGTATATACTAAAGAGAATATCTAAAAGTATTTGGAAAAAATCTTTGAAGGAAAGTAATTTCGAAGTGCAAGTTTTCAAATAAATGCATGATACTTACATATCCTAATTTCCTTGAAATCAGAATATGATGCCCTTTCCTGATCCTACTTTTCTATTATTGGGAATACCATGTTCCCCATAACTTAATGGATCAATCTTCTCTCTTTAATTAAAATCACAAGACAATTCTCTCATTTTTTTATTAATAATTTGGACTAGTTTATTCTTCTCTTAATCAGATATTGTTCAAAATACTCATCTATACCAATAACTACATAGTTGGTAAGTATCTTTTATATTTTAAACGTTTGGTTTATGCAGCTCTGTTGTCATTTCATTTAAATCTCAGGCAATGTGAATACTCATTTATTTTATTTTATTTATTTTTTTTGCGAGGAGGACTAGCCCTGAGCTAACATCCAATGCCAATCCTCCCCTTTTTTCTTGAGGAAGATTGGCCCTGAACTAACATCCATGCCCATCTTCCTCTACTTTATATGGGATGCCGCCACAGCATGGCTTAACAAGCGGTGTGTCAGTGCGCGTCCAGGGTCCAAACCTGCGAACCCCAGGCCTCTGCAGCGGAGCGTGAACACTTAACCGCTGCGCCACTGGGCGGGCCCCTAAATACTCATTTTAGAAAACAATCCGCCTGTAAATGCAGGCATGATGTGTATTTTCTTAGTCAATTAAATGTCAGCCTTAGAAAATATTGAGTGTAATTTTACAAATGTTTACCTTTGTGGGCCAATTACTTTGAAAATTTGACATTTGTCATTAGGTGATATTGCCAGAAAAAAACTGTTGTACTCTAACCAGAAAATAGCCTCATTAATTATCATAAATCATCAGGAAAATCAATAGGTATATAATCACATGCCATGATTCATCCTGAACCCACATTTTCAAGGGACAGAACTTAACTCTATTCTAAAGGTTCAGACACATACTGACATATCTGGTCTAAGCCAGTTTGTATGGAAAAATAACAGCTCCCAAAGGGAGAAAACTTCCATAAGGTGAAGGAGAACTCTTTTGTGGGCCAGGCTCAGAGGCCAGAGCTTGCAGATCTGGAGCAAGAAGTGGTTCCTGGTAAAATGTCAAACGGCACTGGCATCCCTTGCCCTTTAACCCCGCTTTTTGGGGTGGTGTTCTGTGCAAGGAAAGAGATAGCAATGTGTTAAAACTGAAAGACTGAAAGGACCATATCAGGTGCCCATTTCTCACTGTTTAAGGCACCTAAATCCTTCTTCCCTAAAGGCCAGTGCTACAATCAAATGAACTGTGTAAATGTTTGGCTTTTGTTTGGCTGTCCAACAGTATCATAAAGGACCTGGTCCCTTTCCATCCATATGCTCTTCTACGCTTGTTTGCTAAGTCTCTTCATGCTTTTCACTCCAGGGTTCCAGTTGTTTACAGAGATTTATAATGCCAGAACTAAAATCAGAGGCAGAAAGCCAGAGTGGGGAGTGGGATGGAATTTAGACGAAGGGAAGCTTTTCTGCCCATCAGGGAGAGAGTATTCTTTTCCAAAAGCCTTTTAGCAGATTTCCTTTTTTAAGTCTCATGGAACAGAATTGTATCACATGGCCAGTTCTAACTGCCCAAGCAATTGAAAGGATAAATATTTGCTTTTCCAGCCTTCGTAGTGGAAGTAGGCAAAGCAAGAATAGGTTTGGGAAAATTTTTTGTTGGCTATGAAACTACATACCACAAACTCTGTCACATGAAGCCTTCTTAGCTCTGGGGTTTTACTGTAGGAGAGGAGCAGAAGAGATGGCTAAAAGGGAAGTTGTTATAGGCAAGAGGTAGGGAGAGGGAAGATATGGAAATCAGGAAAGGTAACTATGAGATTCCAGGCAGTGATGAGAACAGATGAGGAGATAGGTCAAAGCCGGGGATTTGCTATCACGTGGTCTGAGCAGAACATCTGCCAGGAGACCAGCACATCAGAAAAAGGCAAGTTGCTTTGATTACATGTGAGTTCCTTCAACCACTCATATATCCCACAAAGACAAAATGTAAAGGATTACAGACTTGCCTTTTGCAATGCGGCAAAATAGTCTGTAGGAAGAATTGTAAGATCGTCCCGAGATTCCTACCCCTTGTTGTACATGCCCTTTATAATCTTCTCCCAAATTAGTAAGGATGGGACCCATGAATGTGATGTGTGTGTCACTCTTGTGATTAGATTATACGACAAAGGTGAAGAATTTTGCAGATGCAATTAAGGTCCCTAATCAGTTAACTTTGAGCTTATCAAATAAGGAAATTACCCTGGGTTGGCCTGACCTAATCAGGTGAGCCTTTTCAAGGAGACTGAAAGATCAGCCTCCTACTGGGCTCAAGGATAAAGGCAAACAGCCACGTTGTGAACTGCCTACGGAGATGGTGGCCTCCAGAGGCTGAGGGTCTTGAAGCCAGGTATCTGAGGGTTACTGTAGATATTCAATAAGAACATGATTGCCTTTTGACCTTGTTCCCAGCACAGACATAGATGAATCTTGTCGATTTGCTGTCTTCTGGATTAGCTTGAGGGGTGATTCGGGTCTCGAGGATTTGTGAGTTTGTTTTGCAGAAGAAAGAGAATGACTTCGGAGAGGTTGCCATCACTGGATGGCCAACCCCCAGCAGCCCCCCGGCAGCTGTTGCAGATTGCCCAGGGGCTTATCGGGAGTGACCCCTTTGTTTCTCCAAAGCTTCTCCTGCCAAGCCCCTTAGCTCTATAAAACTCCCCTGCTTTTTGCTCTGGTGAAGGTGGATTTGAGTGAATGCATGCTCCAACCTTCTTGTCTTGGCCAACTGGAATGGGTTTTTCTCCATCTCCAAGCACCAATGTCTCAGTGTTTGGCTTGCTGTGCACCAGGCACACACACTTGAGATTAAGAGGTTCGGTATCAGTCTCAGTCCTACAACTGCGAGAAGCAGAATTCTGCCAGTATCCTGCATGAACCTGGAAAAGGACAGTGAGTCTCAGATGAGATTGCAA
This sequence comes from Diceros bicornis minor, assembly GCF_020826845.1. Taxonomy (NCBI): domain Eukaryota; kingdom Metazoa; phylum Chordata; class Mammalia; order Perissodactyla; family Rhinocerotidae; genus Diceros; species Diceros bicornis. The sequence continues at coordinate 47,314,836 of NC_080745.1, read as the reverse complement.
CTTTGGCCAACACCTTAATTGTAGCTTTGTGAGACTTTGAGCAAAAGACCCAGATAAGGTGTGCCTGGACTCCTAACCCACGAAAACTGTGAGACAATAAACAAGTGTTATTTTAACCGGCTTAGCTTGTGGTAATTTATTACACAGCAATAGAAAACTAATACAAGCTATTAAAATAATCTTATGTGTTTTCCCATACTAATGTGCTTAAGGTTATTTAGGTTAAAATTTGCTCTCACTCATTGCTCTCATAAAGACTTTCAGAGAAATTTCTGTCTAATATGTTAGCTAATCGATACTTTTCTCTTGTATGTACCCAGCAAATGGTGGGCAGTGTTCCTTTTTGTTTTTTAATGAATAAAATAATCAAAGCTCAGGGCCAGCCCGGTGGCATAGCGGTTAAGTTCGCACATTCCACTTCGACACCCCGGGGTTCATCAGTTCAGAACCTGGGGGCAGACCTACTCACTGCTCATCAAGCCATGCTGAGGTGACGCCCCACATAGAAGAGCTACAACTCTACAACGATGATACACAACCATGTGCTGGGGCTTTGGGAAGAAAGAAAAAAAGAGAGAAAGATTGGCAACAGATATTAGCACAGGGCCAACCTTCCTCAAAACAAAAAATAATAATCACAGCTCTCATTGACTGCTTCCATTTTGAGTTAATAATTGTATTAAATATGTGCTGGCACATATTTCCTTTGGCATTGGAATTTATTTGTTTAATAATATTTTACTGTTGTTTGTTTTGTATAAACAGTTATCTAGTTAATACATCCAGATAGAATACAACATATATAGATTTAAGTATTTAAGTTAAGAAATTACTTCATATTTTTATGTGTTTAAAAGTTGGAGGAAGAAAAACAGCACCTGATATCCTCTTCATTATTTTCCTAAATACTGTCTTTTTTAGTATAAAACAGAAACTCTAGAGAAATAACAGCATGAAGTTAAGACTCATTTACCCTGCTCGGGGTTATTAATTAAACATTTTGCAATAAATCTAAATGATTGATCAGATTGGAAAGCAGAAAAAATACTGTTCTCTTCTTGCATTTGATTTTGAATCCAATTTATTTAACACTATCTCATCAAATGAGCACCAAATAAGTTTACTACTAAACTATTAACTATTAACTTACTTGGAAAGACCTGAGATTTTGGAGCCAATCTTCTGACTAAATTAACTAGCTAGAGTTTGTCTCTAACCTGATACCAATCTGAAAATGACTAGAATTTGTTACCTTTATAAAGAACGAGAAGGGTGTGTCAGAGAATTCACTAGGACAGAAATGGAAGCCTTTTACCTTGATTACTTTATCTATTTTAATATACAAATGTCAGAAGACTCTTTCTTTTTTAACAGTTTATATTTTATGGCATGGAAAACCAAATGTTCTCTTTCCTGAACATTCTTCTGCTTTGAACCTCTTATTCCCATTCTTCTACACATCCAGGCTTTGTCCTAGAGAATTACCCTTTTACAGGCTATGTTTCATTACCACTTCCAAGTTTGTTATATATGTCTGAATATTGGGAAAGAATGGATACCACTTGGAAGAAAATTTCTAGGTGACATATATACTCTACTTTTTCTCTTACATGAAATAGACCAAGGCTTATTTTCAATTCATTATCTCTAAATATCAATGGGCATTCTACCGTTATGCCAAGAGGCAGAGCAGTTTAGCAGTGGTGATTTGGGACCATTAGGAATAAAGAAGATAGCATTTCTTCCTACCAGAGGTTATTTCCATTCAAAATGGCTTGTTTTTAGCTTTTAAGTTGATTTCTTTTTATTGGGATATGACCTATTCCTTTTAAAATCAAACAGACTTCTGAAATAACTCTCTTGAGAGGCAGAGTGGCTTAACTGTGCTGAGAATGTGTCCTGGAACCAGACTGTTTGGGTTTGAATCCTCACTGTATAAATATCTGTGTAACACTGAGCAAGTTATTCAGTTCCTCTTGCCTCCATTTCCTCTTACACAAAATGGAGATAATAATAGCATCTACCATATGCGGTTGTTTTGAGGATCAAATGAAATGATAGACACATAAAATTAATATAGCATGCATTCAATAAAAGTCTATTAATATTATTTTCTCAGAAAATTTCCTTGTTTATTATAATCATCTATCTAAAAACCTACAGCATAGAGTTCTATCCAACCTTTTTCAGGAGCTATATTCCATAATTATTAATTTACCTCAATCCTTCAAGGAGCTCATGCAAGCCAGTGAAACTCATTGACCTCCAAACAAAACTGGCTCATTGTGGCTTTTTGCCTTTACAAAACTTTTCCCTTTATTCTCAAACACCTTTTTTTCCCCTCCAACCTGTGCTGTGCTCTTATTACTTTCAAAATCATCACCTTTTCAACCCAATTGTCTCCATTTGACCCAGATCCTCTCATCATTTGAACTGTGTATATTTATAAGGTTTGGTTTCTTCAGCTAAATTTTTATGTCATGGAAAAAACAGATTTATTTATTTCACATTACTCCAGCCTCTTAAGAATCTCTTACAAATGGTAAATGCATAGAAATACATAACAGGAACTTATTTATTTCTCATGTAAAATACCTTATCATTACATGTATGAAAATGCTATCCACAATGTTTAGATTTTCTTTATTGATATTGAGATAAGCAGGAAGCTAGATATGAGCTGGGAGCAAGGTCGCTGTACCAGGTGCGGCGTCCTAATTACTGGGCAGTGACTCCTCAGACGTGCAACACTCTCCCTGATCCTGACCAAGAGTAGCGCTGAGCCTCATTATACCCTCATTTGCATTGTGGTTTTGACTCCCCTTGCGGGGGATCACAGCCATGACAGTTCTGGAGATGCCTATGTAAGGAGAAAATCTCCCCCTCCCGATGTGGGGGTGGAGACAATGCCCCAGCTGGTCCATCCTCACCCCGCCCCAGAACCTGATATTCCAAAGCCACTGACCACCACAACTTTGGTGCAGTTGCTCCCCTCTAGCCTGCCCGCCCCTCCCCTCGAGGGTGTACTTTGGCTTTGCTAATAAATCCTCCTCTGTTAAAACTTCTGCTGTGTGTCTGCTCTCAAATTCTTTTGTGTCTGTGGACCAAGAACCTGGGATCCCACCAAACCGATCTGACTGGTGCCATGACAGTTTCATAACTACCTTTTGAAAATGGTGTCTTTTTCATTAAATCTCTAATTGTTTTCCTCTAGTAATAGGGCAAATAAATCATTGAACTTTTGAAAAATACACACAAATTTATATATTTGATTTTATTAAGATTAGGAACCACAAACAGATCATTTGTGCTAACAATCTGGTGGTTTATGGTCCAGATTTCATCTCACAACTATAAAATGAACTTTGTTTTCACCATTTTCAGGTCTATTTTCTCTATAATCCATCAATTTATACCCTACAAATAAACGCACATCCTGTCAGAAATTAAAATAAACATGGCTTTGTTAACCGCTATATTGGGTCTCATAAGTCCTTCAGGTTGCTGGAAAACATCATTTGCATTTCAGGAAGCTTCTCTTATATTAATTGTCCCCTTGGTAAGGCCTGAATGGCTTTCCAGTTGATACCTAATTCCCCTAATATCTCATTCACATTGTTAACGCAGTTGTGTGCCTAATCTCAGACTTATCCTTAATGTGGTCAATGTTGCATCAAAAGTGTTTATGAGAGCATTGGAGGGTAAAGTGCCTGCACTCCCAAATAGAAAATTGTCTCTATTTTATCTATCAGTTCAGGTCTAGAAAATAAGTTAATTGTTTCTCATAAAATATGTTCTGAGATAAGGTCATCAGCTGTACATTGTTGATTTAATGAATATGAAATTAGAGCTGTGTTAGCGAGTTTTATTTACCCATCTCCTCTAACAAAGGTAGACATTTAAAATAATTGAAATGATTAGGCATATTACATTCAAAGGTTTTGAGAGGTGTGACATTCCTCAGCAAATCATGACAATGCAGTAGCTGTGTCTTTGTATTCATATACATATATTCAACAGCATGTATTTTTGGGCTACCTAATATCTGCCAAATGCTATGCCAGGTACTGAGGAAACAAAAGGAAATGATTTATCCTTGAAGGAGCTTATAGTTTGGAAGGGAGGTAGATGAGTGGAAGTAAGTGCTATTATAATGACTAAGCCATGGTTAAAACAAGAACACAGTCCAGTCAGGAAGGGGAGAAAGTACTTTTCAAAGAGGAGCTGAGTTTAGAAGGAAAATTCCCCAAGCTACATTTATGAACATGTTTCTGTTCCCTTCACAGAGTCTTTAAATTTCATAAGTCAAAGATTATATGGACTTGTACTCAATAAGTATTTACCCAACATGCACTGCTGTCAGCACTCTACTTTAACCACGCTATCTCTTTGGGAACCAAGAGAACTAATCTAACTCTGAATCAAATATAGTATCACGGGTATAAATTTGCCTTCTAGAAGAAAACTTCAATAATGACTTTATTCATAAGTCCTTGCCCATAATTATTTGTATTTCATCCTTTTTAATTACTATTTTATTGTTAATATACGAAAGTATATTAGTAAAATAATATTAGTATATAATCTGCAAATAAATAAATTATGCAGGTTGGTCTGTACTTGTTTTATTTTTTTTAACTCAAAAGGATGTGAGATAATACCAGTCTAGAATATAAAAACTGTTACTTCTCAAACCACTTCAGATTTCCTTTGTTAATAATATGTTAATTTCCTAAATGTCCTTCAATTTCCAGCATTCAGAATAATAATGTAATGCTAATACCTAATTTGTGTTAGAAAAGTACTATGGTCCAGACACATTACTATAAGCTTTCCTAGGAAATCATTCTTCCCTTATAACAATTCAATGAAACAGGTGGTATTATTAGTTCATTTTTAGAGACGAAAAATTTGAGTCCTGATTTGTCTAATATTAATCAGCTTTTAAGTGACTCAGCTTTGAGATCAATCCGTTAAACACCAGGCTTCACAGCCTGGCCTTTCATCGAACATCTTAAACTGGCCATGGTTTATACAAGAGATGTGAGACACACTCACTCTTAACCTGTTCCTTTTCTGTCCTGTGCCTGTGAGATTAAGGTATTGTACCAATAAAGAGCATTTAAGTAGAAAAATTGAAATGAATGATTATGTAGGTAAGACTGACTCCACAGCTTTCAGGAAAATGTAACCGTGTGGGTTCCTGGTAAGTATTGAAAAAATAGAGAAAGATATAAACTTAAAAGCTTTCTCTATTTAGCAGAATTCATTCTAATTTTATTTTAATATAGTCCCCAATAGAGTTACAAATAGCATATGCAAATTTAGGATTTTGAAAAATCAAAAAACTTATCCTTTTCCAGAATGAATAAATAATGAAAGAATAAATAAATGAAACCTGACTAATACAAAAGTTCACTGCTCCTCAACCCTTCTACTTCCTTTATTCTCTTAGAACTTTCTCTAGGCAGTGCCACAGACATCCGGCACCCTAGTACCATGTGCCCTCACATCTTCCCACTCACTTGCCCACTTTCGGACTTATCCATTCCTTTATGTCCATACTACTTCTATACTTTGTATCTTTGCCTCTTCCCTGGCCTGTAATTGAACTCCTATTTGGATTGTGCTGCTTTCAGCCTCCCTGGACCAGACAGTCTCCTATACGGTCTTACTTATAACAGCTCACCTTCAGCAAAGCCTTTATTGACAACATAAGGGAGAAAAAATAATTTTCCTTCTACCCTTGTAGGTGCCTGGCTGAGATTCCTCTGTAATAAAAGACAGATTAACAGGAGAACCACAAACAGAAGTTTCATAACATGTATACCTCCTGTTAACATGGCAGATACCCAGGAAAACGGAGGAACTCTCTGAAATGGCCCAAGCCACCACCTTAAATAACATCTCCAGCTAAAGACAAAAGATATTGGGGGGTGGGGGAGAAGCCAGTTATGGGAGATTACCAGGAAAAGCACAGTAAAAAAGGATAAGGTTGTTATGCAGATTTAAGTCTTTGTCTTCTCCATTGATAATAGTGTCTAGAGATTTAGAGTCATTCTTTTCTTTCTAGTACACAGAAGGAGACATCCTTACAAATGGAGATTTTTCTTATAAATGTAAATATCTTTTACAAAAGGGTAACTTCTACTTGGTTTTCAGAGCTTCACCTGTGTCTGCTGTTTCTTAAAAAAAAAAAAGCTCAAAATAGTCAATATGCCAAAGATATATTTTAGGGTGTTTTATTTTGCTCCTCTTCAATAGAAACAAGGCAAATTCAAAAAGGCACATTTAATATAGCAGAATATAAGACATAGAAAATAAAGAAAATCAGAGAGGTTGTAATCTTTTTGCATTTTTATGAATTTATTTCTCAAGCTTGATTTCTTTCAGAGTGCCTTTCACGTACATTTTTCTTTGTATGTAGACATCAGCCGATGATTAGGAGTCAAAAATCAAACTGACATAAGCTTATATTCTCCATAATTACATTTTTAAAAGGCTCACAAGATCTGGTACTCAATACTCTTTTCATTAAGTTTAATGTCTATTTGTTTCTTAATTTGTCCTTGAAACGGAAATGAGGAAATAAAAAGCTACTTTTAGCTAATACGATTGGATGAGAAAGCCAATATGTTTGTTTATGCATAAAGCTCTGACCACAAATGGTGACACTTTTGTTTGACATTGTAAGAGTGGAAGTATTATCTTCATTATTTATACCTTCCTTACTGTACTAATAAATGTAAAAACTAAAGTATTTGTAAGTTATCACTGTCAAACTTTGTTCTTTTAACAACAAAAAAATATCTTGCCACTTCTACTACTGATTCTATGCTCCAATTCATCATTTCTCAACAATAACCAGAGGCAAGACAAATGGCTCCTAGATGATGTTGAATTATTTCTGGGTGACAGAGGACAGGAAACAGCCCCACCTCCACACTTCTGTTGCCATGGTTTTCAAATTAGATGCTCTTGTGGTCAAAGCAGGCTCTCATTGTTCTATTCATCACCATTTAACTACAAGAGCCACGGAACACATCTATGATCTCTCTTGCTTATGACGGCAGACGGAATGAACATAAATGATTAGAAAACACCACCTGCTCAGTGCTTTATGCAGGAGTCAAAAAGCAACTGTGCCATTTGGGATGGAAAACACATTAGCTTAAGCTCAGCATGCCACTTATATAACCATCCATAAAAATTGCAAGTTGCTGAGGGTATAGAATGAAATATTGCATGACAGATACCTGTTTTCTATTGGGGTGTTTCTGTCTGAAGACTGTCAAGCACAGAGTAACTGATGAGGCCTCTATGGAACTTCCTCTACATCTTGATACTTGCTATTTGGAATATGAAAATAAGAGTTCTTATGAAAACAACAAGTCATCTATAAAGTGCATCAGAGGGCCCAAGGTGGCCTACAGAGTACTCTGTTGTAGCTACAGCTGCTCTGTTATAAAAAGTGAGGAATAAGATTGTTTTCAGCAGGCTTTCTTTGATGCCAAAGCTCATAACCCAGAAAATGTTCATTTATCTCTACAATTAGATAAGAGGGCGATAGATCATGTAAACTGATACCTTAATTTTTGTGCAAACACAATTCACTGGAGCCATTGAACTTTGAATGAACACTTTTCTATATGCTAAAAATGAAGTATCTAAAAAGAAATATAGAAAAAAAAATCCCTTTTAGAATAGCATCAAAAACAATAAAATACTTGGAAGAAATTTAACCAAGGATGTGAAAGATCTGTATGCTGAAAACTATGGGACATTAAAGAAAGAAATTGAAGAAGACACAAATAAATGAAAAGATATCCTGAGTTCATGGATCAGAAATATTAATATTATTAAAATGTCCACATCACTCAAAGCCATCTATAGATTCAATGCAATTCTTATGAAAATTCCAATGGCATTTTTCACAGAAATAGAAAAAACAATTCTAAAGTTAGATATATATATAGATATAGAAATATAGAAAAAATAGAAATATAGAAAATATAGAAATATAGAAAAGTGACTGATTTCTGTGTGTTGATTTTATATCTTGTAACTTTACAGAATTTGTTAGTTATAACAAGTTTTCTTGGTGGATTTGTTCGGATTTTCTCTATATAAGATAATGTCACCTGCAAACAGGGACAATTTTACTTCTTCCTTTCTGATTTAGATTCCTATTATTTCTTTTTTCTGTCTGATTGCTCTGGGCAGGACTTCCAGTACTATGTTGACTAGGAGTGGTTAGAGTGGGCATACTTGTTTTGTTCTTGATCTTAGAGGAAAAGCTTTCAACCTTTCACCACATTAGCCTTGGATTTGTTATATATGACCTTTATTATGTTGAGGTATGTTTTTTTTTATACCCGATATGTTGAGAGTTTTTTTCATGAAAGGATATTGAATTTTGTCAAATGCTTTCTCTGATCTATTGAGAGGATCATATGGTTTTTTTCCTTCATTCTGTTAATGTGGTGTATCACATTTATTGATTTGTATATGTTTAACCATCCTTGTACGCTATATAATCCTTTTATTGTGCTATTGAATTCAGTTTGCTTGTATTTTGTCAAGAATTTTTGCATCTATATTCATCAGAGTTATTGGCTTTTAGTTTTCTTTTCTTGTAATACTTCCTTATCTTGTTTTGGTATCAGGGTAAAGCTGGTCTTTTAAAATGTGTTTAGGAGTTTTTCTTCCTCTTTAAATTTTTGGGAAGAGTTTGAGAAGGACTGGCATTAATACTTCTTTAAATGTTTTGTAGAATTCACCAGTGAACTTGTCTGATCCTGAGCTATTTTTTGTTGGAAGGCTTTTTATTACTGATTCAATCTCCTTACTCATTTTTGGTCTATTCAAATATTCCGTCTCTTCCTGATTTAGTCTTGGTAGATTGTTTGCTTCTAGGAATTTATCCATTTCTTCTAGGTTGTCCAATTTGCTGGTGTAAAATTGTTCATAGTAGTCTCTTATGATATTTTGTATTTCTGTGGTATCAGTTGTAATATCTTCTCTTTCATTTATAATTATATTCGAGTCCTCTCTTTTTTTCTTGGTCAGTCTAGCTAGGTGTTTTTCAATTTTGTTTATCTTTTCACAAAACTATCTCTTAGTTTTGTTAATCTTTTCTATTGTTTTTCTAAAATAAATTTCATTTATTTTCACTCTGATATTTATTATTTCCTATCTTCTGCTGGCCTTGGGGTAAGTTTGTTCTTTTTTTCTCATTGCTTGAGGTGTAATGTAGATTGATTACTTAAGATCTTTCTTTTTTCTTGATGTTTGTGTTTATAGCTATAAACTTAACGTATTAGAATTGCTTTTGCCACATCCCATAAGTTTTGGTATGTTGTGTTTCCTTTTACATTTAACTCAAGATATTTGTGGGTTTTTTTGCTGAGGAAGATCTGCCCTGAGCTAACATCTGTTGCCAATCTTCCTTTATTTTGTATGTGGGCTGCTGCCGCAACACGGCCACTGATGAGTGCTGTAGGTCCGTGCCCGGAAACCAAACCTGGGATGCTGAAGTGGAACACACCAAACTTAACCACTAGGCCACCACTGCTGGCCCTCAAGATATTTTTTGGTTTCCCATTTGATTTCTTCATTAATCCTCTGGTTGTTCAGAAGTGTGTTGTTTAATTTCCACATATTTGTGAATTTTCCAGCTTTCTTCAAGTTGATTTCTAGTTTCACACCACGGTGGTCAGAAAAAAATACTTGATATAATTTCTAACTTCTTCATTTTGTTGAGATTTGTTTTGCAGCCTAACATATGATATATCTTGGAGAATTTTTTGTGTGGATTTGTGAAGAATTGTATTCAGCTGCTGTTCTATGGAATGTTCTGTATATGTCTGTTAGATCCATTTGGCCTATATTGTTGGTCACTGTGCATATGAGGAAGTAGTGTGCTCTTCCAGATTTTACAGGTTCACTTCAGCAGGGAAAGATCTTCATCAGTCACTCAGCTTGGGTTCTGGATGGGTAAGCTGATAACGTTTGCGGGCTAGTGGAGCTTGCTCTTAAGGTCTCTAGCTAGGTGAAGTCTCTAGTTGGGCAAGGTTGTAGGCTGTGTTCCCTGGCAGAACAGTACTGCTGGTTGCACCCTGCATTAGGGCAGGCCTACAGGCTAGGCTCTACAATCACTTCTGCCTGGTTGGGGTGTATCTCAGGCTGTACTCCCCAACTGGTTGGTGCTGCTGGCTGAACTCCATGTTCACGACTGGCCACAGGCAAAGATTTGTGGTTGTATGGGGTGTGAGACTATGCTCTGTGATCAGGTGGGGCCACAGGCTGTGTCCTGAAGTTGGGCAGGGGCGCAGAATGGGCTTCACAATTGGGCAGGCTCCTGGCTGTGCTCTGCTGTGACTGAGCTCATTGGCCAGACTCTCCAGTCAGGTAGCACTTCCAAGTGTAAGCTGCAGTTGGATGGGGATAGAGACTGTGCTCTGTGGTCATGCAGAGTCTCTGTCCAGGCTCCCTAGTCATGTGAGGCTGCAGGCTGTGCTTAGCACTTAGGCAGGGCCATAGACTGGGATCTCTGAGGCTAGAGAGTACTGTAGAGTGGGCTTCGAAGCTTCCTGGGTTCACTATTCAGGATCCCTGGTCAGGTAGGACCAGAATCTATTCTCAACAGTTGGGAAGGCTGCTGGATTGGCTCCCTGCCTGAGCAGGACTATAGTATGGGCTCCACAGTTGCCCAGATTCTCTGGCCAGGCTTCCTGGTCGGGCGAGACTGAAGGCTTTGCTCAGCAGTTGGGCAGGACTACTGCCTTTCTTCTCTGCCCTGGTGAGCCATAGGAAGTGCTCTGGGGCTGCCCAGAACTCAGACCAGGCTTCCTGGTCAGGTGGAACTGGAAGCTATGCTCTATAGCTGGGCTGGGTTGCTGACTTGCTTCCCTGGCTGGGCAGGCACAGGATGTGTCTCACTGCTGCTGGTCATCTATGGCCAGGCTTCCTGGTGAGGCAGGACTAGAGGCTATGCTCAGCAGTTGTGCAGGGCTATGAATTTGCTTCCTTGCCTGGATGGGCCAGAGGATATGCTCCATGGCTGGTTGCCAGGTATCTGTGTACAGGTTTGTTAGTGGGGTGGGACTGGAAACTATGCTCAGCAGTGGAGTGGGGCTTCGAACTTGCTTCCCTGCCTGGGCAGGGACATAGAACGGGCTCCACAACCTGTATAGCCTGTTGGCTGGGGACCCACACCAGGCAGCACTGCTGATAGAGCTCCCTAACCAGACAAGTCCACTGGCTTGGCTTTGCCAATGGGCAGAGCCACTGGCTGGGATCTTTGCTCAGGCATAGCCACTAGCAGGAACCCAGTGCACCAAGATCCGAGCGCTGGTTGATATAAGCCCCACCTCCCTTCTGTGTCTCTCTCTGATCCCCAGTGGTCCAGCGCCATAGATTACCTCAGTGATCTTCATGAGCCCAGACCCAAGTGGGACTCCTGATAAGGATCCTGTAACCCTGAGGAAGCTAGATGTCCACCTTAGGCTTTTTTTTTCCCGCTAGAGAATGCATAGGCACAGGAGGCCCTCTCAGTGCTACGTTGTACCCACCTGGGAAGGGGCGATGTGGTCAAAGTGAAGCTGCTCCTCTCACCCTTTTAATGTGGTCCTTCTCAGTCCTTCTGTGGTCCAAGCAGGGGCCTCAGCCTCACCCCTGGGGCCTGGGATTTTCACAATGGTGTCTATGAATAGCTGCTAGTTGGGCTTCTTGTAAGGTGAACTGACATTGGGAGCGACTTATTTCACCATCTTGATGACATCACTCTCCTGGAGCCAGGTTTCTAATAGTTGAGAAAGGAGTTATATATAAGGGAAGGAGAAAAAGCTAGAATAAACTCTGTATGTGGGGCTGGATTTCTATGAGAGAAACTATACGAACTCATTTTTTAAAAATAGCTAGAAAAAAACCCTACAGTAACCTAAAATATCCCTCACATGCTATTATTTAATTTCAATAAAATGTTTCCTCTCTGTGTCATATGAAAAAATGATAGAAAAAATGTGTATGTATGTAAATATCTCTCTTTCACTCTATCACTATGAGTACAACTACCTACATACAATCATTTTTCCCTTGGTTTCTTCTCTGTGATACCTTAGAAACAATGAAACCATACTGGAAATGAGTACTTCTAGCATTCAGGTCTTGGTTCCTAATATCATTTCTCATTAAAAGAAATATTTTCTTGGGCCCTATATTTAAGAAGTGGTCAAGAAATTGAGGGGACATGAAAGAAGCACACAGGAGTAAGCTGGAAGGCATCCCACCATCTAAGTCTGATAAAAGTTGAGCATCAAAATCCATAATAATATTAATGGACTATAACAATTGAATAAAATTATAATCATGAGTCCATATTGATAAAATTAATTAATTAATTAAAAATAAATAAGAAAGAAGGCAATGCTCTTGCTTACAGTAGAATGACAACTAATAAAAGTAGAAAGAACAACAGACTTAGAAAATACTATTTTGCCATCATATTAGTAGTTTAGTCAAGCAAGAATCATCAATAGAGCTAAAACTAGAGGATTAAAATTTGATGAATATATTTGCATAGATACACAGCATCTCCTGTGTAAATTACTTATTAATAACAAAGGGCATTATAGTAACTATACAATGGAGAAACCTGAAGGTTACTACCTTAACCAATTGATCAAAGTGCACATCACCAGTAATGAAACAAACCAACATCCTGTGCCTCTTGGTATGATGCACTGGGAGTGACATAGCATTACTTCTGCAATATTCCTGTTAAAAATGCATTAACTGGGGGCCGGCCTGGTGGCACAAGCGGTTAAGTGCGCGCGCTCTGCTGCAGCGGCCTGGGGTTCACCAGTTTGGATCCCCGGTGCGCACCAACGCACTGCTTGGCAAGCCATGCTGTGGTGGCGTCCCATACAGGGTGGAGGAAGATGGGCATGGATGTTAGCCCAGGGCCAGTCTTCCTCAGCAAAAAAAAAAAAGAGGAAGATTGGCAGATGTTAGCACAGGGCTGATCTCCTCACCAAAAAAAAAAAAATGCATTAACTAAGTCTCATCAGATGTTATCAGACAAACCCACAATGAGACCATTTTACAAGGTAACTTTGAAAGACAATGACAGGCCAAGAAATTGCTCTCGATTAAGGAGATTATGGGGATTAAAAAATGCAATGTATGATACTGACCAGGACCTTGGATAAATAATAAAAATGAAGAACATGATTGGAAAAATTGCTGGATTTGGGTATAGACTATGGATTAGAGAATAGTCATGCCAATGTATTTTTTATTTTGATAACTGTACTGTGATTTCTTGTGGGAAAGTATTTTTCTTAGAAAACACACCCTGAAGCATTTCTAGGGCAATAAAGGAATCTGTCTGTATCTTTGTGTGTTATAGAGCTTATACAAAACTTATTCAAATAGACAATAAAAAATGATGCCATCTCTTGCATCGCCTAAAGATACTGGGAAAAGACTCGACAGAAATGCTGAAAATAAATGCACACAAATGTATTTAGAGGGAGAATGTCTAAGTATCTTACGGTTTTGGAAAAATAAGCAGAAGAAATTACATTTACATCTTGGACTCATTTAAAGTGTTGCTAATAAAGGTTCAGTTGAATATTGTTCCAGCATCAGGCATTCTTGAACAACACTATTATGTGCAGTCGAATGCAAGAACTTTCTGAGGCAAAGGTATAAATGCTTCTATATTGGATGTCTTGGTAGTCAGAAACAATTTCACCATTAACAACATGACCCAGCTTTCTGAATATTGGCCTAATTCATAACTGTACTCAGACCAAATTAAAAACATACACTCTGGTAATAAATTTTATGCTTATAAAATTTAGATAATTTTGTCTTCATGGCAGAAATTCTGGGTGAAATACTGAAGAGTTTATTCTACTGGATGCAAAATTATTGTTTTGTTAGCTTGATGGTTTTTAATTAGTTTATTTAATTAGTATTTTTGCTTGTTTGTTAACTATACTGGCCAGTAAATTTGAATTGGATAAATGTGGATTGAAGAGAAAGATAACTATAAACTTGCCTACAAGTGTTTACTGACTTTTGGTTGCCTGAACCTCACTTGGTTTCACCGTTGGGATAGTGGTTTCATTACTGGTATAGTTTACATTAAGGGACATAGATTCTGGACCAACTCAGGTGTAAATCCTGGACTCTGCCTCTGTCTGTGTAATTTTGTCTTCTTGATCATTCTGGCATTTAGTTTCCTTGTCTCTATAATGTGGTTATAAACTAATTTTAATTTCTTAAGTGTAAAATGCTTCAAGGATTCCAATGATAGAATCTTGTGCCACTGGGTAGGTACCTCAAAAAAATCTTTGAGATCTCACTGGTGAAAAACTCCGTAATTTTACTTGACTATTGGAGGCCCAGGCTAGTTGGCAGTTTAGCAATGCCAGACTGACTGCTACTGCTTTTTCTGTTATGTGAGCACCAGCCAGAATGCTGGTCCGCTTAATTTTTACACATGACAGCTGCAACAATACAATACTATCTAGGAGGAAGACTTGTATCACATATATCTGCCAGTTTTTCTCCCAAATGGGAGGAAGCTTTTGAGTGTGTGATAAAGATCATCAAAAATATGAATTCTAGAATAAGCACCATCCATTCATGTGTTGGGATTTCTCACACTACGCTCTAGGCTCTCATACCACCTTCTAGAAGCTAGAAAGAGCAAGAATACAGATTTTTCCCTAAAGTCTCCAGAAAGAAACAGCCATGCTGACACCTTGATTTTAGCCCAGTGAGACCCATTTTAGACTTCTCACTTCCAGAATTGTAAGATGATAAACTTGTGTTGGTTTAAGCCACTAAGTTTGTTACAGCCGCAGTAGGAAACTATTGCAGACTCTCTGCTATTGAGTTGTCTGAGATTTTCACAGTCTGGTTCTGTTTACTTCATTGGCTCCATGTGATCGTGAATACATACTTTTAGATGAGCTCTTCTTGAAGTTCTTCCATAACATTTGGAAGAAGCACATGAGAAAAAATAATCTTTTCTTTTTTTTCCCTAATTCAATGTGTACTTGCTTTGGGAAAATTGTTTTGGTATCTGATAAATAAATGGGGGCAGAATGAAGATGATGAGAAGTGATTAGAGGCAACATTATAAATCATTGGCTGGTATATGTCTGGACCAATAATTGCCATTAGTTAGAAGCACTGTCAATAAGCTCAATTTTACTTATTTTATTAACAAGAAGACAAAGACAAAAGTAACAAATTTTTTGATTCTGTACTAAAACTTGTGCCCATTATGCTTTGCTGAATCTTTTACACCAGAATTATATTAGATTACTGTGACATGATATGAGATAAAAATTTATTATTTCATTAACAAATACCATAGACCAGACAGTAAACTAAATCAATAAACTACTGAGGCTGGCCCCACGGCTTAGTGGTTAAGTGAATGTGCTCCACTACAGGTGGCCAGGCTTTGGATCCGGCACACACCGAGGCACCACTTGTCAGGCCATGCTGAGGCAACATCCCACATACAGAAACTAGAAGGATGTGCAACTATGACATACAACTATCTACTGGGGCTTTGGGGAGAAAAAGGGAAAATGAGGAGGATTGGCAATAAATGTTACCTCAGGGCCGGTCTTCCTCAGCAAAAAGAGGAGGATTGGTATGGATGTTAGCTCAGGGCTGATCTTCCTCACACACATACACTAAAAAAACTGCTGAACAAGACACAGCTTTTAAGGAATACACCTTCTAATGAAGATGGCTGAGGAAATAAATCACCAAGATGCAGTTTAACAAGATTCACCCTGAATACAAGTACAGGATATACCCATATAGGGACACGTAAGTGGAGAATCCTGTTATATCTGTGGTCATCAATTATATTGGAAAAAATAACATGATGCTTGATTTTACTCTAAAAGTGTCAATACGATTGAATACACTCATTTTATAACTAAGGAATCTGAAATAGACAATGACCATTAATTGTCCAATATTAGAAAGATAATTACCATTCATAATGAGAATAAAATTCGAGACCCTAGACTCAGGCTAGCATGCTATCGATTAGCAAAGTTGCTTCTATGGATATCTCTTTTTTGAAACAGGATTATTTGGAATTGAAAATTTTAAGGTCAATTATTCCCACTCATTTTCCTTATTTGTTTTTTATTTTCAAAAACTGCTGTTAAATATATCCAATAAACATCTAAAGAAACAAATAGAAAAATTAATCAAATGGATGACTTACAAAGTATGAGCAATTTCACATAAGATTCACAAAATTGCCTGATGATCTTAGAATTCATATACATACACGCCAATGGAAGCTTATTTGGGGTGTATTTGACAATTCATTCTGCCCCTGGTGGGGGTAAGGAGAAATATGTTTCCGTAGCTACCAAAACTGTTATGGTATTATGGTATTTAAACGTACTTTGTCAGATTTTGTGGTGTTATATGATTTACAATCTGAAATAGTATTATTGTATGTTCTAAAAAATAATTCACTAGAGGTTTAGTAGAAATACACTTTTTCTCACTTTTTCTCCCAATCTGTGCTACTGTTAGAAGGTGCCTCATTATTGTGACAAGTTTATCTACCAGAGATACCTGCAGAGTCAGGCTGCCCAGGGAAATAAATTGATCACTCCAAACTCAGTGCTCAGCAGGAGGAGAGGTGGTGTCATCACAGGCACATTCTTAGCTCAAATTGGCACTCAAGATAATAGGTACTGAATTTCACGAGCTTATTTGACTGGGTAGGTATAATATTTTTACCTCCAGAACTGATTACCAGGTCAGGTGTAAGCCCAGGTTAGGAGTGTCTGATAAATGTCGTTTCAGGGCTTAGTTACTAGAGAAGGCTGATTTTACCCAAAACACGAGGTTAATCTGATTAACATTTGGGATCCGGAGTCACTGACCTGTGTTTGCGTTATACCTTTGCCATTCACTAGCTTTATGAACTTGAGTAAAATTATTAAAATATTCTGAATTTGACTATTTTAGACACCTCATAAAAGTGGAATCGTGTAGTATTTGTTCCTTCTGCGACTGGCTTATTTCACTTAACATAATGTCCTCTAGGTTCATCTATGTTGTTGCAAATGGCAGGATTTCCTCCTTTTATTAAGGCTGAATAATATTCCATTGTATTTATATATCACAATTTCTTTATCTATTCATCTGTCTAAGCAAAGCATAGAATGGTGGTTGCCATGGCCTGAGGGAGGGGGAAATAGAGAATTGTTGTTCAATTGGTATAAAGTTTCAGTTATGCAAGATGAATACGTTCTAGAGATCTGTTGCACAACATAGTGCCTAAGGTTATCAATACTGTATTGTGACTTAAAAACTTAAGAGGGTAGATCTCATGTTAAGCGTTCTTACCACAGAAAAAAAGAGGAACAAAGATGCTTTTGGAGGTGATGGATATGTCTATTACCTTAACAGCAAATAAATACATCAGAAGTACATTTTATATTGCAATATTTGCTTTGAAGGAAATAAGAAATAATAGACAGTAAAAGAGAGAAACCATTTTAGATAGAGTCATCATGGAAAGCCCTCTGAGCTGAAGACATTTGATAAAATAAATCAGATATATGGAATACTAAGGGGAAAGGATTAAAACTCTAACTCAGAATACAATAGTCCATAGTTAATAAAAGTCTTGGAATATTTATGAACTTAAAGAAGAAGAGAAAGCGGCGATTGTAAAATGGACAATGGCTAAGAGTTCATTACGGACCAAGTGGTCTACAATGCTAAGTCATAGCATGGCCATGTCTATACCAGGAAAAGAGAAAGATGGAGTAGGGACAGAATCTTCTGTGCCTTGGCCTGGAAGAGGAGCTAGCATGTAGGGGAGCACACGAATATTGGTGAGCAATAATATTCTCTGCTTTATAATCCATGCACTAACTCCTGGTTTATCTCCTTTTATTTCTCATTTTGAAGTATATACCTTATTTGTACCAAACCTGTACCATGTCATCCAAATGCCATGAAATTCTATGCTGATTTCCTTCACTCTTTTTACTTCATGGCTTCATTAATGGCCCACTCATATATGAAGATTTATCAAAAGCATCATCTCCTCCAGGAAGTTTCCTCTGACCTTCAAAGCTCAATTAAATAACACTCTTCTGTGCTCTATTAGCATACCTTTATTATAGCACCTACTACATTTATGTATTCCTTCATATATGTCTGACACTGTTTTATCAATCTTTTTATTCTAAGCAATCAAAGAACATATGTATTTGATGATTGGTGTGTGTTTATTACCTATAACTTTATATAGAAAGAAAACTAGATTTTATGACAATCCTCAGAGCTAACCTTGCAGTAGTTTACCAGAAAATAAATGCACCAGTTTAGAGCCATCCTTGCCTTCTACAAGACAATCCACAGAATAGAGGTGAAGAGCATGGTCTCTGGAGTCAGGCTGCCTTAGTTTGTATCCTGACTCCATTAATGACTTGCTGCACGAGCTTAAGCAAGTCACTCAATCTCTACACCTTAATTACTTTGTCAGTAAAGTTAAGAATAAGAATGATATTTACTTTTGGGGCTGGCTTGGTGGCGTAGCAGTTAAGTGCATGTGCTCTGCTTCGGCGACCCGGGGTTCGCAGGTTCGGATCCCAGGCACACACCGATGCACCACTTATCATGCCATGCTGTGGCGGCGTCCCATGTAAAGTAGAGGAAAATCGGCACAGATGTTAGCTCAGGGCCAATTTTCCTTGGCAAAAAGGGGAGGATTGGCATCGGATGTTAGCTCAGGGCTGATCTTCCTCACAAAAAAAAAAAAAAAAACCATAAGGATGTTATTTACTTCTTAGATTGATTTTGATGATTAAATGAATATAATTTATAGTATTATTAGTAGTACAATTCCTCGACGATAATAAACAACCAATAATGTGTTAGCTGAAATTATTAGAAGCAGTCAATATCAGAAAAGTATGAATAACAAATATTCAAAAGTAACTGCTTAAGATACTTAAAAAAATACTAGTTAAGTCAAAGGAAAATGAGATGCCATTTTTGAAGAACCAGGCAAAAATTTTTAAATGTGAGATGATAGCTAGTACTGGTAAAATACGAGAAAACAGCCCCTTTCATACATTGTTGTTGAGAAGGCACGCTGATTCAGTTTTTTTGGAGTATACAATTAAACAATATCTATTGAAATATAAAATGCACCTTCTCTTTGACACACTAACCTCGCTAGTATGAATTAACCTACAGATATACTAACAAAGTTTTCTTGTGTTGAAAGACAGACACCCTCTCCCCACCACAAACACACCAAGTAAGGTCATTGCATTTTTGTAATAGTAAAATACGGATGACAACCAAAATGCCCATTAATAGGGAACTATTCGAAGGAGTCATAGTATATGCCTACAATGTCTTACTATGCAGTCATTAAATGAGTAATATAGATCTGTATGGGCTATTTGAAAAGAGATAAGAATATATAAAATAATTAATATTTGTGGACATATATTTTTTTTTGTAGGACAGAAGCACACACACACAAACATTAAGGGTGATAACTGCAGTGTTAAGAAACATTGGAATGCTCTCATTTTTTGTTTTGAACTTCTTAGTACTGTTTGAATATTCTAATATGTGTAAAATATAAGTGTTCTATACGTCTAATAACTTAGATATATTGTTATTTTTCAAGTCACCAAAGACATCTAAATAGTGAACTTATATGTTGTTTTTGTTTTGTTTTTCACTATATTAAAAATATTAAATATTCTTTTTAAATGTATAAACAGAATAAATTTGTTAACAGCACTGCTGCTTGAGCTGGCTTTAAGTGGCTAAAAGTGGATGACAGATTTTAACTCCCATGTGGAAAATTAAAATAATTTGGGTCACATCGAGAGATAAATAAAACATACACACATACACAGCGCAATCGTATCAAAACTAAATGTATATAATATTGCAGAATCTGGGACATAGTAAATGCTCTCTATATTATTTATTATTATTGTTATTTTTATTATTATTATTATTTTTTTGTGTGTGAGGAAGATCAGCCCTGAGCTAACATCTGCCAATCCTCCTCTTTTTGCTTGAGGAAGACTGGCCCTGGGCTAACATCCATGCCCATCTTCCTCCACTTTATATAGGACGCCATCACAGCATGGCTTGACAAGCGGTGTGTTGGTGCGCACCCGGGATCCGAGCAGGTGAAGCCCTGGCCACCGCAGAGGAGTGTGCGCACTTAACCACTTGCACCACTGGGCTGGCCCCATCTTTATTATTTTTAACCTACTTAATTGAACATTTGCTTGTTTTTAAATAGGAATGGATAGACACATTACTGGATATATTAGGTGAAAATAACCTCTTTGAAGAAAAACAAGATAAATAAAAATAATCTCTTTAAAAAAACAAAAGTTTCCAGAAGATGACCATATAGAACCATCCTGAGCTTGCCTCCTCCCATGGGCACAACAAACCTACAACTACCGGTAAAACAACTGCCTCCAACAGAGATCTGCAAACTGAATGAAAAGAACCTCCACAACAAAGGACAACACAGACAGGGGTGGTAGAGGCAGAGGTATAGTTCTGCTGAGGAAAAAAACCACACCCTTGCCTCAGCACTTCACGATCTAGAGAAATCTCAAAAGTATGGAGCTTTTCCTGGAGAAGTGGGATTCGAGCTCCACATTAGGCACCCCAGCCGTTAGATCCAGCACAAGAGAGATGAGACCCCAAAACACCTGGCATTTGAAAACCAATGTGGAATAAGCCCAGGAAAACTACAGAACTTCAAGGAAAGAAAAACCTGCTCTTAAAGGGCCAATGCAAAGAATCACTCAACCTGGAAACCAGCACAAAAACACCAGAAAGAAAAGTGCATAGTCCCTTGGTAAAAGAGACTCACTCACTAAGCTTGGAGTGTATCCCAGGGAGGCAGGAGGTGGCTGGGCCTCTCCTCCAGGTACTGAGACACTGGCAGTAGCCATTTTTATGACCTAGTTCAGCCGTGCTGGTGCTGACACAGATGCTGGCTAGTGCGATTTTGGAATTATTCTTCTAGCCTGCTAGCACAGGGGCCTGCTGCTCCCACTAGGGCACCTGAGGCAATTGAGTACAGCCAGGCAGCACAGGCAGCCCACCCCAGGGACCTGCCCTAACCTCCAGCACACCTGAGGCAGTCAAGTGCCGCCAGGCCATGCAACCAGCCACACCAGGGGCCTGCAGCAGTTGCACACCAGCGGGCTTGGCAACCAGCCATACCAGGGGCCTACCTCAGCCACCAGGGAACTTGCAGCAGTCACGGGCCACTGGACCCTGCAGCCCGCCACACTAGGGGTCTGACTTGCTCACCAGTGAACAGTGAACCCTCAATAGTTGTGTACCACCAGGCCTGACAGCCAGCCGCACCAGGGCCTTGCCCCTCCCAATAACAAGCCCACAGCAGCTGCATGTGGCCAGGCCTCTCAACCAGCTGGCCCACAGGCCAGCCAAACCTACTGCACACCTGCAGCAATAACAGACCTGCCACAACAGAAGGGCACATGCAGCCCACACAGCGGACACCTCTGGAACATTTGGCATGAGTGATGAGAGGGGAGTGCGCTGCTGGGCCCCATGAGACATCTCCTATATAAGGGCACACTTCCAAGATTGGGAGACGTAGCTGATCTACCTGCTGATCTACCTAGTACATAGAAATAAGCACAGAGAAGAAGGCAAAATGAAGAGACAGAGGAACATTTTCCAAATAAAAGAACAGAACAAATCCTCAGAAAAAGAACTAAATGAAACAGAGATAAACAATCTACCTGATAAAGAGTACCAACTAATGGTCATAAGGCTGCTCACTGAACTGGAGAAAAGAATAGATGGACACAGTGAGAATTTAAATAAAGAATTAGAAAATATAGAAAAGAACCAATCAGAACTGAAGAATACAATAATGGAAATGAAAAATTCACTAGGGGGAATCAATAACAGCGTAGATGACAGAGAATAATGGATCAGTGAGCTGGATGAAAGACTAGAGGAAATCACCCAAGCTGAACAGATAAACAGATAAAAGAAAAATGAATTAAAAGGAATGAGGACAGTTTAAGGGACCTCTGGGACAACATCAAGAGAACTAACATTCACATTATAGGTGTCCTAGAAGGAGAAGAGAGACAAAGCGGCAGAGAACTTATTTGAAGAAATAAAAGCTGAAAACTTCTCCAACCTGGGGAAGGACACAGACATCCAGATACAGAGAATACCAAACAAGATGAACCCAAAGACGTCCACAGCAAGACACATTATAATTAAAATGTCAAGAATTAAAGATAAAGAGAGAATCGTAAAAGCTGCTAGAGAAAAGCAGCAAGTTATGTACAAGGAAAACCCTGGAAGGCTATCAGCTGACTTTTCAGCAGAAACCTGACAGGCTAGAAGGGAGTGGCATGATATATTCAAAGTGCTGAAAGGAAAAAACCTACAACCAAGAATACTCTACCTGGCAAGGTTATCATTCAGAATGGAAGGAGCGATAAAGCAAGCAAAAACTAAGAGTTTATCACCACTAAAATGGCCTTACAAGAAATGTTAAAGGAACTTCTTTAAGTGGAAAAGAAAAGACCACAAATAGAAATAATGAAATTGTCAAAAAAATGATAAAAAACTAAAAGTTTCCAGAATAAAGTATAGTTTAAAGGTCTTTGAATAAAATTCCCTGTTAACGTTATTCTAGAAGGATCAGCATGTGTGAATGATACTCCTCTCGTTTTAACTATGACACTAAGATTGTGTTTTGAATTCTTAAAGAAAATACTGTAATCTCAGGCCTGGTATGACAGAATTTAGAATATTTTGAAAAGGAACGATTTTTATTTCTCTTTCTTCTAAAGTAAGACACAGGGCTATAATGTCTACAGGGACATTTCATCATAAAATCTTGCTCACCCTGTAATATTCTATCATAATTACTTTGAGAGATATCAACACCAACAAGACTAAGGGAGAAAATTGAGATGGAGATTCCCTGAGGAGATGAAATAAAGGGAGAATTTTGTTCAGGAATTAAGTTATTTTAGGAAGAAATGAATCCCCTAAGCAGCAGGTGTGCATGCTAATAGAAAGACTGTTTTAATTAAGTAGCATTTCCTTACAGAGTAATTACATATGTTGTTTATTCAACTTTTTTTAAGTTCATTTACATATGTTTATTTTTTTTTCTTCCCATCCTACAAGTTAAAAGTTTTCTTTTAACATGTTTTCATTATGAAACTTAATCTCATTACAAAAAAAGTATGTAATAGGTACTGAGCTTAACGGCAAATTTATGTTCCTTACAAAGCAGTCAATCCAGGAATTCAAATAAGCATGCTCATAGTCTTACACACATGGTGTTCTCTGAGTTTATAAAATTTATTGGCACACTTTATTGTAAAGAATTATGCCTTAAAATCTACAGTGGAGGAAAATATTTTGAGATATTCTCAAATAAGTACCACCAAAGGAAGCTTCTACCACTAGCTCTGATGGGTACTGCATAAAGGAGTGAAGGGGGATTTTATGAGTTAGTTCTTACAGCGTGGACCTATATGGTGTGTTGAATTTTGAACCAAATAGTAGTCAACTGAATTTAAACTTCTCGCACAGACACACTCAGAATAATATCACTTTTATTCCTTATGGAAGAATCTCTACCTAGAAGTCACTACCAGGTCATCATGTGAACCACAAAAGTCCTCTGTTTTTTAACATTTCTGGAAGACTCAGCTAAAGGAGTGTACGTTTGATATCCTTACTTATGCTTGACCGTCACAAATCCATGTTTTATGAAAATATGTAATGGAGTTATGTTCCTAAGAGAAAGACTACTGGTCAGAGAGGACCACAGATTAGATTATTTGAAAGAAGTGATTGAAAAATCTCAGGACTAGAGTAAGCCTATTCTATCATAGTTTAATATGTTGAAACATTGGCTCCTGTGTATCTCCATTTTAGTGCTTCTGATTGAATTATTCTGTGTTAGTATAGTGACATCACAGAAACAGTTGCAACATACTCATGTTACGGTACAGGAATCTTAAGGAAAAGAGAGCAAGTGCTTATAAACTAACTTAGGTAGGAGATTGAAAACAGTCTCCTACTTTTTTTGCCTGTCCGTATCGATTGCATTAACATCTCCTCAGAAATACACAGCAGTTCAAGTCTAGGAAGAAAGGCTTGACAACAACACACCATTGGTGTTTTTGTTGACAAAAATAATGTTTTGAATTTCCTAGCTAGATTTCTTTATACTGAGGTTGTCAAAAACAGATGTTCAAAAGGCACTGCATCAAAATACACATGTAGATATTTAGTTCTATTGCAGTTAAAAGTAATGCACCAATTATGGCAACACACAACATACATGTTTTCATGTCTGAATGAAAATGCTCTGCCTGACAGCTGGAGGAATGAACTAAAAATCACACTTGGAAGCGTAGGATATCAGCAACATGGACAAGCCATGATGGGATGCTTTACAACAAAATAATCTATTTGAGTGTTTTCCTCATGTAATTTCCCTGCATTGGATGGACAGTCACACATTTCCTCTAATATCAAATATGAAATTTTTCTTTACAATTTAAGTTGTTTTCATTTACTGAAACAAAATCATAAAGCTAAACTTCATAAAGCATTTGATAGATGTTACCTTACTGTTGCATGAAATAGATGACGTAATTAGATTTAAAAAAAAAAAACTAAATTAAAGTAGAGTTTCATTTGCCAGTCTAAAAGCTTCCTATTTTTCCAGGAACAAAGGATATAGCACTACTATTTTTTCTTGATCTAAAACTGTCCTCTTTAATGGAACCTTAAAAATATGCAAGAATAAAGCCAACATTTAACTCTATGCAAAACAGTTTTTAATGCTTGCAAAGAATTGCTTTATAAATCCTTTCACTTCTAATGAGCAATCTATGAATTAAAACAGTTGGTCTTTTTTTTTCCTGATATCTCCAAGAATCATATTTTTAAGCGTTTAAGTTTCATTATTGGTCTTTATTTAAGGGTTGTGGACTTTGTATTCAAGGTAAAAAGACTGACACAGGATCGTCCATGGTTTTGTCACCTCTTGCTATACTACTTTTTTTCAAGAAAGGTTGAGGGTGGAATCCGACTACCATGTAACTATAAAATTCAGCTATATGTCCTCTCTAACAATATATTAGACAAATTTGAGGGCTAGACTGACATGAAGACCATGAATGCATCACTTTGTCTCTTCTGTACCAGACATAATTGATGCTCCACAAAGGTTTGTGGATTTAATATGAAAGTCTCAAATAAATCTTAAGCATCAGTAACTAAGTATTCTTTATAAAACTGATTAAAATTTTGACAGACATTTTCCTTTACATTTCAATACCATGGATGAAAATATATATATATATATATATATATATATATATATGCATAGTTTTAAATCTTATAGCAATAACATTCTGGAAGGAAGAAATAACATAAGATTGCATTCTCATATGAAGAATTAATTGAGAATGGAATAATTATCTAGTAAATCCTGGCAGTAGTTAGTTCATCATGAAAATTAAGGCAAACTTTCTGTATAATAATTGCCTTGACCTCATATTTCCTCTTCCTATTTCTAGACACACTACAATATATACCCACACTGTATTTTGACTTGTCAAAAATGAAATGCCAAACTGCAATATTTCTTAGTTTGTAATGGACTTTTAATAAAATTGTAACAAATAACTAAACTAGCATTAAAATAATTTTAGGTAACACTGTCAGTAATATTTTATTTATTTAATTTTTATATAATCCTCTAGGTTTCATTTTCATTTAATCTAACTTAATGTATTCCTGCTATACCATATTCTAGTTTTGAAAAATCAGTAAACGATTCTTTGCATATGGTTATATATTTTACCCATTTTTGCTTTACTCTATGATATGCTTATTGCTTTAGGTATAGGAACCAAACTAGACTTCCTTATGCAGGGCAGTTAATCGATTTTAGACTCTGGTTATTATTTAAAATTAAGTGCAAATTTCCATCTAAATGCTTTCTTAAAGATACTAAAATGGTAGAAGAAAAATCTGACTCACGAGATAAACTACAATTAAAATACATAACAATAAAAATATTGTACTAGAAAATATAACTTAGAAACTGAATTTATAATTGCTTCTTGATGCTCTGCATTGCTCTGAACAAGAGACTTCCAATAGACAGCTCCATGGGATATTTCTAGCATTTTCTCTTAAAAAGGCAAAAATGGCATATATATTTAAATTATTTTGACTCTATCAGCTTAATAAGGCTTTAAGTCTCTAAGAAAATAAAAAGCTAGAGATGTTTCATGGACTCTGGATTCAATTTTAGGGCGAGGTATCTACGGTAAGCCGAATTCTGAGATGACATCCCAGAGATTCTCATGTCCTGGTGTAAGTGCCCTGTATGATCTCCTCCCTTGAGTGTGAGCAGGACTGTGAAAATGGTGGATTTCACTCCTGTGATTAGGTTACTTTATATGACAAAGCTGAAAGAACATGCAGATATACTTAAAATCTCAAATCAATTGACTTTAAGTTAATCAAAGTGTGATTATGTTGGGTGGATTTGACCTAATGAGATGAACTCTTGAAAGGGACTGGACCCTTTTTGAAGAGAGATATTGGAAGTCTGAGAAATTTTCCTGCTGGTCTTGAAGACGCAAACTGCCATATTGAGCCAAGGGACTATGAGCAAGCTATAGTAGCTGAGTGCAGCCCTTGAATAACAAATAGCAAAAGAATGGACACCTCAGTCCTACAGATGCAAGAAAGTATTTCACCAGCTGAAAAGAAGTTTACTTTAATTGTATTATCTTTTGCTCTCATTATCTGAATTTACTTGACAATGACAACAATTTGACATGCAGAGGCACTTTCCACATTGACTTGTTAAATGCCCCCAAGAGTTAAAACTTGCTGCCTTCTACATTATTTTTTGTTTCCAGGATCATCTCCATAATATAATAGACTAATAAAATAATTAAGAGTTTGAATATAATTTCCTACATAAATTGAAAAGCATGGTGTAATATTATCTGCTTATAGTTGAAAAATTTTAAATTAGCAAAGTATTCTCTTGAAAGTGAGATTGGAAAATGCAATGTATAATTGGTCACTTTCTCCAGAGAAAAGTAATACAACAAATTGAGATACAATTTTACTTTAAATTTCCTAATTATAGAAATAGACTTTAGCATTTATATATAACACTTATTTATAATAGAAATAATTATTAATATCTTTTAAAACAACCCAAGGAATCTGAGACTTCAAGAAATATAGAACTGTGTCCAGCAATCTTTAAGAAGCCTGAAAAGAATACAATAGAAAACAGGTAGGCACTGAAGACCTGGTCAATCTCTGTTTGTAAGCCATTTAGGGGCTTGATACATAAACATATTAAGAAAAAAACTATATAAGTATATGTATACTTTGCTATATTTTTTCAAGCTACTGTTAAATTTCATTCAGTCATATCACATTTATTTGAAAGTCCTGTTGTGCACAGGACCCAGATAGACATTGCAGGATATTTCCAGAGTCATTTGCAGGAAAGCTAATAAGTTATGAATGACTAAGGAGTTCATGATTATTAATATGATTAAGTAGACGAAATAAAAGAATATAACATAGAAGAGTTGGTAGTTGATAAGAAAACAAATACACAAGTAAACAATAGTAAAATTGATCGTTTATAAGCATCTATTGACTAAGGTGGTGTACAGGAAAAAACTCACTTCCCCTATGTGTTTCTCCTTTACCCTCACACTACTACCATCCTCACAACACTTCTGACACCAGATGTGTGGGGGTTTTTTCACGCCAAGCAATTCTCTGTGACACCAGCTATGTGACCTGCAATTCAATTCAATGCTAACACTAACCAGAGTTAACACAGACCCCACAGGTTAAAGGCTCAGTCCTGTGAGACTGCTGCCCACTTCAGATGCCAATCACAAGTGGTAGGTCCCCAGGTTGCCCACAGCTTCTGTCCAACTTGAATACAAATCGGAGGTTCCCATGACCATCCACCCTTGGATTTGCTTATTTGCTAGAACAGCTCACAGAACTTAGGGAAACACTTACATTTACCAGTCTATTTTATAATAAAATATATGGCAAAAGGTACAGAAGAACAGCCAAACAAAGAGATACATAAAGAAAGGCCCATAGGGATCCCAAAGCACAGGAGCTTCTGTCCTCATGGAGTTGAGATGGGTCACCCTTCCAGCATGCAGATGTGTTCACCAACTTAGAACCTCTCCAAACCCCATACTTTTGGGATTTTTATAGAGGCTTCATCAAGTAGGCATGATGGATAATTACCTCCATTTCCAGCCCCTCTCCCTTCTCTGGAGAGTGGGTATGGGGCTATTGTTAAAACAAGAGATTCTCCTAGCACCTCTATTTACAAGGGTTTTAGGAGCTCTGTGTCAGGAAGAGGGAGACAGAGAGCAATATACGTATTTCTCATTATTTCACAGGTGGCAAAGTCTTAAGGGCTAACATCTGCAGCAGTGAAACAGGAAGCTCAATTTCCAAAATGAATATGAACAGTTTATAAACATTCCATTCTCTCTGTTTAATCTACATCTAGTATATTGAGCTGTAATTGGATAATTTGATACATCTGTTATTAATATGTTTCATCAAAAGTATGAAGATGAAGATTGTTCAGCCAGGGCTGTAGAAGCATGGCAATAAGTGACTTTGGAGACTAAAATTTGTCATTGAAGGTGGATGTCAGAAAAGAACCTAGGCAAAGGCAATTGGATTTGAAGAGGAAGTATGATCATCAAAATAAGTGAAGTGTCTTATATTGGAGAATCTAATCTCCTAGAGATCCAACTGTAAATGTATCATCTACATCAAATATAAAAAATATAACTTACTAAAGGAAAAGGATATTTCAATATTGATGGCTAAATTTTCAGTGTTTCTTTATCAAGGCACTTATTTTGACAGAGTTAATTTTATGTATAGAGTCTGAAAGCCCAGTGGGACCTTTCCTAGGTCCCACTGTCCCCGACAGAGGCTTAATAGAACTTTAGCTCTGCCAAGCAGATTACAGATATGTTAATCCTAAATCAATGCGCTTTGAAAAGATTGTGTGTAAAAACACTCTGTGAATAAAAGCTAATGACAGATTTTTGGAAATTTTTATATCTGGAATAAATCAATGTGAGCATGAAATCCACTCTCTTGTATACCAATCCTTAGTGTTAGCCAAAAGCTAAGTGAAAACATGGTTGAATCCATCAGTATAAATTCCCTTGTTTCAAATTGCAATGGAAATTTGTTTAAAAATTTATCTCTTGAATGGTATTTAGATATGTGTTAAATATAGAAATGTGTAGAACTCACTATTCATGTATAGCAGGGAGTGTAGCACAACGGGTAAGAGAGAGAGAGCTAAACTCACATGCCTGGATCCCCGTCCCACCTCAGTACTCTTGACAAGTTGGGTGAATTTGGGCAATATGTTTGCAAATTCTCTTAATGCCTGCTCATATGTAAATTTAAATATAAATTTATGTGTATACATGTACAGCCCTATTTGGGGGATGAATTGCAATAATGTGTAAAAAAATTTGCCCACACATATCTGGCACATAGTAATCCATAAGTTATTATTATATATATATATTTCAAAAGAAATGGCATTGTGGGAAAATAAGAAATATACTATATTCTGAGTACTAAAGAGTTGTTTAACCTTAAGAGTCTCTTAACCTCTCTGGGCCTCTTTTCCTTATGATTCCTTCCATCTCACTGATTCAATAATCAATTGAACATGAAAATATTTAGAGCAATTAATTCAAGGAGAAGGAAAGTAAAAATGAAGCCATAGGAAATAAATATCCATAACAAATTCTCTCTTTCTGGATGAACATGTAATCCCACAAATAATCTCACATACTTTCAAAAGGAAATAATTTGAGGATGGGCTACTTATTCAATAGAAAGGTTACTCCAAGGTAAACCATTTTCGTGTTTGTTTTCCAATTCTTGACTGTAAGCATTGTTGTATTGTCATAACTAGCACACATACATGAACTTTCACTGTTTCGATTAGAAGTTATCATCAGTTGTAAAGGATTTTGAAATACTAAAACAGCAAGAGCAGGTGAAGTACTTCCACGGAAAGACATGGAGCCTCATTCTGGAATCTCCATGATTTTGTTCTAATACCTGTTGCTCTTACAACAGTGCTTATGTGCCTTCTCCCTTGGCACAGCATCTTCCTACAGTGTGAATCTTATTTCATCTTCTGTACCTAGTTTGATAGGGTTCTATTATGAACGGATCTTAGCAACAAAAACCTGTTAGAGCATCATAAATATTAGTAAAACATTTTAAAATCAGGAACCAGGACATGGAGTTTACTATCCTTTTACTTAACTAGCTAGCAAATTAAGTTAACCAAAATAGACAATAAAAAAGTAAACATAAATGACAGTATAGAAATGAAAAGGAATAAATCAAACTATAATTATCAGTAGATTATACAGTCTACATAGATTTTTATAATTATTAAGAGATTTTGGTGATGTTATTGAAAATGAAGCTAACGTGTAAAATTTAATTACATTGTTTTAGACCAAAAATAAATTTTGAAAGATAAGAGGTGAATATATCAAAAAATATATGATAGTTAATAGTCATTTTAACAAAAGCTACTTAAGTCTTCTGTGGATAAAAACATATATCTTTGTAGAAAGACAATAAAGAACACCTGTATAAATATATCTGTGAATTGCAATGCTCAATATAAAAAATATCTTTACTTCCAAAATTGACAAATGGAGCAAATGCTCTTCTAAACAAAATCTTAACATTGCTTTGTGGAACTTGGTGTGATTATTCTAAAATTTATATAACCACACCTCTCTTGAAGAACACAAGAAAGAGACTTGTTCTGACAAACAAAAGGAAATTATTGACGACGTTAAGTTAGTGCAGTATTAATGCAGGAAGAAAGAAAAAGACCAATGTCAGAGAATAGGGAGCCTAAATCATTCACACGTTATGTAATAGATGGTAAATGAGATCCAATGATTGTAAAGATATGATGGGCTATTCAACTGAAACATCTGAGTGTACATATATATATATATATATATATAAAATAATTGAACTTTTACTCATACTTTGAACAAAAAGCATTAATACATGAATTAAAGAACAAACGTGAAATTAAAAACTTGAAAACTCGTGGAAGCGAATGTAGGAGAATAGCATCATGACCTTGGTGGTGGAAAAGATCTCCTAAACAAAATTTAAAAAGAAACAATTATAATGGAAATATTGATAATTTGAACTTCTTAAAAACTAAAATATTTCATTTATCATAGGATACCATACAAACCGAAAACTCATGCAAAAAGTTAGAGAAGCTGTTTACAACACATATAAACAATTGCAATTAATTACAGATTACAAAACAGCACGTGCAAATAAAAAGAAAAGTGATTCAGAAGGAAAAAAGTGGACAGATTCATGAATAGAAGACACTAATGTCTAATTAGCAAAATTAAAGATTCATAATTATTAGTAAAGTGCAAAATAAAACCACAGTGAAATGCCTTTTTCTACCCAGAAGAATGGCAAAAATTTTAAAGTTAGGTAATACAAGTATCCATAAGGAATAAAAGAACAAGAACTCTTATACTGCCTGAGGAAAGTTCATCATTAACACTGCTTTTCATTTTTATTGAAATATCATTCACATACCATAAAATTCACATTTTAAAAGTGTACAGTTCAGTTGCTTTTTGGTATATTCACAAAGTTGTACAAATATCACCATTACCTAATTCAAAAACATTTTAATTACCCCAAAAAATTAAACCTCACACCCATTAACAGTCAATCTTCATCCTTCCTGCAATACCCTCTCCCCACCCCCAGTCCATGGCAACCATTAATCTGCTTTCAGTGTCTATTGATTCGCCTATTCTGAACATCTTATATAAATGGAATCATACAATATGTGGCCTTTTGTGTCTGGCTTCTTGCACATATCATTGTATTTTCAAGGTTCATCCATGCTGTAGCATTTATCAGCACTTAATTACTTTTTATGCCAGAATAATATCCCATTGTTAGGACATATTTTTATCCATTCATCAGTTGTTTCCATGGACAGTGGAGCTGTTTCTACTTTTTGGCTATTATGAAATAATGCTGATATGAACACCTATGTATATGTTTTCTGTTTGTATGTTTTCAGTTCTTTTGGGTGTATACCTAAGAGCGGAATTTTTCAGTCATAAGGTAACTCTATGTTGAACTTTTTGAAGAACTGTCAAACTGTCTTCCAAAGCAGTAGCACCATTTTACATTCCCACCAACAGTGGGTGTTAAGTGATATCTCACTGTGGTTTTGATTTGCATTTCACTAATGACTAGTGGACACTAGCATTTTTTCATGTGCTTTTGAGTCACTTGTATATCTTTTTTGGAGGAATGTTTGATCAAATCTTTTGCCTATTTTACAATTGGGTTATTTGACTTTTTGTTGTTGAGCTATAAGAATTCTTTATATATTCTGGATATTGACCCTGTATTCTGCAACTTTGCTGTGGAAATCAGATTCTCGTCTCTCCCAGGCTTAGATATTTTTGCTTTTGCTTGTTGTTGCTCTGCTGTTGAATGTTTATTTAGTGACTCTCTTAAACTATTTGTGTAAGGCTTATATTGTTTGTCATGTGTGGCCCTGAAGTCTCTGCTTATCTAGCTCAGTGGTCAGCTGGTGATTGGACAGGTAATTTCTTAAATGAGAGAAACACTCAATAAGTCTTCCAGCCTTTGCATAGGGCTTTTGTGTTGGGTCACATGTTGGGTCACACCACGAAAGTTCAGCTGGGCAATTTACAACTCTGCCCTAGCCTTCATTTCTTTCTGGTACAGAGACTAAAGGTCACACAGATATGAAGGTGGTGTAGGGCCGTCTCAGGTAATTTCTGGGCATGAGGAGAAATCCAGCCTTCTAGTGTACCAGAAATGTGTTAGAAATTTTCAAAGCCCCCTACGGCCATATCATTCCACAGCTTTCCTTTTTTTTTTTTTTGCTTAAGGAAGACTAGCCCTGAGCTAACATCTGTGCCAATCCTTCTCTATTTTACATGTGAGTCACCACCACAGCATGGCTGACAAGTGGTGTAGCTCTGCTCCCAGGATCTGAACCCATGAACCTAGGCCATCAAAGAGGAGCAGGCCGAACTTAACCACTATGCCACAGGACCAGCCCCCACTCCAGCTTTCCTTTTAATTTTTCTGGTCAGCTTGTTTGCCCCAACTGTTATTACTACCTCAGACAACTGCTATTTAAACAATTGCTGCTGGTTGTTTTCAACAAATTCTCCCAGGGAAAAGGCTGCTCACAACAATGAGCTCTGAATCAGGTTAAACACAGATAAGCCTTGTGACTGGGGGATTCCAGGGATCTGCCAGATGGTGAAATAATCACATATTGCTGGGAATAGTGCTTCTGGGAGTTCCAGACATGTTTTCCTCTTCCTCCAGCTGCTAGCCTACTGGTTTCCATCATGCAGATTGGCTTTCACAGCTACCATGGAGTTGGAGAGAGAGGATGCAAACAGGACAAGTTAAAACACCACAAACTTCACTCTTCTTACTGAGATTCAGTCATTTTTGTTGAATAAATGGTCCTTGGATTTTTACAAACTTTGTTTAGTTTCCAGAATTCTAAAAAACTTGATTTTGACAGTTTTGGCCAGTGTTTTTATTTTTTTATGGAAGAGAAGATTTTTGGGGGTCCTTATCTGCAATTAACATTGCTAAAAAAGCCACTTTTTAAAAACAATCCAGCACTACTTTTAAATTCCTTTAGTAATCTCTTTATAATATGGAAATGTGTAATCCCATTTTCAGTTATATCTCCTTGAGACTATCTAACATATGTCTACCACTAGGCATTTATAGGAATGTTCCTCAATAGCATTGTTCATAGTACAAAAAGTATTTTAAAAATACAAATGTGTATTAATAATGGAATGTACGTATTCATTTTGGTACACTCAAACACTGGTATACTATACAGAAGTTTAAAAAAAAGACAACTTCAGTCATCAAAAATATAATTTTCAATTTAAAAATCCACAGAAGAATATAAACACATATC
Source organism: Diceros bicornis minor (assembly GCF_020826845.1). NCBI lineage: Eukaryota > Metazoa > Chordata > Mammalia > Perissodactyla > Rhinocerotidae > Diceros > Diceros bicornis. The sequence goes on along the minus strand of NC_080745.1, from coordinate 47,280,593 downwards.
TATATATTTTAAAATAAAAAAATTGAAAAAATGTTTTAAATAATGATAAATAAGTAGTAGAATTATGACAGAAAGATGGAGAATAATAGGGACATGTTTCAGAGTAGTGGCTACCCTTGTAAGAAAGGAAGTGAGTATAACTGGGGAGAGAAACAAGGTAACTTTGAGGTCATAGGCAATTTTTTTAAGCTGGGCAATAAATGTTTGTTTTATTATCCTTCATACCTTTTATATATATTAATGATTCATAATAAATACACTTTACATGACTGAAAATGAAAGACAAGAGGGAAATTATTATTTTTGCAAGATGTTGTACTCAAACCATGTGTTTATGATTTGACTACATTTTTCTCAAAAGAAAACACAGAAATCCTCAGGTAGTGATTTGCAGTTACCTTTACATACTTTAGTGGAAAGTATAAATGCAGCTTTACTGCACTGGTTCCACACACTATTCCCCCTTCTTCTACTTTCCACAGGATACAGGTTTCCTCATTCCCCTGAGGAATCAACAGGAGCCAGAGCAGATGGAGATTACATTTACATTTTCTCTTTTATCAGGTTTATTGAGGTATAATTAAGGTGCAGTAAAATTCACCCATTTTAAGTGTATAGTTTAATGAGTTTTGACAGATGTATACGGTGTTATAAGCACCATATCAATCAAAGATAGAGAACTTTTCCATCACTGAAAACAATTCCCTCATATCTCTCTGTGGTCAATTCCATCATTCCAACACCATCTGTGGTAACCACTGATCTTATTTCTGTCTTACAATGTTGCCTTTTCCACAATGTTATGTAAATACTCTGTACAGATACTCCATACAGATTTTTTCCATGAGCCTCACTTTTGTCACTTACTATTATGCTTTTGAGATTCATCTATGCTGTATAACCAGCTGCTTTTTAAAATTTTTTGAGTAATATTCTGTTTTATAGACATACCATTGTTTGTTTATTCATCCATTTTTCCTATTATTTCCAGTTTTTGCCTTTTGTGAATATAGCTGCTAAAACAATCTTAGACAAGTTTTTGTATGGACAAATATTTTCATTTCTCTTGGGTTAATATGTAGGAGTTGGATTGCTAGGTTGTTGAACTTTGTAAGAAATTGACAAAACTGATTTCCTACATTGCTTTACTATCTTGCATTTCCGCCAGCAAAATATGAGAATTCTAGCTGCTCCACACGCTAGTGAGCCCTTAGTATTGTCAGTTATTTTGTTATTGTTGTTTTTAGCCATTCTAATAAGTATATAGTCAGATCTCATTGTGGTTTAAAATGATATTTCCCTAATGACTAATGATGATATGATTTTTTATAGCTTGTCATCTATAATTGCAAGGTTTACATTTATTCTTAAAATTAAAATGAAAACTAAATAGTTGATATGAGAATATGGAAAGATTATTTCCAGAGCTTATGTGATAATTGGAATTACCAAATATTATAAAACATGGAATTAAATTATTTTTGATAGAGATATCCATGAATAAATCAACACTTTAGCTTATAGAAATTACCTTTTACTAAAATATATAACAAATATATCACAGAAGGCATGTGGCCTCCATATGTTTTTCTAGAAAATTCTGGAATTCTGGAAGGGAGTTACTAAACCTATGAACTGTATTCTATTTTTAATCAACTTCCTAATGCCTCTAAAGTAGGTCAGCAAAGTAGGTTGCATGTTTTGGAATGAGTTAAAGGCTTTGCGTTTATATCAGGAATTTACATAGACCCTCAAATCCAGCAAGACCTCAATGGAGTGGTTAAGCTTTACACTGGTTGTATAAGTAATTTGCAGGCTACATTTAATCCTCCAAGGTATTATGTAGAGAATCGCGATCACAAATTTATTGACAAAATAGTACCCTAGATGCCTGAAATGTTTAATGCAGCATTCAGAGATGACTTACTTTAAAGAAAAAGATTATGCACTTGGATTTTGGCTCAGCAATTATTACTTCATTGTAATTTTCACTAAAATTTACTAGAGTATAGAATAAGAGTTTGTATTTTAGAACATATTATGGAAAAGCTAACACCTAGGAGACTATTATCAAAAGTCAATAATAATTTTTATTCACTAGTATCATTTAAACCAGAATAATGAACATAACTATTTTTATATGAGTTGAAAAAATATATTAATCCAAAATTATTTTTAAAAACTACAAAACAACCCAACAAATTCTAAGTTATTTGGAAAGGGCCTAAATGAGAAATTAGTCTCAACTAAAAAAGTTAATAAAATTCTCATTTGATACTAATGAATATTAAATGATCATAAATATTGGCCCAATTTAAAAAATCCACTTGTTATCAATTTGAATTGCATGGAGTTGGAATGGCTGCATTATAAGAAGAAATTCAGTTCCACATACCTAAAAACATCCAAAAAAAAGAATGTAATTGCTCATTACAGAGCATTGTGGAGAAGAAGATTATTCTCTCGGATCTTGCTGGAGGTCCCCACTAGCACAAATATTTTATTATCCAAGAATAAGTAGACAAGGGTAATTCTTCTTTTCTGTTTTTTTTGGTAGGGAGATGATATTATCTCGGATCCCACGAAAGAATAAAATATATTAAATCACTCATTCCTTTTTGATTTTCAAATGCATAGGACAACGTCAGTTTGTTCGCTACCTAGAAAACTTAGGTTAATATTGGAAAAGGAAAGACAGAATAAACCTACCTATAACATGCTTTGAAAGTGTAAAAGAGTATGCTAATTATCTCTAATTATTTATTCTTTTCTTTTTTTCTTTGTTAGATAACTCTAGGATTATAGAAGCCTAAGTGGCTGCCCAGGTAAAAATCACTACCACTGGTGGCCTTGTAACCAGTCTGCCCTGTGGACTGGGAGTGGAAAGCATAGGCGCATCTTCTGAATAAGAGTCTCCAGAGAAACTGCTTGATCCTCATGTCCTCTTTCCCCTTGCCACACTCTGGAGAGCAGATATGAGCCAGCTTTTACCACCCAGTGGGAACACTAGGGGATGGTAGATGAAGAGAAAGAGAAACCTGGATCTCAGGATGAGTGGTGGAACACGCAGTAGAATGGTGAAAACGTGGAAAGACTGACAGTATCAAATGCTGGTGAGAATGTGAGCAACTATGGCTCCTAGGTGTTGTTTGTAGAAGAGCATAATGGCAGAATCATTTTGAAAAAATCTTTAGAAATTTCTTATAAAATTAAACACACACCCGCCCTAAGACCCATCAATTCCACACCTAGGTATTTACAAAAGAGAAATAAAAACATGTACACAGAGAGAAATGGGGGGTTGCTATTTAACGGGTACAGAGTTTCTGTTTGCTATGATGAGCAAGCTCTGGAAATAGATAGTGGTGGTGGTTGCACAACTTTCTGAATGTACTTGACGCTACTGAATTGTACACTTGGAAATGGTCAAAATGATAAATTTTAAGTTTTGTATATTTTACCACAATAAGAAAATATATTCATAGAAAGACGTCTACAGAAATGTCCATGGTAATTTTATTCAAAATAGCTCAAAACAAGAAACAATCAAAACATCCGTCAAAAAGTGAACAGCAAAAGATATTGTCGTAAGTTCATTTAGAGTGGGTTCGCAAATAACAGCCAACTGGACAAATGTGGCCTGAGGCTTGTGTTTATGCAGCTTGAAGGCTACAAATGGTCTTCATATTTTTAAAGAGTTATAAAATATTTTAAAGACAATTGTGTGATAGAGACCCGTGTGTCGCCAGGAAAACCTAAGATAGTTACTGTATGACTTTTTACAGAAAAAAATTACTGACCTTTGGTTTATAGGGTAATTACTCAGCAATAAAAAGAACAAATTATTGAAACACGCAACAATGTAAATATATCTAATAAACATTACATTGAGTGAAAGAAGTCAGTCACAAAGATACATGCTGCATGATTCAATTTATATGAAGTTCTAGAATGGACAAAAACAAGTGAACGTATCTAACATCAACAAAATTTGATTAAACTGACAACACGTGCCTCCCAATGTGATCTGCTGAAAAGGACACAAGGTTACTTTTGTGCTATTCATACCAAAAATGTGTAATCAAAATTTAATCATGAGGAAACATCAGTAAACAAAAGCTTAGAGGCATTCTACAGAAAAACTGGCTGGGACTCTTCAAAAATATCAATGTCATGAAAGACAAAAAAGAGCTGGGAATTATCCAAGTTGAAAAGAGACTAAAGGATCAAGACAGCTAAATGCAATGCATGACCAGGGGAACACACTATAAACGAAAGTAATAGGATAACTGGACATTTTTGATTATGAATAGTAGTTTATATAATGAATCAGCTAACTTTCTATAAGAAAATGTAATATAGTTAAAAATATTTAAGCTATGTTAAACCTCAGAGATTATTTTTAAAACATCAACCTTTAAAACAATGACATACAATCACTACAAAGAGTACTGAAAAATACCCACATAAAATTCTTTATTTGAAGGGAAATAAACTCAATCCTGATTATAAAACTGAGTCAGAGATTACATTCTTGACTTTGTAACTCAATCAGATTAAGTTGGTCTGGTTCCTCCTGCTTTAGACAGTGGCAGAGGGCCAGATTTATGATTTGCTGTTTTTCTTTTTTACAACCTTTGTCACAGGACTTAGGATTTAGAATTTTAAAGTCTCATATGTTCTCTGAAAGGAACACTAAATTGTATACCTTTGACCTTTTCCATGCATGTAATTTCATTGAATTGTCATTCTGATCCTTTACATGCTCAGCAGGAAACCATAAGATAAAAATAGACATAGAAAATGCTATTTGTAATTGGTAAGCAACCAACGGCAGCTGTTCCAGACCTGTTTTGTCCAGTGGCTTTCTTAGTTTATTACTCGCCTTTGAAACCTAAGTGGTGAACAGAATTAAAACAAACCAAACAAAAAGATGAGTCAATTACTGGAGGAAAATATTCCTTTGAGGAGGTGTGATTACCTCACTTCATGCGATGGAGTTTGTCACCTGGATAGTTACTTAATTTACCCTTTGAGTCTCTTAAATAAACAAGGAAAATTCTGTCACAGTTCACACATACCTGTGACACCAAGAGCTATTATTTACATAAGTAGATGCATCCTGTCACCATTAATGAAAGTTAATTATTAACTTTGTTAAGTTTATTAAGTGCTTGTTACATGCCAGACACTAGGGATAGAGAGTTAAAGATACAGTCCCTCCAGTTACAATCTATTTGATATTATTTACCTGGCAGAGATGCTGCTTGGAGATTAGAGTAAAAATTGAAATTACTATCTTAATTTATTCTCAAGTTTAGGATACCTGATAATGATGTATAGATCCCAAGAATACTCAAAAGTGTTAAGAATATAATCTGACACACACTAGGCAGCCTCTTTTGTAGTAGCTTTGGGCATTCATCTCTCCAGCGTTAGGAGACCAGTCCAGATGACAGGCCGCCAGCCCTTTCAGGTCTCTGATACTCTGAGTCAGTGCTGCGAGGGATGTACTCCCATCTCCCAGCTATTCCCTGTTCATCCATGTTCTGTGGCTGTGGGATGAAAAAAAGAGAATACAGATCAATCATTTGCCTTCCAGGTAAATATTTGTGGAGTAACATGTCTAGCATGAACTCTTTATTTTATTTATTTATTTATTTATTTATTTATTTATTTATTTATTTTTATTTTTTTTATTTGCAAACTACTGACAAGTTTAAGGAAGAAACAATCATAACATCCAGGGATGGCTGCTATAATCATTTTGATGTATAGTCTTCCCAGCCTTTTGTGTGTGTGCATATATATACTTACAGGAAATAAAAAACTGCGTTTGTATTGTGTATGTCTAGTCTATAACCTGTTTTATTCCACTGATATATCATGAGTATTTTCCCATAAACTTTTTTTTTTTTAATTTTTTGTTTATTGCAGTAACATTGGTTTATAACATTGTAAAAATTTCAGGTGTACATCATTGTACTTCTATTTCTGCATGGACTACATCATGTTCACCACCAAAATACTAATTACAACCCATCACCACACACATGTGCCGAATTATCCCTTTCACCCTCCTCCCTCCCCCCTTCCCCTCTGGTAACCACCAATCCACTCTCTGTCCCTATGTGTTTGTTTATTGTTGTTATTATCTACTACTTAATGAAGGAAATCATACGGTATTTGACCTTCTCCCTCTGACTTATTTCACTTTGCATTATACCCTCAATAGCATGAACTCTTTAAATTGTTCCAGGTAACAACAGGTAACGTTTTCACATAGTAGCACATGGACTGATGTACTAAAAGTACTTTCAGCTGAGAGGAAAAGTTATCTAAAAAGTCAAGTACTTTGTAGATCCCTCTACTCTGAAAATGTATTAAATAGCTCAAGAAGTAACTGAAAATGGCAAATAAATATCTTGAGATGTTACTTTTAATTAACCTTTGTTATTCCCAAATAAGAAGGTAAATTAATGAAAGAAATGAGAAATTATGTTAATAAGTTAATATGTAAGTAGGCTGTGCATAAGAAATAATGTCCCTATTTCTGTTAATCAATCTTGGATCAGGATGTGAAATTTTTCTGCGACAATCTATTGGTTTCTTTATTTTGGAAACTTAAAGAGTAAGGTCATAGAACGTATGTCTTTTTATTTGTAATAATTAATTCTTTGCTTAAAATTAATAGGCATTTGAGTCTGCTATGGCTTGATACCTTACTACATTATCTCGTATCCCTATAAGTACTTGAACTTTAATTTAAGCAGCAAAGATGAAAAAGACTTGACTTACCCAAAGGGAATAGCATCTACTTGAAACAGAGCTCAAAACTCTACCAAGTGATTTTCCTAAGAATGAATGAAGCATCTCAGAAACACATGTTATTGTGTGGAAGGTAAGCAACGGAGAATATCTGATGGGGGACTAGAAATTGTAAGAGCAAATTTGTTATGAGTTAGCTAATACATTGTTGAAACCATTTCTTGACTGTGATTATGCTAAATTATTCATGAGGACATTGCTAATAGATGATATATATCGTCATTTTCTTCAGGTATGGTAGAATGATTTATGTCCAAGAAGTAGCTATTTGGGATATTTCTTGATTTTTATTATTTATTAGTGCTTCCTTCTAAAGTTTTATGCATTTTAATCAATTGATTTATAGTTGGTGGTGATCTCACTAATGTTAAAAAGATTAGCTACTAAACATTTTGAAAGTGTTCTTTTTCTTTTTTGATACTCAATTTAATAAAAAAGCATTTCCAAGACCTATCATTCACTCATGTCAGACTCCCTGGAAGTGATGGGTGAACTATAACATCTTCAGTACTTTATTAAAAGCTTTGTTCTGTGACAAATTCTCCTTAATTTCTGAAACAGTTTTTAAAGAACATAGACATGTCTTGTCTGTTCTACATTGCAACATGATGTTTTAGTTTAATTTCTCTCATTCTGTTATATTTTTCTTGCCCTAATAAGCCTTTTAAGCACATTTAGTTAGTTATTAAGAGCCAAATTTCCAAATAGATAAGTTAGCTGGGATTATGCTCATTGTCATGCTAAAGTTTGCTTTAAATAGTGATGTCTGGGGGGCCAGCCCCATGGCTTAGTGGTTAAGTTCAGTGCACTCTACTTTGGCGGCCCGGGTTCATGGGTTGGGATCCCAGAAGTGGTCCTACACCACTTGTTAGCCACGCTGTGGCAGCAACCCACATACAAAATAGAGGAAGATTGGCACAGATGTTAGCTCAGGGCTAATCTTCCTTAAGCAAAAAAAAGAGGAAGATTGGCAATAGATGTTAGCTCAGGGCAAATCTTCCTCACCATAAATAAATAAATAAATAAATAAATAAATAAATAAATAGTTAGTGACGTTTGGGACCAGCCCTGGCGGCCTAGTGGTTAAGTTCGGCACACTCCACTTCAGCGACCCGGGTACAGTTCCTGGGCATGGACCTACACCACTTGTCTGTCAGTGACCATCCTTTGGTGGTGGCTCACATACAAAAAGGGTAAGATTGGCAGCAGATATTAGCTCAGGGCAAATCTTCCTCAGCAAAAATTTAAAAAATAAAATGAGTAATGATGTCTGTTACTGTACCAAAAAATATGTAACTAATTTAATTTTCTTTGGGGTGGGACTAGTGGAGCAACATGACTCAGATAGAGAAAGAGAGATTTAGAAAGACACCTGTCAGAAAATTAGGTCTATCTGTAACACCAGATTTGGAAGTAATACCTCAAATCCTTATCTTCTTAGTTATGAAAATAAGCAATTACCATAAACAAACAAACTGACTAACAAGCAAAGTGTACAAGAACCTCAGGGAGAATTTGAGAAGAGTATGTAATAATAGTACACAGTTTGTAGATTCAGAGATGAGGAATTACAGGGTAGGAATATTTTTACTTGACTCACAAACCATTTAAGCATATATATTATTTAAAAATATGCAAATATTTTCAGAATAATTCACATAATCCTCCCATATTATAAGAAAAAAATCACTAAAACAATTTAGCATAATACATAATCTCTATTTGATAGTCCTTGCCCAGTTCTCTGGCCAAATCTTCAGTGACCTATCCCTATTTAAATTCCTTTCTATGATTGAATAGAAAGTATCTCTGTGTGTCCTACCACCTTCTATTGCAGATTAAAACTTTTATCGAACTGTTGGAAAACTACACTACTTGCAGCTACCAATTAACACAGACACTGTGAGTCTTGCTAGGTGCTGTAACATCAGCTCTTAGCAGAGTGTAGTCAATGGGTGTGTACTCAATAAACTCTGCTTGAATGGATGCATGGACCTACTATTCATTCAAGAAATGACTTTTCTAGATTGCTTAATGCATTAGTTAAGAATGTTTGAATAATCATAAACTTAACAGATACTGTCATAATCGAGTAGCGGGTTTGTTTTTCTCACTTAACAGAAAGTTAGGAGGTGGGGAGTTCAGAGATAGTAGAGTGACTGCGCAGTGCCCTCGGGGATCCATATTCATCTTCACATATGCCATCATACTGTATGGCTCTTTTCCTCAAGTTTACAAGAGGGCTGCTTCTCTAGCTATCAGACCTGTGTTCTGGGTAGAAGGAGCTAAAAGGCAGAGAGGCAGAATGTAAAAAAAAAATTTCAGCAGTCAGCCTCCTTAAAAAAAATTTATGAGACCTCCTTAACCAATTGTTTGTTCCCTATTATATCTCTTTGGCCAAAACTATGTCATGTGGCCTCTTTTAGTTGAAAGCCAGTTTGCTACAGTGAAATTTTCTATTGGAATACCACAAAATCAGGATTCTCTGCTAATGGAAGATTGAATTTCCTTGAACAATGACAAGCTTTTGTTGGTTATTCTGAGAATTCCTCAACAAAAGTTTTTTGTGGATGATTTCTGTGTTCCTTCCACAGATTTTGTTTAGATAAAGTGGTCAGTCCTGATCTTTGTTTTAAATTAATGGTGGTTGTGTTCTCTCCAGGATCCTATCCTGGAAAGAATGTCACTGCACTGAGGAAATTCATAGCCTGGGCTCTGAAGGCGCCTTTAAGCTGATCATTGCTAGTGCCCTATTTTGTGTTAGATCATTCTAAATGGAATATTTCACGGGAAAGTTTTCTGGCCACTGTCTAATCACCTGTTAAGGCTGCTGCTTATCACACCTTCTTATAGTTATTATTGTTTGGTGTTTATAAACGATCATTTTTCACCTATGCAAACTATAAATTACATCAATTTATATGCATGATAACATATGTCATTCTCTAGCACTTTAAACCTCTCTTCCCTTAGCAAATGAAGTTTTCTTCTGTCTCTGCTAGTGAAGTGGACAGCCCCAATCTGATATCACTATTTTTTTCAAAATCAGCAAAAAGTTACAAAAATAAGTCAACATTTTGAATTTTTCTTATTTTCCCAACATTTGATCAGCATGTGGTCTATGTCATGAGGAACTGCACGTGAAATTCGCCCAAATTTTTGCTAGTATAAAACAAGGGCCACCAGCATTCTAGATGACAATATCTGTGTCCTCACCACCCGTCCTCTTGTGCTGTGGCAATTCTACACTTTAAGTTCTGTTACTTGCAGTACCCTACTTCCAGGTCCTAATTCTGTAACAGTTGAGACTATATTAAGATACGAGCAACACAACACCCACGAAACAATAACTTAAAAAAGTAAGGAATTTATTGATTTCATTTAAGATGTCAAGATATAGGCAGGGATGGTGATTCCATGATAATATTATGAAACAGTGTCCCTTCTTCTTTTTATGCTCCATTACTATTATCCCTTGGCTTTCCTATATCATACTTGTCATATTTCTGCTACATTTCTAGGTGTCGTGTTTGAGTTCCAGGCAGAAAGAAGGTAAAGCAGTACATTGGAAAGACAAAAGCAGCATAGGAACAGAGACCATCGCTTGTCAAAAAGCTTTTCCAAAAATCTTATCCAACAATTCTTGTTTACAATTTAATGGCTAGAATTTTAACGTGGCCCCTATGAGTGGAAGGAATTTTGAAAAAGTGAGAATTTTAAAATAGGTGCATAGCAATCTTATGGAGAAAGGATGAATGGGTAAATTCTGTGTTCCGTATTTATTCTACGCTAACACAATTTCTGTGGTTCTCCACTCTATCATATCTAATGCTGCCTCTCTCTCTATTTGCATGCACACACACACACACACACACACACACACACAACTCCCCCCTTCATTACATTAAATTGAAATTAAAAATAGTGAAATCATCTGTATCATATTTTTAAAAATTAGCTGCATTGCTCAAAAGTTAACTCAATCTAAAAAGAAATGAGATTAATTGATAATAAAATAATATGTATTTAATATTGCACATTTTTAAATACAACCGTAGAAGCCATAAGAATGTAATCCGATGTTGATCTCTGTACATGGAATCCCATCAGGTATATGAGCCACAAATGTAGATGCATGCAAATTTGTTGTGCTCTATTGGTGACCAAACAAAATATGTGGCATTGCCATTAGTGATGTGACATGCCGAATTTGGAATGTCTCTATGATTTCCAACAAATTAAAGTGCGATCTCTATTAATTTACAGAAGTCTTTTAATTGTAAAAATTTAATAGAGGAAAAAAATCTTTTGTTTACATGTATAATGAAGTTAGAGTTGACTCCAGATAATTTTAAATAAGTATTTCCCTTAAATGACTATCTCAGGGAACTTTTGAAACTTCCCCTGGACTCAGGACAATGAACTTTTGTGTGGGACTTTCCTGCACATTGCCAGTTGTCAAATAGCCCCCGTCCCTACGCAGAAAATGCCAATAATATCCCACAATCTTTGAAATGACTTAAAATACCTCAAAAATGTCCCTATAGAGCTGAATAACCTTTCTAGAGAATTACTGACTTATATGGTTTTTTTTACGGAAAAGAGACTTTTTAGTACTTGTTCTTTCTTTTGTCGCAGCTCAGCTGAACAGTCTCGAGACTCCTGTGATCTAAGCGCTATCTTTACCAGCTGAAATTATTGAGTCACACCAAACCGCCTGCAGTTCTTCAAATGGATTATGTCTTTATGCTCCCTCCTGATACTGTCAATGCTGCTTCCTCTCTGAGGAAAGCCCTGTTCTGAACAGTCCTGTTCTACACAAACCTGCTCATTTATAAAAACTCAAATCAAAGAATCCTCCCCTCAACTTCACTGTACTGATTATCAGAAGCATTCCACTTATCAGGCAAATTGCTTGACTTCTTTAAACTTCAGTTTCTTAATTCAGGCAAAAAGGATTATAGTAGTAGCTATAACATATGGTTGGTTGTTCTGACTTTTAAATGGATGATATACTTTGAAGTGCTTAGCATTGTACTTGGAACACAATATGTTTCCAGTAAATGCCTACTCTAATTATTGTCATTACTATTAGAACCAAACACATGGTACTATATAGCTTTTAGGGTTTTTTAAGCAAAGATCTCTTCATTTTCTAGCTATAAAATCCTTAAAGTCCTTAAAGATCTTAATTTCTTCATCAAGCACATAGTTAGCACAGTGTGTAGCTGACATTAGGCATTCAATGAATGTCTTTTGAGGAGAGATTAAAAGCATATATTAATTCTTTGCTAATTCAATTTCCCACAATATATGTAAAAGTCCAGGGTTAAAGCTAAATAGTCTAAATGAATGCTATTCACTACAGTAGTATCATCCGAGTAACTAAAAAATAGTATTTCAGGAATAGACCACATGTTTTCTTTAAGTAGAAAATCCAATACAGATGAATAATCTTCAATTTTTCATAAATGTCATACTGCAGAAAGCTACATTATTCCACAAGATTCTATAGAAGCATCAGGAAAGAAAGGGGGCTACTTGGTGAACAGATGAGTTTTGGAATCACTGGGTTAAATGGAATTAAATGTAATTGAACACATCTCTTTATTGCAGGGCCTTAGAGAACTTTATTTTGTAAACTGTATTGTGAGCACCAAGAGAGTAACTTTAAAAAATATATTTTCCATTTTTAAATTAAAGAACAATTATGCACTTTGCTCATTATATTAGTTAGCTTGGGCTGCCATAAGAAGATACCACAGACCGGGTGGCTTAAATAGAAGTTTATTTTCTCACAGATCTGGAGGCTAGATGTCTAAGATCAAGGTGCCCACAGGTTTGGGATTTGGTGAAGCCTCTCTTCCTCATTTGCAGATGGCCATCTTCTTGCTGTGCCTTCACATGGCCTTTCCTCTGTGTATGCTCAGAGAGGGAGGTAGACATCCATCTCTGGTATCTTTTCTTGTTCTTATAAGGACACCAGTCCTATTGGATTAGGGCCCCACCCTTATGACCTTATTCAACCTTCATTACCTGCTTAAAGGCCTTATCTCCAAATACAGTCACATTGAGGGTTAAGGCTTCAACATCTGAATGGGGGTTGGGGGTGGCACAATTCAGTCCACAGCACTTGTTCATTTTAGAATAACTTAATTTTTGATTAATGTAGATATGAGAACTTAGTGACGGCTACTAAATCATGTGTAATTTTTAGTATATTAAATAAGACTATTCCTACATTTTGGCTACAGCCCTTGGCAGAACAAATTTTCCAAAGAGATTTCCAAGAATCCCATTCCACACGTTCTTCTTACGACGAGACCTTGATATTCCTCCCATGGAGTGTTAAGTTCATGTCCCAGAACCTTGTACCTGGGTGGATTTTGTGACTACCTCGATCAATAAAGTATGACACAAGTAACGCTATGTGATTTCTGAAGCTAGTATATAGCTACTGCCTGATCCTCTTGCAACATCGGCCCTAAAAGAAGCCAGCTACCGTGTGAAAAGTACGACTGCCCTGAGGCTGCCGTGCTACGAAGAACCCCAAACTAGTGAATGTGGGGAGACCAAATGGAAGGGCCTTGAGACTACATGAAAAGAGAGACATGCTTGACCAGTATCCAGCTGCTCCAGGCTCCTGCATTTTTACATCCAGCGACTATCTGACTGCAACCACATGACAGACCTCGAACTAGAACTGCCTATCTGAGCTTTTTCCCATTTCTGACTTACAAAAGTCATGAATAATAATAAAATGATGGTTATTTCTTAGGCCACTTAATTTTGGTCTGGTTGGTTATATAATAATTGCTAATTGAAAAATAATTTAGTATGGACATGTGACATTGATTTGGGATCAGGTGTCAGGGAGAAACTGGAAGGACACAGGAAAATGTTTGCAGAAATGTAAAGGTCATAGAAGAGGCTATTGCCAAGGGAGTTAAAGAAAGCGAGCAAAAAATGGTAGCCGGAGCTAAAGAATATAGGATCCTTGCTATGTAATAGTGGAAAGTTGGCAATACTCTTTTCTGAAGTGATGTAGCTAAAAGGAAATATGTCTAATAAATTTATTTATCCAGCTGGGAAATTTCCAGACAGAATGTGGAAGACAACAGCTGAAAACAGATTGATGATAACTTTGAAACCATCTCAAAAAAAAACAAAGTTCTTAGAATGCCAGGCTGTGAATAAATAATGAAAGCCAAAAAGGAATTTAGGATTAAAAAAAGATATATTCTGATGAAATTTGGGGTCTTAAAGATACCAGTAGAGGACTTGAAAATACAAAACGAGTGCTAGTGTGAAATCTGTTGTTTAATCTGGAAAAAGAGAAAAACGTACGTGTAGTAGAAACCCAGAAAGCTAAGAAAATATTACAAAATTTATGAAGAATTTTTTCAAATTTTCAAAGAGAAAGAGTGTTCTATGTGAAACTAATAGTGAATTTCAAGTTTGAAATCTATACAAGTTTTCAGCCCAAAATAGAGAAATGTTGTGACCACAGGGAGTAGAAACTTATGACTCTTCTACAATAGCCAATGGCAGCAAGGAAATTTTTAGAAAATACAGAGTTGAAACTGTCGGAGATAGTTAAAATGTACACATAGAAAAGTCACGAAATAGTTGAAAATTTACTTAAAATAAGAAGCTATGTAAGATTCTGAGTGAAATGAGAGCCCCTGTCTATTCCATCCTGCTTATGGTAAAGATAGAGCTTTTTCTGGAGAGAAGATGTAAGCTGTCAACCCAAGACACATATTAAGAAAGCTAAACCAAAAGATTTTTAATGCTTAACAAGCAGAGACTACGAAACCAACTCTTTGAAGCTACATTAATCAAATACTTCCAGTGAAAGGCCCTCTAAGGCAAAAAATACCTCTCTTTTGTCCCTCACGTTAACAGATAATCTTCTATGATCAATTAAAATGTGCCAATCTGCATTTTTTTTTCCTTCTTATAGTGGAAGAATGGGTCAATGTCTTAAGATGGGCCTCCTCTTGGTCCTAACGGCCCAGCCAAGATGTCCAGTAGAAAATCTCTTCTGGTTTTGAACCATGAGGCAATTACATCTCTGAATGCAAGATGATTCTGTTCTTTAACAGTAAGAGATGGATTGGGTTATGGTAAAGCCTTCAGGACCTTGCCACATATGCTCTCATGATTCGCCCTTGGAAGCGTGCCCACATATATCTGATCATTTGGACCACCTTCTTAAATGCAGAGATAATGGGCTCCAACCACCTGTTCCTTCTACCAGTGCTAAGTATTATCTTTAAGAGAATCTCATCTGGTTTTCACATTGAATAAGAGATCTGCTTTCTAATCATTAAGAAAAGATTCACAGAAGGACCAGCCCAGTGGTGCAAGTGGTTAAGTGCACGTGCTCTTCTGCGGCGGTCCGGGTTCACTGGTTTGGATCCCAGGCACGCACCGACGCACCACTTATCAGGCCATGCTGTGGCGGCGTCCCATATAAGGTAGAGGAGGATGGGTATGGATGTTAGCCCAGGGCCAGTCTTCCTCAGCAAAAAGAGGAGGATTGGCAGATGTTAGCTCAGGGCTGATCTTCTTCACAAAAAAAAAAAAAAAAGATGATTCATGGCAACACTAATTTGATATTTAACTTTGAATTTTGTGATTAAAAAAAACCACAAATAAAGCTACTTTAAGTAGAATTCTTCTGTAGATTTATCTGCCAGCTTATTTTCCTAAAGCTCACATACATAGTAAATCATTTAAAATCAGAATAAATATTACTTTAAATAAATACTTTTGTTTTATATTTTTGACATGTCCTGTTGCTCTAAAAATGATTGGAAAGCATTCATGTAAACCATACATTTGATTCAGAAATTCAAGGTTTTTCTTTGAATGTTAAACACAACTAAAAGTATAGTTTCTAATATTTCTGGAGGAAAAAATAATCCCATATATATACATATATATGTATACACATACATATATATATGTTTTTCATTGGGGGTAAAACACTTTACATGAGATCTATCCTCTTAACAGATTTTTAAGTGTGTCATACAGTAGCGTTATCTATGTGCGCAATATTGTACATCAGATCTCTAAAACGTTCATCTTGCATAGCTGAAATTTTATACATGTTGATTAGCAACTCCTCATTTCTTCTTTTCCGAGCCCCTGGCAACTACCATTTTATTCTTTGCTTCTATGAGTTTCGTTATGTTAGATACATCATATATAAGTGGAACATATAGTATTTGTCCTTTTGTGACTGGTTAAGCACTGTATGTTTTTGATTGTTAAATAATACCTCAGTTTGCATGTCCGTAGTCTGATCCTCTAGCTAATATATTAATCATCTTATCTATAGCATTTACATTTGATACATTACTTTCTCCCTTTTCCTTAAAAAAAAAGAAATTGCACTTAAAGTTGCATCTGTTTTATGAACCAGAATCAGTCTCTGTAAGTCAGCGTATAAAACCTTGAATGGGGGAAAGGCAGATATAAAAAGCAAATGAACCCTTAATCATTTCATTTAAATGTTTAGGAGAAAGAACATTGCAGGCCTGGTGTGTGAATTTCTTGTTCCCTTTACAGAGATTTCAACCAAATACTCATTAAATGCTCTGTTAAACTGCTCCAGTTTACAACACGTGTTCCTACAACACACAGCAGCTCTACATCCCAAGATACGTGCTGAGATGCAGCCTACTCACATTGCTGCTGTGAGGCCAAGTTGTCAAATAAATCAGTCCCTAAACATTAAGACACCTAAGGGAAGTTAAGTCTTAAAGCTTTACCCAGTCATGTGCAGAATAAAGATCATAAAAAGGCCCCAAAGCTTTAATATGTAGCTTTAAAAATAATCTTCTTAGGTGTATGCTTTATACCAGCATTCCTATTAGCATTTCCCCATCAACAACTTGACCTTTTTCTGTTGCACACTTTCACTCTAAAATAGATAAACAAAAACAGACTCATCCAAAGAACTTTGCACACTTTAAACTTCTCTATCAAATTTAATACCACATTATGCTTAAGAAAATGAATGTACATAACACTATGATTCTCTTTATAATTTTAATCAGATATATTTGCATAGATAACAGTAAAATAGTTATTTGGCAGAATAGATAAAATAAAAAAATAGGGATATAATTTATGAAAGACAGCATAATACTCTTTCCTATAAAAATGAATTCTCTTTTTTATTTTAAATGTACATTTCTTTTATTATCTTTTGCCCTTTTTTTTTTAGTTTGACTGCTCAAAAGAAGAATTTAGTGTCTCCTAAAATAAAAGATGAAAATGTGGTACTCTTCTTCATATTCATCCAGTGGAATGTTCAATGTACCTGAACCTGTACCTATTGTAAGAGTCACATAATATAAGTTAATTCTTATTAGTCTACAAAGATATCAGTATGTAGTTACCATTAGCTCTTAGGCACAAGGATGATCCTGGGAGTAGGAATTCTCTAGAGTAGAAGTGTATTTGTTTTGGCCTATACGGTCATGTGTCATTTAATGTCAGGGATATGTTCTGAGAAATGCATCATTAGGCAATTTCGTTGTGCGAACATCAAGTGTACTTACACAAACTTAGGTGGTATAGCCTACTGCACTCCTAGGCTATACGGCACTAATCTTATGGGACCACTGTCCTATTGCAGTCTTTCATTGACCAAAACATTGTTATGCAGCACATGATGGTATATGACATGCAGACTTCTGAGGTAGAAAATATCATTGGTTATATAGTATCAGTATCAGTGTTAGGACTGGAAAACAAACTTCTTAGAAATTCCAGCAGGAAAGGATGGAATACAAGGAAACGGCTACTTACAAACTGTCAGAAAGACCTGAAAGAACAAAGGTCAGGGAAGGTCACCTCTAGCTCTTAGATTTGTCATCTATCTGCAGTAAATCACCATCAATGGTCTGAGCTGCTGTCAGGAGCTTTGCACAGAATCGTTGGAGGCTTCTTTGACATTTTGCACCTGCCTATGTCCTCTCTCTGTGCATCGCTGTGGAAGGACAAACATGGCTTCTTTCTCCAGCCATCCAAATCTCATGCAAGGAGCCCCCACTAGGAGAAGCTAACCCAAAAAAAATCTGTCTGGCAAAGGATTCTGGGAAATACGATTCCAAGGCTTCTTCTGGCAGTAGAGTAGAGAGTGTAGGAGTGTGTTGGGCTCTTGTAGTGTTGCCAACAGACAATCAGGAACATCTCAAAATCATTTATCACACTGCTTGACACATAGCAAAATATGAAACGTAATGGTGCAGTGGTTAAAAGTATTGGTTCTATGAATTTCCCACTTTCTACCCGTGCGACTTTGGACAAGTTGTGTAATCTAAGTTTCATTTCCTCTTCTGTAAGAAGTGTATATTATCTGCCACATTGTGTTGTTGGGACATTTATATGCACTTAGCACAGTATCTGAACATGTAGTAAGATATATAAAATTGTTGGAAATATTGCTATTGCTTTTGTTTATCATCATCATCATTCACAATTAATATTTTTTATCTGAGGAGAAAAATTTGTGTTCCTTCTCCTTTAAAACCATCCATGTCTTTCAACTATGGTTTAGGTTACATCTTCTTCAATATTTACAGGAATTTTGCTACTGTGATTAGTCCTTCTCCTCCTCATGTTCTTTGCCTCTTTTGTAGCTCAGCTCTGCCGCTTTTTCTAGCTAATACATAACTGTTCTTCCTTTCACTGCCAAAATCTAAGGCTGATATTCTGATGCCCTCACTTTTGCTTTCTCATCATCTATTTACATTAAACCACCAATCTAGTCTTAATAAATATTTTTCTACTGAAACTCTATGCTATCTTGCTCAATTCAGTGCCTTTTTAATTTTGGTTTCTTTCTAATAGTTTATACCACTGATTTTTTTACGGGTGATCTTATTCTTTTACTGAGCAAATGTCAATTAAATATCAACAATGTTCAGAGTACAAGTGGCTGGGGACATACAGTGAGACAATATCATTTCCACATGTAAGGAGTTTAGAGTCTGGTGAAGAGATGACTATGCAAACAATTTTAATATTTAAAGAATGTAAGCAAATCCACGAAAGGCATAAAATAAAGAATAATTCTGGATGGAACATTAAGGTATGGCTTTACCATATGTTAATATTTGGAGGATGAATGAAATATTGATAGGTTTCAAATAAAAGAAAGGTAGTGATCCACATTCTGCCTGGGCTCTGTAACTTCTGCCCCACTTTTTCCTCCTCCTGAATTTATTTCTCTAAAATCAATCCCTACCGCTCTGTTATTCTTTCTTCTAAATCTCAGGATTTATCAGCACTTTGTTGATGTTTCAAATCTGGATCACAAATCACTATTGCACCCCTCACTATTATCGAATCTCTTCCTAGGGAACTTCCAAATCTTGCTTTTGTGCCAAAGATATTGGTGAAGGGAAAATGAAATACACCAAGATTAGTTATCTGCTCGTGTTATAGTCTTAATTTACCCGTGTTTAATGAGGACTATTTTGAGTAAATTTCTTCTATAACTCTATAAGTTTCTCTTAAGACCATGCTTTAGCCTTTCTTTGTATGCATACCTACCTCTTCTTTACTTGCATTTAGACCCTTGTTTTATTGGTTATGATTAGCACGTGCTCAGTAAATGAATGTTGAATTGAAGTCCAACATAATAGTGGACCTCATTATCTAAGTTAGATTCCTGCCTCTCAGTAGAAAGGCAAAGGAATCTAACTTAGATAACCTTCACTTTATCTTGTATTATGCCATGCCATATATTATTGCAATAACTTGAAGAATTCAAACATCTGTGATAAATATTTGAATATCTCAGGAGAAAGTTATTACATCACGTTAAGCTCTAAAGGAAATTGTTTGTTTGCTTAAGCTCTCCTGTTCTCTTCACATTTGAAAACATGTCTGCATATTTATAGTCAATAGGAAGTTACTTTGCACCCATTATTAATGCTTTTCAAAGAAAATTTAAATTCAGAAAATTTCTTGCTTTTTAGGGTCATAGATTTATCATTTAGCTTTTTATTTTGAATTAATTTCAAATTTACAAAAATGTTGCAAAAAATAGTATAAACAATTTCATATACCTTTTGTCTATATTCCCCCAATGTTAACATTTTACCGTTCAACACTTGTTCTCCTAATTTTGTATATATCTTTATCTAAACCTGTATTTGTATCAAAGGTTATGCCTGTATCTGTATCAATATATCCACACACACACATGCCCACATGTGTATAATTTTTTCTGAAACTTTTGAGAGAAAGTTGCAGGCATGATGCCCCTTTACCTCTCAATACGTTACTGTGTATTTTGTTAAAAGAAGAGCACTCTCTTACACAACCTTAGTGGAGTTACCAAAATCAGGAAATTGATGTGATGCTGTAATCTATTAAATTTTCTAATTGTCTCACCAATGTCCTTTTTCTGTTCTGGGAATCAAGACAGGATTGCTTGTTGCATTATTTGTCATGTCTCTGCAGTATCCTTTAATTTGAAACAGTCCCTCTGTTTTTGTCTATCATGACCTTGAAACTTGCGAAGAGTACAGACCAATTTCTTTTGTAAAGTGTCCTTCAATTGGATTTGTGAGATGTTTCTTTGTGATTAGTTTCAGGTTATGTATTTTGGCAGGTACACCACAGAAATGTCCTGTCTTTCTCAAGCATCATGGTAGGGAACATATGATGTTGATGTTTCCCAGTTTTGGTGATGTTAACTTTAATCACTTAGTTAAGGTGTTTCTACCAGAGTTCTCCATTGTAGAGGCACTGTCTTTCCTTTTGTACATGATAAGTACCTTCCAGAGGACCTTTTGACACAGTATAAACATCTTGTTCCTCATTTTACTTCCAATCACTTATGTGTATTATCCGTTTATGGTTCTTGAGAAAATTATTTCTTGAGTCATTTTCTAATTCCATCTATCTAAATCCATGTATGTTTTCTTGCCTTTACTTATTGTGGTGAGTTTGTAATGTGTCAACTTAGCTAGTATGAACTATATTTCCCAGAAATCCATTTCTTGTATAATTCTAGTTAGGTGGGCCACAGGTGAGATTCTAGTAGGTGGTTAGGAGGGTGGAGTGAAGTAGCAGCTGTTTTGCATCTCACAAATATTGTTTATATCGGCTGGTTTAACTGATTGTCCTGAGGTGGTAGCTGGGCCTACAACTGTTCCTTCTTCTCTTAGTTCCTCCAGCTTCTCTTACTTCTGGGCCAGGGATGTGTGTGTATGTGTGTGTGCGTGCGTGTGTGTGTGCGTAGCTCTGAAATGAAGGACGCAATTTCTGCCGGACACGTCCAACTGCAAAATCAGAGGCAACAGAGACGCATAGGAGTTTTAATCCACCCTCACGACTTCTAGCTCAGATTCGTGGGTTGCATCTCGTTCTTGTTCTCCCTCACTTTACATCTATCTTCCCCGCACTGTGGACATCAAGCACCAGGATCAGATATGAAGACAACAGCTCCCAAAATTGAATGAGACCAGCTTCCTCTAACAAATCTCTTCTTATATATATGAAGGGTTCTGACTGAACCCAGATTGATACATTTTTTTCTCATAAAAAAGACAATTTTTGAAATCATTTACTGTTTTATTTATCTTTCACTATTCTCACTACCTATAACACTGAACTGTACATAGTATTATTAAATATATACAATCATTATCCTATATAAGGGAAGCAAAGTTTTGAGACAGTGTTTTGAAATATTGTTCATGCCCTATTTTCATAAACATAAGTATACTCTGGCATTTCTTTTTTTTGGCATATCTATAACATTATTTGAAATATAAAATCATTCAATCTCTAAGTTTAATGAATTTCTACATTATTCTCCAATAATCAGGGGCATATAAATACAACTTTTAGAATCATATGTTCTCTTTATAATCCTAGAACTCCTACATGTGGCTAAAAACCTCAGCAGATCATTATTCCTATTATTTGAATTAATTAAAATGTTATAGCCTATTGAAATTTTTTTGTAGAGATTGTAGTTCAGCCACTTCTTTATGCATCTATTGTGCAGTTAGGCGATGTGCTAGATGGAATGTAAGTCCCCGTCTTGCTCTCCAATACCCCACAGTCTTATTCTCAGTGTGCTTGAAATCAAGACAATGGATTAACTTCTCCCAGAACTTAAAAGATGGAATAATTCTAAGGAGGGAACTTCAGAATATATAAGTTAGAAGAAAAAAAGATTTTTAAATTGCGTGTGCTTAAAAAAATTATATCATCAGAAGAAACATTTTAACTACATACTAGCAACTATTAAAGCAATTGACTTGGAAAATGGTTTTCAAACACTTTGAAATCTGGTTGAAGGCTGCTTATCTATAAACAAGCAATTAAAATTAGTCATATAACATAACATAAAATAGAGCACAAATATCAATAATAACCAGTAAAGCTTGCCAGTATTTCATATTTGGCAAGCATTACTGGTATGTTTGATTTGATGATATGAATATGATGATTGAGATTATATGTATACACATATATCTATATACATCTCCACACCCTAATTCCCAGAACTTCTGAATATGTAATGTTACATGATAAAGGAGAATTAATATTGCAAGTAAAATGAAGGTTGCTAATTAGCTCACCTTAAGATAGAGATAATCCTGGATATTCTGGGAGGATCCTATATAATTCCGAGTGTCCTTAGAAGTGGAAGATGGAGGCAGAAGTGTTTAGAGTCAAAGGAAGATGTGATAAAGGAAGAATAGTCATAGAGATGCAACTTTGCCGGCTTTGAAGATGGAGGAAGGGGCCACAAGGCAAGGAAAGTGACTGGCCTCTAGAGGCTGAAAAAGGCAAGAAAATGGATTCTTCCCTAGAGCCTCCAGAAAGGAATGCGGTCCTGCCAACATATTCGTTTTAGTGCAGTGGGATATATGTCAGATATCCTACCTACAGAACTATAAAATAATAAATCTGTGTTGGTTTAAGACCTCAAGTTTCTGATAATTTCTTCAGCAATAGAAAATTCATAATACACATTTTCAAAAAAATTTTGAAAACATACTTTCGTAACAATTTCATAAAATAAACAAGTGTTACATCAAGGATTTTTTTTCTTGGTGGAATCTCTGCTTTTTACAAATTCTGTTGTTAAAGGACTATCATGGATTTGGTAAAGTATGGCCGCCTATAAGTAATTCAAGTACCTGGCCAAATGCTAGCTTTCCAATAATGAAGCTGTTATAAACATACGTTTTCTAATACTCCAAAATACTTTTATTTAATTTAGATATATGTTGTTTTCTAAAATACTTAATTTACAAAACTACCAAAATGCATGCATTTTTGCTAAAAATATCATCTCTTTTGGGAAATTTCAATTTTTGACTTTTTTACCTAGTCCATTTTAGAGGCTTCCTTTAAGTAAGCCTTTGTACAGTCCGCAGTCTTCAAGTCCCCAAAATTTAGTAAAACTGGCAACAATTAGTAACATTGATCAAAAACACGGACCCGATAGACACAGCAAAACAAAGGAGAAAGTGACCAATTCTGAGTAGAGTTCAGTGGAGGCTTGCACATAGAATATTGAAGGTCAGGCAGGAATTCTCCAAGGAGAACAAGAGACTAAGTATTTACATTTATTCATTAATTCAGCAAATATTTATTGAACAACTCTCATGTAACGACATTGTTCTAGGAGCTAGGACTACGTCATCAACAAAACAAACAAAAACCCTTGATCTCAAAGAGTTTACAGTCTAGTGGACATTTAAAACTGAGGGAATAAAAATGTTTCAGCAGCATAAAGCATTGAATATTGGTATTCAATATGGTAGTGAATGTCGTAGCGAACATTGAAAACAGTCAACTCCACTGCGTCTAACAGTTCTACACAGGGTAACAAAACTAGATGCACATGAGAAAAAAATGAGAGGAGCTAGCTATTTATAATAAAATAATGTAATAAAAAAATCTTCATCTAAAACTCCATCATTATTAACAAACTCAGCACAGTACATGGGCATGCAAATTGTGAAGGAAGGAATTTTCATTCATTTGTTTAGTAACATCATTTTTTATTTACAACATATGAGAGTTATGCTTTCAAACAATAGCATCTCTTTTTTTATTCCCCAAAATTAAAGTTTTGACTGAGTATAAAAATTCTTTGATTATGTTGGGGAAGATAGGTAAATAGAGAGGCAATTGAGTGAAAATGTTGGCAATTGATAAACCTTAATGAAAATATATGGGCAATGTTGTACTATTTTTATAACACTTTGGTCAGTTTGAAAATTTTCAAAAATAAATACGTGTATCAAAATATGAAGACAAACAGAGATATAGGGCAATAGTGGGTTTTGGAAGGAAACATTCAAGGTGATTGAAAGACAAACGTGCCCTAGTTAGGCTACTGACGTATAGGGAAGAAAATTATATCCATCTTTTGACTCCAACGAGTCAAAAAGAACAAGAAAATTGATACTGTCAAAACAGTGGACTAAAAAATCTAAATCAAATAAAGAGAGAAGTGAATAAAAGAGAGGGCTAATGGATTGGGAGATTGTTAAAGACTGTGAATTCTGGTGCTGGTTAAAGAACAGTTATATGAAAGTAAGTGTATGAGCAATGAAAAAGGAGAGGAACTGTATCAGGGAGGCTCTCCACAGCATGCTGGTTTAAAGTCACTATGAACAACCTCTGAAAGGTCACTTAAAAACATCATTCTCTGCACTCCACAGAATAACTTACAGTTAAAACTTTTAGTCATTTGTAGCCTGTTAGAATCTCAAATCTAGTCCTGGGCTTCATCCATACCTTTTTTTTCTTGGTCAGCTACCACTGCTTAAAATAATCATTGTCTGTTCATGGTTTTAGAAAATTTTTGGAACCATTCTCTTTTTGAAACACTCTACTCTTAGAATGATATCTAATATCTTTAATATTTCAGCGCTGAATGTCCTCAATATGCATTTCCTCTCCTAAAAAGAGAAATAAAAATTCTGTCCCTTCTGAAACAATTATCTTTTATCACAAATGGCCTAAAAAGCAGTTGAAAAGTTTAATTATATAAAATATTTAGTCAACTATGTTAATATTAATAATAGGACTCATGAAAGATTAATAAAGAATGAGTCAAAGATATTTATAGTTCAGCATTCTGATTTGTATGTCATACTTATTAGCATATGAAATAACAGAATTAATAGAAATTGAGCATATTAAAACTAAGTCATGTAAAAGACATGATTATGTTTGAATATACGAGTGGGTTTTTTCATTGTCTAATTCCCATTATACAGTGCCATTCTATATACCTGGAATTGTTATGGAGAATATTAATTTAATATTGCCTTTTTATCAGAGTGCAGTTAAGTCACATCACAAGTCACAAGATAGATCAGTCATTCTCAAGACTACAGAAAGGAATGTGAGGACAAGATAATCTTTATTATGTAGATATGTGAAATAATCCAATAGGCAAGTAAGAGATAGACAAACAAAGGTTATTATTCACATGGAAGAAGACCAATGATGATTGACATCAAAGTCTAGAGAGGTATTTGGTGTCCTGTGTTTGAAGGAATAACTGTAAGAGACAAAAATACTCTGCACAAATACTTTGAAACTGAATATGAAATTATGTGTGCCTCTACATTTTTTTTCCAGTGGCAACCTGTATAGAATTTATTCTATTCAGAAAAGTTTTCTAGAACCCCTAAATGTTAACATGTTTCAGCTTTTCCAGTGAGTTAATGCTTGTTGGATCCTCTTTAAATACTAATTTCAGAAGGAGAAATTTTGCTCATTTGCTCACGACAGGATAATCCTAATGATTAATTTTGAATAAACTCTAAATTTAAGTGTATTTATTTTATTATAATTAAATCTCACTATCAACAAGCTGGCCAGAGAAGATGGATTGGTTCACTGTTCATTTATGTCCAGCTTATATTTCTTTGACAAAAGTTATCAAAGTCACTTTTGATACATCTGAGATGATGGAATACGAACTAATGCAGAACATAATAGACTGCCGCCTGCATAAATAGTTCAGGAAGCACCAAAAACATACTGTTTCCAACATTCACACACGAGTGCACACATCGCACACATGTGCTCATATATGCACACTTTTTCTTCATTTTGCACATCGTTCAATTATAGTAGAAACCTCTAACGTAGCCTGGTAATTTTTTGTTTTCAGTTACCTAAGGTCAAATCTTGGTTGATGGTGGATCAACTCTGACCAATCAGTACAAATGTCTAACTGATTAGAAAGGGTTTTAGTCATTGCTCTGTTCTGGAACTTCCCCAAGGTAACACCTAAGAGACACAAGCTAACAAATTTCACACCAAGTATTCTAAGTGGTTATGTTGTTGAAGTCATTCCTGAAAGGAATTGCATTCAGTATCTGTAAAAGCTAAAATGCCAAGCAGATAAGTGAAGTTTTAGCTCTTTTATTTTCATGCATTATTAATCATCTTTTATTTTTTGTCCTAGATGTTCTTAACATCCTCCTTTAAATAAGAGCTCTTGGTTACTTCACAAATTACAACTGTATTCGTGTTGATAAACCAATATTTTATGCTACTCTTCTCATGGGTATCATGGTGGTGTTTACAAGTCCAGGCAGATGAATGAGGAGATACAGGACAAAATAAACCATATAGCATACTTGGAGCATTACTGATATTTAAGAAAAGAAGAGAAACTTGGAAAGGTGCTGTATGCGAAGCTGGGAAAATCAGATCACAATTGCTCACTCCTAGAGCCAGGTTAATTTATTCAAATATAATGAAGCAGAAGTCTTAAAAACAGAGATATGATTAGAGAGTAGCTGCTATTACTTTTTGTATTTTTAAGAGTGACCCATGAGGACAGATTTGGAATTGAAACATAAATTTGAATACTTAAATCTAACTGCATTATATTTATGGCAAGTTCATGTTCACATGAAAAATGGTGTTTTGATAAAAAATTGTAGCAACTATAAATTAAATATGTAATAAATATATTTTAAATGTGTGAATTATGTTTCATTCCTTTGTTTTTATTTTATTTACTTTACCTTACTTCTTTCTATGCTCATTCTGGTTAATTAAGCATATTTTCTACTCTACAGACTTAGTGCTCTCAAGGGGAAAAATCACATTTTAAATATAGTTCCGTGTAGAAAGAAATTGAACTATTCATTTTGGAATCTACATATTCTTTCTGTACAGAATTCACTATTTCTTGGTCATATTGGGCCTTTTTCTGCTTTATTTTTCCTAGTATCAATTGTTTTTTTATTGATATATATTTCATATACATAAAATTTACCATTTTAAAGTGTACAATTCAGTGGTTTTTAATATATTCACAAAGTTGTACAGCCATCACTGCTATTCTAATTCCAGAACAATTTCATCCCCCAAAAAGAACTCCTATACCCATTAGCAGTCCCCTTCACCCAGGCCCCGGCAACCACTTATCTACTTTTTGTCTCTATGGATTTGCCTATTCCAGGCATTTCATATAAATGGAATCATAAAATATGTGGTCCTTGTGTCTGGCTTCTTTTAATTAGTATAATGTTTTCACTACTCATCCATGTCGTAGCACATATCAATAATTCAATCCCTTTTATGGCTGAATGATATTCCACCATATGAATATACAACATTTTGTTTATCCATTCAACTGATAGACATTTGGGTTATTTCCTCTTTTTATCAATAATGCTGCTATGAACATCTATGTACAAATTTGTGTGTAAACTTGTTTTCAGTTCTCTTGGTTATATACCTAGTTGTGAAATTGTTGGGCCAAATAGCATCTCCATATTTAACACACAGAGGTTTGCCAAATTATTTTCCAAAGTGCCTGCATCTTTTATATTCCCATCAGCAATGCATGTGTGTTCCAATTCTCCATATCTTCACCAATACTTGTTATTTCTGTCTAGTATTAATTTTTCGCAAACTAAATTTACATCCATTTTTGCTTTCTCTATTTTATTTCCATTTTTTCTCATGAACATAATTCTTTTCCTCCTCCTTCCTGCTCCTCCTCTTCCTCTCCTTCTTCTTCCTTCTTCTTTCTTCCTTCTTCATCTTCCTCTTCCTCCGTCCATGTGACAATATATGAATTCAGTGTGCCTTAGGCAAATGAGCTGCCATGGTCATAAAAAGTAGTATTTGCCTCCAAAATATGTTTTTACATTGTAGATATCAATTAAAGTATTTTAAAACAAATTCTCCTTTGGAGAAGATAATTATTATATTTATTTTTATTGAGAACTTACTATACATTAGATAACATGTTAAACGTTTTGCATAAATTATTTCATCTTCTGAGGTAAGTGTATTATTTTGTATTTCATATGCAAAAACTGAAGTTGTAAAGCGATTACGTGACTTGTGCCAAATCTCATAGCCACCAACTGGCCAAGATGGGACTCAATATAAGGTGTCTATAACTATGCAACTCATGATTTTAACAGCTAATAAATATTGGTTCTCAAACTTAGAATATAAGTTCTTCACCTCACAGCCAATTTCCAAGTGACTGGAAAGAAAAAAATATCAAGGAACTCAAACATCTGATTCATTGATTGATAGCAGAGTTTGGCTTTCTCCCAATGTGTTATATTATTTAAGAAATACTATACTATAAGAAATATAAGATTTTTGTTATAGTATTTAAGAAAATAGGAAAGATTTGGTCCCTCATGATTGATGGTGAGATGAGTTTATGGGTAAGTTCTAAGAGAGGACAATCTCTAGTTTTTTTTGGTACCTATTGCTTAAATTCCACTGCAGTCGTCAATAAACCAGTTTATACATGAGAATTAGATTTCTTTTGTTACTATAATCCACTAAACAGATCAGAAATAATGTAAAATTCAGCCTGGGATGTTTTTGTGGGCAATTTTCCTCTATAAAGCTCTACCTCCTTTAAAGTAATGTCGACCAACTATGTGGCAGACTCAGACTTAAAGAAAAAGAAGTTTACTTAAGGTTTGTTAGGACTGCAGCCTGGGAACACAGATTCAAGGAGCACTTGAATTGTGTTCTAGCCATTGAAGGGGGAGAGAAGGTTTTATAATCCTGGCTAACAAAGGCAAAGAAAAAATGAAGGGAAAGGAATGTCTTTTAACAAATTCCAGACACAAGGTAGTCATGGGGTGAGGGTCAGTTGAAACAAGCCATTAAAACTTAGAAATGTAGAAGATGACCTTGACAGTAAAGGAGTCTCTGTCCTGACAATCTTATCTTCCTTGAGAAGACTTGCAGATGCATTTCAGGCATCTAATGAGTTTGAGTTCATGCAGAAGGAAGAATTTGTTCTTCTCCTCCTCACGTCCGCCCAGCTCCATTTTAGTACCTTAACATGAGACACTCTATGTTTTTTTCAATTCCACAGTAACTACATCTTTCATTAGAAAATAGTTATTTCGAACATTAAAAATTGACGGAAATGCTAGTTCAAGTTATGAACTCTTGAGACAATCATGAGGCTTACAATCAATAATGTTTTGCACATAATTTAACCAAACCACTAATAGATTCTTAAAAACTATCACGTTTGTTTAGCTGAAATTTGCAAAATTATAAGTAAAAAAGAGACGATTAGACTTAGCACTGTAATTACCTGGGGTAGAATAGGCCACATCTTTATCTTTTTTACTATTCAATTAAAATCATCTTGGAGGCTAAATAGTATAGAAAATAGTGAACTTTATAAGTATGAATGCTTTCAGATGTTAATTTGTGAGAATAATAACTATGCTCCACAGGGTCATCTTAGCCACTATTTATCAGGAAAATAAAACAGCACAATACAATCTTGATTGTTTTTCTTGGGAAATGCTGATATAATTGTATCTCCTTTAATAGAAATCAAAAGGTGCCAATGAGTGGCAGGAAAAAAATCTATCCTTGAAAAATTAATGGATCTGAAAATAAATCCATCTTGCATTCTTTTAAATTTATTGTTTTGACATTTTTATTACAAGTAGAAGAAAATGAGGAAAATGTGTGTGCTATACACAGATTTCTTTCTAAACTGAATGCTTTTGCCAACTTAGAAAGGAAAAATACTAAAATACTCTGCAAGCATTTTAGTTTATAGAGTAGCCATGAAAATGAACTTGGTGCTTTGAAAAAAGTCTTTCATGTCCATTACAGAATTACTCAATCTCTAAAGGGTCATTATTTTTAAAATACCTAACAGATTGATTTCAATTGTGAAATTTCACAACCAGTAATCCACCTCCAACCAACTCTTCAAAATGTGGAGACAAACACGTTTGCCAACTAGATGTTTTGCTATCAAAATATGCGAATATAATGACGTATTTCCTGAAAGAAAGTAGGACAAATTGACTACAGTGGAGCCATTTTAAATGCTGTCAGAGCTGCCTTTCCAGAGAAACTGCTTTGCAGTCTTGAACCTCGTACCGGGCCAAACCTTTGGACTGGGCCAAAACAGCAATTGCTTTATAAGCAATTGTTTGAGAAGGCAGCAGGAAAACAGACATCCTGTTCACAAAGACTGATGATTACGAACTTTCTGAAGATAGAGTCAATAATCAATGTTTAGCCAAGACTAGCTCTCTGCCTCCAACTCCAATTAAATTCTTTGTAGTACAATCTCCCTTCTTTGCCTTTATTTATATTTATTTATTTATTCGTGAGGAAGATTAACCCTGAGCTAACATCCGTGGCCAATCCTCCTCTTTTTTTGCTGAGGAAGATTGGCCCTGAGCTAACATCCATGCCCATCTTCCTCCCCTTTATATGGGATGCTGCCACAGCATGGCTTGACAAGCAGTGCATCAGTCTGTGCCTGGGATTCGAACTCACGAACCCCAGGCCACCAAAGTAGAGTGCGCAAACTTAACCACTATGCCGCCAGGCTGGCCACCCTTCTTTGCCTTTAAAAGCCCATGACTTTTACTCCCTGGACAGATACTATTTGGGTTTCTACTTGAATCTGTGCTCCCCAAATTGCAATTCTTTGATCCCAAATAAACACTTTGCCTCTTAAACTGGTTTCGGTTTTTGTAGGTTGACACATGATGATAATTTTGTATTTTGATGTTTACATTTTTATGTTCATATTTCACTTTAATTTTACTTAGAAATTTATCAAATCAACCGATGTTGTCCAATGGCTAACATAATTAAACATAAACAAACATTTACTATCTCAGTCACAGATGAAAACATATTTTCGAGCATATTTTATATATACCACAATGAAAAATATAGATCACATAGAAGAAATGTTGAAATACTACTTTAGTTCTATGGTAAAGTATAATAATTATCAGCCTTGATATAAAGTTTTACAGTAGTAAAGTATTATTCACACCTTAGCCACTTTTGTGAAAAATAGATGGAATTATGGACATTCAAACATATTGACATTCCTTGATGAATCATTTTGGTATATACAATTGATATTTTGTTTTATTTTTATTTTTTTCAAGGATCATTTCTCTGGATCTGAAGCCAGGTACCTGAGGGTTACTGTAAATATTCAATAAGAACATTATTACCTTTCAACCTTGTTCCCAACACAGAAATAGATGAAAAGAAGTTAATCTTTTTAATTTTCTTTTTTCTTGTTTAACCTGAGGGGTGACTTAAGGGTCACAAGGATTTATGAGCTTGTTTTGCAGAAGAAAAAGAATGTCTTTATGGAAGTTATGATCGCCAGATAACCAGCCCCCAGCTACCATTGCCACCCAGAAGTCTGATTGTGATACCAGCTCAATACAAGGTTGACATAAGGGAAGCCATATTGTAGAAAAGAAACCATATTGTAACTTTGAATGATCTAGGATTAACTAACCCAGGCATACTCTGTAGATTTTATGTCCCTTCTCAGCTACTATAAATTGATAACTTTGTTCTTTTGAGTTCCTTAGGAATGTGATGACCCCTAGGCAGAGAATCTATGCTGATAGCCATCATCATTGACAACTGAAAGATCAGGATATAGGGCGTTGCTCCAGTCTCCGATGCATATCCAGTAAGACAAAAGACTGTCAGGAATTAAGATAAGATGTCTGCCTCCACCCAGAGATTAGATGAATGCCTCCATCCTGAGACCATATGCCTCCCCCACTCGGAGACAAGCCCTCTATATAACTTGCCTGTAGTCTTTGTTCTATAAGGTGGTTCTTTCGGACATTAGTTGGCTATCTTTCTCCTTGCTAGCAAGCTGTAATAAAAAGTCCTTTCTCTCCTACAACCTTGCCTCTTGATTGCTGGCATGTCTTACAGTGGCCAGACAAACCGCCTTGGGTGGTAACAAATTTGGCACCCCAGAAGGGACCTTAAGTTCTACTCGTGGCCAGTCGACCTCAGACGGGCAACCTGTTGGGTAAGTCCCTAGCAGCTGCCAAGGTTCTCTGTCTTGGGGATCTGCTCTTTTTGTTTTCCTGTACTGATACTGGTTGCCTCCTAGTACTGAATGTGGTAGGAAGAGAATCGGCTATATCTGGCGAGTTGATGGGTTCAATCTGGAATAGGGTAAGTCTCCTCAAGGACGCTTGTGAACTCCCTTCCCCGCTATCTGGGGTCCTTCCACTTATGGCAGGGCCATCTGGGGTCCAGTAGGACCATCTGGGCACACACTCAGAGTGGGAACAGTTGTAGGACATTTTACCATAAATCTGGGAACTTGTTCACTGGTGTCTGGTTTTTCTGTATCTACGTCTGTGTTGGTAAATAGCTTAAAATTGGCTGTTTGGGGATTGAGTTTCTCAGTGATCATAACAAACTCTCTTTAGAAATTACCTTGAGTTTGTTATGGCTACCTTGGGAAAAGCCCCCTAAAATGGAGATAACTCTAAACAGCTGGCAAGGTAACCTGGGATAATTTAAAGTTACAGTGGCCATTTTCAGCTCCTTTTGAGTTTTTGAACCAAGAAACCAAGAAATCTTCAAAGAATCAAAGTCCACTCCTGGGAGCTCCCCTCTGGTTTGTGGGCCCAATCATCCCAGCAACACCAAATGAGGTGCCCTTTCTTGGCAGTCCTGGTTTCTGGTGATCTGTTTGGGCACCTGGAGTGATTTCACATTGGCCCCTGGGTCAGTCAGTTGACTGACAATCTGGAACCCTGTTTTGTCTCCTGTCAAGAAGCTGTTGAGTATTTTAGGCACCTACTAAGTCAGTTATGGGGACAGGAGACCTGTAATTTATTCTATGAACTGTTCTGCCAGGGTTATGTGCCCCAGCATGGGAACTGTTGTTTGCATGACCCTTATTTTGATAACGCTTTAGAAGAGGCCATGAGGGCAAGACCTGATCCTCTCTTTCCTTTCTTTGTCTCATTCATCACCTCCTCTGTCGTCACCAAGTTGGAGTGAAGTTCAGGCTGGACCTGAGCAGAACCTGGACCTTCTGTAAAATTGAAAACCTTTTGCCAGGGACTTAATTCTCAAGCCCAGCATTGGGAGCCCCTGTCCCCAGCCTGCTTCAGGCCTTTGCCTCTTGCCTCCCTGGCTTGCCTTATGCTAGATCAGGGACTAAGTGCCCGGGCTAAGTGGGACTTGACTAAGTCTTATAACTATATTCATGCCTGAGGTCAGACTCTGTGCCCTTCTCTGGACAAGCTGCAAGTCAGACACTGACTTTACTGCCCGTGGAGAATACCCTAGTATCCTTGGAGACTCACCCCTTGGGTGCATTTTAACTAATTGGAAACAATTTCAATTGGATGGGTTAGGCCCCAGAAACTCCAGCTTGGAGAAAACTTGAGTGGCTTGCCTCTGCCTTTATGATGTAAATTTTCTATTCCTATCTTCTCTAGGACTTAAGAGCCATTGTTTGAAATGCAAATGTTTCTCATAAACTAGTGAGTTTTGTATTGCGCCTGATTCATAAAAATTTAACAGAAGCTATAAGATGTCTGTGTCTACCTGTGTGGTCAGGTATGTGTCCGTATGTATATGTTATAAATGTGAGATATTTTTATACCTCCAGATGGTATGGCCAAAATTAAGAGCTCTATTGAAATTAGCTTAAAGTAAGTGCTTACATAAATTCTAAATGTAATAGAAATTAACCCAAATGTCTTTCAAGTTAACATGATATAAACAAATCTTTGGTAACCAAAAGCCTATTTAAGTTTGTTGGTTTGATTAAAATAGGTGTATCCTCAGTTATCAGCATTGGGAATGATGCAGACATGCAGCCTTTATTCTACGTTTGTTGGATAACATCAAATAAACTGATGTTATCTCTATTACAAAACTGGCTAACAAAAATAATAACTTAAAATGATGGCTAATTTTGTCTAATGTCTCATCAAGTCTTTATAGGCAATCTAAATAAAAACTGGGAATGAGAGAACTAAATAGATGTGAAAAGGATAAGTGTTGGGTGAACTTTTTAACAATAATTATGTGTTACAGCATGCGTATTTAAAATAACTTCCAGGGGGCCGGCCCCATGGCTTAGCGGTTAAGCGCGCACGCTCCACTGCTGGCAGCCTGGGTTAGGATCCGGGCGTGCGCCGACGCACCGCTTGTCTGGCCATGCTGAGGCGGCGTCCCACATACAGCAACTAGAAGGATGTGCAAGTATGACATACAACTATCTACTGGGGCTTTGGGCAGAAAAAAGGGGGAAAAACATAAAAAATAAAATAAAATAAAATAACTTCCAAAATCTTTCTGGCAACTTGAAACTTTGAAATTTTTCTGGGATAAATTAAATGATAAAAAGTCACTGAGTATCTAGATCACTAATAATATTTATAAGTATTTTTGCTAAACATGTTTATCTACTTTTGGCTTCTTATTACAGAGAAACTAAAATATGTTTGGGTCTATTAGTAAACACGGTTTGTGTCTTATTACTATGAAGTAGCATGTTTCTAGAAATTATGAAAAGCGTTTAGAATGCTGATATAAAAAATAGTTCATAATTGCTTACTTTTTAGTTTTTACTAAGGTCTGTGTTAAAAATTCTAATTAATATATATACTAAAAATTAATAAGGAAAACAGCTCTGTACACAAGGAAAGTAAGACATATGTTTTCAGTAAAGAAGGTACAAGTAAAGGAAATATTTTTGTTTGTTTTGTTTAAAAAATGACAAATTTGTCTTAAACTACTAGGAAAGAAAAAAGAAGAAAAAAAAAAAAACTTGGGACAAATTCTGAATGTAAAATGTAAGTGACAGAAAGTTTATGAAAGTAAAACCCTGAGGGGTTTTATGCCTGGTCAAGTTGGCTAATATTAAAGTAAATCCAATAAAGTAAATGAGTTTTAATGTCAAAAGTTAACTGGTACAAAATTAGAATTTGGTCTTCTCTCTTTTAAAAGGATAATTTTCTTGAACTTTTGGTCTGCTCTTGAAAAGAGGTTATAAAATGTTTTCTTTACCTTTGAGTAAGTCTACCTAAAAGACAGAAAAACTATTTTGTTAAAATAATTTCCTGTGTTCAAAAACTGAGGTCTCTCTATTAAGTTTTTTTAAACTACTTGGATCTCTTCGTTTGCCTTCAAGATCTTTGGTTGTCACATTGGTTAAATGGATAGCTAAGCAGTGTTTCATGGGGACCTTGAAACAACGCTTTGGTGAATGCTGTGTTGGTGAATATTATTGATATAAATGTTTTGAAATTATACAACATTACTAAAATTCTGACCTGTCCTGGTTATCAGTTATAATTCTGGTTATTATTTTAAAATGTTTTATGTCACAAAATTAACCAAATTTCTTTGTCAATTGCCATGTTGAGGTCTTGTTGTTTACAGACAGTTATCATTTTGCTCTGATGTTTTTACAAAATAGGTTTCATCTTCAGAGAAATTCATGGAAGGGACTCTGACACTCATTCTAGAATATAGGTTTCTGATAAACTTTCAGATCATAAAACTGAACTGGGTAGGAAATTACAAAACTCTAACAGAGAAGCTGATGGCTTCATGAAACTGCTAACAGAGGATTAAGATCAAGAATCTATTGCACAGGACTGAGTCAACTGATGAGGATGATTATAATTTATATGACTTTTCGTTTGGGATATTGCTGATTTTTTTTGGTGTGTTAGTTTTTTTTCAGATTTAAGGAAATGTTTTTCTCTTTTCTCTTGAGCTAGCTATGACTTATGGCAATTTGGTAAAATTATAGCTTTGTGAGCAGAGTTGAAACTTTTTTCTCCCTACCTGATCCCTCCAGAATTTGGAAACTCTTAGTGAGTGAGTGATTACTGTTATTTTCATGGCAATATAATTATTTGTGTAAGTTCAATAAGAATCTGTTTTCCTTATAATAGGACACAATTGGAAACATTGGTTATATTACCAAGGCTTTGACTGGAATGTCATATTTGAGAGAAACATACAGACTGAGATATGACAAGACAGCTTTTGAGGAATAAAGGTTGACTTTCTGGAATAAAGCTGCTTGAAAATATTGACCTGGTACTTTGTTTACAGGGTTCCCAGCAAACTTACCAGCTGAGTAAGGAAGGTCACTCCTCTGGCAGGTTCAGAGAACCTCAAGAGAAGAGAGGAAGTCACCCAAATCTAAGGTATTGCAAGTGGAACCTGATGACAAATCCTTGACTTGGTCTTCCTGGCCCCGAGAGGCCTTTAAAGTTCAATCTGAGATTTCTTATAAAAAGTTCCAGCAAAGCAGATTTAAAAGAGCCTATATGATCAATGACTATTCTTGCTGCACTTATATAAATAATTGGATCAAGCTTTTTTGAAACTAGACATTTTGCAAATCAGTTAGTCTTAATTTAGCTATCGTTTATAAAAAATGAGGGTGATTTTACAAAGAAAAATCATATTTCAGTAGAAACTATACTACATAGCCATATTAAAAGAAGCAGCAATTTGAAAATGGTAGATGCATACATTTTAGTTCAGAACTGGAATTGACATTTGACTTGACAAGAGATTTTCACATATTGAAGTATATGGGGTAACTATTTGGGTTCAAAACTCATTTGGCTTAAACTAAAGAAGCCTGACTCATGGCCTATCAAACATATATTGTACATCTGCTTTAACCATTAAAGTAAAGAATGCAGTCTCTTAAGATAAGAATGCATACTTCCCTTCCCCTGCCCTATTCATAATGCCCTATTGGTAATGCCATATTAGCTGCTTTCCTAACATCAGGGTCATGTTGACCAGCTAATTTGTAACTGAATGCCTCTTTGAAACTTTGGTGAATATGTATCCTGGGCATGTTAATGTATGTTCTTTGTTCTAAAAAGGTATATAAAACTGCACCGAAAACCACACTTCTCTGGAATGCTTTCTTCTTTTCTGGAAAAGGCCTTCCCAGGTTATAATTCTCAGTTTGACTCAAGTAAAACTCACCTTATCTCTCCTATCTATAGGATGGTTATTGGTTATTTTGCGTCTCCAGTGTGTATGTTAGTTTTCATCAGTATTAAGCATAGAGAGAAATCTGAATGAGAGTGAAATTTGCCACCCCAAAATATCTCTCTTTGGCATAAGAACTATTTTAGGCTATTTTTAAGAAACTACAGACACAGGGAAATCTTTGAAAACT
Source organism: Diceros bicornis minor (assembly GCF_020826845.1). Lineage (NCBI taxonomy): Eukaryota > Metazoa > Chordata > Mammalia > Perissodactyla > Rhinocerotidae > Diceros > Diceros bicornis. The sequence continues at coordinate 47,243,233 of NC_080745.1, read as the reverse complement.
GAGTAGAAGTTAACCCAAAAGAGATATTTACGTTTATAAGGGAAATCTCCATTTGTAAGGGCAGGAAGAGAAAGATGAACAAATCTCTAGAAACTCTTATCAATGGAGAAGGCATGGACTTGAATCTACATAACAACCATAACCTTGTTACTTGTTAAGCATTTTTCCCATGGTCACCTCCCATAACTGGCCTTCCTCCACATCTCCAGCATCTTTCTTTTTTCATTAGCTGAAGATGGTATTTAAGGTGGCAGCTTGGGCCTTTTCTGGGAATAATTCAGTTTCCCTAGGTATCTCCCACGGATACAGGAGGTATACATGTTATGAAACTTCTGTTTGTTTTTCTTCTGTTAATCTGTCTTTTATTATTGGGACATCTCAGCCAAGACTTGAAGGATAGAGGAAAAATTATTTTTCCTCCTCTACAAGTCCAATTAGAAAGGATGAAAAATAGTCATTGTAAATTATTAGATAGTGAAAAATGGCAAACCAGGACAAATGTCAGAGGTATAGCTCAGTCTGCTGCTTTCCTTTTCAATACGTTCTTATGTCATTATAATTTCTCAGGAATTTCTCCTAATTTTGTGTCACCAAGTCATTATTTAAGTATTGGAAAACAGTCTCTGTTATCTTTTCTTCTACCATCCCTAGTGTTGGTGCATTGGTTTAATTAGCACGTGCACTCATTCTGCTATTTTTATAGCACTTTATTTTTATATTTATTTTTATTATTTTCACTTTTTAAAAAATAAAATTTGAGAAATAAGAAACATATTTATTAAAATAAAAACTTACTGACTGTTGCAGTGGTTCCAGTTCCCCAAGAAGCAGATACCAAGACAGAATTCTTCATGTAAGAGTTTTATTGGGGAACAATGCCTGTGAAAGACTAAAGGGGAGAGGGAAAGGAGAAGTTAGGGCAAGGATTACTCTACAATGCAGCTCTGACAGCTGAGAAAGGAGAGAAGAAAGGAAGAAAGATTGAGTAGATAGAACCTGAGAACTTGGTGCAGCTCTGAGAGTGTTAGCCAGATTGGTAGGGAGCAATAATTAGATTGACTGAGAAATGGGAATCCAGGCTGGTGGACCCATTCATAGCTTCTATCCTTGTCTTCATGGTCACTTCCTTCATAGGCCCATCATGCTAGTTCTAGGGTAACAATGACAACAGGGGGATGTCTACTTGGCTGTTTAGTGTATCCTCCATGGTGGATGCTTAAAACGTAACACAAAAATCTTGACTCTTTAAACCCATTTCTACACGTTCATCCGCATGCTTTAACTTCTGACTTTGTCTCCAATCTTCAGTGTACATGACCAACTGTTCAGGCCATTGGACACTGGCCAGAGATGTGTGTGTATACGTGTGTGTGTGTCTGTGTGTGTGTATGTTAGTAACAACGAGTATCCTTTCCAATCCTAAGTTAACCAGAAAATTCCATTTTTCAGAATGAGTTTTCTGGCATTTTGAAATGCAGAGAGTAATTACTTTATTTTCATGAGGTATTAATTTTCTCCTAAGGTTGGTGACATAGAAAAGTAATAGAGAAGATAAAATGTTTATTTACGTATTATCATTTTCTTCTCCATGTACTCAAGACATATTTCTTGAAGATCTATATGTAGGTGTTTTTTCTCATTTTACCTCAATTAATATAAGGAGATTTTTATTTATTTATTTTTTTTTATAATTTTATTTATTTATTTTTCCCCCCAAAGCCCCAGTAGATAGTTGTATGTCATAGCTGCACATCCTTCTAGTTGCTTGATAAAGAGATTTTTAAATGATAAATTTTTATATTAAAGTTTTGTCACCAAATGGGATTATTAAGCTTTATTTATCTTATATCATTTTCTGTTCTTAGAATTACCACTTGAGTTTATACATCTATATAATATATTATGATGTCAAAACGCCTACTTCAAAGATAGGCAATGTTTGTTCTTATCGACAGAAAGTAGACAAATGTTGCTCACTTCATTCATCTTCGTTGTTTTATACTTAGACAAAGGGGAAAGGTAAAGAAATTTTCTCTGTTCCAGTTTTTGCTATGGAACCCTATGTACTGACATTCTTCTTTCTGGAACTACAATTGAAACGAAGTATTTGACAGGCAGGTGTCATTAGCTCACTTTATTTCCTAGTACCTGCCAGGGGAGGCTGTCCCCATGCCTACTCTGTCCTTTGCAATGTATTCAACAATGTGATCTTACAAATAAACTAATATAAAAAAAATATATAAGTCACAGGGTGTGCCCTACCCAGGGTGAGGTATAACCTTACACGATTTGGCTCATGCAGCCACTGCATGGATTACTCTGAAACTGACCTCTGGAGGCTCCCTGATAGGTGTGCTCCCCAGATGCTCAGCAAGTCTTTCCTTGAAGCAGAATCTGGGCAGTACACCTTCGTGCCTACCAAAGATGGTTTCATAGAAGAGAAATTGCTAGTTAAAAGTATAGCAGAGACTGCTAGTTGACTATCCAACAGTCATACCATCAATTTTACCTTTCTTCTTTCAAAACATTTTCCAGTCTCCCATTCACAGCCTTACAGTGAAGTTGCAACCAGTATATACAGATGGAGATGGAGATTGTAGGGTGTAACTTCAAGTATAGCACTGTAAAAGCAAAAGCAGGGCTAGAGGTGGATCAGCAGATCTGCACATAAAAGATAAAGTACTCTCCAAGGATGGCTGAGCTGGAAGATAGAAGGGGAGCTAGGTCCTTGATGAAATCATGGTATATACATATCACACACAGACTGCCTGCCTCCAGACTTCTTACCAGAGAAAAATAAATTCTTAATTTGTTTAAAGATTGTTTTGAGAACTTTATTTGAAGTTAAATTCAATCACCAACAGATCCAATGGATATGTACATTTCACATTTTGATTATTATTACTAAACTTTCCTCCAAAAAGGCCACTTCAATGTGCAGCCCACCACTGCTGCTAAAACGTATTTTTATCTCACACTTTCCCTAATACTTAAAATTATCAATGCTTTCATTTAGTCTGATTGTAAGATAAGCAAAAAAGTTTTTATTTTCTTTCCCAATGTTGTTTGAAATTATGTTTTTCTGATCAGCACTGAGGCTGAAGAGATTTTTATGATTTTATTGGCTGCATTTATTTCTCTTTTATGAATTGCCCACTCTAATTTCTCTTGAATGGTTTATTTTTTTCCTTCTAATTTTAAGAAGTTCTTTTATATCATTTATTTTTCATTATTTGAACCCTAGATACATGCAGCAAAGTCAATCACAGTCTCTAATTCATGGAAAGCTGGCATTAATGGTACAGGCAAAGGTCTTCTCTCTCCTTTTTTGTATTCTTTGATTTTACTTTGTAATTTTATTTTTATTCCATTTTATTTGCTTCATTTTACATTTTTAACAGATAAATGTTATTGTCGTTTTAACTGCTTTGTCAAATAATATTGTATTATAAATTATCAAGATGATATTAAATATATCAGTATAGAGAGTAAAATTTATGACTACAAAAAATGCATTTATACATGACTCCAAATTCAGACTGTATTTAATTACTTATTAGAAAAATTATAACTCAAACTAAAAACAAAATTCACCATGAGAATACTTTAAGATTTGAAATTGAGACATACAATTAGACAACATCAGAGGCCATTAATGATTGTGGTCCTTAAGCTACTTTGATACCATCAAGATGTTATCAATCAAATTTGTTATTAGTCAAACTATAAGAATGTGCTATTAAAATCTTCAGTTATTTCAGAAGGAGTGAAAGTTAAAAATATTGTGATACAATGTTACCTGTATTCATCCAGCAAATGAGAGAAAAAATATGAGATATGTTCTGCAAAATCTCTCCTTCAGCTATTAAAGGTAGTTTTGGACTACAAATATGTATTAATGAGAATAAACACTAACATGTCTGCAGTAACTCCAGAGGTGAGAACCAAAGTTCCAAAAATACAAGGGCTCAGGGCTTTAAATTGCCTTGTGGCTTATAGACCAAATAGAGTTTAGATCATACCTCCTGGCATAATAACAGATTGTGGGGAAAACAAAATAACCAGAGGGAAAGGTTTTCTTAGCAGAAGATTTTTCTCGTTTGAGTTTACATTGTTCTGTCCTACGCACACCCCTGAGGAACTTACAGATGTTTTATTTGTCTCCAAGAAGATCTAATAGAATCTTACCACTCTCCTTTTTCCAAGGTAAAACCCAATAAAAGTAAAAGCAGTTAAACAAAAAAGAAAATTTATTTCAAAGGAGCAAAAATAAGAACAATAGATTGGACATTTTACCCAAAAATAGAAAAAGGGGAAATACTTCTCACTTCACTTTATGGATCCAGCGTAACCTAGACACCAAAGCCTAACCAGGATCTTTAAAGAAAGAAAAATTACAGATTAAATTCTTAAGTATGTAAATGCAAAAATCCTAAACAGATATTGGCAAACCTGACCTGAACTTTTTTAAGTGGAATAAGATATCATAATTGAGGTTTACTCCCAGAAATGAATGGTTGGTTCAACAGGAGAAAATGTATCAATATTTTTACCACATAATCAGATAAAAAGAGGAAAACAAAGTGTGCTCATATTAAAGATGTGGAAAACATCAACATGAATTCAAGTTTAACTTAAAATAGCTATAGATTGTTGCATATATGAATATTACAGATTTACATATATGGGTTAGTAGACAGGTGTATATCTATCTATCTATCTATCTATCTATCTATCTATCTATCTATCTATCTATATATATATATCTCCTTGATCTGTAGGCTAAAAGAGCTTAGGAGCAGTGACGTCCCAGTAGCAACAAGCACTTCTATCACCCAGAGCTTGTTTTCTAATACAATCATCTAATAAAAGGAACCAGAGCTCTGTGGAGATATGGATAAATCTAAGACTGGGTCAGGAAATATACAAGATGAGCCTGAATCATCTTGTAGTGTTCAAAAGGAAGACAAGGTTAAAAAAACACAACAATGAGGATATGTCAAAGAGACAGATGCCAGACAAAAGAGCTCCCAATGGCCAAAGCTGGAACAATTTGAGCAACATAATAAACAACGTAATATTGGATTATAATCCAAAGTATAAAATAAATACCCAGAATTCTATAGTAATATAAATAAATGATTGAATAAATGGGAGACAATAGACAATTTTCCCATATAGAATAATCAAAAATAACTTATGTAGATACTGCCTGTCCAATAGATGGAACATAATTCCTCCCTCTAAGTGTTGGCTAAATATAGTGACTTTCTTCCAAGAGTACAGTATAGAAATGGGAGACAAAAAGAAAAAACTTGACAGTTGAGAAACCTGACAAACACTGCCTCAGCCAGGTGGTCAAAGCCAACGTCAACAGTGATAAGTCATGTTGATAGTACATACCCTGGATATGATGTGATGAAAATGGTACTTTACCTCTGTGGTTTTCCTCCTTAAAACCCATAAGCCCAGTTTAATAATAAGAAAATCATCAGACAAATCCCAATAGAGGTACGTTCTGTAAAATACACGACCAGTATTCCCTAAAACTATCAAGATAATCCAAAACAAGAAAAGCCTGTGAAATTGTCACAGCCAAGAGGAGCCAAAGGGGACATGATGACTAAATATAATATATTATCTTGGATAGGATCCTGGAACAGAAAAAGGGCATTGGGGGGCCAGCCTGGTGGCGCAAGCGGTTAGGTGCACATGCTCCGCTGCGCAGCCTGCGGTTTGCCGGTTCAGATCCCGGGCGCGCACCGACGCACCGCTTGGCAAGCCATGCTGTGGCAGCATCCCATATAAAGTGCAGGAAGATGGGCACGGATGTCAGCCCAGGGCCAGTCTTCCTCAGCAAAAAAAGAGGAGGATTGGCAGATGTTAGTACAGGGCTGATCTTCCTCACAAAAATAAAAAAGGGCATTAGGTAAAAACTGAGAATATATGAATAAAGTGTGGACTTAGTTCTTTATTAATATCACTTCATATAAAATATACCTACAAAAGTCAATTCTATTACTTTATCAAATAGAAAATTTTATTTAAAATTTACACTATATACAGCATCATAAAATACCTAGAAATAAATATAATAAAAGATGTGCAAGACCTGTACAATGTATATAACAGTTGAAAAAAATAAATACTTGGAAAATGTGGGGATATACCATATTTATAGATTGGAAGACTCAGTATTTTGAAAACGCCAGTTGTCCCCAAATTAAACTATAGATTTAAGGCAATCTTAATCAAAATTTGGCAAAATAGAATACAATAAAAACATTTTTTCATCAAAAACAAAATAAAACAAAACACTATTAAGAAATAGGAGACACCAGACACAAAAGTAGGAGGAAATAGGGACAAGATGTTTATCTAACAAATGAATTAATTTAAAAAATGAAGATAACCAACAGTATCAGGAAGTCAGACTCGGCTTACCTGAGTTATTTGACAGCGTCTCTCACAAAGCTTCCAGCAATGTATCAGCACATCTCAAGGCTTGACTATGGAAAGATTTACTTCCAAGATCACATGGTTGTTGGCAGAATTTAGTTCTTTTGGAGGTGTTAGACTGAAGGCCTAAATTCCTAGCTGGCTATTGGCCAGAGATTGCCCTCAATTCCTTGGCACTTTGGCTTCCCCAACATGGCAACTTGCTCTTCAAAGACAGCAAGGGAGAGATTCTGCTGACAAGACAGAAGTAACAATCTTATGTAACCAATTAGAGAAGTGGCAGTCCATCACCTTTGCTATACCCTATTCTTTTGAAGCAAGCCATAGCCACTGGGAGAGGATTACACAAAGGCATGAATACCAGGAGGTAGGAAACATTGGGGACCATATTAGAGACTGTCTACCACAGAACAAACAAACAAATTAGAATCAATAAGAGTGGAAGGCATTCTTACAAAAAAAATACATTTGGGTGAAAGTGAGTAAGGGCATAAAACACTTGCTAATTCTCACATGCAAAGCCAAATTTCTCTGGCACACTTTAGCTACCATTGTGAAGACATGATCTAAATATATTTGCATCTAATAAGGTATTTTTCTATTTAGCTCTGAGCATTCAGATTAGTTATCTCTGTAGCTTCAAGTTGGCAGATCTTCCTTTACCTTGTGTCATCCAGACATAGCAAGGGGTGAATGTGAGAGCAACTTGGAGGGTCTGAAGAGTTGTCAGAACAGTTGAGTTGCAGTCCTGTCTAGAGGCAAAAGCATAAGCAGTGTCCGTGTAAGTAGAGATCTACGTTGCCAGTTAACTCTATCATTCATGTATTTTGAGCTGAGCAGTCAGTTGTCAAATATCAATGTCAAAATACATCACCAAATAATATCTTTGCTCTGCACCCTCTAGTTCCATAAGGATAAATCATTCGAGCAAGAAAACGTACATTTTAGCACCAAATATTGAGGGCTAATTGTTAACTCGAGGTCACAAATACGTTAAAATAAAAGGAAAAGACTGTTTTTACTATTAGGAATTTTACCTATTTCATTATGTGAGATATTTGAAATACTTTCAATCTTGTTTTGTGTAAATGCTGTGTTTTAAAAAATTATCAAACTATCATAACTATCACTAGAGTGAATACTTCTTGGGGTTTGTTTTCCTTCCCCAGGAATGTCTTCCTTCCTACATTATAATTGTGAATTGGGCTTTAATTTGAACATACTCTGTATGATTCAAATCTGTTATAATTCTATACTGGTGTGAAAATAAAAAGAAACAAAATAAATATTTGATGTGCAACTTACCATTTGTTTGAAAAGTTTGATTTTTGATTGCAGTCATCTTTATAGGGTGATTAAAATATGTTGATGGATAAAGGGTTTTGGTCAATGAATTTAGGCATCATTGTTTCTAATTCAAATTCCTTTCTCTTCTTAATGTCTTTTATAGATGTCTATTCTGGCAAATGCCTTTGTTTTCATAAGAAAATGTTAAATCCACCTCCTACTTAGGAAATTGTTAAAAAACATGTTCTACTCTTTTTTCTTTCTGTGAGGAAGATTGCCCTGAGCTAATCTGGGGCTAACGAGGCCTCACATGTTCTACTCTTAATTGGCGAACTGGAATGGGCAATAATCCAAGCTATTTGATAAAGACACTAACTTCAATCTCACCACTGCTTAACAAGTTTAGGTCAGGGAACATGTTATACTAAAAGGATTATCTGATACAAAATGCAATCCTTGTTTCTCTGTGGATAGTTATAAATCTATCCTTGCCTTATTCCAGGCCATGATAACTGTGTGCTCAGAAAGTATTATTTAGCCAATGTGTTGGTTCAGCTTTAAGGAACCAGACTTTGTTGTATTAATAAAGGCATATACTGAAGGGTGCTGGCAAAGCGCCCTTCAACTCTGGCTTCTGTGTCTGAGGTAAGCATGCAGTCCCACTACATTACACAGCATCACATAGGACATACGTTGTTCACTACGTTACATAGCATCCTATAGGAAGTAAGGGAGAATGTTCTTTTAGAAATTAGTAAGAGGGATAGTTTTACTTCTCCTGAGCAATGGCCTTTGTTTTATGGACACTATGGATCCTATAATTAACCTATTTAGTTGTTGGGAAATACAGGATGCAAAAGTAACCCACGTTAGAAGTTATATGACTCTGACATGGACCTGTGTGTTAAATTTAATTCTAGTTTCAGGTGATTTTTCCATTCGATCACCAGTTTCATCTAGTTTTCCTATTCCTCTTTGTCCCCCTTTCCTTGCCTTCCTGATTAAATCTCAAGTCCTTTTTAAAATGAAGATAGGAAGTGAATATATATATGTATATATTTATATACAATTTCATGTACATTATCTATATGAAGTTAATATGTTTACAATGAATTTGTATACATAATGAATATATATAATTATATATGTATTATTAATTTATATATACAATTGTATATTTACATTATATTATATGTATAAAGTTTTTTCGTATTCTCATTCTGATGTATGGTTAACAATTTATTTGCTTGCTGACATTCGAATTATGTGTCTGTAGAAAATGAGCAATAATTATTAGAGTGATTCAGCCTTACTGGTGTCTTCACTAAAAAATTGTAAAGTTTTCTATATTACCTGTGAATATTCTCATCTCTTTGTGACTGTGAACCAAGGCAGAGGATAAGACAGTCAACATCAAATGAAGAGACTCACTAACACTGACCATACAGTTTAATTAGTGTTTAATTATTTGTGCAATATTGCTTTATGTCTCCATAACATACACTTTCCGCTATCTACATTTCTTTATCCTTTTTCTGTCTGAAAATTGTTTTCCTGCTTTCAAGATACTCTTCAGTAATAGCCTCCATGGATCCTTCCTTTCTATGGTATTTCACTATGGTATGGTGCATCATATATACCACATGGTATTACATGATAATACATTATTTACATGTCTGTTACCCTGTTCATCCATTTTGAAATCAGAAAACATATCATATCTATATTTTTATTTAAGTTTGTAATAAAATGCTTAATTTAATGAATTACAGAATATAAGAATGAAATGTTGCTAATATTTTATAAGCCTGGGTAGAGTTACAGGAGTTCATTTTTCCAATGGCTAAATTGCAATGCACTGGAAAAACTAATCAATGTGCTATCACTGTTCATGTAGAGCAATGCCCTCTTCACAACCTACACACGGCTTGTCAAGCCATGCTGTGGCAGGTGTCCCATTTAAAGTAGAGGAAGATGGGCACAGATGTTAACCCAGGGCCAATCTTCCTCAGCGAAAAGAGGAGGAGGATTGGCAACAGATGTCAGCTCAGGGCTAATCTTCCTCACCAAAAAAAAAAAAAAAAGTAGATTATCTTACATTTCCGATAACACTGAAAACATGTAGATTATAAATGAGCCCTGTGGAGATCTCCAGCCTCTATTCCTTCATCTTTTTGTTTTGCCAGGGGAGTCTAGCAAGAGAGGAGAGGAAAAATAAGGAGTTTGAGATGTGCAATAGGGAACTTATAGAGTTGCTTTGCTATTTGACATTATTATATATAATTGCATTCCTTAAAAAATATTTTTTTTGTTTCCTTATAAACTTTAAGATAAAGAACCTCATAATTATCTTATTTAGGTTTTGTCAAAAAAATTATGGAGTTGATACAGATAAAGCTAAAATCAGGAATTTTAAGAGATAAACTTAGTATCATCTTGTTCATCCCACTGAATAGTACAGATATTTTTTTCAACCACACACATTCATGATCATCACTTTATCTATATCCAGATCATAGCAATGTTAGGTAGGCTTAGAAATAATTAATTGGACTTTACCCAGCAATTCATATTCAAATAATGGCAGCTGGCTTGTACTGTCCAAAGTTTGGAATTATTTTGCCATCAACACAATCTGTTAATTTGTAGTATGATGATTTAGGCCAATTTAACATTTACTCTCCATTCTCACATTTGTTAACTTAGAATAATCAAGAGTAGTCTTGACCATGCAACACAGATGGTATGATATTCCAACACAGATAGGATTAGAACAGAGATAAACAGGTAGAAAAACCCGGAGACACATTGTTTGGATTGAGTCAGAGAACAGCCTATTTCAGGATCTTTAATTAGAATTAGAAAGACAACTTGCTCCAGGGGCAAATTGCAGTGTTTCTCAGAGAGTAATGTATTTGAAATTGACAAGAATAATTACAGTCTGTTTGTGAATGCAGAGAAAAAACCCTGTCTAACTTAAAATAGTAAATGCAGGCATGGTAATTATAGCTACCATACATTTGACCTATGTCTTTAATATTCTTGACAAGTTTAAGGAGAAATTTAATTAGTAGAACTTCCAAAGTTATTTTCTAATAAAAAAAGGAAAGATAACACTTTAACTTTTAATTTTTAATTACTAATTGTCAGAAAAATTGAGTTGGCAGTTAATATTGTTAACAACAAATACATTCATAGTCAACTATTCTTTTAAGCCTCTTCTGTGAAGTATATGTTTTTGCAAAGATTACTGATATACATGGGATATAATTAAAATCTTAAAAGTCCTTCCTAGCATTATTATATTTAATTTGCTGAAATAACCCTAAGGGAAGACATTCACAAATCTAAGCAACAGAGTAGAAATGAGTTGGCCTTAGATTCATTTTAAATGGCTGAGAACTTCCTTTTGGAATGTATTGTAGAATTGAACAGAGGAGCAACAAAGACTGAGTATCCTTGATGATATAAGATTAATTATATAAATGACATAGTGTGAAATATTAAACAAATTTTCTCCTTTTCTTTCCATTTATGTTCTATATGCTTTTTATAAAGAGCTTCTTAAACTTTATGTGTACTAGAGTTACCTGAATTATATGCTTAAAATGCAGATTCGAAACTTTAGAGGCTTATTTACCGGGTCTGGAAATCTTCCTTTTTAATAAGCACCCCAGATGTTTCTTCTGCTGTAGGTAAAGCATGAACTACGTTTACAAAACACTGATCTAGAAAATGTGAATGAATTCCAACTACTGGATTTATATTTATAACTTTATCCACTGTTAAGGACTCAGAGTGATCTGAGAAAGCTTGAAATGTTTGCCCTGAAAAGAGCTTGGGAGAAGTGGAGAGGAGAGAAAGAAAACAATTTCTTTAACAATGGTGATAAACGTAAACCCATTGTGACTGACATGGAAAGAGAGAATGATTTTAGGATTGCATCTATATGCTTAGAAATACATTCTGTTCAAGCTTCTAGCTTCAGGAAGAAAGAGTATTACCTTTACTTTTCTTTCTAAACTCCCCAGTCTAACCGTAACTTCAATGCTGTTAGAATTGAGAGAGGATGGATGTTGATCCTCTCTCCAGTAATAAAGATTGTGCAGTCAGCCCTCTAAAAAAGGATTTATTTGTTATGACAGATTCTGGATGGGGACTAAGAATGAAACATATCAAATATAAAAATACATTAGGAAGTAAGTGAAATGTGTTTTATTATTCCTTTTTTAGTTTGAAATAAAATAATACATATATATATAATTGTTTTCTTGATTTTGCAATGGATTTATGTTCTTGGAACAGCTTTTAGAATAAAAAGCAGAAAAATTCCCCAGATGTCCTATTTACCTATGATAAGTATTATTTATATTGGGTGGTAGCAGACAGTACCAAAATGTTCTTGAAGGAAGAAATCTGTCATTCTGTAATAAATCACTTCCAAGTAGAAATAAAGCCCCAGAATCTCTACACTCGAGGTTTTTAGAAGAAAAATTACCCTATTTTCCTTGCCTAAAAATTTTGAAAAGAAAGAAGGCTAGAGAGACTGAGTTCTGCCATAAGAACAATCTCAGGAAAAAAGAAAAAAAAGAAAAGTGTTGGATAAGAGCCAAAGCAAATATTTTAGAATAGCTATAAATTTGTTTTATGGAGCTCCTCCAAATGAAATTCTGTGTCATATGTGTTTAATTCCCTCCCGATGATTTCATAAATCTTTGACAATATTACAATTGACAATATATGTTGTGTGTAACAAAGAGCATAAACACTAAGTCACAAAATCAACCCAAGAAGTTATTTCCAGCCTTAGGAGGCACAGACTCTCCCCCTAACCCTTGGCTTTCTAAAGGCACCAGATCATTCATATTAAATTGAAACGCCAATGAAACAGCTTCCAAGTCTGGCTTAATGGTACTGTGCTAGCTTTTGAAAAGGCTGCTGCTTCTACTCATTGGCCAATTTAGACATGCCTTGTGACCACCTCCACTTGCTAGTAGGCAGAGATGACTATCAACAGTTACAATCTCAAACAGTATCATGAGAGTTTGATACAAAACATTCATTTTTTATCTTTCCAAAGAGCAAGAAGAACGCAAGCAGAGAGGGATCCATATGGGGGACAGCTATAGAGTAGAGATATGACTCCTTTTAGAGTGTAATACATAATGAACAAGGAGAAAATATCCCCAGGAATGAAAGACAGTTATGAACCAAGAAAACTGATGGGAGTCTCTTACAATAGATAGATGAGTCCTCATCTGTAAGAGGCAGACCTGCATTGGTGACTAGCTACAAATCAGTTTCCTGGTATATAGGGTGCCTTCTGACCCAAAGCAAAAAAGTCAGACAGGTGTACCTGAGGGAAGTGTTCCTAGAACGTGTGCATCTTCCATGATGGATTACACATCATGTGCATATTTATCCGAAAACAATAAGAAACATGGATTTTAGGGGAATAACAGTTATAGAAACAGTAATCCAGCAATTTTACCAAATATTTTGCAATAACTTGTGTAATTTTTTTTCTTTTTCCCCTTTGTTTTCTGCTCTAATTTTTATTATTTCCTTCCTTCTACTGATTTGGGGCTTTATTTGTTCTTCTTTTTCCAGTTCCTTTAGGTGCACTGTTAGAACGTTTATTTGAGATTTTTCTTGTTTCTCGAGTTAGGCCTGTACTGCTATCAACTTCCCTCTTAGAACTGCTTTTGCTGCATCCCGTAAATTTTGGCATGTCATATTTTCATTTTCATTTGTTTCCAGGTATTTTTTGATTTGTCCTTTGATTTCTTCATTGACCCACTTGACGTTCAGTGGCATTTTGTTTAATTTCCACATATTTGTGAGTTTTCCAATTTTCTTCCTGTAGTTTATTTCTAGTTTCATATCGTTGTGGTCAGAAAAGATACTTGGTATTATTTCAATCTTCTTAAATTTATTGAGACTTGTTTTGTGGCCTACTATGTGATCTATCCTGGAGAATGTCCCATGTATATTATAAAAGAATCTGTATTCTGTGGTTTTTGGATGGAATGTTCTATATAGATCTACTAAGTCCATCTGTTCTAATGTGTCATTTAAGGCCAATGTTTCCCCTTTGTTTTCAACCTATAGAAGTTTCAGTTTTTATTTGAGGGGATGAAATGATTTACCTTTGAAAGTTATCCTATTATCAAATAAACGCAAAGTGAAAATTGCATTAGTCATTGCCTCTTTCAAGAGGATTTCTTTTAATAGTACCAACCAGTTGATCTAATGCTTTCAAAAGTCATGTTTTGAATTAAAAGGATGAATCTTCTTAATGTTTCTGTCATTTGTTTAACTCATGAACCTTTCTGATTTCAACATTTGGAATATTTACAGAATGAAGGAATACATGCTATTAGAAATCAGGAAACTTGAGTTAAACTGTTCCTCATCATTTATCTGCTCTATGATGTAGGATAACACCAACATTGTGAACAAAGGTCCCTTATTTGTAAAAGGGTGATATTAGCATCTGGCCAGCATGTATTGCCATTTTTCTGTGAATAACAATTGTGATGATTTAAATAAAGCCATATCACACAAAATTAAGTCCTGTACAAATATTAGCTAAGAAGATAGTTATGGTAGTTGGGAACCATACGTAGGGATCTTTTTGAATTTTAATTTCAAGTCAAGATGTTCTAATTGTATACTTAGTGGCGTTATCTATTTAACAAATAGATAAATTGCATTAGAAGCTTTTAGGTTGCCAGATTTCTTGAGTATTCCAAAGGTTAAAATGAACTCTAGCAGTTTTTACTTCAGTGATGTTAACTGGTAAAATATTATCTAGATAAAAATAATGGGTTTTTGATTCCATCATTACCTAAGATTTGGACCTAAGCTATATAAAAAGAATGTTTACTTCTTTAACCAATTTTCTTATTGTTCTTATTGAGTTCCGATGTTTCTTTGAAGTATATTTATTTATCATTTTCTTTCAGCCAAGTAGTGCTTTTTTATATATTAGCAATAAGTAATGAATATTTTTTCTGCATGACCTCAAGTGTGAAGTATGTTCTTACATTTTCAGATTTAAAAAGTGGTATCAGATTGGATAATGTGGCAAACCAATGCTTACCATCTGAACACCATACTGGTTTGAGAAAACAATTCTACTGTCAAAATGGCCATCTTGAAAAAACATGGAAACTCAGTTTGTAATATCGACTTTGCTTTATTTTGTGTCTAAAGACATATCTTTAAGTAATATCTACCCAAATCATATTAATAATAAATTTTGGAAAACATTAAACACTAAAACAAACAAATACAAACAAAACAACACTAATGATAAATAAAAATTCAGTCTTTGTTTTAGCTTTTAACTTAAAAAAAAAAAGGCAGGATAAGGTATTGTAACAAATTAAGATTTTTGGTCAGACTGATTTGAGTACCAATTTGAGTCCTAGATTTAATTAGCTTTGTAAACTCTCTAGTTGCATAGTTCTCTTCCTTGGGTTTCTTCCATAATTTAGCACAAAAATATCTACAATTAAGGGCAATTCCAAGAACTAAATGAGATAATATATGTGAAAGCATCTAACATAATAATCGTGGAACATTGTTGGTGTCCAATAAAGATTACTTTTTTTCCTCCATCTTCCTACATTGAAAACACAAAACTTAGGCATATATGGAGTTTATGTTGTACAATTCTTATGTTTCTGATAGTTTCCTGCCTTAAATTTTGTCTCTCAGATTAATCTTGATGTTCATGTGTCAATTTTTGTCTTTTTATCAGAACCAGTCCACCAATCAAGATCCTCACAATCTGGTCCCTTTCAAAAATTTTAATATTAGGTAGATATTTATGTAAGTGGTAGATTAGTTTCCTAGGGCTATCATAACAAATACATACAAACTGCATCTTTTAAAACAGCAGAAACTCATTGTTTCATAGTTCTGGATGTTAAAGGCTTGAAATTGAGGTTTCAGGAGAGCCACGCTTCCAATGAAACCTGAAGGGGAGAATCCTTTCTTGATTCTTGATAGCTTCTGGCAGCTTACTGTCAATCCTTGGTGTTCCTTGGCTTGCAGTTAGCTCTTCAAGCTCTGCCTCTGTCAGTACATGGTGTTTTCTCCTCATGTCTCCATGTCTCCTTTCCTCTTCTCATAAGGACAGTAGTCATATTGGATTAAGGGCCTACCCTACTCCAGTATAACTTCATCTTAACTAATGACATCTGCAATGACTCTATTTTCAAAAAAGGTCATATTCAGAGGCAATGGGGGTTAGGACCTCAACATATCTTTTTGGGGGGACACAATTCAACCCATAACATATGGGTATAGATAATGACACAAAAAAGTTACTTTCAATCCTTATAGGTTGCACTTCAGATGTGCATTAAAGACTTCCTCATCAATGGTCCCTCTTTCTCTTCTTCCCTGCCCTCATGGTTCTCTTGGTCTTTTAGTCCATTAACACTTCTGATTTCTCCATGCACATGATTCTAATAATCCTGTCTTCTTCTTCTAGGTTTTTGGCCAAGATTCAGAGATTTTTCTATTAAATGAAGCTGTGATTTGGATGAGTTTAGATGTGTCTTGAGATGATTTTGATCCCAAAGTTGGGAGGAAAGGATAAAGACGTCATATTTGGTTCTACCTAGAGAGAAAATTATCTGTAAGATGAATAAACTGCATTTTTTGTTAAAATTCTTAGTACAATCTACATGTGTTTTCATGTTCATTCAGAGTTTCAGTGTTTTTCTGCCCCACCCACTGCTGTCTTCCTTAATTCTAACTTGGGTTAGCTCTGGACTTGTGTGTGTCTGTGTGTGTGTGTGTGTTGGTGATGGTGAGTAGGGGGCAAGTTCATTCCGCATCCTCAGAAGGATGTTAGGAAACAAAGGAAAATTTGATAGCAGCTATATATTATTGACTGCCTTCCTAAAAGATTGTATTTATTTAGCTTCCTTTATACATTTTTATACATAACTCATCAGGCTTATTCTTGGGAAGCGGGCAGATAACTTGTCAAGTAGTTTATAGACTGCCCATCTGTGAAGAGTCTTTTCTGGAACTGATGGAGAGACTATAGCTTATTACTCAGAGATCCTAATTGTTGAGTTGATGAAGGAAGGAGGCAATGAGTCAAGAAATGTAGGGGGCTCCTCGAAACTGGAAAAGGTAAAGAAATGGATTCTCCCCTCCAGGCTCCAGAAAAGAATACAACCTTGCTGACACTTTCATTTTATCCCACTGAAACTCTTCTTTGACTTTTATTCTACAGAACTGTAAGATGATAAATTCATGTCAAGTCACCGTGTTTGTGGTAATTTGTACTGTAGCAATAGAAAACGAATACAAGTGTCACTAGATTCATCTAGGCAGGGGAAAAACCTGTAGTGGATGGTGGAGCAATAAAATGGAAGAGTTACGGAACCAAGTAGGCTCACCTCCTGGTGAGTTAAATAAGACTCTACACCAGTGGAAGTCGTCTCACAAAGTAAAGTGTATTTGCAGCAAATAGGAGGCCACGAGGAATCATTTCCAAAATCATGGCGTCCCTAAACAAAGGGAAGGAGGAACTTTTATTTGGTTGGGGAATGAATATTCAAAAGGGAGAGGCGGGTATTTGTTTGCACAGGCTCAGATGGAAAACGTGCTTCCACATAATGAGGCCTAAGCTCCTCCTGGAGAGATCTTTGCATTAAAAATAAGGCAAAGGTCATGGGCATAGCTCTTGTGTTGACACTTGTTCCATTTCAGGATGGCTGGTGGTTACACCTCCTTAACATACAAAAGGAAAAGAAACAATTTGGAAAAACAGTTAATTGCTTCCAAACCCACCTTTGAGTTTCTCGAGGCACCTAGTGGGTGACAGAAGCAGCCTGGGTTTCCAATTGTCCTCACGATGATGCAGGGATGGCCCAGCAGCCTGACCATTCTCCTCATAACTATTAAATATAGGATAAAAAAATTAACTCTTTTGAGCTACTGTCATTTTTTCTTAGACTCTAATAAATATACGAGTAGAATATCTATATCAAAATTTTGAATAGTCTTTATTCTAAAGTAATATAAGAATTTATTCCTTATTATGCATAATCCCATATACTATCTCTTTACATTGTGAAAGTTAAAAATTTATGTTTCTTGTTGAACACACTGCTCCTCTCTTGACTATAGCTAGTCATATCTATTTTTATAAGCTTAATTTTCTAGCCATTCTATTTTACCTATCACTTTAAAGAAATTCTATAAAATTGATTTTCCCTGCAATAAAAAGTTTGGAAGACTGTATTCCAAATAAAGATACCTGACAATGATCAGCTCATTTGTGTCACAATATGGGTGAAGGCTGAAGAGGGAAAATGGCCTTGGGTTGATGAATTTCAAGTATAGGTATTAAACTCATAGATACACTGAAATATATTTCCATGTTACAGTTTATCCAAAACGCACTCCCAAAAAAACATGTTTAAAGTTGCAATTTATTTTGAGTAATTGGTGGGCAAATGATATTTAATATTCTTAACTTATCCTTATCAAATGAGAGTTTACTAAATTCAATGCTGTTTTTTCATATTTAACTTCACGATTCTGCTTGTATTGTTTGTTCATTTATTCGTTTACTCAACAAATATTTATTGAGTTGCTACACTGTACCAGCCATTGACAGAGTCACTGGAGATACTGCTGAAGATAACATAAATATTGGAAAAGCTCTCTTCATACCCTGTCTATCTTTCCAAAATTCTTTCTCTTGCTTTAAGCCTCAATCTCTTCCTTGAAGTCCAAGACATGGTGTAATGAAAGGCAATACCCCATAAGAGTAGTAACATGGGCTTTGGAGTCAGACAGACTTAAAATGGTAACTCCAACACATAATAGCTGATTTGACATGAGAAAATTACTTACTTTGTGTTCTTTAGTTTCATCATCTTTGAATTTGGATTATAACAGTTAAGTAGCATAGCTTGCCTACGGATTAAATGCAAATATAACACACTCACTTTCTCCGCTACCTCAGTGATAATTGCTTAAATAACTCTCCATGTCAGGTTGGCAAAAATTACTTTTGTTCCGGGCATCATACCCATGTTTAAAGCAGGAAGTGGAGGGAATAAGGATACTGGTAAAATTTCATCTTTTTTTTTTTAATTAGTAAGGAAAAAAGTTCTGCTTAAGGCTGAAATTCTGTTAAATCTTAGCTCATTAGCTAGAATGGTTACCTAGATAGCCAAGCCTCACTTCCAGGGAAGGTGGAAAAACAGAACCTATAGTAGAATTAAGTAGGTTCTAAGTGGAATTAGCCAGAGATGGTGGCTGTCACTCTTAATTTTTCAAAGAACCAACTTTGGCTTCTCTTACTAGGTCAGTTCCTCTATAATATGCTGTGGTAGCACCAGGTCCCTGCCCTTCTTAGCATTCAACATGATTATAATCTTATATTTATTGTGTAATTTTGGGTTAAGGATTATCTTTCTCATTGAACTGTAATCTCCAGTGAGGACCCAAAGCATGAGGATGTTTTGGCATAGTTTTGTCACCAATACTCTCATAGTTTTTTATTTACAGTAAATGCTTAATATAATGTATTGAATGAATAAATACATGAAGGAACTATATGAATTTTTCTAAATCACCTGTGCTTGACGTTAAAGAATTGCTCAATTAATATTGTCTGATTTTCAAATTTTTCTTTTAAAATTTCATTTTTAAAATTTTCATAAATATAATATGTTCATTTAGTAATGTTTATTAGTTGTGCCTCACCTATTACTCTTATCTCCTTGATATACTGCAAGCTTCTTAAGTGTAAAGATTTTCTAACATTTCTGTGGTTTACCCATCACACTAGCCAGTGCTTACTGAATAGAAAACAGTCAATAAATGTGTATAAAATGATTAATATTTAATACATAAAAGTATCATCGTGAGATTTTTAGAGAGCAGCTCAAAATAAAAATTCTTAATAATTAGAATAAAATAGAAAACATTCTTTCAATAATACTAAAATGTGAATGTAATATAAAATTCATACGTCTGTTTCTATAAATCACTACATGTTTTTGTACAAATGACAACACATAAGCTTAAAAATGACCATTTAGTTCTACTACTCAAAAAAAGGCTAATGACTGTGTTAAATCCAAATCAATAGTAAAATTGCTTATCTTTAGGTATTAGCAGTAATTGATGATTAAATCCAGATATTGAGTTTTACTGAGAAACTACACTAGAAAGGAAAATGAAATCGTAATATTGAGACTATGTCTCACATTTACTAGTCCTATTTAGCTAAAGATGGACTTTTGATTACCTTCCCTCTATGGGATAATTCTCCAATATTAA
This sequence comes from Diceros bicornis minor, assembly GCF_020826845.1. Lineage (NCBI taxonomy): Eukaryota > Metazoa > Chordata > Mammalia > Perissodactyla > Rhinocerotidae > Diceros > Diceros bicornis. Next base: position 47,223,157 of record NC_080745.1, on the reverse strand, counting down.
CAATTATAAAAGCAAAACAAATAGACAAGCAGAAAGTAAAATCTTGCTAAACTTCAAACACTCTCCAGCTACCACATTTCTTTCCTCACTCAGCACTAATCAGACTATCTTGACAACCACTCCATTCACAATATTCTTGAAAGGTTTACAGCCAAATTCAATGGCCAATTCTCATCATCTTAGACATTTTAGTAGCGAATGACTCAGTTAGTCATTTGCCTCCTTATGAAGCACTTCGCATGGCATCTAGGACACCAGTTTTTTCTTCTGATCAAGTAGGGGAGTCTATTTCCCCTCTCCCGGTATCTGGGTTTGCTTTGTGATTTGCGTTTTTTAGTAGAGTGTGATGGAAGATACCTTATGCCACTTAGAGGTTAGGTCTCAAAGAGCTTTGCATAATTCTACTCATTTCCTTGGAAACTTGCCCAGTCACCACATGAACAAGCCCCTAGCTGGTTGGGTGATGAGATGCTTTGTAGAGCAGAATATGAGTCATCTTAGTTGAAGCCATCTTAAACCAACCAGCCCTTATTTTACCCCAGAACTAACCACAGATGCATAAGAGAGCATAACTAAGACAAAACTGCCCAGCTGAGCCAAGTCTAAATCATGTTTTCTCAGAAGAATAAACTGAATAAATGCTTTTTGTTTATATCACTAAATTGAGGGTGATTTTTATGTACCAATGAATAATTAATACAGTTTAGAGTCATTTCAAGTCTTAGACCGCTTCCAGTCTCTCTCATCTTAGAAAATGGCACTACCTTCTATCCAATCACCTGCACACAAAACTCTGGGTTATCTTGTTTCCATTCTTCATCAAGCTTCACATTCAATCTATGTCTTAGACAGGGTTCCCTCACAAGCAGAGTCTGAGACAAAACTATATATGCTACAACTTTATTAAGTGGTAAAAGACAAAGGGAATGGATCAGGGAAGGTAAGAGAGCCATTGGGGTTATTTTACCAAATTGGCCACTACTAAATACTACTACTTGCTCAGTTCCACAGGACAATTACCTGAAAAATTGAATAACAGCATCTCAGGACTAAGATGGGAGTAAGAGGTAACAATTAATTCCCCATGACCCTTACCCACCCACCTCATCTGTCTCAGATTAGCAAAATGTTTAACCTTGGGCTGGTAACAATCACACACTTCATGATTGCCCATGCAGTGCACACTGGGCAGCCTTTCTTCGTCTTACATCTTAGATTCTACTAGGGATGTCCCAGATGGGAGGCCAGAAGTTTAGTTGCACCTCTGAGAAGTTAGCCAGAGCCGATAAAGAACTATTAATGTCTGCCAGCAAGACAATATAACATCCTTTTCCACCATGGATACCTCCAGCACTACTGAATATTCTTGATCATATGGTTAAAGTTGAAGGCATCTCATTCACTACAGACTTTATCTGCTGCAAAGCCTTTTTAATCTCTATGCCCCATTTGAAATGGCAGTCATGTAAGTCACCCAATAAATGGACCTGAGCAGCATTTTCAATTTCTGTACACACACCTGAAAAATCCAAAGAGGTCCTCCATAAACTGCTTCTTTTTTATATAGGAAGTATAAAGTACAACAACCTGTCATTTAACTCCAAAATTCTGGTACTCTAAAAACTTCACCAATATGGCAGTCTTCTGAATCTTCAAGGAGTTTATCTTCCATTGTCCAATATACAATCTTTGCTGGGTCAGGGGTTATTTCAGAGGTTGCTCTTGACCCTTCCTATCATAATGACCATACTTGACAAGTCAGTGAACCAATGTAAAGGTTGCACTACCTTCTCAATATTCTTTCCACTAAGACAGAAAGTGGGGAAATACTTACCAGGTGAATTTATTGGAACCATCAGACAACCTGTGAGATAAACTTTGACCCAAAGAATTGAACTCATGGAATCAGAGAGCAAGCTGGTGGTTGCCAGGAGTGGCGATGGGGATGGGTGAAAGTGGTTGAAGGATACGAACTTCCAGCTATAAGATGAATAAGTTCTAGGGATCTAATGTATAGCATGGTGACTATAGTTAACAATAACATATTGTATATTTGAAGGCTGCTAAGAGAGTGGATATTAAAAGTTTCACCAAACAAAAAATGTTTTAACTATGTGAGGTGATAGATGTATTAACTAACCTTATTGTGATAATTATTTTGTAATATATACATATATGAAATCATTACATTGTATACTTTAAACTTATGGTTTAAGCTCAAAAACTTTGTTTGATTATTCTCTGTCTATTTGCTTCTACGAATACTGAGAACTAATAGATTTTACCAAATATGATTGTGTGTCATGGTACCCAAATTGCTGTACTCTGGCTTTCTGCCCATTACATTAATTATGGAAAATTAACTGTAGATGTTTGTCCCTCTGCCATTTTAAATTCCACTGATACTAGGAAATCCAATTCCTTGTGAATTTCTTCTATGGTCAATCTTGGTCTACAGAGAACAGCCTCTATCAAGCTCCTCTAAGATCTTGCATCCCCTTCAGTATTGCATTTCTCACCACCTTTGTGATAGGAATGTCTTCTGTTATATCTCCAGGATCACAATCAGATTCTTAGGTCTTACCTGATCCATTCAAAATGTTTACCTTGATGACCCCTTTGTCAGTACTATGTCTGGACAGTGTTAGCATCTCCACCTTATATACTCTAGGCTTTCTGACTCCATCTTTCACAAATCCGTCCCAAATGACTGGCAGGTCTGGTTTCATGTGACCTTGCAAGAATATTGAAGGTCCAGTGATGAATTGTGTATCTCTACATCAATACATTTTCCCTATTGAACCTTACAGTCCAGGTCCTCTTCTCTCAGAGGCATCTTCAAATCACACTCATACATATATATTCCCTCTGCTCCTTCATATTAACCAGCCTTGCATATCCTTTGGCCTGTGACTTCTTGCTCGATTAGGGGTTGTACTCCCCGGATCAGGCTATTCTAATGTTTAATTCTGGTTATTTAACAGGGAGGAAATAAAGGGTAATGGGGGCCGGAACTTGAGGAAAATAGGCATACTTCCATGAGGCACCTGTCTCAGGTGAAGTCATTGCACAAACTCCAGGCAAGGAGAAACTGTTTTTCTCTAGGTGAGAATGGGGTTGCTTCTCCTTCTAAGCTTTCAGAGGAATCTGGGGGTTTCATATTCTCAGATGTATCCACCAAATATGTGTAAAGGTCCCATCTTTTTTCGATTACAGCTCTTTGATAGGAGATATATCATAGCTGTAAATTTTTTCTCCTTTTGCAGCTTTGCCACTTTTGCAAGTAGATCTTAGGCTTGATTCTTAGCACAATTAACTCTGCATCTACAAGGCACACAATCCTCCTTAAAAGATACCACAGAGGCCATATGGCTTTTAACCATGCATTGTGTTACCAGTTGGCTGATCAGAGCCTGTCTTTTCTCAAGACTTGAATTCATTTTATGGAATCTAGCTCACTCCAAAAATCCTTACACTTAGCATTTTCCTATATCATTCAAGTGTCAACAGTGACTGCATATGCCATGACTCACCTTCCATAAGTACCTTATCTTATTTGTGCATAGTTGGAAGACTTCATAATTGGAACACTACTGTATGCCAAGGGTTTCCACCATCCTACTTACCGACAGAAAGGAGCTCCTTATTTTAATCAAACCAGTGAGTCATCTAGCTCTAAATTACTATCAAGTCTGCTTTCAACTCTTAGACTGTGTTTCCAGAAAGGAATGTCCATGTCAAAAGGTGGTATCACCTCCAAGAGAGTATGATCTTGGGGTGCAACAAAAAAAAGTTGAATAAAGTGGAAAAGCAGGGAAAGCCAACAAAAATATGTTGAGTTAGATACCACCGAGTATCTTATTAGATACTGCAATAACATCCTGCAAGAAGTTTTATGCCTGTATCATACGCAAGTTCATTCAGCAGGAGAAAGAGAAAAGCATCTGTCCACCAGACCATAACACACATAGGGCATTAAGTATCCTACAAGTGCAGATTATCTATGGGTGGGAATTGAAAGGTATCCTGAAATGTTTTGCATTTCAACACCAATAGGAAAACTGCAGGGGGAAGGGCAGAGAAAGATGGCATCAGTGTAATACATCAAGTTAGTCATGGCAGTCTTGGCTGGAAGGAGAAACAAGTGAAGTTGAAATGATCTTAAGTGACACATAAGCAGTGTCTACTACAATCCATAAACAGGGCTATCATCTGTATCTTTAAAATATATTTAGAACAAACACTTTCACCACCTTCTCGATATCCTTCTCTGGCCTGCATTACCTACAGCAATGGATTCCTATTTAGTCTTCTAATTTCATTATTGCCTCCCATTTAGATTGCCTAATTTGATTGATCAGATCAGATCATTTTCCTGCTCAAAGCATACATATAAATAAAAACACATATACAAATAGAAAATAAATTGAGATAAAATAAAATAAAATGGTAATGTTGGTTGTTTCTCAGTGATAAACAATGGATGATTTTAATTTTTCTATATGATTATCTAATATAAATGCTCAGTATATACATTTGTTACTTTTAAACTCAGAAATTAATGAAGTAATTTAAACTAATATATTTTACTACTAAAAGTGAGGATGTAATATGATCAATAGTCTAATGTAATGAATCACTTTTTTCATTTAATTAAAGAACTCCCAAAAGAAACGCCATCTATTCTGCCTCTTCCTGCTGTATATCACAAGGAGAGTACTTTATGCGTCTTTTCTCTGACACATATGCACAGTGACAACAGAATCAGACTTCCAATGATGGCTCTAGAAAGATAAGTTGACTTTTCAGTTTGAACCCCCTTCCTACTTTTCATGGGGTTTTACAATACCAAGGAATAGATTGCATGCCACCACTCACCTGAGTGAGCATTCTCAGTGCCATTCAAACTGATGATTAATAATCACTCTAGATGACTGGAAATGTCCCAAGACAATTGTGCATTTTGGAATTTAATGGGTCAAGGGCAGCTAAATATATCTGCTTCTGCCACTATATGAATTCGCCATGAATACAAATTTATTTTTAAACCGATTTGGAGAAGGGGACCAATTTCCCTACTAGAACAATGGACTATTTTTATTTAATACTATAGTGAAATGCCTTCTTGGAAAATTGTTTTGAAGATTTAAATAGGTAGTCAATTTATTTGAAAATTACAAATGGAAATCATCATCATCATCATTCTTCTGGGTTAGTTATTTGTCTGGGAATGTGATACATTCTTTTTAAAAAAAAATAAATTTTACTTTTTAGAGCGGTTTTAGGTTCACAGCAAAATTGAACAAAAGATATAAAATTTTCCCATATACCTTCTGTTCCCACACATGCATGGCCTCCCTCATTATCAACATCCCCCACCAGAGTGGTTCATTTGTTATAGCTGGTGAACCCACATTGACACATCATTATCACTCAGTCCATCATGAATTGTTTCTTTTTATTTTTCTATTCATATTGGTGTTATATTTTACTTACATGTTTGGTAGATTTTATCAGTGAAATAATATGTACCTAGAGTTTTCTTTGTGGAAAGAATTTTAATAATAGAATAAATTTCTTTAATGGATGTTGAACTGCTTAGATTTTCTATCTCTACTGTAAATTTTGTAAAACTGAGATTTCCTTTCAAAAATATCTGCCCTATCTAAATATTTATATTGATTGGCAGAAAATTGTTTAATATTATCTTTTTAATACATATAGGATCCTGTAGTGTGAGTTCCTGACATTAAGCTTTCAATTGCAGAGGCACCTACTTCAAAAGACATTCATTTGAATGAACATATTGCCAGCTATATGACACAGCTATTAGCAAAACAACCAGGTAAAGAACTAGGCCCCCCTCACCCATGAAGTTCCCCTTTCAGAAACCTGGGCACCCTAGATAACTCCCCGCTTCAGTGACCCTGTCTCCACTCTCCCATGCCCTAATACTCGCTCTTATGCATCAAATTAGCTGGTAGTAAGTGAACTCATGAAACCCCAGATAGCCAACCCTTGGACCTAATAAAGGCAGAGCCCTAGGTCTGCGCTGGCTCCCTCCGTTTCTACCAGTAACCTTGCTGTATGGCCCTCAGGCATGCTGTGTACCCTCTAGGACTTGTAAGTGATAAATCTTGTTCCTCTAAGTTCCCTGAAGATTTTTTGCTGAAGTGCACCCTGCGATCGTAACAAGAACCACAAGGGCCAGCCCAGCCACCACAATGGCCCCAGTGAGGGAAATGGCTGTGGGGCTCGCTAGGAATAACATGGCCTCGGGAGTGCCTCAGGCATTCCTAGTCAAGAGGATTACCATCAATAGGCTGAGAGCAACACAACGGATCTATAGTGATTTCTTCATTTCTGATCATGGTAATTTGTATTTCCTCCCTTTTTTACTGATCACTCTTACTAGAGGTGTATCATTTTTTTTAATCTTGTAAAATAATGAATTTAGGCCTTGTTTGATGTTACCTATTTAATGTTTTTTTCCTATATACTTAATTTCTATTCATTTTTATTATTTTCTTATTTTGAGGGATTTATTTCTTATTCTTTTTCTAGATTCTTAAGATATAACATTGTCATTGATTTTCAGCTTTTCTTAATATGTATATTTACTTATTTTCTAATATATTAATTTTAGGTTATATATTTCCATATTAACTATGATTTAGTAGCATCCTGCAAGTTTTTTTGTTTTGTTTTGCTTTTGTGAGGAAGATCAGCCCTGGGCTAACATCCATGCCAATCCTCCTCTTTTTGCTGGAGAAGACTGGCCCTGGGCTAACATCTGTGCCCATCTTCCTCCACTTTACGTGGGATGCCGCCACAGCACGGCCTGACAAACGGTGCATTTGTGCGTGCCCAGGATCGAACCCGGGCGCCAGCAGTGGAGCGTGCACAATTAAAGGCTACAGCATGGGGCCAGCCCCAGCATCTTGCAAGTTTTGACATGCCACATATGTAATATCATTCAATTCAATATGATTTATATTTTCCTTTGTGCTTTCTTCTTCATTCTATTGATTGTTTAGAAGTACCTTGCGTAATTACTAAATGGTTAAATGTTTTCTAGTTATATGCTACTGTTGTTTTCTGTCTTAATTGCAGAGTGGTTATAAAATATACTTTGAATGACTTTACTTTTTTTTTTTTGCCAATCCTCCTCCTTTTACTCCCCAAAGCCCCAGCAGACAGCTGTATGTCATAGTTGCACATCCTTCTAGTTGCTGCATGTGGGATACGGCCTCAGCATGGCTGGAGAAGCGATGCGTCAGTGCTCGCCAGGGATCTGAACCCTGGCCGCCAGCATCGGAGCGCCCGCACTCAACCGCTAAGCCACGGGGCCGGCCCTACTTTTTGATATTTATTAATGACACATGCTCTATGACTCAGGCTATAGTTATTTTCAGTAAATGTTGTATGTGCACTAGAAAATAATATGCATTCTGTTAATTTTGACTATCTATCTATCTATCTATCATCTATCTCCAACCAGCTTTATGGGTGCAGAGCATGGGGCCTCGTACTTAGAATGGTTCCACACTTGGTTTAACACTTTGCTGTCACCATCTTGAAATTCTTAGTCACTTTAAACAATGGGCTGTGCATTTTTGTCTTGCACTGGGACCCGTAAATTATGCATTCAGTCCTGCAATTAGTCATGTTAGTTAATTGTGTTGTTTTGATTTTTTATAACCATGCTGTATAAAAAATCACAGAGAATCCAGATAATTCTTTTTCTTCCAGTGGGGATTCACAAATTTCTCTGCTAGACAAAGAATCAGGGGTAATCTGACCTCATTAGGAACTGAGGTCAGATGAAGTTGGACTGACTGTTTTTTTCGTGTGTGTGAGGAAGGTCAGTCCTGAGCTAACATCCATGCCAATCCTCCTCCTTTTGCTGAGGAAGACTGGCCCTGGGCTAACATCTGTGCTCATCTTCCTCCACTTTATATAGGATGCCGCCACAGCATGGCCTGACAAGTGATGGGTTGGTGCGCGCCTGGGATCCGAATCCGGGCTGCCAGCAGTGGGGCTTGCACACTTAACCGCTATGCCACGGGGTCGGCCCCTGGGCTGACTGTTTTTTTTGGTGAGCCTACATTGTTTGAAGGAACATTAATCTCTTATTAATTAATCTTATTCTTATAACAACTTTTTTATCTCATATTCTATTATTCAAAAGTTAAAAAATAGAAACAACCCTTCACCTTATGGAGTTTTACAATTTAGTAATAGCATAGGAAACCTTATGATAGTGGGTCAGTCAGCATATCCTTTCTATGTCTAGAAATGATAAGAAGTTTTGTTCTTGCCATCTTAGCTTCCTCCTTAAGACTTCTTTGCAGGCCATTTACCACCCTCTTTTTTGCAGTTCAATGTCTTTGCTTCAAATAAGCAGCAACTCATCCATTTTCCCTTCATTTTATCTTGTCAAAATTAATCCCTGAAACCAACTCTTAACACACACATCTGAAGACAGCTCCTCAATACCATCTGCCTTATTTCTAGTCTACTAAGAGTAAGAGATATGTTATTTGAGAATCTCCATAAATTCTCCTCCAATACATTTGAAAAACTCTCACCCATATCATACTAGTCAGAGAAATGAATGAGTGAGAGAGAAGTGTTTCAGAAGAGGTATTAATTTGTCATTACAATCATGTCAGAAAATGCAAATCATTTTCATATCAGTGCATCAGCTATAAAACATTTTTGTTTTGTTTTCTTTTACAAAATTAAAAACCAAATGCTTCATGATTATTTGGCTGTATAAAATATTGAGAGTATACTATTGAGTATAAAATAACTGAGAGCTATCAGAAGCTTTAATAGTGTTAGATCTCTGAGAGAAACTATTGCTGACATGAATCCATATGCTCCATAAATACACCAAGGCAAAATTATGGATGTTAATTCTGTTAACAGATAGTAGTGAACTTTATTTCATCCACGAAACCACAAATTGTAACTCCATGTACTAAGAGAAAAGCCTTTGGGAGCATTTGTCAGTTGGAAAATGTTTTCTTTGAAATAAACACTCTTTGCAGTTTATCAGCCATAATTATTTTCTTGTGAGTTGATAAGCTAGTGTTATCATCTAGAATTCTGAAAGCTGATGGAAGACACATTCACTTAGCAAGGGAAAACAAATTACCATCAATGGCAAAGTAGAGAGAAGCTGCTTTGGTAACAGATGAGCATCTTTTGCAAGAGCTGGGACTAGTTTAAGAGTTAGTAAGTGGTGTAATTCCCTGAAGGAATGCTTTTCTTCTTCATAAGTCTCTCCTCTCACAAAGCTGACGAAAATCACTAGCAGTTCAGAAAGCCACAAAAGTAGCAATCGTGAAAAACAACCAGCCTAAAGAAGAAGATAAGGCACTCTCTTTACCCTTGGTTGCTTTTGTAAATAATATTTTCCACTCAATAAACTCTGGAGGTTGTAAAAATGGACCCATGCACAAGGGGTGATATTCCACATTTTCCACAGGAATGTTTGCTGTATGTTCTGCTTTTAGCCTTCTAAAATAACTTTAAAAAGATTTTTCCACCCATAACATCTTTGTACGTGGGAAGGAGATGTCATTTCCATTTTACCAACTTAGTCACTTTGTTTCAGGGACGCAGAGGAATTTTAGTGCCAGTAAAAAATAACCTAGCGAGGTGACTCTAAGAAACAAATAAGGAAATATAAGGTACTTTAAAATGTATATATAAATGTTCCACAAGTGTATTTATAATAATGATCTTTCTGTTAAAGATTTTTCCACATGGTTGAATATATATATATCATTTAAAATAAACATAATTTTGTGACTCCATAAATGATGACAAAATATTTTTATTTATGGACAAATGCAAAATAATTATAAAGATTTTTTCAGGTGTTTATATAACTATGAGTGCTCCCAAATTTACAAATTAACAAAAACAAAAACACCAAAGCAGTAAAATTCTAATCAACAGCATTATTTTACAAAGATAGGAGACTTTATTCACGTTAGAAATAGATCACTGACTTGAGGTTTACAACAGAGTGATATTGTTCCAGATTCTGCAGTGTATTTAATCTGTTTTCTATTTTGACTTCAATTATTCTTTTACAGAGTATGCCTATTTGTATAGCTACGTTGTAGAATATGGAATTTATAATGCTGAGATTTCATATTTAACCAAATCCTCCTAAGAGAAAATTCTTGCTATTTTTAAGTGTCATTTAATAACTTTAAAGCCATCCAGTTCACTTAAATATAAACCAAAGCTAAAATTTCAATTGAAACTTCTTTAAATTTGTATCTACTTCAATTATTTTTACAAGACAACACTATTTGTTGAATGTTTACTGCAGTTTCTTAGTATGTATTTAGACCTTGGTACATAGAATATGCGATGCAGAGCCAAGAAATATTCACTTCAAAGTGTAAACACGATACGCATCATCGTTTTTATTTGGCAGCTTATACCAAAGTATGCGCTGTGACAAAATAAATCCTCCAACTCTTTGTGCTATTTAAAGTACTGAAAAGTTTTATTTGCATCTTGCCAAAGATAGACCAAGCCAGAGACTAGTTCAAGTGGTAAGGATAGATATTAATCAGTGATATACTATTGCAATAGGGAAAAGAGACCATCGTGGACTCAAGTAAACTTTGATTTGTACAGATGTGACTGTGCATTTTAAGAGGAGAACAAGGGAATAGGAAGTGTGGTGAGAGGGAGCTCAGTGGTGTCAGGGAAGTGAAAAATTACAGAAAGTAGGAAGGGGGGAGCGTTGGCCCGTATGAAACCCATCTGGGTTTGCTAACTAGTGCTTATCAAAATTAGGCTCCTCTCCTCCCACAGAGCCTGGGAGACAGGGACCCTATCTTTAGGTGTTTGCTGAAACAAACAGTGGGTTCTTTCCTCAGCCTTGAGTTTTCTCAGGTAGGCATTTTAAGGGGGGCTACAGTCATCCTAGGAAAGTGATATTGGGGAAGAGGAAGAATCCACCTCCACCCTTTCCCTTGAGGTTCTTATGGCTGGCCAAATAACTAAAAGACAGATTAGCAGGAGAAAATAGTACCAAGTTAAATAACACGTATACATGGGAGAAACCAGGGAAACTGAGTTTCTAAACAAAATGGCAGAGATTCTCATCTTAAATACTATTTTCAGCTAAAGACAAAGGAGGATGCTGGGGGTAGGAGGAGTCAGTTATGGGATATTACCAGAAAAGCACAGTAAACAAGAGTAAGGTTATTATGCAGATTTAAGGCCTCATCTTCCACACTGATAAGTTTCTAGAGATGAAGTCATACCCCCTCTTTCTAGTACAGAAAGGGAAATAGCTTTACAAATGGAGATTTCCGTTATAAATGTAAACGTTTGTCTGGCAACTCTTTTCAGGGCCACCTAGAGAATGTGGCCTGGGAGACAGAATTTTTGATAAGATGGGCTTGGTGCCGTTCCTATTGTAACATCTATTTTACATTATATTACAGCCATCATATGATAGTGGATCCTTCCTGGAACAGGTCTTCCATGTTAAATTCCTTAGGCAGTTTGGGGGAGGTCAAACGTCCATCAGAGAAAATAGAAAATAATCAAGGTAAAGAGATATATTTCAGGGTGGCCGATTTTGATCTCCCACAGAGGCCTTGAGCTGTTAGAAACCAGGTTAGTGTTTGCTCATGACTTTGTAGGCCAAAATTGAGACCTAGTCAAGAAGAGGGCTCAAAGGAGCCTGGCTAGAGTTTGGTCAAAGAGAGAATCTTTATTAATAGTATACAATATTTTTACTAAACACAAATATGATTGACCACACACAAATTCGGGCACATAAATGGGTAGCACTCCAGTTATATACCAGTCATCATTAAACAGAATATGCTAACATTATTTTTAAGAAGATCACAGAAAAAGAAAAATACAAAATTTAAAAATCCTGCAAATAATTTATGGTACTCAGGAATATGCTAGATAAATCCATATGTCTCATTTTGAGCAACAATGCACTGAATGACAAAAAAAATCCTAAAAGAAGAAATGATTTCCCCTTACTATAAATATTAAGCATATGAAAAAACACATAATTTTCTCTTGCTTTTTTACCATCGTTATTATCATCACCGTTTTTTAATATGTATTATTTAAACTCAGATGAATCTCTCTTGTCATCTAATAATTGTTACTCCCCCTTTAAATCAATTCGTTTATTCTTTCATTCACTCCTGAAAGTATTTATCTTCCTCCAGTTTTATTTACAATGTGAATAATTACATTGATCCCAAGAGAAGGCAAACAAAATATAAAATATCTGTAGAGTGAGACATTAAAATACAGTGGTCTCCTTTCTTCTTTAAGGAAAGCTATTTTACAATTACAGAAAATACAGAACAAGGCATTAGAATATAATATTATAGAAATAAAACAAATACAAACTCTATTGTCAATGTGCAAATAGCATAAATCAATGAAATGTATTTTCCAAGGACAATTTTTGCGTACGAGTTTAGAATTTTGAGGCTTAGCAGAGATCACTATATTTAACCTATTTTTCAATTTTGACTTCAATTATAGCATTATAGAGTGTGTATCTTTATATACTACATTGTACAATATGGAATTAAGAATACTAAATCTTCATATTTATCCAACCTGCTCCCCAAAACAATCCTACTGTTAAGGATGTGCCACTTACAACCATAAAGCTAGACATTTTACTTAAAATAAGTTAAACCTACAGGATTAATGTAGTCTGAATTAAGTGGATATCTTTTCCAATTACTTTTGAAAGAGAACAATATTTACTACTACTTTATAGTAGCCTGTTTCAAGTTGAGAGAAAGGAGAATGGTAGCAAACTGATTATAAATATGAAGTTTACCCAGCACAATTACATATTTCTAAAGATTAATGTCTAATAGACCAGCAAAATATGAAAGCATAAAGTATTTTAAAATATATTTATTAAAGGATTTAGATATTAATAGTACATTTGACGTAGAAATATTACTAATGCAAAAGTATAGAGTGGACATAAGTAAATTATAAAACTGTAGAAAAAAGATGGTTGATTTGCTATTTAATAAAAATAAAATGACATTTTTCTTGGGTCCTGAGAGATTATCTTTGTCCATTGTACAGCTAAAGAACTAAGATCCAGAGAGATTTCATTCGTCGTTAACTCCACACAGCCAGGATAAGAGGGAGACAAAGACTAGAGCTTAGCTCTCCTTACTCTTTTCCAGCCATTTCTTCAGTTCATTCTGATGAAAAAGTAGAATTTCCTTGGGGCTGGCCAGGTAGCGTAGTGGTTAAGTTCACATGATCCACTTCAGCGGCCCGGGGTTTGCAGGTTCCGATCCCAGGCACAGACCTAGGCACCGCTTCTCAGGCCATGCTGTGGCAGGTATCCCACATATAAAGTAGAGGAAGTTGGGCATGGATGTTCGCCCAGGGCCAATTTTCCTCAGCAAAAAGAGGAGGATTGGCAACAGATGTTAGCTCAGGGCTAACCTTCCTCACACACACACAAAAAAATTTAAAAAACAAAGAATTTTCTCAAGTAAAATGAATTCAGACATTTTTAAAAATGTGTTTTGTTGGTTTAGGATAGTTCTTAGCATTTCCTGAAGGTAATAGTCAGTGTTGCTCAGGATTAAATTCTTTCAACAACAGTTTATGGCATATTTAGGAGCTTAGGAAATTTTCTCTGAATTCTGCAGAATTTTCTTAATTCAATAAATATTTGATAAATACTTAAGAATGCCTGTACCAAATGCTACCTAGTCCTGGTCTGGTGGTATGGAAAGGGATTGTGAGTAGTAAAATGCTGGCACACAGTAGATGCTTAATGACTCTTTAATGAAAGATTACATGAGTGAATGAACAAATGGTGACTATGCATTAGGAAATGCCAGAATCTGAGCTTCTTGAAGGTAAAAACTAGGTCTCTTCCCTCTCCAAGTCTTTGTAATTTAGTCTTTTTGGTTAGGTGTCTAGAAACAGACTCTAAGATAGAGGTTTAAGCACAGAAGTTTATTGGGGATGGCTAACAGGAACAACCATTTTAAAGGAATGAAGGAAGTAGGATTAGGCAGAGGAGGAATTTGAATTGCAAGGCAGTTGTAGAACACCTTAGTGGATCCCAGAGGGAACATGGAAGCTGAGATGACAGTTCAAAGTTAAACCAAATTGTGTCAAGGGGTAAGACTTGTGTACTAGTGAATCAACCAGTTGTTGGACGTAAGCTACCACTGGGGAGATGGCATAAACTTGGGAAAGACAGTTCCTTTATATCAAGGGCAAATTCTGGGAAAAGAATCTCTATCAGCAACCAACATGCCCAGAACCTGGGAGACTGTATACCTTAGTCCTAATGTGGGTTTTGGGTGGGACACCATGGCGTCCACCACACCTAGAAAAATCTTGATCTCAATGGACTTGTTTTTTATCCCTTTTCCTCCCCTTTCATCTGTAGGAGGTGAATGTGGGTCTAGGGAGACTGGTTTGACATAGTATAAGATAAATTGTCTCTGCTCTTAGAGCAAATAAAATAATGAGAAAGAGAAGTAATTTATTAAATATTTTTATATCAATTCTAAGTTTTGATGGTTGTGTTTTGGCTCTGAATTGATACGTTTTAATGTTATGCTATGGCCGCCTTTAGTCTTTCTTCAGGATAAAAGATATCGAGTGAGTCTATAATTTATAGGTGCTATCTTTGGTCTATATCCTTATTTTATCTTATCTATAGGTAAAATTCCATTCACTTATAATCCGTATCTCTAAGGGAGCATCCATGTGCTACTGTTGACATCTTTAATATTAAATATAATGAAGTCTAGAATGAATAAGCCCAATTTGTACAGAAATGCATCTTACAGATTAATTTACCTTTGTTGTTTCTTTTGTTTGCTACAAAAATGGGAGACATGGGAACTCCTCAAATCTTCAAATTCTTATCCAACCTGTCGGACCCTCTGACACTTCTCACTTCTGATAAGCATGCGGAAAGTGTTCTAGTAAATGTCTCTGTGTGAGGAGAATCCCGGAAAAGGGCATTACTGGCCTCTTGGGAGGAAGAGTGCTATCAAACAGTGTTGTGCTCTCTAAGAGAGGAAAGACTAGGGATTATGATATTTCAACTCCAAGCCTGGACATTGATTCATAAAATTGAATCTATTAGAAAGTTTCTCAAGGTTCAATTGAACTATGCAAAACATACTTAGATTGTGCTTACTATGTCCTGTGCACTGTTTTATGTGCTTTAGAGAAATTATCTCATTGAATATTTATAAGAACTCTACAAAACCCTAGATGCTAGAACTACCCTTATTTTACAGATGAAGAAACTGAATCACAAAATGGTTAAGAAGCTTGCAAAATATTAGGTGGCCAGTTACTAAAGAATTTGGGATTCAAACCTCACTTGTCCCTTATTCCAGAGTACATGCTAAAAAAATTACTTTATGCTGGAATCTTGGTTCCTTTCCTTATTAACTATTAATAACATATATCTAAATAAATTATTGGCTTTTTGACCCCTTACTCCTATTTCATACCACTGAGAAAGAAAGACTTGAGGAGAATTCAAGTCTCAGAGAACTGAGAAGTATAGAAAAATAACATATCATTTACTGAATATTTATAAGTGCTTCTTTTCTTTTTAATTATTTTATTGAGGTCATATTGGCTTATAACATTGTGTAAATTTCAGGTGTACATTATTATATGTCAGTTTCGGTATAGACTGCATTGTGTTCACCACCAATAGTCTAGCTTTTACCTATCACCATACATATGTGCCCCTTTACCCCTTTTGCCCTCCCCCCACCCCTTTCCTCTCTGGTAACCACTAATCTATTCTTCTTATCTGTGTGTTTGTTTATCTTCCACATATGAGTGAAATCATATGGTGTTTGTCTTTCTCTGCCTGGCTTATCTTGCTTAGCATAATACCCTCAAGGTCCATCCACATTGTTGCAAATGGTATAAGTGCTTCTTAAATTCTAGGCAACCACACATTTTATCAGGGCCAAATACAGAGGGAAAATATGTAGCTGTGATTCCATATCTTCACTCTACTTTTGGTATATTACGTCTATGCTTCCACCTCTCCTCTTCAATCCTCTCCCCGAACCCACAATTTTAGGCCATTTCTAAATTTTGAACAGAAGCTACAGTTTTCCACGCAAACATCACATTAAAATGGATTTCCATCTACAGATGTATCTTGACAACTAATCGGGTTAAAATATTTTAGAATATTTTCTTCTGTGTGGAATGCTTTTATAAAATAATGTATAATCTCTGATTGAATGCAGTAGGCATTTGAAAGCATCAGAGGAGACAACACTCATAGAGACTAGGCAGACAAGATTAATTTCTCAAAGTTAGAGGAAAATGATGGCTTTCAGATTTCTCACTAACTGTAAATGATGATCACATGCTACAGAGCCCCTTTTGTATGTAGCAGCCTACAAAAGAAGTAGTAATTAAAAGTGGAAGTTCATAAGTATAAAAAAAAAGGACATACGTATTTCTTTCTTTTCCTTAGAAAATCCTGACAATGATGACTTGTCATCTCCAAATCAACTTAGCATATGTATAAAAGGAATAGGTATACACGAGTTAGACAGAAATAGCACGTACTGGACATGCCAGTGAAGACAATGATCAACTTTAGAGAATTCAATACGTTTGAACTACTGCTATTATTTTATTCATCTAAATTCCCATTATGGATGCAACAAATGAGGGTTGCCTCAAATTGTTTTTACTCAATCTGCGTGGCTTTCATAAAGGTTCACCCTTTAATAGTCTGATTACTGCTTCATTAAAACAATAGAAGTTGACTTGACACCTCTGGACAACTAGCTTCAAATTATTTGATTGTTGATCTTTTTGCTGCAATATTACTTTGTTCTATATTTACGCTAAAGTTCATATCACGTGATTTACAGGTACAGGTTTAGGACTGGAGTTAAGGAGAGAAAAAGAAAGCAGGAATTTTAATCACCAATATAAAAAAAAGATTGTATTATTGTAACAATAAAAAACTATCGTACTATTGTTTTATTTATTTATTTATTTTTGCTGAGGGAGATCAGCCCTGAGCTAACATCCGTGCTAATCCTCCTCTTTTTGCTGAGGGAGACTGGCTCTGAGCTAACATCTATTGCCAATCCTCCTCATTTTTTTTTTTTTTCCTCCCCAAAGCCCCAGTAGATAGTTGTATGTTATAGTTGCACATCCTTCTAGTTGCTGTATGTGGGACGCGGCCTCAGTATGGCTGGAGAAGCGGTGCCGCGGTGCGTGCCCTGGATCTGAACTCCGGCCGCCAGTAGCGGAGTGCGTGCACTTAACCGCTAAGCCACAGGGCCAGCCCTGTACTATTGTTTTAAATGAAAAACTAAACACACACACACATACATTTTTCCTTCTCTTCTACTTGCTTGTACCTTAGGAACGTGTTCCTCGTTCAACGAAATATTCTTGTAGTTAATGGTCATATAAGGACTTCTTTTGAAAATATGAAGCAAAACAACAATTGTGGAAAAATGTGGTTTTAGAGCGCTCAACTTCAATTCCCTCTGTTTCTTTGGAGGTATTGATATGTAATTGAATTCCTGATCTAATCTTACTTAACATGGAAATGATTTAAAAACATGTAATAATAGCATAATATCATAAATCTAAATAAATTATTGGCTTTTTGACTGCTTACTCCTATGTCTTAGTATGGCCCAAAGATTTGGAATACTTTTGATATGTAAGATGGGAAAATTTTTAGGTAATCATTTTTAATTTTATCTTTTCTCATGTACCTAGCTATACATAGCTAAAGGAGGGATTTTATAAATCCCTTTCTCTATTTTACAGGGTTATTTAGCTTTCACTCCCCACATTGAAAGCTTATAAAGATGGATATTTAAATGATCCATTTAGTCAACTTTTTGGCAAGTCCTCTGAAGTAGGTGTAGTACCACTCTTTATAACATGCAGACAAATATTACCTCTTACCCTATCTTTGGATATCAGACAGAACTCCAAGGCTCATTTGTCTTCATTTTTCCTGTGGTGCTCATAGTCAGGCATTTAAATACATGGGGTTAAAACTACAGGCATTCGGCTTTATCATTTCTGCTTTCTTGGCGATTCTACAGTCTAATGGAATCTTTTTTTTTTTCTTCTTAAACTTCATGTGAACTTTTCCCATAAATCCCCAGGCCTGTAATCACACTTCGTTTTGTGTGTCTGCCTTTTACCATAAGTTTCTTTTCTCAGGAGGAAGGCTCCCCTTTTCATAGACACAAAAAGCAACCAGAATGCATTATTTATGAGCTTGGATTGCCTGGGCTTCCAGCCATAATACACCCATTGCAATCTGTGAAATATTAAGATTTTTTACAATGTTGATTTTACACTTTAAATAGGCTCATAGACTGGCTTTGAATGTGCGTTCTTAGACTTTCACGACCCTGTGAAGGAGAACTATATCACTTAAGGAATTCTAGTGACATTCTGTCTCAGTGCATCATCAGTACAATGGGGCTTTAATAATATATTGCCAAGTGTCACATATCAGCGAGCACTGGGGCAAGCAGAGAAGTCACTTTAATCAATTATTAGTGCTACGTATCATCATAGTGTCACCAGCTGGCACTCAAGAACACAAATCTATATAGGTTATATCACGGCTATTT
Source organism: Diceros bicornis minor (assembly GCF_020826845.1). Classification (NCBI taxonomy): domain Eukaryota; kingdom Metazoa; phylum Chordata; class Mammalia; order Perissodactyla; family Rhinocerotidae; genus Diceros; species Diceros bicornis. The sequence goes on along the minus strand of NC_080745.1, from coordinate 47,204,462 downwards.
TCATTAGTTGGATCTTTGAATCCAAGGTGAATAAAAGTAAGATTGTTAAAGGACTCCTCAAAAATTAAGAGACTTCTCAAAAAGTGTGGTGATTTCAATGTTTACGCAAATACTGCCAATGTTGTCAAGTAGCAAATAGAAATGTTAGTCTAAATTTCTCTTTAAAACGTTAAGCTATTTGAAAATTCTATTCACAAATTGTAACTAATTTTCCTTTCTTCAGAGTACAATTGATTATAGATCATAACTCTTTTTAAAATTATTTTGAAGAACCTGTACACACATACACACACATACATACACACACAGATAGATAGATAGATATATAAATATATGGCTCTGCACACCAAAAAAGAGAACTGCCAACTTCTCTTAATCTGTCTTTATATCTTTTATATATCTTTATTTATCTATCTTTATCTAACATATATTCAAAAGTAATTATAAAATATAAACTCATCAAAGCTGTATACTTGATTCTTCCCTCCTTTCATATTTTAGATTTCAATTTAATTCTAGTAAAAAAAATCATATTAGGTGTTTTTATTTTCTTGCAAAGCAGATCCCTGTCTTAGTTACTGTAAATTTTTAAGTTAAAGAATACTATCTCAAATATTTTCTTTAAAATAGCAGTTGTTTAAACACAAATCATTGCTCACAATTGGAAGAGGAGAAAGTTGTAAGTTGGGACTACAGAGGCAGAGAGAGAGAGAGAGCGATTGGCATGTCTCTCTTCTCGTGTCTCTGCTCACAGAACTTTTAGCTATAAAGAGTGGCACAGTCTAACCAATCACAGCGCTCCTTTAATAGATGACTAAGTGTGACTTTCCCTGTTGTCTCAGAGTTCTATGGGAGATCCAAAAATGAGAAGAGTACATAATATTTTCCCGTACATTCTAAAGAATGGTGCTAATTAGGCTTTGGGCATAGATGTTTCAAAACATCTGAAATGCACCTCTTCCCACCTTTGTCCAATGTTTTTAGGCATTTTCTACCTGTCCTTTAAGTTTACTCAAAAGTCATTCTTAAAAATGTAGCTCTAATGGCTTCTAAACCCCTCAAGTAATGTTAGATCCTACCTTACAGTCATATCTATGCCACTTTGTAACTACTCCTGTTTCATTAAATTACTAAATTCCTTATGATAAAATTCTGTCTCCTTTGATGAACTGTAAGGCTTTGAATCCAAGGACTATTTCCTTTTTATCTTTCTATTCCCACTACCTAACCTAAAACCTAAAGCAGAATAGGCCTTGTCTACTGAATTGTATGTAATTTAAGGCATGATAGAATACCACACCATCTCCATCATTCTGTGCCATCTCTCACTTCTCCAAAACAGTGTTAAGAATGTAACTTAATGTAACTTAACTGTTGAGAATCTTGCATTCTGGGGCTCCCTGATAGCTCTGACATTGTCAGAGATCTATCAGAAAGAGAGAACATAAGATATAATTAACATTGTCAGGAGGTATTTTAAAAGTGTGCCACAGGCATTTTCAAATAACAAAATGATGGCAGAGGTATTGTTCCTGTTTCAGTTCAGGTACATTTGAGAGTCACTAGAAGAAGGGTAAAAAAAAAAAAAAAAAAAGAAACTTAATTTCACACTTACAAATACCACACGTTCAATTGCCATACAGAAGAAAATAGCCCTAGATTAAACCAAATTGAATTTGCAGACTTTCTACAGTTTGAAATGATGTTAAACCATCTATAGAAAACTAAACTGCTAAAAATTCAGCATGTAAAAGATTACTCTCAACTTTTACTTATGTTTGAAATACTGTAGTATGTACCTTCTATCTCCAAGGAAATTAGGCTCTCTGTTATATTCTTGTGTTTTCTGAGGGAGGTGACAGAGATATGGAATTGTTCATCTTTAATTTATGTATTAAAAATAGATTTGGGCATGGTGATGAGTCTCCAAGGATACATCCAACAAATAAGAATGTAAACTAACATATGTAACCAAGGATATGCATGGCTTCAAATACACATGGAATTTTGCTTAAGACTGGATTTTTCAGCTGCCATCCAGAATTTTGCTTAAGACTGGATTTTTCAGCTGCTATGAAAGTGACCTTTGAAAAGGATTTCCTAGGTCTAAGACTCAGCCTTGAACCTAGAATTAGAGTCCTAGACACTGAGATTGCCATTAAATTCAAGTGATCCCAAGGCTCCTGCTAGAAGATTATATCTGCCTTAACTTTCCTAAAATAATCTTGAATGATTCCCTCCTAACTTCCATTTCTATATGGGCATTAGCTAGGAGGTCAAAAGTATCAGATGTTAAAAAGGACTGACAGCACTGGAAATACAGAGGAGCAGTTTCTAGGTTTAGCTTCATTACTATTGGTGTGATTTTGACCACAAGTTAATTCACTACTCTACTCAAGATTCAGAGGCACTGAAAAACTCAGATTATTTCCTAATATTAAAAGGTTATTGTTTGTCTGTTTGTTTTTAAGTTGTTTGGACCTTAGTTTTTTTTCTTTTTCCCTATGAAAGCCCAAATAACTTATCTGAATTTTGTCAGTTTTCTTCTATGAAAATGACTATTTGTGAATTCTACCTTAGTTTATTTATTTAACAAATGTGTTGTATACTTCCAAGACTGGTCCTATTCTAGCAACAGTAGAGAGATGAACAAGTGCCTGTGTGTTAAAAGCTGCTTTAAATCTTTGCTGCTCAACTTTACCAAGTAGAAATTATTTTGTTGGTAACTACAAATCTTTTTCATGTCATTCATGAGCTCTTTTCAGAATTATAAGTACAATTAGGTGTTTCCCTTCTTACATATAAATATAATGTAATATAAAATACATCTTATACAACATATAACATAAATCATGTAATATGTATATTAAACATATGAAAATATAGTAGGAAAATGAAAAATTATAAATTAGCAAAAAAGTGAAAAAATATCTACAATCTTATAACCTAGAAGTATACAATGTATATTCTTTTATATTTTGTATTTCTATATTATATATATTATATAGACTGTATATATTATACAAATGAAATTATATAATATTACATATTATATATATTATATGAATTGATCCACTCTTGTTTTATGGTCTAATTTTCTTGATAAAGAAAATATCAAGAGAATTTTTCTATAACAATAAATATTCAATTAAAACAACGGATTTGTCTAGGAACAAAAGAAATTCTTTTCCTGGGAAAGATTTGCTCTGAGCTAATATCTGTTGCCAATCTTCCCCTCTTTTTTTTCCCTCCCCATTAAGTCCCAATACATAGTTGTATATTCTTGTTGCAAGTTCTTCTAGTTCTTCTATGTGAGCTGCCACCACAGTATAGCTACTGACAGACAAGTGGTGTGGTTCCGTGCCTGGGAACCAAACCCAGGCGGCCAAATCACAGTGAACCGAACTTTACCCACTAGGCCATCAGGGCTGGCTCAAGAAATCCTTTTAATTCTTACACAATATGAGGCATGATTAATTGTTTTCATATTTAAGTGAAGAGATATAGTGATTATATTGAAATTAAGGGACTTTGAATGGAATATGATACTTAGGAATCAAAATGTGGGATTTAATCTTCTCATTTAACAAGGAAGATTTTAGTCCATGAAGATGGACAGTGACAAAATGACTCCCATATTGTCATAACAAGGCTGTGTGCTCTCGTCTCTAATTTCCTTGCTCTGGCAGAAGTCTTGACACCCTGCACTATCTCCTTGTGTCAGCTACTTTTCTCTCTGGGGTTCAGCAGCCACTGAGTGAGGAAGGCATAGCTTTGATCTACTGAGGAACTCGAGCTATCCCTGGAGTTTAGGCTGTCAGCCAAAGTATAGAAGATATGCCACTTGTCAGAAAACTCTTTGTTCTAGTAACACAAAAAAAGGATTAAAAATAATAAGACTGAGTACATCTTCTCACTCAACCTGTCTCTATTTTTCAGAGTGAGTCACGTCTTGTCACTTACTATTTGCAACAACTCTCATTTCTAGTAAGTCAAAGCTATGTATGTGAGAGATTGTTTATTTGATTGTTCTGCCCAAAGTGGCCTGGTCAATTTAATTGAAGGGTTAGTGGCTGAGTGTTATCCATTACCTCTACTAGTATGGTAACAGAGAACAGAGGACTTGGCTAGCAATCACATATGCTTAAATCACTCACTTATAGAATGCTAAAAATCTGTATAAAACTGAAATTTGCAGCTAAAATTTAATTCCTTTTAAACCTCTTGCCTCTTTGGCATCATAAAAATTTAAACATCTGATTTTGTTTTCTATGTTATTCAAATTATCCCCAATTGTGTGAATTTATAAATCTAGAGTCACTGGAATATCCCTCCACACTAAAATGCTCAAAGAAGATAAAACTTGTTGGGTATAATAGCTTTAATTCTAACCTCAATTCTTCCACTCTTTATATGTTAACATATCAATAATTCTGCCTAATTTTAGTTCTTCATTCATTTACTCAAAAATATTTATTTGGTATCTGCTTTATATGGGACACTATTCTAGAAGCTAATGAAAATAATAATGAAACAAAAAAGATAAGTTCCTTGCCCTCATAAAGTTTATATTCTAGTAAGTAGAGGCACAGTAAACAGTAAACCAATAAATGAAAAACATTATTACATATTATTGTCATGCTGTGATGCATACCAAGAAAATAACAGGGTCCCACGAAAAAACTGAGAGCATATTCCAATTAGATAAGCAGACTCACACTAGAACAATTCAAACAAAATAATTTGTTTCCTTGCTCATTTGTTTTGTTTCCAAGACGGGACTGTTGACAAAAACTTTAGCTTAGTGGAATGACAAGAGATGGTGCAGTGGCTTGTAGCAAAGAACAGCTGAGTTATTACCACCCCTAGGCCTAAAGAGATAAGAAGTGGGAGGGGTTACCGGAAACCACAAAGGAAGCAGGTAGTGGGAAGTTGCTCAGCATTCAGGAACCAGTGATCTTGTTTTAAGGACACAACCAGCCCAAGGAAACTTCATAGGGAGGGAGGTAGAGTTATGAATTCCTTGGCTTGCTCTCATCTCTCACTCTGACTTCTTGCCAGACCTTCAGCTTCTCACAAGCTGAAGCCAACCAGAACCCAAAGGGCAATGGAGGCCTGTTGATATATTCTATACATGTGAGCCTCCTGGAGAAGAAGGAAAGGTGGAGAAAAATGAGAGTGGATCTGGAGGGGCAAATGGAAAATTCAGAACAGTTAATATAACACAGCAACTCAGTGGGCTAGGAAAGGATGGAAAGGGGGCTACTTTAGAGATGATGGTGAGGAAAAGTGTTAACATCTAAAGAATGAGAAATATTCTTCCAGCTAAGAATCAACAGAGAGAACCTCATTTGTCAAGGACCTGAAATAGGAAGGAACTTAGTGTGTTTAAAGAACAGAAAGAAACCAGAATGATTGGAGTATAGTGAATAATCAAGGAGTGCAGGACATAAGGGTAGAGGTAGGAAGGGGCTGGTAACTCAGGCTGTTAAATAAATATAGATCATATGGAAGCAAGAGTGGAGGCCAGGATATAGCTAGAAGGCTATTGTAGTGTCTATGGTAGAA